>NC_135632.1:55224083-56464764 GCF_053574225.1 Canis aureus | reverse complement strand
CTCACACTTCCACACTGCCTGCAGAGTGAGTTTCACATGTCTTCACCAGAGACGATTGCCAGAGGCTTCTGAGTACAAGTTAACAATGCAGACCTGGAGGGTGTCTCCAGGCTCAGTAGAGTGGTAATCTTGGAACCTCCTGACTCAGAGTACTGCTACCTTCTCACTGCCATAGGAATGCAGCTAGTTGACAGCTGGCTTCAAGACATGCTTCCCTGTGAGAGCTGAGGACAGGGCAGAACCCTCCCGCATCCTGCCTGACTGTAGGAGTAGCTGCTAACATCCTAATGTTAGTGGCTGGGAGAGGTTGCGGGAAAAGCATGTGTGAGCACTGGGCCTGAACTCCCGTGTATCTGAGTTGAATACAGCGATTTCCAATGGCCTTCTTCAATCACAGTGTAGCTAGGTTCCAAATCCCATGTCCGAGTGGGTAGCAGACATCTGCCTCCCATGCATATACACTTCTGAGAGTTGAGCTTATGGCCTGTACCTCCACAGGCAGCCTGCTGGTACCCTTGGCTTCTAAAAGGCCTAGGCTCGCTGTTTGACGGAAGTGCTGGGAGAGGTAATTGGAATCACCCGGCACACAAGACTAGTGCCTCCAAGCTCAGTTCAGCGATTTCCTAGTAATTCCTGTGGTAGAGTGGTGCTACATACTAAGTTCCATACGTGAGAGGGTAGCTGAACGCCTTGTCCAAAACCATCTTACTTCTGAGAGTTGAGCTCAGCCTCAGTCCCTCACAGTTCCACACTGCCTGCAGAGTGAGTTTCGCAGGTCTTCAGCAGAGACGTTTGCCATAGGCTTCTGAGACGCAGGGTAACAATGCAGACCTGGAGGGTATCCCCAGGTGCAGTCGACTGGTAATCTTGGAACCTCCTGACTCAGAATACTGCTACCTTCTCACTGCCATAGGAATGCAGCTAGTTGACAGCTGGCTTCAAGACATGCTTCCCTGTGAGAGCTGAGGACAGGGCAGAACCCTCCCGCATGCTGCCTGACTGTAGGAGTAGCTGCTAACATCCTTATGTTAGTGGCTGGGAGAGGTTGCGGGAAAAGCATGTGTGAGCACTGGGCCTGAACTCCCGTGTATCTGAGTTGAATACAGCGATTTCCAACGGCTTTCCTCAACCAGAGTGTAGCTAGGTTCCAAATCCCATGTACGAGCGGGTAGCAGACATCTGCCTCCCAAACATACACACTTCTGAGAGTTGAGCTTATGGCCTGTACCTCCACATCCAGCCTGCTGGTACCCTTGGCTTCTAAAGGCCTAGGCTCGCTGTTTGACGGAAGTGCTGGGAGAGGTAATTGGAATCTCCCGGCACACAAGACGAGTGCCTCCAAGCTCAATTCACGATTTCCCAGTAATTCTTGTTGTAGACAGGTGCTACATACTAAGTTCCATATGTGAGAAGGTAGCTGAACGCCTTGTACAAAAACATCTTACTTCTGAGTGTTGAGCACACCCTCAGTCCCTCACACTTCCACACTGCCTGCAGAGTGAGTTTCACATGTCTTCACCAGAGACGATTGCCAGAGGCTTCTGAGTACAAGTTAACAATGCAGACCTGGAGGGTGTCTCCAGGCGCAGTAGAGTGGTAATCTTGGAACCTCCTGACTCAGAGTACTGCTACCTTCTCACTGCCATAGGAATGCAGCTAGTTGACAGCTGGCTTCAAGACATGCTTCCCTGTGAGAGCTGAGGACAGGGCAGAACCCTCCCGCATCCTGCCTGACTGTAGGAGTAGCTGCTAACATCCTAATGTTAGTGGCTGGGAGAGGTTGCGGGAAAAGCATGTGTGAGCACTGGGCCTGAACTCCCGTGTATCTGAGTTGAATACAGCGATTTCCAATGGCCTTCTTCAATCACAGTGTAGCTAGGTTCCAAATCCCATGTCCGAGTGGGTAGCAGACATCTGCCTCCCATGCATACACACTTCTGAGAGTTGAGCTTATGGCCTGTACCTCCACGTCCAGCCTGCTGGTACCCTTGGCTTCTAAAAGGCCTAGGCTCGCTGTTTGACGGAAGTGCTGGGAGAGGTAATTGGAATCACCCGGCACACAAGACTAGTGCCTCCAAGCTCAGTTCAGCGATTTCCTAGTAATTCCTGTGGTAGACTGGTGCTACATACTAAGTTCCATACGTGAGAGGGTAGCTGAACGCCTTGTCCAAAACCATCTTACTTCTGAGAGTTGAGCTCAGCCTCAGTCCCTCACAGTTCCACACTGCCTGCAGAGTGAGTTTCGCAGGTCTTCAGCAGAGACGTTTGCCAGAGGATTCTGAGACGCAGGGTAACAATGCAGACCTGGAGGGTATCCCCAGGTGCAGTCGACTGGTAATCTTCGAACCTCCTGACTCAGAATACTGATACCTTCTCACTGCCATAGGAATGCAGCTAGTTGACAGCTAGCTGGCTTCAAGACCTGCTTCCCTGAGAGAGCTGAGGACAGGGCAGAACCCTCCCGCATGCTGCCTGACTGTAGGAGTAGCTGCTAACATCCTAATGTTAGTGGCTGGGAGAGGTTGCGGGAAAAGCATGTGTGAGCACTGGGCCTGAACTCCCGTGTATCTGAGTTGAATACAGCAATTTCCAACGGCTTTCCTCAACCAGAGTGTAGCTAGGTTCCAAATCCCATGTACGAGCGGGTAGCAGACATCTGCCTCCCATGCATATACACTTCTGAGAGTTGAGCTTATGGCCTATACCTCCACATCCAGCCTGCTGGTACCCTTGGCTTCTAAAAGGCCTAGGCTCGCTGTTTGACGGAAGTACTGGGATTGGTAATTGGAATCTCCCGGCACACAAGACGAGTGCCTCCAAGCTCAATTCACGATTTCCCAGTAATTCTTGTGGTAGACAGGTGCTACATACTAAGTTCCATATATGAGATGGTAGCTGAACGCCTTGTCCAAAAGCATCTTACTTGTGAGAGTTGAGCCCACCCTCTGTCCCTCACAGTTCCACACTGCCTGCAGAGTGAGTTTCACACGTCTTCACCAGAGACGATTGCCAGAGGCTTCTGAGTACAAGTTAACAATGCAGACCTGGGGGTATCTCCAGGTGCAGTAGAGTGGTAATCTTGGAACCTCCTGACTGAGAGTACTGCTACCTTCTCACTGCCATAGGAATGCAGCTAGTTGACAGCTGGCTTCAAGACATGCTTCCCTGTGAGAGCTGAGGACAGGGCAGAACCCTCCCGCATGCTGCCTGACTGTAGGAGTAGCTGCTAACATCCTAATGTTAGTGGCTGGGAGAGGTTGCGGGAAAAGCATGTGTGAGCACTGGGCCTGAACTCCCGTGTATCTGAGTTGAATACAGCGATTTCCAATGGCCTTCTTCAATCACAGTGTAGCTATGTTCCACCTCCCATGTCCGAGTGGGTAGCAGACATCTGCCTCCCATGCATACACACTTCTGAGAGTTGAGCTTATGGCCTGTACCTCCACATCCAGCCTGCTGGTACTCTTGGCTTCTAAAAGGCCTAGGCTCGCTGTTTGACGGAAGTGCTGGGAGAGGTAAATGGAATCACCCGGCACACAAGACTAGTGCCTCCAAGCTCAGTTCAGCGATTTCCTAGTAATTCCTGTGGTAGACTGGTGCTACATACTAAGTCCCATACGTGAGAGGGTAGCTGAACGCCTTGTCCAAAACCATCTTACTTCTGAGAGTTGAGCTCAGCCTCAGTCCCTCACAGTTCCACACTGCCTGCAGAGTGAGTTTCGCAGGTCTTCAGCACAGACGTTTGCCAGAGGCTTCTGAGACGCAGGGTAACAATGCAGACCTGGAGGGTATCCCCAGGTGCAGTCGACTGGTAATCTTGGAACCTCCTGACTCAGAATACTGCTACCTTCTCACTGCCATAGGAATGCAGCTAGTTGACAGCTGGCTTCAAGACATGCTTCCCTGTGAGAGCTGAGGACAGGGCAGAACCCTCCCGCATGCTGCCTGACTGTAGGAGTAGCTGCTAACATCCTTATGTTAGTGGCTGGGAGAGGTTGCGGGAAAAGCATGTGTGAGCACTGGGCCTGAACTCCCGTGTATCTGAGTTGAATACAGCGATTTCCAATGGATTTCCTCAACCAGAGTGTAGCTAGGTTCCAAAACCCATGTACGAGCGGGTAGCAGACATCTGCCTCCCATGCATACACACTTCTGAGAGTTGAGCTTATGGCCTGTACCTCCACAGCCAGCCTGCTGGTACCCTTGGCTTCTAAAAGGCCTAGGCTCGCTGTTTGACGGAAGTGCTGGGAGAGGTAATTGGAATCTCCCGGCACACAAGACGAGTGCCTCCAAGCTCAATTCATGATTTCCCAGTAATTCTTGTGGTAGACAGGTGCTACATACTAAGTTCCATATGTGAGAATGTAGCTGAACGCCTTGTCCAAAAGCATCTTACTTCTGAGAGTTGAGCACACCCTCAGTCCCTCACACTTCCACACTGCCTGCAGAGTGAGTTTCACACGTCTTCACCAGAGACGATTGCCAGAGGCTTCTGAGTACAAGTTAACAATGCAGACCTGGAGGGTATCTCCAGGTGCAGTAGAGTGGTAATCTTGGAACCTCCTGACTCAGAGTACTGCTACCTTCTCACTGCCATAGGAATGCAGCTAGTTGACAGCTGGCTTCAAGACATGCTTCCCTGTGAGAGCTGAGGACAGGGCAGAACACTCCCGCATCCTGCCTGACTGTAGGAGTAGCTGCTAACATCCTAATGTTAGTGGCTGGGAGAGGTTGCGGGAAAAGCATGTGTGAGCACTGGGCCTTAACTCCCGTGTATCTGAGTTGAATACAGCGATTTCCAATGGCTTTTTCAATCACAGTGTAGCTAGGTTCCAACTCCCATGTCCGAGTGGGTAGCAGACATCTGCCTCCCATGCATATACACTTCTGAGAGTTGAGCTTATGGCCTGTACCTCCACAGCCAGCCTGCTGGTACCCTTGGCTTCTAAAAGGCCTAGGCTCGCTGTTTGACGGAAGTGCTGGGAGAGGTAATTGGAATCACCCGGCACACAAGACTAGTGCCTCCAAGCTCAGTTCAGCGATTTCCTAGTAATTCTTGTGGTAGACTGGTGCTACATACTAAGTTCCATACGTGAGAGGGTAGCTGAACGCCTTGTCCAAAACCATCTTACTTCTGAGAGTTGAGCTCAGCCTCAGTCCCTCACAGTTCAACACTGCCTGCAGAGTGAGTTTCGCAGGTCTTCAGCAGAGACTTTTGCCAGAGGCTTTTGAGACGCAGGGTAACAATGCAGACCTGGAGGGTATCCCCAGGTGCAGTCGACTGGTAATCTTGGAACCTCCTGACTCAGAATACTGCTACCTTCTCACTGCCATAGGAATGCAGCTAGTTGACAGCTGGCTTCAAGACATGCTTCCCTGTGAGAGCTGAGGACAGGGCAGAACCCTCCCGCATGCTGCCTGACTGTAGGAGTAGCTGCTAACATCCTTATGTTAGTGGCTGGGAGAGGTTGCGGGAAAAGCATGTGTGAGCACTGGGCCTTAACTCCCGTGTATCTGAGTTGAATACAGCGATTTCCAATGGCTTTTTCAATCACAGTGTAGCTAGGTTCCAACTCCCATGTCCGAGTGGGTAGCAGACATCTGCCTCCCATGCATATACACTTCTGAGAGTTGAGCTTATGGCCTGTACCTCCACAGCCAGCCTGCTGGTACCCTTGGCTTCTAAAAGGCCTAGGCTCGCTGTTTGACGGAAGTGCTGGGAGAGGTAATTGGAATCACCCGGCACACAAGACTAGTGCCTCCAAACTCAGTTCAGCGATTTCCTAGTAATTCTTGTGGTAGACTGGTGCTACATACTAAGTTCCATACGTGAGAGGGTAGCTGAACGCCTTGTCCAAAACCATCTTACTTCTGAGAGTTGAGCTCAGCCTCAGTCCCTCACAGTTCAACACTGCCTGCAGAGTGAGTTTCGCAGGTCTTCAGCAGAGACTTTTGCCAGAGGCTTTTGAGACGCAGGGTAACAATGCAGACCTGGAGGGTATCCCCAGGTGCAGTCGACTGGTAATCTTGGAACCTCCTGACTCAGAATACTGCTACCTTCTCACTGCCATAGGAATGCAGCTAGTTGACAGCTGGCTTCAAGACATGCTTCCCTGTGAGAGCTGAGGACAGGGCAGAACCCTCCCGCATGCTGCCTGACTGTAGGAGTAGCTGCTAACATCCTTATGTTAGTGGCTGGGAGAGGTTGCGGGAAAAGCATGTGTGAGCACTGGGGCTGAACTCCCGTGTACCTGAGTTGAATACAGCGGTTTCCAACGGCGTTCCTCAACCAGAGTGTAGCTAGGTTCCAAATCCCATGTACGAGCGGGTAGCAGACATCTGCCTCCCATGCATACACACTTCTGAGAGTTGAGCTTATGGCCTGTACCTCCACAGCCAGCCTGCTGTTACCCTTGGCTTCTAAAAGGCCTAGGCTCGCTGTTTGACGGAAGTGCTGGGAGAGGTAATTGGAATCTCCCGGCACACAAGACGAGTGCCTCCAAGCTCAATTCACGATTTCCCAGTAATTCTTGTGGTAGACAGTTGCTACATACTAAGTTCCATATGTGAGAAGGTAGCTGAACGACTTGTCCAAAAGCATCTTACTTCTGAGAGTTGAGCCCACCCTCAGTCCCTCACAATTCCACACTGCCTGCAGAGTGAGTTTCACACGTCTTCACCAGAGACGATTGCCAGAGGCTTCTGAGTACAAGTTAACAATGCAGACCTGGAGGGTATCCCCAGGTGCAGTCGAGAGTAATCTTGGAACCTCCTGACTCAGAGTACTGCTACCTTCTCACTGCCATAGGAATGCAGCTAGTTGACAGCTGGCTTCAAGACATGCTTCCCTGTGAGAGCTGAGGACAGGGCAGAACCCTCCCGCATCCTGCCTGACTGTAGGAGTAGCTGCTAACATCCTAATGTTAGTGGCTGGGAGAGGTTGCGGGAAAAGCATGTGTGAGCACTGGGCCTGAACTCCCGTGTATCTGAGTTGAATACAGCGATTTCCAATGGCCTTCTTCAATCACAGTGTAGCTAGGTTCCAACTCCCATGTCCGAGTGGGTAGCAGACATCTGCCTCCCATGCATATACACTTCTGAGAGTTGAGCCTATGGCCTGTACCTCCACAGCCAGCCTGCTGGTACCCTTGGCTTCTAAAAGGCCTAGGCTCGCTGTTTGACGGAAGTGCTGGGAGAGGTAATTGGAATCACCCGGCACACAAGACTAGTGCCTCCAAGCTCAGTTCAGCGATTTCCTAGTAATTCCTGTGGTAGACTGGTGCTACATACTAAGTTCCATACGTGAGAGGGTAGCTGAACGCCTTGTCCAAAACCATCTTACTTCTGAGAGTTGAGCTCAGCCTCAGTCCGTCACAGTTCCACACTGCCTGCAGAGTGAGTTTCGCAGGTCTTCAGCAGAGACGTTTGCCAGAGGCTTCTGAGACGCAGGGTAACAATGCAGACCTGGAGGGTATCCCCAGGTGCAGTCGACTGGTAATCTTGGAACCTCCTGACTCAGAATACTGCTACCTTCTCACTGCCATAGGAATGCAGCTAGTTGACAGCTAGCTGGCTTCAAGACATGCTTCCCTGTGAAAGCTGAGGACAGGGCAGAACCCTCCCGCGTGCTGCCTGACTGTAGGAGTAGCTGCTAACATCCTAATTTTAGTGGCTGGGAGAGGTTGCGGGAAAAGCATGTGTGAGCACTGGGCCTGAACTCCCGTGTATCTGAGTTGAATACAGCGATTTCCAACGGCTTTCCTCAACCAGAGTGTAGCTAGGTTCCAAATCCCATGTACGAGCGGGTAGCAGACATCTGCCTCCCATGCATACACACTTCTGAGAGTTGAGCTTATGGCCTGTACCTCCACAGCCAGCCTGCTGGTACCCTTGGCTTCTAAAAGGCCTAGGCTCGCTGTTTGACGGAAGTGCTGGGAGAGGTAATTGGAATCTCCCGGCACACAAGACGAGTGCCTCCAAGCTCAATTCACGATTTCCCAGTAATTCTTGTGGTAGACAGGTGCTACATACTAAGTTCCATATGTGAGATGTTAGCTGAACGCCTTGTCCAAAAGCATCTTACTTCTGAGAGTTGAGCCCACCCTCAGTCCCTCACAGTTCCACACTGCCTGCAGAGTGAGTTTCGCAGGTCTTCAGCAGAGACGTTTGCCAGAGGCTTCTGAGACGCAGGGTAACAATGCAGACCTGGAGGGTATCCCCAGGTGCAGTCGACTGGTAATCTTGGAACCTCCTGACTCAGAATATTGCTACCTTCTCACTGCCATAGGAATGCAGGTAGTTGACAGCTAGCTGGCTTCAAGACATGCTTCCCTGAGAGAGCTGAGGACAGGGCAGAACCCTCCCGCGTGCTGCCTGACTGTAGAAGTAGCTGCTAACATCCTAATGTTAGTGGCTGGGAGAGGTTGCGGGAAAAGCATGTGTGAGCACTGGGCCTGAACTCCCGTGTATCTGAGTTGAATACAGCGATTTCCAACGGCTTTCCTCAACCAGAGTGTAGCTAGGTTCCAAATCCCATGTACGAGCGGGTAGCAGACATCTGCCTCCCATGCATACACACTTCTGAGAGTTGAGCTTCTGGCCTGTACCTCCACATCCAGCATGCTGGTACCCTTGGCTTCTAAAAGGCCTAGGCTCGCTGTTTGACGGAAGTGCTGGGAGAGGTAATTGGAATCTCCCGGCACACAAGACGAGTGCCTCCAAGCTCAATTCACGATTTCCCAGTAATTCTTGTGGTAGACAGGTGCTACATACTAAGTTCCATATGTGAGATGGTAGCTGAACGCCTTGTCCTCAAGCATCATACTTCTGTGAGTTGAGCCCACCCTCAGTCCCTCACAGTTCCACACTGCCTGCAGAGTGAGTTTCACACGTCTTCACCAGAGACGATTGCCAGAGGCTTCTGAGTACAAGTTAACAATGCAGACCTGGAGGGTATCTCCAGGTGCAGTAGAGTGGTAATCTTGGAACCTCCTGACTCAGAGTACTGCTACCTTCTCACTGCCATAGGAATGCAGCTAGTTGACAGCTGGCTTCAAGACATGCTTCCCTGTGAGAGCTGCGGACAGGGCAGAACCCTCCCGCATCCTGCCTGACTGTAGGAGTAGCTGCTAACATCCTTATGTTAGTGGCTGGGAGAGGTTGCGGGAAAAGCATGTGTGAGCACTGGGCCTGAACTCCCGTGTATCTGAGTTGAATACAGCGATTTCCAACGGCTTTCCTCAACCAGAGTGTAGCTAGGTTCCAAATCCCATGTACGAGCGGGTAGCAGACATCTGCCTCCCATGCATACACACTTCTAAGAGTTGAGCTTATGGCCTGTACCTCCACATCCAGCCTGCTGGTACCCTTCGCTTCTAAAAGGCCTAGGCTCGCTGTTTGACGGAAGTGCTGGGAGAGGTAATTGGAATCTCCCGGCATACAAGACGAGTGCCTCCAAGCTCAATTCACGATTTCCCAGTAATTCTTGTGGTAGACAGGTGCTACATACTAAGTTCCATATGTGAGAAGGTAGCTGAACGCCTTGTCCAAAAGCATCTTACTTCTGAAAGTTGAGCACACCCTCAGTCCCTCACACTTCCACACTGCCTGCAGAGTGAGTTTCACACGTCTTCACCAGAGACGATTGCCAGAGGCTTCTGAGTACAAGTTAACAATGCAGACCTGGAGGGTATCTCCAGGTGCAGTAGAGTGGTAATCTTGGAACCTCCTGACTCACAGTACTGCTACCTTCTCACTGCCATAGGAATGCAGCTAGTTGACAGCTGGCTTCAAGACATGCTTCCCTGTGAGAGCTGAGGACAGGGCAGAACCATCCCGCATGCTGCCTGACTGTAGGAGTAGCTGGTAACATCCTTATGTTAGTGGCTGGGAGAGGTTGCGGGAAAAGCATGTGTGAGCACTGGGCCTGAACTCCCGTGTATCTGAGTAGAATACAGGGATTTCCAACGGCTTTCCTCAACCACAGTGTAGCTAGGTTCCAAACCCATTTACGAGCGGGTAGCAGACATCTGCCTCCCATGCATACACACTTCTGAGAGTTGAGATTATGGCCTGTACCTCCACATCCAGCCTGTTGGTACCCTTGGCTTCTAAAAGGCCTAGGCTCGCTGTTTGACGGAAGTGTTGGGAGAGGTAATTGGAATATCCCGGCACACAAGACGAGTGCCTCCAAGCTCAATTCACGATTTCCCAGTAATTCTTGTGGTAGACAGGTGCTACATACTAAGTTCCATATGTGAGATGGTAGCTGAACGCCTTTTCCAAAAGCATCTTACTTCTTTTTTTTTTTTTTTAATTTTTATTTATTTATGATAGTTACAGAGAGAGAGAGAGAGGCAGAGACACAGGCAGAGGGAGAAGCAGGCTCCATGCACTGGGAACCCGATGTGGGATTCGATCCCGGGTCTCCAGGATCGCGCCCTGGGCCAAAGGCAGGCTCCAAACTGCTGCGCCACCCAGGGATCCCAAGCATCTTACTTCTGAGAGTTGAGCCCACCCTCAGTCCCTCACAGTTCCACACTGCCTGCAGAGTGAGTTTCACACGTCTTCACCAGAGACGATTGCCAGAGGCTTCTGAGTACAAGTTAACAATGCAGACCTGGAGGCTATCTCCAGGTGCAGTAGAGTGGTAATCTTGGAACCTCCTGACTCAGAGTACTGCTACCTTCTCACTGCCATAGGAATGCAGCTAGTTGACAGCTGGCTTCAAGACATGATTCCCTGTGAGAGCTGAGGACAGGGCAGAACCCTCCCGCATCCTGCCTGACTGTAGGAGTAGCTGCTAACATCCTTATGTTAGTGGCTGGGAGAGGTTGCGGGAAAAGCATGTGTGAGCACTGAGCCTGAACTCCCGTGTATCTGAGTTGAATACAGCGATTTCCAATGGCCTTCTTCAATCACAGTGTAGCTAGGTTCCAACTCCCATGTCCGAGTGGGTAGCAGACATCTGCCTCCCATGCATACACACTTCTGAGGGTTGAGCTTATGGCCTGTACCTCCACATCCAGCCTGCTGGTACCCTTGGCTTCTAAAAGGCCTAGGCTCGCTGTGTGACAGAAGTGCTGGGAGAGGGAATTGGAATCACCCGGCACACAAGACTAGTGCCTCCAAGCTCAGTTCAGCGATTTCCTAGTAATTCCTGTGGTAGACTGGTGCTACATACTAAGTTCCATACGTGAGAGGGTAGCTGAACGCCTTGTCCAAAACCATCTTACTTCTGAGAGTTGAGCTCAGCCTCAGTCCCTCACAGTTCCACACTGCCTGCAGAGTGAGTTTCGCAGGTCTTCAGCAGAGACGTTTGCCAGAGGCTTCTGAGACGCAGGGTAACAATGCAGACCTGGAGGGTATCCCCAGGTGCAGTCGACTGGTAATCTTGGAACCTCCTGACTCAGAATACTGCTACCTTCTCACTGCCATAGGAATGCAGCTAGTTGACAGCTGGTCAAGACATGCTTCCCTGTGAGAGCTGAGGACAGGGCAGAACCCTCCCGCATGCTGCCTGACTGTAGGAGTAGCTGCTAACATCCTTATGTTAGTGGCTGGGAGAGGTTGCGGGAAAAGCATGTGTGAGCCCTGGGCCTGAACTCCCGTGAATCTGAGTTGAATACAGCGATTTCCAATGGCCTTCTTCAATCACAGTGTAGCTAGGTTCCAACTCCCATGTCCGAGTGGGTAGCAGACATCTGCCTTCCATGCATATACACTTCTGAGAGTTGAGCTTATGGCCTGTACCTCCACAGCCAGCCTGCTGGTACCCTTGGCTTCTAAAAGGCCTAGGCTCGCTGTTTGACGGAAGTGCTGGGAGAGGTAATTGGAATCACCCGGCACACAAGACTAGTGCCTCCAAGCTCAGTTCAGCGATTTCCTAGTAATTCCTGTGGTAGACTGGTGCTACATACTAAGTTCCATACGTGAGAGGGTAGCTGAACGCCTTGTCCAAAACCATCTTACTTCTGAGAGTTGAGCTCAGCCTCAGTCCCTCACAGTTCCACACTGCCTGCAGAGTGAGTTTCGCAGGTCTTCAGCAGAGACGTTTGCCAGAGGCTTCTGAGACGCAGGGTAACAATGCAGACCTGGAGGGTATCCCCAGGTGCAGTCGACTGGTAATCTTGGAACCTCCTGACTCAGAATACTGCTACCTTCTCACTGCCATAGGAATGCAGCTAGTTGACAGCTGGCTTCAAGACATGCTTCCCTGTGAGAGCTGAGGACAGGGCAGAACCCTCCCGCATGCTGCCTGACTGTAGGAGTAGCTGCTAACATCCTTATGTTAGTGGCTGGGAGAGGTTGCGGGAAAAGCATGTGTGAGCACTGGGCCTGAACTCCCGTGTATCTGAGTTGAATACAGCGATTTCCAATGGCCTTCTTCAATCACAGTGTAGCTAGGTTCCAACTCCCATGTCCGAGTGGGTAGCAGACATCTGCCTTCCATGCATATACACTTCTGAGAGTTGAGCTTATGGCCTGTACCTCCACAGCCAGCCTGCTGGTACCCTTGGCTTCTAAAAGGCCTAGGCTCGCTGTTTGACGGAAGTGCTGGGAGAGCTAATTGGAATCACCCTGCACACAAGACTAGTGCCTCCAAGCTCAGTTCAGCGATTTCCTAGTAATTCCTGTGGTAGACTGGTGCTACATACTAAGTTCCATACGTGAGAGGGTAGCTGAACGCCTTGTCCAAAACCATCTTACTTCTGAGAGTTGAGCTCAGCCTCAGTCCCTCACAGTTCCACACTGCCTGCAGAGTGAGTTTCGCAGGTCTTCAGCAGAGACGTTTGCCAGAGGCTTCTGAGACGCAGGGTAACAATGCAGACTTGGAGGGTATCCCCAGGTGCAGTCGACTGGTAATCTTGGAACCTCCTGACTCAGAATACTGCTACCTTCTCACTGCCATAGGAATGCAGCTAGTTGACAGCTAGCTGGCTTCAAGACATGCTTCCCTGAGAGTGCTGAGGACAGGGCAGAACCCTCCCGCATGCTGCCTGACTGTAGGAGTAGCTGCTAACATCCTAATGTTAGTGGCTGGGAGAGGTTGCGGGAAAAGCATGTGTGAGCACTGGGCCTGAACTCCCGTGTATCTGAGTTGAATACAGCGATTTCCAACGGCTATCCTCAACCAGAGTGTAGCTAGGTCCAAATCCCATGTACGAGCGGGTAGCAGACATCTGCCTCCCATGCATACACACTTCTGAGAGTTGAGCTTATGGCCTGTACCTGCATATCCAGCCTGCTGGTACCCTTGGCTTCTAAAAGACCTAGGCTCGCTGTTTGACGGAAGTGCTGGGAGAGGTAATTGGAATCTCCCGGCACACAAGACGAGTGCCTCCAAGCTCAATTCACGATTTCCCAGTAATTCTTGTGGTAGACAGGTGCTACATACTAATTTCCATATGTGAGATGGTAGCTGAACGCCTTGTCCAAAAGCATCTTACTTCTGAAAGTTGAGCCCACCCTCAGTCCCTCACAGTTCCACACTGCCTGCAGAGTGAGTTTCACACGTCTTCACCAGAGACGATTGCCAGAGGCTTCTGAGTACAAGTTAACAAGGCAGACCTGGAGGGTATCTCCAGGTGCAGTAGAGTGGTAATCTTGGAACCTCCTGACTAAGAGTACTGCTACCTTCTCACTGCCATAGGAATGCAGCTAGTTGACAGCTGGCTTCAAGACATGCTTCCCTGTGAGAGCTGAGGACAGGGCAGAACCCTCACGCATCCTGCCTGACTGTAGGAGTAGCTGCTAACATCCTAATGTTAGTGGCTGGGAGAGGTTGCGGGAAAAGCATGTGTGAGCACTGGGCCTGAACTCCCGTGTATCTGAGTTGAATACAGCGATTTCCAATGGCCTTCTTCAATCACAGTGTAGCTAGGTTCCAACTCCCATGTACGAGCGGGTAGCAGACATCTGCCTCCCATGCATACACACTTCTGAGAGGTGAGCTTATGGCCTGTACCTCCACATCCAGCCTGCTGGTACCCTTGGCTTCTAAAAGACCTAGGCTCGCTGTTTGACGGAAGTGCTGGGAGAGGTAATTGGAATCTCCCGGCACACAAGACGAGTGCCTCCAAGCTCAATTCACGATTTCCCAGTAATTCTTGTGGTAGACAGGTGCTACATACTAATTTCCATATGTGAGATGGTAGCTGAACGCCTTGTCCAAAAGCATCTTACTTCTGAGAGTTGAGCCCACCCTCAGTCCCTCACAGTTCCACACTGCCTGCAGAGTGAGTTTCGCAGGTCTTCAGCAGAGACGTTTGCCAGAGGCTTCTGAGACGCAGGGTAACAATGCAGACCTGGAGGGTATCCCCAGGTGCAGTCGACTGGTAATCTTGGAACCTCCTGACTCAGAATACTGCTACCTTCTCACTGCCATAGGAATGCAGCTAGTTGACAGCTAGCTGGCTTCAAGACATGCTTCCCTGAGAGAGTGAGGACAGGGCAGAACCCTCCCGCATGCTGCCGGACTGTAGGAGTAGCTGCTAACATCCTTATGTTAGTGGCTGGGAGAGGTTGCGGAAAAGCATGTGTGAGCACTGGGCCTGAACTCCCGTGTATCTGAGTTGAATACAGCGATTTCCAACGGCTATCCTCAACCAGAGTGTAGCTAGGTTCCAAATCCCATGTACGAGCGGGTAGCAGACATCTGCCTCCCATGCATACACACTTCTGAGAGTTGAGCTTATGGCCTGTACCTCCATATCCAGCCTGCTGGTACCCTTGGCTTCTAAAAGGCCTAGGCTCGCTGTTTGACGGAAGTGCTGGGAGAGGTAATTGGAATCTCCCGGCACACAAGACGAGTGCCTCCAAGCTCAATTCACGATTTCCCAGTAATTCTTGTGGTAGACAGGTGCTACATACTAAGTTCCATATGTGAGATGGTAGCTGAACGCCTTGTCCAAAAGCATCTTACTTCTTTTTTTGTTTTTTTTTTAATTTTTATTTATTTATGATAGTTACAGAGAGAGAGAGAGAGGCAGAGACACAGGCAGAGGGAGAAGCAGGCTCCATGCACCGGGAGCCCGATGTGGGATTCGATCCCGGGTCTCCAGGATCGCGCCCTGGGCCAAAGGCAGGCGCCAAACCCCTGCGCCACCCAGGGATCCCAAGCATCTTACTTCTGAGAGTTGAGCCCACCCTCAGTCCCTCACAGTTCCACACTGCCTGCAGAGTGAGTTTCACAAGTCTTCACCAGAGACGATTGCGAGAGGCTTCTGAGTACAAGTTAACAATGCAGACCTGGAGGGTATCTCCAGGTGCAGTAGAGTGGTAATCTTGGAACCTCCTGACTCAGAGTACTGCTACCTTCTCACTGCCATAGGAATGCAGCTAGTTGACAGCTGGCTTCAAGATATACTTCCCTGTGAGAGCCTAGGACAGGGCAGAACCCTCCCACATCCTGCCTTACTGTAGGATTAGGTGCTAACATCCTTATGTTAGCGGCTGGGAGAGGTTGCGGGAAAAGCATGTGTGAGCACTGGGCCTGAACTCCCGTGTATCTGAGTTGAATACAGCGATTTCCAATGGCCTTCTTCAATCACAGTGTAGCTAGGTTCCAACTCCCATGTCCGAGTGGGTAGCAGACATCTGCCTCCCATGCATACACACTTCTGAGAGTTGAGCTTATGGCCTGTACCTCCACATCCAGCCTGCTGCTACCCTTGGCTTCTAAAAGGCCTAGGCTCGCTGTTTGACGGAAGTGCTGGGAGAGGTAATTGGAATCACCCGGCACACAAGACTAGTGCCTCCAAGCTCAGTTCAGCGATTTCCTAGTAATTCCTGTGGTAGACTGGTGCTACATACTAAGTTCCATACGTGAGAGGGTAGCTGAACGCCTTGTCCAAAACCATCTTACTTCTGAGAGTTGAGCTCAGCCTCAGTCCCTCACAGTTCCACACTGCCTGCAGAGTGAGTTTCGCAGGTCTTCAGCAGAGACGTTTGCCAGAGGCTTCTGAGACGCAGGGTAACAATGCAGACCTGGAGGGTATCCCCAGGTGCAGTCGACTGGTAATCTTGGAACCTCCTGACTCAGAATACTGCTACCTTCTCACTGCCATAGGAATGCAGCTAGTTGACAGCTGGCTTCAAGACATGCTTCCCTGTGAGAGCTGAGGACAGGGCAGAACCCTCCCGCATGCTGCCTGACTGTAGGAGTAGCTGCTAACATCCTTATGTTAGTGGCTGGGAGATGTTGCGGGAAAAGCAGGTGTGAGCACTGGGCCTGAACTCCCGTGTATCTGAGTTGAATACAGCGATTTCCAACGGCTTTCCTCAACCAGAGTGTAGCTAGGTTCCAAATCCCATGTACGAGTGGGTAGCAGACATCTGCCTCCCATGCATACACACTTCTGAGAGTTGAGCTTATGGCCTGTACCTCCACATCCAGCCTGCTGGTACCCTTGGCTTCTAAAAGGCCTAGGCTCGCTGTTTGACGGAAGTGCTGGGAGAGGTAATTGGAATCTCCCGGCACACAAGACGAGTGCCTCCAAGCTCAATTCACGATTTCCCAGTAATTCTTGTGGTAGACAGGTGCTACATACTAAGTTCCATATGTGAGAAGGTAGCTGAACGCCTTGTCCAAAAGCATCTTACTTCTGAGAGTTGAGCACACCCTCAGTCCCTCACACTTCCACACTGCCTGCAGAGTGAGTTTCACACGACTTCACCAGAGAAGATTGCCAGAGGCTTCTGAGTACAAGTTAACAATGCAGACCTGGAGGGTATCTCCAGGTGCAGTAGAGTGGTAATCTTGGAACCTCCTGACTCAGAGTACTGCTACCTTCTCACTGCCATAGGAATGCAGCTAGTTGACAGCTGGCTTCAAGACATGCTTCCCTGTGAGAGCTGAGGACAGGGCAGGACCCTCCCGCATGCTGCCTGACTGTAGGAGTAGCTGCTAACATCCTTATGTTAGTGGCTGGGAGAGGTTGCGGGAAAAGCATGTGTGAGAACTGGGCCTGAACTCCCG
Organism: Canis aureus; assembly: GCF_053574225.1. NCBI lineage: Eukaryota > Metazoa > Chordata > Mammalia > Carnivora > Canidae > Canis > Canis aureus. Next base: position 56,447,786 of record NC_135632.1, on the reverse strand, counting down.
TGTATCTGAGTTGAATACAGCGATTTCCAATGGCCTTCTTCAATCACAGTGTAGCTAGGTTCCAACTCCAATGTCTGAGTGGGTAGCAGACATCTGCCTCCCATGCATGCACACTTCTGAGAGTTGAGCTTATGGCCTGTACCTCCACATCCAGCCTGCTGGTTCCCTTGGCTTCTAAAAGGCCTAGGCTCGCTGTTTGACGGAAGTGCTGGGAGAGGTAATTGGAATCACACGGCACACAAGGCTAGTGCCTCCAAGCTCAGTTCAGCGATTTCCTAGTAATTCCTGTGGTAGACTGGTGCTACATACTAAGTTCCATACGTGAGAGGGTTGCTGAACGCCTTGTCCAAAACCATCTTACTTCTGAGAGTTGAGCTCAGCCTCAGTCCCTCACAGTTCCACACTGCCTGCAGAGTGAGTTTCGCAGGTCTTCAGCAGAGACGTTTGCCAGAGGCTTCTGAGACGCAGGGTAACAATGCAGACCTGGAGGGTATCCCCAGGTGCAGTCGACTGGTAATCTTGGAACCTCCTGACTCAGAATACTGCTACCTTCTCACTGCCATAGGAATGCAGCTAGTTGACAGCTGGCTTCAAGACATGCTTCCCTGTGAGAGCTGAGGACAGGGCTGAACCCTCTCGCATGCTGCCTGACTGTAGGAGTAGCTGCTAACATCCTTATGTTAGTGGCTGGGAGAGGTTGCGGGAAAAGCATGTGTGAGCACTGGGCCTGAACTCCCGTGTATCTGAGTTGAATACAGCGATTTCCAACGGCTTTCCTCAACCAGAGTGTAGCTAGGTTCCAAATCCCATGTACGAGCGGGTAGCAGACATCTGCCTCCCATGCATACACACTTCTGAGAGTTGAGCTTATGGCCTGTACCTCCACATCCAGCCTGATGGTACCCTTGGCTTCTAAAAGGCCTAGGCTCGCTGTTTGACGGAAGTGCTGGGAGAGGTAATTGGAATCTCCCGGCACACAAGACGAGTGCCTCCAAGCTCAATTCACGATTTCCCAGTAATTCTTGTGGTAGACAGGTGCTACATACTAAGTTCCATATGTGAGAAGGTAGCTGAACGCCTTGTCCAAAAGCATCTTACTTCTGAGAGTTGAGCACACCCTCAGTCCCTCACACTTCCACACTGCCTGCAGAGTGAGTTTCACACGTCTTCACCAGAGACGATTGCCAGAGGCTTCAGAGTACAAGTTAACAATGCAGACCTGGAGGGTATCTCCAGGTGCAGTAGAGTGGTAATATTGGAACCTCCTGACTCAGAGTACTGCTACCTTCTCACTGCCTTAGGAATGCAGCTAGTTGACAGCTGGCTTCAAGACATGCTTCCCTGTGAGAGCTGAGGACAGGGCAGGACCCTCCCGCATGCTGCCTGACTGTAGGAGTAGCTGCTAACATCCTTATGTTAGTGGCTGGGAGAGGTTGCGGGAAAAGCATGTGTGAGCACTGGGCCTGAACTCCCGTGTATCTGAGTTGAATACAGCGATTTCCAATGGCCTTCTTCAATCACAGTGTAGCTAGGTTCCAACTCCAATGTCCGAGTGGGTAGCAGACATCTGCCTCCCATGCATACACACTTCTGAGAGTTGAGCTTATGGCCTGTACCTCCACATCCAGCCTGCTGGTACCCTTGGCTTCTAAAAGGCCTAGGCTCGCTGTTTGACGGAAGTGCTGGGAGAGGTAATTGGAATCACCCGGCACACAAGGCTAGTGCCTCCAAGCTCAGTTCAGCGATTTCCTAGTAATTCCTGTGGTAGACTGGTGCTACATACTAAGTTCCATACGTGAGAGGGTAGCTGAACGCCTTGTCCAAAACCATCTTACTTCTGAGAGTTGAGCTCAGCCTCAGTCCCTCACAGTTCCACACTGCCTGCAGAGTGAGTTTCGCAGGTCTTCAGCAGAGACGTTTGCCAGAGGCTTCTGAGACGCAGGGTAACAATGCAGACCTGGAGGGTATCCCCAGGTGCAGTCGACTGGTAATCTTGGAACCTCCTGACTCAGAATACTGCTACCTTCTCACTGCCATAGGAATGCAGCTAGTTGACAGCTGGCTTCAAGACATGCTTCCCTGTGAGAGCTGAGGACAGGGCAGAACCCTCCCGCATGCTGCCTGACTGTAGGAGTAGCTGCTAACATCCTTATGTTAGTGGCTGGGAGATGTTGCGGGAAAAGCATGTGTGAGCACTGGGCCTGAACTCCCGTGTATCTGAGTTGAATACAGCGATTTCCAACGGCTTTCCTCAACCAGAGGGTAGCTAGGTTCCAAATCCCATGTACGAGCGGGTAGCAGACATCTGCCTCCCATGCATACACACTTCTGAGAGTTGAGCTTATGGCCTGTACCTCCACATCCAGCCTGCTGGTACCCTTGGCTTCTAAAAGGCCTAGGCTCGCTGTTTGACGGAAGTGCTGGGAGAGGTAATTGGAATCTCCCGGCACACAAGACGAGTGCCTCCAAGCTCAATTCACGATTTCCCAGTAATTCTTGTGGTAGACAGGTGCTACATACTAAGTTCCATATGTGAGAAGGTAGCTGAACGCCTTGTCCAAAAGCATCTTACTTCTGAGAGTTGAGCACACCCTCAGTCCCTCACACTTCCACACTGCCTGCAGAGTGAGTTTCACACGTCTTCACCAGAGACGATTGCCAGAGGCTTCTGAGTACAAGTTAACAATGCAGAACTGGAGGGTATCTCCAGGTGCAGTAGAGTGGTAATCTTGGAACCTCCTGACTCAGAGTACTGCTACCTTCTCACTGCCATAGGAATGCAGCTAGTTGACAGCTGGCTTCAAGACATGCTTCCCTGTGAGAGCTGAGGACAGGGCAGGACCCTCCCGCATGCTGCCTGACTGTAGGAGTAGCTGCTAACATCCTTATGTTAGTGGCTGGGAGAGGTTGCGGGAAAAGCATGTGTGAGCACTGGGCCTGAACTCCCGTGTATCTGAGTTGAATACAGCGATTTCCAATGGCCTTCTTCAATCACAGTGTAGCTAGGTTCCAACTCCCATGTCCGAGTGGGTAGCAGACATCTAACTCCCATGCATACACACTTCTGAGAGTTGAGCTTATGGCCTGTACCTCCACAGCCAGCCTGCTGGTACCCTTGGCTTCTAAAAGCCCTAGGCTCGCTGTTTGACGGAAGAGCTGGGAGAGGTAATTGGAATCACCCGGCACACAAGACTAGTGCCTCCAAGCTCAGTTCAGCGATTTCCTAGTAATTCCTGTGGTAGACTCGTGCTACATACTAAGTTCCATACGTGAGAGGGTAGCTGAACGCCTTGTCCAAAACCATCTTACTTCTGAGAGTTGAGCTCAGCCTCAGTCCCTCACAGTTCCACACTGCCTGCAGAGTGAGTTTCGCAGGTCTTCAGCAGAGACGTTTCCCACAGGCTTCTGAGACGCAGGGTAACAATGCAAACCTGGAGGGTATCCCCAGGTGCAGTCGACTGGTAATCTTGGAACCTCCTGACTCAGAATACTGCTACCTTCTCACTGCCATAGAAATGCAGCTAGTTGACAGCTGGCTTCAAGACATGCTTCCCTGTGAGAGCTGAGGACAGGGGAGAACCCTCCCGCATCCTGCCTGACTGTAGGAGTAGCTGCTAACATCCTAATGTTAGTGGCTGGGAGAGGTTGCGGGAAAAGCATGTGTGAGCACTGGGCCTGAACTCCCTTGTATCTGAGTTGAATACAGCGATTTCCAATGGCCTTCTTCAATCACAGTGTAGCTAGGTTCCAAATCCCATGTCCGAGTGGGTAGCAGACATCTGCCTCCCATGCATATACACTTCTGAGAGTTGAGCTTATGGCCTGTACCTCCACAGGCAGCCTGCTGGTACCCTTGGCTTCTAAAAGGCCTAGGCTCGCTGTTTGACGGAAGTGCTGGGAGAGGTAATTGGAATCACCCGGCACACAAGACTAGTGCCTCCAAGCTCAGTTCAGCGATTTCCTAGTAATTCCTGTGGTAGACTGGTGCTACATACTAAGTTCCATACGTGAGAGGGTAGCTGAACGCCTTGTCCAAAACCATCTTACTTCTGAGAGTTGAGCTCAGCCTCAGTCCCTCACAGTTCCACACTGCCTGCAGAGTGAGTTTCGCAGGTCTTCAGCAGAGACGTTTGCCAGAGGCTTCTGAGACGCAGGGTAACAATGCAGACCTGGAGGTTATCCCCAGGTGCAGTCGACTGGTAATCTTGGAACCTCCTGACTCAGAATACTGCTACCTTCCCACTGCCATAGGAATGCAGCTAGTTGACAGCTGGCTTCAAGACATGCTTCCCTGTGAGAGCTGAGGACAGGGCAGAACCCTCCCGCATGCTGCCTGACTGTAGGAGTAGCTGCTAACATCCTTATGTTAGTGGCTGGGAGAGGTTGCGGGAAAAGCATGTGTGAGCACTGGGCCTGAACTCCCGTGTATCTGAGTTGAATACAGCGATTTCCAACGGCTTTCCTCAACCAGAGTGTAGCTAGGTTCCAAATCCCATGTACGAGCGGGTAGCAGACATCTGCCTCCCAAACATACACACTTCTGAGAGTTGAGCTTATGGCCTGTACCTCCACATCCAGCCTGCTGGTACCCTTGGCTTCTAAAAGGCCTAGGCTCGCTGTTTGACGGAAGTGCTGGGAGAGGTAATTGGAATCTCCCGGCACACAAGACGAGTGCCTCCAAGCTCAATTCACGATTTCCCAGTAATTCTTGTTGTAGACAGGTGCTACATACTAAGTTCCATATGTGAGAAGGTAGCTGAACGCCTTGTACAAAAACATCTTACTTCTGAGTGTTGAGCACACCCTCAGTCCCTCACACTTCAACACTGCCTGCAGAGTGAGTTTCACATGTCTTCACCAGAGACGATTGCCAGAGGCTTCTGAGTACAAGTTAACAATGCAGACCTGGAGGGTGTCTCCAGGCGCAGTAGAGTGGTAATCTTGGAACCTCCTGACTCAGAGTACTGCTACCTTCTCACTGCCATAGGAATGCAGCTAGTTGACAGCTGGCTTCAAGACATGCTTCCCTGTGAGAGCTGAGGACAGGGCAGAACCCTCCCGCATCCTGCCTGACTGTAGGAGTAGCTGCTAACATCCTAATGTTAGTGGCTGGGAGAGGTTGCGGGAAAAGCATGTGTGAGCACTGGGCCTGAACTCCCGTGTATCTGAGTTGAATACAGCGATTTCCAATGGCCTTCTTCAATCACAGTGTAGCTAGGTTCCAAATCCCATGTCCGAGTGGGTAGCAGACATCTGCCTCCCATGCATATACACTTCTGAGAGTTGAGCTTATGGCCTGTACCTCCACAGGCAGCCTGCTGGTACCCTTGGCTTCTAAAAGGCCTAGGCTCGCTGTTTGACGGAAGTGCTGGGAGAGGTAATTGGAATCACCCGGCACACAAGACTAGTGCCTCCAAGCTCAGTTCAGCGATTTCCTAGTAATTCCTGTGGTAGACTGGTGCTACATACTAAGTTCCATACGTGAGAGGGTAGCTGAACGCCTTGTCCAAAACCATCTTACTTCTGAGAGTTGACCTCAGCTCAGTCCCTCACAGTTCCACACTGCCTGCAGAGTGAGTTTCGCAGGTCTTCAGCAGAGACGTTTGCCAGAGGATTCTGAGACGCAGGGTAACAATGCAGACCTGGAGGGTATCCCCAGGTGCAGTCGACTGGTAATCTTCGAACCTCCTGACTCAGAATACTGATACCTTCTCACTGCCATAGGAATGCAGCTAGTTGACAGCTAGCTGGCTTCAAGACCTGCTTCCCTGAGAGAGCTGAGGACAGGGCAGAACCCTCCCGCATGCTGCCTGACTGTAGGAGTAGCTGCTAACATCCTAATGTTAGTGGCTGGGAGAGGTTGCGGGAAAAGCATGTGTGAGCACTGGGCCTGAACTCCCGTGTATCTGAGTTGAATACAGCAATTTCCAACGGCTTTCCTCAACCAGAGTGTAGCTAGGTTCCAAATCCCATGTACGAGCGGGTAGCAGACATCTGCCTCCCATGCATATACATTTCTGAGAGTGGAGCTTATGGCGTATACCTCCACATCCAGCCTGCTGGTACCCTTGGCTTCTAAAAGGCCTAGGCTCGCTGTTTGACGGAAGTACTGGGATTGGTAATTGGAATCTCCCGGCACACAAGACGAGTGCCTCCAAGCTCAATTCACGATTTCCCAGTAATTCTTGTGGTAGACAGGTGCTACATACTAAGTTCCATATATGCGATGGTAGCTGAACGCCTTGTCCAAAAGCATCTTACTTGTGAGAGTTGAGCCCACCCTCTGTCCCTCACAGTTCCACACTGCCTGCAGAATGAGTTTCACATGTCTTCACCAGAGACGATTGCCAGAGGCTTCTGAGTACAAGTTAACAATGCAGACCTGGGGGTATCTCCAGGTGCAGTAGAGTGGTAATCTTGGAACCTCCTGACTGAGAGTAATGCTACCTTCTCACTGCCATAGGAATGCAGCTAGTTGACAGCTGGCTTCAAGACATGCTTCCCTGTGAGAGCTGAGGACAGGGCAGAACCCTCCCGCATGCTGCCTGACTGTAGGAGTAGCTGCTAACATCCTAATGTTAGTGGCTGGGAGAGGTTGCGGGAAAAGCATGTGTGAGCACTGGGCCTGAACTCCCGTGTATCTGAGTTGAATACAGCGATTTCCAACGGCTTTCCTCAACCAGAGTGTAGCTAGGTTCCAAATCCCATGTACGAGCGGGTAGCAGACATCTGCCTCCCATGCATACACACTTCTGAGAGTTGAGCTTATGGCCTGTACCTCCACAGCCAGCCTGCTGGTACCCTTGGCTTCTAAAAGGCCTAGGCTCGCTGTTTGACGGAAGTGCTGGGAGAGGTAATTGGAATCTCCCGGCACACAAGACGAGTGCCTCCAAGCTCAATTCACGATTTCCCAGTAATTCTTGTGGTAGACAGGTGCTACATACTAAGTTCCATATGTGAGATGGTAGCTGAACGCCTTGTCCAAAAGCATCTTACTTCTGAGAGTTGAGCCCACCCTCAGTCCCTCACAGTTCCACACTGCCTGCAGAGTGAGTTTCACACGTCTTCACCAGAGACGATTGCCAGAGGCTTCTGAGTACAAGTTAACAATGCAGACCTGGAGGGTATCACCAGGTGCAGTAGAGTGGTAATCTTGGAACCTCCTGACTCAGAGTACAGCTACCTTCTCACTGCCATAGGAATGCAGCTAGTTGACAGCTGGCTTCAAGACATGCTTCCCTGTGAGAGCTGAGGACAGGGCAGAACCCTCCCGCATCCTGCCTGACTGTAGGAGTAGCTGCTAACATCCTTATGTTAGTGGCTGGGAGAGGTAGTGGGAAAAGCATGTGTGAGCACTGGGCCTGAACTCCCGTGTATCTGAGTTGAATACAGCGATTTCCAACGGCTTTCCTCAACCAGAGTGTAGCTAGTTTCCAAATCCCATGTACGAGCGGGTAGCAGACATCTGCCTCCCATGCATACACACTTCTGAGAGTTGAGCTTATGGCCTGTACCTCCACATCCAGCCTGCTGGTACCCTTGGCTTCTAAAAGGCCTAGGCTCGCTGTTTGACGGAAGTGCTGGGAGAGGTAATTGGAATCACCCGGCACACAAGACTAGTGCCTCCAAGCTCAGTTCAGCGATTTCCTAGTAATTCCTGTGGTAGACTGGTGCTACATACCAAGTTCCATACGTGAGAGGTTAGCTGAACGCCTTGTCCAAAACCATCTTACTTCTGAGAGTTGAGCTCAGCCTCAGTCCCTCACAGTTCCACACTGCCTGCAGAGTGAGTTTCGCAGGTCTTCAACAGAGACATTTGCCAGAGGTCTGAGACGCAGGGTAACAATGCAGACCTGGAGGGTATCCCCAGGTGCAGTCGACTGGTAATCTTGGAACCTCCTGACTAAGAATACTGCTACCTTCTCACTGCCATAGGAATGCAGCTAGTTGACAGCTGGCTTCAAGACATGCTTCCCTGTGAGAGCTGAGGACAGGGCAGAACCCTCCCGCATGCTGCCTGACTGTAGGAGTAGCTGCTAACATCCTAATGTTAGTGGCTGGGAGAGGTTGCGGGAAAAGCATGTGTGAGCACTGGGCCTGAACTCCCGTGTATCTGAGTTGAATACAGCAATTTCCAACGGCTTTCCTCAACCAGAGTGTAGCTAGGTTCCAAATCCCATGTACGAGCGGGTAGCAGACATCTGCCTCCCATGCATATACACTTCTGAGAGTGGAGCTTATGGCGTATACCTCCACATCCAGCCTGCTGGTACCCTTGGCTTCTAAAAGGCCTAGGCTCGCTGTTTGACGGAAGTACTGGGATTGGTAATTGGAATCTCCCGGCACACAAGACGAGTGCCTCCAAGCTCAATTCACGATTTCCCAGTAATTCTTGTGGTAGACAGGTGCTACATACTAAGTTCCATATATGCGATGGTAGCTGAACGCCTTGTCCAAAAGCATCTTACTTGTGAGAGTTGAGCCCACCCTCTGTCCCTCACAGTTCCACACTGCCTGCAGAATGAGTTTCACATGTCTTCACCAGAGACGATTGCCAGAGGCTTCTGAGTACAAGTTAACAATGCAGACCTGGGGGTATCTCCAGGTGCAGTAGAGTGGTAATCTTGGAACCTCCTGACTGAGAGTACTGCTACCTTCTCACTGCCATAGGAATGCAGCTAGTTGACAGCTGGCTTCAAGACATGCTTCCCTGTGAGAGCTGAGGACAGGGCAGAACCCTCCCGCATGCTGCCTGACTGTAGGAGTAGCTGCTAACATCCTAATGTTAGTGGCTGGGAGAGGTTGCGGGAAAAGCATGTGTGAGCACTGGGCCTGAACTCCCGTGTATCTGAGTTGAATACAGCGATTTCCAACGGCTTTCCTCAACCAGAGTGTAGCTAGGTTCCAAATCCCATGTACGAGCGGGTAGCAGACATCTGCCTCCCATGCATACACACTTCTGAGAGTTGAGCTTATGGCCTGTACCTCCACAGCCAGCCTGCTGGTACCCTTGGCTTCTAAAAGGCCTAGGCTTGCTGTTTGACGGAAGTGCTGGGAGAGGTAATTGGAATCTCCCGGCACACAAGACGAGTGCCTCCAAGCTCAATTCACGATTTCCCAGTAATTCTTGTGGTAGACAGGTGCTACATACTAAGTTCCATTGTGAGAAGGTAGCTGAACGCCTTGTCCAAAAGCATCTTACTTCTGAGAGATGAGCACAACCTCAGTCCCTCACACTTCCACACTGCCTGCAGAGTGAGTTTCACACGTCTTCACCAGAGACGTTTGCCAGAGGCTTCTGAGTACAAGTTAACAATGCAGACCTGGAGGGTATCTCCAGGTGCAGTAGAGTGGTAATCTTGGAACCTCCTGACTCAGAGTACTGCTACCTTCTCACTGCCATAGGAATGCAGCTAGTTGACAGCTAGCTGGCTTCAAGACATGCTTCCCTGTGAGAGCTGAGGACAGGGCAGAACCCTCCCGCATCCTGCCTGACTGTAGGAGTAGCTGCTAACATCCTAATGTTAGTGGCTGGGGGAGGTTGCGGGAAAAGCATGTGTGAGGACTGGGCCTGAACTCCCGTGTATCTGAGTTGAATACAGCGATTTCCAATGGCCTTCTTCAATCACAGTGTAGCTAGGTTCCAACTCCCTTGTCCGAGTGGGTAGCAGACATCTGCCTCCCATGCATACACACTTCTGAGAGTAGAGCTTATGGCCTGTACCTCCACATCCAGCCTGCTGGTACCCTTGGCTTCTAAGGCCTAGGCTCGCTGTTTGACGGAAGTGCTGGGAGAGGTAATTGGAATCACCCGGCACACAAGACTAGTGCCTCCAAGCTCAGTTCAGCGATTTCCTAGTAATTCCTGTGGTAGACTGGTGCTACATGCTAAGTTCCATACGTGAGAGGGTAGCTGAACGCCTTGTCCAAAACCATCTTACTTCTGAGAGTTGAGCTCAGCCTCAGTCCCTCACAGTTCCACACTGCCTGCAGAGTGAGTTTCGCAGGTCTTCAGCAGAGACGTTTGCCAGAGGCTTCTGAGACGCAGGGTAACAATGCAGACCTGGAGGGTATCCCCAGGTGCAGTCGACTGGTAATCTTGGAACCTCCTGACTCAGAATACTGCTACCTTCTCACTGCCATAGGAATGCAGCTAGTGGACAGCTAGCTGGCTTCAAGACATGCTTCCCTGAGAGAGCTGAGGATAGGGCAGAACCCTCCCGCATGCTGCCTGAGTGTAGGAGTAGCTGCTAACATCCTAATGTTAGTGGCTGGGAGAGGTTGCGGGAAAAGCATGTGTGAGCACTGGGCCTGAACTCCCGAGTATCTGAGTTGAATACAGCGATTTCCAACGGCTTTCCTCAACCAGAGTGTACCTAGGTTCCAAATCCCATGTACGAGCGGGTAGCAGACATCTGCCTCCTATGCATACACACTTCTGAGAGTTGAGCTTATGGCCTGTACCTCCACATCCAGCCTGCTGGTACCCTTGACTTCTAAAAGTCCTAGGCTCGCTGTTTGACGGAAGTGCTGGGAGAGGTAATTGGAATCTCCCGGCACACAAGACGAGTGCCTCCAAGCTCAATTCACGATTTCCCAGTAATTCTTGTGGTAGACAGGTGCTACATACTAAGTTCCATATGTGAGAAGGTAGCTGAACGCCTTGTCCAAAAGCATCTTACTTCTGAGAGTTGAGCACACCCTCAGTCCCTCACACTTCCACACTGCCTGGAGATTGAGTTTCACACGTCTTCACCAGAGACGATTGCCAGAGGCTTCTGAGTACAAGTTAACAATGCAGACCTGGAGGGTATCTCCAGGTGCAGTAGAGTGGTAATCTTGGAACCTCCTGACTGAGAGTACTGCTACCTTCTCACTGCCATAGGAATGCAGCTAGTTGACAGCTGGCTTCAAGACATGCTTCCCTGTGAGAGCTGAGGACAGGGCAGAACCCTCCCGCATGCTGCCTGACTATAGGAGTAGCTGCTAACATCCTTATGTTAGTGGCTGGGAGAGGTTGCGGGAAAAGCATGTGTGAGCACTGGGCCTGAACTCCCGTGTATCTGAGTTGAATACAGCGATTTCCAATGGCCTTCTTCAATCACAGTGTAGCTAGGTTCCAACTCCCATGTCCGAGTGGGTATAGACATCTGCCTCCCATGCATACACACTTCTGAGAGTTGAGCTTATGGCCTGTACCTCCACATCCAACCTGCTGGTATCCTTGGCTTCTAAAAGGCCTAGGCTCGCTGTTTGACGGAAGTGCTGGCAGAGGTAATTGGAATCACCCGGCACACAAGACTAGTGCCTCCAAGCTCAGTTCAGCGATTTCCTAGTAATTCCTGTGGTAGACTGGTGCTACATACTAAGTTCCATACGTGAGAGGGTAGCTGAACGCCTTGTCCAAAACCATCTTACTTCTGAGAGTTGAGCTCAGCCTCAGTCCCTCACAGTTCCACACTGCCTGCAGAGTGAGTTTCGCAGGTCTTCAGCAGAGACGTTTGCCAGAGGCTTCTGAGACGCAGGGTAACAATGCAGACCTGGAGGGTATCCCCAGGTGCAGTCGACTGGTAATCTTGGAACCTCCTGACTCAGAATACTGCTACCTTCTCACTGCCATAGGAATGCAGGTAGTTGACAGCTAGCTGGCTTCAAGACATGCTTCCCTGAGAGAGCTGAGGACAGGGCAGAACCCTCCCGCATGCTGCCTGACTGTAGGAGTAGCTGCTAACATCCTAATGTTAGTGGCTGGGAGAGGTTGCGGGAAAAGCATGTGTGAGCACTGGGCCTGAACTCCCGTGTATCTGAGTTGAATACTGCGATTTCCAACGGCTTTCCTCAACCAGAGTGTAGCTAGGTTCCAAATCCCATGTACGAGCGGGTAGCAGACATCTGCCTCCCATGCACACACACTTCTGAGAGTTGAGCTTATGGCCTGTACCTCCACAGCCAGCCTGCTGGTACCCTTGGCTTCTAAAAGGCCTAGGCTCGCTGTTTGACGGAAGTGCTGGGAGAGGTAATTGGAAACTCCCGGCACACAAGACGAGTGCCTCCAAGCTCAATTCACGATTTCCCAGTAATTCTTGTGGTAGACAGGTGCTACATACTAAGTTCCATATGTGAGATGGTAGCTGAACGCCTTGTCCAAAAGCATCTTACTTCTGAGAGTTGAGCCCACCCTCAGTCCCTCACAGTTCCACACTGCCTGCAGAGTGAGTTTCACACGTCTTCACCAGAGACGATTGCCAGAGGCTTCTGAGTACAAGTTAACAATGCAGACCTGGAGGGTATCTCCAGGTGCAGTAGAGTGGTAATCTTGGAAACTCCTGACTCAGAGTACTGCTACCTTCTCACTGCCATAGGAATGCAGCTAGTTGACAGCTGGCTTCAAGACATGCTTCCCTGTGAGAGCTGAGGACAGGGCAGAACCCTCCCGCATCCTGCCTGACTGTAGGAGTAGCTGCTAACATCCTAATGTTAGTGGTTCGGAGAGGTTGCGGGAAAAGCATGTGTGAGCACTGGTCCTGAACTCCCGTGTATCTGAGTTGAATACAGCGATTTCTAATGGCCTTCTTCAATCACAGTGTAGCTAGGTTCCAACTCCCATGTCCGAGTGGGTAGCAGACATCTGCCTCCCATGCATACACACTTCTGAGAGTTGAGCTTATGGCCTGTACCTCCACATCCAGCCTGCTGGTACCCTTGCCTTCTAAAAGGCCTAGGCTCGCTGTTTGACGGAAGTGCTGGGAGAGGTAATTGGAATCACCCGGCACACAAGACTAGTGCCTCCAAGCTCAGTTCAGCGATTTCCTAGTAATTCCTGTGGTAGACTGGTGCTACATGCTAAGTTCCATACGTGAGAGGGTAGCTGAACGCCTTGTCCAAAACCATCTTACTTCTGAGAGTTGAGCTCAGCCTCAGTCCCTCACAGTTCCACACTGCCTGCAGAGTGAGTTTCGCAGGTCTTCAGCAGAGACGTTTGCCAGAGGCTTCTGAGACGCAGGGTAACAATGCAGACCTGGAGGGTATCCCCAGGTGCAGTCGACTGGTAATCTTGGAACCTCCTGACTCAGAATACTGCTACCTTCTCACTGCCATAGGAATGCAGCTAGTTGACAGCTAGCTGGCTTCAAGACATGCCTCCCTGAGAGAGCTGAGGACAGGGCAGAACCCTCCCGCATGCTGCCTGACTGTAGGAGTAGCTGCTAACATCCTAATGTTAGTGGCTGGGAGTTGTTGCGGGAAAAGCATGTGTGAGCACTGGGTCTGAACTCCCGTGTATCTGAGTTGAATACAGTGATTTCCAACGGCTTTCCTCAACCAGAGTGTAGCTAGGTTCCAACTCCCATGTCCGAGTGGGTAGCAGACATCTGCCTCCCATGCATACACACTTCTGAGAGTTGAGCTTATGGCCTGTACCTCCACATCCAGCCTGCTGGTACCCTTGGCTTCTAAAAGGCCTAGGCTCGCTGTTTGACGGAAGTGCTGGGAGAGATAATTGGAATCACCCGGCACACAAGACTAGTGCCTCCAAGCTCAGTTCAGCGATTTCCTAGTAATTCCTGTGGTAGACTGGTGCTACATACTAAGTTCCATACGTGAGAGGGTAGCTGAACGCCTTGTCCAAAACCATCTTACTTCTGAGAGTTGAGCTCAGCCTCAGTCCCTCACAGTTCCACACTGCCTGCAGAGTGAGTTTCGCAGGTCTTCAGCAGAGACGTTTGCCAGAGGCTTCTGAGACGCAGGGTAACAATGCAGACCTGGAGGGTATCCCCAGGTGCAGTCCACTGGTAATCTTGGAACCTCCTGACTCAGAATACTGCTACCTTCTCACTGCCATAGGAATGCAGCTAGTTGACAGCTAACTGGCTTCAAGACATGCTTCCCTGAGAGAGCTGAGGACAGGGCAGAACCCTCCCGCGTGCTGCCTGACTGTAGGAGTAGCTGCTAACATCCTAATGTTAGTGGCTGGGAGAGGTTGCGGGAAAAGCATGTGTGAGCACTGGGCCTGAACTCCCGTGTATCTGAGTTGAATACAGCGATTTCCAACGGCTTTCCTCAACCGGAGTGTAGCTAGGTTCCAAATCCCATGTACGAGCGGGTAGCAGACATCTGCCTCCCATGCATACACACTTCTGAGAGTTGAGCTTATGGCCTGTACCTCCACATCCAGCCTGCTGGTACCCTTGGCTTCTAAAAGGCCTAGGCTCGCTGTTTGACGGAAGTGTTGGGAGAGGTAATTGGAATCTCCCGGCACACAAGACGAGTGCCTCCAAGCTCAATTCACGATTTCCCAGTAATTCTTGTGGTAGACAGGTGCTACATACTAAGTTCCATATGTGAGAAGGTAGCTGAACGCCTTGTACAAAAGCATCTTACTTCTGAGAGTTGAGCACACCCTCAGGCCCTCACACTTCCACACTGCCTGCAGAGTGAGTTTCACACATCTTCACCAGAGACGATTGCCAGAGGCTTCTGAGTACAAGTTAACAATGCAGAACTGGAGGGTATCTCCAGGTGCAGTAGAGTGGTAATCTTGGAACCTCCTGACTGAGAGTACTGCTACCTTCTCACTGCCATAGGAATGCAGCTAGTTGACAGCTGGCTTCAAGACATGCTTCCCTGTGAGAGCTGAGGACAGGGCAGAACCCTCCCGCATGCTGCCTGACTGTAGGAGTAGCTGCTAACATCCTTATGTTAGTGGCTGGGAGAGGTTGCGGGAAAAGCATGTGTGAGCACTGGGCCTGAACTCCCGTGTATCTGAGTTGAATACAGCGATTTCCAATGGCCTTCTTCAATCACAGTGTAGCTAGGTTCCAACTCCCATGTCCGAGTGGGTAGCAGACATCTGCCTCCCATGCATACTCACTTCTGAGAGTTGAGCTTATGGCCTGTACCTCCACATCCAGCCTGCTGGTACCCTTGGCTTCTAAAAGGCCTAGGCTCGCTGTTTGACGGAAGTGCTGGCAGAGGTAATTGGAATCACCCGGCACACAAGACTAGTGCCTCCAAGCTCAGTTCAGCGATTTCCTAGTAATTCCTGTGGTAGACTGGTGCTACATACTAAGTTCCATACGTGAGAGGGTAGCTGAACGCCTTGTCCAAAACCATCTTACTTCTGAGAGTTGAGCTCAGCCTCAGTCCCTCACAGTTCCACACTGCCTGCAGAGTGAGTTTCGCAGGTCTTCAGCAGAGACGTTTGCCAGAGGCTTCTGAGACGCAGGGTAACAATGCAGACCTGGAGGGTATCCCCAGGTGCAGTCGACTGGTAATCTTGGAACCTCCTGACTCAGAATACTGCTACCTTCTCACTGCCATAGGAATGCAGCTAGTGGACAGCTAGCTGGCTTCAAGACATGCTTCCCTGAGAGAGCTGAGGATAGGGCAGAACCCTCCCGCATGCTGCCTGAGTGTAGGAGTAGCTGCTAACATCCTAATGTTAGTGGCTGGGAGAGGTTGCGGGAAAAGCATGTGTGAGCACTGGGCCTGAACTCCCGAGTATCTGAGTTGAATACAGCGATTTCCAACGGCTTTCCTCAACCAGAGTGTAGCTAGGTTCCAAATCCCATGTACGAGCGGGTAGCAGACATCTGCCTCCTATGCACACACACTTCTGAGAGTTGAGCTTATGGCCTGTACCTCCACATCCAGCCTGCTGGTACCCTTGACTTCTAAAAGTCCTAGGCTCGCTGTTTGACGGAAGTGCTGGGAGAGGTAATTGGAATCTCCCGGCACACAAGACGAGTGCCTCCAAGCTCAATTCACGATTTCCCAGTAATTCTTGTGGTAGACAGGTGCTACATACTAAGTTCCATATGTGAGAAGGTAGCTGAACGCCTTGTACAAAAGCATCTTACTTCTGAGAGTTGAGCACACCCTCAGTCCCTCACACTTCCACACTGCCTGGAGATTGAGTTTCACACGTCTTCACCAGAGACGATTGCCAGAGGCTTCTGAGTACAAGTTAACAATGCAGACCTGGAGGGTATCTCCAGGTGCAGTAGAGTGGTAATCTTGGAACCTCCTGACTGAGAGTACTGCTACCTTCTCACTGCCATAGGAATGCAGCTAGTTGACAGCTGGCTTCAAGACATGCTTCCCTGTGAGAGCTGAGGACAGGGCAGAACCCTCCCGCAGGCTGCCTGACTATAGGAGTAGCTGCTAACATCCTTATGTTAGTGGCTGGGAGAGGTTGCGGGAAAAGCATGTGTGAGCACTGGGCCTGAACTCCCGTGTATCTGAGTTGAATACAGCGATTTCCATTGGCCTTCTTCAATCACAGTGTAGCTAGGTTCCAACTCCCATGTCCGAGTGGGTATAGACATCTGCCTCCCATGCATACACACTTCTGAGAGTTGAGCTTATGGCCTGTACCTCCACATCCAACCTGCTGGTATCCTTGGCTTCTAAAAGGCCTAGGCTCGCTGTTTGACGGAAGTGCTGGGAGAGGTAATTGGAATCACCCGGCACACAAGACTAGTGCCTCCAAGCTCAGTTCAGCGATTTCCTAGTAATTCCTGTGGTAGACTGGTGCTACATACTAAGTTCCATACGTGAGAGGGTAGCTGAACGCCTTGTCCAAAACCATCTTACTTCTGAGAGTTGAGCTCAGCCTCAGTCCCTCACAGTTCCACACTGCCTGCAGAGTGAGTTTCGCAGGTCTTCAGCAGAGACGTTTGCCAGAGGCTTCTGAGACGCAGGGTAACAATGCAGACCTGGAGGGTATCCCCAGGTGCAGTCGACTGGTAATCTTGGAACCTCCTGACTCAGAATACTGCTACCTTCTCACTGCCATAGGAATGCAGCTAGTTGACAGCTAGCTAGCTTCAAGACATGCTTCCCTGAGAGAGCTGAGGACAGGGCAGAACCCTCCCGCATGCTGCCTGACTGTAGGAGTAGCTGCTAACATCCTAATGTTAGTGGCTGGGAGAGGTTGCGGGAAAAGCATGTGTGAGCACTGGGCCTGAACTCCCGTGTATCTGAGTTGAATACAGCGATTTCCAACGGCTTTCCTCAACCAGAGTGTAGCTAGGTTCCAAATCCCATGTACGAGCGGGTAGCAGACATCTGCCTCCCATGCACACACACTTCTCAGAGTTGAGCTTATGGCCTGTACCTCCACAGCCAGCCTGCTGGTACCCTTGGCTTCTAAAAGGCCTAGGCTCGCTGTTTGACGGAAGTGCTGGGAGAGGTAATTGGAAACTCCCGGCACAAAAGACGAGTGCCTCCAAGCTCAATTCACGATTTCCCAGTAATTCTTGTGGTAGACAGGTGCTACATACTAAGTTCCATATGTGAGATGGTAGCTGAACGCCTTGTCCAAAAGCATCTTACTTCTGAGAGTTGAGCCCACCCTCAGTCCCTCACAGTTCCACACTGCCTGCAGAGTGAGTTTCACACGTCTTCACCAGAGACGATTGCCAGAGGCTTCTGAGTACAAGTTAACAATGCAGACCTGGAGGGTATCTCCGGGTGCAGTAGAGTGGTAATCTTGGAAACTCCTGACTCAGAGTACTGCTACCTTCTCACTGCCATAGGAATGCAGCTAGTTGACAGCTGGCTTCAAGACATGCTTCCCTGTGAGAGCTGAGGACAGGGCAGAACCCTCCCGCATCCTGCCTGACTGTAGGAGTAGCTGCTAACATCCTAATGTTAGTGGTTCGGAGAGGTTGCGGGAAAAGCATGTGTGAGCACTGGTCCTGAACTCCCGTGTATCTGAGTTGAATACAGCGATTTCTAATGGCCTTCTTCAATCACAGTGTAGCTAGGTTCCAACTCCCATGTCCGAGTGGGTAGCAGACATCTGCCTCCCATGCATACACTCTTCTGAGAGTTGAGCTTATGGCCTGTACCTCCACATCCAGCCTGCTGGTACCCTTGCCTTCTAAAAGGCCTAGGCTCGCTGTTTGACGGAAGTGCTGGGAGAGGTAATTGGAATCACCCGGCACACAAGACTAGTGCCTCCAAGCTCAGTTCAGCGATTTCCTAGTAATTCCTGTGGTAGACTGGTGCTACATACTAAGTTCCATACGTGAGAGGGTAGCTGAACGCCTTGTCCAAAACCATCTTACTTCTGAGAGTTGACTTCAGCCACAGTCCCTCACAGTTCCACACTGCCTGCAGAGTGAGTTTCGCAGGTCTTCAGCAGAGACGTTTGCCAGAGGCTTCTGAGACGCAGGGTAACAATGCAGACCTGGAGGGTATCCCCAGGTGCAGTCGACTGGTAATCTTGGAACCTCCTGACTCAGAATACTGCTACCTTCTCACTGCCATATTAATGCAGCTAGTTGACAGCTAGCTGGCTTCAAGACATGCCTCCCTGAGAGAGCTGAGGACAGGGCAGAACCCTCCCGCATGCTGCCTGACTGTAGGAGTAGCTGCTAACATCCTAATGTTAGTGGCTGGGAGATGTTGCGGGAAAAGCATGTGTGAGCACTGGGCCTGAACTCCCGTGTATCTGAGTTGAATTCAGCGATTTCCAACGGCTTTCCTCAACCAGAGTGTAGCTAGGTTCCAAATCCCATGTACGAGCGGGTAGCAGACATCTGCCTCCCATGCATACACACTTCTGAGAGTTGAGCTTATGGCCTGTACGTCCGCATCCAGCCTGCTGGTACCCTTGGCTTCTAAAAGGCCTAGGCTCGCTGTTTGACGGAAGTGCTGGGAGAGGTAATTGGAATCTCCCGGCACACAAGACGAGTGCCTCCAAGCTCAATTCACGATTTCCCAGTAATTCTTGTGGTAGACAGGTGCTACATACTAAGTTCCATATGTGAGAAGGTAGCTGAACGCCTTGTCCAAAAGCATCTTACTTCTGAGAGTTGAGCCCACCCTCAGTCCCTCACAGTTCCACACTGCATGCAGAATGAGTTTCACACGTCTTCACCAGAGACGATTGCCAGAGGCTTCTGAGTACAAGTTAACAATGCAGACCTGGAGGGTATCTCCAGGTGCAGTAGAGTGGTAATCTTGGAACCTCCTGACTCAGAGTACTGCTACCTTCTCACTGCCATAGGAATGCAGCTAGTTGAAAGCTGGCTTCAAGACATGATTCCCTGTGAGAGCTGAGGACAGGGCAGAACCCTACGGCATCCTGCCTGACTGTAGGAGTAGCTGCTAACATCCTTATGTTAGTGGGTGGGAGAGGTTGCGGGAAAAGCATGTGTGAGCACTAGGCCTGAACAACCGTGTATCTGAGTTGAATACAGTGATTTCCAACGGCTTTCCTCAACCAGAGTGTAGCTAGGTTCCAAATCCCATGTACGAGCGGGTAGCAGACATCTGCCTCCCATGCGTATACACTTCTGAGAGTTGAGCTCATGGCCTGTACCTCCACATCCAGCCTGCTGGTACCCTTGGCTTCTAAAAGGCCTAGGCTCGCTGTTTGACGGAAGTGCTGGGAGAGGTAATTGGAATCTCCCGGCACACAAGACGAGTGCCTCCAAGCTCAATTC
The DNA here is from genome assembly GCF_053574225.1 of Canis aureus. Classification (NCBI taxonomy): domain Eukaryota; kingdom Metazoa; phylum Chordata; class Mammalia; order Carnivora; family Canidae; genus Canis; species Canis aureus. The sequence continues at coordinate 56,428,332 of NC_135632.1, read as the reverse complement.
ACGATTTCCCAGTAATTCTTGTGGAAGACAGGTGCTACATACTAAGTTCCATATGTGAGAAGGTAGCTGAACGCCTTGTCCAAAAGCATCTTACTTCTGAGAGTTGAGCCCACCCTCAGTCCCTCACAGTTCCACACTGCCTGCAGAGTGAGTTTCACACGTCTTCACTAGAGACGATTGCCAGAGGCTTCTGAGTACAAGTTAACAATGCAGACCTGGAGGGTATCTCCAGGTGCAGTAGAGTGGTAATCTTGGAACCTCCTGACTCAGAGTACTGCTACCTTCTCACTGCCATAGGAATGCAGCTAGTTGACAGCTGGCTTCAAGACATGCTTTCCTGTGAGAACTGAGGACAGGGCAGAACCCTCCCGCATGCTGCCTGACTGTAGGAGTAGCTGCTAACATCCTTATGTTAGTGGCTGGGAGAGGTTGCGGGAAAAGCATGTGTGAGCACTGGGCCTGAACTCCCGTGTATCTGAGTTGAATACAGCGATTTCCAACGGCTTTCCTCAACCAGAGTGTAGCTAGGTTCCAAATCCCATGTACGAGCGGGTAGCAGACATCTGCCTCCCATGCATACACACTTCTGAGAGTTGAGCTTATGGCCTGTACCTCCACAGCCAGCCTGCTGGTACCCTTGGCTTCTAAAAGGCCTAGGCTCGCTGTTTGACGGAAGTGCTGGGAGAGGTAATTGGAATCTCCCGGCACACAAGACGAGTGCCTCCAAGCTCAATTCACGATTTCCCAGTAATTCTTGTGGTAGACAGGTGCTACATACTAAGTTCCATATGTGAGAAGGTAGCTGAACGCCTTGTCCAAAAGCATCTTACTTCTGAGAGTTGAGCCCACCCTCAGTCCCTCACACTTCCACACTGCCTGCAGAGTGAGTTTCACACGTCTTCACCAGAGACGATTGCCAGAGGCTTCTGAGTACAAGTTAACAATGCAGACCTGGAGGGTATCTCCAGGTGCAGTAGAGTGGTAATCTTGGAACCTCCTGACTCAGAGTACTGCTACCTTCTCACTGCCATAGGAATGCAGCTAGTTGAAAGCTGGCTTCAAGACATGCTTCCCTGTGAGAGCTGAGGACAGGGCAGAACACTACGGCATCCTGCCTGACTGTAGGAGTAGCTGCTAACATCCTTATGTTAGTGGGTGGGAGAGGTTGCGGGAAAAGCATGTGTGAGCACTAGGCCTGAACAACCGTGTATCTGAGTTGAATACAGTGATTTCCAACGGCTTTCCTCAACCAGAGTGTAGCTAGGTTCCAAACCCATTTAGGAGCGGGTAGCAGACATCTGCCTCCCATGCATACACACTTCTGAGAGTTGAGCTTATGGCCTGTACCTCCACATCCAGCCTGCTGGTACCCTTGGCTTCTAAATGGCCTAGGCTCGCTGTTTGACGGAAGTGCTGGGAGAGGTAATTGGAATCTCCCGGCACACAAGACGAGTGCCTCCAAGCTCAATTCATGATTTCCCAGTAATTCTTGTGGTAGACAGGTGCTACATACTAAGTTCCATATGTGAGAAGGTAGCTGAACGCCTTGTCCAAAAGCATCTTACTTCTGAGAGTTGAGCACACCCTCAGTCCCTCACACTTCCACACTGCCTGCAGAGTGAGTTTCACACGTCTTCACCAGAGACGATTGCCAGAGGCTTCTGAGTACAAGTTAACAATGCAGACCTGGAGGGTATCTCCAGGTGCAGTAGAGTGGTAATCTTGGAACCTCCTGACTGAGAGTACTGCTACCTTCTCACTGCCATAGGAATGCAGCTAGTTGACAGCTGGCTTCAAGACATGCTTCCCTGTGAGAGCTGAGGACAGGGCAGAACCCTCCCGCATGCTGCCTGACTGTAGGAGTAGCTGCTAACATCCTTATGTTAGTGGCTGGGAGAGGTTGCGGGAAAAGCATGTGTGAGCACTGGGCCTGAACTCCCGTGTATCTGAGTTGAATACAGCGATTTCCAATGGCCTTCTTCAATCACAGTGTAGCTAGGTTCCAACTCCCATGTCCGAGTGGGTAGCAGACATCTGCCTCCCATGCATACTCACTTCTGAGAGTTGAGCTTATGGCCTGTACCTCCACATCCAGCCTGCTGGTACCCTTGGCTTCTAAAAGGCCTAGGCTCGCTGTTTGACGGAAGTGCTGGCAGAGGTAATTGGAATCACCCGGCACACAAGACTAGTGCCTCCAAGCTCAGTTCAGCGATTTCCTAGTAATTCCTGTGGTAGACTGGTGCTACATACTAAGTTCCATACGTGAGAGGGTAGCTGAACGCCTTGTGCAAAACCATCTTACTTCTGAGAGTTGAGCTCAGCCTCAGTCCCTCACAGTTCCACACTGCCTGCAGAGTGAGTTTCGCAGGTATTCAGCAGAGACGTTTGCCAGAGGCTTCTGAGATGCGGGGTAACAATGCAGACCTGGAGGGTATCCCCAGGTGCAGTCGACTGGTAATCTTGGAACCTCCTGACTCAGAATACTGCTACCTTCTCACTGCCATAGGAATGCAGCTAGTGGACAGCTAGCTGGCTTCAAGACATGCTTCCCTGAGAGAGCTGAGGATAGGGCAGAACCCTCCCGCATGCTGCCTGAGTGTAGGAGTAGCTGCTAACATCCTAATGTTAGTGGCTGGGAGAGGTTGCGGGAAAAGCATGTGTGAGCACTGGGCCTGAACTCCCGAGTATCTGAGTTGAATACAGCGATTTCCAACGGCTTTCCTCAACCAGAGTGTAGCTAGGTTCCAAATCCCATGTACGAGCGGGTAGCAGACATCTGCCTCCCATGCATACACACTTCTGAGAGTTGAGCTTATGGCCTGTACCTCCACATCCAGCCTGCTGGTACCCTTGGCTTCTAAAAGGCCTAGGCTCGCTGTTTGACGGAAGTGCTGGGAGAGGTAATTGGAATCTCTCGGCACACAAGACGAGTGCCTCCAAGCTCAATTCACGATTTCCCAGTAATTCTTGTGGTAGACAGGTGCTACATACTAAGTTCCATATGTGAGAAGGTAGCTGAACGCCTTGTACAAAAGCATCTTACTTCTGAGAGTTGAGCACACCCTCAGTCCCTCACACTTCCACACTGCCTGCAGATTGAGTTTCACACGTCTTCACCAGAGACGATTGCCAGAGGCTTCTGAGTACAAGTTAACAATGCAGACCTGGAGGGTATCTCCAGGTGCAGTAGAGTGGTAATCTTGGAAACTCCTGACTCAGAGTACTGCTACCTTCTCACTGCCATAGGAATGCAGCTAGTTGACAGCTGGCTTCAAGACATGCTTCCCTGTGAGAGCCTAGGACAGGGCAGAACCCTCCCGCATCCTGCCTTACTGTAGGATTAGCTGCTAACATCCTTATGTTAGCGGCTGGGAGAGGTTGCGGGAAAAGCATGTGTGAGCACTGGGCCTGAACTCCCGTGTATCTGAGTTGAATACAGCGATTTCCAATGGCCTTCATCAATCACAGTGTAGCTAGGTTCCAACTCCCATGTCCGAGTGGGTAGCAGACATCTGCCTCCCATGCATACACACTTCTGAGAGTTGAGCTTATGGCCTGTACCTCCACATCCAGCCTGCTGGTACCCTTGGCTTCTAAAAGGCCTAGGCTCGCTGTTTGACGGAAGTGCTGGGAGAGGTAATTGGAATCACCCGGCACACAAGACTAGTGCCTCCAAGCTCAGTTCAGCGATTTCCTAGTAATTCTGTGGTAGACTGGTGCTACATACTAAGTTCCATACGTGAGAGGGTAGCTGAATGCCTTGTCCAAAACAATCTTACTTCTGAGAGTTGAGCTCAGCCTCAGTCCCTCACAGTTCCACACTGCCTGCAGAGTGAGTTTCACACGTCTTCACGAGAGACGATTGCGAGAGGCTTCTGAGTACAAGTTAACAATGCAGACCTGGATGGTATCTCCAGGTGCAGTAGAGTGGTAATCTTGGAACCTCCTGACTCAGAGTACTGCTACCTTCTCACTGCCATAGGAATGCAGCTAGTTGACAGCTGGTTTCAAGATATGCTTCCCTGTGAGAGCCTAGGACAGGGCAGAACCCTCCCGCATCCTGCCTTACTGTAGTATTAGCTGCTAACATCCTTATGTTAGCGGCTGGGAGAGGTTGCGGGAAAAGCATGTGTGAGCACTGGGCCTGAACTCCCGTGTATCTGAGTTGAATACAGCGATTTCCAATGGCCTTCTTCAATCACAGTGTAGCTAGGTGCCAACTCCCATGTACGAGCGGGTAGCAGACATCTGCCTCCCATGCATACACACTTCTGAGAGTTGAGCTTATGGCCTGTACCTCCACATCCAGCCTGCTGGTACCCTTGGCTTCTAAAAGACCTAGGCTCGCTGTTTGACGGAAGTGCTGGGAGAGGTAATTGGAATCTCCCGGCACACAAGACGAGTGCCTCCAAGCTCAATTCACGATTTCCCAGTAATTCTTGTGGTAGACAGGTGCTACATACTAATTTCCATATGTGAGATGGTAGCTGAACGCCTTGTCCAAAAGCATCTTACTTCTGAGAGTTGAGCCCACCCTCAGTCCCTCACAGTTCCACACTGCCTGCAGAGTGAGTTTCGCAGGTCTTCAGCAGAGACGTTTCCCAGAGGCTTCTGAGACGCAGGGTAACAATGCAGACCTGGAGGGTATCCCCAGGTGCAGTCGACTGGTAATCTTGGAACCTCCTGACTCAGAATACTGCTATCTTCTCACTGCCATAGGAATGCAGCTAGTTGACAGCTAGCTGGCTTCAAGACATGCTTCCCTGAGAGAGCTGAGGACAGGGCAGAACCCTCCCGCATGCTGCCGGACTGTAGGAGTAGCTGCTAACATCCTTATGTTAGTGGCTGGGAGAGGTTGCGGAAAAGCATGTGTGAGCACTGGGCCTGAACTCCCGTGTATCTGAGTTGAATACAGCGATTTCCAACGGCTTTCCTCAACCAGAGTGTAGCTAGGTTCCAAATCCCATGTACGAGCGGGTAGCAGACATCTGCCTCCCATGCATACACACTTCTGAGAGTTGAGCTTATGGCCTGTACCTCCACATCCAGCCTGCTGGTACCCTTGGTTTCTAAAAGGCCTAGGCTCGCTGTTTGACGGAAGTGCTGGGAGAGGTAATTGGAATCTCCCGGCACACAAGACGAGTGCCTCCAAGCTCAATTCACGATTTCCCAGTAATTCTTGTGGGAGACAGGTGCTACATACTAAGTTCCATATGTGAGATGGTAGCTGAACGCCTTGTCCAAAAGCATCTTACTTCTTTTTTTGTTTTTTTTTTTAATTTTTATTTATTTATGATAGTTACAGAGAGAGAGAGAGAGGCAGAGACACAGGCAGAGGGAGAAGCAGGCTCCATGCACCGGGAGCCCGATGTGGGATTCGATCCCGGGTCTCCAGGATCGCGCCCTGGGCCAAAGGCAGTCGCCAAACCCCTGCGCCACCCAGGGATCCCAAGCATCTTACTTCTGAGAGTTGAGCCCACCCTCAGTCCCTCTCAGTTCCACACTGCCTGCAGAGTGAGTTTCACACGTCTTCACCAGAGACGATTGCGACAGGCTTCTGAGTACAAGTTAACAATGCAGACCTGGAGGGTATCTCCAGGTGCAGTAGAGTGGTAATCTTGGAACCTCCTGACTCAGAGTACTGCTAACTTCTCACTGCCATAGGAATGCAGCTAGTTGACAGCTGGCTTCAAGATATACTTCCCTGTGAGAGCCTAGGACAGGGCAGAACCCTCCCGCATCCTGCCTTACTGTAGGATTAGCTGCTAACATCCTTATGTTAGCGGCTGGGAGAGGTTGCGGGAAAAGCATGTGTGAGCACTGGGCCTGAACTCCCGTGTATCTGAGTTGAATACAGCGATTTCCAATGGCCTTCATCAATCACAGTGTAGCTAGGTTCCAACTCCCATGTCCGAGTGGGTAGCAGACATCTGCCTCCCATGCATACACACTTCTGAGAGTTGAGCTTATGGCCTGTACCTCCACATCCAGCCTGCTGGTACCCTTGGCTTCTAAAAGGCCTAGGCTCGCTGTTTGACGGAAGTGCTGGGAGAGGTAATTGGAATCACCCGGCACACAAGACTAGTGCCTCCAAGCTCAGTTCAGCGATTTCCTAGTAATTCTGTGGTAGACTGGTGCAACATACTAAGTTCCATACGTGAGAGGGTAGCTGAACGCCTTGTCCAAAACCATCTTACTTCTGAGAGTTGAGCTCAGCCTCAGTCCCTCACAGTTCCACACTGCCTGCAGAGTGAGTTTCACACGTCTTCACGAGAGACGATTGCCAGAGGCTTCTGAGTACAAGTTAACAATGCAGACCTGGAGGGTATCTCCAGGTGCAGTAGAGTGGTAATCTTGGAACCTCCTGACTCAGAGTACTGCTACCTTCTCACTGCCATAGGAATGCAGCTAGTTGACAGCTGGCTTCAAGACATGCTTCCCTGTGAGAGCTGAGGACAGGGCAGAACCCTCCCGCATGCTGCCTGACTGTAGGAGTAGCTGCTAACATCCTTATGTTAGTGGCTGGGAGAGGTTGCGGGAAAAGCATGTGTGAGGACTGGGCCTGAACTCCCGTGTATCTGAGTTGAATACAGCGATTTCCAACGGCTTTCCTCAACCAGAGTGTAGCTAGGTTCCAAATCCCATGTACGAGCGGGTAGCAGACATCTGCCTCCAATGCATACACACTTCTGAGAGTTGAGCTTATGGCCTGTACCTCCACATCCAGCCTGCTGGTACACTTGGCTTCTAAAAGGCCTAGGCTCGCTGTTTGACGGAAGTGCTGGGAGAGGTAATTGGAATATCCCGGCACACAAGACGAGTGCCTCCAAGCTCAATTCACGATTTCCCAGTAATTCTTGTGGTAGACAGGTGCTACATACTAAGTTCCATACGTGAGAGGGTAGCTGAACGCCTTGTCCAAAACCATCTTACTTCTGAGAGTTGAGCTCAGCCTCAGTCCCTCACAGTTCCACACTGCCTGCAGAGTGAGTTTCGCAGGTCTTCAGCAGAGACGTTTGCCAGAGGCTTCTGAGACGCAGGGTAACAATGCAGACCTGGAGGGTATCCCCAGGTGCAGTCGACTGGTAATCTTGGAACCTCCTGACTCAGAATACTGCTACCTTCTCACTGCCATAGGAATGCAGCTAGTTGACAGCTAGCTGGCTTCAAGACATGCTTCACTGAGAGAGCTGAGGACAGGGCAGAACCCTCCCGCATGCTGCCTGACTATAGGAGTAGGTGCTAACATCCTAATGTTAGTGGCTGGGAGAGGTTGCGGGAAAAGCATGTGTGAGCACTGGGCCTGAACTCCCGTGTATCTGAGTTGAATACAGCGATTTCCAACGGCTTTCCTCAACCAGAGTGTAGCTAGGTTCCAAATCCCATGTACGAGCGGGTAGCAGACATCTGCCTCCCATGCATATACACTTCTGAGAGTTGAGCTTATGGCCTGTACCTCCACATCCAGCCTGCTGGTACCCTTGGTTCTAAAAGGCCTAGGCTCGCTGTTTGACGGAAGTGCTGGGAGAGGTAATTGGAATCTCCCGGCACACAAGACGAGTGCCTCCAAGCTCAATTCACGATTTCCCAGTAATTCTTGTGGTAGAAAGGTGCTACATACTAAGTTCCTTATGTGAGATGGTAGCTGAACGCCTTGTCCAAATGCATCTTACTTCTGAGAGTTGAGCCCACCCTCAGTCCCTCACACTTCCACACTGCCTGCAGAGTGAGTTTCACACGTCTTCACCAGAGACGATTGCGAGAGGCTTCTGAGTACAAGTTAACAATGCAGACCTGAGGGTATCTCCAGGTGCAGTAGAGTGGTAATCTTGGAACCTCCTGACTCAGAGTACTGCTTCCTTCTCACTGCCATAGGAATGCAGCTAGTTGACAGCTGGCTTCAAGATATGCTTCCCTGTGAGAGCCTAGGACAGGGCAGAACCCTCCCGCATCCTGCCTTACTGTAGTATTAGCTGCTAACATCCTTATGTTAGCGGCTGGGAGAGGTTGCGGGAAAAGCATGTGTGAGCACTGGGCCTGAACTCCCGTGTATCTGAGTTGAATACAGCGATTTCCAACGGCTTTCCTCAACCAGAGTGTAGCTAGGTTCCAACTCCCATGTCCGAGTGGGTAGCAGACATCTGCCTCCCATGCATACACACTTCTGAGAGTTGAGCTTATGGCCTGTACCTCCACATCCAGCCTGCTGGTACCCTTGGCTTCTAAAAGGCCTAGGCTCGCTGTTTGACGGAAGTGCTGGGAGAGGTAATTGAAATCACCCGGCACACAAGACTAGTGCCTCCAAGCTCAGTTCAGCGATTTCCTAGTAATTCTGTGGTAGACTGGTGCTACATACTAAGTTCCATACGTGAGAGGGTAGCTGAACGCCTTGTCCAAAACCATCTTACTTCTGAGAGTTGAGCTCAGCCTCAGTCCCTCACAGTTCCACACTGCCTGCAGAGTGAGTTTCACACGTCTTCACGAGAGACGATTGCCAGAGGCTTCTGAGTACAAGTTAACAATGCAGAACTGGAGGGTATCTCCAGGTGCAGTAGAGTGGTAATCTTGGAACCTCCTGACTCAGAGTACTGCTACCTTCTCACTGCCATAGGAATGCAGCTAGTTGACAGCTGGCTTCAAGACATGCTTCCCTGTGAGAGCTGAGGACAGGGCAGAACCCTCCCGCATGCTGCCTGACTGTAGGAGTAGCTGCTAACATCCTTATGTTAGTGGCTGGGAGAGGTTGCGGGAAAAGCATGTGTGAGCACTGGGCCTGAACTCCCGTGTATCTGAGTTGAATACAGCGATTTCCAACGGCTTTCCTCAACCAGAGTGTAGCTAGGTTCCAAATCCCATGTACGAGTGGGTAGCAGACATCTGCCTCCCATGCATACACACTTCTGAGAGTTGAGCTTATGGCCTGTACCTCCACATCCAGCCTGCTGGTACCCTTGGCTTCTAAAAGGCCTAGGCTCGCTGTTTGACGGAAGTGCTGGGAGAGGTAATTGGAATCTCCCGGCACACAAGACGAGTGCCTCCAAGCTCAATTCACGATTTCCCAGTAATTCTTGTGGTAGACAGGTGCTACATACTAAGTTCCATATGTGAGATGGTAGCTGAACTCCTTGTCCAAAAGCATCTTACTTCTGAGAGTTGAGCCCACCCTAAGTCCCTCACAGTTCCACACTGACTGCAGAGTGAGTTTCACACGTCTTCAGCAGAGACGATTGCCAGAGGCTTCTGAGTACAAGTTAACAATGCAGACCTGGAGGGTGTCTCCAAGTGCAGTAGAATGGTAATCTTGGAACCTCCTCACTCAGAGTACTGCTACCTTCTCACTGCCATAGGAATGCAGCTAGTTGACAGCTGGCTTCAAGACATGCTTCCCTGTGAGAGCTGCGGACAGGGCAGAACCCTCCCGCATCCTGCCTGACTGTAGGAGTAGCTGCTAACATCCTTATGTTAGTGGCTGGGAGAGGTTGCCGGAAAAGCATGTGTGAGCACTGGGCCTGAACTCCCGTGTATCTGAGTTGAATACAGCGATTTCCAATGGCCTTCTTCAATCACAGTGTAGCTAGTTTCCAACTCCCATGTCCGAGTGGGTAGCAGACATCTGCCTCCCATGCATACACACTTCTGAGACTTGACCTTATGGCCTGTACCTCCACAGCCAGCCTGCTGGTACCCTTGGCTACTAAAAGGCCTAGGCTCGCTGTTTGACGGAAGTGCTGGGAGAGGTAATTGGAATCACCCGGCACACAAGACTAGTGCCTCCAAGCTCAGTTCAGCGATTTCCTAGTAATTCCTGTGGTAGACTGGTGCTACACACTAAGTTCCATACGTGAGAGGGTAGCTGAACGCCTTGTCCAAAACCATCTTACTTCTGAGAGTTGAGCTCAGCCTCAGTCCCTCACAGTTCCACACTGCCTGCAGAGTGAGTTTCGCAGGTCTTCAGCAGAGACGTTTGCCAGAGGCTTCTGAGACGCAGGGTAACAATGCAGACCTGGAGGGTATCCCCAGGTGCAGTCGACTGGTAATCTTGGAACCTCCTGACTCAGAATACTGCTACCTTCTCACTGCCATAGGAATGCAGCTAGTTGACAGCTGGCTTCAAGACATGCTTCCCTGTGAGAGCTGAGGACAGGGCAGAACCCTCCCGCATGCTGCCTGACTGTAGGAGTAGCTGCTAACATCCTTATGTTAGTGGCTGGGAGAGGTTGCGGGAAAAGCATGTGTGAGCACTGGGCCTGAACTCCCGTGTATCTGAGTTGAATACAGCGATTTCCAACGGCTTTCCTCAACCAGAGTGTAGCTAGGTTCCAAATCCCATGTACGAGCGGGTAGCAGACATCTGCCTCCCATGCATACACACTTCTGAGAGTTGAGCTTATGGCCTGTACCTCCACAGCCAGCCTGCTGGTACCCTTGGCTTCTAAAAGGCCTAGGCTCGCTGTTTGACGGAAGTGCTGGGAGAGGTAATTGGAATCTCCCGGCACACAAGACGAGTGCCTCCAAGCTCAATTCACGATTTCCCAGTAATTCTTGTGGTAGACAGGTGCTACATACTAAGTTCCATATGTGAGAAGGTAGCTGAACGCCTTGTCCAAAAGCATCTTACTTCTGAGAGTTGAGCACACCCTCAGTCCCTCACACTTCCACACTGCCTGCAGAGTGAGTTTCACACGTCTTCACCAGAGACGATTGCCAGAGGCTTCTGAGTACAAGTTAACAATGCAGACCTGGAGGGTATCTCCAGGCGCAGTAGAGTGGTAATCTTGGAACCTCCTGACTCAGAGTACTGCTACCTTCTCACTGCCATAGGAATGCAGCTAGTTGACAGCTGGCTTCAAGACATGCTTCCCTGTGAGAGCTGCGGACAGGGCAGAAACCTCCCGCATCCTGCCTGACTGTAGGAGTAGCTGCTAACATCCTTATGTTAGTGGCTGGGAGAGGTTGCGGGAAAAGCATGTGTGAGCACTGGGCCTGAACTCCCGTGTATCTGAGTTGAATACAGCGATTTCCAATGGCCTGCTTCAATCACAGTGTAGCTAGGTTCCAACTCCCATGTCCGAGTGGGTAGCAGACATCTGCCTCCCATGCATACACACTTCTGAGAGTTGAGCTTATGGCCTGTACCTCCACATCCAGCCTGCTGGTACCCTTGGCTTCTAAAAAGCCTAGGCTCGCTGTTTGACGGAAGTGCTGGGAGAGGTAATTGGAATCACCCGGCACACAAAACTAGTGCCTCCAAGCTCAGTTCAGCGATTTCCTAGTAATTCCTGTGGTAGACTGGTGCTACATACTAAGTTCCATACGTGAGAGGGTAGCTGAACGCCTTGTCCAAAACCATCTTACTTCTGAGAGTTGAGCTCAGCCTCAGTCCCTCACAGTTCCACACTGCCTGCAGAGTGAGTTTCGCAGGTCTTCAGCAGAGACGTTTGCCAGAGGCTTCTGAGACGCAGGGTAACAATGCAGACCTGGAGGGTATCCCCAGGTGCAGTCGACTGGTAATCTTGGAACCTCCTGACTCAGAATACTGCTACCTACTCACTGCCATAGGAATGCAGCTAGTTGACAGCTGGCTTCAAGACATGCTTCCCTGTGAGAGCTGAGGACAGGGCAGAACCCTCCCGCATGCTGCCTGACTGTAGGAGTAGCTGCTAACATCCTTATGTTAGTGGCTGGGAGAGGTTGCGGGAAAAGCATGTGTGAGCACTGGGCCTGAACTCCCGTGTATCTGAGTTGAATACAGCGATTTCCAACGGCTTTCCTCAACCAGAGTGTAGCTAGGTTCCAAATCCCATGTACGAGCGGGTAGCAGACATCTGCCTCCCATGCATACACACTTCTGAGAGTTGAGCTTATGGCCTGTACCTCCACATCCAGCCTGCTGGTACCCTTGGCTTCTAAAAGGCCTAGGCTCGCTGTTTGACGGAAGTGCTGGGAGAGGTAATTGGAATCTCCCGGCACACAAGACGAGTGCCTCCAAGCTCAATTCACGATTTCCCAGTAATTCTTGTGGTAGACAGGTGCTACATACTAAGTTCCATATGTGAGATGGTAGCTGAACGCCTTGTCCAAAAGCATCTTACTTCTGAGAGTTGAGCCCACCCTCAGTCCCTCACAGTTCCACACTGCCTGCAGAGTGAGTTTCACACGTCTTCACCAGAGTCGATTGCCAGAGGCTTCTGAGTACAAGTTAACAATGCAGACATGGAGGGTATCTCCAGGTGCAGTAGAGTGGTAATCTTGGAACATCCTGACTCAGAGTACTGCTACCTTCTCACTGCCATAGGAATGCAGCTCGTTGACAGCTAGCTGGCTTCAAGACATGCTTCCCTGTGAGAGCTGAGGACAGGGCAGAACCCTCCCGCATGCTGCCTGACTGTAGGAGTAGCTGCTAACATCCTTATGTTAGTGGCTGGGAGAGGTGGCGGGAAAAGCATGTGTGAGCACTGGGCCTGAACTCCCGTGTATCTGAGTTGAATACAGCGATTTCCAACGGCTTTTCTCAACCAGAGTGTAGCTAGGTTCCAAATCCCATGTACGAGCGGGTAGCAGACATCTGCCTCCCATGCATACACACTTCTGAGAGTTGAGCTTATGGCCTGTACCTCCACAGCCAGCCTGCTGGTACCCTTGGCTTCTAAAAGGCCTAGGCTCGCTGTTTGACGGAAGTGCTGGGAGAGGTAATTGGAATCTCCCGGCACACAAGACGAGTGCCTCCAAGCTCAATTCACGATTTCCCTGTAATTCTTGTGGTAGACAGGTGCTACATACTAAGTTCCATATGTGAGAAGGTAGCTGAACGCCTTGTCCAAAAGCATCTTACTTCTGAGAGTTGAGCACACCCTCAGTCCCTCACAGTTCCACACTGCCTGCAGAGTGAGTTTCGCAGGTCTTCACCAGAGACGATTGCCAGAGGCTTCTGAGTACAAGTTAACAATGCAGACCTGGAGGGTATCTCCAGGTGCAGTAGAGTGGTAATCTTGGAACCTCCTGACTCAGAGTACTGCTACCTTCTCACTGCCATAGGAATGCAGCTAGTTGACAGCTGGCTTCAAGACATGCTTCCCTGTGAGAGCTGCGGACAGGGCAGAACCCTCCCGCATCCTGCCTGACAGTAGTAGTAGCTGCTAACATCCTTATGTAGTGGCTGGGAGACGTTGCGGGAAAAGCATGTGTGAGCACTGGGCCTGAACTCCCGTGTATCTGAGTTGAATACAGCGATTTCCAATGGCCTTCTTCAATCACAGTGTAGCTATGTTCCAACTCCCATGTCCGAGTGGGTAGCAGACATCTGCCTCCCATGCATACACACTTCTGAGAGTTGAGCTTATGGCCTGTACCTCCACATCCAGCCTGCTGGTACCCTTGGCTTCTAAAAGGCCTAGGCTCGCTGTTTGACGGAAGTGCTGGGAGAGGTAATTGGAATCACCCGGCACACAAGACTAGTGCCTCCAAGCTCAGTTCAGCGATTTCCTAGTAATTCCTGTGGTAGACTGGTGCTACATACTAAGTTCCATACGTGAGAGGGTAGCTGAACGCCTTGTCCAAAACCATCTTACTTCTGAGAGTTGAGCTCAGCCTCAGTCCCTCACAGTTCCACACTGCCTGCAGAGTGAGTTTCGCAGGTCTTCAGCAGAGACGTTTGCCAGAGGCTTCTGAGACGCAGGGTAACAATGCAGACCTGGAGGGTATCCCCAGGTGCAGTCGACTGGTAATCTTGGAACCTCCTGACTCAGAATACTGCTACCTTCTCACTGCCATAGGAATGCAGCTAGTTGACAGCTGGCTTCAAGACATGCTTCCCTGTGAGAGCTGAGGACAGGGCAGAACCCTCCCGCATATTGCCTGACTGTAGGAGTAGCTGCTAACATCCTTATGTTAGTGGCTGGGAGAGGTTGCGGGAAAAGCATGTGTGAGCACTGGGCCTGAACTCCCGTGTATCTGAGTTGAATACAGCGATTTCCAACGGCTTTCCTCAACCAGAGTGTAGCTAGGTTCCAAATCTCATGTACGAGCGGGTAGCAGACATCTGCCTCCCATGCATACACACTTCTGAGAGTTGAGCTTATGGCCTGTACCTCCACATCCAGCCTGCTGGTACCCTTGGCTTCTAAAAGGCCTAGGCTCGCTGTTTGACGGAAGTGCTGGGAGAGGTAATTGGAATCTCCCGGCACACAAGACGAGTGCCTCCAAGCTCAATTCACGATTTCCCAGTAATTCTTGTGGTAGACAGGTGCTACATACTAAGTTCCATATGTGAGAAGGTAGCTGAACGCCTTGTACAAAAGCATCTTACTTCTGAGAGTTGAGCACACCCTCAGTCCCTCGCACTTCCACACTGCCTGCAGAGTGAGTTTCACACGTCTTCACCAGAGAAGATTGCCAGAGGCTTCTGAGTACAAGTTAACAATGCAGAACTGGAGGGTATCTCCAGGTGCAGTAGAGTGGTAATCTTGGAACCTCCTGACTCAGAGTACTGCTACCTTCTCACTGCCATAGGAATGCAGCTAGTTGACAGCTGGCTTCAAGACATGCTTCCCTGTGAGAGCTGAGGACAGGGCAGAACCCTCCCGCATCCTGCCTGACTGTAGGAGTAGCTGCTAACATCCTTATGTTAGTGGCTGGGAGAGGTTGCGGGAAAAGCATGTGTGAGAACTGGGCCTGAACTCCCGTGTATCTGAGTTGAATACAGCGATTTCCAATGGCCTTCTTCAATCACAGTGTAGCTAGGTTCCAACTCCCATGTCCGAGTGGGTAGCAGACATCTAACTCCCATGCATACACACTTCTGAGAGTTGAGCTTATGGCCTGTACCTCCACAGCCAGCCTGCTGGTACCCTTGGCTTCTAAAAGGCCTAGGCTCGCTGTTTGACGGAAGTGCTGGGAGAGGTAATTGGAATCACCCGGCACACAAGACTAGTGCCTCCAAGCTCAGTTCAGCGATTTCCTAGTAATTCCTGTGGTAGACTGATGCTGCATACTAAGTTCCATACGTGAGATGGTAGCTGAACCCCTTGTCCAAAACCATCTTACTTCTGAGAGTTGATCTCACCCTCAGTCCCTCACAGTTCCACACTGCCTGCAGAGTGAGTTTCGCAGGTCTTCAGCAGAGACGTTTGCCAGAGGCTTCTGAGACGCAGGGTAACAATGCAAACCTGGAGGGTATCCCCAGGTGTAGTCGACTAGTAATCTTGGAACCTCCTGACTCAGAATACTGCTACCTTCTCACTGCCATAGAAATGCAGCTAGTTGAGAGCTGGCTTCAAGACATGCTTCCCTGTGAGAGCTGAGGACAGGGCAGAACCCTCCCGCATGCTGCCTGACTGTAGGAGTAGCTGCTAACATCCTTATGTTAGTGGCTGGGAGAGGTTGCGGGAAAAGCATGTGTGAGCACTGGGCCTGAACTCCCGTGTATCTGAGTTGAATACAGCGATTTCCAACGGCTTTCCTCAACCAGAGTGTAGCTAGGTTCCAAATCTCATGTCCGAGTGGGTAGCAGACATCTGCCTCCCACGCATATACACTTCTGAGAGTTGAGCTTATGGCCTGTACCTCCACAGCCAGCCTGCTGGTACCCTTGGCTTCTAAAAGTCCTGGGCTCGCTGTTTGACGGAAGTGCTGGGAGAGGTAATTGGAATCACCCGGCACACAAGACTAGTGCCTCCAAGCTCAGTTCAGCGATTTCCTAGTAATTCCTGTGGTAGACTGGTGCTACACACTAAGTTCCATACGTGAGAGGGTAGCTGAACGCCTTGTCCAAAACCATCTTACTTCTGAGAGTTGAGCTCAGCCTCAGTCCCTCACAGTTCCACACTGCCTTCAGAGTGAGTTTCGCAGGTCTTCAGCAGAGACGTTTGCCAGAGGCTTCTGAGACGCAGGGTAACAATGCAGACCTGGAGGGTATCCCCAGGTGCAGTCGACTGGTAATCTTGGAACCTCCTGACTCAGAATACTGCTACCTTCTCACTGACATAGGAATGCAGCTAGTTGACAGCTGGCTTCAAGACATGCTTCCCTGTGAGAGCTGAGGACAGGGCAGAACCCTCCCGTATTCTGTCTGACTGTAGGAGTAGCTGCTAACATCCTTATGTTAGTGGCTGGGAGAGGTTGCGGGAAAAGCATGTGTGAGCACTGGGCCTGAACTCCCGTGTATCTGAGTTGAATACAGCGATTTCCAGCGGCGTTCCTCAACCAGAGTGTAGCTAGGTTCCAAATCCCATGTACGAGCGGGTAGCAGACATCTGCCTCCCATGCATACACACTTCTGAGAGTTGAGCTTATGGCCTGTACTTCCACATCCAGCCTACTGGTACACTTGGCTTCTAAAAGGCCTAGGCTCGCTGTTTGACGGAAGTGCTGGGAGAGGTAATTGGAATCTCCCGGCACACAAGACGAGTGCCTCCAAGCTCAATTCACGATTTCCCAGTAATTCTTGTGGTAGACAGGTGCTACATACGAAGTTCCATATGTGAGAAGGTAGCTGAACGCCTTGTCCAAAAGCATCTTACTTCTGATAGTTGAGCACACCCTCAGTCCCTCACACTTCCACACTGCCTGCAGAGTGAGTTTCACACGTCTTCACCAGAGACGATTGCCAGAGGCTTCTGAGTACAAGTTAACAATGCAGACCTGGAGGGTATCTCCAGGTGCAGTAGAGTGGTAATCTTGGAACCTCCTGACTCAGAGTACTGCTACCTTCTCACTGCCATAGGAATGCAGCTAGTTGAAAGCTGGCTTCAAGACATGCTTCCCTGTGAGAGCTGAGGACAGGGCAGAACCCTCCCGCATCCTGCCTGACTGTAGGAGTAGCTTCTAACATCCTTATGTTAGTGGCTGGGAGAGGTTGCGGGAAAAGCATGTGTGAGCACTGGGCCTGAACTCCATTGTATCTGAGTTGAATACAGCGATTTCCAATGGCCTTCTTCAATCACAGTGTAGCTAGGTTCCAACTCCCATGTCCGAGTGGGTAGCAGACATCTGCCTCCCATGCATACACACTTCTGAGAGTTGAGCTTATGGCCTGTACCTCCACATCCAGCCTGCTGGTACCCTTGGCTTCTAAAAGGCCTAGGCTCGCTGTTTGACGGAAGTGCTTGGAGAGGTAATTGGAATCACCCGGCACACAAGACTAGTGCCTCCAAGCTCAGTTCAGTGATTTCCTAGTAATTCCTGTGGTAGACTGGTGCTACATACTAAGTTCCATACGTGAGAGGGTAGCTGAACGCCTTGTCCAAAAGCATCTTACTTCTGAGAGTTGAGCTCAGCCTCAGTCCCACACAGTTCCACACTGCCTGCAGAGTGAGTTTCGCAGGTCTTCAGCAGAGAGGTTTGCCAGAGGCTTCTGAGACGCAGGGTAACAATGCAGACCTGGAGGGTATCCCCAGGTGCAGTCGACTGGTAATCTTGGAACCTCCTGACTCAGAATACTGCTACCTTCTCACTGCCATAGGAATGCAGCTAGTTGACACCTGGCTTCAAGACATGCTTCCCTGTGAGAGCTGAGGACAGGGCAGAACCCTCCCGCATGCTGCCTGACTGTAGGAGTAGCTGCTAACATCCTTATGTTAGTGGCTGGGAGAGGTTGCGGGAAAAGCATGTGTGAGCACTGGGCCTGAACTCCCGTGTATCTGAGTTGAATACAGCGATTTCCAACGGCTTTCCTCAACCAGAGTGTAGCTAGGTTCCAACTCCCATGTCCGAGTGGGTAGCAGACATCTGCCTCCCATGCATACACACTTCTGAGAGTTGAGCTTATGGCCTGTACCTCCACATCCAGCCTGCTGGTACCCTTGGCTTCTAAAAGGCCTAGGCTCGCTGTTTGACGGAAGTGCTGGGAGAGGTAATTGGAATCACCCGGCACAAAGACTAGTGCCTCCAAGCTCAGTTCAGCGATTTCCTAGTAATTCCTGTGGTAGACTGGTGCTACATACTAAGTTCCATACGTGAGAGGGTAGCTGAACGCCTTGTCCAAAACCATCTTACTTTTGAGAGTTGAGCTCAGCCTCAGTCCCTCACAGTTCCACACTGCCTGCAGAGTGAGTTTCGCAGGTCTTCAGCAGAGACGTTTGCCAGAGGCTTCTGAGACGCAGGGTAACAATGCAGACCTGGAGGGTATCCCCAGGTGCAGTCGACTGGTAATCTTGGAACGCCCTGACTCAGAATACTGCTACCTTCTCACTGCCATAGGAATGCAGCTAGTTGACAGCTAGCTGGCTTCAAGAGATGCTTCCCTGAGAGAGCTGAGGACAGGGCAGAACCCTCCCGCATGCTGCGGGACTGTAGGAGTAGCTGCTAACATCCTTATGTTAGTGGCTGGGAGAGGTTGCGGAAAAGCATGTGTGAGCACTGGGCCTGAATTCCCGTGTATCTGAGTTGAATACAGCGATTTCCAACGGCTTTCCTCAACCAGAGTGTAGCTAGGTTCCAAATCCCATGTACGAGCGGGTAGCAGACATCTGCCTCCCATGCATACACACTTCTGAGTGTTGAGCTTATGGCCTGTACCTCCACATCCAGCCTGCTGGTACCCTTGGCTTCTAAAAGGCCTAGGCTCGCTGTTTGACGGAAGTGCTGGGAGAGGTAATTGGAATCTCCCGGCACACAAGACGAGTGCCTCCAAGCTCAATTCACGATTTCCCAGTAATTCTTGTGGTAGACAGGTGCTACATAGTAAGTTCCATATGTGAGATGGTAGCTGAACGCCTTGTCCAAAAGCTTCTTACTTCTGAGAGTTGAGCCCACCCTCAGTCCCTCACAGTTCCACACTGCCTGCAGAGTGAGTTTCACATGTCTTCACCAGAGACGATTGCCAGAGGCTTCTGAACACAAGTTAACAATGCAGACCTGGAGGGTATCTCCAGGTGCAGTAGAGTGGTAATCTTGGAACCTCCTGACTCAGAGTACTGCTACCTTCTCACTGCCATAGGAATGCAGCTAGTTGACAGCTGGCTTCAAGACATGCTTCCCTGTGAGAGCTGAGGACAGGGCAGAACCCTCCCGCATCCTGCCTGACTGTAGGAGTAGCTGCTAACATCCTAATGTTAGTGGCTGGGAGAGGTTGCGGGAAAAGCATGTGTGAGCACTGGGCCTGAACTCCCGTGTATCTGAGTTGAATACAGCGATTTCCAATGGCCTTCTTCAATCACAGTGTAGCTAGGTTCCAACTCCCATGTCCGAGTGGGTAGCAGACATCTGCCTCCCATGCATACACACTTCTGATAGTTGAGCTTATGGCCTGTACCTCCACATCCAGCCTGCTGGTACCCTTGGCTTCTAAAAGGCCTAGGCTCGCTGTTTGACGGAAGTGCTGGGAGAGGTAATTGGAATCACCCGGCACACAAGACTAGTGCCTCGAAGCTCAGTTCAGCGATTTCCTAGTAATTCCTGTGGGAGACTGGTGCTACATACTAAGTTCCATACGTGAGAGGGTAGCTGAACGCCTTGTCCAAAACCATCTTACTTTTGAGAGTTGAGCTCAGCCTCAGTCCCTCACAGTTCCACACTGCCTGCAGAGTGAGTTTCGCAGGTCTTCAGCAGAGACGTTTGCCAGAGGCTTCTGAGACGCAGGGTAACAATGCAGACCTGGAGGGTATCCCCAGGTGCAGTCGACTGGTAATCTTGGAACCTCCTGACTCAGAATACAGCTACCTTCTCACTGCCATAGGAATGCAGCTAGTTGACAGCTGGCTTCAAGACATGCTTCCCTGTGAGAGCTGAGGACAGGGCAGAACCCTCCCGCAACCTGCCTGACTGTAGGAGTAGCTGCTAACATCCTTATGTTAGTGGCTGGGAGAGGTTGCGGGAAAAGCATGTGTGAGCACTGGGCCTGAACTCCCGTGTATCTGAGTTGAATACAGCGATTTCCAATGGCTTTCTTCAATCACAGTGTAGCTAGGTTCCAACTCCCATGTCCGAGTGGGTAGCAGACATCTGCCTCCCATGCATACACACTTCTGAGATTTGAGCTTATGGCCTGTACCTCCACATCCAGCCTGCTGGTACCCTTGGCTTCTAAAAGGCCTAGGCTCGCTGTTTGACGGAAGTGCTGGGAGAGGTAATTGGAATCACCCGGCACACAAGACTTGTGCCTCCAAGCTCAGTTCAGCGATTTCCTAGTAATTCCTGTGTTAGACTGGTGCTACATACTAAGTTCCATACGTGAGAGGGTAGCTGAACGCCTTGTCCAAAACCATCTTACTTCTGAGAGTTGAGCTCAGCCTCAGTCCCTCACAGTTCCACACTGCCTGCAGAGTGAGTTTCGCAGGTCTTCAGCAGAGACGTTTGCCAGAGGCTTCTGAGACGCAGGGTAACAATGCAGACCTGGAGGGTATCCCCAGGTGCAGTCGAGTGGTAATCTTGGAACCTCCTGACTCAGAATACTGCTACATTCTCACTGCCATAGGAATGCAGCTAGTTGACAGCTGGCTTCAAGACATGCTTCCCTGTGAGAGCTGAGGACAGGGCAGAACCCTCCCGCATGCTGCCTGACTGTAGGATTAGCTGCTAACATCCTTATGTTAGTGGCTGGGAGAGGTTGCGGGAAAAGCATGTGTGAGCACTGGGCCTGAACTCCCGTGTATCTGAGTTGAATACAGCGATTTCCAATGGCCTTCTTCAATCACAGTGTAGCTAGGTTCCAACTCCCATGTCCGAGTGGGTAGCAGACATCTGCCTCCCATGCATACACACTTCTGAGAGTTGAGCTTATGGCCTGTACCTCCACATCCAGCCTGCTGGTACCCTTGGCTTCTAAAAGGCCTAGGCTCGCTGTTTGACGGAAGTGCTGGGAGAGGTAATTGGAATCACCCGGCACAAAGACTAGTGCCTCCAAGCTCAGTTCAGCGATTTCCTAGTAATTCCTGTGGTAGACTGGTGCTACATACTAAGTTCCATACGTGAGAGGGTAGCTGAACGCCTTGTCCAAAACCATCTTACTTTTGAGAGTTGAGCTCAGCCTCAGTCCCTCACAGTTCCACACTGCCTGCAGAGTGAGTTTCGCAGGTCTTCAGCAGAGACGTTTGCCAGAGGCTTCTGAGACGCAGGGTAACAATGCAGACCTGGAGGGTATCCCCAGGTGCAGTCGACTGGTAATCTTGGAACGCCCTGACTCAGAATACTGCTACCTTCTCACTGCCATAGGAATGCAGCTAGTTGACAGCTAGCTGGCTTCAAGAGATGCTTCCCTGAGAGAGCTGAGGACAGGGCAGAACCCTCCCGCATGCTGCGGGACTGTAGGAGTAGCTGCTAACATCCTTATGTTAGTGGCTGGGAGAGGTTGCGGAAAAGCATGTGTGAGCACTGGGCCTGAATTCCCGTGTATCTGAGTTGAATACAGCGATTTCCAACGGCTTTCCTCAACCAGAGTGTAGCTAGGTTCCAAATCCCATGTACGAGCGGGTAGCAGACATCTGCCTCCCATGCATACACACTTCTGAGTGTTGAGCTTATGGCCTGTACCTCCACATCCAGCCTGCTGGTACCCTTGGCTTCTAAAAGGCCTAGGCTCGCTGTTTGACGGAAGTGCTGGGAGAGGTAATTGGAATCTCCCGGCACACAAGACGAGTGCCTCCAAGCTCAATTCACGATTTCCCAGTAATTCTTGTGGTAGACAGGTGCTACATAGTAAGTTCCATATGTGAGATGGTAGCTGAACGCCTTGTCCAAAAGCTTCTTACTTCTGAGAGTTGAGCCCACCCTCAGTCCCTCACAGTTCCACACTGCCTGCAGAGTGAGTTTCACATGTCTTCACCAGAGACGATTGCCAGAGGCTTCTGAACACAAGTTAACAATGCAGACCTGGAGGGTATCTCCAGGTGCAGTAGAGTGGTAATCTTGGAACCTCCTGACTCAGAGTACTGCTACCTTCTCACTGCCATAGGAATGCAGCTAGTTGACAGCTGGCTTCAAGACATGCTTCCCTGTGAGAGCTGAGGACAGGGCAGAACCCTCCCGCATCCTGCCTGACTGTAGGAGTAGCTGCTAACATCCTAATGTTAGTGGCTGGGAGAGGTTGCGGGAAAAGCATGTGTGAGCACTGGGCCTGAACTCCCGTGTATCTGAGTTGAATACAGCGATTTCCAATGGCCTTCTTCAATCACAGTGTAGCTAGGTTCCAACTCCCATGTCCGAGTGGGTAGCAGACATCTGCCTCCCATGCATACACACTTCTGATAGTTGAGCTTATGGCCTGTACCTCCACATCCAGCCTGCTGGTACCCTTGGCTTCTAAAAGGCCTAGGCTCGCTGTTTGACGGAAGTCCTGGGAGAGGTAATTGGAATCACCCGGCACACAAGACTAGTGCCTCCAAGCTCAGTTCAGCGATTTCCTAGTAATTCCTGTGGTAGACTGGTGCTACATACTAAGTTCCATACGTGAGAGGGTAGCTGAACGCCTTGTCCAAAACCATCTTACTTCTGAGAGTTGAGCTCAGCCTCAGTCCCTCACAGTTCCACACTGCCTGCAGAGTGAGTTTCGCAGGTCTTCAGCAGAGACGTTTGCCAGAGGCTTCTGAGACGCAGGGTAACAATGCAGACCTGGAGGGTATCCCCAGGTGCAGTCGACTGGTAATCTTGGAACCTCCTGACTCAGAATACTGCTACATTCTCACTGCCATAGGAATGCAGCTAGTTGACAGCTGGCTTCAAGACATGCTTCCCTGTGAGAGCTGAGGACAGGGCAGAACCCTCCCGCATGCTGCCTGACTGTAGGATTAGCTGCTAACATCCTTATGTTAGTGGCTGGGAGAGGTTGCGGGAAAAGCATGTGTGAGCACTGGGCCTGAACTCCCGTGTATCTGAGTTGAATACAGCGATTTCCAATGGCCTTCTTCAATCACAGTGTAGCTAGGTTCCAACTCCCATGTCCGAGTGGGTAGCAGACATCTGCCTCCCATGCATACACACTTCTGAGAGTTGAGCTTATGGCCTGTACCTCCACATCCAGCCTGCTGGTACCCTTGGCTTCTAAAAGGCCTAGGCTCGCTGTTTGACGGAAGTGCTGGGAGAGGTAATTGGAATCACCCGGCACAAAGACTAGTGCCTCCAAGCTCAGTTCAGCGATTTCCTAGTAATTCCTGTGGTAGACTGGTGCTACATACTAAGTTCCATACGTGAGAGGGTAGCTGAACGCCTTGTCCAAAACCATCTTACTTTTGAGAGTTGAGCTCAGCCTCAGTCCCTCACAGTTCCACACTGCCTGCAGAGTGAGTTTCGCAGGTCTTCAGCAGAGACGTTTGCCAGAGGCTTCTGAGACGCAGGGTAACAATGCAGACCTGGAGGGTATCCCCAGGTGCAGTCGACTGGTAATCTTGGAACGCCCTGACTCAGAATACTGCTACCTTCTCACTGCCATAGGAATGCAGCTAGTTGACAGCTAGCTGGCTTCAAGAGATGCTTCCCTGAGAGAGCTGAGGACAGGGCAGAACCCTCCCGCATGCTGCGGGACTGTAGGAGTAGCTGCTAACATCCTTATGTTAGTGGCTGGGAGAGGTTGCGGAAAAGCATGTGTGAGCACTGGGCCTGAATTCCCGTGTATCTGAGTTGAATACAGCGATTTCCAACGGCTTTCCTCAACCAGAGTGTAGCTAGGTTCCAAATCCCATGTACGAGCGGGTAGCAGACATCTGCCTCCCATGCATACACACTTCTGAGTGTTGAGCTTATGGCCTGTACCTCCACATCCAGCCTGCTGGTACCCTTGGCTTCTAAAAGGCCTAGGCTCGCTGTTTGACGGAAGTGCTGGGAGAGGTAATTGGAATCTCCCGGCACACAAGACGAGTGCCTCCAAGCTCAATTCACGATTTCCCAGTAATTCTTGTGGTAGACAGGTGCTACATAGTAAGTTCCATATGTGAGATGGTAGCTGAACGCCTTGTCCAAAAGCTTCTTACTTCTGAGAGTTGAGCCCACCCTCAGTCCCTCACAGTTCCACACTGCCTGCAGAGTGAGTTTCACATGTCTTCACCAGAGACGATTGCCAGAGGCTTCTGAACACAAGTTAACAATGCAGACCTGGAGGGTATCTCCAGGTGCAGTAGAGTGGTAATCTTGGAACCTCCTGACTCAGAGTACTGCTACCTTCTCACTGCCATAGGTATGCAGCTAGTTGACAGCTGGCTTCAAGACATGCTTCCCTGTGAGAGCTGAGGACAGGGCAGAACCCTCCCGCATCCTGCCTGACTGTAGGAGTAGCTGCTAACATCCTAATGTTAGTGGCTGGGAGAGGTTGCGGGAAAAGCATGTGTGAGCACTGGGCCTGAACTCCCGTGTATCTGAGTTGAATACAGCGATTTCCAATGGCCTTCTTCAATCACAGTGTAGCTAGGTTCCAACTCCCATGTCCGAGTGGGTAGCAGACATCTGCCTCCCATGCATACACACTTCTGAGAGTTGAGCTTATGGCCTGTACCTCCACATCCAGCCTGCTGGTACCCTTGGCTTCTAAAAGGCCTAGGCTCGCTGTTTGACGGAAGTCCTGGGAGAGGTAATTGGAATCACCCGGCACACAAGACTAGTGCCTCCAAGCTCAGTTCAGCGATTTCCTAGTAATTCCTGTGGTAGACTGGTGCTACATACTAAGTTCCATACGTGAGAGGGTGGCTGAACGCCTTGTCCAAAACCATCTTACTTCTGAGAGTTGAGCTCAGCCTCAGTCCCTCACAGTTCCACACTGCCTGCAGAGTGAGTTTCGCAGGTCTTCAGCAGAGACGTTTGCCAGAGGCTTCTGAGACGCAGGGTAACAATGCAGACCTGGAGGGTATCCCCAGGTGCAGTCGACTGGTAATCTTGGAACCTCCTGACTCAGAATACAGCGACCTTCTCACTGCCATAGGAATGCAGCTAGTTGACAGCTGGCTTCAAGACATGCTTCCCTGTGAGAGCTGAGGACAGGGCAGAACCCTCCCGTATGCTGCCTGACTGTAGGAGTAGCTGCTAACATCCTTATGTTAGTGGCTGGGAGAGGTTGCGGGAAAAGCATGTGTGAGCACTGGGCCTGAACTCCCGTGTATCTGAGTTGAATACAGCGATTTCCAATGGCCTTCTTCAATCACAGTGTAGCTAGGTTCCAACTCCCATGTCCGAGTGGGTAGCAGACATCTGCCTCCCATGCATACACACTTCTGAGAGTTGAGCTTATGGCCTGTACCTCCACATCCAGCCTGCTGGTACCCTTGGCTTCTAAAAGGCCTAGGCTCGCTGTTTGACGGAAGTGCTGGGAGAGGTAATTGCAATCACCCGGCACACAAGACTAGTGCCTCCAAGCTCAGTTCAGCGATTTCCTAGTAATTCCTGTGGTAGACTGGTGCTACAAACTAAGTTCCATACGTGAGAGGGTAGCTGAACGCCTTGTCCAAAACCATCTTACTTCTGAGAGTTGAGCTCAGCCTCAGTCCCTCACAGTTCCACACTGCCTGCAGAGTGAGTTTCGCAGGTCTTCAGCAGAGACGTTTGCCAGAGGCTTCTGAGACCAGGGTAACAATGCAGACCTGGAGGGTATCCCCAGGTGCAGTCGACTGGTAATCTTGGAACCTCCTGACTCAGAATACTGCTACCTTCTCACTGCCATAGTAGTGCAGCTAGTTGACAGCTAGCTGGCTTCAAGACATGCTTCCCTGAGAGAGCTGAGGACAGGGCAGAACCCTCCCGCATGCTGCCGGACTGTAGGAGTAGCTGCTAACATCCTAATGTTAGTGGCTGGGAGAGGTTGCGGGAAAAGCATGTGTGAGCACTGGGCCTGAACTCCCGTGTATCTGAGTTGAATACAGCGATTTCCAACGGCTTTCCTCAACCAGAGTGTAGCTAGGTTCCAAATCCCATATACGAGCGGGTAGCAGACATGTGCCTCCCATGCATACACACTTCTGAGAGTTGAGCTTATGGCCTGTACCTCCACATCCAGCCTGCAGGTACCCTTGGCTTCTAAAAGGCCTAGGCTCGCTGTTTGACGGAAGTGCTGGGAGAGGTAATTGGAATCTCCCGGCACACAAGACGAGTGCCTCCAAGCTCAATTCACGATTTCTCAGTAATTCTTGTGGTAGACAGGTGCTACATACTAAGTTCCATATGTGAGATGGTAGCTGAACGCCTTGTCCAAAAGCATCTTACTTCTGAGAGTTGAGCCCACCCTCAGTCCCTCACAGTTCCACACTGCCTGCAGAGTGAGTTTAACACGTCTTCACCAGAGACGATTGCCAGAGGCTTCTGAGTACAAGTTAACAATGCAGACCTGGAGGGTATCTCCAGGTGCAGTAGAGTGGTAATCTTGGAACCTCCTGACTCAGAGTACTGCTACCTTCTCACTGCCATAGGAATGCAGCTAGTTGACAGCTGGCTTCAAGACATGCTTCCCTGTGAGAGCTGAGGACAGGGCAGAACCCTCCCGCATCCTGCCTGACTGTAGGAGTAGCTGCTAACATCCTAATGTTAGTGGCTGGGAGAGGTTGCGGGAAAAGCATGTGTGAGCACGGTGCCTGAACTCCCGTGTATCTGAGTTGAATACAGCGATTTCCAATGGCCTTCTTCAATCACAGTGTAGCTAGGTTCCAACTCCCATGTCCGAGTGGGTAGCAGACATCTGCCTCCCATGCATACACACTTCTGAGAGTTGAGTTTATGGCCTGTACCTCCACATCGAGCCTGCTGGTACCCTTGGCTTCTAAAAGGCCTAGGCTCGCTGTTTGACGGAAGTGCTGGGAGAGGTAATTGGAATCACCCGGCACACAAGACTAGTGCCTCCAAGCTCAGTTCAGCGATTTCCTAGTAATTCCTGTGGTAGACTGGTGCTACATACTAAGTTCCATACGTGAGAGGGTAGCTGATCGCCGTGTCCAAAACCATCTTACTTCTGAGAGTTGAGCTCAGCCTCAGTCCCTCACAGTTCCACACTGCCTGCAGAGTGAGTTTCGCAGGTCTTCAGCAGAGACGTTTGCCAGAGGCTTCTGAGACGCAGGGTAACAATGCAGACCTAGAGGGTATCCCCAGGTGCAGTCGACTGGTAATCTTGGAACCTCCTGACTCAGAATACTGCTACCTACTCACTGCCATAGGAATGCAGCTAGTTGACAGCTGGCTTCAAGACATGCTTCCCTGTGAGAGCTGAGGACAGGGCAGAACGCTCCCGCATCCTGCCTGACTGTAGGAGTAGCTGCTAACATCCTTATGTTAGTGGCTGGGAGAGGTTGCGGGAAAAGCATGTGTGAGCACTGGGCCTGAATTCCCGTGTATCTGAGTTGAATACAGTGATTTCCAACGGCTTTCCTCAACCAGAGTTTAGCTAGGTTCCAAATCCCATGTCCGAGTGGGTAGCAGACATCTGCCTCCCATGCATACACACTTCTGAGAGTTGAGCTTATGGCCTGTACCTCCACAGCCAGCCTGCTGGTACCCTTGGCTTCTAAAAGGCCTAGGCTCGCTGTTTGACGGAAGTGCTGGGAGAGGTAATTTGAATCTCCCGGCACACAAGACGAGTGCCTCCAAGCTCAATTCACGATTTCCCAGTAATTCTTGTGGTAGACAGGTGCTACATACTAAGTTCCATATGTGAGAAGGTAGCTGAACGAGTTGTCCAAAACCATCTTACTTCTGAGAGTTGAGCTCACCCTCAGTCCCTCACAATTCCACACTGCCTGCAGAGTGAGTTTCGCAGGTCTTCAGCAGAGACGTTTGCCAGAGGCTTCTGAGACGCAGGGTAACAATGCAGACCTGGATTGTATCCCCAGGTGCAGTCGACTGGTGATCTTGGAACCTCCGCACTCAGAATACTGCTACCTTCTCACTGCCATAGGAATGCAGCTAGTGGACAGCTAGCTGGCTTCAAGACATGCTTCCCTGAGAGAGCTGAAGACAGGGCAGAACCCTCCCGCATGCTGCCTGACTGTAGGAGTAGCTGCTAACATCCTTATGTTAGTGGCTGGGAGAGGTTGCGGGAAAAGCATGTGTGAGCACTGGGCCTGAACTCCCGTGTATCTGAGTTGAATACAGCGATTTCCAACGGCTTTCCTCAACCAGAGTGTAGCTAGGTTCCAAATCCCATGTACGAGCGGGTAGCAGACATCTGCCTCCCATGCATACACACTTCTGAGAGTTGAGCTTATGGCCTGTACCTCCACATCCAGCCTGCTGGTACCCTTGGCTTCTAAAAGGCCTAGGCTCGCTGTTTGACACAAGTGCTGGTAGAGGTAATTGGAATTTCCCGGCACACAAGACGAGTGCCTCCAAGCTCAATTCAGGATTTCCCAGTAATTCATGTGGTAGACAGGTGCTACATACTAAGTTCCATATGTGAGATGGTAGCTGAACGCCTTGTCCAAAAGCATCTTACTTCTGAGAGTTGAGCCCACACTCAGTCCCTCACAGTTCCACACTGCCTGCAGAGTGAGTTTCACACGTCTTCACCAGAGACGATTGCCAGAGGCTTCTGAGTACAAGTTAACAATGTAGAGCTGGAGGGTATCTCCAGGTGCAGTAGAGTGGTAATCTTGGAACCTCCTGACTCAGAGTACTGCTACCTTCTCACTGCCATAGGAATGCAGCTAGTTGACAGCTAGCTGGCTTCAAGACATGCTTCCCTGTGAGAGCTGAGGACAGGGCAGAACACTCCCGCATCCTGCCTGACTGTAGGAGTAGCTGCTAACATCCTAATGTTAGTGGCTGGGACAGGTTGCGGGAAAAGCATGTGTGAGCACTGGGCCTGAACTCCCATGTATCTGAGTTGAATACAGAGATTTCCAATGGCCTTCTTCAATCACAGTGTAGCTAGGTTCCAAATCCCATGTACGAGCGGGTAGCAGACATCTGCCTCCCATGCATACACACTTCTGAGAGTTGAGCTTATGGCCTGTACCTCCACAGCCAGCCTGCTGGTACCCTTGGCTTCTAAAAGGCCTAGGCTCGCTGTTTGACGGAAGTGCTGGGAGAGGTAATTGGAATCTCCCGGCACACAAGACGAGTGCCTCCAAGCTCAATTCACGATTTCCCAGTAATTCTTGTGGTAGACAGGTGCTACATACTAAGTTCCATATGTGAGA
Organism: Canis aureus; assembly: GCF_053574225.1. Classification (NCBI taxonomy): domain Eukaryota; kingdom Metazoa; phylum Chordata; class Mammalia; order Carnivora; family Canidae; genus Canis; species Canis aureus. The sequence goes on along the minus strand of NC_135632.1, from coordinate 56,399,299 downwards.
TTGTAGCTGAACGCCTTGTCCAAAAGCATCTTACTTCTGAGAGTTGAGTCCACCCTCAGTCCCTCACAGTTCCACACTGCCTGCAGAGTGAGTTTCACACGTCTTCACCAGAGACGATTGCCAGAGGCTTCTGAGTACAAGTTAACAATGCAGACCTGGAGGGTATCTCCAGGTGCAGTAGAGTGGTAATCTTGGAACCTCCTGACTCAGAGTACTGCTACCTTCTCACTGCCATAGGAATGCAGCTAGTTGACAGCTGGCTTCAAGACATGCTTCCCTGTGAGAGCTGAGGACAGGGCAGAACCCTCCCGCATCCTGCCTGACTGTAGGAGTAGCTGCTAACATCTTAATGTTATTGGCTGGGAGAGGTTGGGGGAAAAGCATGTGTGAGCACTGGTCCTGAACTCCCGTGTATCTGAGTTGAATACAGCGATTTCCAATGGCCTTCTTCAATCACAGTGTAGCTAGGTTCCAACTCACATGTCCGAGTGGGTAGCAGACATCTGCCTCCCATGCATACACATCTGAGAGTTGAGCTTATGGCCTGTACCTCCACATCCAGCCTGCTGGTACCCTTGGCTTCTAAAAGGCCTAGGCTCGCTGTTTGACGGAAGTGCTGGGAGAGGTAATTGGAATCACCCGGCACACAAGACTAGTGCCTCCAAGCTCAGTTCAGCGATTTCCTAGTAATTCCTGTGGTAGACTGGTGCTACATACTAAGTTCCATACGTGAGAGGGTAGCTGAACGCCTTGTCCAAAACCATCTTACTTCTGAGAGTTGAGCTCACCCTCAGTCCCTCACAGTTCCACACTGCCTGCAGAGTGAGTTTCGCAGGTCTTCAGCAGAGACGTTTGCCAGAGGCTTCTGAGACGCAGGGTAACAATGCAGACCTGGAGGGTATCCCCAGGTGCAGTCGACTGGTAATCTTGGAACCTCCTGACTCAGAATACTGCTACCTTCTCACTGCCATAGGAATGCAGCTAGTGGACAGAGAGCTGGCTTCAAGACATGCTTCCCTGTGAGAGCTGAGGACAGGGCAGAACCCTCCCACATGCTGCCTGACTGTAGGAGTAGCTGCTAACATCCTTATGTTAGTGGCTGGGAGAGGTTGCGGGTAAAGCATGTGTGAGCACTGGACCTCAACTCCCGTGTATCTGAGTTGAATACAGCGATTTCCAACGGCTTTCCTCAACCAGAGTGTAGCTAGGTTCCAAATCCAATGTACGAACGGGTAGCAGACATGTGCCTCCCATGCATACACACTTCTGAGAGTTGAGCTTATGGCCTGTACCTTCACAGCCAGCCTGCTGGTACCCTTGGCTTCTAAAATGCCTAGGCTCGCTGTTGGACGGAAGTGCTGGGAAAGGTAATTGGAATCTCCCGGCACATAAGACGAGTGCCTCCAAGCTCAATTCAAGATTTCCCAGTAATTCTTGTGGTAGACATGTGCTACATACTAAGTTCCATATGTGAGAAAGTAGCTGAAAGCCTTGTACAAAAGCATCTTACTTCTGAGAGTTGAGCACACCCTCAGTCCCTCACACTTCCACACTGCCTGCAGAGTGAGTTTCACACGTCTTCACCAGAGACGATTGCCAGAGGCTTCTGAGTACAAGTTAACAATGCAGAACTGGAGGGTATCTCCAGGTGCAGTAGAGTGGTAATCTTGGAACCTCCTGACTCAGAGTACTGCTACCTTCTCACTACCATAGGAATGCAGCTAGTTGACAGCTGGCTTCAAGACATATTTCCCTGTGAGAGCTGAGGACAGGGCAGAACCCTCCCGCATGCTGCCTGACTGTAGGAGTAGCTGCTAACATCCTTATGTTAGTGGCTGGGAGAGGTTGCGGGAAAAGCATGTGTGAGCACTGGGCCTGAACTCCCGTGTATCTGAGTTGAATACAGCGATTTCCAATGGCCTTCTTCAATCACAGTGTAGCTAGGTTCCAACTCCCATGTCCGAGTGGGTAGAAGACATCTGCCTCCCATGCATATACACTTCTGAGAGTTGAGCTTATGGCCTGTACCTCCACAGCCAGCCTGCTGGTACCCTTGGCTTCTAAAAGGCCTAGGCTCGCTGTTTGACGGAAGTGCTGGGAGAGGTAATTGGAATCACCCGGCACACAAGACTAGTGCCTCCAAGCTCAGTTCAGCGATTTCCTAGTAATTCCTGTGGTAGACTGGTGCTACATACTAAGTTCCATACGGGAGAGGGTAGCTGAACGCCTTGTCCAAAACCATCTTACTTCTGAGAGTTGAGCTCAGCCTCAGTCCCTCACAGTTCCACACTGCCTGCAGAGTGAGTTTCGCAGGTCTTCAGCAGAGACGTTTGCCAGAGGCTTCTGAGACGCAGGGTAACAATGCAGACCTGGAGGGTATCCCCAGGTGCAGTCGACTGGTAATCTTGGAACCTCCTGACTCAGAATACTGCTACCTTCTCAATGCCATAGGAATGCAGCTAGTTGAGAGCTCACTTCAAGACATGCTTCCCTGTGAGAGCTGAGGACAGGGCAGAACCCTCCCGCATGCTGCCTGACTGTAGGAGTAGCTGCTAACATCCTTATGTTAGTGGCTGGGAGTGGTTGCGGGAAAAGCATGTGTGAGCACTGGGCCTGAACTCCCGTGTATCTGAGTTGAATACAGCGATTTCCAACGGCTTTCCTCAACCAGAGTGTAGCTAGGTTCCAAATCCCATGTACGAGCGGGTAGCAGACATCTGCCTCCATGCATACACACTTCTGAGAGTTGAGCTTATGGCCTGTACCTCCTCAGCCAGCCTGCTGGTACCCTTGGCTTCTAAAAGGCCTAGGCTCGCTGTTTGACGGAAGTGCTGGGAGAGGTAATTGGAATCTCCCGGCACACAAGACGAGTGCCTCCAAGCTCAATTCACGATTTCCCAGTAATTCTTGTGGTAGACAGGTGCTACATACTAAGTTCCATATGTGAGATGGTAGCTGAACGCCTTGTCCAAAAGCGTCTTACTTCTGAGAGTTGAGCCCACCCTCAGTCCCTCACAATTCCACACTGCCTGCAGAGTGAGTTTCACACGTCTTCACCAGAGACGATTGCCAGAGGCTTCTGAGTACAAGTTAACCATGCAGACCTGGAGGGTATCTCCAGGTGCAGTAGAGTGGTAATCTTGGAACCTCCTGACTCAGAGTACTGCTACCTTCTCACTGCCATAGGAATGCAGCTAGTTGACAGCTGGCTTCAAGACATGCTTCCCTGTGAGAGCTGAGGACAGGACAGAACCCTCCCGCATCCTGCCTGACTGTAGGAGTAGCTGCTAACATCCTAATGTTAGTGGCTGGGAGAGGTTGCGGGAAAAGCATGTGTGAGCATTAGGCCTGAACTCCCGTGTATGTGAGTTGAATACAGCGATTTCCAATGGCCTTCTTCAATCACAGTGTAGCTAGGTTCCAACTCCAATGTCCAAGTGGGTAGCAGACATTTGCCTCCCATGCATATACACTTCTGAGAGTTGAGCTTATGGCCTGTACCTCCACATCCAGCCTGCTGGTACCCTTGGCTTCTAAAAGGCCTAGGCTCGCTGTTTGATGGAAGTGCTGGGAGAGGTAATTGGAATCACCCGGCACACAAGACTAGTGCCTCCAAGCTCAGTTCAGCGATTTCCTAGGAATTCCTGTGGTAGACTCGTGCTACATACTAAGTTCCATACGTGAGAGGGTAGCTGAACGCCTTGTCCAAAACCATCTTACTTCTGAGAGTTGAGCTCAGCCTCAGTCCCTCACAGTTCCACACTGCCTGCAGAGTGAGTTTCGCAGGTCTTCAGCAGAGACGTTTGCCAGAGGCTTCTGAGACGCAGGGTAACAATGCATACCTGGAGGGTATCCCCAGGTGCAGTCGACTGCTAATCTTGGAACCTCCTGACTCAGAATACTGCTACCTTCTCACTGCCATAGGAATGCAGCTAGTTGACAGCTGGCTTCAAGACATGCTTCCCTGTGAGAGCTGAGGACAGGGCAGAACTCTCCCGCATGCTGCCTGACTGTAGGAGTAGCTGCTAACATCCTTATTTTAGTGGCTGGGAGTGGTTGCGGGAAAAGCATGTGTGAGCACTGGGCCTGAACTCCCGTGTATCTGAGTTGAATACAGCGATTTCCAACGGCTTTCCTCAACCAGAGTGTAGCTAGGTTCCAAATCCCATGTACGAGCGGGTAGCAGACATCTGCCTCCCATGCATACACACTTCTGAGAGTTGAGCTTATGGCCTGTACCTCCACAGCCAGCCTGCTGGTACCCTTGGCTTCTAAAAGGCCTAGGCTCGCTGTTTGACGGAAGTGCTGGGAGAGGTAATTTGAATCTCCCGGCACACAAGACGAGTGCCTCCAAGCTCAATTCACGATTTCCCAGTAATTCTTGTGGTAGACAGGTGCTACATACTAAGTTCCATATGTGAGATGGTAGCTGAACGCCTTGTCCAAAAGCATCTTACTTCTGAGAGTTGAGCCCACCCTCAGTCCCTCACATTTCCACACTGCCTGCAGAGTGAGTTTCACACGTCTTCACCAGAGACGATTGCCAGAGGCTTCTGAGTAGAAGTTAACAATGCAGACCTGGAGGGTATCTCCAGGTGCAATAGAGTGGTAATCTTGGAACCTCCTGACTCAGAGTACTGCTACCTTCTCACTGCCATAGGAATGCAGCTAGTTGACAGCTGGCTTCAAGACATGCTTCCCAGTGAGAGCTGAGGACAGGGCAGAACCCTCCCGCATCCTGCCTCACTGTAGGATTAGCTGCTAACATCCTAATGTTAGTGGCTGGGAGAGGTTGCGGGAAAAGCCTGTGTGAGCACTGGGCCTGAACTCCCGTGTATCTGAGTTGAATACAGCGATTTCCAATGGCCTTCTTCAATCACAGTGTAGCTAGGTTCCAACTCCCATGTCCGAGTGGGTAGCAGACATCTGCCTCCCATGCATACACACTTCTGAGAGTTGAGCTTATGGCCTGTACCTCCACAGCCAGCCTGCTGGTACCCTTGGGTTATAAAAGGCCTAGACTCGCTGTTTGAGGGAAGTGCTGGGAGAGGTAATTGGAATCACCCGGCACAAACGACTAGTGCCTCCAAGCTCAGTTCAGCGATTTCCTAGTAATTCCTGTGGTAGACTGGTGCTACATACTAAGTTCCATACGTGAGAGGGTAGCTGAACGCCTTGTCCAAAACCATCTTACTTCTGAGAGTTGAGGTCAGCCTCAGTCCCTCACAGTTCCACACTGCCTGCAGAGTGAGTTTCACAGGTCTTCAGCAGAGACGTTTGCCAGAGGCTTCTGAGACGCAGGGTAACAATGCAGACCTGGAGGGTATCCCCAGGTGCAGTCGACTGGTAATCTTGGAACCTCCTGACTCAGAATACTGCTACCTTCTCACTGCCATAGGAATGCAGCTAGTTGACAGCTGGCCTCAAGACATGCTTCCCTGTGAGAGCTGAGGACAGGGCAGAACCCTCCCGCATGCTGCCTGACTGTTGGAGTAGCTGCTAACATCCTTATGTTAGTGGCTGGGAGAGGTTGCGGGAAAAGCATGTGTGAGCACTGGGCCTGAACTCCCGTGTATCTGAGTTGAATACAGCGATTTCCAACGGCTTTCCTCAACCAGAGTGTAGCTAGGTTCCAAATCCCATGTACGAGCGGGTAGCAGACATCTGCGTCCCATGCATACTCACTTCTGTGAGTTGAGCTTATGGCCTGTACCTCCACATCCAGCCTGCTGGTACCCTTGGCTTCTAAAAGGCCTAGGCTCGCTGTTTGGCGGAAGTGCTGGGAGAGGTAATTGGAATCACCCGGCACACAAGACTAGTGCCTCCAAGCTCAGTTAAGCGATTTCCTAGTAATTTCTGTGGTAGACTGGTGCTACATACTAAGTTCCATACGTGAGAGTGTAGCTGAACGCCTTGTCCAAAACCATCTTACTTCTGAGAGTTGAGCTCAGCCTCAGTCCCTCACAGTTCCACACTGCCTGCAGAGTGAGTTTCGCAGGTCTTCAGCAGAGACGTTTGCCAGAGGCTTCTGAGATGCAGGGTAACAATGCAGACCTGGAGGGTATCCCCAGGTGCAGTCGACTGGTAATCTTGGAACCTCCTGACTCAGAGTACTGCTACCTTCTCACTGCCATAGGAATGCAGCTAGTTGACAGCTGGCTTCAAGACATGCTTCCCTGTGAGAGCTGAGAACAGGGCAGAACCCTCCCGCATCCTGCCTCACTGTAGGAGTAGCTGCTAACATCCTAATGTTAGTGGCTGGGAGAGGTTGCGGGAAAAGCATGTGTGAGCACTGGGCCTGAACTCCCGTGTATCTGAGTTGAATACAGCGATTTCCAATGGCCTTCTTCAATCACAGTGTAGCTAGGTTCCAACTCCCATGTCCGAGTGGGTAGCAGACATCTGCCTCCCATGCATACACACTTCTGAGAGTTGAGCTTATGGCCTGTACCTCCACATCCAGCCTGCTGGTACCCTTGGCTTCTAAAAGGCCTAGGCTCGCTGTTTGACGGAAGTGCTGGGAGAGGTAATTGGAATCACCCGGCACACAAGACTAGTGCCTCCAAGCTCAGTTCAGCAATTTCCTAGTAATTCCTGTGGTAGACTGGTGCTACATACTAAGTTCCATACGTGAGAGGGTAGCTGAACGCCTTGTCCAAAACCATCTTACTTCGGAGAGTTGAGTTCAGCCTCAGTCCCTCACAGTTCCACACTGACGGCAGAGTGAGTTTCGCAGGTCTTCAGCAGAGACGTTTGCCAGAGGCTTCTGAGACGCAGGGTAACAATGCAGACCTGGAGGGTATCCCCAGGTGCAGTCGACTGGTAATCTTGGAACCTCCTGACTCAGAATACTGCTACCTTCTCACTGCCTTAGGAATGCGGCTAGTTGACAGCTGGCTTCAAGACATGCTTCCCTGTGAGAGCTGAGGACAGGGCAGAACCCTCCCGCATGCTGCCTGACTGTAGGAGTAGCTGCTAACATCCTTCTGTTAGTGGCTGGGAGAGGTTGCGGGAAAAGCATGTGTGAGCACTGGGCCTGAACTCCCCTGTATCTGAGTTGAATACAGCGATTTCCAACGGCTTTCCTCAACCAGAGTGTAGCTAGGTTCCAAATCCCATGTACGAGCGGGTAGTAGACATCTGCCTCCCATGCATACACACTTCTGAGTGTTGAGCGTATGGCCTATACCTCCACAGCCAGCCTGCTGGTACCCTTGGCTTCTAAAACGCCTAGGCTCGCTGTTTCACGGAAGTGCTGGGAGAGGTAATTGGAATCTCCCGGCACACAAGACGAGTGCCTCCAAGCTCAATTCACGATTTCCCAGTAATTCTTGTGGTAGACAGGTGCTACATACTAAGTTCCATATGTGAGAAGGTAGCTGAACGCCTTGTCCAAAAGCATCTTACTTCTGAGAGTTGAGCACACCCTCAGTCCCTCACACTTCCACACTGCCTGCAGAGTGAGTTTCGCACGTCTTCACCAGGACGATTGCCAGAGGCTTCTGAGTACAAGTTAACAATGCAGACCTGGAGGGTATCCCCAGGTGCAGTAGAGTGGTAATCTTGGAACATCCTTACTCAGAGTACTGCTACCTTCTCACTGCCATAGGAATGCAGCTAGTTGACAGCTGGCTTCAAGACATGTTTCCCTGTGAGAGCTGAGGACAGGGCAGAACCCTCCCGCATCCTGCCTGACTGTAGGAGTAGCTGCTAACATCCTAATGTTAGTGGCTGGGAGAGGTTGCGGGAAAAGCATGTGTGAGCACTGGGCCTGAACTCCCGTGTATCTGAGTTGAATACAGCGATATCCAATGGCCTTCTTCAATCACAGTGTAGCTAGGTTCCAACTCCCATGTCCGAGTGGGTAGCAGACATCTGCCTCCCATGCATACACACTTCTGAGAGTTGAGCTTATGGCCTGTACCTCCACATCCAGCCTGCTGGTACCCTTGGCTTCTAAAAGGCCTAGGCTCGCTGTTTGACGGAAGTGCTGGGAGAGGTAATTGGAATCACCCGGCACACAAGACTAGTGCCTCCATCTCAGTTCAGCGATTTCCTAGTAATTCCTGTTGTTGACTGGTGCTACATACTAATTTCCATACGTGAGAGGGTAGCTGAACGCCTTGTCCAAAACCATCTTACTTCTGAGAGTTGAGCTCAGCCTCAGTCCCTCACAGTTCCACACAGCCTGCAGAGTGAGTTTCGCAGGTCTTCAGCAGAGACGTTTGCCAGAGGCTTCTGAGACGCAGGGTAACAATGCAGACTTGGAGGGTATCCCCAGGTGCAGTCGACTGGTAATCTTGGAACCTCCTGACTCAGAATACTGCTACCTTCTCACTGCCATAGGAATGAAGCTAGTTGACAGCTGGCTTCAAGACATGCTTCCATGTGAGAGCTGAGGACAGGGCAGAACCCTCCCGCATGCTGCCTGACTGTAGGGGTAGCTGCTAACCTCCTTATGTTAGTGGCTGGGAGAGGTTGCGGGAAAAGCATGTGTGAGCACTGGGCCTGAACTCCCGTGTATCTGAGTTGAATACAGCGATTTCCAACGGCTTTCCTCAACCAGAGTGTAGCTAGGTTCCAAATCCCATGTACGAGCGGGTAGCAGACATCTGCCTCCCATGCATACACACTTCTGAGTGTTGAGCTCATGGCCTGTACCTCCACAGCCAGCCTGCTGGTACCCTTGGCTTCTAAAACGCCTAGGCTCGCTGTTTGACGGAAGTGCTGGTAGAGGTAATTGGAATCTCCCGGCACACAAGACGAGTGCCTCCAAGCTCAATTCACGATTTCCCAGTAATTCTTGTGGTAGACAGGTGCTACATACTAAGTTCCATATGTGAGAAGGTAGCTGAACGCCTTGTCCAAAAGCATCTTACTTCTGAGAGTTGAGCACACCCTCAGTCCCTCACACTTCCACACTGCCTGCAGAGTGAGTTTCACACGTCTTCACCAGGACGATTGCCAGAGGCTTCTGAGTACAAGTTAACAATGCAGACCTGGAGGGTATCTCCAGGTGCAGTAGAGTGGTAATCTTGGAACTTCCTGACTCAGAGTACTGCTACCTTCTCCCTGCCATAGGAATGCAGCTAGTTGACAGCTGGCTTCGAGACATGCTTCCCTGTGAGAGCTGAGGACAGGGCAGAACCCTCCCGCATCCTGCCTCACTGTAGGAGTAGCTGCTAACATCCTAATGTTAGTGGCGGGGAGATGTTGCGGGAAAAGCATGTGTGAGCACTGGGCCTGAACTCCCGTGTATCTGAGTTGAATACAGCGATTTCCAATGGCCTTCTTCAATCACAGTGTAGCTAGGTTCCAACTCCCATGTCCGAGTGGGTAGCAGACATCTGCCTCCCATGCATACACACTTCTGAGAGTTGATCTTATGGCCTGTACCTCCACATCCAGCCTGCTGGTACCCTTGGCTTCTAAAAGGCCTAGGCTCGCTGTTTGACGGAAGTGCTGGGAGAGGTAATTGGAATCACCCGGCACACAAGACTAGTGCCTCCAAGCTCAGTTCAGCGATTTCCTAGTAATTCCTGTGGTAGACTGGTGCTACATACTAAGTTCCATACGTGAGAGGGTAGCTGAACGCCTTGTCCAAAACCATCTTACTTAGGAGAGTTGAGCTCAGCCTCAGTCCCTCACAGTTCCACACTGCCTGCAGAGTGAGTTTCGCAGGTCTTCAGCAGAGACGTTTGCCAGAGGCTTCTGAGACGCAGGGTAACAATGCAGACCTGGAGGGTATCCCCAGGTGCAGTCGACTGGTAATCTTGGAACCTCCTGACTCAGAATACTGCTACCTTCTCACTGCCATAGGAATGCAGCTAGTTGACAGCTAGCTGGCTTCAAGACATGCTTCCCTGTGAGAGCTGAGGACAGGGCAGAACCCTCCCGCATGCTGCCTGACTGAAGGAGTAGCTGATAACATCCTTATGTTAGTGGCTGGGAGAGGTTGCGGGAAAAGCATGTGTGAGCACTGGGCCTGAACTCCCGTGTATCTGAGTTGAATACAGCGATTTCCAACGGCTTTCATCAACCAGAGTGTAGCTAGGTTCCAAATCCCATGTACGAGCGGGTAGCAGACATCTGCCTCCCATGCATACACACTTCTGAGAGTTGAGCTTATGGCCTGTACCTCCACAGCCAGCCTGCTGGTACCCTTGGCTTCTAAAAGGCCTAGGCTCGCTGTTTGGCGGAAGTGCTGGGAGAGGTAATTGGAATCACCCGGCACACAAGACTAGTGCCTCCAAGCTCAGTTCAGCGATTTCCTAGTAATTCCTGTGGTAGACTGGTGCTACATACTAAGTTCCATACGTGAGAGGGTAGCTGAAAGCCTTGTCCAAAACCATCTTACTTCTGAGAGTTGAGCTCAGCCTCAGTCCCTCACAGTTCCACACTGCCTGCAGAGTGAGTTTCGCAGGTCTTCAGCAGAGACGTTTGCCAGAGGCTTCTGAGACGCAGGGTAACAATGCAGACCTGGAGGGTATCCCCAGGTGCAGTCGACTGGTAATCAAGGAACCTCCTGACTCAGAATACTGCTACCTTCTCACTGCCATAGGAATGCAGCTAGTTGACAGCTGGCTTCAAGACATGCTTCCCTGTGAGAGCTGAGGACAGGGCAGAACCCTCCCGCATGCTGCCTGACTGTAGGAGTAGCTGCTAACATCCTTATGTTAGTGGCTGGGAGAAGTTGCGGGAAAAGCATGTGTGAGCACTGGGCCTGAACTCCCGTGTATCTGAGTTGAATACAGCGATTAACAACGGCTTTCCTCAACCAGAGTGTAGCTAGGTTTCAAATCCCATGTACGAGCGGGTAGGAGACATATGCCTCCCATGCATACACACTTCTGAGAGTTGAGCTTATGGCCTGTACCTCCACATCCAGCTTGCTGGTACCCTTGGCTTCTAAAAGGCCTAGGCTCGCTGTTTGACGGAAGTGCTGGGAGAGGTAATTGGAATCTCCCGGCACACAAGACGAGTGCCTCCAAGCTCAATTCACGATTTCCCAGTAATTCTTGTGGTAGACAGGTGCTACATACTAAGTTCCATATGTGAGATGGTAGCTGAACGCCTTGTCCAAAAGCATCTTACTTCTGAGAGTTGAGCCCACCCTCAGTCCCTCACAGTTCCACACTGCCTGCAGAGTGAGTTTCACACGTCTTCACCAGAGACGATTGCCAGAGGCTTCTGAGTACAAGTTAACAATGCAGACCTGGAGGGTATCTCCAGGTGCAGTAGAGTGGTAATCTTGGATCCTCCTGACTCAGAGTACTGCTACCTTCTCACTGCCATAGGAATGCAGGTAGTTGACAGCTGGCTTCGAGACATGCTTCCCTGTGAGAGCTGAGGACAGGGCAGAACCCTCCCGCATCCTGCCTGACTGTAGGAGTAGCTGCTAACATCCTAATGTTAGTGGCTGGGAGAGGTTGCAGGAAAAGCATGTGCGAGCACTGGGCCTGAACTCCCGTGTATCTGAGTTGAATACAGCGATTTCCAATGGCCTTCTTCAATCACAGTGTAGCTAGCTTCCAACTCCCATGTCCGAGTGGGTAGCAGACATCTGCCTCCCATGCATACACACTTCTGAGAGTTGAGCTTATGGCCTGTACCTCCACATCCAGCCTGCTGGTACCCTTGGCTTCTAAAAGGCCTAGGCTCGCTGTTTGACGGAAGTGCTGGGAGAGGTAATTGGAATCACCCGGCACACAAGACTAGTGCCTCCAAGCTCAGTTCAGCGATTTCCTAGTAATTCCTGTGGTAGACTCGTGCTACATACTAAGTTCCATACGTGAGAGGGTAGCTGAACGCCTTGTCCAAAACCATCTTACTTCTGAGAGTTGATCTCAGCCTCAGTCCCTCACAGTTCCACACTGCCTGCAGAGTGAGTTTCGCAGGTCTTCAGCAGAGACGTTTGCCAGAGGCTTCTGAGACGCAGGGTAACAATGCAGACCTGGAGGGTATCCCCAGGTGCAGTCGACTGGTAATCTTGGAACCTCCTGACTCAGAATACTGCTACCTTCTCACTGCCATAGGAATGCAGCTAGTTGACAGCTAGCTGGCTTCAAGACATGCTTCCCTGTGAGAGCTGAGGACAGGGCAGAACCCTCCCGCATGCTGCCTGACTGAAGGAGTAGCTGATAACATCCTTATGTTAGTGGCTGGGAGAGGTTGCGGGAAAAGCATGTGTGAGCACTGGGCCTGAACTCCCGTGTATCTGAGTTGAATACAGCGATTTCCAACGGCTTTCCTCAACCAGAGTGTAGCTAGGTACCAAATCCCATGTACGAGCGGGTAGCAGATATCTGCTTCCCATGCATACACACTTCTGAGAGTTGAGCTTATGGCCTGTACCTCCACAGCCAACCTGCTGGTACCCTTGGCTTCTAAAAGGCGTAGGCTCGCTGTTTGACGGAAGTGCTGGGAGAGGTAATTGGAATCACCCGGCACACAAGACTAGTGCCTCCATCTCAGTTCAGCGATTTCCTAGTAATTCCTGTGGTTGACTGGTGCTACATACTAATTTCCATACGTGAGAGGGTAGCTGAACGCCTTGTCCAAAACCATCTTACTTCTGAGAGTTGAGCTCAGCCTCAGTCCCTCACAGTTCCACACAGCCTGCAGAGTGAGTTTCGCAGGTCTTCAGCAGAGACGTTTGCCAGAGGCTTCTGAGACGCAGGGTAACAATGCAGACCTGGAGGGTATCCCCAGGTGCAGTCGACTGGTAATCTTGGAACCTCCTGACTCAGAATACTGCTACCTTCTCACTGCCATAGGAATGAAGCTACTTGACAGCTGGCTTCAAGACATGCTTCCCTGTGAGAGCTGAGGACAGGGCAGAACCCTCCCGCATGCTGCCTGACTGTAGGGGTAGCTGCTAACCTCCTTATGTTAGTGGCTGGGAGAGGTTGCGGGAAAAGCATGTGTGAGCACTGGGCCTGAACTCCCGTGTATCTGAGTTGAATACAGCGATTTCCAACGGCTTTCCTCAACCAGAGTGTAGCTAGGTTCCAAATCCCATGTACGAGCGGGTAGCAGACATCTGCCTCCCATGCATACACACTTCTGAGAGTTGAGCTCATGGCCTGTACCTCCACAGCCAGCCTGCTGGTACCCTTGGCTTCTAAAACGCCTAGGCTCGCTGTTTGACGGAAGTGCTGGTAGAGGTAATTGGAATCTCCCGGCACACAAGACGAGTGCCTCCAAGCTCAATTCACGATTTCCCAGTAATTCTTGTGGTAGACAGGTGCTACATACTAAGTTCCATATGTGAGAAGGTAGCTGAACGCCTTGTCCAAAAGCATCTTACTTCTGAGAGTTGAGCACACCCTCAGTCCCTCACACTTCCACACTGCCTGCAGAGTGAGTTTCACACGTCTTCACCAGGACGATTGCCAGAGGCTTCTGAGTACAAGTTAACAATGCAGACCTGGAGGGTATCTCCAGGTGCAGTAGAGTGGTAATCTTGGAACTTCCTGACTCAGAGTACTGCTACCTTCTCCCTGCCATAGGAATGCAGCTAGTTGACAGCTGGCTTCGAGACATGCTTCCCTGTGAGAGCTGAGGACAGGGCAGAACCCTCCCGCATCCTGCCTCACTGTAGGAGTAGCTGCTAACATCCTAATGTTAGTGGCTGGGAGTGGTTGCGGGAAAAGCATGTGTGAGCACTGGGCCTGAACTCCCGTGTATCTGAGTTGAATACAGCGATTTCCAATGCCCTTCTTCAATCACAGTGTAGCTAGGTTCCAACTCCCATGTCCGAGTGGGTAGCAGACATCTGCCTCCCATGCATACACACTTCTGAGAGTTGATCTTATGGCCTGTACCTCCACATCCAGCCTGCTGGTACCCTTGGCTTCTAAAAGGCCTAGGCTCGCTGTTTGACGGAAGTGCTAGGAGAGGTAATTGGAATCACCCGGCACACAAGACTAGTGCCTCCAAGCTCAGTTCAGCGATTTCCTAGTAATTCCTGTGGTAGACTGGTGCTACATACTAAGTTCCATACGTGAGAGGGTAGCTGAACGCCTTGTCCAAAACCATCTTACTTAGGAGAGTTGAGCTCAGCCTCAGTCCCTCACAGTTCCACACTGCCTGCAGAGTGAGTTTCGCAGGTCTTCAGCAGAGACGTATGCCAGAGGCTTCTGAGACGCAGGGTAACAATGCAGACCTGGAGGGTATCCCCAGGTGCAGTCGACTGGTAATCTTGGAACCTCCTGACTCAGAATACTGCTACCTTCTCACTGCCATAGGAATGCAGGTAGTTGACAGCTAGCTGGCTTCAAGACATGCTTCCCTGTGAGAGCTGAGGACAGGGCAGAACCCTCCCGCATGCTGCCTGACTGAAGGAGTAGCTGATAACATCCTTATGTTAGTGGCTGGGAGAGGTTGCGGGAAAAGCATGTGTGAGCACTGGGCCTGAACTCCCGTGTATCTGAGTTGAATACAGCGATTTCCAACGGCTTTCCTCAACCAGAGTGTAGCTAGGTTCCAAATCCCATGTACGAGCGGGTAGCAGATATCTGCCTCCCATGCATACACACTTCTGAGAGTTGAGCTTATGACCTGTACCTCCACATCCAGCCTGCTGGTACCTTTGGCTTCTAAGAGGCCTAGGCTCGCTGTTTGACTTAAGTGCTGGGAGAGGTAATTGGAATCACCCGGCACACAAGACGAGTGCCTCCAAGCTCAATTCACGATTTCCCAGTAATTCTTGTGGTAGACAGGTGCTACATACTATGTTCCATATGTGAGAAGGTAGCTGAACGCCTTGTCCAAAAGCATCTTACTTCTGAAAGTTGAGCACACCCTCAGTCCCTCACACTTCCACACTGCCTGCAGAGTGAGTTTCACACGTCTTCACCAGAGACGATTGCAGAGTCTTCTGAGTACAAGTTAACAATGCAGACCTGGAGGGTATCTCCAGGTGCAGTAGAGTGGTAATCTTGGAAACTCATGACTCAGAGTACTGCTACCTTCTCACTGCCATAGGAATGCAGCTAGTTGACAGCTGGCTTCATGACATGGTTCCCTGTGAGAGCTGTTGACAGGGCAGAACCCTCCCGCATCCTGCCTGACTGTAGGAGTAGCTGCTAACATCCTAATGTTAGTGGCTGGGAGAGGTTGCGGGAAAAGCATGTGTGAGCACTGGGCCTGAACTCCCGTGTATCTGAGTTGAATACAGCGATTTCCAATGGCCTTCTTCAATCACAGTGTAGCCAAGTTCCAAATCCCATGTCCGAGTGGGTAGCAGACATCTGCCTCCCATGCATACACACTTCTGAGAGTTGAGCTTATGGCCTGTACCTCCACATCCAGCCTGCTGGTTCCCTTGGCTTCTAAAAGGCCTAGGCTCGCTGTTTGACGGAAGTGCTGGGAGAGGTAATTGGCATCACCCGGCACACAAGACTAGTGCCTCCAAGCTCAGTTCAGCGATTTCCTAGTAATTCCTGTGGTAGACTGGTGCTACATACTAAGTTCCATACGTGAGAGGGTAGCTGAACGTCTTGTCCAAAACCATCTTACTTCTGAGAGTTGAGCTCAGCCTCAGTCCCTCACAGTTCCACACTGCCTGCAGAGTGAGTTTCGCAGGTCTTCAGCAGAGACGTTTGCCAGAGGCTTCTGAGACGCAGGGTAACAATGCAGACCTGGAGGGTATCCCCAGGTGCAGTCGACTGGTAATCTTGGAACCTCCTGACTCAGAATACTGCTACCATCTCACTGCCATAGGAATGCAGCTAGTTGACAGCTGGCTTCAAGACATGCTTCCCTGTGAGAGCTGAGGACAGGGCAGAACCCTCCCGCATGCTGCCTGACTGTAGGAGTAGCTGCTAACATCCTTATGTTAGTGGCTGGGAGAGGTTGCGGGAAAAGCATGTGTGAGCACTGGGCCTGAACTCCCGTGTACTGAGTTGAATAAAGCGATTTCCAACGGCTTTCCTCAACCAGAGTGTAGCTAGCTTCCAAATACCATGTACGAGCGGGTAGCAGACATCTGCCTCCCATGCATACACACTTCTGAGAGTTGAGCTTATGGCCTGTACCTCCACAGCCAGCCTGCTGGTACCCTTGGCTTCTAAAAGGCCTAGGCTCGCTGTTTGGCGGAAATGCTGGGAGAGGTAATTGGAATCACCCGGGACACAAGACTAGTGCCTCCAAGCTCAGTTCAGCGATTTCCTAGTAATTCCTGTGGTAGACTGGTGCTACATACTAAGTTCCATACGTGAGAGGGTAGCTGAACGCCTTGTCCAAAACCATCTTACTTCTCAGAGTTGAGCTCAGCCTCAGTCCCTCACAGTTCCACACTGCCTGCAGAGTGAGTTTCGCAGGTCTTCAGCAGAGACGTTTGCCAGAGGCTTCTGAGACGCAGGGTAACAATGCAGACCTGGAGGGTATCCCCAGGTGCAGTCGACTGGTAATCTTGGAACCTCCTGACTCAGAATACTGCTACCTTCTCACTGCCATAGGAATGCAGCTAGTTGACAGCTGGCTTCAAGACATGCTTCCCTGTGAGAGCTGAGGACAGGGCAGAACCCTCCCGCATGCTGCCAGACTGTAGGAGTAGCTGCTAACATCCTTATGTTAGTGGCTGGGAGAGGTTGCGGGAAAAGCATGTGTGAGCACTGGGCCTGAACTCCCGTGTATCTGAGTTGAATACAGCGATTTCCAACGGCTTTCCTCAACCAGAGTGTAGCTAGGTTCCAAATCCCATGTACGAGCGGGTAGCAGACATCTGCCTCCCATGCATACACACTTCTGAGAGTTGAGCTTATGGCCTGTACCTCCACAGCCAGCCTGCTGGTACCCTTGGCTTCTAAAAGGCCTAGGCTCGCTGTTTGACGGAAGTGCTGGGAGAGGTAATTGGAATCTCCCGGCACACAAGACGAGTGCCTCCAAGCTCAATTCACGATTTCCCAGTAATTCTTGTGGTAGACAGGTGCTACATACTAAGTTCCATATGTGAGAAGGTAGCTGAACGCCTTGTCCAAAAGCATCTTACTTCTGAGAGTTGAGCACACCCTCAGTCCCTCACACTTCCACACTGCCTGCAGAGTGAGTTTCACACGTCTTCACCAGAGACGATTGCCAGAGGCTTCTGAGTACAAGTTAACAATGCAGACCTGGAGGGTATCTCCAGGTGCAGTAGAGTGGTAATCTTGGAACCTCCTGACTCAGAGTACTGCTACCTTCTCACTGCCATAGGAATGCAGCTAGTTGACAGCTGGCTTCGAGACATGCTTCCCTGTGAGAGCTGAGGACAGGGCAGAACCCTCCCGCATCCTGCCTGACTGTAGGAGTAGC
Organism: Canis aureus; assembly: GCF_053574225.1. Taxonomy (NCBI): domain Eukaryota; kingdom Metazoa; phylum Chordata; class Mammalia; order Carnivora; family Canidae; genus Canis; species Canis aureus. The sequence continues at coordinate 56,382,001 of NC_135632.1, read as the reverse complement.
TGCTAACATCCTAATGTTAGTGGCTGGAGAGGTTGCGGGAAAAGAATGTGTGAGCACTGGGCCTGAACTCCCGTGTATCTGAGTTGAATACAGCGATTTCCAATGGCCTTCTTCAATCACAGTGTAGCTAGGTTCCAACTCCCATGTCCGAGTGGGTAGCAGACATCTGCCTCCCATGCATACACACTTCTGAGAGTTGAGCTTATGGCCTGTACCTCCACATCCAGCCTGCTGGTACCCTTGGCTTCTAAAAGGCCTAGGCTCGCTGTTTGACGGAAGTGCTGGGAGAGGTAATTGGAATCAACCGGCACACAAGACTAGTGCCTCCAAGCTCAGTTCAGCGATTTCCTAGTAATTCCTGTGGTAGACTGGTGCTACATACTAAGTTCCATACGTGAGAGGGTAGCTGAACGCCTTGTCCAAAACCATCTTACTTCTGAGAGTTGAGCTCAGCCTCAGTCCTTCACAGTTCCACACTGCCTGCAGAGTGAGTTTCGCAGGTCTTCAGCAGAGACGTTTGCCAGAGGTTTCTGAGACGCAGGGTAACAATGCAGACCTGGAGGGTATCCCCAGGTGCAGTCGACTGGTAATCTTGGAACCTCCTGACTCAGAATACTGCTACCTTCTCACTGCCATAGGAATGCAGCTAGTTGACAGCTGGCTTCAAGACATGCTTCCCTGTGAGAGCTGAGGACAGGGCAGAACCCTCCCGCATGCTGCCTGACTGTAGGAGTAGCTGCTAACATCCTTATGTTAGTGGCTGGGAGAGGTTGCGGGAAAAGCATGTGTGAGCACTGGGCCTCAACTCCCGTGTATCTGAGTTGAATACAGCGATTTCCAACGGCTTTCCTCATCCAGAGTGTAGCTAGGTTCCAAATCCCATGTACGAGCGGGTAGCAGACATCTGCCTCCCATGCATACACACTTCTGAGAGTTGAGCTTATGGCCTGTACCTCCACAGCCAGCCTGCTGGTACCCTTGGCTTTCAAAACGCCTAGGCTCGCTGTTTGACGGAAGTGCTGGGAGAGGTAATTGGAATCTCCCGGCACACAAGACGAGTGCCTCCAAGCTCAATTCACGATTTCCCAGTAATTCTTGTGGTAGACAGGTGCTACATACTAAGTTCCATATGTTAGATGGTAGCTGAACGCCTTGTCCAAAAGCATGTTACTTCTGAGAGTTGAGCCCACCCTCAGTGCCTCACAGTTCCACACTGCCTGCAGAGTGAGTTTCACACGTCTTCACCAGAGACGATTGCCAGAGGCTTCTTAGTACAAGTTAACAATGCAGACCTGGAGGGTATCTGCAGGTGCAGTAGAGTGGTAATCTTGGAACCTCCTGACTCAGAGTACTGCTACCTTCTTACTGCCATAGGAATACAGCTAGTTGACAGCTGGCTTCAAGACATTCTTCCCTGTGAGAGCTGAGGACAGGGCAGAACCCTCCCGCATCCTGCCTGACTGTAGGAGTAGCTGCTAACATCCTTATGTTAGTGGCTGGCAGAGGTTGCGGGAAAAGCATGTGTGAGCACTGGGCCTGAACTCCCGTGTATCTGAGTTGAATACAGCGATTTCCAATGGCCTTCTTCAATCACAGTGTAGCTAGGTTCCAACTCCCATGTCCGAGTGGGTATGAGACATCTGCCTCCCATGCATACACACTTCTGAGAGTTGAGCTTATGGCCTGTACCTCCACATCCAGCCTGCTGGTACCCTTGGCTTCTAAAAGGCCTAGGCTCGGTGTTTGACGGAAGTGCTGGGAGAGGTAATTGGAATCACGCGGCACACAAGACTAGTGCCTCCAAGCTCAGTTCAGCGATTTCCTAGTAATTCCTGTGGTAGACTGGTGGTACATACTAAGTTCCATACGTGAGAGGGTAGCTGAACGCCTTGTCCAAAACCATCTTACTTCTGAGAGTTGAGCTCAGCCTCAGTCCCTCACAGTTCCACACTGCCTGCAGAGTGAGTTTCGCAGGTCTTCAGCAGAGACGTTTGCCAGAGGCTTCTGAGACGCAGGGTAACAATGCAGACCTGGAGGGTATCCCCAGGTGAAGTCGACTGGTAATCTTGGAACCTCCTGACTCAGAATACTGCTACCTTCTCACTGCCATAGGAATGCAGCTAGTTGACAGCTGGCTTCAAGACATGCTTCCCTGTGAGAGCTGAGGACAGGGCAGAACCCTCCCGCATGCTGCCTGACTGTAGGAGTAATTGCTAACATCCTTATGTTAGTGGCTGGCAGAGGTTGCGGGAAAAGCATGTGTGAGCACTGGGCCTGAACTCCCGTGTATCTGAGTTGAATACAGCGATTTCCAACGGCTTTCCTCAACCAGAGTGTAGCTAGGTTCCAAATCCCATGTACGAGCGGGTAGCAGACATCTGCCTCCCATGCATACACACTTCTGAGAGTTGAGCTTATGGCCTGTACCTCCACAGCCAGCCTGCTGGTACCCTTGGCTTCTAAAAGGCCTAGGCTCGCTGTTTGACGGAAGTGCTGGGAGAGGTAATTGGAATCGCCCGGCACACAAGACGAGTGCCTCCAAGCTCAATTAACGATTTCCCAGTAATTCTTGTGGTAGACAGGTGCTACATACTAAGTTCCATATGTGAGATGGTAGCTGAACGCCTTGTCCAAAAGCATCTTACTTCTGAGAGTTGAGCCCACCCTCAGTCCCTCACAGTTCCACACTGCCTGCAGAGTGAGTTTCACACGTCTTCACCATAGACGATTGCCAGAGGCTTCTGAGTACAAGTTAACAATGCAGACCTGGAGGGTATCTCCAGGTGCAGTAGAGTGGTAATCTTGGAACCTCCTGACTCAGAGTACTGCTACCTTCTCACTGCCATAGGAATGCAGCTAGTTGACAGCTGGCTTCAAGACATGCTTCCCTGTGAGAGCTGAGGACAGGGCAGAACCCTCCCGCATCCTGCCTGACTGTAGGAGTAGCTGCTAACATCCTTATGTTAGTGGCTGGGAGAGGTTGCGGGAAAAGCATGTGTGAGCACTGGGCCTGAACTCCCGTGTATCTGAGTTGAATACAGCGATTTCCAATGGCCTTCTTCAATCACAGTGTAGCTAGGTTCCAACTCCCATGTCCGAGTGGGTAGCAGACATCTGCCTCCCATGCATACACACTTCTGAGAGTTGAGCTTATGGCCTGTACCTCCATAGCCAGCCTGCTGGTACCCTTGGCTTCTAAAAGGCCTAGGCTCGCTGTTTGGCGGAAGTGCTGGGAGAGGTAATTGGAATCACCCGGCACACAAGACTAGTGCCTCCAAGCTCAGTTCAGCGATTTCCTAGTAATTCCTGTGGTAGACTGGTGCTACATACTAAGTTCCATACGTGAGAGTGTAGCTGAACACCTTGTCCAAAACCATCTTATTTCTGAGAGTTGAGCTCAGCCTCAGTCCCTCACAGTTCGACACTGCCTGCAGAGTGAGTTTCGCAGGTCTTCAGCAGAGACGTTTGCCAGAGGCTTCTGAGACGCAGGGTAACAATGCACCTGGAGGGTATCCCCAGGTGCAGTCGACTGGTAATCTTGGAACCTCCTGACTCAGAATACTGCTACCTTCTCACTGCCATAGGAATGCAGCTAGTTGACAGCTGGCTTCAAGACATGCTTCCCTGTGAGAGCTGAGGACAGGGCAGAACCCTCCCGAATGCTGCCTGACTGTAGGAGTAGCTGCTAACATCCTTATGTTAGTGGCTGGGAGAGGTTGCGGGAAAAGCATGTGTGAGCACTGGGCCTGAACTCCCGTGTATCTGAGTTGAATACAGCGATTTCCAACGGCTTTCCTCAACCAGAGTGTAGCTAGGTTCCAAATCCCATGTACGAGCGGGTAGCAGATATCTGCCTCCCATGCATACACACTTCTGAGAGTTGAGCTTATGGCCTGTACCTCCACATCCAGCCTGCTGGTACCCTTGGCTTCTAAAAGGCCTAGGCTCGCTGTTTGACGGAAGTGCTGGGAGAGGTAATTGGAATCACCCGGCACACAAGACTAGTGCCTCCAAGCTCAGTTTAGCGATTTCCTAGTAATTCCTGTGGTAGACTGGTGCTACATACTAAGTTCCATACGTGAGAGGGTAGCTGAACGCCTTGTCCAAAACCATCTTACTTCTGAGAGTTGAGCTCAGCCTCAGTCCCTCACAGTTCCACACTGCCTGCAGAGTGAGTTTCGCAGGTCTTCAGCAGAGACGTTTGCCAGAGGCTTCTGAGACGCAGGGTAACAATGCAGACCTGGAGGGTATCCCCAGGTGCAGTCGACTGGTAATCTTGGAACCTCCTGACTCAGAATACTGCTACCTTCTCACTGCCATAGGAATGCAGCTAGTTGACAGCTGGCTTCAAGACATGCTTCCCTGTGAGAGCTGAGGACAGGGCAGAACCCTCCCGCATGCTGCCTGACTGTAGGAGTAGCTGCTAACATCCTTATGTTAGTGGCTGGGAGAGGTTGCGGGAAAAGCATGTGTGAGCACTGGGCCTGAACTCCCGTGTATCTGAGTTGAATACAGCGATTTCCAACGGCTTTCCTCAACCAGAGTGTAGCTAGGTTCCAAATCCCATGTACGAGCGGGTAGCAGATATCTGCCTCCCATGCATACACACTTCTGAGAGTTGAGCTTATGGCCTGTACCTCCACATCCAGCCTGCTGGTACCCTTGGCTTCTAAAAGGCCTAGGCTCGCTGTTTGACGGAAGTGCTGGGATAGGTAATTGGAATCTCCCGGCACACAAGACGAGTGCCTCCAAGCTCAATTCACGATTTCCCAGTAATTCTTGTGGTAGACAGGTGCTACATACTAAGTTCCATATGTGAGAAGGTAGCTGAACGCCTTGTCCAAAACCATCTTACTTCTGAGAGTTGAGCACACCCTCAGTCCCTCACAGTTCCACACTGCCTGCAGAGTGAGTTTCGCAGGTCTTCAGCAGAGACGTTTGCCAGAGGCTTCTGAGACGCAGGGTAACAATGCAGACCTGGAGGGTATCCCCAGGTGCAGTCGACTGGTAATCTTGGAACCTCCTGACTCAGAATACTGCTACCTTCTCACTGCCATAGGAATGCAGCTAGTTGACCGCTGGCTTCAAGACATGCTTCCCTGTGAGAGCTGAGGACAGGGCAGAACCCTCCCGCATGCTGCCTGACTGTATGAGTAGCTGCTAACATCCTTATGTTAGTGGCTGGGAGAGGTTGCGGGAAAAGCATGTGTGAGCACTGGGCCTGAACTCCCGTGTATCTGAGTTGAATACAGCGATTTCCAACGGCTTTCCTCAACCAGAGTGTAGCTAGGTTCCAAATCCCATGTACGAGCGGGTAGCAGACATCTGCCTCCCATGCATACACACTTCTGAGAGTTGAGCTTATGGCCTGTACCTCCACAGCCAGCCTGCTGGTACCCTTGGCTTCTAAAAGGCCTAGGCTCTCTGTTTGACGGAAGTGCTGGGAGAGGTAATTGGAATCTCCCGGCACACAAGACGAGTGCCTCCAAGCTCAATTCACGATTTCCCAGTAATTCTTGTGGTAGACATGTGCTACATACTAAGTTCCATATGTGAGAAGGTAGCTGAACGCCTTGTCCAAAAGCATCTTACTTCTGAGAGTTGAGCACACCCTCAGTCCCTCACACTTCCACACTGCGTGCAGAGTGAGTTTCACACGTCTTCACCAGAGACGATTGCCAGAGGCTTCTGAGTACAAGTTAACAATGCACACCTGGAGGGTATCTCCAGGTGCAGTAGAGTGGTAATCTTGGAACCTCCTGACTCAGAGTAGTGCTACCTTCTCACTGCCATAGGAATGCAGCTAGTTGAGAGCTGGCTTCAAGACATGCTTCCCTGTGAGAGCTGAGGACAGGGCAGAACCCTCCCGCATGCTGCCTGACTGTAGGAGTAGCTGCTAACATCCTAATGTTAGTGGCTGGGAGAGGTTGCGGGAAAAGCATGTGTGAGCACTGGGCCTGAACTCCCGTGTATCTGAGTTGAATACAGCGATTTCCAATGGCCTTCTTCAATCACAGTGTAGCTAGGTTCCAACTCCCATGTCCGAGTGGGTAGCAGACATCTGCCTCCCATGCATACACACTTCTGAGAGTTGAGCTTATGGCCTGTACCTCCACAGCCAGCCTGCTGGTACCCTTGGCTTCTAAAAGGCCTAGGATCGCTGTTTGACGGAAGTGCTCGGAGAGGTAATTGGAATCACCCGGCACACAAGACTAGTAACTCCAAGCTCAGTTCAGCGATTTCCTAGTAATTCCTGTGGTAGACTGGTGCTACATACTAAGTTCCATACGTGAGAGGGTAGCTGAACGCCTTGTCCAAAACCATCTTACTTCTGAGAGTTGAGCTCAGCCTCAGTCCCTCACAGTTCGACACTGCTTGCAGAGTGAGTTTCGCAGGCCTTCAGCAGAGACGTTTGCCAGAGGCTTCTGAGACGCAGGGTAACAATGCAGACCTGGAGGGTATACCCAGGTGCAGTCGACTGGTAATCTTGGAACCTCCTGACTCAGAATACTGCTACCTTCTCACTGCCATAGGAATGCAGCTAGTTGACAGCTGGCTTCAAGACATGCTTCCCTGTGAGAGCTGAGGACAGGGCAGAACCCTCCCGCATGCTGCCTGACTGTAGGAGTAGCTGCTAACATCCTTATGTTAGTGGCTGGGAGAGGTTGCGCGAAAAGCATGTGTGAGCACTGGGCCTGAACTCCCGTGTATCTGAGTTGAATACAGCGATTTCCAATGGCCTTCTTCAATCACAGTGTAGCTAGGTTCCAAATCCCATGTACGAGCGGGTAGCAGACATCTGCCTCCCATGCATACACACTTCTGAGAGTTGAGCTTATGGCCTGTACCTCCACAGCCAGCCTGCTGGTACCCTTGGCTTCTAAAAGGCCTAGGCTCGCTGTTTGACGGAAGTGCTCGGATAGGTAATTGGAATCACCCGGCACACAAGACTAGTGCCTCCAAGCTCAGTTCAGCGATTTCCTAGTAATTCCTGTGGTAGACTGGTGCTACATACTAAGTTCCATACGTGAGAGGGTAGCTGAACGCCCTGTCCAAAACCATCTTACTTCTGAGAGTTGAGCTCAGCCTCAGTCCCTCACAGTTCCACACTGCCTGCAGAGTGAGTTTCGCAGGCCTTCAGCAGAGACGTTTGCCAGAGGTTTCTGAGACGCAGGGTAACAATGCAGACCTGGAGTGTATCCCCAGGTGCAGTCGACTGGTAATCTTGGAACCTCCTGACTCAGAATACTGCTACCTTCTCACTGCCATAGGAATGCAGCTAGTTGACAGCTGGCTTCAAGACATGCTTCCCTGTGAGAGCTGAGGACAGGGCAGAACCCTCCCGCATGCTGCCTGACTGTAGGAGTAGCTGCTAACATCCTTATGTTAGTGGCTGGGAGACGTTGCGGGAAAAGCATGTGTGAGCACTGGGCCTGAACTCCCGTGTATCTGAGTTGAATACAGCGATTTCCAACGGCTTTCCTCAACCAGAGTGTAGCTAGGTTCCAAATCCCAAATACGAGCGGGTAGCAGACATCTGCCTCCCATGCATACACACTTCTGAGAGTTGAGCTTATGGCCTGTACCTCCACATCCAGCCTGCTGGTACCCTTGGCTTCTAAAAGGCCTAGGCTCGCTGTTTGACGGAAGTACTGGGAGAGGTAATTTGAATCACCCGGCACACAAGACTAGTGCCTCCAAGCTCAGTTCAGCGATTTCCTAGTAATTCCTGTGGTAGACTGGTGCTACATACTAAGTTCCATACGTGAGAGGGTAGCTGAACGCCTTGTCCAAAACCATCTTACTTCTGAGAGTTGAGCTCAGCCTCAGTCCCTCACAGTTCCACACTGCCTGCAGAGTGAGTTTCGCAGGTCTTCAGCAGAGACGTTTGCCAGAGGCTTCTGAGACGCAGGGTAACAATGCAGACCTGGAGGGTATCCCCAGGTGCAGTCGACTGGAAATCTTGGAACCTCCTGACTCAGAATACTGCTACCTTCTCACTGCCATAGGAATGCAGCTAGTTGACAGCTGGCTTCAAGACATGCTTCCCTGTGAGAGCTGAGGACAGGGCAGAACCCTCCCGCATGCTGCGTGACTGTAGGAGTAGCTGCTAACATCCTTATGTTAGTGGCTGGGAGAGGTTGCGGGAAAAGCATGTGTGAGCACTGGGCCTGAACTCCAGTGTATCTGAGTTGAATACAGCGATTTCCAACGGCTTTCCTCAACCAGAGTGTAGCTAGGTTCCAAATCCCATGTACGAGCGGGTAGCAGACATCTGCCTCCCATGCATACACACTTCTGAGAGTTGAGCTTATGGCCTGTACCTCCTCAGCCAGCCTGCTGGTACCCTTGGCTTCTAAAAGGCCTAGGCTCGCTGTTTGACGGAAGTGCTGGGAGAGGTAATTGGAATCTCCCGGCACACAAGACGAGTGCCTCCAAGCTCAATTCACGATTTCCCAGTAATTCTTGTGGTAGACAGGTGCTACATACTAAGTTCCATATGTGAGAAGGTAGCTGAACGCCTTTTCCAAAAGCATCTTACTTCTGAGAGTTGAGCACACCCTCTGTCCCTCACACTTCCACACTGCCTGCAGAGTGAGTTTCACCCGTCTTCAACAGGACGATTGCCAGAGGCTTCTGAGTACAAGTTAACAATGCAGACCTGGAGGGTATCTCCAGGTGCAGTAGAGTGGTAATCTTGGAACCTCCTGACTCAGAGTACTGCTACCTTCTCACTGCCATAGGAATGCAGCTAGTTGACAGCTGGCTTCAATACATGCTTCCCTGTGAGAGCTGAGGACAGGGCAGAACCCTCCCGCATGCTGCCTGACTGTAGGAGTAGCTGCTAACATCCTTATGTTAGTGGCTGGGAGAGGTTGCGGGAAAAGCATGTGTGAGCACTGGGCCTGAACTCCCGTGTATCTGAGTTGAATACAGCGATTTCCAATGGCCTTCTTCAATCACAGTGTAGCTAGGTTCCAAATCCCATGTACGAGCGGGTAGCAGACATCTGCCTCCCATGCATACACACTTCTGAGAGTTGAGGTTATGGCCTGTACCTCCACAGCCAGCCTGCTGGTACCCTTGGCTTCTAAAAGGCCTAGGATCGCTGTTTGACGGAAGTGCTCGGATAGGTAATTGGAATCACCCGGCACACATGACTAGTGCCTCCAAGCTCAGTTCAGCGATTTCCTAGTAATTCCTGTGGTAGACTGGTGCTACATACTAAGTTCCATACGTGAGAGGGTAGCTGAACGACTTGTCCAAAACCATCTTACTTCTGAGAGTTGAGCTCAGCCTCAGTCCCTCACAGTTCGACACTGCCTGCAGAGTGAGTTTCGCAGGCCTTCAGCAGAGACGTTTGCCAGAGGTTTCTGAGACGCAGGGTAACAATGCAGACCTGGAGGGTATCCCCAGGTGCAGTCGACTGGTAATCTTGGAACCTCCTGACTCAGAATACTTCTACTTTCTCACTGCCATAGGAATGCAGCTAGTTGACAGCTGGCTTCAAGACATGCTTCCCTGTGAGAGCTGAGGACAGGGCAGAACCCTCCCGCATGCTGCCTGACTGTAGGAGTAGCTGCTAACATCCTAATGTTAGTGGCTGGGAGAGGTTGCGGGAAAAGCATGTGTGAGCACTGGGCCTGAACTCCCGTGTATCTGAGTTGAATACAGCGATTTCCAATGGCCTTCTTCAATCACAGTGTAGCTAGGTTCCAAATCCCATGTACGAGCGGGTAGCAGACATCTGCCTCCCATGCATACACACTTCTGAGAGTTGAGCTTATGGCCTGTACCTCCACAGCCAGCCTGCTGGTACCCTTGGCTTCTAAAAGGCCTAGGCTCGCTGTTTGGCGGAAGTGCTGGGAGAGGTAATTGGAATCACCCGGCACACAAGACTAGTGCCTCCAAGTTCAGTTCAGCGATTTCCTAGTAATTCCTGTGGTAGACTGGTGCTACATACTAAGTTCCATACGTGAGAGGGTAGCTGAACGCCTTGTCCAAAACCATCTTACTTCTGAGAGTTGAGCTCAGCCTCAGTCCCTCACAGTTCCACACTGCCTGCAGAGTGAGTTTCGCAGGTCTTCAGCAGAGACGTTTGCCAGAGGCTTCTGAGACGCAGGGTAACAATGCAGACCTGGAGGGTATCCGCAGGTGCAGTCGACTGGTAATCTTGGAACCTCCTGTCTCAGAATACTGCTACCTTCTCACTGCCATAGGAATGCAGCTAGTTGACAGCTGGCTTCAAGACATGCTTCCCTGTGAGAGCTGAGGACAGGGCAGAACCCTCCCGCATGCTGCCTGACTGTAGGAGAAGCTGCTAACATCCTTATGTTAGTGGCTGGGAGAGGTTGCGGGAAAAGCATGTGTGAGCACTGGGCCTGAACTCCCGTGTATCTGAGTTGAATACAGCGATTTCCAACGGCTTTCCTCAACCAGAGTGTAGCTAGGTTCCAAATCCCATGTACGAGCGGGTAGCAGACATCTGCCTCCCATGCATACACACTTCTGAGAGTTGAGCTTATGGCCTGTACCTCCACAGCCAGCCTGCTGGTACCCTTGGCTTCTAAAAGGCCTAGGCTCGCTGTTTGACGGAAGTGCTGGGAGAGGTAATTGGAATCTCCCGGCACACAAGACGAGTGCCTCCAAGCTCAATTCACGATTTCCCAGTAATTCTTGTGGTAGACAGGTGCTACATACTAAGTTCCATATGTGAGAAGGTAGCTGAACGCCTTGTCCAAAAGCATCTTACTTCTGAGAGTTGAGCACACCCTCTGTCCCTCACACTTCCACACTGCCTGCAGAGTGAGTTTCACCCGTCTTCAACAGGACGATTGCCAGAGGCTTCTGAGTACAAGTTAACAATGCAGACCTGGAGGGTATCTCCAGGTGCAGTAGAGTGGTAATCTTGGAACCTCCTGACTCAGAGTACTGCTACCTTCTCACTGCCATAGGAATGCAGCTAGTTGACAGCTGGCTTCAAGACATGCTTCCCTGTGAGAGCTGAGGACAGGGCAGAACCCTCCCGCATGCTGCCTGACTGTAGGAGTAGCTGCTAACATCCTTATGTTAGTGGCTGGGAGAGGTTGCGGGAAAAGCATGTGTGAGCACTGGGCCTGAACTCCCGTGTATCTGAGTTGAATACAGCGATTTCCAATGGCCTTCTTCACTCACAGTGTAGGTAGGTTCCAAATCCCATGTACGAGCGGGTAGCAGACATCTGCCTCCCATGCATACACACTTCTGAGAGTTGAGGTTATGGCCTGTACCTCCACAGCCAGCCTGCTGGTACCCTTGGCTTCTAAAAGGCCTAGGATCGCTGTTTGACGGAAGTGCTCGGATAGGTAATTGGAATCACCCGGCACACAAGACTAGTGCCTCCAAGCTCAGTTCAGCGATTTCCTAGTAATTCCTGTGGTAGACTGGTGCTACATACTAAGTTCCATACGTGAGACGGTAGCTGAACGCCTTGTCCAAAACCATCTTACTTCTGAGAGTTGAGCTCAGCCTCAGTCCCTCACAGTTCGACACTGCCTGCAGAGTGAGTTTCGCAGGCCTTCAGCAGAGACGTTTGCCAGAGGTTTCTGAGACGCAGGGTAACAATGCAGACCTGGAGGGTATCCCCAGGTGCAGTCGACTGGTAATCTTGGAACCTCCTGACTCAGAATACTGCTACCTTCTCACTGCCATAGGAATGCAGCTAGTTGACAGCTGGCTTCAAGACATGCTTCCCTGTGAGAGCTGAGGACAGGGCAGAACCCTCCCGCATGCTGCCTGACTGTAGGAGTAGCTGCTAACATCCTTATGTTAGTGGCTGGGAGAGGTTGCGGGAAAAGCATGTGTGAGCACTGGGCCTGAACTCCCGTGTATCTGAGTTGAATACAGCGATTTCCAACGGCTTTCCTCAACCAGAGTGTAGCTAGGTTCCAAATCCCATGTACGAGCGGGTAGCAGACATCTGCCTCCCATGCATACACACTTCTGAGAGTTGAGCTTATGGCCTGTACCTCCACAGCCAGCCTGCTGGTACCCTTGGCTTCTAAAAGGCCTAGGCTCGCTGTTTGGCGGAAGTGCTGGGAGAGGTAATTGGAATCACCCGGCACACAAGACTAGTGCCTCCAAGCTCAGTTCAGCGATTTCCTAGTAATTCCTGTGGTAGACTGGTGCTACATACTAAGTTCCATACGTGAGAGGGTAGCTGAACGCCTTGTCCAAAACCATCTTACTTCTGAGAGTTGAGCTCAGCCTCAGTCCCTCACAGTTCCACACTGCCTGCAGAGTGAGTTTCGCAGGTCTTCAGCAGAGACGTTTGCCAGAGGCTTCTGAGACGCAGGGTAACAATGCAGACCTGGAGGGTATCCCCAGGTGCAGTCGACTGGTAATCTTGGAACCTCCTGACTCAGAATACTGCTACCTTCTCACTGCCATAGGAATGCAGCTAGTTGACAGCTGGGTTCAAGACATGCTTCCCTGTGAGAGCTGAGGACAGGGCAGAACCCTCCCGCATACTGCCTGACTGTAGGAGTAGCTGCTAACATCCTTATGTTAGTGGCTGGGAGAGGTTGCGCGAAAAGCATGTGTGAGCACTGGGCCTGAACTCCAGTGTATCTGAGTTGAATACAGCGATTTCCAACGGCTTTCCTCAACCAGAGTGTAGCTAGGTTCCAAATCCCATGTACGAGCGGGTAGCAGACATCTGCCTCCCATGCATACACACTTCTGAGAGTTGAGCTTATGGCCTGTACCTCCACAGCCAGCCTGCTGGTACCCTTGGCTTCTAAAAGGCCTAGGGTCGCTGTTTGACGGAAGTGCTGGGAGAGGTAATTGGAATCTCCCGGCACACAAGACGAGTGCCTCCAAGCTCAATTCACGATTTCCCAGTAATTCTTGTGGTAGACTGGTGCTACATACTAAGTTCCATATGTGAGAAGGTAGCTGAACGCCTTGTCCAAAAGAATCTTACTTCTGAGAGTTGAGCACACCCTCAGTCCCTCACACTTCCACACTGCCTGCAGAGTGACTTTCACACGTCTTCACCAGGACGATTGCCAGAGGCTTCTGAGTACAAGTTAACAATGCAGACCTGGAGGGTATCTCCAGGTGCAGTAGAGTGGTAATCTTGGAACCTCCTGACTCAGAGTACTGCTACCTTCTCACTGCCATAGGAATGCAGCTAGTTGACAGCTGGCTTCAAGACATGCTTCCCTGTGAGAGCTGAGGACAGGGCAGAACCCTCCCGCATCCTGCCTGAGTGTAGGAGTAGCTGCTAACATCCTAAAGTTAGTGGCTGGGAGAGGTTGCGGGAAAAGCATGTGTGAGCACTGGGCCTGAACTCCCGTGTATCTGAGTTGAATACAGCGATTTCCAATGGCCTTCTTCAATCACAGTGTAGCTAGGTTCCAACTCCCATGTCCGAGTGGGTAGCAGACATCTGCCTCCCATGCATACACACTTCTGAGAGTTGAGCTTATGGCCTGTACCTCCACATCCAGCCTGCTGGTACCCTTGGCTTCTAAAAGGCCTAGACTCGCTGTTTGACGGAAGTGCTGGGAGAGGTAATTGGAATCACCCGGCACACAAGACTAGTGCCTCCAAGCTCAGTTCAGCGATTTCCTAGTAATTCCTGTGGTAGACTGGTGCTACATACTAAGTTCCATACGTGAGAGGGTAGCTGAACGCCTTGTCCAAAACCATCTTACTTCTGAGAGTTGAGCTCAGCCTCAGTCCCTCACAGTTCCACACTGCCTGCAGAGTGATTTTCGCAGGTCTTCAGCAGAGACGTTTGCCAGAGGCTTCTGAGACGCAGGGTAACAATGCAGACCTGGAGGGTATCCCCAGGTGCAGTCGACTGGTAATCTTGGAACCTCCTGACTCAGAATACTGCTACCTTCTCACTGCCATAGGAATGCAGCTAGTTGACAGATGGCTTCAAAACATGCTTCCCTGTGAGAGCTGAGGACAGGGCAGAACCCTCCCGCATGCAGCCTGACTATAGGAGTAGCTGCTAACATCCTTATGTTAGTGGCTGGGAGAGTTTGCGCGAAAAGCATGTGTGAGCACTAGGCCTGAACTCCCGTGTACCTGAGTTGAATACACCGATTTCCAACGGCTTTCCTCAACCAGAGTGTAGCTAGGTTCCAACTCCCATGTACGAGCGGGTAGCAGACATCTGCCTCCCATGCATACACACTTCTGAGAGTTGAGCTTATGGCCTGTACCTCCACAGCCAGCCTGCTGGTACCCTTGGCTTCTAAAAGGCCTAGGCTCGCTGTTTGACGGAAGTGCTGGGAGAGGTAATTGGAATCACCCGGCACACAAGACTAGTGCCTCCAAGCTCAGTTCAGCGATTTCCTAGTAATTCCTGTGGTAGACTGGTGCTACATACTAAGTTCCATACGTGAGAGGGTAGCTGAACGCCTTGTCCAAAACCATCTTACTTCTGAGAGTTGAGCTCAGCCTCAGTCCCTCACAGTTCCACACTGCCTGCAGAGTGAGTTTCGCAGGTCTTCAGCAGAGACGTTTGCCAGAGGCTTCTGAGACGCAGGGTAACAATGCAGACCTGGAAGGTATCCGCAGGTGCAGTCGACTGGTAATCTTGGAACCTCCTGACTCAGAATACTGCTACCTTCTCACTGCCATAGGAATGCAGCTAGTTGACCGCTGGCTTCAAGACATGCTTCCCTGTGAGAGCTGAGGACAGGGCAGAACCCTCCCGCATGCTGCCTGACTGTAGGAGTAGCTGCTAACATCCTTATGTTAATGGCTGGGAGAGGTTGCGGGAAAAGCATGTGTGAGCACTGGGCCTGAACTCCCGTGTACCTGAGTTGAATACAGCGATTTCCAACGGCTTTCCTCAACCAGAGTGTAGCTAGGTTCCAAATCCCATGTACGAGCGGGTAGCAGACATCTGCCTCCCATGCATACACACTTCTGAGAGTTGAGCTTATGGCCTGTACCTCCACAGCCAGCCTGCTGGTACCCTTGGCTTCTAAAAGGCCTAGGCTCGCTGTTTGGCGGAAGTGCTGGGAGAGGTAATTGGAATCACCCGGCACACAAGACTAGTGCCTCCAAGCTCAGTTCAGCGATTTCCTAGTAATTCCTGTGGTAGACTGGTGTTACATACTAAGTTCCATACGTGAGAGTGTAGCTGAACGCCTTGTCCAAAAGAATCTTACTTCTGAGAGTTGAGCACACCCTCAGTCCCTCACACTTCCACACTGCCTGCAGAGTGAGTTTCACACGTCTTCACCAGGACGATTGCCAGAGGCTTCTGAGTACAAGTTAACAATGCAGACCTGGAGGGTATCTCCAGGTGCAGTAGAGTGGTAATCTTGGAACCTCCTGACTCAGAGTACTGCTACCTTCTCACTGCCATAGGAATGCAGCTAGTTGACAGCTGGCTTCAAGACATGCTTCCCTGTGAGAGCTGAGGACAGGGCAGAACCCTCCCGCATCCTGCCTGACTGTAGGAGTAGCTGCTAACATCCTAAAGTTAGTGGCTGGGAGAGGTTGCGGGAAAAGCATGTGTGAGCACTGGGCCTGAACTCCCGTGTATCTGAGTTGAATACAGCGATTTCCAATGGCCTTCTTCAATCACAGTGTAGCTAGGTTCCAACTCCCATGTCCGAGTGGGTAGCAGACATCTGCCTCCCATGCATACACACTTCTGAGAGTTGAGCTTATGGCCTGTACCTCCACAGCCAGCCTGCTGGTACCCTTGGCTTCTAAAAGGCCTAGGCTCGCTGTTTGACGGAAGTGCTGGGAGAGGTAATTGGAATCACCCGGCACACAAGACTAGTGCCTCCAAGCTCAGTTCAGCGATTTCCTAGTAATTCCTGTGGTAGACTGGTGCTACATACTAAGTTCCATACGTGAGAGGGTAGCTGAACGCCTTGTCCAAAACCATCTTACTTCTGAGAGTTGAGCTCAGCCTCAGTCCCTCACAGTTCCACACTGCCTGCAGAGTGAGTTTCGCAGGTCTTCAGCAGAGACGTTTGCCAGAGGCTTCTGAGACGCAGGGTAACAATGCAGACCTGGAGGGTATCCCCAGGTGCAGTCGACTGGTAATCTTGGAACCTCCTGACTCAGAATACTGCTACCTTCTCACTGCCATAGGAATGCAGCTAGTTGACAGCTGGCTTCAAAACATGCTTCCCTGTGAGAGCTGAGGATAGGGCAGAACCCTCCCGCATGCTGCCTGACTGTAGGAGTAGCTGCTAACATCCTTATGTTAGTGGCTGGGAGAGTTTGCGCGAAAAGCATGTGTGAGCACTAGGCCTGAACTCCCGTGTACCTGAGTTGAATACACCGATTTCCAACGGCTTTCCTCAACCAGAGTGTAGCTAGGTTCCAACTCCCATGTACGAGCGGGTAGCAGACATCTGCCTCCCTTGCATACACACTTCTGAGAGTTGAGCTTATGGCCTGTACCTCCAGAGCCAGCCTGCTGGTACCCTTGGCTTCTAAAAGGCCTCGGCTCGCTGTTTGACGGAAGTGCTGGGAGAGGTAATTGGAATCACCCGGCACACAAGACTAGTGCCTCCAAGCTCAGTTCAGCGATTTCTTGTAATTCCGGTGGTAGACTGGTGCTACATACTAAGTTCCATACGTGAGAGGGTAGCTGAACGCCTTGTCCAAAACCATCTTACTTCTGAGAGTTGAGCTCAGCCTCAGTCCCTCACAGTTCCACACTGCCTGCAGAGTGAGTTTCGCAGGTCTTCAGCAGAGACGTTTGCCAGAGGCTTCTGAGACGAAGGGTAACAATGCAGACCTGGAGGGTATCCCCAGGTGCAGTCGACTGGTAATCTTGGAACCTCCTGACTCAGAATACTGCTACCTTCTCACTGCCATAGGAATGCAGCTAGTTGACAGCTGGCTTCAAAACATGCTTCCCTGTGAGAGCTGAGGACAGCGCAGAACCCTCCCGCATGCTGCCTGACTGTAGGAGTAGCTGCTAACATCCTTATGTTAGTGGCTGGGAGAGTTTGCGCGAAAAGCATGTGTGAGCACTAGGCCTGAACTCCCGTGTACCTGAGTTGAATACACCGATTTCCAACGGCTTTCCTCAACCAGAGTGTAGCTAGGTTCCAACTCCAATGTACGAGCGGGTAGCAGACATCTGCCTCCCATGCATACACACTTCTGAGAGTTGAGCTTATGGCCTGTACCTCCACAGCCAGCCTGCTGGTACCCTTGGCTTCTAAAAGGCCTAGGCTCGCTGTTTGGCGGAAGTGCTGGGAGAGGTAATTGGAATCACCCGGCACACAAGACTAGTGCCTCCAGGCTCAGTTCAGCGATTTCCTAGTAATTCCTGTGGTAGACTGGTGCTACATACTAAGTTCCATACGTGAGAGGGTAGCTGAACGCCTTGTCCAAAACCATCTTACTTCTGAGAGTTGAGCTCAGCCTCAGTCCCTCACAGTTCCACACTGCCTGCAGAGTGAGTTTCGCAGGTCTTCAGCAGAGACGTTTGCCAGAGGCTTCTGAGACGCAGGGTAACAATGCAGACCTGGAGGGTATCCGCAGGTGCAGTGGACTGGTAATCTTGGAACCTCCTGACTCAGAATACTGCTACCTTCTCACTGCCATAGGAATGCAGCTAGTTGACCGCTGGCTTCAAGACATGCTTCCCTGTGAGAACTGAGGACAGGGCAGAACCCTCCCGTATGCTGCCTGACTGTAGGAGTAGCTGCTAACATCCTTATGTTAGTGGCTGGGAGAGGTTGCGGGAAAAGCATGTGTGAGCACTGGGCCTGAACTCCCGTGTACCTGAGTTGAATACAGCGATTTCCAACGGCTTTCCTCAACCAGAGTGTAGCTAGGTTCCAAATCCCATGTACGAGCGGGTAGCAGACATCTGCCTCCCATGCATACACACTTCTGAGAGTTGAGCTTATGGCCTGTACCTCCACAGCCAGCCTGCTGGTACCCTTGGCTTCTAAAAGGCCTAGGCTCGCTGTTTAACGGAAGTGCTTGGAGAGGTAATTGGAATCACCCGGCACACAAGACTAGTGCCTCCAAGCTCAGTTCAGCGATTTCTTGTAATTCCGGTGGTAGACTGGTGCTACATACTAAGTTCCATACGTGAGAGGGTAGCTGAACGCCTTGTCCAAAACCATCTTACTTCTGAGAGTTGAGCCCACCCTCAGTCCCTCACAGTTCCACACTGCCTGCAGAGTGAGTTTCGCAGGTCTTCAGCAGAGACGTTTGCCAGAGGCTTCTGAGACGCAGGGTAACAATGCAGACCTGGAGGGTATCTCCAGGTGCAGTCGACTGGTAATCTTGGATCCTCCTGACTCAGAATACTGCTACCTTCTCACTGCCATAGGAATGCAGCTAGTTGACAGCTGGCTTCAAGACATGCTTCCCTGTGAGAGCTGAGGACAGGGCAGTACCCTCCCGCATGCTGCCTGACTGTAGGAGTAGCTGCTAACATCCTTATGTTAGTGGCTGGGAGAGGTTGCGCGAAAAGCATGTGTGAGCACTGGGCCTGAACTCCCGTGTATCTGAGTTGAATACAGCGATTTCCAACGGCTTTCCTCAACCAGAGTGTAGCTAGGTTCCAAATCCCATGTACGAGCGGGTAGCAGACATCTGCCTCCCATGCATACACACTTCTGAGAGTTGAGCTTATGGCCTGTACCTCCACAGCCAGCCTGCTGGTACCCTTGGCTTCTAAAAGGCCTAGGCTCGCTGTTTGACGGAAGTCCTGGGAGAGGTAATTGGAATCTCCCGGCACACAAGACGAGTGCCTCCAAGCTCAATTCACGATTTCCCAGTAATTCTTGTGGTAGACAGGTGCTACATACTAAGTCTCATATGTGAGAAGGTAGCTGAACGCCTTGTCCAAAAGCATCTTACTTCTGAGAGTTGAGCACACCCTCAGTCCCTCACACTTCCACACTGCCTGCAGAGTGAGTTTCACACGTCTTCACCAGAGACGATTGCCAGAGGCTTCTGAGTACAAGTTAACAATGCAGACCTGGAGATTATCTCCAGGTGCAGTAGAGTGGTTATCTTGGAACCTCCTGACTAAGAATATTGCTACCTTCTCACTGCCATAGGAATGCAGCTAGTTGACAGCTAGCTGGCTTCAAGACATGCTTCCCTGTGAGAGCTGAGGACAGGGCAGAACCCTCCCGCATGCTGCATGACTGTAGGAGTAGCTGCTAACATCCTTATGTTAGTGGCTGGGAGAGGTTGCGGGAAAAGCATGTGTGAGCACTGGGCCTGAACTCCCGTGTATCTGAGTTGAATACAGCGATTTCCAACGGCTTTCCTCAACCAGAGTGTAGCTAGGTTCCAAATCCCATGTACGAGCGGGTAGCAGACATCTGCCTCCCATGCATACACACTTCTGAGAGTTGAGCTTATGGCCTGTACCTCCACAGCCAGCCTGCTGGTACCCTTGGCTCTAAAAGGCCTAGGGTCGCTGTTTGACGGAAGTGCTGGGAGAGGTAATTGGAATCTCCCGGCACACAAGACGAGTGCCTCCAAGCTCAATTCACGATTTCCCAGTAATTCTTGTGGTAGACAGGTGCTACATACTAAGTTCCATATGTGAGATGGTAGCTGAACGCCTTGTCCAAAAGCATCTTACTTCTGAGAGTTGAGCCCTCCCTCAGTGCCTCACAGTTCCACACTGCCTGCAGATTGAGTTTCACACGTCTTCACCAAAGACGATTGCCAGAGGCTTCTGAGTACAAGTTAACAATGCAGACCTGGAGGGTATCTCCAGGTGCAGTAGAGTGGTAATCTTGGAACCTCCTGACTCAGAGTACTGCTACCTTCTCACTGCCATAGGAATGCAGCTAGTTGACAGCTGGCTTCAAGACATGCTTCCCTGTGAGAGCTGAGGACAGGGCAGAACCCTCCCGCATCCTGCCTGACTGTAGGAGTAGCTGCTAACATCCTTATGTTAGTGGCTGGGAGAGGTTGCGGGAAAAGCATGTGTGAGCACTGGGCCTGAACTCCCGTGTATCTGAGTTGAACACAGCGATTTCCAATGGCCTTCTTCAATCACAGTGTAGCTAGGTTCCAACTCCCATGTCCGAGTGGGTAGCAGACATCTGCCTCCCATGCATACACACTTCTGAGAGTTGAGCTTATGGCCTGTACCTCCACATCCAGCCTGCTGGTACCCTTGGCTTCTAAAAGGCCTAGGCTCGCTCTTTGACGGAAGTGCTGGGAGAGGTAATTGGAATCACCCGGCACACAAGACTAGTGCCTCCAAGCTCAGTTCAGCGATTTCCTAGTAATTCCTGTGGTAGACTGGTGCTACATACTAAGTTCCATACGTGAGAGGGTAGCTGAACGCCTTGTCCAAAACCATCTTACTTCTGAGAGTTGAGCTCAGCCTCAGTCCCTCACAGTTCCACACTGCCTGCAGAGTGAGTTTCGCAGGTCTTCAGCAGAGACGTTTGCCAGAGGCTTCTGAGACGCAGGGTAACAATGCAGACCTGGAGGGTATCCCCAGGTGCAGTCGACTGGTAATCTTGGAACCTCCTGACTCAGAATACTGCTACCTTCTCACTGCCATAGGAATGCAGCTAGTTCACAGCTGGCTTCAAGACATGCTTCCCTGTGAGAGCTGAGGACAGGGCAGAACCCTCCCGCATGCTGCCTGACTGTAGGAGTAGCTGCTAACATCCTTATGTTAGTGGCTGGGAGAGGTTGCGGGAAAAGCATGTGTGAGCACTGGGCCTGAACTCCCGTGTATCTGAGTTGAATACAGCGATTTCCAACGGCTTTCCTCAACCAGAGTGTAGCTAGGTTCCAAATCCCATGTACGAGCGGGTAGGAGACATTTGCCTCCCATGCATACACACTTCTGAGAGTTGAGCTTATGGCCTCTAGTTCCACATCCAGCCTGCTGGTACCCTTGGCTTCTAAAAGGCCTAGGCTCGCTGTTTGACGGAAGTGCTGGGAGAGGTAATTGGAAAATCACGGCACACAAGACTAGTGCCTCCAAGCTCAGTTCAGCGATTTCCTAGTAATTCCTGTGGTAGACTGGTGCTACATACTAAGTTCCATACGTGAGAGGGTAGCTGAACGCCTTGTCCAAAACCATCTTACTTCTGAGAGTTGAGCTCAGCCTCAGTCCCTCACAGTTCCACACTGCCTGCAGAGTGAGTTTCGCAGGTCTTCAGCAGAGACGTTTGCCAGAGGCTTCTGAGACGCAGGGTAACAATGCAGACCTGGAGGGTATCCCCAGGTGCAGTCGACTGGTAATCTTGGAACCTCCTGACTCAGAATACTGCTACCTTCTCACTGCCATAGGAATGCAGCTAGTTGACAGCTGGCTTCAAGACATGCTTCCCTGTGAGAGCTGAGGACAGGGCAGAACACTCCCGCATGCTGCCTGACTGTAGGAGTAGCTGCTAACGTCCTTATGTTAGTGGCTGGGAGAGGTTGCGGAAAAAGCATGTGTGAGCACTGGGCCTGAACTCCCGTGTATCTGAGTTGAATACAGCGATTTCCAACGGCTTTCCTCAACCAGAGTGTAGCTAGGTTCCAAATCCCATGTACGAGCGGGTAGCAGACATCTGCCTCCCATGCATACACACTTCTGAGAGTTGAGCTTATGGCCTGTACCTCCACATCCAGCCTGCTGGTACCCTTGGCTTCTAAAAGGCCTAGGCTCGCTGTTTGACGGAAGTGCTGGGAGAGGTAATTGGAATCTCTCGGCACACAAGACGAGTGCCTCCAAGCTCAATTCACGATTTCCCAGTAATTCTTGTGGTAGACAGGTGCTACATACTAAGTTCCATATGTGAGAAGGTAGCTGAACGCCTTGTGCAAAAGCATCTTACTTCTGAGAGTTGAGCACACCCTCAGTCCCTCACAGTTCCACACTGCCTGCAGAGTGAGTTTCACACGTCTTCACCAGAGACGATTGCCAGAGGCTTCTGAGTACAAGTTAACAATGCAGACCTGGAGGGTATCTCCAGGTGCAGTAGAGTGGTAATCTTGGAACATCCTGACTCAGAGTACTGCTAACTTCTCACTGCCATAGGAATGCAGCTAGTTGACAGCTGGCTTCAAAACATGCTTCCCTGTGAGAGCTGAGGACAGGGCAGAACCCTCCCGCATCCTGCCTGACTGTAGGAGTAGCTGCTAACATCCTTATGTTAGTGGATGGGAGAGGTTGCGGGAAAAGCATGTGTGAGCACTGGGCCTGAACTCCCGTGTATCTGAGTTGAATACAGCGATTTCCAATGGCCTTCTTCAATCACAGTGTAGCTAGGTTCCAACTCCCTTGTCCGAGTGCGTAGCAGACATCTGCCTCCCATGCATACACACTTCTGAGAGTTGAGCTTATGGCCTGTACCTCCACAGCCAGCCTGCTGGTACCCTTGGCTTCTAAAAGGCCTAGGCTTGCTGTTTGACGGAAGTGCTGGGAGAGGTAATTGGAATCACCCGGCACACAAGACTAGTGCCTCCAAGCTCAGTTCAGCGATTTCCTAGTAATTCCTGTGGTAGACTGGTGCTACATACTAAGTTCCATACGTGAGAGGGTAGCTGAACGCCTTGTCCAAAACCATCTTACTTCTGAGAGTTGAGCTCAGCCTCAGTCCCTCACAGTTCCACACTGCCTGCAGAGTGAGTTTCGCAGGTCTTCAGCAGAGACGTTTGCCAGAGGCTTCTGAGACGCAGGGTAACAATGCAGACCTGGAGGGTATCCCCAGGTGCAGTCGACTGGTAATCTTGGAACCTCCTGACTCAGAATACTGCTACCTTCTCACTGCCATAGGAATGCAGCTAGTTGACAGCTGGCTTCAAGACATGCTTCCCTGTGAGAGCTGAGGACAGGGCAGAACCCTCCCACATGCTGCCTGACTGTAGGAGTAGCTGCTAACATCCTTATGTTAGTCGCTGGGAGAGGTTGCGGGAAAAGCATGTGTGAGCACTGGGCCTGAACTCCCGTGTATCTGAGTTGAATACAGCGAATTCCAACGGCTTTCCTCAACCAGAGTGTAGCTAGGTTCCAAATCCCATGTACGAGAGGGTAGCAGACATCTGCCTCCCATGCATACACACTTCTGAGAGTTGAGCTTATGGCCTGTACCTCCACATCCAGCCTGCTGGTACCCTTGGCTTCTAAAAGGCCTAGGCTCGCTGTTTGACGGAAGTGCTGGGAGAGGTAATTGGAATCTCCCGGCACACAAGACGAGTGCCTCCAAGCTCAATTCACGATTTCCCAGTAATTCTTGTGGTAGACAGGTGCTACATACTAAGTTCCATATGTGAGAAGGTAGCTGAACGCCTTGTCCAAAAGCATCTTACTTCTGAGAGTTGAGCACACCCTCAGTCCCTCACACTTCCACACTGCCTGCAGAGTGAGTTTCACACGTCTTCACCAGAGACGATTGCCAGAGGCTTCTGAGTACAAGT
Source organism: Canis aureus (assembly GCF_053574225.1). Lineage (NCBI taxonomy): Eukaryota > Metazoa > Chordata > Mammalia > Carnivora > Canidae > Canis > Canis aureus. The sequence goes on along the minus strand of NC_135632.1, from coordinate 56,358,607 downwards.
TAACAATGCAGACCTGGAGGGTATCTCCAGGTGCAGTAGAGTGGTAATCTTGGAACCTCCTGACTCAGAGTACTGCTACCTTCTCACTGCCATAGGAATGCAGCTAGTTGACAGCTGGCTTCAAGACATGCTTCCCTGTGAGAGCTGAGGACAGGGCAGAACCCTCCCGCATCCTGCCTGACTGTAGGAGTAGCTGCTAACATCCTAATGTTAGTGGCTGGGAGAGGTTGCGGGAAAAGCATGTGTGAGCACTGGGCCTGAACTCCCGTGTATCTGAGTTGAATACAGCGATTTCCAATGGCCTTCTTCAATCACAGTGTAGCTAGGTTCCAACTCCCATGTCCGAGGGGGTAGCAGACATCTGCCTCCCATGCATACACACTTCTGAGAGTTGAGCTTATGGCCTGTACCTCCATATCCAGCCTGCTGGTACCCTTGGCTTCTAAAAGGCCTAGGGTCGCTGTTTGACGGAAGTGCTGGGAGAGGTAATTGGAATCACCCGGCACACAAGACTAGTGCCTCCAAGCTCAGTTCAGCGATTTCCTAGTAATTCCTGTGGTAGACTGGTGCTACATACTAAGTTCCATACGTGAGAGGGTAGCTGAACGCCTTGTCCAAAACCATCTTACTTCTGAGAGTTGAGCTCAGCCTCAGTCCCTCACAGTTCCAAACTGCCTGCAGAGTGAGTTGCGCAGGTCTTCAGCAGAGACGTTTGCCAGAGGCTTCTGAGACGCAGGGTAACAATGCACACCTGCAGGGTATCCCCAGGTGCAGTCGACTGGTAATCTTGGAACGTCCTGACTCAGAATACTGCTACCTTCTCACTGCCATAGGAATGCAGCTAGTTGACAGCTGGCTTCAAGACATGCTTCCCTGTGAGTGCTGAGAACAGGGCAGAACCCTCCCACATGCTGCCTGACTGTAGGAGTAGCTGCTAACATCCTTATGTTAGTGGCTGGGAGAGGTTGCCAGAAAAGCATGTGTGAGCACTGGGCCTGAACTCCCGTGTATCTGAGTTGAATACAGCGATTTCCAACGGCTTTCCTCAACCAGAGTGTAGCTAGGTTCCAAATCCCATGTACGAGCGGGTAGCAGACATCTGCCTCCCATGCATACACACTTCTGAGAGTTGAGCTTATGGCCTGTACCTCCACATCCAGCCTGCTGGTACCCTTGGCTTCTAAAAGGCCTAGGCTCGCTGTTTGACGGAAGTGCTGGGAGAGGTAATTGGAATCTCCCGGCACACAAGACGAGTGCCTCCAAGCTCAATTCACGATTTCCCAGTAATTCTTGTGGTAGACAGGTGCTACATACTAAGTTCCATATGTGAGAAGGTAGCTGAACGCCTTGTCCAAAAGCATCTTACTTCTGAGAGTTGAGCACACCCTCAGTCCCTCACACTTCCACACTGCCTGCAGAGTGAGTTTCACACGTCTTCACCAGAGACGATTGCCAGAGGCTTCTGAGTACAAGTTAACAATGCAGACCTGGAGGGTATCTCCAGGTGCAGTAGAGTGGTAATCTTGGAACCTCCTGACTCAGAGTACTGCTACCTTCTCACTGCCATAGGAATGCAGCTAGTTGACAGCTGGCTTCAAGACATGCTTCCCTGTGAGAGCTGAGGACAGGGCAGAACCCTCCCGCATCCTGCCTGACTGTAGGAGTAGCTGCTAACATCCTAATGTTAGTGGCTGGGAGAGGTTGCGGGAAAAGCATGTGTGAGCACTGGGCCTGAACTCCCGTGTATTTGAGTTGAATACAGCGATTTCCAATGGCCTTCTTCAATCACAGTGTAGCTAGGTTCCAACTCCCATGTCCGAGTGGGTAGCAGACATCTGCCTCCCATGCATACACACTTCTGAGAGTTGAGCTTATGGCCTGTACCTCCACATCCAGCCTGGTGGTACCCTTGGCTTCTAAAAGGCCTAGGCTCGCTGTTTGACGGAAGTGCTGGGAGAGGTAATTGGAATCACACGGCACACAAGACTAGTGCCTCCAAGCTCAGTTCAGCGATTTCCTAGTAATTCCTGTGGTAGACTGGTGCTACATACTAAGTTCCATACGTGAGAGGGTAGCTGAACGCCTTGTCCAAAACCATCTTACTTCTGAGAGTTGAGCTCAGCCTCAGTCCCTCACAGTTCCACACTGCCTGCAGAGTGAGTTTCGCAGGTCTTCAGCAGAGACGTTTGCCAGAGGCTTCTGAGACGCAGGGTAACAATGCAGACCTGGAGGGTATCCCCAGGTGCAGTCGACTGGTAATCTTGGAACCTCCTGACTCAGAATACTGCTACCTTCTCACTGCCATAGGAATGCAGCTAGTTGACAGCTGGCTTCAAGACATGCTTCCCTGTGAGAGCTGAGGACAGGGCAGAACACTCCCACATGCTGCCTGACTGTAGGAGTAGCTGCTAACATCCTTATGTTAGTGGCTGGGACAGGTTGCGGGAAAAGCATGTGTGAGCACTGGGCCTGAACTCCCGTGTATCTGAGTTGAATACAGCGATTTCCAACGGCTTTCCTCAACCAGAGTGTAGCTAGGTTCCAAATCCCATGTACGAGCGGGTAGCAGACATCTGCCTCCCATGCATACACACTTCTGAGAGTTGAGCTTATGGCCTGTACCTCCACATCCAGCCTGCTGGTACCCTTGGCTTCTAAAAGGCCTAGGCTCGCTGTTTGACGGAAGTGCTGGGAGAGGTAATTGGAATCTCCTGGCACACAAGACGAGTGCCTCCAAGCTCAATTCACGATTTCCCAGTAATTCTTGTGGTAGACAGGTGCTACATACTAAGTTCCATATGTGAGAAGGTAGCTGAACGCCTTGTCCAAAAGCATCTTACTTCTGAGAGTTGAGCACACCCTCAGTCCCTCACACTTCCACACTGCCTGCAGAGTGAGTTTCACACGTCTTCACCAGAGACGATTGCCAGAGGCTTCTGAGTACAAGTTAACAATGCAGACCTGGAGGGTATCTCCAGGTGCAGTAGACTGGTAATCTTGGAACCTCCTGACTCAGAGTACTGCTACCTTCTCACTGCCATAGGAATGCAGCTAGTTGACAGCTGGCTTCAAGACATGCTTCCCTGTGAGAGCTGAGGACAGGGCAGAACCCTCCCGCATCCTGCCTGACTGTAGGAGTAGCTGCTAACATCCTAATGTTAGTGGCTGGGAGAGGTTGCGGGAAAAGCATGTGTGAGCACTGGGCCTGAACTCCCGTGTATCTGAGTTGAATACAGCGATTTCCAATGGCCTTCTTCAATCACAGTGTAGCTAGGTTCCAACTCCCATGTCCGAGGGGGTAGCAGACATCTGCCTCCCATGCATACACACTTCTGAGAGTTGAGCTTATGGCCTGTACCTCCATATCCAGCCTGCTGGTACCCTTGGCTTCTAAAAGGCCTAGGGTCGCTGTTTGACGGAAGTGCTGGGAGAGGTAATTGGAATCACCCGGCACACAAGACTAGTGCCTCCAAGCTCAGTTCAGCGATTTCCTAGTAATTCCTGTGGTAGACTGGTGCTACATACTAAGTTCCATACGTGAGAGGGTAGCTGAACGCCTTGTCCAAAACCATCTTACTTCTGAGAGTTGAGCTCAGCCTCAGTCCCTCACAGTTCCAAACTGCCTGCAGAGTGAGTTGCGCAGGTCTTCAGCAGAGACGTTTGCCAGAGGCTTCTGAGACGCAGGGTAACAATGCACACCTGCAGGGTATCCCCAGGTGCAGTCGACTGGTAATCTTGGAACGTCCTGACTCAGAATACTGCTACCTTCTCACTGCCATAAGAATGCAGCTAGTTGACAGCTGGCTTCAAGACATGCTTCCCTGTGAGTGCTGAGAACAGGGCAGAACCCTCCCACATGCTGCCTGACTGTAGGAGTAGCTGCTAACATCCTTATGTTAGTGGCTGGGAGAGGTTGCGGGAAAAGCATGTGTGAGCACTGGGCCTGAACTCCCGTGTATCTGAGTTGAATACAGCGATTTCCAACGGCTTTCCTCAACCAGAGTGTAGCTAGGTTCCAAATCCCATGTACGAGCGGGTAGCAGATATCTGCCTCCCATGCATACACACTTCTGAGAGTTGAGCTTATGGCCTGTACCTCCACAGCCAGCCTGCTGGTACCCTTGGCTCTAAAAGGCCTAGGGTCGCTGTTTGACGGAAGTGCTGGGAGAGGTAATTGGAATCTCCCGGCACACAAGATGAGTGCCTCCAAGCTCAATTCACGATTTCCCAGTAATTCTTGTGGTAGACAGGTGCTACATACTAAGTTCCATATGTGAGAAGGTAGCTGAACGCCTTGTCCAAAAGCATCTTACTTCTGAGAGTTGAGCACACCCTCAGTCCCTCACACTTCCACACTGCCTGCAGAGTGAGTTTCACACGTCTTCACAAGAGACGATTGCCAGAGGCTTCTGAGTACAAGTTAACAATGCAGACCTGGAGGGTATCTCCAGGTGCAGTAGAGTGGTAATCTTGGAACCTCCTGACTCAGAGTACTGCTACCTTCTCACTGCCATAGGAATGCAGCTAGTTGACAGCTGGCTTCAAGACATGCTTCCCTGTGAGAGCTGAGGACAGGGCAGAACCCTCCCGCATCCTGCCTGACTGTAGGAGTAGCTGCTAACATCCTAATGTTAGTGGCTGGGAGAGGTTGCGGGAAAAGCATGTGTGAGCACTGGGCCTGAACTCCCGTGTATCTGAGTTGAATACAGCGATTTCCAATGGCCTTCTTCAATCACAGTGTAGCTAGGTTCCAACTCCCATGTCCGAGGGGGTAGCAGACATCTGCCTCCCATGCATACACACTTCTGAGAGTTGAGCTTATGGCCTGTACCTCCACAGCCAGCCTGCTGGTACCCTTGGCTTCTAAAAGGCCTAGGCTCGCTGTTTGACGGAAGTGCTGGGAGAGGTAATTGGAATCACCCGGCACACAAGACTAGTGCCTCCAAGCTCAGTTCAGCGATTTCCTAGTAATTCCTGTGGTAGACTGGTGCTACATACTAAGTTCCATACGTGAGAGGGTAGCTGAACGCCTTGTCCAAAACCATCTTACTTCTGAGAGTTGAGCTCAGCCTCAGTCCCTCACAGTTCCACACTGCCTGCAGAGTGAGTTTCGCAGGTCTTCAGCAGAGACGTTTGCCAGAGGCTTCTGAGACGCAGGGTATCAATGCAGACCTGGAGGGTATCCCCAGGTGCAGTCGACTGGTAATCTTGGAACCTCCTGACTCAGAATACTGCTACCTTCTCACTGCCATAGGAATGCAGCTAGTTGACAGCTGGCTTCCAGACATGCTTCCCTGTGAGCGCTGAGGACAGGGCAGAACCCTCCCGCATGCTGCCTGACTGTAGGAGTAGCTGCTAACATCCTTATGTTAGTGGCTGGGAGAGGTTGCGGGAAAAGCATGTGTGAGCACTGGGCCTGAACTCCCGTGTATCTGAGTTGAATACAGCGATTTCCAACGGCTTTCCTCAACCAGAGTGTAGCTAGGTTCCAAATCCCATGTACGAGCGGGTAGCAGACATCTGCCTCCCATGCATACACACTTCTGAGAGTTGAGCTTATGGCCTGTACCTCCACATCCAGCCTGCTGGTACCTTTGGCTTCTAAAAGGCCTAGGCTCGCTGTTTGACGGAAGTGCTGGGAGAGGTAATTGGAATCTCCCGGCACACAAGACGAGTGCCTCCAAGCTCAATTCACGATTTCCCAGTAATTCTTGTGGTAGACAGGTGCTACATACTAAGTTCCATATGTGAGAAGGTAGCTGAACGCTTGTCCAACAGCATCTTACTTCTGAGAGTTGAGCACACCCTCAGTCCCTCACACTTCCACACTGAATGCAGAGTGTGTTTCACCCGTCTTCACCAGAGACGATTGCCAGAGGCTTCTGAGTACAAGTTAACAATGCAGACCTGCGGGTATCTCCAGGTGCAGTAGAGTGGTAATCTTGGAACCTCCTGACTCAGAGTACTGCTACCTTCTCACTGCCATAGGAATGCAGCTAGTTGACAGCTGGCTTCAAGACATGCTTCCCTGTGAGAGCTGAGGACAGGGCAGAACCCTCCCGCATGCTGCCTGACTGTAGGAGTAGCTGCTAACATCCTAATGTTAGTGGCTGGGAGAGGTTGCGGGAAAAACATGTGTGAGCACTGGGCCTGAACTCCCGTGTATCTGAGTTGAATACAGCGTTTTCCAATGGCCTTTATCAATCACAGTGTAGCTAGGTTCCAACTCCCATGTCCGAGTGGGTAGCAGACATCTGCCTCCCATGCATACACACTTCTGAGAGTTGAGCTTATGGCCTGTACCTCCACATACAGCCTGCTGGTACCCTTGGCTTCTAAAAGGCCTAGGCTCGCTGTTTGACGGAAGTGCTGGGAGAGGTAATTGGAATCACCCGGCACACAAGACTAGTGCCTCCAAGCTCAGTTCAGCGATTTCCTAGTAATTCCTGTGGTAGACTGGTGCTACATACTAAGTTCCATACGTGAGAGGGTAGCTGAACGCCTTGTCCAAAACCATCTTACTTCTGAGAGTTGAGCTCAGCCTCAGTCCCTCACAGGTCCACACTGCCTGCAGAGTGAGTTTCGCAGATCTTCAGCAGAGACGTTTGCCAGAGGCTTCTGAGACGCAGGGTAACAATGCAGACCTGGAGGGTATCCCCAGGTGCAGTCGACTGGTAATCTTGGAACCTCCTGACTCAGAATACTGCTACCTTCTCACTGCCATAGGAATGCAGCTAGTTGACAGCTAGCTGGCTTCAAGACATGCTTCCCTGAGAGAGCTGAGGACAGGGCAGACCCCTCCCGCATGCTGCCTGACTGTAGGAGTAGCTGCTAACATCCTAATGTTAGTGGCTGGGAGAGGTTGCGGGAAAAGCATGTGTGAGCACTGGGCCTGAACTCCCGTGTATCTGAGTTGAATACAGCGATTTCCAACGGCTTTCCTCAACCAGAGTGTAGCTACGATCCAAATCCCATGTACGAGCGGGTAGCAGACATCTGCCTCCCATGCATACACACTTCTGAGAGTTGAGCTTATGGCCTGTACCTCCACATCCAGCCTGCTGGTACCCTTGTCTTCTAAAAGGCCTAGGCTCGCTGTTTGACGGAAGTGCTGGGAGAGGTAATTGGAATCTCCCGGCACACAAGACGTGTGCCTCCAAGCTCAATTCACGATTTCCCAGTAATTCTTGTGGTAGACAGGTGCTACATACTAAGTTCCATATGTGAGATGGTAGCTGAACGCCTTGTCCAAAAGCATCTTACTTCTGAGAGTTGTGCCCACCCTCAGTCCCTCACAGTTCCACACTGCCTGCATAGTGAGTTTCACACGTCTTCACCAGAGACGATTGCCAGAGGCTTCTGAGTACAAGTTAACAATGCAGACCTGGAGGGTATCTCCAGGTGCAGTTGAGTGGTAATCTTGGAACCTCCTGTCAGAGTACTGCTACCTTCTCACTGCCATAGGAATGCAGCTAGTTGACAGCTGGCTTCAAGACATGCTTCCCTGTGAGAGCTGAGGACAGGGCAGAACCCTCCCGCATCCTGCCTGACTGTAGGAGTAGCTGCTAACATCCTTATGTTAGTGGCTGGGAGAGGTTGCGGGAAAAGCATGTGTGAGCACTGGGCCTGAACTCCCGTGTATCTGAGTTGAATACAGCGATTTCCAATGGCCTTCTTCAATCACAGTGTAGCTAGGTTCCAACTCCCATGTCCGAGTGGGTAGCAGACATCTGCCTCCCATGCATACACACTTCTGAGAGTTGAGCTTATGGCCTGTACCTCCACAGCCAGCCTGCTGGTACCCTTGGCTTCTAAAAGGCCTAGGCTCGCTGTTTGACAGAAGTGCTGGGAGAGGTAATTGGAATCACCCGGCACACAAGACTAGTGCCTCCAAGCTCAGTTCAGCGATTTCCTAGTAATTCCTGTGGTAGACTGGTGCTACATACTAAGTTCCATACGTGAGAGTGTAGCTGAACGCCTTGTCCAAAACCATCTTACTTCTGAGAGTTGAGCTCAGCCTCAGTCCCTCACAGTTCCACACTGCCTGCAGAGTGAGTTTCGCAGGTCTTCAGCAGAGACGTTTGCCAGAGGCTTCTGAGACGCAGGGTAACAATGCAGACCTGGAGGGTATCCCCAGGTGCAGTCGACTGGTAATCTTGGAACCTCCTGACTCAGAATACTGCTACCTTCTCACTGCCATAGGAATGCAGCTAGTTGACAGCTGGCTTCAAGACATGCTTCCCTGTGAGAGCTGAGGACAGGGCAGAACCCTCCCGCATGCTGCCTGACTGTAGGAGTAGCTGCTAACATCCTTATGTTAGTGGCTGGGAGAGGTTGCGGGAAAAGCATGTGTGAGCACTGGGCCTGAACTCCCGTGTATCTGAGTTGAATACAGCGATTTCCAATGGCTTTCCTCAACCAGAGTGTAGCTACGTTCCAAATCCCATGTACGAGCGGGTAGCAGACATCTGCCTCCCATGCATACACACTTCTGAGAGTTGAGCTTATGGCCTGTACCTCCACAGCCAGCCTGCTGGTACCCTTGGCTTCTAAAAGGCCTAGGCTCGCTGTTTGACAGAAGTGCTGGGAGAGGTAATTGGTATCACTCGGCACACAAGACTAGGGCCTCCAAGCTCAGTTCAGCGATTTCCTAGTAATTCCTGTGGTAGACTGGTGCTACATACTAAGTTACATACGTGAGAGGGTAGCTGAACGCCTTGTCCAAAACCATCTTACTTATGAGAGTTGAGCTCTGCCTCAGTCCCTCACAGTTCCACACTGCCTGCAGAGTGAGTTTCGCAGGTCTTCAGCAGAGACGTTTGCCAGAGGCTTCTGAGACGCAGGGTAACAATGCAGACCTGGAGGGTATCCCCAGGTGCAGTCGACTGGTAATCTTGGAACCTCCTGACTCAGAATACTGCTACCTTCTCACTGCCATAGGAATGCAGCTAGTTGACAGCTGGCTGCAAGACATGCTTCCCTGTGAGAGCTGAGGACAGGGCAGAACCCTCCCGCATGCTGCCTGACTGTAGGAGTAGCTGCTAACATCCTTATGTTAGTGGCTGGGAGAGGTTGCGGAAAAAGCATGTGTGAGCACTGGGCCTGAACTCCCGTGTATCTGAGTTGAATACAGCGATTTCCAACGGCTTTCCTCAACCAGAGTGTAGCTAGGTTCCAAATCCCATGTACGAGCGGGTAGCAGACATCTGCCTCCCATGCATACACACTTCTGAGTGTTGAGCTTATGGCCTGTACCTCCACAGCCAGCCTGCTGGTACCCTTGGCTTCTAAAAGGCCTAGGCTCGCTGTTTGACGGAAGTGCTGGGAGAGGTAATTGGAATCTCCCGGCACACAAGACGAGTGCCTCCAAGCTCAATTCACGATTTCCCAGTAATTCTTGTGGTAGACAGGTGCTACATACTAAGTTCCATATGTGAGAAGGTAGCTGAACGCCTTGTCCAAAAGCATCTTACTTCTGAGAGTTGAGCACACCCTCAGTCCCTCAGACTTCCACACTGCCTGCAGAGTGATTTTCACACGTCTTCACCAGAGACGATTGCCAGAGGCTTCTGAGTACATGTTAACAATGCAGACCTGGAGGGTATCTCCAGGTGCAGTAGAGTGGTAATCTTGGAACCTCCTGACTCAGAGTACTGCTACCTTCTCACTGCCATAGGAATGCAGCTAGTTGACAGCTGGCTTCAAGACATGCTTCCCTGTGAGAGCTGAGGACAGGGCAGAACCCTCCCGCATCCTGCCTGACTGTAGGAGTAGCTGCTAACATCCTAATGTTAGTGGCTGGGAGAGGTTGCGGGAAAAGCATGTGTGAGCACTGGGCCTGAACTCCCGTGTATCTGAGTTGAATACAGCGATTTCCAATGGCCTTCTTCAATCACAGTGTAGCTAGGTTCCTACTCCCATGTCCGAGTGGGTAGCAGACATCTGCCTCCCATGCATACACACTTCTGAGAGTTGAGCTTATGGCCTGTACCCCCACAGCCAGCCTGCTGGTACCCTTGGCTTCTAAAAGGCCTAGGCTCGCTGTTTGACGGAAGTGCTGGGAGAGGTAATTGGAATCACCCGGCACACAAGACTAGTGCCTCCAAGCTCAGTTCAGCGATTTCCTAGTAATTCCTGTGGTAGACTGGTGCTACATACTAAGTTCCATACGTGAGAGGGTAGCTGAACGCCTTGTCCAAAACCATCTTACTTCTGAGAGTTGAGCTCAGCCTCAGTCCCTCACAGTTCCACACTGCCTGCAGAGTGAGTTTCGCAGGTCTTCAGCAGAGACGTTTGCCAGAGGCTTCTGAGACGCAGGGTAACAATGCAGACCTGGAGGGTATCCCAAGGTGCAGTAGCCTGGTAATCTTGGAACCTCCTGACTCAGAATACTGCTACCTTCTCACTGCCATAAGAATGCAGCTAGTTGACAACAGGCTTCAAGACATGCTTCCCTGTGAGAGCTCAAGACAGGGCAGAACCCTCCCGCATCCTGCCTGACTGTAGGAGTAGCTGCTAACATCCTAATGTTAGTGGCAGGGAGAGGTTGCGGGAAAAGCATGTGTGAGCACTGGGTCTGAACTCCCGTGTGTCTGAGTTGAATACAGCGATTTCCAACGGCTTTCCTCAACCAGAGTGTAGCTAGGTTGCAAATCCCATGTACGAGCGGGTAGCAGACATCTGCCTGCCATGAATACACACTTCTGAGAGTTGAGCTTATGGCCTGTACCTCCACATCCAGCCTGCTGGTACCCTTGGCTTCTAAAAGGCCTAGGCTCGCTGTTTGACGGAAGTGCTGGGAGAGGTAATTGGAATCTCCAGGCACACAAGACGAGTGCCTCTAAGCTCAATTCACGATTTCCCAGTAATTCTTGTGGTAGAGAGGTGCTACATACTAAGTTCCATATGTGAGAAGGTAGCTGAACGCCTTGTCCAAAAGCATCTTCCTTCTGAGAGTTGAGCTCACCCTCAGTCCCTCACAGTTCCACACTGCCTGCAGAGTGAGATTCACACGTCTTCACCAGAGACGATTGCCAGAGTCTTCTGAGTACAAGTTAACAATGCAGACCTGGAGGGTATCTCCAGGTGCAGTAGAGTGGTAATCTTGGAACCTCCTGACTCAGAGTACTGCTACCTTCTCACTGCCATAGGAATGCAGCTAGTTGACAGCTGGCTTCAAGACATGCTTCCCTGTGAGAGCTGAGGACAGGGCAGAACCCTCCCGCATCCTGCCTGAGTGTAGGAGTAGCTGCTAATATCCTTATGTTAGTGGCTGAGAGAGGTTGCGGGAAAAGCATGTGTGAGCACTGGGCCTGAACTCCCATGTATCTGAGTTGAATACAGCGATTTCCAACGGCTTTCCTCAACCAGAATGTAGCTAGGTACCAAATCCCATGTACAAGCGGGTAGCAGACATCTGCCTCCCATGCATACACACTTCTGAGGGTTGAGCTTATGGCCTGTACCTCCACATCCAGCCTGCTGGTACACTTGGCTTCTAAAAGGCCGAGGCTCGCTGTTTGACGGAAGTGCTGGGAGAGGTAATTGGAATCTCCCGGCACACAAGACGAGTGCCTCCAAGCTCAATTCACGATTTCCCAGTAATTCTTGTGGTAGACAGGTGCTACATACTAAGTTCCATATGTCAGATGGTAGCTGAACGCCTTGTCCAAAAGCATCTTACTTCTGAGAGTTGAGCCCACCCTCAGTCCCTCACAGTTCCACACTGCCTGCAGAGTGAGTTTCACACGTCTTCACCAGAGACGATTGCCAGAGGCTTCTGAGTACAAGTTAACAATGCAGACCTGGAGGGTATCTCCAGGTGCAGTAGAGTGGTAATCTTGGAACCTCCTGACTCAGAGTACTGCTACCTTCTCACTGCCATAGGAATGCAGCTAGTTGACAGCTGGCTTCAAGTCATGCTTCCCTGTGAGAGCTGAGGACAGGGCAGAACCCTCCCGCATCCTTCCTGACTGTAGGAGTAGCTGCTAACATCCTTATGTTAGTGGCTGGGAGAGGTTGCGGGAAAAGCATGTGTGAGCACTGGGCCTGAACTCCCGTGTATCTGAGTTGAATACAGCGATTTCCAATGGCCTTCTTCAATCACAGTGTAGCTAGGTTCCAACTCCCATGTCCGAGTGGGTAGCAGACATCTGCCTCCCATGCATACACAATTCTGAGAGTTGAGCTTATGGCCTGTACCTCCACATCCAGCCTGCTGGTACCCTTGGCTTCTAAAAGGCCTAGGCTCGCTGTTTGACGGAAGTGCTGGGAGAGGTAATTGGAATCACCCGGCACACAAGACTAGTGCCTCCAAGCTCAGTTCAGCGATTTCCTAGTAATTCCTGTGGTAGACTGGTGCTACATACTAAGTTCCATACGTGAGAGGGTAGCTGAACGACTTGTCCAAAACCATCTTACTTCTGAGAGTTGAGCTCACCCTCAGTCCCTCACAGTTCCACACTGCCTGCAGAGTGAGTTTCGCAGGTCTTCAGCAGAGACGTTTGCCAGAGGCTTCTGAGACGCAGGGTAACAATGCAGACCTGGAGGGTATCCCAAGGTGCAGTAGCCTGGTAATCTTGGAACCTCCTGACTCAGAATACTGCTACCTTCTCACTGCCATAAGAATGCAGCTAGTTGACAACAGGCTTCAAGACATGCTTCCCTGTGAGAGCTCAAGACAGGGCAGAACCCTCCCGCATCCTGCCTGACTGTAGGAGTAGCTGCTAACATCCTAATGTTAGTGGCAGGGAGAGGTTGCGGGAAAAGCATGTGTGAGCACTGGGTCTGAACTCCCGTGTGTCTGAGTTGAATACAGCGATTTCCAACGGCTTTCCTCAACCAGAGTGTAGCTAGGTTCCAAATCCCATGTACGAGCGGGTAGCAGACATCTGCCTGCCATGAATACACACTTCTGAGAGTTGAGCTTATGGCCTGTACCTCCACATCCAGCCTGCTGGTACCCTTGGCTTCTAAAAGGCCTAGGCTCGCTGTTTGACGGAAGTGCTGGGAGAGGTAATTGGAATCTCCAGGCACACAAGACGAGTGCCTCTAAGCTCAATTCACGATTTCCCAGTAATTCTTGTGGTAGAGAGGTGCTACATACTAAGTTCCATATGTGAGAAGGTAGCTGAACGCCTTGTCCAAAAGCATCTTCCTTCTGAGAGTTGAGCTCACCCTCAGTCCCTCACAGTTCCACACTGCCTGCAGAGTGAGATTCACACGTCTTCACCAGAGACGATTGCCAGAGTCTTCTGAGTACAAGTTAACAATGCAGACCTGGAGGGTATCTCCAGGTGCAGTAGAGTGGTAATCTTGGAACCTCCTGACTCAGAGTACTGCTACCTTCTCACTGCCATAGGAATGCAGCTAGTTGACAGCTGGCTTCAAGACATGCTTCCCTGTGAGAGCTGAGGACAGGGCAGAACCCTCCCGCATCCTGCCTGAGTGTAGGAGTAGCTGCTAATATCCTTATGTTAGTGGCTGAGAGAGGTTGCGGGAAAAGCATGTGTGAGCACTGGGCCTGAACTCCCGTGTATCTGAGTTGAATACAGCGATTTCCAACGGCTTTCCTCAACCAGAATGTAGCTAGGTACCAAATCCCATGTACAAGCGGGTAGCAGACATCTGCCTCCCATGCATACACACTTCTGAGGGTTGAGCTTATGGCCTGTACCTCCACATCCAGCCTGCTGGTACACTTGGCTTCTAAAAGGCCGAGGCTCGCTGTTTGACGGAAGTGCTGGGAGAGGTAATTGGAAACTCCCGGCACACAAGACGAGTGCCTCCAAGCTCAATTCACGATTTCCCAGTAATTCTTGTGGTAGACAGGTGCTACATACTAAGTTCCATATGTCAGATGGTAGCTGAACGCCTTGTCCAAAAGCATCTTACTTCTGAGAGTTGAGCCCACCCTCAGTCCCTCACAGTTCCACACTGCCTGCAGAGTGAGTTTCACACGTCTTCACCAGAGACGATTGCCAGAGGCTTCTGAGTACAAGTTAACAATGCAGACCTGGAGGGTATCTCCAGGTGCAGTAGAGTGGTAATCTTGGAACCTCCTGACTCAGAGTACTGCTTCCTTCTCACTGCCATAGGAATGCAGCTAGTTGACAGCTGGCTTCAAGTCATGCTTCCCTGTGAGAGCTGAGGACAGGGCAGAACCCTCCCGCATCCTTCCTGACTGTAGGAGTAGCTGCTAACATCCTTATGTTAGTGGCTGGGAGAGGTTGCGGGAAAAGCATGTGTGAGCACTGGGCCTGAACTCCCGTGTATCTGAGTTGAATACAGCGATTTCCAATGGCCTTCTTCAATCACAGTGTAGCTAGGTTCCAACTCCCATGTCCGAGTGGGTAGCAGACATCTGCCTCCCATGCATACACACTTCTGAGAGTTGAGCTTATGGCCTGTACCTCCACATCCAGCCTGCTGGTACCCTTGGCTTCTAAAAGGCCTAGGCTCGCTGTTTGACGGAAGTGCTGGGAGAGGTAATTGGAATCACCCGGCACACAAGACTAGTGCCTCCAAGCTCAGTTCAGCGATTTCCTAGTAATTCCTGTGGTAGACTGGTGCTACATACTAAGTTCCATACGTGAGAGGGTAGCTGAACGACTTGTCCAAAACCATCTTACTTCTGAGAGTTGAGCTCACCCTCAGTCCCTCACAGTTCCACACTGCCTGCAGAGTGAGTTTCGCAGGTCTTCAGCAGAGACGTTTGCCAGAGGCTTCTGAGACGCAGGGTAACAATGCAGACCTGGAGGGTATCCCCAGGTGCAGTAGACTGGTAATCTTGGAACCTCCTGTCTCAGAAAACTGCTTCCTTCTCACTGCTATAGGAATGCAGCTAGTTGACAGCTAGCTGGCTTCAAGACATGCTTCCCTGAGAGAGCTGAGGACAGGGCAGAACCCTCCCGCATGCTGCCTGACTGTAGGAGTAGCTGCTAACATCCTAATGTTAGTGGCTGGGAGACGTTGCGCGAAAAGCATGTGTGAGCACTGGGCCTGAACTCCCGTGTATCTGAGTTGAATACAGCGATTTCCAACGGATTTCCTCAACCAGAGTGTAGCTAGGTTACCAAATCCCATGTACGAGCGTGTAGCAGACATCTGCCTCCCATGCATACACACTTCTGAGAGTTGAGCTTATGGCCTGTACCTCCACATCCAGTCTGCTGGTACCCTTGGCTTCTAAAAGGCCTAGGCTGGCTGTTTGACGGAAGTGCTGGGAGAGGTAATTGGAATCTCCCGGCACACAAGACGAGTGCCTCCAAGCTCAATTCACGATTTCCCAGTAATTCTTGTGGTAGACAGATGCTACATACTAAGTTCCATATGTGAGATGGTAGCTGAACGCCTTGTCCAAAAGCATCTTACTTCTGAGAGTTGAGCCCACCCTCAGTCCCTCACAGTTCCACACTGCGTGCAGAGTGAGTTTCACACGTCTTCACCAGAGACGATTGCCAGAGGCTTCTGAGTACAAGTTAACAATGCAGACCTGGAGGGTATCTCCAGGTGCAGTAGAGTGGTAATCTTGGAACCTCTTGAATCAGAGTACTGCTACCTTCTCACTGCCATAGGAATGCAGCTAGTTGACAGCTGGCTTCAAGACATGCTTCCCTGTGAGAGCTGAGGACAGGGCAGAACCCTCCCGCATCCTGCCTGACTGTAGGAGTAGCTGCTAACATCCTTATGTTAGTGGCTGGGAGAGGTTGCGGGAAAAGCATGTGTGAGCACTGGGCCTGAACTCCCGTGTATCTGAGTTGAATACAGTTATTTCCAATGGCCTTCTTCAATCACAGTGTAGCTAGGATCCAACTCCCATGTCCGAGTGGGTAGCAGACATCTGCCTCCCATGCATGCACACTTCTGAGAGTTGAGCTTATGGCCTTTACCTCCACATCCAGCCTACTGGTTCCCTTGGCTTCTAAAAGGCCTAGGCTCGCTGTTTGACGGAAGGGCTGGGAGAGGTAATTGGAATCACCCAACACACAAGACTAGTGCCTCCAAGCTCAGTTCAGCAATTTCCTAGTAATTCCTGTGGTAGACTGGTGGTACATACTAAGTTCCATACGTGAGAGGGTAGCTGAACGCCTTGTCCAAAACCATCTTACTTCTGAGAGTTGAGCTCAGCCTCAGTCCCTCACAGCTCCACACTGCCTGCAGAGTGAGTTTCGCAGGTCTTCAGCAGAGACGTTTGCCAGAGGCTTCTGAGACGCAGGGTAACAATGCAGACCTGGAGGGTATCTCCAGGTGCAGTAGACTGGTAATCTTGGAACCTCCTGACTCAGAATACTGCTACCTTCTCACTGCCATAGGAATGCAGCTAGTTGACAGCTGGCTTCAAGACATGCTTCCCTGTGAGAGCTGAGGACAGGGCAGAACCCTCCCGCATGCTGCCTGACTGTAGGAGTAGCTGCTAACATCCTAATGTTAGTGGCTGGGAGAGGTTGCGGGAAAAGCATGTGTGAGCACTGGGCCTGAACTCCCGTGTATCTGAGTTGAATACAGCGATTTCCAACGACTTTCTTCAACCAGAGTGTAGCTAAGTTCCAAATCCCATGTACGAGCGGGTAGCAGACATCTGCCTCCCATGCATACACACTTCTGAGAGTTGAGCTTATGGCCTGTACCTCCACATCCAGCCTGCTGGTACCCTTGGCTTCTAAAAGGCCTAGGCTCGCTGTTTGACGGCGTTGCTGGGAGAGGTAATTGGAATCTCACGGCACACAAGACGAGTTCCTCCAAGCTCAATTCACGATTTCCCAGTAATTCTTGTGGTAGACAGGTGCTACATACTAAGTTCCATATGTGAGAATGTAGCTGAACGCCTTGTCCAAAAGCATCTTACTTCTGAGAGTTGAGCTCACCCTCAGTCCCTCACAGTTCCACACTGCCTGCAGAGTGAGTTTCACACGTCTTCACCAGAGACGATTGCCAGAGGCTTCTGAGTACAAGTTAACAATGCAGACCTGGAGGGAATCTCCAGGTGTAGTAGAGTGGTAATCTTGTAACCTCCTGACTCAGAGTACTGCTACCTTCTCACTGCCATAGGAATGCAGCTAGTTGACAGCTGGCTTCAAGACATGCTTCCCTCTGAGAGCTGAGGACAGGGCAGAACCCTCCCGCATCCTGCCATACTGTAGGAGTAGCTGCTAACATCCTTATGTTAGTGGCTGGGAGAGGTTGCGGGAAAAGCATGTGTGAGCACTGGGCCTGAACTCCCGTGTATCTGAGTTGAATACAGCGATTTCCAATGGCCTTCTTCAATCACAGTGTAGCTAGGTTCCAACTCCCATGTCCGAGTGGGTAGCAGACATCTGCATCCCATGCATACACACTTTTGAGAGATGAGCTTATGGCCGGTACCTCCACAGCCAGCCTGCTGGTACCCTTGCTTCTAAAAGGCCTAGGCTCGCTGTTTGACGGAAGTGTTGGGAGACGTAAGTGGAATCACCCGGCACACAAGACTAGTGCCTCCAAGCTCACTCCAGCGATTTCCTATTAATTCCTGTGGTAGACTGGTGCTACATACTAAGTTCCATACGTGAGAGGGTAGCTGAACGCCTTGTCAAAGAGCATCTTACTTCTGAGAGTTGAGCTCAGCCTCAGTCCCTCACAGTTCCACACTGCCTTCAGAGTGAGTTTCGCAGGTCTTCAGCAGAGACGTTTGCCAGAGGCTTCTGAGACGCAGGGTAACAATGCAGACCTGGAGGGTATCCCCAGGTGCAGTAGACTGGTAATCTTGGAACCTCCTGACTCAGAATACTGCTACCTTCTCACTGCCATAGGAATGCAGCTAGTTGACAGCTGGCTTCAAGACATGCTTCCCTGTGAGAGCTGAGGACAGGGCAGAACCCTCCCGCATCCTACCTGACTGTAGGAGTAGCTGCTGACATCCTAATGTTAGTGGCTAGGAGAGGTTGCGGGAAAAGCGTGTGTGAGCACTGGGCCTGAACTCCCGTGTATCTGAGTTGAATACAGCGATTTCCAACGGTTTTCCTCAACCAGAGTGTAGCTAGGTTCCAAATCCCATGTACGAGCGGGTAGCAGACATCTGCCTCCCATGCATACACACTTCTGAGAGTTGAGCTTATGGCCTGTACCTCCACATCCAGCCTGCTGGTACCCTTGGTTTCTAAAAGGCCTAGACTCGCTGTGTGACGGAAGTGCTGGGAGAGGTAATTGGAATCTCCCGGCACACAAGACGAGTGCCTCCAAGCTCAATTCACGATTTCCCAGTAATTCTTGTGTTAGACAGGTGCTACATACTAAGTTCCATATGTGAGAAGGTAGCTGAACGCCTTGTCCTAAAGCATCTTACTTCTGAGAGTTGAGCCCACCCTCAGTCCCTCACAGTTCCACACTGCCTGCAGAGTGAGTTTCACACGTCTTCACCAGAGACGATTGCCAGAGGCTTCTGAGTACAAGTTAACAATGCAGACCTGGAGGGTATCTCCAGGTGCAGTAGAGTGGTAATCTTGGAACCTCCTGACTCAGAGTACTGCTACCTTCTCACTGCCATAGGAATGCAGCTAGTTGACAGCTGGCTTCAAGACATGCTTCCCTCTGAGAGCTGAGGACAGGGAAGAACCCTCCCGCATCCTTCCTGACTGTAGGACTAGCTGCTAACATCCTTATGTTAGTGGCTGGGAGAGGTTGCGGGAAAAGCATGTGTGAGCACTGGGCCTGAACTCCCGTGTATCTGAGTTGAATACAGCGATTTCCAAGGGCCTTCTTCAATCACAGTGTAGCTAGGTTCAACTCCCATGTCCGAGTGGGTAGCAGACATCTGCATCCCATGCATACACACTTTTGAGAGATGAGCTTATGGCCGGTACCTCCACAGCCAGCCTGCTGGTACCCTTGGCTTCTAAAAGGCCTAGGCTCGCTGTTTGACGGAAGTGTTGGGAGACGTAAGTGGAATCACCCGGCACACAAGACTAGTGCCTCCAAGCTCACTCCAGCGATTTCCTAGTAATTCCTGTGGTAGACTGGTGCTACATACTAAGTTCCATACGTGAGAGGGTAGCTGAACGCCTTGTCAAAGAGCATCTTACTTCTGAGAGTTGAGCTCAGCCTCAGTCCCTCACAGTTCCACACTGCCTTCAGAGTGAGTTTCGCAGGTCTTCAGCAGAGACGTTTGCCAGAGGCTTCTGAGACGCAGGGTAACAATGCAGACCTGGAGGGTATCCCCAGGTGCAGTAGACTGGTAATCTTGGAACCTCCTGACTCAGAATACTGCTACCTTCTCACTGCCATAGGAATGCAGCTAGTTGACAGCTGGCTTCAAGACATGCTTCCCTGTGAGAGCTGAGGACAGGGCAGAACCCTCCCGCATCCTGCCATACTGTAGGAGTAGCTGCTAACATCCTTATGTTAGTGGCTGGGAGAGGTTGCGGGAAAAGCATGTGTGAGCACTGGGCCTGAACTCCCGTGTATCTGAGTTGAATACAGCGATTTCCAATGGCCTTCTTCAATCACAGTGTAGCTAGGTTCAACTCCCATGTCCGAGTGGGTAGCAGACATCTGCATCCCATGCATACACACTTTTGAGAGATGAGCTTATGGCCGGTACCTCCACAGCCAGCCTGCTGGTACCCTTGGCTTCTAAAAGGCCTAGGCTCGCTGTTTGACGGAAGTGTTGGGAGACGTAAGTGGAATCACCCGGCACACAAGACTAGTGCCTCCAAGCTCACTCCAGCGATTTCCTAGTAATTCCTGTGGTAGACTGGTGCTACATACTAAGTTCCATACGTGAGAGGGTAGCTGAACGCCTTGTCAAAGAGCATCTTACTTCTGAGAGTTGAGCTCAGCCTCAGTCCCTCACAGTTCCACACTGCCTTCAGAGTGAGTTTCGCAGGTCTTCAGCAGAGACGTTTGCCAGAGGCTTCTGAGACGCAGGGTAACAATGCAGACCTGGAGGGTATCCCCAGGTGCAGTAGACTGGTAATCTTGGAACCTCCTGACTCAGAATACTGCTACCTTCTCACTGCCATAGGAATGCAGCTAGTTGACAGCTGGCTTCAAGACATGCTTCCCTGAGAGAGCTGAGGACAGGGCAGAACCCTCCCGCATGCTGCCTGACTGTAGGAGTAGCTGCTAACATCCTAATGTTAGTGGCTGGGAGACGTTGGGCGAAAAGCATGTGTGAGCACTGGGCCTGAACTCCCGTGTATCTGAGTTGAATACAGCGATTTCCAACGGATTTCCTCAACCAGAGTGTAGCTAGGTTACCAAATCCCATGTACGAGCGGGTAGCAGACATCTGCCTTCCATGCATACACACTTCTGAGAGTTGAGCTTATGACCTCTACATCCACATCCAGCCTGCTGGTACCCTTGGCTTCTAAAAGGCCTAGGCTGGCTGTTTGACGGAAGTGCTGGGAGAGGTAATTGGAATCTCCCGGCACACAAGACGAGTGCCTCCAAGCTCAATTCACGATTTCCCAGTAATTCTTGTGGTAGAGATGCTACATACTAAGTTCCATATGTGAGATGGTAGCTGAACGCCTTGTCCAAAAGCATCTTACTTCTGAGAGTTGAGCCCACACTCAGTCCCTCACAGTTCCACACTGCGTGCAGAGTGAGTTTCACACGTCTTCACCAGAGACGATTGCCAGAGGCTTCTGAGTACAAGTTAACAATGCAGACCTGGAGGGTATCTCCAGGTGCAGTAGAGTGGTAATCTTGGAACCTCTTGAATCAGAGTACTGCTACCTTCTCACTGCCATAGGAATGCAGCTAGTTGACAGCTGGCTTCAAGACATGCTTCCCTGTGAGAGCTGAGGACAGGACAGAACCCTCCCGCATCCTGCCTGACTGTAGGAGTAGCTGCTAACATCCTAATGTTAGTGGCTGGGAGAGGTTGCGGGAAAAGCATGTGTGAGCACTGGGCCTGAACTCCCGTGTATCTGAGTTGAATATAGCGATTTCCAACGACTTTCTTCAACCAGAGTGTAGCTAAGTTCCAAATCCCATGTACGAGCGGGTAGCAGACATCTGCCTCCCATGCATACACACTTCTGAGAGTTGAGCTTATGGACTGTACCTCCACATCTAGCCTGCTGGTACCCTTGGCTTCTAAAAGGCCTAGGCTCGCTGTTTGACGGCGTTGCTGGGAGAGGTAATTGGAATCTCACGGCACACAAGACGAGTGCCTCCAAGCTCAATTCACGATTTCACAGTAATTCTTGTGGTAGACATGTGCTAAATACTAAGTTACATATGTGAGAAGGTAGCTGAACGCCTTGTCCAAAAGCATCTTACTTCTGAGAGTTGAGCAGACCCTCAGTCCCTCACACTTCCACACTGCCTGCAGAGTGAGTTTCACACGTCTTCACCAGAGACGATTGCCAGAGGCTTCTGAGTACAAGTTAACAATGCAGACCTGGAGGGTATCTCCAGGTGCAGTAGAGTGGTAATCTTGGAACCTCCTGACTCACAGTACTGCTACCTTCTCACTGCCATAGGAATGCAGCTAGTTGACAGCTGGCTTCAAGACATGCTTCCCTGTGAGAGCTGAGGACAGGGCAGAATCCTCCCGCATCCTGCCTGACTGTAGGAGTAGCTGAAAACATCCTTATGTTAGTGGCTGGGAGAGGTTGCGGGAAAAGCATGTGTGAGCACTGGGCCTGAACTACCGTGTATCTGAGTTGAATACAGCGATTTCCAATGGCCTTCTTCAATCACAGTGTAGCTAGGTTCCAACTCCCATGTCCGAGTGGGTAGCAGACATCTGCCTCCCATGCATACACACTTCTGAGAGTTGAGCTTATGGCCTTTACCTCCACATCCAGCCTGCTGGTACCCTTGGCTTCTAAAAGGCCTAGGCTCGCTGTTTGACGGAAGTGCTGGGAGAGGTAATTGGAATCACCCGGCACACAAGACTAGTGCCTCCAAGCTCAGTTCAGCGATTTCCTAGTAATTCCTGTGGTAGACTGGTGCTACATACTAAGATCCATACGTGAGAGGGTAGCTGAACGCCTTGTCCAAAACCATCTTACTTCTGAGAGTTGAGCTCAGCCTCAGTCCCTCACAGTTCTACACTGCCTGCAGAGTGAGTTTCGCAGGTCTTCAGCAGAGACGTTTGCCAGAGGCTTCTGAGTACAAGTTAACAATGCAGACCCGGAGGGTATCCCCAGGTGCAGTAGACTGGTAATCTTGGAACCTCCTGACTCAGATTACTGCTACCTACTCACTGCCAAAGGAATGCAGCTAGTTGACAGCTGGCTTCAAGACATGTTTCCCTGTGAGAGCTGAGGACAGGGCAGAACCCTCCCGCATCCTGCCTGACTGTAGGACTAGCTGCTAACATCCTAATGTTAGTGGCTGGGAGAGGTTGCGGGAAAAGCGTGTGTGAGCACTGGGCCTGAACTCCCGTGTATCTGAGTTGAATACAGCGATTTCCAACGGCTTTCCTCAACCAGAGTGTAGCTCGGTTCCAAATCCCATGTTCGAGCGGGTAGCAGACACATAACTCCCATGCATACACACTTCTGAGAGTTGACCTTATGGCCTGTACCTCCACATCCAGCCTGCTGGTACCCTTGGCTTCTAAAAGGCCTAGGCTCGCTGTTTGACGGAAGTGCTGGGAGAGGTAATTGGAATCTCCCGGCACACAAGACGTTGCCTCCAAGCTCAATTCACGATTTCCCAGTAATTCTTGTGGTAGACAGGTGCTACATACTAAGTTCCATATGTGAGAAGGTAGCTGAACGCCTTGTCCAAAAGCATCTTACTTCTGAGAGTTGAGCTCACCCTCAGTCCCTCACAGTTCCACACTGCCTGCAGAGTGAGTTTCACACGTCTTCACCAGAGACGATTGCCAGAGGCTTCTGAGTACAAGTTAACAATGCAGACCTGGAGGGAATCTCCAGGTGCAGTAGAGTGGTAATCTTGGAACCTCCTGAGTCAGAGTACTGCTACCTTCTCACTGCCATAGGAATGCAGCTAGTTGACAGCTGGCTTCAAGACATGCTTCCCTGTGAGAGCTGAGGACAGGGCAGAACCCTCCCGCATCCTGCCATACTGTAGGAGTAGCTGCTAACATCCTTATGTTAGTGGCTGGGAGAGGTTGAGGGAAAAGCATGTGTGAGCACTGGGCCTGAACTCCCGTGTATCTGAGTTGAATACAGCGATTTCCAATGGCCTTCTTCAATCACAGTGTAGCTAGGTTTAACTCCCATGTCCGAGTGGGTAGCAGACATCTGCATCCCATGCATACACACTTTTGAGAGATGAGCTTATGGCCGGTACCTCCACAGCCAGCCTGCTGGTACCCTTGGCTTCTAAAAGGCCTAGGCTCGCTGTTTGACGGAAGTGTTGGGAGACGTAAGTGGAATCACCCGGCACACAAGACTAGTGCCTCCAAGCTCACTCCAGCGATTTCCTAGTAATTCCTGTGGTAGACTGGTGCTACATACTAAGTTCCATACGTGAGAGGGTAGCTGAACGCCTTGTCAAAGAGCATCTTACTTCTGAGAGTTGAGCTCAGCCTCAGTCCCTCACAGTTCCACACTGCCTTCAGAGTGAGTTTCGCAGGTCTTCAGCAGAGACGTTTGCCAGAGGCTTCTGAGACGCAGGGTAACAATGCAGACCTGGAGGGTATCCCCAGGTGCAGTAGACTGGTAATCTTGGAACCTCCTGACTCAGAATACTGCTACCTTCTCACTGCCATAGGAATGCAGCTAGTTGACAGCTGGCTTCAAGACATGCTTCCCTCTGAGAGCTGAGGACAGGGCAGAACCCTCCCGCACCCTACCTGACTGTAGGAGTAGCTGCTGACATCCTAATGTTAGTGGCTGGGAGAGGTTGCGGGAAAAGCGTGTGTGAGCACTGGGCCTGAACTCCCGTGTATCTGAGTTGAATACAGCGATTTCCAACGGCTTTCCTCAACCAGAGTGTAGCTAGGTTCCAAATCCCATGTACGAGCGGGTAGCAGACATCTGCCTCCCACGCATACACACTTCTGAGAGTTGAGCTTATCGCCCGTACCTCCACATCCATCCTGCCGGTACCCTTGGCTTCTAAAAGGGCTAGGCTGGCTGTTTGATGAAAGTGTTGGGAGAGGTAATTGGAATCTCCCGGCACACAAGACGAGTGCCTCCAAGCTCAATTCACGATTTCCCAGTAATTCTTGTGGTAGACAGGTGCTACATACTAAGTTCCATATGTGAGAATGTAGCTGAACGCCTTGTCCAAAAGCATCTTACTTCTGAGAGTTGAGCCCACCCTCAGTCCCTCACAGTTCCACACTGCGTGCAGAGTGAGTTTCACACGTCTTCACCAGAGACGATTGCCAGAGGCTTCTGAGTACTAGTTAACAATGCAGACCTGGAGGGTATCTCCAGGTGCAGTAGAGTGGTAATCTTGGAACCTCCTGACTCAGAGTACTGCTACCTTCTCACTGCCATAGGAATGCACCTAGTTGACAGCTGGCTTCAAGACATGCTTCCCTGTGAGAGCTGAGGACAGGGCAGAACCCTCCCGCATCCTGCCTGACTGTAGGAGTAGCTGCTAACATCCTTATGTTAGTGGCTGGGAGAGGTTGCGGGAAAAGCATGTGTGAGCACTGGGCCTGAACTCCCGTGTATCTGAGTTGAATACAGCGATTTCCAATGGCCTTCTTCAATCACAGTGTAGCTAGGTTCCAACTCCCATGACCGAGTGGGTAGCAGACATCTGCCTCCCATGCATACACACTTCTGAGAGTTGAGCTTATGGCCTTTACCTCCACATCCAGCCTGCTGGTACCCTTGGCTTCTAAAAGGCCTAGGCTCGCTGTTTGACGGAAGTGCTGGGAGAGGTAATTGGAATCACCCGGCACACAAGACTAGTGCCTCCAAGCTCAGTTCAGCGATTTCCTAGTAATTCCTGTGGTAGACTGGTGGTACATACTAAGTTCCATACGTGAGAGGGTAGCTGAACGCCTTGTCCAAAACCATCTTACTTCTGAGAGTTGAGCTCAGCCTCAGTCCCTCACAGTTCCACACTGCCTGCAGAGTGAGTTTCGCAGGTCTTCAGCAGAGACGTTTGCCAGAGGCTTCTGAGACGCAGGGTAACAATGCAGACCTGGAGGGTATCCCCAGGTGCAGTAGACTGGTAATCTTGGAACCTCCTGACCCAGAATACTGCTACCTTCTCACTGCCATAGGAATGCAGCTAGTTGACAGCTGGCTTCAAGACATGCTTCCCTATGAGAGCTGAGGACAGGGCAGAACCCTCCCGCATGCTGCCCTACTGTAGGAGTAGCTGCTAACATCCTAATGTTAGTGGCTGGGAGAGGTTGCGGGAAAAGCATGTGTGAGCACTGGGCCTGAACTCCCGTGTATCTGAGTTGAATACAGCGATTTCTAATGGCCTTCTTCAATCACAGTGTAGCTAGGTTCCAACTCCCATGTCCGAGTGGGTAGCAGACATCTGCCTCCCATGCATACACACTTCTGAGAGTTGCGCTTATGGCCTTTACCTCCACATCCAGCCTGCTGGTACCCTTGGCTTCTAAAAGGCCTAGGCTCGCTGTTTGACGGAAGTGCTGGGAGAGGTAATTGGAATCACCCGGCACACAAGACTAGTGCCTCCAAGCTCAGTTCAGCGATTTCCTAGTAATTCCTGTGGTAGACTGGTGGTACATACTAAGTTCCATACGTGAGAGGGTAGCTGAACGCCTTGTCCAAAACCATCTTACTTCTGAGAGTTGAGCTCAGCCTCAGTCCCTCACAGTTCCACACTGCCTGCAGAGTGAGTTTCGCAGGTCTTCAGCAGAGACGTTTGCCAGAGGCTTCTGAGACGCAGGGTAACAATGCAGACCTGGAGGGTATCCCCAGGTGCAGTAGACTGGTAATCTTGGAACCTCCTGACTCAGAATACTGCTACCTTCTCACTGCCATAGGAATGCAGCTAGTTGACAGCTGGCTTCAAGACATGCTTCAATCTGAGAGCTGAGGACAGGGCAGAACCCTCCCGCATCCTACCTGACTGTAGTAGTAGCTGCTGACATCCTAATGTTAGTGGCTAGGAGAGGTTGCGGGAAAAGCGTGTGTGAGCACTGGGCCTGAACTCCCGTGTATCTGAGTTGAATACAGCGATTTCCAACGGTTTTCCTCAACCAGAGTGTAGCTAGGTTCCAAATCCAATGTACGAGCGGGTAGCAGACATCTGCCTCCCATGCATACACACTTCTGAGAGTTGAGCTTATGGCCTGTACCTCCACATCCAGCCTGCTGGTACCCTTGGTTTCTAAAAGGCCTAGGCTCGCTGTTTGACGGAAGTGCTGGGAGAGGTAATTGGAATCTCCCGGCACACAAGACGAGTGCCTCCAAGCTCAATTCACGATTTCCCAGTAATTCTTGTGTTAGACAGGTGCTACATACTAAGTTCCATATGTGAGAAGGTAGCTGAACGCCTTGTCCTAAAGCATCTTACTTCTGAGAGTTGAGCCCACCCTCAGTCCCTCACAGTTCCACACTGCGTGCAGAGTGAGTTTCACACGTCTTCACCAGAGACGATTGCCAGAGGCTTCTGAGTACAAGTTAACAATGCAGACCTGGAGGGTATCTCCAGGTGCAGTAGAGTGGTAATCTTGGAACCTCCTGACTCAGAGTACTGCTACCTTCTCACTGCCATAGGAATGCAGCTAGTTGACAGCTGGCTTCAAGACATGCTTCAATGTGAGAGCTGAGGACAGGGCAGAACCCTCCCGCATCCTGCCTGACTGTAGGAGTAGCTGCTAACATCCTTATGTTAGTGGCTGGGAGAGGTTGCGGGAAAAGCATGTGTGAGCACTGGGCCTGAACTCCCGTGTATCTGAGTTGAATACAGCGATTTCCAATGGCCTTCTTCAATCACAGTGTAGCTAGGTTCCAACTCCCATGTCTGAGTGGGTAGCAGACATCTGCCTCCCATGCATACACACTTCTGAGAGTTGAGCTTATGGCCTGTACCTCCACAGCCAGCCTGCTGGTACCCTTGGCTTCTAAAAGGCCTAGGCTCGCTGTTTGACGGAAGTGCTGGGATAGGTTATTGGAATCACCCAGCACACAAGACTAGTGCCTCCAAGCTCAGTTCAGCGATTTCCTAGTAATTCCTGTGGTAGACTGGTGGTACATACTAAGTTCCATACGTGAGAGGGTAGCTGAACGCCTTGTCCAAAACCATCTTACTTCTGAGAGTTGAGCTCAGCCTCAGTCCCTCACAGTTCCACACTGCCTGCAGAGTGAATTTCGCAGGTCTTCAGCAGAGACGTTTGCCAGAGGCTTCTGAGACGCAGGGTAACAATGCAGACTTGGAGCGTATCCCCAGGTGCAGTCGACTGGTAATCTTGGAACCTCCTGACTCAGAATACTGCTACCTTCTCACTGCCATAGGAATGCAGCTAGTTGACAGCTGGCTTCAAGACATGCTTCCCTGTGAGAGCTGAGGACAGGGCAGAACCCTCCCGCATGCTGCCTGACTGTAGGAGTAGCTACTAACATCCTAATGTTAGTGGCTGGGAGAGGTTGCGTGAAAAGCATGTGTGAGCACTGGGCCTGAACTCCCGTGTATCTGCGTTGAATACAGCGATTTCAACGACTTTCCTCAATCAGAGTGTAGCTAGGTTCCAAATCCCATGTACGAGCGGGTAGCAGACATCTGCCTCCCATGCATACACACTTCTGAGAGTTGAGCTTATGGCCTGTACCTCCACATCCAGCCTGCTGGTACCCTTCGCTTCCAGAAGGCCTAGGCTCGCTGTTTGACGGAAGTGCTGGGAGAGGTAATTGGAATCTCCCGGCACACAAGACGAGTGCCTCCAAGCTCAATTCACGAATTCCCAGTAATTCTTGTGGTAGACAGGTGCTAGATACTCAGATCCATATGTGAGATGGTAGCTGAACGCCTTGTGCAAAAGCATCTTACTTCTCAGAGTTGAGCCCACTCTCAGTCCCTCACAGTTCCACACTGCCTGCCGAGTGAGTTTCACACGTCTTCACCAGAGACGATTGCCAGAGGCTTCTGAGTACAAGTTAACAATGCAGACCTGGAGGGTATCTCCAGGTGCAGTAGAGTGGTAAACTTGGAACCTCCTGACTCAGAGTACTGCTACCTTCTCACTGCCATAGGAATGCAGCTAGTTGACAGCTGGCTTCAAGACATGCTTCCCTGTGAGAGCTGAGGACAGGGCAGAACCCTCCCGCATCCTGCCTGACTGTAGGAGTAGCTGCTAACATCCTTGTGTTAATGGCTGGAAGAGGTTGCGGGAAAAGCATGTGTGAGCACTGGGCCTGAACTCCCGTGTATCTGAGTTGAATACAGCGATTTCCAATGGCCTTCTTCAATCACAGTGTAGCTAGGTTCCAACTCCCATGTCCGAGTGGGTAGCAGACATCTGCCTCCCATGCATATACACTTCTGAGAGTTGAGCTTATGGCCTGTAGCTCCACATCCAGCCTGCTGGTACCCTTGGCTTCTAAAAGGCCTAGGCTCGCTGTTTGACGGAAGTGCTGGGAGAGGTAATTGGAATCACCCGGCACACAAGACTAGTGCCTCCAAGCTCAGTTCAGCGATTTCCTAGTAATTCCTGTGGTAGACTGGTGCTACATACTAAGTTCCATACGTGAGAGGGTAGCTGAACGCCTTGTCCAAAACCATCTTACTTCTGAGAGTTGAGCTCAGCCTCAGTCCCTCACAGTTCCACACTGCCTGCAGAGTGAGTTTCGCAGGTCTTCAGCAGAGACGTTTGCCAGAGGCTTCTGAGACGCAGGGTAACAATGCAGACCTGGAGGGTATCCCCAGGTGCAGTCGACTGGTAATCTTGGAACCTCCTGACTCAGAATACTGCTACCTTCTCACTGCCATAGGAATGCAGCTAGTTGACAGCTAGCTGGCTTCAAGACATGCTTCCCTGAGAGAGCTGAGGACAGGGCAGAACCCTCCCGCATGCTGCCTGACTGTAGGAGTAGCTGCTAACATCCTAATGTTAGTGGCTGGGAGAGGTTGCGGGAAAAGCATGTGTGAGCACTGGGCCTGAACTCCCGTGTATCTGAGTTGAATACAGCGATTTCCAACGACTTTCCTCAACCAGAGTGTAGCTAGGTTCCAAATCCCATGTACGAGCGGGTAGCAGACATCTGCCTCCCATGCATACACACTTCTGAGAGTTGAGCTTATGGCCTGTACCTCCACATCCAGCCTACTGGTACCCTTGGCTTCTAAAAGGCCTAGGCTCGCTGTTTGACGGAAGTACTGGGAGAGGTAATTGGAATCTCCCGGCACACAAGACGAGTGCCTCCAAGCTCAATTCACGATTTCCCAGTAATTCTTGTGGTAGACAGGTGCTACATACTAAGTTCCATATGTGAGAAGGTAGCTGAACGCCTTGTCCAAAAGCATCTTACTTCTGAGAGTTGAGCACACCCTCAGTCCCTCACACTTCCACACTGCCTGCAGAGTGAGTTTCACACGTCTTCACCAGAGACGATAGCCAGAGGCTTCTGAGTACAAGTTAACAATGCAGACCTGGAGGGTATCCCCAAGTGCAGTCGACTGGTAATCTTGGAACCTCCTGACTCAGAATACTGCTACCTTCTCACTGCCATAGGAATGCAGCTAGTTGACAGCTAGCTGGCTTCAAGACATGCTTCCCTGAGAGAGCTGAGGACAGGGCAGAACCCTCCCGCATGCTGCCTGACTGTCGGAGTAGCTGCTAACATCCTAATGTTAGTGGCTGGGAGAGGTTGCGGGAAAAGCATGTGTGAGCACTGGGCCTGAACTCCCGTGTATCTGAGTTGAATACAGCGATTTCCAACGACTTTCTTCAACCAGAGTGTATCTAGGTTCCAAATCCCATGTACGAGCGGGTAGCAGACATCTGCCTCCCATGCATACACACTTCTGAGAGTTGAGCTTATGGCCTGTACCTCCACATCCAGCCTGCTGGTACCCTTGGCTTCTAAAAGGCCTAGGCTCGCTGTTTGACGGAAGTGCTGGGAGAGGTAATTGGAATCTCCCGGCACACAAGACGAGTGCCTCCAAGCTCAATTCACGAATTCCCAGTAATTCTTGTGGTAGACAGGTGCTACATACTAAGTTCCATATGTGAGATGGTAGCTGAACGCCTTGTCCAAAAGCATCTTACTTCTGAGAGTTGAGCCCACCCTCAGTCCCTCACAGTTCCACACTGCCTGCAGATTGAGTTTCACACGTCTTCACCAGAGACGATTGCCAGAGGCTTCTGAGTACAAGTTAACAATGCAGACCTGGAGGGTATCTCCAGGTGCAGTAGAGTGGTAATCTTGGAACCTCCTGACTTAGAGTACTGCTACCTTCTCACTGCCATAGGAATGCAGCTAGTTGACAGCTGGCTTCAAGACATGCTTCCCTGTGAGAGCTGAGGACAGGGCAGAACCCTCCCGCATCCTGCCTGACTGTAGGAGTAGCTGCTAACATCCTTGTGTTAGTGGCTGGAAGAGGTTGCGGGAAAAGCATGTGTGAGCACTGGGCCTGAACTCCCGTGTATCTGAGTTGAATACAGCGATTTCCAATGACTTTCCTCAACCAGAGTGTAGCTAGGTTCCAAATCCCATGTACGAGCGGGTAGCAGACATCTGCCTCCCATGCATACACACTTCTGAGAGTTGATCTTATGGCCTGTACCTCCACATCCGGCCTGCTGGTACCCTTGGCTTCTAAAAGGCCTAGGCTCGCTGTTTGACGGAAGTGCTGGGAGAGGTAATTGGAATCTCCCGGCACACAAGACGAGTGCCTCCAAGCTCAATTCAAGATTTCCCAGTAATTCTTGTGGTAGACAGGTGCTACATACTAAGTTCCATATGTGAGAAGGTAGCTGAACGCCTTGTCCAAAAGCATCTTACTTCTGAGAGTTGAGCCCACCCTCAGTCCCTCACACTTCCACACTGCTTGCAGAGTGAGTTTCACACGTCTTCACCAGAGACGATTGCCAGAGGCTTCTGAGTACAAGTTAACAATGCAGACCTGGAGGGTATCTCCAGGTGCAGTAGAGTGGTAATCTTGGAACCTCCTGACTCAGAGTACTGCTACCTTCTCACTGCCATAGGAATGCAGCTAGTTGACAGCTGGCTTCAAGACATGCTTCCCTGTGAGAGCTGAGGACAGGGCAGAACCCTCCCGCATCCTTCCTGACTGTAGGAGTAGCTGCTAACATCCTTATGTTAGTGGCTGGGAGAGGTTGAGGGAAAAGCATGTGTGAGCACTGGGCCTGAACTCCCGTGTATCTGAGTTGAATACAGCGATTTCCAATGGCCTTCTTCAATCACAGTGTAGCTAGGTTCCAACTCCCATGTCCGAGTGGGTAGCAGACCTCTGCCTCCCATGCATATACACTTCTGAGAGTTGAGCTTATGGCCTGTACCTCCACATCCAGCCTGCTGGTACCCTTGGCTTCTAAAAGGCCTAGGCTCGCTGTTTGACGGAAGTGCTGGGAGAGGTAATTGGAATCACCCGGCACACAAGACGAGTGCCTCCAAGCTCAGTTCAGCGATTTCCTAGTAATTCCTGTGGTAGACTGGTGCTACATACTAAGTTCCATACGTGAGAGGGTAGCTGAACGCCTTGTCCAAAACCATCTTACTTCTGAGAGTTGAGCTCAGCCTCAGTCCCTCACAGTTCCACACTGCCTGCAGAGTGAGTTTCGCAGGTCTTCAGCAGAGACGTTTGCCAGAGGCTTCTGAGACGTAGGGTAGCAAAGCAGACCTGGAGGGTATCCCCAGGTGCAGTCAACTGGTAATCTTGGAACCTCCTGACTCAGAATACTGCTACCTTCTCACTGCCATAGGAATGCAGCTAGTTGACATCTAGCTGGCTTCAAGACATGCTTCCATGAGAGAGCTGAGGACAGGGCAGAACCCTCCCGCATGCTGCCTGACTGTAGGAGTAGCTGCTAACATCCTAATGTTAGTGGCTGTGAGAGGTTGCGGGAAAAGCATGTGTGAGCACTGGGCCTGAACTCCCGTGTATCTGAGTTGAATACAGCGATTTCCAACGACTTTCCTCAACCAGAGTGTAGCTAGTTTCCAAATCCCAGGTACGAGCGGGTAGCAGACATCTGCCTCCCATGCATACACACTTCTGAGAGTTGAGCTTATGGCCTGTACCTCCACATCCAGCCTGCTGGTACCCTTGGCTTCTAAAAGGCCTAGGCTCGCTGTTTGACGGAAGTGCTGGGAGAGGTAATTGGAATCTCCCGGCACACAAGACGAGTGCCTCCAAGCTCAATTCACGATTTCCCAGTAATTCTTGTGGTAGACAGGTGCTACATACTAAGTTCCATATGTGAGAAGGTAGCTGAACGCCTTGTCCAAAAGCATCTTACTTCTGAGATTTGAGCACACCCTCAGTCCCTCACACTTCCACACTGCCTGCAGAGTGAGTTTCACACGTCTTCACCAGAGACGATAGCCAGAGGCTTCTGAGTAGAAGTTAACAATGTAGACCTGGAGAGTATCCCCAAGTGCAGTCGACTGGTAATCTTGGAACCTCCTGACTCAGAATACTGCTACCTTCTCACTGCCATAGGAATGCAGCTAGTTGACAGCTAGCTGGCTTCAAGACATGCTTCCCTGAGAGAGCTGAGGACAGGGCAGAACCCTCCCGCATGCTGCCTGACTGTAGGAGTAGCTGCTAACATCCTAATGTTAGCGGCTGGGAGAGGTTGCGGGAAAAGCATGTGTGAGCACTGGGCCTGAACTCCCGTGTATCTGAGTTGAATACAGCGATTTCCAACGGCTTTCCTCAACCAGAGTGTAGCTAGGTTCCAAATCCCATGTACGAGCGGGTAGCAGACATCTGCCTCCCATGCATACACACTTCTGAGAGTTGAGCCTGCTAGTACCCTTGGCTTCTAAAAGGCCTAGGCTCGCTGTTTGACGGAAGTGCTGGGAGAGGTAATTGGAATCTCCCGGCACACAAGACGAGTGCCTCCAAGCTCAATTCACGATTTCCCAGTAATTCTTGTGGTAGACATGTGCTACATACTAAGTTCCATATGTGAGAAGGTAGCTGAACGCCTTGTCCAAAAGCATCTTACTTCTGAGAGTTGTGCACACCCTCAGTCCCTCACACTTCCACACTGCCTGAAGAGTGAGTTTCACACGTCTTCAACAGAGACGATTGCCAGAGGCTTCTGAGTACAAGTTAACAATGCAGACCTGGAGGGTATCTCCAGGTGCAGTAGAGTGGTAATCTTGGAACCTCCTGACTCAGAGTACTGCTACCTTCTCACTACCATAGGAATGCAGCTAGTTGACAGCTGGGTTCAAGACATGCTTCCCTGTGAGAGATGAGGACAGGGCAGAACCCTCTCGCATCCTTCCTGACTGTAGGAGTAGCTGCTAACATCCGAATGTTAGTGGCTGGGAGAGGTTGCGGGAAAAGCATGTGTGAGCACTGGGCCTGAACTCCCGTGTATCTGAGTTGAATACGGCGATTTCCAATGGCCTTTTTCAATCACAGTGTAGCTAAGTTCCAACTCCCATGTCCGAGTGGGAAGCAGACATCTGCCTCACATGCATATACACTTCTGAGAGTTGAGCTTATGGCCCGTACCTCCACATCCAGCCTGCTGGTACCCTTGGCTTCTAAAAGGCCTAGGCTCGCTGTTTGACGGAAGTGCTGGGAGAGGTAATTGGAATCACGCGGCTCACAAGACTAGTGCCTCCAAGCTCAGTTCAGCGATTTCCTAGTAATTCCTGTGGTAGACTGGTGCTACATACTAAGTTCCATACGTGAGAGGGTAGCTGAACGCCTTGTCCAAAACCATCTTACTTCTGAGAGTTGAGCTCAGCCTCAGTCCCTCACAGTTCCACACTGCCTGCAGAGTGAGTTTCGTTGGTCTTCAGCAGAGACGTTTGCCAGAGGCCTTTGAGACGCAGGGTAACAATGCAGACCTGGAGGGTATCCCCAGGTGCAGTCGACTGGTAATCTTGGAACCTCCTGACTCAGAATACTGCTACCTTCTCACTGCCATAGGAATGCAGCTAGTTGACAGCTAGCTGGCTTCAAGACATGCTTCCCTGAGAGAGCTGAGGACAGGGCAGAACCCTCCCGCATGCTGCCTGACTGTAGGAGTAGCTGCTAAAATCCTAAAGTTAGTGGATGGGAGAGGTTGCGGGAAAAGCATGTGTGAGCACTGGGCCTGAACTCCCGTGTATCTGAGTTGAATACAGCGATTTCCAACGGCTTTCCTCAACCAGAGTGTAGCTAGGTTCCAAATCCCATGTACGAGCGGGTAGCAGACATCTGCCTCCCATGCATACACACTTCTGAGAGTTGAGCTTATGGCCTGTACCTCCATATCCAGCCTGCTGGTACCCTTGGCTTCTAAAAGGCCTAGGCTCGCTGTTTGACGGAAGTGCTGGGAGAGGTAATTCGAATCACCCGGAACACAAGACGAGTGCCTCCAAGCTCAATTCACGATTTCCCAGTAATTCTTGTGGTAGACAGGTGCTACATACTAAGTTCCATATGTGAGAAGGTAGCTGAACGCCTTGTCCAAAAGCATCTTACTTCTGAGAGTTGAGCACACCCTCAGTCCCTCACACTTCCACACTGCCTGCAGAGTGAGTTTCACACGTCTTCACCAGAGACGATAGCCAGAGGCTTCTGAGTAGAAGTTAACAATGTAGACCTGGAGAGTATCCCCAAGTGCAGTCGACTGGTAATCTTGGAACCTCCTGACTCAGAATACTGCTACCTTCTCACTGCCATAGGAATGCAGCTAGTTGACAGCTAGCTGGCTTCAAGACATGCTTCCCTGAGAGAGCTGAGGACAGGGCAGAACCCTCCCGCATGCTGCCTGACTGTAGGAGTAGCTGCTAACATCGTAATGTTAGCGGCTGGGAGAGGTTGCGGGAAAAGCATGTGTGAGCACTGGGCCTGAACTCCCGTGTATCTGAGTTGAATACAGCGATTTCCAACGGCTTTCCTCAACCAGAGTGTAGCTAGGTTCCAAATCCCATGTACGAGCGGGTAGCAGACATCTGCCTCCCATGCATACACACTTCTGAGAGTTGAGCCTGCTAGTACCCTTGGCTTCTAAAAGGCCTAGGCTCGCTGTTTGACGGAAGTGCTCGGAGAGGTAATTGGAATCTCCCGGCACACAAGACGAGTGCCTCCAAGCTCAATTCACGATTTCCCAGTAATTCTTGTGGTAGACAGGTGCTACATACTAAGTTCCATATGTGAGATGGTAGCTGAACGCCCTGTCCAAAAGCATCTTACTTCTGAGAGTTGAGCACACCCTCAGTCCCTCACACTTCCACACTGCCTGCAGAGTGAGTTTCACACGTCTTCACCACAGACGATTGCCAGAGTCTTCTGAGTACAAGTTAACAATGCAGACCTGGAGGGTATCTCCAGGTGCAGTAGAGTGGTAATCTTGGAACCTCCTGACTCAGAGTACTGCTACCTTCTCACTACCATAGGAATGCAGCTAGTTGACCGCTGGGTTCAAGACATGCTTCCCTGTGAGAGATGAGGACAGGGCAGAACCCTCTCGCATCCTACCTGACTGTAGGAGTAGCTGCTAACATCCGAATGTTAGTGGCTGGGAGAGTTTGCGGGAAAAGCATGTGTGAGCACTGGGCCTGAACTCCCGTGTATCTGAGTTGAATACGGCGATTTCCAATGGCCTTCTTCAATCACAGTGTAGCTAAGTTCCAACTCCCATGTCCGAGTGGGAAGCAGACATCTGCCTCACATGCATATACACTTCTGAGAGTTGAGCTTATGGCCCGTACATCCACATCCAGCCTGCTGGTACCCTTGGCTTCTAAAAGGCCTAGGCTCGGTGTTTGACGGAAGTGCTGGGAGAGGTAATTGGAATCACGCGGCACGCAAGACTAGTGCCTCCAAGCTCAGTTCAGCGATTTCCTAGTAATTCCTGTGGTAGACTGGTGCTACATACTAAGTTCCATACGTGAGAGGGTAGCTGAACGCCTTGTCCAAAACCATCTTACTTCTGAGAGTTGAGCTCACCCTCAGTCCCTCACAGTTCCACACTGCCTGCAGAGTGAGTTTCGCTGGTCGTCAGCAGAGACGTTTGCCAGAGGCTTCTGAGTACAAGTTAACAATGCAGACCTGGAGGGTATCCCCAGGTGCAGTAGAGTGGTAATCTTGGAACCTCCTGACTCAGAATACTGCTTCATTCTCACTGCCATTATAATGCAGCTAGTTGACAGCTTGCTGGCTTCAAGACATGCTTCCCTGAGAGAGCTGAGGACAGGGCAGAACCCTCCCGCATGCTGCCTGACTGTAGGAGTAGCTGCTAACATCCTAATGTTAGTGGCTGGGAGAGTTTGCGGGAAAAGCATGTGTGAGCACTGGGCCTGACCTCCCGTGTATCTGAGTTGAATACAGCGATTTCCAACGGCTTTCCTCAACCAGAGTGTTGCTAGGTTCTAAATCCCATGTACGAGCGGGTAGCAGACATCTTCCTCCCATGCATACACACTTTGAGAGTTGAGCTTATGGCCTGTACCTCCACATCCAGCCTGCTGGTACCCTTGTCTTCTAAAAGGCCTAGGCTCGCTGTTTGACGGAAGTGCTGGGAGAGGTAATTGGAATCTCCCGGCACACAAGACGAGTGCCTCCAAGCTCAATTCACGATTTCCCAGTAATTCTTGTGGTAGACAGGTGCTACATACTAAGTTCCATATGTGAGATGGTAGCTGAACGCCTTGTCCAAAAGCATCTTACTTCTGAGAGTTGAGCACACCCTCAGTCCCTCACACTTCCACACTGCCTGCAGAGTGAGTTTCACAGGTCTTCAACAGAGACGATTGCCAGAGGCTTCTGAGTACAAGTTAACAATGCAGACCTGGAGGGTATCTCCAGGTGCAGTAGAGTGGTAATCTTGGAACCTCCTGACTCAGAGTACTGCTACCTTCTCACTGCCATAGGAATGCAGCTAGTTGACAGCTGGCTTCAAGACATGCTTCCCTGTGAGAGCTGAGGACAGGGCAGAACCCTCCCGCATCCTGCCTGACTGTAGGAGTAGCTGCTAACATCCTTATGTTAGTGGCTGGGAGAGGTTGCTGCAAAAGCATGTGTGAGCACTGGGCAGGAACTCCAGTGTATCTGAGTTGAATACAGCGATTTCCAATGGCCTTCTTCAATCACAGTGTATCTAGGTTCCAACTCCCATGTCCGAGTGGGTAGCATACATTTGCCTCCCATGCATATACACTTCTGAGAGTTGAGCTTATGGCCTGTACCTCCACATCCAGCCTGCTGGTACCCTTGGCTTCTAAAAGGCCTAGGCTCGCTGTTTGACGGAAGGGCTGGGAGAGGTAATTGGAATCACCCGGCACACAAGACTAGTGCCTCCAAGCTCAGTTCAGCGATTTCCTAGTAATTCCTGTGGTAGACTGGTGCTACATACTAAGTTCCATACGTGAGAGGGTAGCTGAACGCCTTGTCCAAAACCATCTTACTTCTGAGAGTTGAGCTCAGCCTCAGTCCCTCACAGTTCCACACTGCCTGCAGAGTGAGTTTCGCAGGTCTTCAGCAGAGACGATTGCAGGAGGCTTCTGAGTAGAAGTTAACAATGCAGACCTGGAGGGTATCTCCAGGTGCAGTAGAGTGGTAATCTTGGAACCTCCTGACTCAGAGTACTGCTACCTTCTCGCTGCCATAGGAATGCTGTTAGTTGACAGCTGGCTTCAAGACATGCTTCCCTGTGAGAGCTGAGGACAGGGCAGAACCCTCCCGCATGCTGCCTGACTGTAGGAGTAGCTGCTAACATCCTAATGTTAGTGGCTGGGAGAGGTTGCGGGAAAAGCATGTGTGAGCACTGGGCCTGAACTCCCGTGTATCTGAGTTGAATACAGCGATTTCCAACGACTTTCCTCAACCAGAGTGTAGCTAGTTTCCAAATCCCAGGTACGAGCGGGTAGCAGACATCTGCCTCCCATGCATACACACTTCTGAGAGTTGAGCTTATGGCCTGTACCTCCACATCCAGCCTGCTGGTACCCTTGGCTTCTAAAAGGCCTAGGCTCGCTGTTTGACGGAAGTGCTGGGAGAGGTAATTTGAATCTCCCGGCACACAAGACGAGTGCCTCCAAGCTCAATTCACGATTTCCCAGTAATTCTTGTGGTAGACAGGTGCTACATACTAAGTTCCATATGTGAGAAGGTAGCTGAACGCCTTGTCCAAAACCATCTTACTTCTGAGAGTTGAGCCCACCCACAGTCCCTCACAGTTCCACACTGCCTGCAGAGTGAGTTTCACACGTCTTCACCAGAGACGATTGCCAGATGCTTCTGAGAACAAGTTAACAATGCAGACCTGTAGGGTATCTCCAGGTGCAGTAGAGTGGTAATCTTGGAACCTCCTGACTCAGAGTACTGCTACCTTCTCACTGCCATAGGAATGCAGCTAGTTGACAGCTGGCTTCAAGACATGCTTCCCTGTGAGAGCTGAGGACAGGGCAGAACCCTCCCGCATCCTGCCTGACTGTAGGAGTAGCTGCTAACATCCTTATGTTAGTGGCTGGGAGAGGTTGCGGGAAAAGCGTGTGTGAGCACTGGGCATGAACTCCCATGTATCTGAGTTGAATACAGCGATTTCCAATGGCCTTCTTCAATCACAGTGTAGCTAGGTTCCAACTCCCATGTCCGAGTGGGTAGCAGACATCTGCCTCCCATGCATACACACTTCTGAGAGTTGAGCTTATGGCCTGTACCTCCACATCCAGCCTGCTGGTACCCTTGGCTTCTAAAAGGGCTAGGCTCGCTGTTTGATGGAAGTGCTGGGAGAGGTAATTGGAATCACCCGGCACACATGACTAGTGCCTCCAAGCTCAGTTCAGCGATTTCCTAATAATTCCTGTGGTAGACTGGTGCTACATACTAAGTTCCATACGTGAGAGGGTAGCTGAACGCCTTGTCCAAAACCATCTTACTTCTGAGAGTTGAGCTCAGCCTCAGTCCCTCACAGTTCCACACTGCCTGCAGAGTGAGTTTCGCAGGTCTTCAGCAGAGACGTTTGCCAGAGGCTTCTGAGACGCAGGGTAACAATGCAGACCTGGAGGGTATCCCCAGGTGCAGTAGACTGGTAATCTTGGAAACTCCTGACTCAGAATACTGCTACCTTCTCACTGCCATAGGAATGCAGCTAGTTGACAGCTGGCTTCACGACGTGCTTCCCTGTGAGAGCTGAGGACAGGGCAGAACCCTCCCGCATGCTGCCTGACTGTAGGAGTAGCTGCTAACATCCTAATGTTAGTGGCTGGGAGAGGTTGCGGGAAAAGCATGTGTGAGCACTGGGCCTGAACTCACGTGTATCTGAGTTGAATACAGCGATTTCCAACGGCTTTCCTCAACCAGAGTGTAGCTAGGTTCCAAAGCCCATGTACCAGGGGGTAGCAGACATCTGCCTCCCATGCATACACACTTCTGAGAGTTGAGCTTATGGCCTGTACCTCCACATCCAGCCTGCTGGTACCCTTGGCTTCTAAAAGGCCTAGGCTCGCTGTTTGACGGAAGTGCTGGGAGAGGTTATTGGAATCACCCGGCACACAAGACTAGTGCCTCCAGCTCAGTTCAAAGATTTCCTAGTAATTCCTGTGGTAGACTGGTGCTACATACTAAGTTCCATACGTGAGAGGGTACCTGAACGCCTTGTCCAAAAGCATCTTCTGAGAGTTGAGCTCAGCCTCAGTCCCTCACAGTTCCACACTGCCGGCAGAGTGAGTTTCGCAGGTCTTCAGCAGAGACGTTTGCCAGAGGCTTCTGAGACGCAGGGTAACAATGCAGACATGGAGGGTATCCCCAGGTGCAGTAGCCTGGTATCCTGGAACCTCCTGACTCAGAATACTGCTACCTTCTCACTGCCATAGGAATGCAGCTAGTTGACAGCTAGCTGGCTTCAAGACATGCTTCCCTGAGAGAGCTGAGGACAGGGCAGAACCCTCCCGCATGCTGCCTTAGTGTAGGACTAGCTGCTAACATCCTAATGTTAGTGGCTGGGAGAGGTTGCGGGAAAAGCATGTGTGAGCACTGGGCCTGAACTCCCGTGTATCTGAGTTGAATACAGCGATTTCCAACGGCTTTCCTCAACCAGAGTGTAGCTAGGTTCTAAATCCCATGTACGAGCGGGTAGCAGACATCTGCCTCCCATGCATACACACTTCTGAGAGTTGAGCTTATGGCCTGTACCTCCACATCCAGCCTGCTGGTACCCTTGGCTTCTAAAAGGCCTAGGCTCGCTGTTTGACGGAAGTGCTGGGAGAGGTAATTGGAATCGCCCGGCACACAAGACCAGTGCCTCCAAGCTCAATTCACGATTTCCCAGTAATTCTTGTGGTAGACAGGTGCTACATACTAAGTTCCATATGTGAGATGGTAGCTGAACGACTTGTCCAAAACCATCTTACTTCTGAGAATTGAGCCCACTCACAGTCCCTCACAGTTCCAC
The DNA here is from genome assembly GCF_053574225.1 of Canis aureus. Taxonomy (NCBI): domain Eukaryota; kingdom Metazoa; phylum Chordata; class Mammalia; order Carnivora; family Canidae; genus Canis; species Canis aureus. The sequence continues at coordinate 56,318,175 of NC_135632.1, read as the reverse complement.
ACTGCCTGCAGAGTGAGTTTCACACGTCTTCACCAGAGACGATTGCCAGAGGCTTCTGAGTACAAGTTAACAATGCAGACCTGAAGGGTATCTCCAGGTGCAGTAGAGTGGTAATCTTGGAACCTCCTGACTCAGAGTACTGCTACCTTCTCACTGCCATAGGAATGCAGCTAGTTGACACCTGGCCTCAAGACATGCTTCCCTGTGAGAGCTGAGGACAGGGCAGAACCCTCCCGCATCCTGCCTGACTGTAGGAGTAGCTGCTAACATCCTTATTTTAGTGGCTGGGAGAGGTTGCGGGAAAAGCGTGTGTGAGCACTGAGCCTGAACTCCCGTGTATCTGAGTTGAATACAGCGATTTCCAATGGCCTTCTTCAATCACACTGTATCTAGGTTCCAACTCCCATGTCCGAGTGGGTAGCAGACATCTGCCTCCCATGCATACAAACTTCTGAGAGTTGAGCTTATGGCCTGTACCTCCACATCCAGCCTGCTGGTACCCTTGGCTTCTAAAAGGGCTAGGCTCGCTGTTTGACGGAAGTGCTGGGAGAGGTAATTGGAATCACCCGGCACACAAGACTAGTGCCTCCAAGCTCAGTTCAGGGATTTCCTAGTAATTCCTGTGGTAGACTGGTGCTACATACTAAGTTCCATACGTGAGAGGGTAGCTGAACGCCTTGTCCAAACACATCTTACTTCTGAGAGTTGAGCTCAGCCTCAGTCCCTCACAGTTCCACACTGCCTGCAGAGTGAGGTTCGCAGGTCTTCAGCAGAGACGTTTGCCAGAGGCTTCTGAAACGCAGGGTAACAAAGCAGACCTGGAGGGTATCCCCAGGTGTAGTCGACTGGTAATCTTGGAACCTCCTGACTCAGAATACTGCTACCGTCTCACTGCCATAGGAATGCAGCTAGTTGACAGCTAGCTGGCTTCAAGACATGCTTCCCTGAGAGAGCTGAGGACAGGGCAGAACCCTCCCGCATGCTGCCTGACTGTAGGAGTAGCTGCTAACATCCTAATGTTAGTGGCTGGGAGAGGTTGCGGGAAAAGCATGTGTGAGCACTGGGCCTGAACTCCCGTGTGTCTGAGTTGAATACAGCGATTTCCAACGGCTTTCCTCAACCAGAGTGTAGCTAGGTTCCAAATCGCATGTACGAGCGGGTAGCAGACATCTGCCTCCCATGCATACACACTTCTGAGAGTTGAGCTTATGGCCTGTACCTCCACATCCAGCCTGCTGCTACCCTTGTCTTCTAAAAGGCCTAGGCTCGCTGTTTGACGGAAGTGCTGGGAGAGATAATTGGAATCTCCCGGCACAAAAGACGAGTGCCTCCAAGTTCAATTCAGGATTTCCCAGTAATTCTTGTGGTAGACAGGTGCTACATACTAAGTTCCATATGTGAGATGGTAGCTGAACGCCTTGTCCAAAAGCATCTTACTTCTGAGAGTTGAGCCCACCCTCAGTCCCTCACAGTTCCACACTGCCTGCAGAGTGAGTTTCACACGTCTTCACCAGAGACGATTGCCAGAGGCCTCTGAGTACAAGTTAACAATGCAGACCTGGAGGGTATCTCCAGGTGCAGTAGAGTGGTAATCTTGGAACCTCCTGACTCAGAGTACTGCTACCTTCTCACTGCCATAGGAATGCAGCTAGTTGACAGCTGGCCTCAAGACATGCTTCCCTGTGAGAGCTGAGGACAGGGCAGAACCCTCCCGCATCCTGCCTGAGTGTAGGAGTAGCTGCTAACATCCTTATGTTAGTGGCTGGGAGAGGTTACGGGAAAAGCGTGTGTGAGCACTGGGCCTGATCTCCCGTGTATCTGAGTTGAATACAGCGATTTCCAATGGCCTTCTTCAATCACACTGTAGCTAGGTTCCAAACTCCCATGTCCGAGTGGGTAGCAGACATCTGCCTCCCATGCATACACACTTCTGAGAGTTGAGCTTATGGCCTGTACCTCCACATCCAGCCTGCTGGTACCCTTGGCTTCTAAAAGGGCTAGGCTCGCTGTTTGACGGAAGTGCTGGGAGAGGTAATTGGAATCACCCGGCACACAAGACTAGTGCCTCCAAGCTCAGTTCAGCGATTTCCTAGTAATTCCTGTGGTAGACTGGTGCTACATACTAAGTTCCATACGTGAGAGGGTAGCTGAACGCCTTGTCCAAAAGCATCTTACTTCTGAGAGTTGAGCTCACCCTCAGTCCCTCACAGTTCCACACTGCCAGCCGAGTGAGTTTCGCAGGTCTTCAGCAGAGACGTTTGCCAGAGGCTTCTGAGACGCAGGGTAACAATGCAGACCTGGAGGGTATCCCCAGGTGCAGTAGACTGGTAATCTTGGAACCTCCTGACTCAGAATACTGCTACCTTCTCACTGCCATAGGAATGCAGCTAGTTGACAGCTGCTTCAAGACATGCTTCCCTGTGAGAGCTGAGGACAGGGCAGAACCCTCCCGCATGCTGCCTGACTGTAGGAGTAGCTGCTAACATCCTAATATTAGTGGCTGGGAGAGGTTGCGGGAAAAGCATGTGTGAGAACTGGGTCTGAACCCCCGTGTGTCTGAGTTGAATACAGCGATTTCCAACGGCTTTCCTCAACCAGAGTGTAGCTACGTTCCAAATCCCATGTACGAGCGGGTAGCAGACATGTGCCTCCCATGCATACACACTTCTGAGAGTTGAGCTTATGGCCTGTACCTCCACATGCAGCCTGCTGGTACCCTTGGCTTCTAAAAGGCCTAACTCGCTGTTTGACGGAAGTGCTGGGAGAGGTAATTGGAATCTCCCGGCACACAAGACGAGTGCCTCCAAGCTCAATTCACGATTTCCCAGTAATTCTTGTGGTAGACAGGTGCTATATACTAAGTTCCATATGTGAGAAGGTAGCTGAACGCCTTGTCCAAAACCGTCTTACTTCTGAGAGTTGAGCTCACCCTCAGTCCCTCACAGTTCCACACTGCCTGCAGAGTGAGTTTCACACGTCTTCACCAGAGACGATTGCCAGAGGCTTCTGAGTACAAGTTAACAATGCAGACCTGGAGGGTATCTACAGGTGCAGTAGAGTGGTAATCTTGGAACCTCCTGACTCAGAGTACTGCTACATTCTCACTGCCATAGGAATGCAGCTAGTTGACAGCTGGCTTCAAGACATGCTTCCCTGTGAGAGCTGAGGACAGGGCAGAACCCTCCCGCATCCTGCCTGAGTGTAGGAGTAGCGGCTAACATCCTTATGTTAGTGGCTGGGAGAGGTTGCGGGAAAAGCATGTGTGAGCACTGGGCCTGAACTCCCGTGTATCTGAGTTGAATACAGCGATTTCCAACGGCTTTCCTCAACCAGAGTGTAGCTAGGTTCCAAATCCCATGTACGAGCGGGTAGCAGACATCTGCCTCCCATGCATACACACTTCTGAGAGTTGAGCTTATGGCCTGTACCTCCACATCCAGCCTGCTGGTACCCTTGGCTTCTAAAAGGCCTAGGCTCGCTGTTTGACGGAAGTGCTGGGAGAGGTAATTGGAATCTCCCGGCACACAAGACGAGTGCCTCCAAGCTCAATTCACGATTTCCCAGTAATTCTTGTGGTAGACAGGTGCTACATACTAAGTTCCATATGTGAGAAGGTAGCTGAACGCCTTGTCCAAAAGCATTTTACTTCTGAGAGTTGAGCACACCCTCAGTCCCTCACACTTCCACACTGCCTGCAGAGTGAGTTTCACATGTCTTCACCAGAGACGATTGCCAGAGGCTTCTGAGTACAAGTTAACAATGCAGACCTGGAGGGTATCTCCAGGTGCAGTAGAGTGGTAATCTTGGAACCTCCTGACTCAGAGTACTGCTACCTTCTCACTGCCATAGGAATGCAGCTAGTTGACAGCTGGCTTCAAGACATGCTTCCCTGTGAGAGCTGAGAACCGGGCAGAACCCTCCCGCATCCTGCCTGACTGTAGGAGTAGCTGCTAACATCCTTATGTTAGTGGCTGGGAGAGGTTGCGAGAAAAGCATGTGTGAGCACTGGGCCTAAACTCCCGTGTATCTCAGTTGAATACAGCGATTTCCAATGGCCTTCTTCAATCACAGTGTAGCTAGGTTCCAACTCCCATGTCCGAGTGGGTAGCAGACATCTGCCTCCCATGCATACACACTTCTGAGAGTTGAGCTTATGACCTGTACCTCCACATCCAGCCTGCTGGTACCCTTGGCTTATAAAAGGCCTAGGCTCGCTGTTTGACGGAAGTGCTGGGAGAGGTAATTGGAATCACGCGGCACACAAGACTAGTGCCTCCAAGGTCAGTTCAGCGATTTCCTAGTAATTCCTGTGGTAGACTGGTGCTACATACTAAGTTCCATACGTGAGAGGGTAGCTGAACGCCTTGTCCAAAACCATCTTACTTCTGAGAGTTGAGCTCAGCCTCAGTCCCTCACAGTTCCACACTGCCTGCAGAGTGAGTTTCGCAGGTCTTCAGCAGAGACGTTTGCCAGAGGCTTCTGAGACGCAGGGTAACAATGCAGACCTGGAGGGTATCCCCAGGTGCAGTAGACTGGTAATCTTGGAACCTCCTGACTCAGAATACTGCTACCTTCTCACTGCCATAGGAATGCAGCTAGTTGACAGCTAGCTGGCTTCAAGACATGCTTCCCTGAGAGAGCTGAGGACAGGGCAGAACCCTCCCGCATGCTGCCTGACTGTAGGAGTAGCTGCTAACATCCTAATGTTAGTGGCAGGGAGAGGTTGCGGGAAAAGCATGTGTGAGCACTGGGCCTGAACTCCCGTGTATCTGAGTTGAATACAGCGATTTCCAACGGATTTCCTCAACCAGAGTGTAGCTAGGTTCCAAATCTCATGTACGAGCGGGTAGCAGACATCTGCCTCCCATGCATACACACTTCTGAGAGTTGAGCTTATGGCCTGTACCTCCACATCCAGCCTGCTGGTACCCTTGGCTTCTAAAAGGCCTAGGCTCGCTGTTTGACGGAAGTGCTGGGAGAGGTAATTGGAATCTCCCGGCACACAAGACGAGTGCCTCCAAGCTCAATTCACGATTTCCCAGTAATTCTTGTGGTAGACAGGTGCTACATACTAAGTTCCATATGTGAGATGGTAGCTGAACGCCTTGTCAAAAACCATCTTACTTCTGAGAGTTGAGGACACCCTCAGTCCCTCACACTTCCACAGTGCCTGCAGAGTGAGTTTCACACGTCTTCACCAGAGACGATTGCCAGAGGCTTCTGAGTACAAGTTAACAATGCAGACCTGGAGGGTATCTCCAGGTGCAGTAGAGTGGTAATCTTGGAACCTCCTGACTCAGAGTACTGCTACCTTCTCACTGCCATAGGAATGCAGCTAGTTGACACCTGGTTTCAAGACATGCTTCCCTGTGAGAGATGAGGACAGGGCAGAACTCTCTCGCATCCTACCTGACTGTAGGAGTAGCTGCTAACATCCTAATGTTAGTGGCTGGGAGAGGTTGCGGGAAAAGCATGTGTGAGCACTGGGCCTGAACTCCCGTGTATCTGAGTTGAATACGGCGATTTCCAATGGCCTTCTTCAATCACAGTGTAGCTAAGTTCCAACTCCCATGTCCGAGTGGGAAGCAGACATCTGCCTCCCATGCATATACACTTCTGAGAGTTGAGCTTATGGCCTGTACCTCCACATCCAGCCTGCTGGTACCCTTGGCTTCTAAAAGGCCTAGACTCGCTGTTTCACGGAAGTGCTGGGAGAGGTAATTGGAATCACGCGGCACACAAGACTAGTGCCTCCAAGCTCAGTTCAGCGATTTCCTAGTAATTCCTGTGGTAGACTGGTGCTACATACTAAGTTCCATACGTGAGAGGGTAGCTGAACGCCTTCTCCAAAACCATCTTACTTTTGAGAGTTGAGCTCACCCTCAGTCCCTCACAGTTCCACACTGCCTGCAGAGTGAGTTTCGCTGGTCTTCAGCAGAGACGTTTGCTAGAGGCTTCTGAGACGCAGGGTAACAATGCAGACCTGGAGGGTATCCCCAGGTGCAGTAGACTGGTAATCTTGGAACCTCCTGACTCAGAATACTGCTACATTCTCACTCCATAGTAATGCAGCAGGTGACAGCTAGCTGGCTTCAAGACATGCTTTCCTGAGAGAGCTGAGGACAGGGCAGGACCCTCCCGCATGCTGCCTGACTGTAGGAGTAGCTGCTAACATCCTAATGTTAGTGGCTGGGAGAGGTTGCGGGAAAAGCATGTGTGAGCACTGGGCCTGAACTCCCGTGTATCTGAGTTGAATACAGCGATTTCCAACGGCTTTCCTCAACCGGAGTGTTGCTATGTTCCAAATCCCATGTACGAGCGGGTAGCAGACATCTGCCTCTCATGCATACACACTTCTGAGAGTTGAGCTTATGGCCTGTACCTCCACATCCACCCTGCTGGTACCCTTGGTTTCTAAAAGGCCTAGGCTCGCTGTTTGACGGAAGTGCTGGGAGAGGTAATTGGAATCTCCCGGCACACAAGACGAGTGCCTCCAAGCTCAATTCACGATTTCCCAGTAATTCTTGTGGTAGACAGGTGCTACATACTAAGTTCCATATGTGAGAAGGTAGCTGAACGCCTTGTCCAAAAGCATTTTACTTCTGAGAGTTGAGCACACCCTCAGTCCCTCACACTTCCACACTGCCTGCAGAGTGAGTTTCACACGTCTTCACCAGAGACGATTGCCAGAGGCTTCTGAGTACAAGTTAACAATGCAGACCTGGAGGGTATCTCCAGGTGCAGTAGAGTGGTAATCTTGGAACCTCCTGACTCAGAGTACTGCTACCTTCTCACTGCCATAGGAATGCAGCTAGTTGACAGCTGGCTTCAAGACATGCTTCCCTGTGAGAGCTGAGGACCGGGCAGAACCCTCCCGCATCCTGCCTGACTGTAGGAGTAGCTGCTAACATCCTTATGTTAGTGGCTGGGAGAGGTTGCGAGAAAAGCATGTGTGAGCACTGGGCCTGAACTCCCGTGTATCTCAGTTGAATACAGCGATTTCCAATGGCCTTCTTCAATCACAGTGTAGCTAGGTTCCAACTCCCATGTCCGAGTGGGTAGCAGACATCTGCCTCCCATGCATACACACTTCTGAGAGTTGAGCTTATGACCTGTACCTCCACATCCAGCCTGCTGGTACCCTTGGCTTATAAAAGGCCTAGGCTCGCTGTTTGACGGAAGTGCTGGGAGAGGTAATTGGAATCACGCGGCACACAAGACTAGTGCCTCCAAGGTCAGTTCAGCGATTTCCTAGTAATTCCTGTGGTAGACTGGTGCTACATACTAAGTTCCATACGTGAGAGGGTAGCTGAACGCCTTGTCCAAAACCATCTTACTTCTGAGAGTTGAGCTCAGCCTCAGTCCCTCACAGTTCCACACTGCCTGCAGAGTGAGTTTCGCAGGTCTTCAGCAGAGACGTTTGCCAGAGGCTTCTGAGACGCAGGGTAACAATGCAGACCTGGAGGGTATCCCCAGGTGCAGTCGACTGGGAATCTTGGAACCTCCTGACTCAGAATACTGCTACCTTCTCACTGCCATAGGAATGCAGCTAGTTGACAGCTAGCTGGCTTCAAGACATGCTTCCCTGTGAGAGCTGAGGACAAGGCAGAACCCTCCCGCATGCTGCCTGACTGTAGGAGTAGCTGCTAACATCCTAATGTTAGTGGCAGGGAGAGGTTGCGGGAAAAGCATGTGTGAGCACTGGGCCTGAACTCCCGTGTATCTGAGTTGAATACAGCGATTTCCAACGGATTTCCTCAACCAGAGTGTAGCTAGGTTCCAAATCTCATGTACGAGCGGGTAGCAGACATCTGCCTCCCATGCATACACACTTCTGAGAGTTGAGCTTATGCCCTGTACCTCCACATCCAGCCTGCTGGTACCCTTGGCTTCTAAAAGGCCTAGGCTCGCTGTTTGACGGAAGTGCTGGGAGAGGTAATTGGTATCTCCCGGCACACAAGACGAGTGCCTCCAAGCTCAATTCACGATTTCCCAGTAATTCTTGTGGTAGACAGGTGCTACATACTAAGTTCCATATGTGAGATGGTAGCTGAACGCCTTGTCCAAAAGCATCTTACTTCTGAGAGTTGAGCCCACCCTCAGTCCCTCACAGTTCCACACTGCCTGCAGAGTGAATTTCACACGTCTTCACCAGAGACGATTGCCAGAGGCTTCTGAGTACAAGTTTACAATGCAGACCTGGAGGGTATCTCCAGGTGCAGTAGAGTGGTAATCTTGGAACCTCCTGACTCAGAGTACTGCTACCTTCTCACTGCCATAGGAATGCAGCTAGTTGACAGCTGGCTTCAAGACATGCTTCCCTGTGAGAGCTGAGGACCGGGCAGAACCCTCCCGCATCCTGCCTGACTGTAGGAGTAGCTGCTAACATTCTTATGTTAGTGGCTGGGAGAGGTTGCGAGAAAAGCATGTGTGAGCACTGGGCCTGAACTCCCGTGTATCTGAGTTGAATACAGCGATATCCAATGGCCTTCTTCAATCACAGTGTAGCTAGGTTCCAACTCCCATGTCCGAGTGGGTAGCAGACATCTGCCTCCCATGCATACACACTTCTGAGAGTTGAGCTTATGACCTGTACCTCCACATCCAGCCTGCTGGTACGCTTGGCTTCTAAAAGGCCTAGGCTCGCTGTTTGACGGAAGTGCTGGGAGAGGTAATTGGAATCACGCGGCGCACAAGACTAGTGCCTCCAAGGTCAGTTCAGCGATTTCCTATTAATTCCTGTGGTAGACTGGTGCTACATACTAAGTTCCATACGTGAGAGGGTAGCTGAACGCCTTGTCCAAAACCATCTTACTTCTGAGAGTTGAGCTCAGCCTCAGTCCCTCAGATTTCCACACTGCCTGCAGAGTGAGTTTCGCAGGTCTTCAGCAGAGACGTTTGCAGAGGCTTCTGAGATGCAGGGTAACAATGCAGACCTGGAGGGTATCCCCAGGTGCAGTCGACTGGTAATCTTTGAACCTCCTGACTCAGAATACTGCTACCTTCTCACTGCCATAGGAATGCAGCTAGTTGACAGCTAGCTGGCTTCAAGACATGCTTCCCTGAGAGAGCTGAGGACAGGGCAGAACCCTCCCGCATGCTGCCTGACTGTAGGAGTAGCTGCTAACATCCTAATGTTAGTGGCTGGGAGAGGTTGCGGGAAAAGCATGTGTGAGCACTGGGCCTGAACCCCCGTGTATCTGAGTTGAATACAGCGATTTCCAACGGCTTTCCTCAACCAGAGTGTAGCTAGGTTCCAAATCCCATGTACGAGCGGGTAGCAGACATCTGCCTCCCATGCATACACACTTCTGAGAGTTGAGCTTATGGCCTGTACCTCCACATCCAGCCTACTGGTACCCTTGGCTTCTAAAAGGCCTAGGCTCGCTGTTTGACGGAAGTGCTGGGAGAGGTAATTGGAATCTTCCGGCACACAAGACGAGTGCCTCCAAGCTCAATTCACGATTTCCCAGTAATTCTTGTGGTAGAGAGGTGCTACATACTAAGTTCCATATGTGAGAATGTAGCTGAACGCCTTGTCCAAAAGCATTTTACTTCTGAGAGTTGAGCACACCCTCAGTCCCTCACACTTCCACACTGCCTGCAGAGTGAGTTTCACACGTCTTCACCAGAGACGATTGCCAGAGGCTTCTGAGTACAAGTTAACAATGCAGACCTGGAGGGTATCTCCAGGTGCAGTAGCCTGGTAATCTTGGAACCTCCTGACTCAGAGTACTGCTACCTTCTCACTGCCATAGGAATGCAGCTAGTTGACAGCTGGCTTCAAGACATGCTTCCCTGTGAGAGCTGAGGACAGGGCAGAACACTCCCGCATCCTGCCTGACTGTAGGAGTAGCTGCTAACATCCTTATGTTAGTGGCTGGGAGAGGTTGCGGGAAAAGCATGTGTGAGCACTGGGCCTGAACTCCCGTGTATCTGAGTTGAATACAGCGATTTCCAAAGGCTTTCATCAATCAGAGTGTAGCCAGGTTCCATATCCCATGTCCGAGTGGGTAGCAGACATCTGCCTCCCATGCATACACACTTCTGAGAGTTGAGCTTATGGCCTGTACCTCCACATCCAGTCTTCTGGTACCCTTGGCTTCTAAAAGGCCTAGGCTCGCTGTTTGACGGAAGTGCTGGGAGAGGTATTTTGAATCACCAGGCACACAAGACTAGTGCCTCCAAGCTCAGTTCAGCGATTTCCTAGTAATTCCTGTGGTACACTGGTGCTACATACTAAGTTCCATACGTGAGAGGGTAGCTGAACGCCTTGTCCAAAAGCATCTTACTTCTGAGAGTTGAGCTCAGCCTCAGTCCCTCACAGTTCCACACTGCCTGCAGAGTGAGTTTCGCAGGTCTTCAGCAGAGACCTTTGCCAGAGGCTTCTGAGACGCAGGGTAACAATGCAGACCTGGAGGGTATCCCCAGGTGCAGTAGACTGGTAATCTTGGAACCTCCTGACTCAGAATACTGCTATCTTCTCACAGCCATTGGAATGCAGCTACTTGACAGCTGGCTTCAAGACATGCTTCCCTGTGAGAGCTGAGGACAGGGCAGAAACCTCCCGCATCCTGCCTGACTGTAGGAGTAGCTGCTAACATCCTAATGTTAGTGACTGGGAGAGGTTGCGAGAAAACCATGTGTGAGCACTGGGCCTGAACTCCCGTGTATCTGAGTTGAATACAGCGATTTCCAACGGCTTTCCTCAACCAGAGTGTAGCTAGGTTCCAAATCCCATGTACGAGCGGGTAGCAGACATCTGCCTCCCATGCATACACACTTCTGAGAGTTGAGCTTATGGCCTGTACCTCCACATCCAGCCTGCTGGTACCCTTGGCTTCTAAAAGGCCTAGGCTCGCTGTTTGACGGAAGTGCTGGGAGAGGTAATTGGAATCTCCCGGCACACAAGACGAGTGCCTCCAAGCTCAATTCACGATTTCCCAGTAATTCTTGTGGTAGACAGGTGCTACATACTAAGTTCCATATGTGAGAAGGTAGCTGAACGCCTTGTCCAAAAGCATCTTACTTCTGAGAGTTGAGCTCACCCTCAGTCCCTCACAGTTCCACACTGCCTGCAGAGTGAGTTTCACACGTCTTCACCAGAGACGATTGCCAGAGGCTTCTGAGTACAAGTTAACAATGCAGACCTGGAGGGTATCCCCAGGTGCAGTAGACTGGTAATCTTGGAACCTCCTGACCCAGAACACTGCTACCTTCTCACTGGCATAGGAATGCAGCTAGTTGACTGCTGGCTTCAAGACATGCTTCCCTGTGAGAGCTGAGGACAGGGCAAAACCCTCCCGCATCCTGCCTGAATGTAGGAGTAGCTGCTAACATCCTTATGTTAGTGGCTGGGAGAGGTTGCGGGAAAAGCATGTGTGAGCACTGGGCCTGAACTCCCGTGTATCTGAGTTGAATACAGCGATTTCCAACGGCCTACAATCAGAGTGTAGCTAGGTTCCAACTCCGATACCCGAGTGGGTAGCAGACATCTGCCTCCCATGCAAACACACTTCTGAGAGTTGAGCTTATGGCTTGTACCACCACCTCCAGCCTGCAGGTTCACTTCGCTTCTAAAAGGCCTAGGCTCGCTGCTTGATGGAAGTGTTGGGAGAGGTAATTGGAATTTCCCGGCACACAAGACTACTGCCTCCAAGTTCAATTCAGCGATTTCCTTGTAATTCCTGTGGTAGACTTGTGCTACATACAAGTTCCATACATCAACAGTTTGAGCTCAGGCACAGGTGGCAAGCAGGGTCAGCAGGTCCAAGTCAGGCCAAAGTGGCGTTCATATTCACTAGGGCACGGTGAGACCCAGAGGGTGACCAGAGTCACCTGTTCCAGGTGAGGTCCATTTGTGGAACACAGTCACCGGGCCCCCATTTTGCCCAGTTGAGGACCATGGTCAACAGGGCCAGGTGAGGCCCAGATGGGGACCGGAGTCCCCAAATCCAGGTGAAGACCAGGTGGGGACCACAGTCCGCAGATCCAGGGTAGTCTCAGGTGCAGACCAGAATCTCCAAGTCCAGGGGAGGTGCAGGTGGCAACCCCACTCACCAGGTCAAGGTGAGGCCAACCGGCAGGCCAGAGTCACCAGATCCAGGTGAGGCCCTAGTGGGGACCAGTGTCACCAGGTAAATGTGAGTCTACAAGAACACCACAGTCACCAGGTCCAGGTGTGGTTCATGTGGGAACGAGAATCACCAGGTACAGGTGAGACCCATGTGGGCACCACAGTCACCAGGTCCAGACTGAGTCCTAGGTGGGGGGAACAAAGTCATCAGGACCAGTTGAGGCCAAAGTGTGGAGCAAAGTTATCATGTCCAGGTGAGGCCCAGGTGGGGAACAGAGTAACCATGTCCCATTGAAGCCAGGTGGGAAAAGAGTCACAAGGTCCAGACGAGGCCTAATGAGGAGTAGATTCACCAGGTCCTGTTGAGGCCCAGTTGAGGACCAGTGCCCCATCTCCGGGTGAGTCCCAGAGGGGGGCCACAGTCAACAGCTTCTGGTGATATCCAGGTTGGAACCAGAGTCACCACGTCAGGGTCAGGCCCAGAGGGGGACCAGAATCACGAGGTCCACTTGAGGCCCCGATGTGGAACTGAGAAACCAGGTCACATGATGCCCATATGAGGACCTGAGTCACGAGGTCCAGGTGAGGTCCCTGGGTACCAGTCACCTCGTCCCGGTGAGGCCCAGGTGGGACCACAGTCACCAGGTCCAGGTGAGGCCCACGTATATAAGAGAGTATCCAGTTGCCAATGATCTCCAGGTTAGGACCAGAGTCAACAGGTCCAGGAGAGGCACAAATATGCATCAGAGACATTGTGTTCCAGGTGAGGCCTAATGGATACCACAGGAATCAGGTGCAGGAGAGCCCCATATGTGAACCAGAGCAACCAGATCCAGGTGAAGTCCAGGTTGGACCACTGTCACAAGGTCCAGGTGAGGCGCAGTTGGCAACAGGATTCACCAAGTCCAGGTGAGGCCCAGGTGGCGACCAGTCACCATATCCAAGTGCGGACAAGCTAAGGACCAGATTCACCAGGTCCAAATGAAGCCCAAGGCGTGTCCAGAGTCACCAGGTAAGTGTGAGGCCCAGAGGTGGACCAGATTAACCAGTTTAATTTGAGGCCCAGAATGCGACCAGAGGTCCCTGATGAGAGTGAGGCCCAGGTGTGGAATAGAGTATCCAGGTCCCAATGGTGCCTGGGTGAGGACCAGAGTCACTAGGGCCATGCAGGCCCAGATGGGGAACAGAATCACTAGGTCCTGGTGAGGCATAGAATAAGACCACAGTCACCAGTATCAGGTGATCCCCTTGTGGGAACCAGAGCCACTTTATCCAGCTGACTCCCAGGTCCAGCTGAGTGCCAGGTCCATGTGAGGCCCACGTGAGGACCAGATTCATCAGGTGGAATTGAGGCATGGGTGGGGACAAGAGTCACCAGGTCTGGATGCGGCCTAGGTGGGGCAAGATTCAGCAGTTCTGAGTTAGGTTCAAGTGGGGACGAGAGAAACCAGGTGCAGGTGAGGCCAAAATGAGGACCAGAGTCACCAGATCCAGGTGAGATCCATGTTGGAAAGAGAGTCACCAGGTCCAGGAGAGGTCCAGGTGGGGGCCAGAGTCAACGGATCCAGGTAAGTCCAGGTGGGGACGTGAGTCACCAGATCCAGGTGAAGCCCAGGTGGAGACCAGAGTCTCTAGGACCAGATGAAGCCCAGGTGAGGACAGGAGATACCAGGTACACGTGAGGCCCCGGTGGGGTCAGATGCAACAGGTCCATGTGAGGCCGGCATGGGGACCATGGTCAACAGGTCTACTTGAGGCCCAAGTGTGGAACACAGTAACCAGGTCCAGGTGAGTCCCAGGTGGTGACAAGGGTCACCATGTCCAGTTGAGGCACAGGTGGGGACCAGGATCACCAGGTCCAGGGGAGGCCGTTGCATGTACCAGAGTCAACAGTTCGAGGTCAGGCGCCGGTGGCATCCAGGGTCAGCAGGTCCAAGGCAGTCCAAAGTGGGGTTCACAGTCACTAGGGCATGGTGAAACCCAGAGGGGGACCAGAGTCACCTGGTCCAGGTGAGGTCCAGTTGTGGAACACAGTCACCGGGTCCCAATTTTGCCCAGTTGAGGACCATGGTCAAAAGGGCCAGGTGAGGCCCAGATGGGGACTGGAATCCCCAAATCCAGGTGAAGCCCAGGTGGGGACCACATTCACCACATCCAGGGTAGTCTCAGGTGCAGACCAGAATCACCAGGTCCAGGTGAGTTGCCGGTGGCAACCACACTGAAGAGGTCCCGCTGAGGCCCTGGTGGGGACCAGAGTGACGAGGTACATGAGAAGCTATAAACACTGCATCCACCAGGTCCACATGATGTCCATGTGGGAACGAGAATCACCAGTTACAGGTGAGGACCAGATGGGGATCCGACTCACCATGTCCAGGTGAGGCCCAGGTGTGAACCAGTGTCACCATATCCAGGTGTGGCCCAGGTGAAGACCAGAGTTAATAGGTCCAGCTGGGTCACTGTTAGTGAACAGTGTAACCATATCCTGATGCTACCCAGGTGGGTACCACAGACACCAGGTCCTGGTGAGGCCCAGGTGGGACCAGAGACATGAGGTCCAGGTGAGGTCCCGATGGGAACCACAGTCACCAGGTCAGGTGAGGCCATGCATAGCATCAGAGTCACCAGTTACAGGTGAGGTCCAGGTGGAGCCAGAGTCACCTGGAACTGAAGAGGCCAAAGTCAGACCAGAGATACCAGTATGAGGCCAGTCCCAGTGGGAAATAGAATAACCATGTCTCGATGATGCCCAGGTAGAACCAGAGTCAACAGTTCCAGATGAGGCCCAGGTGGGGAGCTAATCACTAGGTCCCGGTGAGGCCCAGTTGAGGACAAGAGTCACAAGGTCAAGTTGAGGCCTAGAGGAGTACCAGATTCACCTGGTCTAGGTGATATCCAGATAGACACCAGTGTCATCATGTCAGGGTGAGGCCCAGAGGGGATCCAGAGTCATCATGTCCAGGTGAGGCTCAGGTGTGGAACAGAGTATCCAGGTCATAATGGTCCACAGATGAGGACCAGAGTTACCAGATCTGGGTGAGGCCCAGTTAGGATCAGAGTCACCAGTTCCAGCTGAAGCCAAGAAGGAGTCAACAGCAATCAGGTCCAGGTGGGGAACAAAGTTACCAGGACTGGATGAGGCCCAGATGGGGACCAGATTCACCAGGTCCAGGTGAGGCCGAGGTGGTGACCAGAGTCCCCGGGTGTGAGAGAGGACCAGGTAAGAACCAGATTCACCAGGTGCAAGACGCCCACGTGGCGACCCGAGTCACCAGGTATGGGTGAGGCCAAGGTGGCAACCCCACTCACCAGGTCCAGGTGAGGCCAACCTGCAGGCCATGCAGAGGAACTATGTCCCGATGATGCCCAGGTAGGGAACAGAGTTACCAGGTCCATGTGAGGACAACCTGCAGGCCATGCAGTGGAACCATGATCCGATGATGCCCAGGTTGGGACCAGAGACACCAGGTCCAAATGAGGCCCAGATGGAGCAAATTCACTAGGTCCAGGTGAGACCCAGTTGAGGACCAGAGTCACCAGATTTGGTTGATGCCTAGAGGGGTACCAGAATCACCTCGTCCAGGTGACATGCAGATGGGGACCAGAGTCACCAGGTCAGGGAGAGGCCCAGAGAGGTTCCAGAGTCATCATGTCCAGGTGAGGCTCAGGTGAGGAACAGTGTCACCAGGTACCATGATGCCCAGGTGAGGACCAGAGTCACCAGATATGGGTGACGCGGAGATAGGATCAGAGTCACCAGTTCCAGGTGAGGCCAAGAAAGAGTCCACAGCAATCAGGTCCAGGTGGGGAACAAAGTCACCAGGACTGGGTGAGGCCCAGATGGGGACCAGATTCACCAGGTCCAGGTGAGGCCCAGGTGGTGACCAGAGTCCCTGGGTCTGGGATAGGACCAGGTAAGGACCAGATTCACCAGGTCGAAGAGGCCCACGTGGGGAACTGAGTCACCAGGTATGGGTGAGGCCCAGGTGGCAACCCCTCTCAGCAGTTCAAGGTGAGGCCAACCTGCAGGGCATGCTGAGGAACAGTGACCCGATGATGCCCAGGTAGGGACCAGAGTTATCAGGTCCATGTGAGGACAACCTGCAGGCCATGCAGTGGAACCATGTCCCGATGATGCCCAGGTAGGGACCAGAGTCACCAGGTCCAAATTAGGCCCAGATGGAGCATATTCACTAGTTTCAGGTGAGGCCCAATTGAGGACCAGAGGCACCAGAACTGGTTGAGGCCTAGAGGGTACCAGAATCACCTGGTCCAGGTGACATCCAGATGGGGACCAGAGTCACCAGGTCAGGGTGAGGCCCAGCCAGGTTCCAGAGTCATCATGTCCAGGTGAGGCTCAGGTGTGGAACAGAGTCACCAGGTACCAATGATGCCCAGGTGAGGACCAGAGTCACCAGGCCTGAGTCACGCGCAGAGAGGATAAGAGTCACCAGTTCCAGGTGAGGCCAAGAAAGAGTCCAAAGCAATCAGGTCCAGGTGGGGAACAAAGTCACCAGGACTGGGTGAGGCCCAGATGGGAAGAGATTCACCAGGTCCAGGTCAGGCCCAGGTGGTGACCAGAATCCCCGGGTCTGAGAGAGGACCATGTAAGGACCAGATTAACCAGGTCCAAGAGGACAACGTGGGTTCCTGAGTCACCAGGTATGGGTGAAGCTCAGGTGGCAACCTCACTCACCAGGTCCAGGTGAGGCCAACCTGCAGGCCACAGTCAGCAGATCCAGGTGAGGCCCTAGTGGGGACAGGTGTCACCAGGTAAATGTGAGTCTACAAGAACACCACAGTCACCAGGTCCAGGTGTGGTGCATGTGGGAACGAGAGTCACCAGGTACAGGTGAGACCCAGGTGGGGACCACAGTCACCAGGTCAAGATTGAGGCCTAGGTGGGGAGACGAGAATCATCAGGAGCATTTGAGGCCAAAGTGTGGATCAAAGTTATCATGTTCAGGTGAGGCCCAGGTGGGGAACAGAGTAACCATGTCCCATTGATTCCAGGTGGGAAAAGAGTCACAAGGTCCAGACGAGGCCTAAGTGAGGAGTAGATTCACCAGGTCCTGTTGAGGCCCAGTTGAGGACCAGTGTCCCCAGCTCCGGGTGTGACACCCGGTTCTGGTGATATCCAGGTGGGGACCAGAGTCACCACGTCAGGGTGAGGCCCAGAGGGGGACAAGAATCACTAGGTCCAGGTGAGGCCCCTATGTGGAACTGAGAAACCAGGTCCCATGATGCCCATATGAGGACCTGAGTCACCAGGTCCAGGTGAGGTCCCTGTGGGAACCAGTCACCTCGTCCAGGTGAGGTCCAGGTGGGACCACAGTCACAAGGTCCAGTTGAGGCGCAGGTGGCAACAGGATTCACCAAGTCCAGGTGTGCCCCAGGTGAAGTCCAGAGTTAATAGGTCCGGCTGGGACACTGATAGTGAACAGTGTAACGATATCCTGATGCTACACAGGTGGGTACCAGAGACACCAGTTCCTGGTGAGGCCCAGGTGGAACCAGAGACATGAGGTCCAGGTGAGGTCGCAATGGGAACCACAGTCACCAGGTCAGGTGAGGCCATGCTTAGAATCAGAGTCAGCAGTTACCGGTGAACCCAAGGTGGATCCAGAGTCACCTGGTATAGAAGAGGCCAAATCAGGACCAGAGTTACCAGGATCAGGTCAGTCCCAGTGGGGAATACAGTAACCATGTCCCGATGATGCCCAGGTAGAACCAGAGTCACCAGGTCTAGATGAGGCATAATTGGGGAGCATATTCACTAGGTCCCCGTGAGGCCCAGGTGAGGACCAGAGTCACCAGGTCTAGTTGAGGCCTAGAGGGGTACCAGATTCACCTGGTCTAGGTGACATCCACATGGGGACCAGAGTCACCCCCTCAGGGTGAGGCCCAGAGTGGATCCAGAGTCATCATGTCCAGGTGAGGCTCAGGTGTGGAACAGAGTATCCAGATCATAATGGTCCACAGTGGAGGACCAGAGTCAGCAGATTGAGTTAGGCCCAGTTAGGATGAGAGTCACCAGTTCCAGGTGAGGCCAAGAAGGAATCCACAGCAATCAGGTCCAGGTGGGGAACAAAGTCACCAGGACTGGGTGAGGCCCAGATGGGGACCAGATTCACCAGGTCCAGGTGATTCCCGGTGGTGACCAGAGTTACCAGTTCCGGGTGAGGACCAGGTAAGGACCAGATTCACCAGGTCCAAGTGAGGCCCACGTGGGGACCTGTGTCACCATGTATGGGTGAGGCCCAGGTGGCAACCCCACTCACCAGGTCCAGGTGAGGCCAACCTGCAGGCCATACAGAGGAACCGTGTCCCGATGAAGCCCAGGTAGGGACGAGAGTTACCAGGTCCAGGTGAGGACAACCTGCAGGCCATGCAGTGGAACCAGGCCCCCATGATGCCCAGGTAGGGACCAGAGTAACCAGGTCCAAATGAGGCCAAGATGGAGCATATTCACTAGGTCCAGCCGAGGCCCAGTTGAGGACCAGAGACACCAGATCTGGTTGAGGCCTAGAGGGGTACCAGAAACACCTGGTCCAGGTGACATCCAGATGGGGACCAGAGTCACCAGGTCAGGGTGAGGCCCAGAGAGGTTCCAGAGTCATCATGTCCAGGTGAGGCTCAGGTGTGGAACAGAGTCACCAGGTAACAATGATGCCCAGGTGAGGACCAGTGTCACCAGGCCTGAGTCACGCGCAGAGAGGATAAGAGTCACCAGTTACAGGTGAGGCTAAGAAAGAGTCCACAGCAATCAGGTCCAGGTGGGGAACAAAGTCACCAGGACTGGGTGATATCCAGATGGGGAAGAGATTCACCAGGTCCAGGTGAGGCCCAGGTGGTGACCCGAGTTAGGAATTCCGGGTGAGGATCAGGTAAGGACCAGATTCACCACGTACAAGTGAAGCCAAAGTGGGGACCTGTGTCACCAGGTATGGGTGAGCCCCAGGTGGCAACCCCACTCACTAGGTCCAGGTGAGGCCAAGCTGGAAGCCTGCAGAGGAACCGTGTCCCGATGATGCCCAGGTAGGGACCAGAGTAACCAGGTCCAGCTGAGGCAAACCTACAGGCCATGCAGTGGATCCATGTCCCGATGATGCCCAGGTAGGGACCAGAGTC
Organism: Canis aureus; assembly: GCF_053574225.1. Taxonomy (NCBI): domain Eukaryota; kingdom Metazoa; phylum Chordata; class Mammalia; order Carnivora; family Canidae; genus Canis; species Canis aureus. Next base: position 56,298,968 of record NC_135632.1, on the reverse strand, counting down.
ACCAGGTCCAAATGAGGCCCAGAGGAGCATATTCAGTAGGTCCAGGTTAGGCCCAGTTGAGGACCAGAGTCACCAGAAGTGGTTGAGGCCGAGAGGGGTACCAGAATCACCTGGTCCAGGTGACATCCATATGGAGACCAGAGTCCAGGTCAGGGTTAGGCCCAGAGTGGTTCGAGAGTCCAGAGCCTCATGTCCAGGTGAGGCTCAGGTGTGGAACAGAGTCACCATGTACCAATGATGCCCAGGTGAGGACCAGTGTCACCAGGTCTGGGAGACACGCAGATAGGATCAGAGTCACCAGTTCCAGGTGAGGCCAAGAAGGAGTCCACAGCAATCAGATACAGGTGGGTAACAAAGTCAACAAGCCTGGGTGAGGCCCAGAGGGGATCAGATTCACCAGGTCCAGGTAGGCCCAGGTGGTGACCAGAGACCCCGGGGCAGGGAGACGACCAGGTAAGGACCATATTCCCCAGGTCCAAGAGGCCCACGAGGGGACCTGACTCACCAGGTATGGGTGAGGCCCAGGTGGCAACCCCACTCACCAGGTCCAGGTGAGGCCAACCTGCATGCCAAAGTCACCAGATCCACGTGAGGCCCTAGTCGGCACCGGAGACAGCAGGTAAAAGTGAGTCTACAAGAACACCACAGTCACCAGGTCCAGGTGTGGTTCATGTGGGAACGAGAGTCACCAGTTCCAAGTGAAAACCAGGTGGAGACGACAGTCACCAGGTCCGGATTGAGGCCTAAGAGGGTACCAGTGTCATCAGGAACAGTTGAGGCCCAACTGTGGAGCAAAGTTATCATGTCCAATTGAGGCTCAGGTGTGGAACAGAGTATCCAGGTCATAATGGTCCACAGGTGAGGACCAGAGTCACCAGATCTGGGTGAGGTCCTGTTAGGATCAGAGTCATCAGTTCCAGGTGAGGCCAAGAAGGAGTCCACAGCAATCAGGTCCAGGTGGGGAACAAAGTCACCAGGACTGGGGGAGGCCCAGATGGGGACAGATTCACCAGGTCCAGGTGATTCCCAGGTGATGACCAGAGTTACCAGTTTCGGGTGAGGAACAGGTAAGGACCAGATTCACCAGGTCCAAGTGAAGCCCACGTGGGACCTGTGTCACCAGGTATGGGTGAGACCCAGGTGGCAACCCCAATCACCAGGTCCAGGTGAGGCCAACCTGCAGGCCATGCAGTGGAACCATGTCCCGATGATGCCCAGGTAAGGACCGGAGTCATCAGGTCCAAATGAGGCCCAGATGGGGCATATTCACTAGGTCCAGGTGAGGCCCAGTTGAGGACCAGAGTCACCAGATCTGGTTGAGGCCTAGAGGGGTACCAGAATATCCTGGTTCAGGTTACATCCAGATGGGGACCAGAGTCACCAGGTCAGGGTGAGGCGCAGAGAGGTTCCAGAGTCATCATGTCCAGGTGAGCCTAAGGTGTGGAACAGAGTCCCCAGGTACCAATAATTGCCAGGTGATGACCAGAGTCACCAGGTCTGGGTGACACGCAGATAGGATCAGATTCAACAGTTCCAGGTGAGGCCAAGAAAGAGTCCAGAGCAATCAGATCCAGGTGGGAAACAAAGTCAGCAGGCCTGGGTGAGGCCCAGATGGGGGCCAGATTCACCAGGTCCAGGTGAGGCCCAGGTGGTGACCAGAGTCCCCGGGTCTGAGAGAGGACCAGGTAAGGACCAGATTCACCAGGTCCAAGAGGCACACGTGGGGACCTGAGTCACCAGGTATGGGTGAGGTCCAGGTGGCAACCCCACTCTCAAGGTCCAGGTGAGGCCAACCTGCAGGCCAGAGTCACCAGATCCAGGTGAGGCCCTAGTGGGGACCGGAGTCACCAGGAAAATGTGAGTCTACAAGAACACCACAGTCACCATGTCCAGGTGTGTTTCATGTGGGAACGAGAGTCCCCAGGTCCAGGTGAGACCCAGTTGGGGACAACAGTCACCAGGTCCAGATTGAGGCCTAGGTGGGGGGACCAGATTCATCAGGAGCAGTTGAGGCCAAAGTGTGGAGCAAAGTTGTCATGTCCAGGTGAGGCCCAAGTAGGGAACAGAGTAACCATGTCCCATTGATGTCAGGTGAGAAAAGAGTCACAAGGTCCAGACGAGGCCTAAGTGGTGAGTAGATTCACCAGGTCCTGTTGAGGCCCAGTTGAGGACCAGTGTCCCCATCTCCGAGTGAGTCCCAGAGGGGGACCAGAGTCACCCGGTTCTGGTGATGTCCAGGTGGGGACCAGAGTCACCAAGTCAGGGTCAGGCCCAGAGAGAGACGAGAATCACTAGGTCCAGGAGAGGCCCCAATGTGGAACTGAGAAACCTGGTCCCATGATGCCCATATGAGGACCTGAGTCACCACGTCCAGGTGAGGTCCCTGTGGGAACCAGTCACCTCGTCCAGGTGAGGCCCAGGTGGGACCACAGTCACCAGTTCCAGGTGAGGCCCAAGTTATAAGAGAGTATCCAGCTCCCAATGATTTCCAGGTAAGGACCAAGTCAACAGATCCAGGAGAGGCCCAAATATGGATCAGAGTCATTGTGTTACAGGTGAGGCCAGATGGAGACCACAGGAACCAGATCCAGGAGAGTCCCATATGTTAACCAGAGCCACCAGATCCAGGTGAGTTCCAGGTGGGACCACAGTCACAAGGTCCAGGTGAGGCGCAGGTGGCAACAGGATTCACCAAGTCCAGGTGAGGCCCAGGTGGCGACCAGTCACCACATCCAGGTGCGGACCAGCTAAGGAACAGATTCACCAGGCCCAAGTGAAGCCCAAGGGGTGTCCAGAGTCACCAGGTAAGGGTGAGGCCCAGAGGGGGAACCAGAGTAACCAGTTAATTTGAGGCCCAGAATGGGACCATGATCCCTAGTCAAAGTGAGGCCCAGGTGTGGAATAGAGTATCCAGGTCCCAATGATGCCTGGGTGAGGACCAGAGTCACTAGAGCCATGCAGGCCCAGATGGGGAACAGAATCACCAGCTCCTGGTGTGGCATAAACTAAGATCACAGTCAACAGTATCAGGTGAGCCCCTTGTGGGAACCAGAGCCACTCTATCCAGCTGAGTCCCAGGTCCATGTGAGGCCCACGTGAGGACCAGATTCAACAGGTCGCATTGAGGCATAGCTGGGGACAAGAGTCACCAGGTCTGGGTGCGGCCTAGGTGGGGGAAGATTCAGCAGTTCTAAGTTAGGTCAAAGTGGGGACGAGAGACACCAGGTCCAGGTGAGGACAAACTGAGGACCAGAGTCACCAGATGCAAGTGAGGTCCATGTTGGAAAGAGAGTCACCAGGTCCAGGAGAGGTCCAGGTGGGTAACAGAGTCACCAGATACAGGTGAAGCCCAGGTGGGGACCAGAGTCACTAGGTCCAGATGAGGCCCAGGTGAGGACCAGAGTTACCAGGTACACGTGAGGCACCGGTGGGTATCAGAGGCAACAGGGTCATGTGAGGCGGGCTTGGGGACCATGGTCAAGAGGTGTACTTGAGGCCCAGGTGTGGAACACAGTAAGCAGGTCCAAGTGAGTCCCGGGTGGTGACAAGAGTCACCACGTCCAGGTGAGGCCCAGGTGGGGACCAGGATCACCAGGTGCACGGGAGGCCCTTGAAAGAACCAGAGCCAACAGTTCGAGGTCAGGCGCAGGTGGCAACCAGGGTCAGCAGGTCCAAGTCATGCCAAAGTGGGGTTCACAGGCACTAGGACATGGTGGGACCCAGAGGGGGACCAGAGTCACCTGGTCCAGGTGAGGTCCAGTTGTGGAACACAGTCACCGGGTCCCAATTTTGCCCAGTTGAGGACCATGGTCAACAGGGCCAGGTGAGCCCCAGATGGGGACCGGAGTCCCCAAATCCAGGTGAAGCCTAGGTGGGGACCACAGTCACTAGATCCAGGGTATTCTCAGGTGCAGACCAGAATCACCAGGTGCAGGTGAGATGCAGGTGGCAACCACACTGAAGAGGTCTCGGTGAGGCCCTGGTGGGGATCAGAGTCACGAGGTACATGAGAAGCTAGAAACACTGCAGCCACCAGGTCCACATGATGTCCATGTGGAAACGAGAATCACCAGTTACAGGGGACGACCAGGTGGGGATCCGAGTCACCAAGTCCAGGTGAGACCCCGGTGGGAACCAGTGTCACCATGACCAGGTGTGGCCCAGGGGAAGTCCAGAGTTAATAGGTCCGGCTGTGTCACTGTTAGTGAACAGTGTAACCATATCCTGATGCTACCCAGGTGGGTACCAGAGACACCAGGCCCTGGTTAGGCCCAGGTGGGACCAGAGACTTGAGGTCCAGGTGAGGTCCCGATGGGAACCACAGTCACCAGGTCAGGTGAGGCCATGCTTAGGATCAGAGTCACCAGTTACAGGTGTGGCCCAGGTGGAGCCAGAGTCACTGGTACAGAAGAGGACAAAGTCCGGACCAGAGTTACCAGGATCAGGTCAGTCCGAGTGGGGAATAGAGTAACCATGTCCCGATGATGCCCAGGTAGAACCAGATCACCAGGTCCAGATGGGGCGCAGGTGGGGAGCATGATAACTAGGTCCCAGTGAGGCCCATTGAGGACCAGAGTCACGAGATCTGGTTGAGGCCTAGAGGGGTACCAGAAACACCTGGTCCAGGTAACATCCAGATGGGGACCAGAGTCACCATGTCAGGGTTAGGCCCAGAAAGGTTCCAGAGTCATCATGTCCAGGTGAGGCTCAGGTGTGGTACAGAGTCACCAGGTACCAATGATGCACAGGTGAGGACCAGAGTCACCAGGTCTGGGTGAGCTGAAGATAGGATCAGAGTCACTAGTTCCAGGTGAGGCCAAGAAAGAGTCCACAGCAATCAGGTCCAGGTGGGGAACAAGTCCCGAGGACTGGGTGAGGCCCAGATGGGGACCAGATTCACCAGGTCCAAGTGATTCCCAGGTGGTGAACAGAGTTACGAGTTCCGGGTGAGGACCAGGTAAGGACCAGATTCACCAGGTCCAAGTGAGGCCCACGTGGGGACCTGTGTCAACAGGCATGTGTGAGGCCCAAGTGACAACCCTTCTCACCAGGTCCAGGTGAGGCCAACCTGCAGGCCATGCAGAGGAATCATGTCCCGATGATGCCGAGTTAGGGACTAGAGTTCTCAGGTCCAGGTGAGGCCAACCTGCAGGCCATGCAGTGGAACATGTCCCGATGATGCCCAGGCAGGAACCAGAGTTACCAGGTGCAGGTGAGGCCAACCTTCAGGCCATGCAATGGAACCATGTCCCGATGATGCCCAGGTAGGGATCATTGTCACCAGGTCCAAATGAGGCCCAGATGGAGCATATTCACTAGGTGCAGGTGAGGCCCAGTTGAGGATCACAGTCACCAGATCTGGTTGAGTCCTAGAGGGGTACCAGAATCACCTGGACTACGTGACATGCAGATGGGGACCAGAGTAACCAGGTCAGGGTGAGGCCCAGAGAGGTTCCAGAGTCATCATGTCCAGGTGAGGCTCAGGTGTGGAAGAGAGTCACGAGGTACCAATGATGCCCAGGTGAGTACAGAGTCACCAGGTCTGGGTAACGCGCAGATAGAATCAGAGTCACCAGTTCCAGGTGAGGCCAAGAAGGAGACCACAACAATAAGGTCCAGGTGGCGAAAAAGCCACCAGGACTGGGTGAGGCCCAGATGGGGACCAGATTCACCAGGTCCAGGTGAGGCCCAGGTGGTGACCAGAGTCCCAGGGTCTGGGAGAGGAGCAGGTAAGGACCAGATTCACCAGGTCCAAAGGTCCACATGGGGACAGAGTCACCAGGTATGGGTGAGGTCCTGGTGGCAACCCCACACACCAGGTCCAGGTGAGGACAGCCTGCAGGCCAGAGTCACCAGATCCAGGTGAGGCCCTAGTGGGGACCGAAATCACCAGGTAAATGTGAGTCTACAAGAACACCACAGTCACCAGGTCCAGGTGTGGTTCATATGGGAACGAGAGTCACCAGGTTCGGGTGAGACCCAGGTGGGGACCACAGTCACCAGGTCCAGATTGAGGCCTAGGTGGGGGGACCAGAGTCATCAGGACCAGTTGAGGCCAAAGTGTGGAGCAAAGTTATCATGTCCAGGTGAGGCCCAGGTGGGGAACAGAGAAACCATGTCCCATTGATGCCAGGTGGGAAAAGAGTCACAAGGTCCAGACGAGTCCTAAGTGAGGAGTAGATTCACCAAGTCCTGTTGAGGCCCAGCTGAGGACCAGTGTCCCCAGCTCCGGGAGAGTCCCAGAGGGGGACCAGAGTCACCCGGTTCTGGTGATATCCAGGGGGGGACCCGAGTCAGCACGTCAGGGTGAGTCCCAGAGGGGGACTAGAATCACTAGGTCCACTTGAGGCCCCTATGTGGAACTGAGAAACCAGGTCCCATGATGCCCATATGAGGACCTGAGTCACCAGGTCCAGGTGAGGTCCCTGTGGGAACCAGTCACCTCGTCCAGGTGAGGCCCATGTGGGACCACAGTCACCAGGTCCAGGTGAGGCCCAGGTATGTAAGAGAGTATCCAGGTCCCAATGATGCCCAGGTAAGGACCAGAGTCAACAGGTCCAGGAGAGGCCCATTTATATATCAGAGTCATTGTGTTCCAGGTGAGGCCAGATGGAAACCACAGGAACCAGGTCCAGGAGAGCCCCATATGGGAACCAGAGCCACCAGATCCAGGTGAGGTCCAGGTGGGACCACAGTCACAAGGTCCAGGTGAGGCGCTGGTGGCAACAGGATTCACCAAGTCCAGGTGAGAATCAGGTGGCGACCAGTCACCAGATCCAGGTGCGGACCAGCTAAGGACCAGATTCACCAGGCCCAAGTCAAGCCCAAGGGGTGACCAGAGTTACCAGGTAAGGGTGAGGCCAAGAGCGGGAACCAGAGCAACCAGTTTAGTTTGAGGCCCAGAATGGGACCAGAGGTCCCTGGTCAAAGTGAGGCCCAGGTGTGGCATAGAGTATCCAGGTCCCAATGATGCCTGGGTGAGGACCAGAGTCACTAGGGCCATGCAGGCCCAGATGGGGAACAGAATCACTAGGTCCTGGTGAGGCATAGAATAAGACCACAGTCAGCAGTATCAGGTGAGCCCCTTGTGGGAACCAGAGCCACTCTATCCAGCTGAGTCCCAGGTCCATGTGAGGCCCACGTGAGGACCAGATTCATCAGGTCGAATTGAGGCATAGCTGGGGACAAGAGTCACCTTGTCTCTTGTCACACCTTGTCACAAGGCCTAGGTGGGGCAAGATTCAGCAGGTCTGTGTTAGGTCCAAGTGGGGACGAGCGACACCAGGTCCAGGTGAGGCGAAACTGAGGAACAGAGTCACCAGATCCAGGTGAGGTCCATGTTGGAAAGAGAGTCACCAGGTCCAGGAGAGGTCCAGGTGGGGACCAGAGTCACCAGATCCAGGTGAAGTCCAGGTGGGGACCAGTGTCACCAGATCCAGGTGAAGCCCAGGTGGGGACCAGACTCACTAGGTCCAGATGAGGCCCAGGTGAGGGTCAGAGTTACCAGGTACACGTGAGGCCCCGGTGTGGATCAGAGGCAACAGGTCCATGTGAGGCCGGTTTGGGGACCATGGTCAACAAGTCTACTTGAGGCCCAGATGTGGAACACAGTAAGCAGGTCCAGGTGAGTACGCGGATGTGATATGAGTCACCACGTCCAGGTGAGTCCCAGGTGGGGACCAGGATCACAAGGTACAGGGTAGGCCCTTGAAAGTCCCAGAGTCAACAGTTCGAGATCAGGCGCAGGTGCCAACCAGGGTCAGCAGGTCCAAATCAGGCCCAAGTGTGGTTCACAGTCACTAGGGCACGGTGAGACCCAGAGGGAGACCAGAATCACCTGGTCCAGGTGAGGTCCAGTTGTGGAACACAGTCACCGGGTCCCAATATTGCCCAGTTGATGACCATGGTCAAGAGGGCCAGGTGAGGCCCAGATGGAGACCGGAGTCCCCAAAGCAGGTGAAGCCCAGGTGGGGACCACAGTCAACAGATCCAAGGTAGTCTCAGGTGCAGACCAGAATGACCAGGTCCAGGTGTGGTGCAGGTGGCAACCACACTCACCAGGTCCCGGTGAGGCACTGGTGGGGACCAGAGTCACGAGGTACATGAGAAGCTAGAAACACATGGGATCCCTGGGTGGCGCAGCGGTTTGACCCTGCCTTTGGCCCAGGGCGCGATCCTGGAGACCCGGGATCGAATCCCACGTCGGGCTCCCTGTGCATGGAGCCTGCTTCTGCCTCTGCCGGTGTCTCCGCCTCTCTCTTTCTCTGTGACTATCATAAATAATAAAAATTAAAAAAAAAGAAGCTAGAAACCCTGCATCCAACAGGTCCACATTAGCTCAATGTGGGAACGAGAATCACCAGTTACAGGTGAGGACCAGGTGGGGATTTGACTCACCATGTCCAGGTGAGACCCAGGTGGGAACCAGTGTCACCATGTCCAGGTGTGGCCTAGGTGAAGACCAGAGTTAATAGGTCCGGCTGGGTCACTGTTAGTGAACAGTTTAACCATATCCTGATGCTACCCAGGTGGGTACCAGAGACAACAGGTCCTGGTGAGGCCCAGGTGGGACCAGAGACATGAGGTCCAGGTGAGGTCCCGCTGGGAACCACAGTCACCAGGTCAGGTGAGGCCATGCTTAGGATCAGACACCAGTTACAGGTGAGGCCCAGGTGGAGCCAGAGTCACCTGTTACAGAAGAGGCCAAAGTCAGGACCAGAGTTACCAGGATCAGGTCTCTCCAAGTGGGAATAGAGTAACCATGTCCCGTTGATGTCCAGGTAGAACCAGAGTCACCAGGTCCAGATGAGGCGCAGGTGGGGAGCATGTTCACTAGGTCCCGTTGAGGCCGAGTTGAGGACCAGAGTAACCAGGTCTAGTTGAGGCCTAGAGGGGTACCAGATTCACCTGGTCTAGGTGACATCCAGATGGGGACCAGAGTCCCCACATCAGGCTGAGGCCAAGAGGGGATCCAGAGTCATCATATCCAGCTGAGGCTCAGGTGTGGAACAGAGTATCCAGTTCATAATGGTCCACGGGTGAGGACCAGAGTCACCAGATCAGGTTGAGGCCCAGGTAGGATCAGAGTCACCAGTTCCAGGTGAGGCCAAGAAGGAGTCCACAGCAATCAGGTCCAGGTGGGGAACAAAGTCACCAGGACTGGGTGAGGCCCAGATGGGGACCAGATTCACCAGGCCCAGGTGATAATCTAGTGGTGACCAGAGTTACCAGTTCCGGCTGACCACCAGGTATGGACCAGATTCACCAGGTCCAAGTGAGGCCCAGGTGGTGACCAGAGTCCCCGGGTCTGGGAGAGGACCAGGTAAGGACCAGAGTCACCAGAACTGGTTGAGGCCGAGAGGGGTAACAGAATCACCTGGTCTAGGTGAAATCCAGATGGAGACCAGAGTCACCATGTCAGGGTTAGGCCCAGAGTGGTTCGAGAGTCCAGAGCCTCATGTCCAGGAGAGGTTCAGTTGTGGAACAGAGTCACCAGGTACCAGTGATGCCCAGGTGAGGAAAAGAGTCACCAGGTCTGGGTGACACGCAGATAGGATCAGGTCACCAGGTCCAGGTGAGGCCATGAAAGAGTCCACAGCAATCAGGTCAAGGTGGGGAACAAAGTCACCAGGACTGAGTGAGGCCCAGATGGGGACCGGATTCACCAGGTCCAGGTGAGGCCCAGGTGGTGACCATAGTCCCCGGGTCTGGGAGAGGACCAGTTAAGGACCAGATTCACATGTCCAAGAGGCCCACGTGGAAACCTGAGTCACCAGGTATGGGTGAGGCCCAAGTGGCATCCCCACTCACCATGTCCATGTGAGGCCAACCTGCAGGCCAAGTCACCCGATTCACGTGAGGCCCTAGTGGGGACTGGAGTCACCAGTTAAAAGTGATTCTACAAGAACAACACAGTCAACAGGACCTGGTGTGGTTCATGTGTGAACGAGAGTCACCAGGTCCAGGTGAGACCCAGGTGGGGACAACAGTCACCAGGTCCAGATTGAGGCCTAGGTCGGGGGACCAGAGTCATCAGGACCAGTTGAGGCCAAAGTGTGGAGCAAAGTTATCATGTCCATGTGAGGCCCAGGTGGGGAAGAGTAACCATGTCCCATTGATGGCAGGTGGGAAAAGAGTCACAAGGTCCAGACGAGGCCTTAGTGAGGAGTAGATTCACCAGGTCCTGTTGAGGCCCACTTGAGGACCAGTGTCCCCAGCTCCGGGTGAGTCCCAGAGGGGGAACAGTGTCACCCGGTTCTGGTGATATCTAGGTGGGGACCAGAGTCACCACGTCAGGGTGAGGCCCAGAGTGGAACGAGAATCACTAGGTCCAGATGAGACCCCGATGTGGAACTGAGAACCCTGGTCCCATGATGCCCATATGAGGACCTGAGTCACCAGGTCCAGGTGAGGTCACTGTGGGAACCAGTCACCTCGTCCAGGTGAGGCCCAGATGGGACCACAGTCACCAGGTCCAGGTGAGGCCCAGGTATATAGAGAGTATCCAGGTCACAATGATGCCCAGGTAAGGACCAGAGTCAACAGGTCCAGGAGAGGACCAAATATGGATCAGAGTCATTGTGTTCCAGGTGAGGCCAGATGGAGACCACCGGAACCAGGTCCAGGAGAGCCCCATATGGAACCAGAGCCACCAGATCCAGGTGAGGTCCAGGTGGGACCACAGATAGAAGGTCCAGGTGAGGCGCAGGTGGCAACAGGATTCACCAAGGCCAGGTGAGGCCCAGGTGGCGACCAGTCACCAGATCCAGATGCGGACCTTCTAAGGACCAGATTGACCAGGCCCAAGTGAAGCCCAAGGGGTGACCAGAGTCACCAGGTAAGGGTGAGGCCCAGAGGGGAACCAGAGTAACCAGTTTAGTTTGAGGCCCAGAATGGGACCAGAGGTCCCTGGTCAAAGTGAGGCCGAGATGTGGAATAGAGTATTCAGGTCCCAATGATGCCTGGGTGAGAACCAGAGTCACTAGGGCCATGCAGGCCCAGATGGGGAACAGAATCACTAGGTCCTGGTGAGGCATAGAAAGACCACAATCACCAGTATCAGGTGTGCCCCTTGTGGGAACCAGAGCCACTCTATCCAGCTGAGTCCCAGGTCCATGTGAGCCCCACGTCAGGACCAGATTCATCAGGTCGAATTGAGGCATAGCTGGGGACAAGAGTCACCAGGTGTGGGTGCGGCCTAGGTGGGGCACGATTCAGCAGTTCTGAGTTAGATCAAAGTGTGGACGAGAGACACCAGGTCCAGGTGAGGCCAAACGGAGGACCAGAGGCACCAGATCCAGGTGAGGTCCATGTTGGAAAGAGAGTCACCAGATCCAGGAGAGGTCCAGGTGGGGACCAGAGTCAGCAGATCCAGGTGAAGTCCAGGTGGGGACCAGAGTCACCAGATCCAGGTGAAGCCTAGGTGGGGACCAGAGTCACTAGGTCCAGATGAGGCCCAGGTGAGGATCAGTGTTACCAGATACACGTGAGGCCTCGGCGGGGATCAGAGCCAAAAGGTCCACGTGAGGCCGGCTTGGGGACCATGGTCAACAGGTCTACTTGAGGCCCAGGTGTTTAACACAGTAATCATGTCCAGGTGAGTCCCCGGTGGTGACAAGAGTCACCACGTCCAGGTGAGGCCCAATTGGAGACCAGGTCACCAGGTACAGGGGAGGCCCTTGAGAGAACCAGAGACAACAGTTCGAGGTCAGGCGCAGGTGGCAACCAGGGTCAGCAGGTCCAAGTCAGGCCAAAGTGCGGTTCACAGTCACTAGGGCACAGTGAGACCCAGAGAGGGACCAGAGTCACTTTGTCGAGGTGAGTTTCAGTTGTGGAATGCAGTCACCGGGTCCCAATTTTGCCCAGTTGAGGACCATGTTCAACAGGGACAGTTGAGGCCCAGATGGGGACCGGAGTCCCCATGTTCAGGTGAAGCCCAGGTGGGGACCACCGTCACCAGTCAAGGGTAGTCTCAGGTGGAGACCAGAATCACTAGGTCCTGGTGAGGTGCAGGTAGCAACCACACTCACCAAGTCCCGGTGAGGCCCTGGTGGGGACCAGAGTCACGAGGTACATGAGAAGCTAGAAACACTGCAGCCACCAGGTCCACATGGTGTCCATGTGGGGACGAGAATTACAAGTTACAGGTGAGGACCAGGTGGGGATCTGAGTCACCATGTCCAGGTGAGACCCTGGTGGGAACCAGTGTCAGCATGTCCTAGTGTGGACCAGGTGAAGACGAGAGTTAATAGGTCCGGCCGGGTCACTGTTAGTGAACAGTGTAACCATATCCTGATGCTACTCAGGTGGGTACCAGATACAAGGTCCTGGTGAGTCCCAGTTGGGACCAGAGACATGAGGACCAGGTTAGGTACCGATGGAAACCACAGTCACCAGGTCAGGTGAGGCCATGCTTATGTTCAGAGTCACCACTTACAGGTGAGGTCCAGGGGGAGCCAGAGTCACATGGCACAGAAGTGGCGAAAGTCAGGACCAGAGTTACCACGATCAGGTCAGTCCCACTGGGAATAGAGTAACCACGTCCCGATGATGCCCAGGTAGAACCACAGTTACCAGGTCCAGCTGCGGCCAATCTAAAGGCCATGCAGTGGAACCATGTCCCGATGATGCCCAGGTAGGGAAGAGAGTCACCAGGTCCAAATGAGGCCCAGATGGTGCATATTCAATAGGTCCAGGTGAGGCCCAGTTGAGGACCAGAGTCACCAGACCTGGTTGAGGCCTAGAGGGGTACCAGAATCACCTGGTCCAGGTGACATTCAGATGGGTCCAGAGTCACCAGGTCAGGGTGAGGCCCAGAGGTTCCAGAGTCATCATGTCCAGGTGAGGCTCAGGTGTGGAACAGAGTCACCAGGTAGCAGTGATGCCCAGGTGAGGACCAGAGTCACCAGGTCTGGGTGACGCGCAGATAGGATCAGAGTCACCAGTTCCAGGTGAGGCCAAGAAAGAGTCCACAGCAATCAGTTCCAGGTGGGGATCAAAGTACCAGGACTGGGTGAGGTCCAGATGGGAACCAGAATCACCAGGTCCAGGTGAGGCCCAGGTGGTGACCAGAGTCCCCGGTTCTGGGAGAGGACCAGGTAAGGACCAGATTCACCAGGTCCAAGAGGCACACGTGGGGACCTGTGTCACCAGGTATGGGTGAGGCCCAGGTGTCAACCCCACTCACCAGGTCCAGGTGAGGTCAACCTACAGGCCAGAGCCACCAGATTCAGGTGAGGCCCTAGTGGGGACCGGAGTCACCAGGTAAATGTGAGTCTACAAGAACACCACAGTCACCAGGTCCAGGTGTGGTTCATGTGGGAACGAGAGTCACCAGGTCCAGGTGAGACCCAGGTGGGGACCACAGACACCGGGTCCAGATTGAGGCCTAGGTGGGGAGAGGAGAGTCATCAGGACCAGCTGAGGCCAAAGTGTGGAGCAAAGTTAACATGTTTATGTGAGGGCCAGTTGGGGAACCGATTAACGATGTCCCATTGATGCCAGGTGGGAAAAGAGTCACAAGGTCCAGAGGAGGCCTAAGTGAGGAGTAGATTCACCAGGTCCTGTTGAGGCCCAGTTGAGGACCAGTGTCCCCAGCTCCGAGTGAGTCCCAGAGGGGGACCAGAGTCACCCGGTTCTGGTGATACCCAGGTGGGGACCAGAGTCACCACGTCAGGGTGAGGCCTCGAGGGGGACGAGAATCACAAAGTACAGGTGAGGCCCCGATGTGGAACTGAGAAAACAGGTCCCATGATGCCGATATGAGGACCTGAGTCACCAGGGCCAGGTGAGGTCCCTGTGGGAATGAGTCACCTCGTCCAGGTGTGGTCCAGGTGGGACCACAGTCACCAGGTCCAGGTGAGGCCCAGGTATAAAAGAGAGTATCCAGGTCCCAATGATGCCCAGGTAAGGACCAGAGACAACATGTACAGGAGAGGCCCAAATATGAATCAGAGTCATTGTGTTCCAGGTGAGGCCAGATGGAGACCACAGGAACCAGTTCCAGGAGAGCCACATATGGGAACCAGAGCCACCAGATTCAGTTGAGGTCAAGGTGGGACCACAGATAGAAGGTCCAGGTGAGGCGCAGGTGGCAACATGATTCATAAAGTCCAGGTGAGGCCCGGGTGGCGACCAGTCTCCACATCCATGTGCGGACCAGGTTAGGACCAGATTCACCAGGCCCAAGTGAACCCCAAGTGATGACCAGAGTCACCAGGTCCGCGTGAGGCCCAGAGAGGGAACCAGAGTAACCAGTTTAGTTTGAGGCCCAGAATGGGACCAGAGATCCCTGATCAAAGTGAGGCCAAGGTGTGGAATAGACTATCCAGGTCCCAATGATGCCTGGGTGAGGACCAGAGACACTACGGCCATGCAGGCCCAGATGGGGAACAGAATCAATAGGTCCTGGTGAGGCATAGAATAAGACCACAGTCAACAGTATCAGGTGAGCCCCTTGTGGGAATCAGAGCCACTCTATCCAGCTGAGTCCCAGGTCCATGTGAGGCCCACGTGAGGACCAGATTTAACAGGTAGAATTGAGGCATAGCTGGGGACAAGAGTCACCAGGTCTGGGTGCGGCCTAGGTGGGGCAAGATTCAGCAGTTCTGAGTTAGGTCAAAGTGGGGACGAGAGACACCAGGTCCAGGTGAGGCCAAACTGAGGAGCAGAGTCACCAGACCCAGGTGAGGTCCATGTTGGAAAGAGAGTCACCAGGTCAAGAGGAAGTCCAGGTGGGGACCAGAGACACCAGATCCAGGTGAAGTCCAGGTGGGGACCAGAGTCACCAGATCCAGGTGAAGCCCAGGTGGGGACCAGTGTCACTAGGTCCAGATGAGACCCAGGTGAGGACCAGAGTTACCAGGTACACGTAGGCCCCGGTGGGGATCAGAGGCAACAGGTCCATGTGAGGCCGTCTTGGGGACCATGGTCAACAGGTCTACTTGAGGCCCTGGTGTGGAACACAGTGAGCAGGTCCAGGTGATTCCCCGGTGGTGAGAAGGGTCACCACGTCCAGGTGAGGCCCAGGTAGGTCCAGGATCACAAGGTCCAGGGGAGGCCCTTGAAAGAACCAGAGTCAACAGTTCGAGGTCAATCGCAGGTGGCAACCATTTTCTGCATGTCCAAGTCAGGCCAAAGTGGGGTTCACAGTCACTAGGGCACGGTGACACCCAGAGGGGACCAGAGTCACCTAGTCCAGGTGAGGTCCAGGTGTGGAACACAGTCACTGGGTCCCAATTTTGCCCAGTTGCGGACCATGGTCAACAGGGCCAGGTGAGGCCCAGATGGGGACCAGAGTCCCCAAATCCAGGTGAAGCCCAGGTGGGGACCACAGTCACCAGATCCAGGGTAGTCTCAGGTGCAGACCAGAATCACCAGGTCCAGGTGAGGTGCAGTTGGCAACCACAGTCACCAGGTCCCGGTGAGGCCCTGGTGGGGACCAGAGTCACGAGGTACATGAGAAGCTAGAAACACTACAGCCACCAGATCCCCATGATGTCCATGTGGGAACGAGAATCAACAGTTACAGGTGAGGGCCAGGTGGGGATCCGACTCTCCATGTAGAGGTGAGACCCAGGTGGGAACGAGTGTCACCATGTCCAAGTGTGGCCCAGGTGAAGACCAGAGTTAATAGGTCCGGTTGGGTCACTGTGAGTGAACAGTGTAACCATATCCTGATTCTACCCAGGTGGTTAACAGAGACACCAGGTCGTGGTGAGGCCCAGGTGGGACCAGAGACATGAGGTCCAGTTGAGGTCCCGCTGGGAACCACAGTCACCATGTCAGGTGAGGCCATGCATAGTATCAGAGTCACCAGTTACAGGTGAAGCCCAGGTGGAACAGAGTCACCTGGTACAGAAGAGGCCAAAGTCAGGACCAGAGTTACCAGGATCAGGTCAGTCCCATTGGAGAATAGAGTAACCATGTCCCGATGATGCCCAGGTAGAACCAGAGTCACCAGGTCCAGATGAGGCACAGGTAGGGAGCATATTCACTAGGTCCTGGTGAGGCCCAGTTGAGGACCAGAGTCACCAGGTCTAGTTGAGGCCTAGGGGGGTACCAGATTCACCTGGTCTAGATGACATCCACATGGGGACGAGAGTCACCATGTCAGGGTGAGGCCCAGAGGGGTTCCAGAGTCATCATGTCCAGGTGAGGCTCAGGTGTGGAACAGAGTATCCAGGTCATAATGGTCCACAGGTGAGGACCAGAGTCACCAGATCTGTGAGAGGCCCAGTTAGGATCAGAGTCACCAATTCCAGTTGAGGCCAAGAAGGAGTCCACAGCAATCAGGTCCAGGTGGGGAACAAATTCACCAGGACTGGGTGAGGACTAGATGCGGACAAGATTCACCAGGTCCAGGTCATTCCCAGGTGATGACCAGAGTTACTCTTCCAGGTGAGGACCAGGTAAGGACCAGATTCACCAGATCCAAGTGAGGCCCACGTACGGACCTGTGTCACCAGGTATGGGTGAGGCCCATGTGGCAACGCAACTCAATAGGTCCAGGTGAGGCCAAGGTGCAGGCGATGCAGAGGAACCGTGTCCCAATATGCTCAGGTAGGGACCAGATTTACCAGGTCCAGTTAAGGCCATTCTACAGGCCATGCAGTGGAAACATGTCCCGATGATGCCCAGGTAGGGACCAGAGTCACCAGGTCCAAATGAGGCCCAGATGGAGCATATTCACTAGGTCCAGGGGAGGCACAGTTGAGGAACAGAGTCACCAGATATGATTGAGGCCTAGATGGGTACCAGAATCACCTGGTCTGGGTGCGGCCTAGGTGGGGCAAGATTCAGCAGTTCTGAGTTAGGTCAAAGTGGGGACGAAAGACACTAGGTCCAGGTGAGGCCAAACTGAGGACCAGAGTCACCAGATCCAGGTGAGGTCCATGTTGGAAAGAGAGTCACCAGGTCCAGGAGAGGTCCAGGTGGGGACCAGAGTCACCAGATCCAAGTGAAGACCAGGTGGGGACCAGAGTCACCAGATCCAGGTGAAGCCCAGGTGGGGACCAGAGTCACTAGGTCCAGGTGACGCCCAGGTGAGGACCAGAGTTACCAGATACACGTGAGGCTCCGGTGGGATCAGAGGCAACAGGTCAATGTGAGGCCGGCTTGGGGACCATGGTCAACAGGTCTACTTAGGCCCAGGTGTGGAACACAATAAGCAGGTCCAGGTGAGTCCCCGGTGGTGACAAGAGTCACCACGTCAGGTGAGGCCCAGGTGGGGACCAGTGTCAACATGTCCAGGTGTGGCCAAGGTGAAGACCAGAGTTAATAGGTCCGTCTGGGTCACTGTTAGTGAACAGTGTAACCGTATCCTGATGCTACCCAGGTTTGTACCAGAGACACCAGGGCCTGGTGAGGCCCAGGTGGGACCAGAGACACGAGGTCCAGGTGATGTCCCGATGGGAACCACAGTCACCAGGTCAGGTGAGGCCATGCTTAGAATCAGAGTCACCAACTACCGGTGAACCCAAGATGGACCCAGAGTCACCTGGTACAGAAGAGCCCAAAACAGGACCAGAGTTACCAGGATCAGGTCAGTCCCAGTGGGGAATACAGTAACCATGTCCCGATGATGCCCAGGTAGAACCAGACTCACCAGGTCCAGATGAGGCACAGTTGGGGAGCATATTTACAAGGTCCCGGTGAGGCCCAGTTGAGGACCAGAGTAACCAGGTCTAGTTGAGGGGTAGAGGGATACCAGATTCACATGGTCTAGGTGACATCCAGATGGGGACCAGAGTCACCATGTCAAGGTGAGGCCCAGAGGGGATACAGAGTCATCATGTCCAGGTGAGGCTCCGGTGTGGAACAGAGTCACCAGGTACCAATGATGCCCAGGTGAGGACCAGAATCACCAGGTCTGGGTGACGCACAGATAGGATCAGAGTCACCAGGTCCAGGTGAGACCAAGAAAGAGTCCACAGCAATCAGGTCCAGGTGGGGCACAAAGACCCGAGGACTGGGTGAGGCCCAGATGGGAACCAGGTTCACCAGGTCCAGGTGATTCCCAGGTGGTGAACAGAGTTACGAGTTCCGGGTGAGGACCAGGTAAGGACCAGATTCACCAGGTCCAAGTGAGGCCCACGTGGGGACCTGTGTCACCAGGCATGGGTGAGGCCCAGGAGACAACCCCTCTCACCAGGTCCAGGTGAGGCCAACCTGCAGGCCATGGAGAGGAACCATGTCCTGGTGATTCCCAGGTAGGGACTAAAGTTCTCAGCTCCAGGTGAGGCCAACCTGCAGGCCATGCAGTGGAACATGTCCCGATGATGCCCAGGTAGGGATCAGAGTCACCAGGTCCAGGTGAGGCTAACCTGCAGGCCATACAGTGGAACCATGTCCCGATGATGCCCAGGTAGGAACCAGAGTCACCAGGTCCAAATGAGGCCCAGATGGAGCATATTCACTAGATCCAGGTGAGGACCAGTTGAGGACAAGAGTCACCAGATCTGGTTGAGGCCTAGAGCCGTACCAGAAACACCTGGTCCAGGTGACATCCAGATGGGGAGCAGAGTCACTAGGTCAGGGTGAGGCCCAGAGTGTTTCCAGAGTCATCATGTACAGGTGAGGCTCAGGTGTGGAACAGAGTCACCAGGTACCATTGATGCCCAGGTGAGGACCCGAGTCACCAGGTATGGGTGACACGCAGATAGGATCAGAGTCACAAGTTCCAGGTGAGGCCAAGAAAGAGTCTACAGCAATCAGGTCCAGGTGGGGAACAAAGTCAACAGGACTGGGTGCGGCCCAGATGGGGACCAGATTCACCAGGTCCAGGTGAGGACCAGGTGGTGACCAGAGTCCCAGGGTCTGGGAGAGGACCAGGTAAGGACCAGATTCACCAGGTCCAAGAGGCCCACGTGGGGACCTGAGTCACCAGGTATGGTTGAGGCCCAGGTGGCAACCCTACTCACCAGGTCCAGGTCAGTCCAACCTGCAGGCCAGAGTCACCAGATCCAGGTGAGGGCCTAGTGGGGACAGGAGTCACCAGGTAAATGTGAGTCTACAAGAACACCACAGTGACCAGGTCCAGGTGTGGTTCATGTGGGAACGAGAGTCACCAGGTCCAGGTGAGACCCAGGTGGGGACCACAGTCACCAGGTCCAGATTGAGGCCTAGGTGGGGGGACCAGAGTCATTGGGACCAGTTGAGGCCAAAGTGTGGAGCAAAGTTATCATGTCCAGGTGAGGCCCAGGAGGGGAAGAGAATAACCATGTCCCATTGATGCCAGGTGGGAAAAGAGTCACAAGGTCCTGATGAGGCCTAAGTGAGGAGTAGATTCACCAGGTCCTGTTGAGGCCCAGTTGAGGACCAGTGACCCCAGGTCCGGGTGAGTCCCAGAGGGGGACCAGAGTCACCCAGTTCTGGTGATATCCAGGTGGGGACCAGAGTCAGCACGTCAGGGTGAGGCCCAGTGGGGGATAAGAATCAGTAGGTCCAGGTGAGGCCCCAATGTGGAACTGAGAAACCAGGTCCCATGATGCCCATATGAGGACCTGAGTCACCAGGTCCAGGTGAGGTCCAGTTGTGGAACACAGTCACGGGTCCCAATTTGGTCCATGTGAAGACCATGGACAACAGGGCCAGGTGAGGCACGGATTGGGACTGGAGTCCCCAAATCCAGGTGAAGCCCAGGTGGGGACCACAGTCACAAGATCCAGGGTAGTCTCAGGTGCAGACCAGAATCACCAGGTCATGATGAGGTGCAGGTGGCAACCACACTCACCAGGTCCCAGTGAGGCCCTGGTGCGGACCAGATTCTCGAGGTACATGAGAAGCTAGAAACACTGCAGCCACCAGTTCCACATAATGTCCATGTGGGAACGAGAATCACCAGTTACAGGTGAGGACCAGGTGGGGATCTGACTCACCATGTCCAGGTGAGACCCTGGTGGGCACCAGTGTCACCACGTCCAGGTGTGGACCAGGTGAAGACCAGAGTTAATAGGTCCCCCTGGGTCACTATTAGTAAACAGTGTAACCATATCCTGATGCTCCCCAGGTGGGTACCAGAGACACCAGGCCCTGGTGAGGCCCAGGTGGGACCAGAGACATGAGGTCCAGGTGAGGTCCCGATGGGAACCACAGGCACCAGGTCAGGTGAGGCCATGCTTAGAATCAGAGTCACCAGTTACAGGTGAGGCCCAGTTGGAGCCAGAATCAGCTGGTACAGAGAAGCCGAAGTCATGGCAAGAGTTACCAGGATCAGGTCAGTTCCAGTGGGGAACATAGTAACCATGTCCCGATTTTGCCCAGATAGAACCAGCGTCACCAGGTCCAGATGAGGCGCAGGTGGGGAGCATATTCACTAGGTCCCGTTGAGGCCCTGATTAGGACCAGGGTCACCAGGGCTAGTTGAGGCCAAAGGGGTACCAGATTCACCTTATCTAGGTGACATCCAGATGGGGACATGAGTCACCATGTCAGGCTGAGGCCCAGAGGGGATCCAGAGTCATCATGTCCAGGTGAGGCTCAGGTGTGGAACAGAGTATCCAGGTCATAATGTTCCACAGGTGAGGACCAGAGTCACCAGATCTGGGTGAGGTCCAGTTAGGATCAGAGTCACCAGTTCCAGGTGAGGCCAAGAAGGAGTCCACAGCAATCAGGTCCAGGTGCGGAAGAAAGTCAACAGGACTGTGTGAGGCCCACATGGGGACCAGATTCACGAGGTCCAGGTGATTCCCAGGTGGTGACCAGGGTTACCAGGTCCGCGTGAGGACCAGGTAAGGACTAGAGTCACCAGGTCCAAGTGAGGCCCACGTGGGGACCTGTGTCTCCAGGTATGGGTGAGCCCCAGGTGGCAACCCCACTCACTACGTCCAGGTGAGGCCAACCTGGAGGCCATGCAGAGGAACCGTGTCCCGGTGATGCCCAGGTAGGGACCAGAGTTACCAGGTCCAGCTGAGGCCAACCTGCAGGTCATGCAGTGGATCCATGTCCCGATGATGCCCAGGAAGGAACCAGAGTCACCAGGTCCAAATGAGGCCCAGATGGAGCATATTCAATAGGTCTAGGTGAGGCCCATTTGAGTACCAGAGTCACCAGAACTGGTTGAGGCCTAGAGGGGTACCAGAATCACCTGGTCCAGGTGACATCCAGATGGAGACGAGAGTCACCAGGTCAGGGTTAGGACGAGAGTGGTTCCAGAGCCCAGAGCCTCATGTCCAGGTGAGGCTCAGGTGTGGAACACAGACACCAGGTACCAATGACGCCCAGGTGAGGACCAGAGTCACCAGGTCTGGGTGACACGCAGATAGGATCAGAGTCACCAGGTCCAGGTGAGGCCATGAAAGAGTCCACAGCAATCAGGTCAAGGTGGGGAACAAAGTCACCAGGACTGAGTGAGGCCCAGATGGGGTCGGATTCACCTGGTCCAGGTGAGGCCCAGGTGGTGACCGGAGTCACCGGGTCTGGGGAAGGACCAGGTACGGACCAGATTCACCAGGTCCAAGGGGCCCACGTGGGGTCCTGAGTCACCAGGTATGGGTGATGCCCAGGTTGCAACCCCACTCACCAGGTCCAGGTGAGGCCAACCTGCAGGCCAGAGTCACCAGACCCAGATGAGGCCCTAGTGAGGACAGGAGTCACCAGGTATATGTGAGTCTACAAGAACACCACAGTTACCAGGTCCAGGTGTGGTTAATGTGGGAACTTAGTCACCAGGTCCAGGTGCGACCCAGGTGGGGACCACAGTCACCAGGTCCAGATTGAGGCCTAGGTGGGGCGACCAGTGTCATCAGAACCAGTTGAGGCCAAAGTGTGGAGCAAAGTTATCATGTCCACGTGAGGCCCAGGAGGGGAACAGAGTAACAATGTCCCATTGATGCCAGGTGCGAGAAGAGTCACAAGGTCCAGTCGAGGCCTAAGTGAGGAGTAGATTCACCAGGTCCTGTTGAGGCCCAGTTGAAGACCAGTGTCCCCAGCTACGGGGGAGTCCCAGAGGGGACCAGAGTCACCAGGTACTGGTGATATCCGGGTGGGGACCAGAGTCACCACCTCAGAGTGAGGCCCAGAGGGGGACGAGAAACACTAGGTCCAGGTGAGTCCCCGATGTGTAACTAAGAAACCAGGTCCCATGATGCCCATATGAGGACCTGAGTCACCAGGTCCAGTTGAGGTCCCTGTGGGAACCAGTCACCTCGTCCAGGTGAGGCCCAGGTGGGACCACAGTTACCAGTTCCAGGTGAGGCCCAGGTATATAAGAGAGTATCCAGGTCCCAATGATGCCTAGGTAAGGATCTGAGTCAACAGGTCCAGCGGAGGCCCAAATATGGATCAGAGTCATTGTGTTCCAGGTGAGGCCAGATGGAGACCACAGGAACCAGGTCCAGGAGAGCCCCATATGTTAACCAGAGCCACCAGATCCAGGTGAGGTCCAGGTGGGACCAAAGTCACAAGGTCCAGGTGACGTGCAGGTGGCAACAGGATTCACCAAGTCCAGGTGAGGCCCAGGTGGCGACCAGTCACCAGATCCAGGTGAGGACCAGCTAAGGACCAGACTCACCAGGCCCAGGTGAAGCCCAAGGGGTGACCAGTGTCACCAGGTAAGGGTGAAGCCCAGAGGGGGAACCAGAGTAACCAGTTATTTTGACGCCCAGAATGGGACCAGAGGTCCCTGGTCCAAGTGAGGCCCAGGTGTGGAATAGAGTATCCAGGTCCCAATGATGCCTGGGTGAGGACCAGAGTCACTAGGGCCATGCAGGCCCAGATGGGGAACAGAATCACTTGGTCCTGGTGAGGCATAGAATAAGACCACAGTCAGCAGTATCAGGTGAGCCCCTTGTGGGAACCAGAGCCACTCTATCCAGCTGAGTCCCAGGTCCATGTTAGGCCCACGTGAGGACCAGATTCATCAGGTCGAATTGAGGCATAGCTGGGGTCAAGAGTCACCAGGTCTGGGTGCGGCCTAGGTGGGGCAAGATTCAGCAGTTCTGAGTTAGGTCCAAGTGGGGACGAGAGACACCAGGTCCAGGTGAGGCCAAACTGAGGACCAGAGACACCAGATCCAGGTGAGGTCCATGTTGGAAAGAGAGTCACCAGGTCCAGGAGAGGTCCAGGTGGGTACCAGAGTCACCAGATCCAGGTGAAGTCCCGGTGGGGACCAGAGTCACCAGATCCAAGTGAAGCCCAGGTGGGGACCAGAGTCACTAGGTCCAGATGAGGCCCAGGTGAGGACCAGAGTTACCAGGTACACGTGAGACCCCGGTGGGATTCAGAGGCAACAGGTCCATGTGAGGCCGGCTTGGGGACCATGGTCAACAGGTCTACTTGAGGCCCATGTGTGGAACACAGTAAGCAGGTCCAGGTGAGTCCCCGGTGGTGACAAGAGTCACCACGTCCAGGTGAGACCCAGGTGGGTACCAGGATCACCAGGTACAGGGGAGGCCTTTGAAAGAACCAGAGTCAACAGTTTGAGGTCAGGCACAGGTGGCAACCAAGGTCAGCAGGTCCAAGTCAGGCCAAAGTGGGGTTCAGAGTCATTAGGGCACGGTGAGACCCAGAGGCGGACCAGAGTCACATGGTCCAGGTGAGGTCCAGTTGTGGAACAAAGTCACCGGGTCCCAATTCTGCACAGTTGAGGACCATGGTCAACAGGGCCAGGTGTGGCCCAGTTGGGGACCGGAGTCCCCAAATCCAGGTGAAGCCCAGGTGGAGAAGTCAGTCACCAGATCCAGGGTAGTCTCAGGTGCAGACCAGAATCACCAGGTCCAGGTGAGGTGCAGGTGGAAACCACACTCACCAGGTCCCGGTGAGGCCCTGGTGGGGACCAGAGTCACGAGGTACATGAGAAGCTAGAAACACTGCAGCCACCAGATCCACATGATGTCCATGTGGGAACGAAAATCACCAGTTACAGGTGAGACCCAGGTGGGGATCCGAATCAACATGTCCAGGTGAGACCCAGGTGGGAACGAGTGTCACCATGTCCAGGTGTGGCCCAGGTGAAGACCAGAGTTAACAGGTCCGGCTGGGTCACTGATAGTGAACAGTGTAACCATATCCTGATGCTACCCAGGTGGTAACCAGAGACACAAGGTCCTGGTGAGACCCAGGTGGGACCAGAGACATGAGGTCCAGGTGAGGTCCCGATGGAAACCCCAGTCACCAGGTCAGGTGAGGCCATGCTTAGGATCAGAGTCACCAGTTACAGGTGAGGCCCAGGTGGAGCCAGAGTCACCAGGTCCAGATGAGGCGAAGGTGGGGAGCATATTCACTACTTCCCATTGAGGCCCAGTAGAGAACCAGAGTCACCAGGTCTAGTTGAGGCCTAGAGGGGTACCATATTCACCTGGTCTAGGTACCTTCCAGATGGGGACATGAGTCACCAGGTCTGGGAGAGGCCCAGAGGGGATCCAGAGTCATCATGTCCAGGTGAGTCTCAGGTGTGGAACAGAGCATCCAGGTCATAATGGTCCACAGGTGAGGACCAGAGTCAACAGATCTGGGTGAGGCCCAGTTAGGATCAGAGTCAACAGTTCCAGGTGAGGCTAAGAAGGAGTCCACAGGAATCAGGTCCAGGTGGGGAAAAAAGTCACGAGGACTGGGTGAGGCCCAGATGGGGACCAGATTCACCAGGTCCAGGTGATTCCCAGGTGGTGAACAGAGTTACGAGTTCCAGGTGAGGACCAGGTAATGACCAGATTCACCAGGTCCAAGTGAGGCCCACGTGGGGACCTGTCACCAGGCATGTGTGAGGCACAAATGACAACCCCACTCACCAGGTCCAGGTGAGGCCAACCTGCAGGCCATGCAGAGGAACCATGTCCCGATGATGCCGAGGTAGGGGCTA
The DNA here is from genome assembly GCF_053574225.1 of Canis aureus. NCBI lineage: Eukaryota > Metazoa > Chordata > Mammalia > Carnivora > Canidae > Canis > Canis aureus. Next base: position 56,274,172 of record NC_135632.1, on the reverse strand, counting down.
GAGTTCTCACGTCCAGTGAGGCCAACCTGCAGGCCATGCAGTGGAACATGTCCCGATGATGCCCAGGTAGGAACCAGATTTACCAGGTCCAGGTGAGGCCAAACTGCAGGCCATGCTTTGGAAACAGGTCCCAATGATGCCCAGGTAGGGATCAGAGTCAACAGGTCCAAATGAGGCCCACATGGAGCATATTCACTAGGTGCAGGTGAGGCCCAGTTGAGGATCACATTCACCAGATCTGGTTGAGTCCTAGAGGGGTACCAGAATCACCTGGACCAGGTGACATCCAGATGGGGACCAGAGTCACCAGGTCAGGGTGAGGCCCAGAGAGGTTCCAGAGTCATCATGTCCAGGTGAGGCTCAGGTGTGGAACAGAGTAACCAGGTACCAATGATGCACAGGTGAGGACCAGAGTCACCAGATCTGGATGACGTGCAGATACGATCAGAGTCACCAGTTCAAGGTGAGGCCAAGAAAGAGACCACAACAATGAGGTCCAGGTGGCGAACAAAGTCACCAGGAATGGGTGAGGCCCAGATGGGGACCAGATTCATCAGGTCCAGATGAGGCCCAGGTGGTGAGCAGAGTCCCCGGGTCTGGGAGAGGTAGAGGTAAGGACCAGATTAACAGGTCAAAGAGGCCCACGTGGGGACCTGAGTCACAAGATATGTGTGAGGGCCAGGTGGGAACCCCACTCATCAGGTCCAGGGGAGGCCAGCATGCAGGCCAGAGTCACCAGATCCAGGTGAGGACCCAGTGGGGACCGGAGTCACCAGGTAAATGTGAGTCTACAAGAACACCACAGTCACCAGGTCCAGGTGTGTTTCATGTGGGAACGAGAGTCACCAGGTCCAGGTGAGACCCAGGTGGGGACCACAGTCACCAGGTCCAGATTGAGGCCTAGGTGGGGGGACCAGATTCATCAGGACCAGTTGAGGCGAAAGTGTTGAGCAAAGTTATCATGTCCAGTTGAGACCTAGGTGGGGAACAGAGTAACCATGTCCCATTGATGCCAGTTGGGAAAAGAGTCACAAGGTCCAGACGAGTCCTAAGTGAGGAGTAGATTCACCAGGTCCTGTTGAGGCCGAGTTGAGGATCAGTGTCCCCAGCTCCCGGTGAGTCCCAGAGGGGAACCAGAGTCACCCGGTTCTGGTGATATCCAGGTGGGGACCAGAGTCACCACGTCAGGGTGAGGACCAGAGAGGGACGAGAATCACTAGGTCCAGGTGAGGCCCCGATGAGGACCTGAGTCACCAGGTCCAGGTGAGGTCCCTGTGGGAACCAGTCCCCTCGTCCAGGTGAGGCCCAGGTGGGACCACAGTCAGAAGGTCCAGGTGAGGCCCAGGTATATAAGAGAGTATCCAGGTCCCAATGATGCCCAGGGAAGGACCAGAGTCAACAGGTCCAGGAGAGGCCCAAATATGGATCAGAGTCATTGTGTTCTAGGTGAGGCCAGATGGAGACCACAGGAACCAGTACCAGGAGAGCGCCATATGGGAACCAGATCCACCAGATCCAGGTGAGGTCCAGGTGGGACCACAGTCACAAGGTCCAGGTGAGGCGCAGGTGGCAACAGGATTCACCAAGTCCAGTTAAGGCCCAGGTGGCGACCTGTCACGAGATCCATGTGTGGACCAGCTAAGGACCAGATTCTCCAGGCCCAAGTGAAGCCCAAGGGGTGACTAAAGTCACCAGGAAAGGGTGAGGCCCAGAGGGATAACCAGAGTAACCAGTTTAGTTCGAGGCCCAGAATGGGACCAGAGGTCCCTGGTCAGAGTGACGCCCTGGGGTGGAATAGATTATCCAGATCCCAATGATGCCTGGTTGAGGACCAGAGTCACTAGGGTCATGCAGGCCCAGATGGGGAACAGAATCACTAGGTCCTGGTGAGGCATACAATAAGACCAGAGTCACCAGAATCAGGTGAGCCCCTTGTGGGAACCAGAGCCACTCAATCCAGCTGAGTCCCAGGTCCATGTGAGGCCCATGTGAGGACAAGATTCATCAGGTCGAATTGAGGCATAGCTGGGGACAAGAGTCACCAGGTCTGGGTGCGGCCTAGGTGGGGCATGATTCAGCAGTTCTGAGTTAGGTGAAAGTGGGGATGAGAGACAGCAGGTCCAGGAGAGGCGAAACTGAGGACCAGAGTCACCAGATCCAGATGAGGTCCATGTTGGAAAGAGAGTCACCAGGTCCAGGAGAGGTCCAGGTGGGACCAGAGTCACCAGATCCAGGTGAGGTCCAGGTGGGGACCAGAGTCACTAGGTTCAGATGAGGCCCTGGTTAGGACCAGAGATACCAGGTACACGTGAGGCCCCGGTGGGGATCAGAGGCAACAGGTCCATGTGAGGCCGGCTTGGAGACCATGTTCAACAAGTCTACTTGAGTCCCAGATGTGGAACACAGTAAGCAAGTCCAGGTAAGTCCCCGGTGGTGACAAGAGTCACCACGTCCAGGTGAGTCCCAGGTGGGGACCAGGATCACCAGGTACAGGGTAGGCCCTTGAACGAACCAGTGTCAACAGTTCGAGGTCAGGCGCAGGTGGCAACCAGCGTCAGCAGGTCCAAATCAGGCCAAAGTTGGATTCACAGTCCCTAAGGCACGGTGAGACCCAGAGTGGGACCAGAGTCACATGGTCCAGGTGAGGTCCAGTTATGCAACACAGTCACCGGGTCCCAATTGTGCCCAGTTGAGGACCAGGGTCATCAGGGCCAGGTGAGGCCCAGATGGGGACCGGAGTCCCCAAATCCAGGTGAAGCCCAGGTGGGGACCACAGTCACCAGATCCAGGGTAGTCTCAGTGGCAGACAAGAATCAGCAAAGTCCAAGTGAGGTGCAGGTGGCAACCACACTCACCAGGTCCCGGTGAGGCCCTGGTGGGGACCAGAGCCACGAGGTGCATGAGAAGCTAGAAACACTGCAGCCACCAGGTCCACATGATGTCCATGTGGGAACGAGAATCACCAGTTACATTGAGGCCCAGGTGGGGATCAGACTCACCATGTCCAGGTGAGACCCAGGTGAGAACCAGTGTCACCATGTCCAGGTGTTCCCCAGGTGAAGACCACAGTTAATAGGTCCAGCTGGGTCACTGTTATTGAACAGTGTAAACATATCCTGATGCTGCCCAGGTGGGGACCAGAGACACCAGGGCCTGGTGAAGCCCAGGTGGGACAAGAGACATGAGGTCCAGGTGAGGTCCCGATGGGAACCACAGTCACCAGGTCAGGTGAGGCCATGCTTAGGTCAGAGTCACCAGTTACAGGTGAGGCGCAGGTTGAGCCAGAGTCACCTGTTACAGTAGAGGTCAAAATCAGGACTAGAGTTACCAGGATCAGGTCAGTCCCAGTGGGGAATAAAGTAACCATGTCCCGATGATGCCCAGGTAGAACCAGAGTCACCAGGTCCAGATGAGGCGCAGGTGGGGAGCATGTTCACTAGGTCCCGTTGAGGCGCAGTTGAGGAGTAGAGTCACCAGGTCTAGTTGAGACATAGAGGGGTACCAGATTCACCTGGTGTTGGTGATATCCAGATGGGGACCAGAGTCACCATGTCAGGCTGAGGCCCAGAGGGGATCCAGAGTCATCATGACCAGGTGAGGCTCAGGTGTGGAACAGAGTATCCAGGTCATAATGGTCCACAGGTGAGGATAGAGTCACCAGATCTTGGTGAGGACAGTTAGGATCAGAGGCACCAGTTCCCGGTGAGGCCAATAAGGAGATCACAGCAATCAGGTCCAGGTGGGGAACAAAGTCACCAGGACTGGGTGAGGCCCAGATGGAGACCAGATTCACAAGGTCCAGGAGATTCCCAGATGATGACCAGAGTTACCAGTTCCGGGTGAGGATCAAGTAAGGACCATATTCACCAGGTCCAAGTGAGGCCCACGTGGGGGCCTGTGTCACCAGGTATGGGTGAGGCACACGTGGCAACCCCACTCACCAGTTCAAGGTGAGGCCAACCTATAGGCCATGCAGAGGAACCGTGTCACGATGATGCCCAGGTAGGGACCAGATTTACCAGGTCCAGGTGAGGCCAACCTGCAGGCCATGCGGTGGAACCATGTCCCGATGATGCCCAGGTAGGGACCAGAGTCACCAGGTCCAAATGAGGCCCAGATGGAGCATATTCACTAGGTCCAGGTGAGGCCCAGTTGAGGACCAGAGTCACCAGAACTGGTTGAGGTCCAGAGGGGTACCAGAATCCCCTGGTCCAGGTGACATCCAAATGGGGACCAGAGTCAGCAGGTCAGGGTGAGGCCCAGAGAGGCTCCAGAGTCATCATGTCCAGGTGAGGCTCAAGTGTGGAACGGAGTGTCCAGGTCATTGTGGTCCACACGTGAGGACAAGAGTGTCGAGATCTGGGTGACGCGCAGATAGGATCAGAGTCACCAGTTCCAGGTGAGGCCAAGAAAGAGTCCACAGCAATCAGGTCCAGGTGGAGAACACAGTCACCAGGACTGGGTGAGGCCCAGATGGGGACCAGATTCAACAGGTCCAGGTGAGTCCCAGGTGGTGACCAGAGTCCCCGGATCTGGGAGTGGACCAGGTAAGGACCAGATTCACCAGGTACAAGAGGATCACGTGGGGAACTGAGTCAACAGGTATGGGGTGGCAACCCCACTCACCAGGTCCAGGTGAGGCAAACCTGCAGGCCAGAGACACCAGATCCACGTGAGACCCTAGTGGGGACCGGAGTCACCAGGTAAATGTGCGACTACAAGAACACCACAGTCACCAAGTCCAGGTGTGGTTCTTGTGGGAACGAGAGACACCAGGTCCAGGTGAGAACCAGGTGGGGACCACAGTCACCAGGTCCAGACTGAGGACTAGGTGGGGGGACCAGAGTCATCAGGACCAGGTGAGGCCAAATTGTGCAGCAAAGTTATCATGTCCAGGTGAGGCCCAGGTGGGGAACAGAGTAACCATGTCTCATTGATGCCAGGTGGGAAAAGAGTCACAAGGTCCAGACGAAGCCTAAGTTTGGAGTAGATTCACCAGGTCCTGTTGAGCCCCAGCTGAGGACCAGTGTCCCCAGCTCCGGGTGTGTCACCCGGTTCTGGTGATATCCAGGTGGAGACCAGTGTCACAAGTCAGGGCGAAGCCCAGTGGGGCACGAGAATCACTAGGTCCAGGTGAGGCCCCGATGTGGAACTGAGAAACCAGGTCCCAAGATGCCCATATGAGGACCTGAGTCACCAGGTCCAGGTGATGTCCCTGTGGGAACCAGTCACCCCGGCCAGGTGAGGCCCAGGTGGGACCACAGTCACCAGGTCCTGGTGAGGCCCAGGTATATAAGAGAGTATCCAGGTCCCAATGATGCACAAGTAAGGACCAGAGTCAACAGGTACAGGAGAAGCCCAAATATGGATCAGAGTCATTGTGTTCCAGGTGAGGCCAGATGGAGACCACAGGAACCAGGTCCAGGAGAGCCTCAATGGGAACCAGAGCCACCAGATCCAGGTGAGGTCCAGGAGGGACCACAGTCACAAGGTCCAGGTGAGGCGCAGGTGGCAACATGATTCACCAAGTCCAGGTGAGGCTCACGTGGTGACCTATCACCAGATACAGGTGCGGACCAGCTAAGAAAGAGATTCAACTGGCCCAAGTGAAGCCCAAGGAGTAACCAGAGTCACCAGGTAAGGGTGAGGCCCAGAGTGGTTCGAGAGTCCCGAGCCTCATGTCCAGGAGAGGCTCAGGTGTGGAACAGAGTCACCACGTGCCAATGATGCCCAGGTGAGGACCAGAGTCACCAGGTCTGGGTGACACGCAGATAGGATCAGAGTCACCAGGTCCAGGTGAGGCCATGAAAGAGTCCACAGCAATCAGGTCAAATTTGGGAACAAAGTCACCAGGACTGAGTGAGGCCCAGATGGGGACCGGATTCACCAGGTCCAGGTGAGCCCCAGGTGGTGACCAGAGTCCCCGGGTCTGGGAGAGGACCAGGTAAGGACCAGATTCAACAGGTCCAAAAGGCCCACGTGGAGACCTGAGTCACCAAGTATGGGTGAGGGCCAAGTGGCATCCCCATTAACCAGGTCCATGTGAGGCCAACCTGCAGGCCAAGTCACCCGATTCACGTGAGGCCCTAGTGGGGACTGGAGTCACCAGTTAAAAGTGATTCTACAAAAACAACACAGTCACCAGGACCTGGTGTGGTGCATGTGGGAAAGAGAGTCCCCAGGTCCAGATGAAACCCAGGTGGGGACCACAGTCACCAGCTCCAGATTGAGGCCTATGTCGGGGGACCAGAGTCATCAGGACAAGTTGAGGCCAAAGTGTGGAGCAAAGTTATCATGTCCAGGTGAGGCCCATGTCGGGAACAGAGTAACCATGTCCCATTGATGCCAGGTGGGAAAAGAGTCACAAGGTCCAGACGAGGCCTAAGTGAGGAGTAGATTCACCAGGTCCTGTTGAGGTCCAGTTGAGGACCAGTGTCCCCAGCTCCGGGTGAGTCCCAGAGGGGGACCAGATTCACCCGGACTGGTGATATCCAGGTGTGGACCAGAGTCACCACGTCAGGATGAGGCCCAGAGTGGGATGAGAATCACTAGGTCCATGTGAGGCCCCGATGTGGAACAGAGAAACCAGGTCCCATGATGCCCATATGAGGACCTGAGTCACCAGGTCCAGTTGAGGTCCCTGTGGGAACCAGTCACCTCGTCCAGGTGAGGCCCAGGTGGGACAACAGTCACCAGGTCCAGTTGAGGCCCAGGTATATAAGAGAGTATCCAGGTCCCTATGATGCCCAGGTAAGGACCAGAGTCAACAGGTCCAGGAGAGGCCCAAATATGGATCAGAGTCATTGTGTTCCAGGTAAGGCCAGATGGAGACCACAGGAACCAGGTCCAGGAGAGTCCCTATGGGAACCAGAGACACCAGATCCCGGTGAGGTCCAGGTGGGACCACAGTCACAAGGTACAGGTGAGGCGCAAGTGGCAACAGGATTCACCAATTCCAGGTGAGACCCAGGTGGCGACCAGTCACCAGATCCACGTGCGGACCAGGTAAGGACCAGATTCACCATGCCCAGCTGAATCCCAAGGGGTGACCAGAGTCACCAGGTAAGAGTGAGGCCCAGAGGGGGAACCAGAGTAACCAGTTTAGATGAGACCCGGAATGGGACCAGAGGTCCCTGGTCCAAGTGAGGCCCAGGTGTGGAATAGAGTATCCAGGTCCCAATGACGCCTGGGTGAGGACCAGAGTCACTAGGGCCATGCAGGCCCAGATGGGGAACAGAATCACTAGGTCCTGCTGAAGCATAAAATAAGACCACAGTCAGCAGTATCAGGTGAGCCCCTTGTGGGATCCAGAGCCACTCAATCCAGCTGAGTCCCAGGTCCATGTGAGGCCCACGTGAGGACCAGATTCATCAGGTCGAATTGAAGCATAGCTGGGTACAAGAGTCACCAGGTCTGGGTGCGGCCCAAGTGGGGCAAGATTCAGCAGTTCTGAGTTACGTCCAAGTGGGGACGAGAAACATAGGTCCAGTTGACATCAAACTGAGGACCAGAGTCACCAGAATCAGGAGAGGTCCAGGTTGGAACGAGAGTCAGCAGGTCCAAGATCAGGTCAGTCCCAGTGTGGAATACAGTAACCATGACTCGATGATTCCCACGTAGAACCAGAGTCACAAAGTCCAGATGAGGCGCAGGTGGGGAGTATATTCACTAGGTCCCGGTGAGACCCAGTTGAGGACTAGAGTCACCAGGTCTAGTTGAGGCCTAGAGGGGTACCAGATTCACCTGGTCTAGGTGACATCCAGATGGGGACTAGAGTCACAATGTCAGGGTGAGGCCCAGAGTGGATCCAGAGACATCATGTCCAGTTGAGGCTCAGGTGTGAAACAGAGTATGCAGGTCATAATGGTCCACAGGTGAGGACCAGAGTGACCAGATCTGGGTGACGGGCAGATAGGATCAGACTCACCAGTTCCAGGTGAGGCCAAGAAGGAGTCCACAGCAATCAGGTCCAGGTGGGGAACAAAGTCACCAGGACTGGGTGAGGCCCAGATGGGGACCAGTTTCACCAGGTCCAGGTGAGGCCCAGGTGGTGACCAGAGTCCCCGGGTCTGGGAGAGGACCAGGTAAGGACCAGATTCACCAGGTCCAATAGGCCCACCTGGGGACCTGAGTCACCAGGTATGGAGTGGCAACCCCACTCAACAGATCCAGGTGAGGCCATCCTGCAGGCCACAGTGACCAGATCCAGTTGAGTCCCTAGTGGGGACCGGAGGCACCAGGTATGGGTGAGGTCCAGGTGGCAACCCCACTCACCAGGTCCAGGTGAGGCCAACCTGCAGGCCATGCAGAGGAACCATGTCCCGTAGATGCCAGGTAGGGACGAGAGAGACAAGGTCCAGCTGAGGCCAACCTGCAGGCCATGCAGTGGAACCATGTCCCGATGATGCCCAGGTTGGGACCAGAGTCACCAGGTCCAAATGAGGCCCAGATGGAGCATATTCACTAGGTCCAGGTGAGGCCCAGTTGAGGACCAGAGTCACCAGATCTGGTTGAGGCCTAGAGGGGTACCAGAATCACCTGGTGCAGGTGACATCCAGATGGGTCCAGAGTCACCAGGTCAGGGTGAGGCCCAGAGAGGTTCCAGAGTCATCATGTCCAGGTGAGGCTCCGGTGTGGAACAGAGTCACCAAGTACCAAAGATGCCCAAGTGAGGACCAGAGTCACCAGATCTGGGTGACGCGCAGAGAGGATCATAGTCACCAGTTCCAGGTGAGGCCAAGAAAGAGTCCACAGCAATCAGGTCCAGTGGGGAACAAAGGCACCAGGACTGGGTGAGGCCCAGATGGGGACCAGATTCACCAGGTCCAGGTGAGGCCGAGGTGGTGACCAGAGTCCCCGGGTCTGGGAGAGGACCAAGTAAGGACCAGATTCGCCAGGTCCAAGAGGCCAACGTAGGGACCTGAGTCACCAGGTATGGGTGAGGCCCAGGTGGCTACCCCGCTCACCAGGTCCAGGTGAGGCCAACCTGGTGGCCAGAGTCACCAGATCCACGTGAGACCGTACTGGGCACCGGAGTCACCAGGTAAATGTGAGTCTACAAGAACACCACAGTCACCAGGTCCAGGTGTGGTTCATGTGGGAACGAGAGTCACCAGGTCCAGGTGAGACCAACCTGCAGGCCAGAGTCACCAGATCCATGTGAGGCCCAAGTGGAGACGAGAGTCACCAGGTAAATGTGAGTTCCAAGAACACCACAGTCACCAGGTCCAGGTGTGGTTCATGTGGGAACGAGAGTCACCAGGTCCAGGTGAGACCCAGGTGGGGACCAGTCACCAGGTCCAGATTGAGGCCGAGGTGGGGGGACCAGGGTCATCACGACCAGTTGAGGCCAAAGTGTGGAGCAAATTTGTCATGTCAGGTGAGGCCCAGGTGGGGAACAGAGTAACCATGTCCCATTGATGCCAGGTGGGAAAAGAGTCACAAGGTCCAGACGAGGCCTAAGTGAGGAGTAGATTAACCAGGTTCCGTTAATCCCCAGTTGTGGACCAGTGTCCCCAGCTCCGGGTGAGTCCCAGAGGGGGGCCAGAGTCACCCGGTTCTGGTGATATCCAGGTAGGGACCAGAGTCAGCAGGTCAGGGTGAGGCCCAGAGGGGGACGAGAGTCACTAGGTCCAGGTGAGGCTCCGATGTGGAACTGAGAAACCAGGTCCCATGATGCCCATATGAGGATCTGAGTCACCAGGTCCAGGTGAGGTCCCTGTGGGAACCAGTCACCCCGTCCAGGTGAGGCCCGGATGGGACCACAGTCACCAGGTCCAGGTGAGGCCCAGGTATATAAGAGAGTATCCAGGTCCCAATGATGCCCAGGTAAGGACCAGAGTCAACAGGTCCAGGAGAGGCGCAAATATGGATGAGAGTCACTGTGTTCCAAGTGAGGCCAGATGGAGACCACAGGAACCAGGTCCAGGAGAGCCCCATATGGGAACCACAGCCACCAGAACCACGTGAGGTCCCGGTGGGACCACAGTCACAAGGTCCAGGTGAGGCGCAGGTGACACAGGATTCACCAAATACAGGTGAGGCCCTCGTGGTGACCAGTCACCAGATACAGGTGCGGACCAGCTAAGGACCAGATTAACCAGGCCCAAGTGAAGCCCAAGGGGTGACCAGAGTCACCAAGTATGGGTGAGGCCCAGAGGGGGAACCACAGTAACAAGCTTAGTTTGAGGGCCAGAATGGGACCAGAAGTCCCTAGTGAAAGTGAGGGCCAGTTGAGGAATAGAGTATCCAGGTCCCAATGATGCCTGGGTGAGGACCAGAGTCACTAGGGCCATGCAGGCCCAGACGGGGACAGATCACTAGGTCCTGGTGAGGCATAGAATAAGACCAGAGTCACCAGTATCAGGTGAACCCCTTCTAGGTACTAGAGCCACTCTATCCAGCTGAGTCCCAGGTCCATGTGAGACCCACGTGAGGACCAGATTCATCAGGTGGAATTGAGGCATAGTTGGGGACAAGAGTCACCAGGTCTGGGTGCGGCCTAGGTGGGGCAAGATTCAGCAGTTCTGAGTTAGGTCAAAGTGTGGACGAGAGACACCAGGTCCAGGTGAGGCCAAACTGAGAACCAGAGTCACCAGATCCAGGTGAGTACCATGTTCGAAAGAGAGTCACTAGGTCCAGGAGAGGTCCAGGTGGGGACCAGAGTCACCAGATCCAGGTGAAGTCCAGGTGGGGACCAGAGTCACCAGATCGAGGTGAAGCCCAGGTGGGGAGTAGAGTTCTAGGTAAAGATGAGGCCAGGTGAGGACCAGAGTTACCAGGTACACATGAGGCCCCAGTGGAGGTCAGAGGCAATAGGTCCATGTGAGCCCGGCTTGGGGACCATGGTCAACAGGTCTACTTGAGGCCCAGGTGTGGAGCACAGTAAGCAGGTCTAGGTGAGTGCCCTGTGGTGGCAAGAGTCACCACATCCAGGCGAGGCACAGGTGGGGACCAGGATCACCAGTTACAGTGGAGGCCCTTGAAAGAACCAGAGTCAACATTTCGAGGTCAGGCGCAGGTGGCAAACTGGGTCAGCAGGTCCACGTAAGGCCAAAGTTGGGTACAAGGTCACTAGGGGACGGTGAGACCCAGAGGGTGACCAGAGTCACGTGGTCCAGGTGAGATCCATTTTGGAACACAGTCACCGGGTCCCATATTGCCCTGTTGAGGACCATGGTCAACAGGGCCAGGTGACGCCCAGATGGGCACCGGAGTCCCCAAATCCAGGTGAAGCCCAGGTGGCTACCACAGTCCCCAGATCCAGGTTAGTCTCAGGGGCAGACCAGAATCACCAGGTACAGGTGAGGTGCAGGGGGCAACCACACTCACCAGGTCCCGGTGAGGCCCTGGCGGGGACCAGAGTCACGAGGCACATGAGAAGCTAGAAACACTGCAGCCACCAGGTACACATGATGTCCATGTGGGAACGAGAATCACCAGTTACAGGTGAGGACCAGGTGGGATCTGAATCACCATGTCCAGGTGAGACCCTGGTGGGAACCAGTGTCACCATGTCCAGGTGTGGCCCAGGTGAAGACTAGAGTTATTAAGTCCGGCTGGGTCACTGTGAGTGAACAGTGTAACCATATCCTGATGCTACCCAGGTGGGTACCAGAGACACCAGGTCCTATCGAGGCCCAGATGGGACCAGAGACATGAGGTCCAGGTGAGGTCCCGATGGGAACCACAGACACCAGGTCAGGTGAGGCCATGCTTAGGATCAGAGTCACCAGTTACAGGTGAGGCCCAGGTAGAGCCAGAGTCACCTGGAACAGAAGAGGCCAAAGTCAGGACCAGAGTTGCCATGATCAGGTCAGTCCCAGTGGGGAAGACAGTAACCATGTCCCGATGATGCCCAGGTAGAACCAGAGTGACCATGTCCAGATGAGGCGCAGGTGTGGAGGATGTTCACTAGGTCCCGGTGAGGCCCAGTTGAAGACCAGAGTCACCAGGTCTAGGTGAAGCCTAGAGGGGTACCTGATTCACCTGGTCTAGGTGACATCCAGATGGGGACCAGAGTCACCATGTCAGGCTGAGGCCCTGAGGGGATCCAGAGTCATCATGTCCAGGTGAGGCTCAGGTGTGGAACAGAGTATCCAGGTCATAATGGTCCACAGGTGAGGACCAGAGTCACCAGATCTGGGTGACGCGCAGATAGGATCAGAGTCACCAGTTCCAGGTGAGGGTAAGAAAGAGTCCACAGCAATCAGGTCCAGGTGGGGAACAAAGTCATCAGGACTGGGTGAGGCCCAGATGGGGACCAGATTCACCAGGTCCAGGTGAGGCCCAAGTGGTGACCAGAGTCCCCGGGTCTGGGAGAGGACCAGGTAAGGACCAGATTCACCAGGTCCAAGAGGCTCACGTGGGGACCTGAGTCACCAGGTATGGGTGAGACCCAGGTGAATCCCCACTCACCAGGTCCAGGTGAGGGCAACCTGCAGCCCAGAGTCACCAGATCCAGGTGAGACCCTAGTGAGGACCGCAGTCACCAGGTAAATGTGAGTCTACAAGAACACCACAGTCACCAGGTCCAGGTGTGGTTCATGTGGGAACGAGAGTCACCAGGTCCAGGTGAGACCCAGATGGGGACCACAGTCACCAGGTGCTGATTGAGGCCTAGGTGGGGGGACCAGAGTCATCAAGACCAGTTGAGGGCAAAGTGTGTAACAAAGTTATCATGTCCAGTTCAGGCCCTTGTTGGGAACAGAGTAACAATGTCCCATTGATGCCAGGTGGGAAAAGTGTCACAAGGTCGAGACGAGGCCTAAGTGAGGAGTAGATTCACCAGGTCCTGTTGAGGCCGAGGTGAGGACCAGTGTCCCCAGCTCCGGGTGAGTCCCAGAGGGGGACTAGAGTCACCCGGTTCTGGTGATATCCAGGTGGGGACCAGAGTCACCACGTCAGAGTGAGGCCCAGAGGGAGACGAGAATCACTAGGTCCATGTGAGGCCCCGATGTGGAACTGAGAAACCAGGTCCCATGATGCCCATATGAGGACCTGAGTCACCAGGTCAAGGTGTGGTCCCTGTGGGAACCAGTCACCTCGTCCCGGGGAGGCCCAGGTGGGACCACAGTCACCAGGTCCAAGTGAGGCCCAGGTATATAAGAGAGTATCCAGGTCCCAATGATGCCCAGGTAAGGACCAGAGTCAACAGGTCCAGGAGAAGCCCAAATATGGATCAGAGTCATTGTGATCGAAGTGAGGCCAGATGGAGACCACAGGAACCAGGTCCAGGAGAGTCCCATATTTGAACCAGAGCAACCAGATCCAGGTGAGGTCCAGGTGGGACCACAGTCACAAGGTCCAGGTGAGGCGCAGGTGGCAACCACACTCACCAGGTCCCGCTGAGGCCCTGGTGGGGACCAGAGTCACGAGGTACATGAGAAGCTAGAAACACTGCAGCCACCAGGTCCACATGATGTCCATGTGGGAACGAGAATCACCAGTTACAGGTGAGGCCCAGGTGGGGATCCGACTCACCATGTCCAGGTGAGACCCAGGTGGGAACTAGTGTCACTATGTCCAGGTGTGGCTCATGTGAAGACCGGAGTTAATAGGTCCGGCTGGGTCACTGTTACTGAAGAAGTAAACATATCTTGATGCTACCCAGGTGGGTACCAGAGACACCAGGCCCTGGTGAGGCCCAGGTGGGACCAGAAACATGAGGTCCAGGTGAGGTCCCGATGGGAACCACAGTCACCAGGTCAGGTGAGGCCATGCTTAGGATCAGAGTCACCAGTTACAGGTCAGGCCCAGGTGGAGGCAGAGTCACCTGGTACAGACAAGGCCAAAGTCAGGACCAGAGTTACCAGGATCAGGTCAGTCCCATTGGGGAATAGAGTAACCATGTCCCGATGATGCCCAGGTAGATCCAGACTCACCAGTTCCAGATGAGGCCAAGAAGGAGTCCACAGCAATCAGGTCCAGGTGGGGAACAAATTCACCAGGACTGGATGAGGCCCGGATGGGGACCAGATTCACAAGGTCCAGGTTTTTCCCAGGTGGTGACCAGAGTTACGAGTTCCGGGTGAGGAACAGGTAAGGACCAGATTCACCAGGTCCACGTGAGGCCCTCGTGGGGACCTGTGTCACCACGTATGGGTGAGGCCTAGGTGACAACCCCACTCACCAGGTCCAGGTGAGGCCAACTTGCAGGCCATGCAGAGGAACCATGTTCCGATGATGCCCAGGTGGGGACTAGAGTTACCAGGTCCAGGTGAGGCCAACCTGCAGGCCATGCAGTGGAAACATGTCCTGATGATGTCCAGGTAGGGACCAGAGTTACCCGGTCCAGGTGAGGCCAACCTGCAGACCATGTAGTGGAACCATGTCCCGATTATGCCCTGGTGGGACGAGAGTCACCAGGTCCAAATGAGGCCCAGATGGAGCATATTCACTAGTCCACGTGAGGCCCAGTTGAGGACCAGAGTCACCAGATCTGGTTGAGGCCTAGAGGGGTACCAGAACCACCAGGTCCAGGTGACATACAGATGGGGACCAGAGTCACCAGGGAAGGGTGAGGCCTAGAGAGGTTCCAGAGTCATCATGCCCAGGTGATGCTCAGGTGTGGAACAGAGTCACCGGGTACCAATGATGCCAAGGTGAGGAACAGAGTCACCAGGTCTGGGTGACGCGCAGACAGGATCAGAGTCACAAGTTCCAGGTGAGGCCAAGAAAGAGTCCACAGCAATCAGGTCCAGGTGGGGAACAAAGTCACCAGGAGTGGGTGAGGCCCAGATGGGGACCAGATTCAACAGGTCCAGGTGAGGCCCAGGTGGTGACCAGAGTCCCCGGGTCTGGGAGAGGACCAGGTAAGCACCACATTCACCAAGTCCAAGGGGCACACGTGAGGACCTGAGTCACCATGTATGGGTGACGCCCAGGTGAAACACCACTCACCAGGTCCAGGTGAGGCCAACCTGCAGGCCTGAGTCACCAGATCCAGGTGAGGTCCATGTTGGAAAGAGAGTTCCAAGGTCCAGGAGAGTTCCAGGTGGGAACCAGAGTCGCCAGATCCAGGTGAAGTCCAGGTGGGGACCAGAGTCACCAGATCCAGGTGAAGCCCAGCTGGGGACCAGAGTCACCATATCCAGGTGAAGCCCAGGTGGGGACCAGAGTCACTAGGTCCAGATGAGGCCAGTTGAGGACCAGAGTTACCAGGTACACGAGAGGCCCCGGTGGAGATCAGAGGCAACAGGTACATGTGAGGCCGGCTTGGGGACCATGGTCAATAGGTCTTCTTGAGGCGCAGGTGTGGAACACAGTAACCGGGTCTAGGTGAGTAACCGGTGGTGACAAATGTTACCACGTCCAGGTGAGGCCCAGGTGGGGACCAGGATCACCAGATCCAGGGGAGGCCCTTGAAAGTACCAGAGTCCACAGTACGACATCAGTCGCAGGTGGGAAGCAGGGTCAGCAGGTCCAAGTCAGTCCAAAGTGGGGTTCACAGTCACTAGGGCACGGTGAGACCCAGAGGGGGACCAGAGTCACCTGGTCCAGGTGAGGTCCAGTTGTGGAACACAGTCACCGGGTCCCAATTTTGCCCAGGTGAGGACCATGGTCAACAGGGCCAGGTGACGCCCAGATGGGGACCGGAGTCCCCAAATCCAGGTGAAGCCCAGGTGGAGACCACAGTCACCAGATCCAGGGTAGTCTCAGATGCAGACCAGAATCACCAGGTCCAGGTGAGGTGCAGGTGGCAACCACACTCACCAGATCCCGGTGAGGCCCTGGTGGGGACCAGAGTCACGAGGTACATGAGAAGCTAGAAACACTGCAGCCACCAGGTCCACATGATATCCATGTGGGAACGAGAATCACCAGTTACAGGTGAGGACCAGGTGGGTATCCAACTCACCATGTCCAGGTCAGACCCAGGTGGGAACCAGTGTCACCATGTCCTGGTGTGGCCCAGGTGAAGACCAGAGTTAATAGGTCCGTCTGGGTCACTGTTAGTGAACAGTGTAACCATATCCTGAAGTTACCCAGGTGGGGACCAGAGACAAAGTTCCAGATGAGGTCCCGATGGGAACCACAGTCACCAGGTCAGGTGAGGCCATGCTTAGGATCAGAGTCACCAGTTACAGGTGAGGCCCAGGTAGAGCCAGAGTCACCTGGAACAGAAGAGGCCAAAGTCAGGACCAGAGTTGCCATGATCAGGTCAGTCCCAGTGGGGAAGACAGTAACCATGTCCCGATGATGCCCAGGTAGAACCAGAGTGACCATGTCCAGATGAGGCGCAGGTGTGGAGGATGTTCACTAGGTCCCGGTGAGGCCCAGTTGAAGACCAGAGTCACCAGGTCTAGGTGAAGCCTAGAGGGGTACCTGATTCACCTGGTCTAGGTGACATCCAGATGGGGACCAGAGTCACCAAGTCAGGCTGAGGCCCTGAGGGGATCCAGAGTCATCATGTCCAGGTGAGGCTCAGGTGTGGAACAGAGTATCCAGGTCATAATGGTCCACAGGTGAGGACCAGAGTCACCAGATCTGGGTGACGCGCAGATAGGATCAGAGTCACCAGTTCCAGGTGAGGGCAAGAAAGAGTCCACAGCAATCAGGTCCAGGTGGGGAACAAAGTCATCAGGACTGGGTGAGGCCCAGATGGGGACCAGATTCACCAGGTCCAGGTGAGGCCCAAGTGGTGACCAGAGTCCCTGGTCTGGGAGAGGACCAGGTAAGGACCAGATTCACCAGGTCCAAGAGGCTCACGTGGGGACCTGAGTCACCAGGTATGGGTGAGACCCAGGTGAATCCCCACTCACCAGGTCCAGGTGAGGGCAACCTGCAGCCCAGAGTCACCAGATCCAGGTGAGACCCTAGTGAGGACCGCAGTCACCAGGTAAATGTGAGTCTACAAGAACACCACAGTCACCAGGTCCAGGTGTGGTTCATGTGGGAACGAGAGTCACCAGGTCCAGGTGAGACCCAGATGGGGACCACAGTCACCAGGTGCTGATTGAGGCCTAGGTGGGGGGACCAGAGTCATCAAGACCAGTTGAGGGCAAAGTGTGTAACAAAGTTATCATGTCCAGTTCAGGCCCTGGTTGGGAACAGAGTAACCATGTCCCATTGATGCCAGGTGGGAAAAGTGTCACAAGGTCGAGACGAGGCCTAAGTGAGGAGTAGATTCACCAGGTCCTGTTGAGGCCAAGGTGAGGACCAGTGTCCCCAGCTCCGGGTGAGTCCCAGAGGGGGACTAGAGTCACCCGGTTCTGGTGATATCCAGGTGGGGACCAGAGTCACCACGTCAGAGTGAGGCGCAGAGGGAGACGAGAATCACTAGGTCCATGTGAGGCCCCGATGTGGAACTGAGAAACTAGGTGAATGATGCCCATATGAGGACCTGAGTCACCAGGTCCAGGTGAGGTCCCTGTGGGAACCAGTCACCACGTCCAGGTGAGGCCCAGGTGGGACCACAGTCACCAGGTCCAGGTGAGGCCCAGGTATATAAGAGAGTATCATGGTCACAATGATGCCCATGTAAGGACCAGGGTCAACAGGTCCAGATGAGGCGCAGGTGGAAACATATTCACTAGCTTCCGGTGATGCCCAGTTGAGGACCAGAGTCACCAGGTCTAGTTGAAGCCTAGAGGGGTTCCAGATTCACCTGGTCTAGGTGACATCAGATGGGGACCAGAGTCACCATGTCAGGGTGAGGCCCAGAGGGGATCCAGAGTCATTATGTGCAGGTGAGGCTCAGTCGTGGAACAGAGTATCCAGGTCATAATGGTCCACAGGTGAAGACCAGAGTCAACAGATCGGGGTGAGGCCCAGTTAGGATCAGAGTCAGCAGTTCCAGGTGAGGCCAAGGAGTCCACAGCAATCAGGTCCAGGTGGGGAACAAAGAAACCAGGACCTGGTGAGGCACAGATGGGGACCAGATTCACCAGGTCCAGGTGAGGCCCAGGTGTGACCAGGGTTACCGGTTCCGGGTGAGGATAAGGTAAGGACCAGATTCACCAGGTCCAATTTAGGCCCATGTGGGGACCTATGTCACCAGCTATGGGTGAGGCCCAGGTTGCAACCTTACTCACCAGGTCCAGGTGAGGCCAACCTGCAGGAAATGCAAAGGAACATGTCCCGATGATGCCCAGGTAGGGACCAGATTTACCAGGTCCAGGTGAGGCCTACCTGCAGGCCATACAGTGGAACCATGTCCCGATGATGCCCAGGTAGGGACCAGAGCCACCAGGTCCAAATGAGGCCCACATGGAGCATATTCACTAGGTCCAGGTGAGGCCCAGTTGAGGACCAGAGTTACCAGATCTGGTTGAGGCGTAGAAGGGTACCAGAATCACCTGGTCCAGGTGACATCCAGATGGGGGCCAGAGTCACCAGGTGAGGGTGAGGCCCAGAGAGGTTCCAGAGTCATCAGGTCCCGGTGAGGCTCAGGTGTGGAACAGAGTCACCAGGTACCAATGATGCCCAGGTGAGGACCAGAGTCACGAGGTCTGGGTGACGCGCAGATAAGATCAGAGTGAAGAGTTCCAAGTGAGGCCAAGAAAGAGTCCACAGCAATCAAGTCCAGGTGGGGAACAAAGTCACCACGACTGGGTGAGACCCAGATGGGGACCAGATTCACCAGATCCAGGTGAGGCCCAGGTGGCGACCAGAGTCCCCGGGTCTGGGAGAGGACCAGTTGAGGATCAGATTCACCAGGTCCAAGAGGCCCACGTGGTGACCTGAGTCACAAGGTATGGGTGAGGCCCAGGTGTCAACCCCACTCACCAAGTCCAGGTGAGGCCAAGCTGCAGGCCAGAGTCACCAGATCCAGGTGAGGTCCTAGAGGGGACCCAAGACACCAGGTAAATGTGAGTCTACAAGAACACCACAGTCACCAGGTCCAGGTGTGGTTAATGTGGGAATGAGTGTCACCAGGACCAGGTGAGACCCAGGTGGGGACCACAGTCACCAGGTCCAG
This sequence comes from Canis aureus, assembly GCF_053574225.1. Lineage (NCBI taxonomy): Eukaryota > Metazoa > Chordata > Mammalia > Carnivora > Canidae > Canis > Canis aureus. The sequence goes on along the minus strand of NC_135632.1, from coordinate 56,255,250 downwards.
AATGAGGCCTAGGTGCGGGAACCAGAGTCATCAGGACCAGTTGAGGCCAAAGTGTGGAGCAAAGTTATCATGTCCAGGTGAGGACCAGGTGGGGAACAGCGTAACCATGTCCCATTGATGCCAGGTGGGAAAAGAGTCACAAGGATCAGACGAAGACTAAGTGAGGATTAGATTAACATCGTCCTGTTGAGGCCCAGTTGAGGGCCAGTGTCCCCAGCTCCAGGTGATTCCCAGAGGGGGACCAGAGTCACCCGGTTCTGGTGATATCCAGGTGGGGATCAGAGTCACCACGTCAGGGTGAGGCCCAGAGGAGGACGAGAATCACTAGGTCCATGTGAGGCCCCGATGTGGAACTGAGGATCCAGGTCCCATGATGCCCATATGAGGACCTGAGTCACCAGGTCCAGGTGAGGTCCCTGTGGGAACCATTCACCTCGTCCAGGTGAAGCCCAGGTGGGACCACAGTCACCAGGTCCAGGTGAGGCCCAGGTATATAAGAGAGTATCCAGGTCACAATGATGCCAAGGTAAGGACCAGAGTCAACAGGTCCAGGAGAGGCCCAAATATGGATCACAGTCATTGTGTTCCAGGTGAGGCCAGATGGAGACCACAGGAACCAGGTCCAGGAGAGCCCCATATGGGAATCAGAGCCACCAGATCCAGGTGAGGTCCAGGTGGGACCACAGTCACAAGGTCCATTAGAGGCGCAGGTGGCAACAGGATTCACCAAGACCAGGTGAGGCCCAGGTGGCGACCAGTCACCACATCCAGGTGCGGACCAGCTAAGGACCAGATTCACCAGGCCCAAGTGAAGCCCAAGGGGTGACCAGAGTCACCAGGTAAGGGTGAGTCCCAGACGGGGAACCAGAGTAACCAGTTTAGTTTGAGGCCCAGAATGGGACCAGAGGTCCCTGGTCAAAGTGAGGCCCAGGTGTGGAATAGAGTATCTAGGTCCCAATGATGCCTGGGTGAGGACCAGTGTCACTAGGGCCATGGAGGCCCAGATGGGGAACAGAATCACTAGCTCCTGGTGAGGCATAGAATAAGAGAACAGTCACCAGTATCAGGTGAGCCCCTTGTGGGAACCAGAACCACTGTATCCAGCTGAGTCCCAGGTCCATGTGAGGCCCACGTGAGGACCAGATTAATCAGGTCGAATTGAGGCATAGATCGGGACAAGAGTCACCAGGTCTGGGTGGGGCCAGGTGGGCAAGATGCAGCAGTTCTGAGTTAGGTCAAAGGAGGGACGAGAGACACGATGTCCAGGTGAGGCCAAACTGAGTACCCGAGTCACCAGATCCAGGTGAGGTCCATATTGGAAAGAGAGTCACCAGGTCCAGGAGAATCCCCGGTGGTGACAAGAGTCACCACGTCATGTGAGGCCCAGGTGGGGACCAGGATCACCAGGTACAGGAGAGGCCCTTGAAAGAACAAGAGTCAACAGTTCGAGGTCAGGCGCAGGTGGCAACCAGGGTCAGAAGTTCCAAGTCAGGGCAAAGTGGGGTCACATTCACGAGGGAACGGTGAGACACAGAGGGGGACCAGAGTCACGTGGTCCAGGTGAGGTCCACTTGTGGAACACAGTCACCGGGTCCCAATTTTGCTCAGTCGAGGACCATGGTCAACAGGGCCAGGTGAGACCCAGATGGGGACCGGAGTCCCCAAATCCAGGTGAAGCCTAGGTGGGGACCACAGTCACCAGATCCAGGGTAGTCTCGGGTACAGACCAGAATCACCTGGTCCAGGTGAGGTGCAGGTGGCAACCACACTCACCAGGTCCCGGTGAGGCCCTGGTTGGGACGAGCGTCACGAGGTACATGAGAAGCTAGAAACACTACAGCCACCAGGTCCACATGATGTCCATGTGGAAAGGAGAATCAGCAGTTACAGGTGAGGACCACGTGGGGATCCGACTCACCATGTCCAGGTGAGACCCAGGTGGGAACCAATGTCACCATGTCCAGATGTGGCCCAGGTGAAGACTAGAGTTAATAGGTCCGGCTGGGTCACTGTTACTGAACAGTGTAACCATATCCTGATGCTACTCAGGTGGGTACCAGAGAAACCAGGTCCTGGTGAGTCCAAACTGAGGACCAGAGTCACCAGATTAAGGTGACGTCCATGTTGGAAAGAGAGTCACCAGGTCCAAGAGAGGTCCAGGTGGGGACCAGAGTCACCAGATCCTTATGAGGCCAGATGGAGCATATTCACTAGGTCCAGGTGAGGCCCAGTTGAGGACCAGAGTCACCAGATCTGGTTGAGGCCGAGAGGGGTACCAGAATCACCTGGTCCAGGTGACATCCAGATGGGGACCAGAGTCAGCAGGTCATGGTGAGGCCCAAGATGTTCCAGAGTAGTCATGTTCGGGTGAGGCTCAGGTGTGGAACAGAGTCACCAGGTACCAATGATGCCCAGGTTAGGACCAGAGTCACCAGGTCTGGGTGACGCGCAGATAGGATCAGAGTCACCAGTTCCAGGTGATTCCAAGAAGGAGTCCACAGCAATGAGGTCCAGGTGGGGAACAAAGTAACCAGGACTGGGCGAGGCCCAGATGGGGACCGGATTCACCAGGTCCAGGTGAGGCCCAGGTGGTGACCAGAGTCCCCGGGTCTGTGAGAGAACCAGGTAAGGACCAGATTCACCAGGTCCAAGAGGCCCACGCGGGGACCTGATTCACCAGGTATGGGTGAGGCCCAGGTGGCAACCTCACTCACCAGGTCCAGGTGAGGCCAACAGCAGGCCAGAGTCACCAGATCCAGGTGAGGCCCAGTTAGGATCAGAGTCACCAGTTCCAGGTGAGGCCAAGAAGGTGTCCACAGCAATCAGGTCCAGTTGGGGAAGAAAGTCAACAGGAATGGGTGAGTCCCAAATGGGGACCAGATTCACCAGATCCAGGTGATCCCCAGGTGTTGATCAGAGTTACAAATTCCGGGTGAGGACCCGGTAAGTACCAGATTCACGAGGTCCAAATGAGGCCCATGTGGGGTCTATGTCACCAGGTATGGGTGAGGCACAGGTCTCAACCCCACTCACCAGGTCTGGGTGACGCCAACCTGCAGGCCAGGGTCACAAGATCCAGGTGAGGCCCTAGTGGGGACCGGAGTCACCAGGTATATGTGAGTCCACAACCATACCACAGTCACCAGGTCCAGGTGTGCTTTATGTGGGAACGAGAGTCACCAGGTCCAGGTGAGAACCGTGTGGGGACCACAGTCACCAGGTCCACATTGAGGCCTAGGTGGGGGGACCAGAGTCATCAGGACAAGTTGAGGTAAAGTGAGGGGCAAAATCTCATATCCAGGTGAGTCCCAGGTGGGGAACAGAGAAACCAGTTCCCATTGATGCCAGGTGGGAAAAGAGTCACAAGGTCCAGACGAGGCCTAAGTGAGGAGTAGATTCACCGGGTCCTGTTGAAGCCCAGTTGAGGATTAGTGACCCCAGGTCCGGGTGAGTCCCAGAGGGGGACCAGAGTCACCCGGTCCTGGTGATATGCAGGTGCTGACCAGAGTCACCACGTCAGGGTGAGGCCCAGAGTGGATGAGAATCACTAGGTCCAGGTGAGGCCCCGATGTGGAACTGAGAAACCAGGTCCCATGATGCCCATATGAGGACCTGAGTCACCAGGTCCAGGTGAGGTCCCTGTGGGAACTAGTCACCTCGTGCAGGTGAGACTGAGGTGGGACCAGAGTCACCAGGTCCAGGTGAGGCCCAGGTATATAAGAGAGTATCCAGGTCCCAATGATGCCCAGGGAAGGACCAGAGTCAACAGGTCAGGAGAGGCCCAAATATGGATCAGGTCATTGTGTTCCAGGTGAGGCAAGATGGAGACCCCAGGAACCAGGTCCAGGAGAGCCCCATATGGAACCAGAGCCACCAGATCCAGGTGAAGTCCAGGTGGGACCACAGTCACAAGGTCCAAGTGAGGCGCAAGTGGCAACATAATTAACCAGGTCCAGGTGAGGCCCAGGTGGCGACCAGTCACCAGATCCAGGTGAGAACCAGATAAGGACCAGATTCACCAGGCACAAGTGAAGCACAAGGGGTGACCAGAGTCACCAGGTAAGAGTGAGGCCCAGACGGGGAACCAGAGTAACCAGTTAAGTTTGAGGCCCAGAATGGTACCAGAGTTCCATGGTCAGAGTGAGACCCAGGTGTGGAATAGAGTATCTGGGTCCCAATGATGCCTGGTTGAGGACCAAAGTCACTAAGCCATGCAGGCCCAGATGGGGAACAGAATCACTAGGTCCTCGTGAGGCATAGAATAAGACCACAGTCAACAGTATCAGGTGAGCCCCTTGTGGGAACCAGAGACACTCTATCCAGCTGAGTCCCAGGTCCTTGTGAGGCCCACTTGAGGACTAGATTCATCAGGTCGAATTGAGGCATAGCTGGGGACAAGAGTCACCAGGTCTGGGTGCGGCCTAGGTGGGGCAAGATTCAGCAGTTCTGAGTTAGGTCAAAGTGGGGACTAGAGACACCAGGTCCAGGTGAGGCCAAACTGAGGACCAGAGTCACCAGATCCAGGTGAGGTCCATGCTGGAAAGAGAGTCAACAGGTCCAGGAGAGGTCCAGATTGGGATCAGAGTCACCAGATCCAGGTGAAGTCCAGATGGGGACCAGAGTCACCAGATCCAGGTGAAGGCCAGGTGGGGACCAGTGTCATTAGGTCCAGATGAGTCCCAGGTGAGGACCAGATTTACCAGGTACACCTAGGCCCCGGTGGGGATCAGAGGCAACAAGACCATGTGAGGACGGCTTGGGAACCAGGGACAACAGGTCGACATCGGGCCCAGGTGTGGAACACAGTAAGCAGGTCCAGGTGAGTCCCCGGTGGTGACAAATGTCTCCACATCCAGGTGAGGCCCAGGTGGGGACCAGGATCACCAGGTACAGGGGAGGCCCTTGAAAGTACCAGAGTCAACAGTTCGAGGACAGGCGCAGGTGGCAACCAGGGTCAGCAGGTCCAAGTCAGGCCAAAGTGGGGTTCACAGTAACGAGGGCACGGTGAGACCCAGAGGGGGACCAGAGTCACCGGGTCAATGTGAGGTCCAGTTGTGGAACACAATCACCGGGTTCCAATTTTCCCAGTTGAGTACCATGGTCAACAGGGCCTGGTGGGGCCCAGATGGGGACTCGAGGCCCAAATACAAATGAAGACAAGAACGGGACCACAGTCACTAGATCCATGGTAGTCTCAGGTGCAGACAAGAATCACCAGGTCAAGGTGACGTGCAGGTGGCAACCACACTCACCAGGTCCCGGTGAGGCCCTGGTGGGGACCAGAGTCACGAGGTACATGAGAAGCTAGAAACACTGCAGCCACCAGGTCCACATGATGTCCATGTGGGAACGAGAAATACCAGTTACAGTTGAGGACCAGGTGGGGATCCGAATCACCATGTCCAGGTGAGACCCAGGTGGGAACCAGTGTCACCATGTCCAGGTGTGGCCCAGGTGAAGACCAGAGTTAATAGGTCCAGCTGGGTCACTGTTAGTGAACAGTGTAACCATATCCTGATGCTACCCAGGTGGGTACCAGAGACACCAGGTCCTGGTGAGGCCCAGGTGGGACCAGAGACATGAGGTTCAGGTGAGGTCCCGAAGCGAACCACAGTCACCAGGTCAGGCGAGGCCATGCTTAGGATCAGAGTCACCAGTTACAGGTGCGGCCCAGGTGGAGCCAGAGTTACCTGGTAGAGAAATGGCCACAGTCAGGACCAGAGTTACCAGCATCAGGTCAGTCCCAGTGGGGAATAGATTAAGCATGTCCCGATGATGCCCAGGTAGAACCAGAGTCACAAGGTCAAGATGAGGCGCAGGTGGTGAGCATGTTCACTAGGTCCCGGTGAGGCCCAGTTGAGGACCAGAGTCACCAGGTCAAGTTGAGGCCTAGAGTGGTACCAGATTCATCTGGTCTAGGTGACATCGAGATGGGGACCAGAGTCACCATGTCAGGCTGAGGCCCACAGGGGATCCAGAGTCATCATGTCCAGGTGAGTCTCAGGTGTGGAACAGAGTATCCAGGTCATAATGGTCCACAGGTGAGGACCAGAGTCACCAGATCTGGATGAGGCCCAGTTAGGATCAGAGTCACCAGTTCCAGGTGAGGTCAAGAAGGAGTCCACAGCAATCAGGTCCAGGGGGGGAACAAAGTCACCAGGAGAGGGTGAGGCCCAGATGGGGACCAGATTCACCAGGTCCAGGTGAGGCCCAGGTGGTGACCAGAGTCCCCGGGTCTAGGAGAGGACCAGGTAAGGACCAGATTCACCAGGTCCAAGAGGCCCACGTGGGGACCTGTTTCAAAAGGTATGGGTGAGGCCCAGGTGGCAACCACACTCACCAGGTCCAGGTGAGGCCAGCCTGCAGGCCTTGCAGAGGAACCGTGTCCCGATGATGCCCAGGTAGGGACCAGAGTTACCAGGTCCAGGTGAGGCCAACCTGCAGGAAATGCAGTGGAACCATGTCCCGATGATGACCAGGTAGGGCCCAGAGTCACCAGGTCCTGGTGAGTCCAAACTGCATGCCATGCAGTGGAACCATATCCCTATGATGCCCAGGTAGAGAACAGAATTACCAGGTCCAGGTGAGGGCAACCTGCAGTTCATGCAGTGGAACCATGTCCCGATGATGCCCAGGTGAGAAACAGTCACCAGGTCTGGGGGACACGAAGAAAAGATCAGATTCACCATTTCCAGGTGAGGCCGAGAAAGAGTCCACAGCAATCAGGTCCAGGTGGGGAGCAAAGTCACCAGGACTGGGTGAGTCCCAGATGGGGACCGGATTCACGAGGTCCAGGTGAGGCCCAGTTGGGGACCAGAGTCCCCGGGTCTGGGAGAGGACCAGGTAAGGACCAGATTCACCAGGTCCAAGAGGCCCACGTGGGTACGTGGGTCACCAGGTATGGGTGAGGCCCAGGTGGCAACCCCACTCACCAGGTCCAGGTGAGGCCAACCTGCAGGCCAGAGTCACCAGATCATGTGAGGACCTAGTGGGGACTGGAGTCTCCAGGTAAATATGAGTCTACAAGAACACCACAGTCACCAGTGCCAGTGTCGTTCATGTGGGAACCAGAGTTACCAGTCCAGGTGAGACCCAGCTGGGGACCACAGACACCAGGTCCAGATTGAGGCCTAGGTGGGGGGACCAGAGTCATCAGGACCAGTTAAGGCCAAAGTGTGGAGCAAAGTGATCATGTCCAGGTGAGTCCCAGGTGGGGAACAGAGTAACCATGTCCCATTGATGCCAGGTGAGAAAAGAGTCACAAGGTCCAGACGAGGCCTAAGTGAGGAGTAGATTCACCGGGTCCTTTTGAGGACCAGTTGAGGACCACTGTCCCCAGCTCTGGGTGAGTCCCAGAGGGGGACAAGAGTCACCCGGTTCTGGTGATATATAGGTGGGGTCCAGAGTGACCACGTCACGGTGAGGCCCAGAGCGGGACGAGAATCACTAGGACCAGGTGAAGCCCCGATGTGGAACTGAGAAACCAGGTGAATGATGCCCATATGAGGACCTGAGTCACCAGGTCCAGGTGATGTCCCTGTGGGAACCAGTCACCTCGTCCAGGTGAGGCCCAGGTGGGACCACAGTCACCAGGTCCAGGTGAGGTCCAGGTATATAAGAGAGTATCATGGTCCCAATGATGCCCAGGTAAGGACCAGAGTCAACAGGTCCAGAGGAGGCGCAGGTGGGAAGCATATTCACTAGGTCCCCGTGAGGCCCAGTTCAGGACCAGAGACACCAGGTCAAGTTGAGGCCTAGAGGGATACCAGATTCACCTAATCTAGGTGACATCCGGATGGGGACCAGAGTCATCATGTCAGGGTGAGGCCCAGAGGGGACCAGAGTCATCATGTCCAGGTGAGGCTCAGGAGTGGAACAGAGTATCCAGGTCATAGTGGTCCGTAGGTGAGGACCAGAATCAGCAGATCTGGGTGAGGCCCAGTTAGGATCAGAGTCAACGGTTCCAGGTGAGGCCAAGAAGGAGTCCACAGCAATCAGTTCCAGGTGGGGTGAAAAAGTCACCAGGACTGGATGAGGACCAGATGGGGACCAGATTAACCAGGTTCATGTGATTTCCAGGTGGTGACCCGAGTTAGGATTTCCGGGTGAGGACCAGGTAAGGACCAGATTCAGCAGGCCCAAGTGAGGCCCACGTGGGGACCTGTGTCACCAGGCATGTGTGAGGCCAAGGTGACAACGCCACTAACCAGGTCCAGGTGAGGCCCACCTGCAGGCCATGCAGAGGAACCATGTCCCGATGATGCCCAGGTAGGGACTAGAATTACCAGGTCCATGTGAGTTCAACCTGCAGGCCATGTGTGGAACTATGTCCCGATGACGCCCAGGTAGAGACCAGAGTTACAAGGTCCAAGTGAGGCCAACCTGCAGGCCATGCAGTGGAACCATGTCCTGATGATGCCCAGGTAGTGACCAGAGTCACCAGGTCCAAATGAAGCCCAGATGGAGCATATTCAATAGGTCCAGGTGAGGCCCAGTTGAGGACCAGAGTCACCAGATCTGGTTGAGGCCGAGAGGGGTACCATAATCACCTGGTCCAGGTGACATCGAGATCGAGACCAGAGTCACCAGGTCAGGGTTAGGCCCAGAGTGGTTCGAGAGTCCAGAGTCTCATCTCCAGATGAGGCTAGGTGTGGAGCAGAGTCACCAGGTACCAATGATGCCCAGGTGAGGACCAGAGTCACCAGGTCTGGGTGACACGCAGATAGGATCAGAGTCACCAGGTCCAGGTGAGGCCATGAAAGAGTCCACAGCAATCAGGTCAAGGTGGAGAACAAAGTCACCAGGACTGAGTGAGGCCCAGAAGGGGTCCGGATTCACCAAGTCCAGGTGAGGCCCAGGTGGTGACCAGAGTCCCCGGGTCTGGGAGAAGACCAGGTAAGGACCAGATTCACCAGGTCCAAGAGGCCCACGTGGAGACCTGAGTCACCAGGTATGGGTGAGGCCCAAGTGGCTTCCCCACTAACCAGGTCCATGTGAGGCCAATCTGCAGGCCAAGTCACCCGATTAACGTGAGGCCCTAGTGGGGACTGGAGTCAACAGTTAAAAGTGATTCTACAAGAGCAACACAGTCACCAGGACCTGGTGTGGTTCATGTGGGAACGAGAGTCACCAGGTCCAGGTGAGACCCAGGTGGGGACCACAGTCACCAGGTCCACATTGAGGCCTAGGTCGGGGGACCAGAATCATAAGGAGCAGTTGAGGCCAAAGTGTGGAGCAAAGTTATCATGTCCATGTGAGGCCCAGGTGGGGAAGAGTAACCATGTCCCATTGATGCCAGGTGGGAAAAGAGTCACAAGGTCCAGACGAGGCCTTAGTGAGGAGTAGATTCACCAGGACCTGTTCAGGCCCAGTTGAGGACCAGTGTCCCCAGCTCCGGGTGAGTCCCAGAGGGGGAACAGTGTCACCCGGTTCTGGTGCTATCCAGGTGGGGACCAGAGTCACCACGTCACGGTGAGGCACAGAGGTAACAAGAATCACTAGGTCCAGGTGAGGCCCCGATGTGGAACAGAAAACCCAAGTCCCATGATGCCCATATGAGGACCTGAGTCACCAGGTCCAGGTGAGGTCCCTGTGGTAACCAGTCACCTCAACCAGGTGAGGTCCAGGTGGGACCACAGTCACCAGATCCAGGTGAGGCCCAGGTATATAAGAGGGTGTCCAGGTCCCAATGATCCCCAGGTAAGGACCAGAGTCAACAGGTCCAGGAGAGGCCCAAATATCGTTCACAGTCATTGTGTTCCAGGTGAAGCCAGATGGAGACCACAAGAACCAGGTCCAGGAGAGGCCCATAAGGGAACCAGAGCCACCAGATCCAGGTGATGTCAGGGTGGGACCACAGTCACAACGTCCAGGGGAGGCGCAGGTGGCAACAGGATTCACCAAGTCCAGGTGAGGCCCAGGTGGCGACCGGTCACCAGATCCAGGTGCGGAACACCTAAGGACCAGATTCACCAGGCCCAAGTGAAGCCCAATGGGTGTCCAGTGTCACCAGGTAGGGGTGAGGCCCAGAGGGGGAACCAGAGTAACCAGTTCAGTTTGAGGCCCAGAATTGGACCCTAGGTCCCTGGTGAAAGTGAGGCCCATGTGTGGAATACAGTATCCAGATCCCAATGATGCCTGGGTGAGGAGCAGAGTCACTAGGGCCATGCAGGCCCAGATGGGGAACAGAATCACTAGGTCCTGGTGAGACATACAATAAGACCACAGTCAACAGTATCAGGTGAGCCCCTTGTGGGATCCAGAGCCACTCTATCCAGCTGAGTCCCAGGTCCATGTGGGGCCCACGTGAGCACCAGATTCATCAGGTCGAATTGAGGCATAGCTGGGGACAAGAGTCACCAGGTCTGGGTGCGGCCTAGGTGGGGCAAGATTCAGCAGTTCTGAGTTAGGTTCAAGTGGGGACGAGAAACATAGGTCCAGTTGAGTTCAAACTGAGGACCAGAGTCACCAGAATCAGGAGAGGTCCAGGTTGGAAAGAGAGTCAGCAGGTCCAGGAGAGGTCCAGGTGGGGACCAGAGTCACCAGATCGAGGTAAAGCCCAGGTGGGGACCAGAGTCACTAGGTCCAGATGAGGCCCAGGTGAGGAACAGAATTACCAGGTACACGTGAGGATCCGGTGGGGATCAGAGGCAACAGGTCCATGTGAGGCCGGCTTGGGGACCATGGTCAACAGGTCCACTTGAGACCCAGGTGTGGAACACAGTAAGCAGGTCCAGGTGAGGGCAAACTGAGGACCAGAGTCACCAGATCCAGGTGAGGTCCAGGTGGGGACCAGAGTCACAATGTCAGGGTGAGGCCCAGAGTGGATCCAGAGACATCATGTCCAGTTGAGCCTCAGGTGTGAAACAGAGTATCCAGGTCATAATGGTCCACAGGTGAGGACCAGAGTGACCAGATCTGGGTGACGGGCAGATAGGATCAGAGTCACCAGTTCCAGGTGAGGCCAAGAAGGAGTCCACAGCAATCAGGTCCAGGTGGGGAACAAAGTCACCAGGACTGGGTGAGGCCCAGATGGGGACCAGATTCACCAGGTCTATGTGAGGCCCAGGTGGTGACCAGAGTCCCCGGGTCTGGGAGAGGACCAGGTAAGGATCAGATTCACCAGGTCCAAGAGGCCTACGTGGGGACCTGAGTCACCAGGTATGGAGTGGAAACCCCACTCACCAGGTTCAGGTGAGGCCATTCTGCAGGCCACAGTCACCAGATCCAGTTGAGGCCCTAGTGGGGACCGGAGTCACCAGGTAAATATGAGTCTACAAGAACACCACAGTCACCAGGTCCAGGTGTGGGTCATGTGGGAACGAGAGTCACCAGGTCCAGGTGAGACCCAGGTGGGGACCACAGTCACCAGGGCCAGATTGAGGCCTAGGTGGGGGGACCAGTGTCATCAGGACCAGCTGAGGCCAAAGTGTGGAGCAAAGTGATCATGTCCAGGTGAGGCCCAGGTGGGGAACAGAATAACCATGTCCCATTGATGCCAGGTGGGAAAAGAGTCACAAGGTCCAGACGAGGCCTAAGTGAGGAGTAGATTCACCAGGTCCTGTTGAGGTCCAGTTGAGGACCAGTGTCCCCAGCTCCGGGTGAGTCCCAGAGGGGGACCAGCGTCACCCGGTTCTGGTGATATCCAGGTGGTGACCAGAGTCAGCACGTCAGGGTGAGTCCCAGAGGGGGACGAGAATCACTAGGTCCATTTGAGGACCCGATGTGGAACTGGGAACCAGGTCCCATGATGCCCATATGAGGACCTGTGTCAGCAGTTCCAGGTGAGGTCCCTGTGGGAACGAGTCACATCGTCCAGGTGAGGCCCAGGTGGGACCACAGTCACCAGGTCCAGGTGAGGCCAGGTATATAAGAGAGTATCCAGGTCCCAATGATGCCCAGGTAAGGACCAGAGTCAACAGGTCCATGAGAGGCCCTAATATGTATCACAGTCATTGTGTTCCAGGTGAGGCCAGATGGAGACCACAGGAACCAGGTCCAGGAGAGCCCATATGGCAACCAGAGCTACCAGATCCAGGTGAGGTCCAGGTGGGACCACAGTCTCAAGGTCCAGGTGAGGCGCAGGTGGCAACAGGATTCACCAATTCCAGGTGAGGCCCAGGTGGCGACCAGTCTCCACATCCAGGAGCAGACCAGGTAAGGACCAGATTCACCAGACCCAAGTGAAGCCCAAGGGGTGACCAGAGTCACCAGGTAAGGGTGAGGCCCAGAGGGGGAACCAGAGTAACCAGTTTAGTTTGAGGCCCAGAATGGGACCAGAGGTCGCTCTTCCCAGTGAGTCCCAGGTGTGGAATAGAGTATCCAGGTCCCAATGATGCCTGGGTGAGGACCAGAGTCACTAGGGCCATGCAGGCCCAGATGGGGAACAGAATCACTAGGTCCTGGTGAGGCATAGAATAAGACCACAGTCACCAGTATCAGGTGAGCGCCTTTTGGGAACCAGAGCCACTCTATCCAGCTGAGTCCCAGGTCCATGTGAGGCCCACATGAGGACCAGATTCATCAGGTCGAATTGAGGCATAGCTAGGGACAAGAGTCACCAGGTCTGGGTGCGGCCTAGGTGGGGCAAGATTCAGCAGTTCTGAGTTAGGTCAAAGTGGGGACGAGAGACACCAGGTCCAGGTGAGGCCAAACTGAGAACCAGAGTCACCAGATCGAGGTGAGTTCCAGGTGGGGACCAGAGTCACCATATCCAGGTCAAGTCCACGTGGGGACCAGAGTCTCTAGGTGCAGATGAGGCCCAGGTGAGGACCAGAGTTACCAGGTACACGTGAGGCCCCGGTGGGAATCAGAGGCAACAGGTCCATGTTAGGCGGGCTTGGGGACTATGGTCAAGAGGTGTACTTGAGGCCCAGGTGTGGAACACAGTAAGCAGGTCCAGGTGAGTCCCCGGTGGCGAGAAGAGTCACCACGTCCAGGTGAGGCACAGGTGGGGACCAGAGTCACCAGATCCAGGTGAAGTCCCGGTGGGGACCAGAGTCACCAGATCCAGGTGAAGCCCAGGTGGGGACCAGAGTCACTAGGTCCAGATGAGGCCCAGGTGAGGACCAGAGTTACCAGGTACACGTGAGGCGCTGGTAGGTATCGGAGGCAACAGGTCCATGTGAGGCAGGCTTGGGTACCATGGTCAAGAGTTCTACTTGAGGCCCAGTGTGGAACACTGTAATCAGGTCCAAGTGAGTCCCCGGGGGTGACAAGTGTCACCGGGTCGTGGTGAGGCCCAGGTGGGAACCAGGATCACCAGGTACAGGGTTGGCCCTTGAAAGAACCAGAGTCAACAGTTCGAGGTCAGGCGCAGGTGGCAACCAGGGTCACCAGGTCCAAGTCAGGCCAAAGTGGGGTTCACAGTCACTAGAGCACGGTGAGACCCACAGGGCGACCAGAGTCACCTGGTCCAGGTGAGGTCCAGGTGTGGAACACAGTCACCGGGTCCCATTTTTGCCCAGTTGAGGACCATGGTCAACAGGGCCAGGTGAGGCCCAGATGGGAATCGGAGTGCCCAAATCCAGGTGAAGCCCAGGTTGGGACCATAGTCACCAGATCCAGGGTAGTCTCAGTTGCAGACCAGAATCACGAGGTCTCGGTGAGGTGCAGGTGGCAACCACACTCACTAGGTCCCGGTGAGGCCCTGGTGGGGACCAGAGTCACGTGGTACATAAGAAGCTAGAAACACTGCAGCCACCAGGTCCACATGATGTCCATGTGGGAACGAGAATCACCAGTTTCAGGTGAGGACCCTGTGGGGATCCGACTCACCATTTCCAGGTGAGGCCCAGGTGGGAACCAGTGTCACCATGTCCAGGTGTGGCCCAGGTGAAGGCCAGAGATAATAGGTCCGGCTGGGTCACTGTTAGTGAGCAGTGTAACCATATCCTGATGCTACCCAGGTGGGTACGAGAGACACCAAGTCCTGGTGAGGTCCAGGTGAGCCCAGAGACATGAGGACCAGGTGAGATCCCGATGGGAACCACAGTCACCAGGTCAGATGAGGTCATGCTTTGGATCAGAGTCACCAGTTACAGGTGAGACCCAGGTGGAGCCAGAGTCACCTGGTAGAGAAGACGCCAAAGTCAGGACCAGAGATACCAGGATCAGGTCAGTCCCAGAGGGGAATAGAGTAACCATGTCCCGATGATGCCCAGGTAGAACCAGAGTCACCAGGTCCAGATGAGGTGCAGGTGGGGAGCATGTTCACTAGGTCCCGGTGAGGCCCAGTTGAGGACCAGAGTCACCAGGTCAAGTTGAGGCCTAGAGGGGTACCAGATTCACCTGGTCTAGGTGACATCCAAATGGGGACCAGAGTCACCATGTCAGGCTGAGGCCCAGAGGGGATCCAGAGTCATCATGTCCAGGTGAGGCTCAGGTGTGTAACAAAGTATTCAGGTCATAATGGTCCACAGGTGAGGACCAGAGTCACCAGATCTGGGTGAGGCCCAGTGCGGATCAGAGTCACCAGTTCAAGGTGAGGCGAAGAAGGAGTCCACAGCAATCAGGCCCAGGTGGGGAACAAAGTCACCAGGAGAGGGTGAGGCCCAGATGGGGACCAGATTCACCATGTCCAGGTTATTCCCAGGTGGTGACCAGAGTTACCATTTCCGGGTGAGGTCCAGGTAAGGAGCAGATTCACCAGGTCCAAGTGAGACCCACGTGGGGACCTGTGTCACCAGGCAAGGGTGAGGTCCAGGTGTCAACCCCACTCACCAGGTCCCGGTGAGGGCTACCTGCAGGCCATGCAGAGGAACAATGTCCCCATGATGCCCAGGTAGGGACGAGAGTTACCAGGTCCAGGTGATTCCCAGGTGGTGATCAGAGTTACCAGTTCCGGGTGAGGACCAGGTAAGGACCAGAGTCACCAGGTCCCAGCGGACCAAGTGGGGAACTGTGTCACCAGGTATAGGTGAGGCTCAGTTGGCAACCTCACTCACCAGGTCCAGGTGAGGCCAACCTGCAGACCAGTGTCACCAGATCCTGGTGAGGCCCTAGTGGGGACGGGAGTCACCAGGTAAATGTGAGTCTACAAGAACACCACAGTCACCAGGTCCAGGTGTGGTTCAAGTGGGAACGAGCGTCACCAGGTCCAGGTTGAGGCCTAGGTGGGGGGACAAGTGTCATCAGGACAAGTTGAGGCCAAAGTGTGGAGCAAAGTTATCATGTCAAGGTGAGGCACAGGTGGGGAACAGAGTAACCATGTCCCATTGATGCCAGGTGGGAAAAGAGTCACAAGGTCCAGACGAGGCCTAAGTGAGGAGTAGATTCACCAGGTCCTTTTGAGACCCTGTTGAGGACCAGTGTCCCCATCTCCGGGTGAGTCCCATAGGGGGACCAGAGTCACCCGGTTCTGGTGATATCCAAGTGGGGACCAGAGTCACCACGTCAGGGTGTGTCCCAGAGGGGGATGAGAATCACTAGGTCCAGGTGAGGCCTCGATGTGGAACTGGGAAACCAGGTCCCATGATGCCCATATGAGGACCTGAGTCACCAGGTCCAGGTGAGGTCCCTGTGGGAACCAGTCACCTCGTCCAGGTGAGGCCCAGGTGGGACCACAGTCACCAGGTCCAGGTGAGGACCAGGTATATAAGAGAGTATCCAGGTCCCAATGATGCCCAGGGAAGGACCAGAGTCAACAGGTCCAGGAGAGCCCCAAATATGGATCAGAGTCATTGTGTTCCAGGTGAGGCCAGATGGAGACCACAGGAACCAAGTCAGGAGAGCCCCATATGGGAACCAGAGCCACCAGATCCGGGTAGGTCCAGGTGGGACCAGAGTCACCAGGTCCCGATAGGCGAAGGTGGGCAGCATATTCACTACGTCTTGTTGAGGCCCAGTAGAGGACCAGAGTCACCAGGTCTAGTTGAGGCCTAGAGGGGTACCAGATTCACCTGGTCTAGGTACCTTCCAGATGGGGACCAGAGTCACCATGTCAGGGAGAGGCCCAGAGGGGATCCAGAGTCATCATGTCCAGGTGAGGCTCAGGTGTGGAACAGAGAATCCAGGTCATAATGGTCCACACGTGAGGACCAGAGTCAACAGATCTGGGTGAGGCCCAGTTAGGATTAGAGTCAACAGTTCCAGGTGAGGCTAAGAAGGAGTCCACAGCAATCAGGTCCAGGTGGGGAAAAAAATCACGAGGACTGGGTGAGGCCCAGATGGGGACACAGATTCACCAGGTCCAAGTGATTCCCACGTGGTGACCAGAGTTACCAGATTCACCAAGTCCAGGTGATTCCCAGGTGGTGAGCAGAATTACCAGATACACCAGGTCCAAGAGAGGCCCACGTAGGGGCCTGAGTCAGCAGGTATGGGTGAGGCCCAAGTGGCAACCCCACTCACCAGGTCCAGGTGAGGCCTACCTGCAGGCCATGCAAAGTAACCGGGTCCCGATAATGCCAAGATAGGGACCAGAGTTACCAGGTCCAGGTGAGGCCATCCTGCAGGCCATGCAGTGGAACCAGGTCCCCATGATGCCCAGGTAGGGACCAGAGTAACCAGGTCCAAATGAGGCCAAGATGGAGCATATTCACTAAGTCCAGCCGAGGACCAGTTGGAGACCAGAGACACCAGATCTGGTTGAGGCCTAGAGGGGTACCAGAATCACCTGGTCCAGGTGACATCCAGATGGGGACCAGAATCACCAAGTCAGGGTGAGGCCCAGAGAGGTTCCAGAGTCATCATGTCCAGGTGAGGCTCAGGTGTGGAACACAGACACCAGGTACCAATGACGCCCAGGTGAGGACCAGAGTCACCAGGCCTGAGTCACGCGCAGAGAGGATCATAGTCACCAGTTCCAGGTGAGGCCAAGAAAGAGTCCAAAGCAATCAGGTCCAGGTGGGGAACAAAGTCATCAAGACTGGGTGAGGCCCAGATGGGGAAGAGATTCACCAGGTCCAGGTGAGGCCCAGGTGGCTTCCAGAATCCCCGGGTCTGGGAGAGGACCATGTAAGGACCAGATTCACCAGGTCCAAGAGGACCACGTGGGTTCCTGAGTGACCAGGTATGGGTGAAGCTCAGGTGGCAACCCCACTCACCAGGTCCAGGTGAGGCCAACCCGCAGGCCACAGTCAGCAGATCCAGGTGAGGCCCTACTGGGGTCCGCAGTCACCAGGTAAATGTGAGTCTACAAGAACACCACAGTCACCAAGTCAGGTGTGGTTCATGTGGGAACGAGAGTCACCAGGTCCAGGTGAGACCCAGGTGGGGACGACAGTCACCAGGTCCAGATTGAGTCTTAGGTGGTGGGACGAGAGACATCAGGAGCAGTTGAGGCCGAAGTGCGGATCAAAGTTATCATTTTCAGGAGGGGCCCAGGTGGGGAACAGAGTAACCATGTCCCATTATGCCAGGTGGTAAAAGAGTCACAAGGTCCAGACGAGGCCTAAGTGAGGAGTAGATTCAACAGGTCCTGTTGAGGACCAGCTGAGGACCAGTGTCCCCAGATCCGGGTGAGTCCCAGAGGGGGACCAGAGTCACCCGGTTCTGGTGATATCCAGGTGGGGACCAGAGTCACCACGTCAGGGTGAGGCCCAGAGGGGGACAAGAATCACTAGGTCCAGGTGAGGCCCCGATGTGGAACTGAGAAACCAGGTCCCATGATGCCCATATGAGGAACTGAGTCACCAGGTCCAGGTGAGGTCCCAGTGGGAACCAGTCACCTCGTCCAGGTGAGGTCCAGGATGGACCAGAGTCACAAGGTCCAGTTGAGGCGCAGGTGGCAACAGGATTCACCAAGTCCAGGTGATGCCCAGGTGGCGACCAGTCACCAGATCCAGGTGCGGAACAGCTAAGGACCAGATTATCCAGGCCCAAGTGAAGCCCAACGGGTGACCAGAGTCACCAGGTTGGGTGAGGCCCAGAGGGGAACCAGAGTAACCAGTTTAGTTTGAGGCCCAGAATGGGACCAGAGGTCCCTGGTCAAAGTGAGGTCCAGGTGTGGAATAGAGTATCCAGGTCCCAATGACCCCTGGGTGAAGACCAGAGTCACTAGGGCCATGCAGGCCCAGATGGGGAACAGAATCACTAGGTCATGTTGAAGCATAGAATAAGACCACTTTCAGCCGTATCAGGTAAGCCCCTTGTGGGAACGAGAGCCACTCTCTCCAGCTGAGTCCCAGGTCCATGTGAGGCCCACGTGAGGACCAGATTCATCAGGTCGAATTGAGGCATAGCTGGGGACAAGCGTCACCAGGTCTGCGTGCGGCCTAGGTGGGGCAAGATTCAGCAGTTCTGAGTTAGGTCAAAGTGGGGACGAGAGACACCAGGTCCAGGTGAGGCCAAACTGAGGACCAGAGTCACCAGATCTAGGTGAGGTCCATGTTGGGAAGAGAGTCACGAGGTCCCGGAGAGGTCCAGGTGGGGTGCAGAGTCACCAGATACAGGTGAAGTCCAGGTGGGGACCAGAGTCACCAGATCCATGTGAAGCCCAAGTGGGGACCAGAGTCACGGGGTCCAGATGAGGCCCAGGTGAGGACCAGAGTTACCAAGTACACGTGAGGCCCCGGTGGGTATCAGTGGCAACAGGTCCATGTGAGGCCGGCTTGGGGACCATGGTCAACAGGTCTACTGGAGGACCAGGTGTGGAACACAGTAAGCAGGTCCAGGTGAGTCCCCATTGGTGACAGGAGTCACCACGTCCAGTTGTGGCCCAGGTCCGACCAGGATCACCAGGTCCAGGGAAGGCCCTTGAAAGAACCAGAGTCAACAGTTCGAGGTCAGGCGCAGGTGGCAACCAGGGTCAGCAGGTCCAAGTCAGGCCAAAGTGGGGTTCACAGTCACTAGGGCATGGTGAGACCCAGAGTGGGACCAGAGTCACCTGGTCCAGGTGAGGTCCAGTTGAGTAACACAGTCACCGGGTCCCAATTTTACTCAGTTGAGGACCATGGTCAACAGGGCCAGGTGAGGCCCAGATTGGGACCGGAGTCTCGAAATCCAAAAGAAGCCCAGGTGGGGACCACAGTCACCAGATCCAGGGTAGTCTCAGGTGCAGACCAGAATCACCAGGTCCAGGTGTGGTGCAGGTGGCAACCAAACTCACCCGGTCCCGGTAAGGCACTGGTGGGGACCTGAGTCACGAGGTACATGAGAAGCTAGAAACACATGGGATCTCTTGGTGGCGCAGCAGTTTGGCGCGTGCCTTTGGCCCAGGGCGTGATCCTGGAGACCCGGGATCGAATCCCACGTCGGGCTCCCGGTGCATGGAGCCTGCTTCTCCCTCTGCCTGTGTCTCTGCCTCTCTATCTCTGTGACTATCATAAATAAATAAAAATTAAAAAAAAATATGCTAGAAACACTGCGGCCAACAGTTCCACATGATATCCATGTGGAAACGAGAATCACCAGTTACAGGTGAGGACCAGGTGGGGATCCGACTCAGCATGTCCAGGTGAGACCCAGGTGGGAACCAGTGTCACCATGTCCAGGTGTGGCCAAGGTGAAGACCAGAGTTAATAGGTCCGGCTGGGTCACTGTTAGTGAACAGAGTAACCATATCCTCATTCTATCCAGGTGGGTACCAGAGACACCAGGTCCTGATGAGGCCCAAGTGGGACCAGAGACATGAGGTCCAGAAGAGGTCCCGATGGGAACCACAGTCACCAGGTCAGGTGAGGCCATGCTTAGGATCAGAGTCACCAGTTACAGGTGAGGCCCAGGTGGATCCAGAGTCACCTGGTACAGAAGAGGCCAAAGTCAGGACCAGAGTTACCAGGGTCAGGTCACTCCAAGTGGGAATAGAGTAACCATGTCTCGATGATGCCCAGGTAGAACCAGAGTCACCAGGCCCAGATGTGGCACAGGTGGGGAGCATGTTCACTAGGTCCCGGTGAGGCCGATTTGAGGACCAGAGTCCCCAGGTCTAGGTGAGGCCTATAGGGGTACCAGATTCACCTGGTCTGGTGACATCCAGATGGGGACCAGAGTCCCCATGTCAGGCTGAGGCCCAGAGGGGATCCAGAGTCAACATATCCAGGTGAGGTTCAGGAGTGGAACAGAGTATCCAGGTCATAATGGTCCACAGGTGAGGACCAGAGTCACCAGATCTGGGTGAGGCCCAGTTAGGTTCAGAGTCACCAGTTCCAGGTGAGGCCAAGAAGGAGTCCACAGCAATGAGATCCAGGTGGGGATAAAGTCACCAGGACTGGGTGAGGCCCAGATGGGGACCAGATTCACCAGTCCCAGGTGATTCCCATGTGGTGACCAGAGTTACCAGTTCCGGGTGACCACCAGGTAAGGACCAGATTCACCAGGTCCAAGTGAGGCCCACGTGGGGACCTGTGTCACCAGGCAAGGGTGAGGCCCAGGTGACAAACCCACTCACCAGGTCCAGGTGAGGCCAACCTGAAGGCCATGCAGAGGAACCAGGTCCCAATGATGCCCAGGTAGGGACGAGAGTTACCAGGTCCAGGTGAGGCCAACCTACAGGCCATGCAGTGGAACCATGTCCCGATGATGCCCAGGTAGTGACCAGAGTCACCAGGTCCACATGAGGCCCAGATGGAGCACATTCACTAGGTCCAGGTGAGGCCCAGTTGAGGACCAGACTCACCAGATCTGGTTGAGGCCTAGAGGAGTACCCGAATCACCTGGTCCAGGTGACATCAATATGGGGAACAGAGTCACCAGGTCAGGTTGATAGCCAGAGAGGTTCCAGAGTCATCATGTCCAGGGGAGCCTCAGGTGTGGAACAGAGTTACCAGGACCAATGATGCCCAGGTGAGGACCAGAGTAATCAGGTACACGTGCGGACCCGGTGGGGATCAGAGGCAACAGGTCCATGTGAGGCCGGCTTGGGGACCATGGTCAACAGGTCTATTGAGGCCCAGGTTTGGAACACAG
This sequence comes from Canis aureus, assembly GCF_053574225.1. Taxonomy (NCBI): domain Eukaryota; kingdom Metazoa; phylum Chordata; class Mammalia; order Carnivora; family Canidae; genus Canis; species Canis aureus. The sequence continues at coordinate 56,234,403 of NC_135632.1, read as the reverse complement.
TAAGCAGGTGAGTCCCCAGTGGTGACAAGAGTCACCACGTCCAGGTGAGGCCCGGTGGGGACCAGGATCACCAGGTACAGGGGAGGCCCTTGAAAGAACCAGAGTCAACAGTTCGACGTCAGGCGCAGGTTCCAACCAGGGTCAGCAGGTCCAAGTCAGTCCAAAGTGGGTTTCACAGTCACCAGGGCACTGTGAGACCCAGATGGGAACCAGAGTCACGTGGTCCAGGTGAGTTCCAGTTGTGGAACACAGTCACCGCGTCGCAATTTTGCCCAGTTGAGGACCATGGTCTACAGGGCCAGGTGAGGCCCAGATGGGGACCGGAGTCCCCAAATACAGGTGAAGCCCAGGTGGGGACTACAGTCACTAGATCCAGGGTAGTCTCAGGTGCAGACCAGAATCACCAGGTCCAGGTGAGGTGCAGGTGGCAACCACACTGACCAGGTCCCGGTGAGGCCCTGGTGGGGACCAGAGTCACGAGGTACATGAAAAGCTAGAAACACTGCAGCCACCAGGTCCACATGATGTCCATGTGGAAACGAGAATCACCAGCTACAGGTGAGGACCAGGTAGGGATCCGAGTCACCATGTCGAGGTGAGACCCAGGTGGGAACCAGTGTCACCATGTCCAGGTGTGGCGCAGGTGAAGACCAGAGTTAATAGGTCTGGCTGGGTCACTGTGAACACTCTAAACATATCCTGAGGCTACCCAGGTGGGTACCAGAGACACCAGGCTCTGGTGAGGCCCAGGTGGGACCAGAGACATGAGGTCCACCTGAGGTCCCGATGGAAACCACAGTCACCAGGTCAGGTGAGGCCATGCTTAGAATCAGAGTCACCAGTTACAGGTGAGGCTCAGTTAGAGCCAAAATCACCTGGTACACAGAGGCCAAAGTCAGGACCAGAGTTACCAGGATCAGGTCAGTCCCAGTGGGGAACAGAGTAACCATGTCCCGATGATGCCCAGATAGAACCAGCGTCGCCAGGTCCAGATGAGGCGAAGTTGGGGAGCATTTTCACTACGTCCCATTGAGGTCCTGTTGAGGACAGGAGTCACCAGGTCTAGTTGAGGCCTAGAGGGGTACCAGATTCACCTGATCTAGGTGACATCCAGATGGGGACTAGAGTCACCATGTCAGGCTGAGGCCCAGAGGGAATCCAGAGTCATCATGTCCAGGTGAGGCTCAGGTAGGTCAGAGTATCCAAGTCATAATGGTCCATAGGTGAGGACCAGAGTCACCAGATCTGGGTGACGTGCAGATACCATCAGAGCCACCAGTTCCAGGTGAGGGGAAGAAGGAGACCACAACAATCAGGTCCAGGTGGCGAACAAAGCCACCAGGACTGGGTGAGGCCCAGTTGGGGACCAGAGTCACCAGGTCAGTGTGAGGCCCAGAGAGGTTCCAGAGTCATCATGTCCAGGTGAGGCTCAGGTGTGGAAGAGAGTCACCAGGTACCAATGAGGCCCAGGTGAGGACCAGAGTTACCAGATCTGGGTGACGTGCAGATACTATCAGAGCCACCAGTTCCAGGTGAGGCCAAGCAGGAGACCACAACAATCAGGTCCAGGTGGCGAACAAAGCCACCAGGACTGGGTGAGGCCCAGATGGGGACCAGATTCACCAGGTCCAGGTGAGGCCCAGGTGGTGACCAGAGTCCCCGGGTCTGGGAGAGGACCAGGTAAGGACCAGATTCACCAGGTCCAAGAGTCCCACGTGGGGACAGAGTCACCAGGTATGGGTGAGGTCCTGGTGGCAACCCCACTCACCAGGTCCAGGTGAGGCCAGCCTGCAGGCCAGAGTCACCAGATCCAGGTGAGGCCCTAGTGGGGACCGGAGTCACCAGGTAAATGTGAGTCTACAAGAACACCACGGTCACCAGGTCCAGGTGTGGTGCATGTGGGAACGAGAGTCACCAGGTTCAGGTGAGACCCAGGTGGGGACCACAGTCACCAGGTCCAGATTGAGGCCTAGGTGGGGGGACCAGAGTCATCAGGACCTGTTGAGGCCAAAGGGTGGAGCAAAGTTATCATGTCCAGGTGAGGCCCAGGTGGGGAACAGAGTAACCATGTCCCATTGATGCCACGTAGGAAAAGAGTCACAAGGTCGAGACGAGGCCTAAGTGAGGAGTAGATTCAACAGGTCCTGTTGAGGCCCAGCTGAGGACTAGTGTCCCCAGCTCCGGGAGAGAACCAGAGGGGGACCAGAGTCACCCGGTTCTGGTGATATCCAGGTGGGGACCAGAGTCAGCACGTCAGGGTGCGGCCCAGAGGTGGACGAGAATCACTAGGTCCAGGTGAGGCCCCTATGTGGAACTGAGAAACCAGGTCCCATGATGTCCATATGAGGACCTGAGTCACCAGGTCCAGGTGAGGTCCCTGTGGGAACCAGTCACCTCGTCCAGGTGAGGCCCAGGTGGGACCACAGTCACCAGGTCCAGGTGAGACCCAGGTATATAAGAGAGTATCCAGGTCCAAATGATGACCAGGTAAGGACCAGAGTCAACAGGTCCAGGAGAGACCCAAATATGTATAAGTGTCATTGTGTTCCAAGTGAGGCCAGATGGAGACCACAGGAACCAGGTCCAGGAGAGCCCCATATGGGAACCACAGCCACCAGATCCAGGTGAGGTCCAGGTGGGACCACAGTCACAAGGTCCAGGTGAGGCGCTGGTGGCAACAGGATTCACCAAGTCCAGGTGAGGCCCAGGTGGCGACCAGTCACCAGATCTAGGTGCGGACCAGCCAAAGACCAGATTCACCAGGCCCAAGTGAAGCCCAATGGGTGACCAGAGTTACCAGGTATGGGTGACACCAAGAGGGGGAACCAGAGTAACCAGTTTAGTTTGAGGCCCAGAATGGGACCAGAGGTCCCTGGTCAAAGTGAGGCCCAGGTGTGGAATAGAGTATCCAGTTCCCAATGATGCCTGGTGAGGACCAGAGTCACTAGGGCCATGCAGGCCCAGATGGGGAAGAGAATCACTAGGTCTTGGTGAGGCATAGAATAAGACTACAGTCACCAGTATCAGGTGAGCCCATTGGGGGAACCAGAGCCACTCTATCCAGCTGATTCCCAGGACCAGGTGAGGCCCACGTGAGGACCAGATTCATCAGGTCGAATTGAGGCATAGCTTGGGACAAGAGTCACCAGGTCTGGGTGCGGCCTAGGTGGGGCAAGATTCAGCAGTTCTGAGTTAGGTCAAAGTGCGGACGAGAGACACCAGGTCCAGGTGAGGCCAAACTGAGGACCAGAATCACCAGATCCAGGTGAGGTCCATGTTGGAAAGAGTGTCACCAGGACCATGAGGGGTCCAGGTGGCGACCAGAGTCACCAGATCCAGGTGAATTACAGGTGGGGACCAGAGTCACTAGGTCCAGATGAGGCCCAGGTGAGGACCAGAGTTACCAGGTACACGTGAGGCCCTGGTGGGGATTAAAGGCAACAGGTCCATGTGAGGCCGGCTTGGGGACCATGGTCAACAGGTCTACTTGAGGCCCAGGTGTGGAACACAGTAAGCAGGTCCAGGTGAGTTCGCGGTGGTGACTAGAGTCACCACGTCCACGTGAGGCCCAGGAGGGGACCAGGATCATCAGGTACAGGGGAGGCCCTTGAAAGAACCAGAGTTAACAGTTGGAGGTCAGGCGCAGGTGGCATCTAGGGTCAGCAGGTCCAAGTCAGGCCAAAGTGGGGTTCACAGTCACTAGGGCACGGTGAGACCCAGAGGGGGACCAGAGTCACCTGGTCCAGGTGAGGTCCAGTTGTGGAACACAGTCACCGGGTCCCAATTTTGCCCAGTTGAGGACCATGGTCACCAGGTCCAGGTGAGGACCAGATGGGGACTGGGGTACCCAATTCCAGGTGAAGCCCAGGTGGGGACCACAGTCATCAGATCTAGGATAGTCTCAGGTGCAGACCAGAATCGCCAGGTCCAGGTGAGGTGCAGGTGGCAACCACACTCACCAGGTCCTGTTGAGGCCCTGGTGGGGACCAGAGTCACGAGGTACATGACAACCTAGAAACACTGCAGCCACCAGGTCCACATGATGTCCATGTGGGAACGAGAATCACCAGTTTCAGGTGAGGATCAGGTGGGGATCCGACTCACCATGTCCAGGTGAGACCCAGGTGGGAGGCAGTGTCACCATGTCCAGGTGTGCCCCAGGTGAAGTCCAGAGTTAATAGGTCCCGCTGGGACACTGATAGTGAACAGTGTAACGATATCCTGATGCTACTCAGGTGGGTACCAGAGACACCAGGTCCTGGTGAGGCCCAGGTGGAACCAGAGACATTAGGTCCAGGTGAGGTCCCGATGGGAACCACAGTCACCAGGTCAGGTGAGGCTATGCTTAGGATCAGAGTCACCAGTTACCGGTGAGGCCAAGATGGATCCAGAGTCACCTGGTACAGAAGAAGCCAAATCAGGACCAGAGTTACCAGGATCAGGTGAGTCCCAGTGGGGAATATAGTAACCATATCCCAATGATGCCCAGGTAGAACCAGAGTCACCAGGTCCAGATGAGGCACAATTGGGGAGCATATTCACTAGGTCCCCGTGAGGCCCAGGTGAGGACCAGAGTCACCAGATCTAGTTGAGGCCTAGAGGGGTACCAGATTCACCTGGTCTAGATGACATCCACATGGGGACCAGAGTCACCACGTCAGGGTGAGGCCCAGAGTGGATCCAGAGTCATCATGTCCAGGTGAGTCTCAGGTGTGGAACAGAGTATCCAGTTCATAATGGTCCACAGGGGAGGACTAGAATAGGCAGATTGAGTTAGGCCCAGTTAGGATGAGAGTCACCAGTTCCAGGTGAGCCCAAGAAGGAGTCCACAGCAATCAGGTCCAGGTGGGGAACAAAGACACCAGGACTTGGTGAGGCACAAATGGGGACCAGATTCACCAGGTCCAGGTGAGGTCCAGGTGGTGACCAGGGTTACCAGTTCCGGGTGAGGATAAGGTAAGGACCAGATTCACAAGGTCCAATCTAGGCCCACGTGGGGACCTTTGTCACCAGGTATGGGTGAGGCCCAGGTGGCAACCATACTCACCAGGTCCAGGTGAGGCCAACCTGCAGGCCATGTAGAGGAACAATGTCCCGATGATGCCCAGGTAGGGACCAGAGTTACCAGGTCCAGGTGAGGCCAACCTGAAGGCCATGCAGTGGAACCATGTCCCGATGATGCCCAGGTAGGGACCAGAGTCACCAGGACCAAATGAGGCCCAGATGGAGCATATTCACTAGGTCCAGATGAGGCCCAGTTGAGGACCAGAGTCACCAGACCTGGTTAGGCCTAGAGGGGTACCAGAATCACCTGGTCCAGGTGACATTCAGAGGGGTCCAGAGTCACCAGGTCAGGGTGAGGCCCAGAGGGTTTCCAGAGTCATCATGTCCAGGTGAGGCTCAGGTGTGGAACAGAGTCACCAACTACCAAAGATGCCCAGGTGAGGACCAGTGTCACCAGATCTGGGTGACGTGCAGATAGGATCAGAGCCACCAGTTCCAGGTAAGGCCAAGAAAGTGTCCACAGTAATAAGGTCCAGGTGTGGAACAAAGTCACCAGGCCTGGGTGAGGTCCAGATGGAGACCAGATTCACTCACCAGGTCCAGTTGAGGCCCAGGTGGTGACCGGAGTCCACGGGTCTAGTAGAGGACCAGGTAAGGACCAGATTCACCAGGTCTAAGAGGCACACGTGGGGACCTGAGTCACCAGGTATAGGTGTGTCCCAGGTGGCGACCCCACTCACCAGGTCCAGGTGAGGCCAACCTGCTGGACAGAGTCACCAGATCCACGTGAGGCCCTAGTGGGGACCAGAGTCACTAGGTAAATGTGAGTCTACAAGAACACCACAGTCACCAGGTACAGGTGTGGTTCATGTGGGAACAAGAGTCACCAGGTCCAGGTGAGACCCAGGTGGGGACCACAGTTACCAGGTCCAGATTGAGGCCTAGATGGGGGGACCAGAGTCATCAGGACCAGTTGAGGCCAAAGTGTGGAGCAAAGTTATCATATCCAGGGGAGGCCCAGTTGGGGAACAGAGTAACCATGTCCCATTGATGTCAGGTGGGAAAAGAGTCACAGGTCCAGACGAGGTCTAAGTGAGGAGAAGATTCACCAGGTCCTGTTGAGACCCATTTGAGGACCAGTGTCCCCAGCTCTGAGTGAGTCCCAGAGAGAAACGAGAGTCACCCGGTTCTGGTGATATCCAGGTGGGGACCAGAGTCACCACGTCACGGTGAGGCCCAGAGAGGGACGAGAATCACCAGGTCCAGGTGAGGCCAACCTGCAGGCCATGAAGAGGAACCGTGTCCCGATGATGCTAAGGTAGGGACCAGTATCACCAGGTCCAGAATCGGCGCAGGTGGCAGCATATTCACTAGGTCCCTGTGAGGCCCAGTTGCGGACCAGAGTCACCAGGTCTACTTGAGGCCTAGAGGGGTACCAGATTCACCTGGTCTAGGTGACATCGTGATGGGGACCAGAGTCACCATGTCAGCCTCACCTGGACGTGATGACTCTGGGCCAGGTCCTGGTAGGCCCAGGTGGGACCAGAGACATGAGGTCCAGGTGAGGTCCGGATGGGAACCACAGTCAGCAGGTCAGGTGAGGCCATGCTTAGGATCAGAGTCACCAGTTACAGTTGAGGCCCAGGTGGAGCCAGAGTCACCTGGTACAGAAGAGGCCAAAGTCAGGACCAGGGTTACCAGGATCATGTCAGTCCCAGTGGGAAATAGAGTAACCATGTCTCGATGATGCCCAGTTAGAACCAGAGTCACCAGGTCCAGATGAGGCGCAGGTTGGGAGCATGTTCACTAGGTCCCCGTGAGGCCCAGTTCAGGACCAGAGTCACCAGGTCAAGTTGAGGCCTAGAGGGATACCAGATTCACCTAATCTAGGTTACATCCGGATGGGGACCAGAGTAACCATGTCAGGGTGAGGCCCAGAGGGGATCCAGAGTCATCATGTCCAGGTGAGGCTCAGGAGTGGAACAGAGTATCCAGGTCATAGTGGTCCGTAGGTGAGGACCAGAGTCACCAGATCTGGGTGAGGCCCAGTTAGGATCAGAGTCAACAGATCCAGGTGAGGCCAAGAAGCAGTCCACAGCAATCAGTTCCAGGTGGGGTGACAAAGTCACCAGGACTGGATGAGGACCAGATGGGGACCAGATTAACAGGTTCATGTGATTCCCAGGTGGTGACCCGAGTTAGGAGTTCCAGGTGAGGACCAGGTAAGGACCAGATTCAGCAGGCCCAAGTGAGGCCCACGTGGGGACCTGTGTCACAAGGCATGTGTGAGGCCAAGGTGACAACGCCACTCACCAGGTCCAGGTGAGGCCCACCTGCAGGCCATGCAGAGGAACCATGTCCCAATGATGCCCAGGTAGGGACTAGAATTACCAGGTCCATGTGAGGCCAACCTGCAGGCCATGTGTGGAACCATGTCCCGATGATGCCCAGGTAGAGACCAGAGTTACCAGGTCCAAGTGAGGCCAACCTGCAGGCCATGCAGTGGAACCAGTCACGATGATGCCCATGTAGGGACCAGAGACACCAGGTCCAAATGAGGCCCAGATGGAGCATATTCACTAGGTCCAGGTGAGGCCCAGTTGAGGACCAGAGTCACCAGATCTGGTTGAGGCCGAGAGGGGTACCAGAATCACCAGGTCCAGGTGACATCCAGATGGCGACCAGAGTCACCAGCTCAGGGTTAGGCCCAGAGTGGTTCGAGAGTCCAGAGTCTCATGTCCAGGTGAGGCTAGGTGTGGAACAGAGTCACCAGGTACCAATGATGCCCAGGTGAGGACCAGAGTCACCAGGTCTGGGTGACACGCAGATAGGATCAGAGTCACCAGGTCCAGGTGAGGTCATGAAAGAGTCCACAGCAATCAGGTCAAATTGGGGAACAAAGTCACCAGGACTGAGTGAGGCCCAGATGGGGACCGGATTCACCAGATCCAGGTGAGGCCCAGGTGGTGACCAGAGTCCCCGGGTCTGGGAGAGGACCAGGTAAGGACCAGATTCACCAGGTCCAAGAGGCCCACGTGGAGACCTGAGTCACCAGCTATGGGTGAGGCCCAAGTGGCATCCCCACTAACCAGGTCCATATGAGGCCAACATGCAGGACAAGTCACCCGATTCACGTGAGGCCCTAGTGGGGACTGGAGTCAACAGTTAAAAGTGATTCTACAAGAACTACCCAGTCACCAGGACCTGGTTTGGTTCATGTGGGAACGAGAGTCACCAGGTCCAGGTGAGACCCAGGTGGGGACCACAGTCACCAGGTCCAGATTGAGGCCTAGGTGGGGGGACCAGAGTCATCAGGACCAGTTGAGGCCAAAGTGTGGAGCAAAGTTATCATGTCCATGTGAGGCCCATGTGGGGAAGAGTAACCATGTCCCATTGATGCCACGTGGGAAAAGAGTCACAAGGTCCAGACGAGGCATTAGTGAGGAGTAGATTCACCAGGAACTGTTGAGGCCAAGTTGAGGACCAGTGTCTCCAGCTCCGGGTGAGTCCCAGAGGGAGACCAGTGTCACCCGGTTCTGGTGATATCCAGGTGGGGACCAGAGTCACCACGTCAGGGTGAGGCCCAGAGGGGACGAGAATCACTAGGTCCAGGTGAGGCCCCGATGTGGAACTGAGAACCCAGGTTCCATGATGCCCATATGAGGACCTGAGTCACCAGGACCAGGTGAGGTCCCTGTGGTAACCAGTCCATCGACCAGGTGAGGCCCAGGTGGGACCACAGTCACCAGGTCCAGGTGAGGCCCAGGTATATAAGAGAGTATCCAGGTCCCAATGATCCCCAGGTAAGGACCAGAGTCAACAGGTCCAGGAGAGGCCCAAATATGGTTCAGAGTCATTGTGTTCCAGGTGAGGCCAGATGGAGACCACAGGAACCAGGTCCAGGAGAGCCCCATAAGGGAACCAGAGCCACCAGATCCAGGTGATGTCAGGGTGGGACCACAGTCACAACGTCCAGGGGAGGCGCAGGTGGCAACAGGATTCAAAAAGTCCAGGTGTGGCCCAGGTGGCAACCGGTCACCAGATCCAGGTGCGGACCAGCTAAGGACAAGACTCACCAGGCCCAAGTGAAGCCCAAGGGGTGACCAGTGTCACCAGGTAGGGGTGAGACCCAGAGGGGGAACCAGAGTAACCAGTTTAGTTTTAGGCCCAGAATGGGAGCCTAGGTCCCTGGTGAAAGTGAGGCCCAGGTGTGGAATAGAGTATCCAGATCCCAATGATGCCTGGGTGAGGAGCAGAGTTACTAGGGCCATGCAGGCCCAGATGGGGAACAGAATCACTAGGTCCTGGTAAGACATAGAATAACACCACAGTCAGCAGTATCAGGTGACCCCCTTGTGGGAAACGGTGCCACTCTATCCAGCTGAGTCCCAGGTCCATGGAGGCCCACGTGAGGACCAGATTCATCAGGTCTAATTGAGGCATAACTGGGGACAAGTGTCATCAGATCTGCGTACGGCCTATGTGGGGCAAGATTCAGCATTTCTGAGTTAGGTCAAAGTGGGGAGGAGAGACACCAGGTCCAGGTGAGGCCAAACTGAGGACCAGAGTCACCAGATGCAAGTGAGGTCCATGTTGGAAAGAGAGTCACCAGGTCCAGGAGAGGTTCAGGTATGGACCAGTGTCGCCAGTTCCAGGTGACATCCAGGTGGGGACCAGAGTCACCAGATCCAGGTGAAGCCCAGGTGGGGAGCAGAGTCACTAGGTCCAGATGAGGCCCACGTGAGGACCAGAGATACCAGGTACACGTGAGGCCCCGGTGGGCATCAGAGGCAACAGGTCCATGTGAGGCCGGCTTGGGGACCATGGTCAACATGTCGACTTGAGGCCCAGGTGTGGAACACAGTAACCAGGTCCAGGTGAGTCCCCGGTGGTGACAAGAGTCACCACGTCCAGGTGAGGCCCAGGTGGGGACAAGGATCACCAGTTTCAGGGGAGGCCCTTGAAAGAACCAGAGTCAACAGTTCGACGTCAGTCGCAGGTGCAACCAGGGTCAGCAGGCCCAAGTCAGTACAAAGTTCGTTTCACAGTCACTAGGGCACGGTGAGACCCAGAGGGAGACCAGAGTCACCTGGTCCAGTTGAGGTCCAATTGTGGAACACAATCACCGGGTCCCAATTTTGCCCAGTTGAGGATCATGGTCAACAAGACCAGGTGAGGCCCAGATGGGGACCGGAGTCCCCAAATCCAGGTGAAGCCCAGGTGGAGTCCACAGTCACCAGATCGAGGATAGTCTCATGTGCAGACCAGAATCACAAGGCCCAGGTGGGGTGCAGGTGGCAACCACACTCACCAGGTCCTGGTTAGGCCCTGGTGGGGACCAGAGTCATGACGTACAGGAGAAGCTAGAAACACTGCAGCCACCAGGTCCACATGATGTCCATGTGGGAACGACAATCACCAGTTACAGGTGAGGACCAGGTGGGGATCCGACTCACCATGTCCAGGTGAGACCCAGGTGGGAACCAGTGTCACCATGTCCAGGTGTGGACCAGGTGAAGACCAGAGTTAATAGGTGCGCGTGGGTCACTGTTAGTGAACAGTGTAACCGTATCCTGATGCTACTCAGGTGGGGAACAGAGACTCCAGGTCCTGGTGAGGTCCAGGTGGGACCAGAGACCTGAGGTCCAGGTGAGGTCCCGATGGGAACCACAGTCACCAGGTCAGGTGAGGCCATGCTTAGGATCAGAGTCACCAGTTACAGGTGAGGCCCAGGTGGAGCCAGAGTCACCTGGTACAGAAGAGGCCAAAGTCAGGACCAGAGTTACCAGGATCAGGTCAGTCCCAGTGTGGAATAGAGTAACCATGTCCCGATGATGCCCAGTTAGAACCAGAGTCACCAGGTCCAGATGAGGAGCAGTTGGGGAGCATATTCACTAGGTCCCGGTTAGCCCAAGTTGAGGACCAGAGTCACCAGGTCTACTTGAAGCCTAGAGGGGTACCAGATTCACCTGGTCTAGGTGACATCCAGATGGGTACCAGAGTCAACATGTCAGGCTGAGGACCAGAGGGGATCCAGAGGCATCATGTCCAGGTGAGGCTCACGTGTGGAACAGAGTATCCAGGTCATAATGGTCCACAGGTGAGGACCAGAGTCACCAGATCTGGGTGAGGCCCAGTTAGGATCAGAGTCACTAGTTCCAGGTGAGGGCCAAGAAGGAGTACACAGCAATCAGGTCCAGGTGGGTACAAAGTCACCTGGACTGGATGAGGCCCAATGGGGACCAGAACACAATGTCCAGGTGATTCCCAGGTGATGACCAGAGTTACCAGTTCCGGGTGAGGACAAGGGAAGGACCAGATTCACCAGGTCCATGTGAGGCCCACGTTGGGACCTGTGTCACCAGGCATGGGTGAGTCTCAGGTGACAACCCCACTCACTAGGTCCAAGTGAGGCCAACCTGCAGGCCATGCCGAAGAACCGTGTCCCGAAGATGCCCAGGTGGGGTCTAGAGTTATCAGGTCCAGGTGAGGACAACCTGCAGACCATGCAGTGGAACCATGTCCCGGTAATGCCGAGGTAAGGATCAGAATCACCATGTCCAAATGAGGCCCAGATAGAGCATATACACTAGTTCTAGCTGAGGCCCAGTTGAGGACCAGAGTCACCAGATCTGGTTGAGCCCTATAAGCGTACCAGAATCACCTGGTCCAGGTGACATCCAGATGGGGACCAGAGTCACCAGGTCAGGGTGAGGACCAGAGAGGTTCCAGGGTCATCATGTCCAAGTGAGGCTCAGGTGTGGAACAGAGTCACCAGGTACCAATGAGGCCCAGATGAGGACCAGATTCACCAAGTCTGGGTGACGCGCAGATAGGATCAGAGTCACCAGTTCCAGGTGAGGCCAAGAAGGAGTCCACAGCAATCAGGTCCAGGTGGGGAACAAAGTCACCAGGATTGTGTGAGGCCCAGATGGGTACCAGAATCACCAGGTCCAGGTGAAACCCAGGTGGTGACCAGAGTCCCCGGGTCTAGGAGAGGACCAGGTTAGGACCAGATTCACCAGGTAGAAGAGGCCCACGTGGGGACCTGAGTCACCATTATGGGTGAGGCCCAGGTGGCAACCCCACTCACCAGGTCCAGGTGAGGCCAACCTGCAGGCCAGAGTCACCAGATCCCAGTGAGGCCCTAGTGGGGACCGGAGTCACCAGGTAAATGTGAGTCTACAAGAACACCACAGTCACCAGGTCCAGGTGTGGTTCATGTGGGAACGAGAGACACCAGGTCCAGGTGAGACCCCGGTGGGGACCACAGTCATCAGGTCCAGATTGAGGCCTAGGTGAGGGGACCAGAGTCATCAGGACCAGTTGAGGCCAAAGTGTGGAGCAAAGTTATCATGTCCAGGTGAGGCCCAGGTGGGGAAGAGAGTAACCATGTCCCATTGATGCCAGGTGGGAAAAGAGTCACAAGGTCCAGAAGAGGCCTAAGTTTGGAGTAGATTCACCAGGTCCTGTTGAGGCCCAGTTGAGCACCAGAGTCCCCAGCTCCGGGTGAGTGCCACAGGGGGACCAGTGTCACCCGGTTCCGGTGATATCCAGGTGGGGACCAGAGTCACCATGTCAGGGTGAGGCGCAGAGCGGGACGAGATAACTAGGTCCAGGTGAGGCCCCGATGTGGAACTGAGAAACCAGGTCCCATGATGCCCATATGAGGACGTGAGTCACCAGGTCCAGGTGAGGTCCTTGTGGGAACCAATCTCCTTGACCAGGTGAGGCACAGGTGGGACCACAGTCACCAGGTCCAGGTGAGGCCCAGGTATATAAGAGAGTATCCAGGTCCCAATAATGCCCAGGTAAGGACCTGAGTCAACAGGTCCAGGAGAGGCCCAAATATGGATCAGAGTCATTGTGTTCCAGGTGAGGCCAGATGGACACACAGGAACCAGGTTAAGGAGAGCCCAATATGGGAACCAGAGCCACGAGATCCAGGTGAGTTCCAGGTGGGACCATAGTCACAAGGTCCAGTTGAGCACAGGTGGCAACAGGATTCACCAAGTCCAGGTGAGGCCCAGGTGTCGACCGGTCACCAGATCCAGGTGAGGAGCAGCTAAAGACCAGATTCACCAGGCCCAAGTGAAGCCTAAGGGGTGACCAGAGTCACCAGGTAAGGTTGAGGCCAGAGGGGGAACCAGAGTAACCAGTTTAGTTTGAGGCCCAGAATGGGATCAGAGGTCCCTTGTCAGTGTGAGGCCCAGTGTGGAATAGAGTATCCAGGTCCCAAAGATGCCTGAGTGAGGACCAGAGTAAATAGGGCCATGCAGGCCCAGATGGGGAACAGAATCACTAGGTCCTGGTGAGGCATAGAATAAGACCACAGTCAGCAGTATCAGGTGAGCCCCATGTGGGATCCAGAGCCATTATATCCAGCTGAGTCCCAGGTCCTTGTGAGGCCCACATGAGGACCAGATTCATCAGGTCGAATTGAGGCTTAGCTGGGGACAAGAGTCACCAGGTCTGGGTGCGGCCTAGGTGGGGCAAGATTCAGCAGTTCTGAGTTGGTCAAAGTGGGGATGAGAGACACCAGGTCCAGGTGATGCCAACCTGCAGGCCATGCAGAGGAACCGTGACCCGATGATGCCCAGTTAGGGACTAGAGTTACCAGGCCCAGGTGATGCCAACCTGCAAGCCATGTGTGGAACCATGTCTCGATGATACCCAGGTAGGGACTAGAGTTACAAGGTCCAGGTGACGCCAATCTCCAGGCCATGCAGTGGAACAATATCCCTATGATGCCCAGGTAGGGACCAGAGTCACCAGGTCCAAATTAGGCCAAGATGGATCATATTCACTAGGTCCAGGTGAGGCCAGGTTGAGGACCAGAGTCACCATATCTGGTTGAGACCTAGAGGGGTAGAAGAATCCCCTGGTCCATGTGACTTCCAGATGGGGACCAGAGTCACCAGGTCAGGGTGAGGCCCATAGAGATTTCAGAGTCATCATGTCCAGGTGAGGCTCAGGTGTAGAACAGAGTCACCAGGTACCAATGATGCCCAGGTGAGGACCAGAGTCCCCAGTTCTGGGTGACGAGCAGATAGGATCAGAGTCACCAGGTCCATGTGAGGCCAAGAAGGAGTCCACAGCAATCACGTCCCCGTGAGGAACAAAGCCACCAGGACTGGGTGAGGCCCAGATGGGGACCAGATTCACCAGGTCCAGGTGAGGCCCAGGTGGTGACCAGAGTCCCCGGGTCTGGGAGAGGACCAGGTAAGGACCAGATTCACCAGGTCCAAGAGGCCCACGTGGGGACAGAGTCACCAGGTATGGGTGAGGTCCTGGTGGCAACCCCACTCACCAGGTCCAGGTGAGGCCAGCCTGCAGGCCAGAGTCACCAGATCCAGGTGAGGCGCTAGTGGGGACCGGAATCACCTGGTAAATATGAGTCTACAAGAACACCACAGTCACCAGGTCCAGGTGTGGTGCATGTGGGAACGAGAGTCACCATGTCCAGGTGAGACCCAGGTGGGGACCACAGTCACCAGGTCCAGATTGAGGCCTAGGTGTGGGGACCAGAGTCATCAGGACCAGTTCAGGGCAAAGTGTGGAGTAAAGTTATCATGTCCAGGTGAGGCCCAGTTGGGGAACAGAGTAACCATGTCCCATTGATGTCAGGTTGGAAAAGAGTCACTGGTCCAGACGAGGTCAAAGTGAGGAGTAGATTCACCAGGTCCTGTTGAGACCCAGGTGAGGACCAGAGTCCCTAGCTCCAGGAGAGTCCCAGAGGGGGACCAGCGTCACCCGGTTCTGGTGATATCCAGGTGGTTACCAGAGTCAGCACGTCAGGGTGAGGCCCAGAGTCGGACGAGAATCACTAGGTCCAGGTGAGGCCCCGATGTGGAACTGAGAAACCAGGTCCCATGATGCCCATATGAGGACCTGAGTCACCAGGTCCAGGTGAAGTCCAGGTGGGGACCAGAGTCACCGGATCCAGGTGAATCCCAGGTGGGACCAGAGTCACTAGGTCCATATGAGGCCCAGGTGAGGACCAGAGTTACCAGGTACACGTGAGGCGACGGTAGGTATCAGAGGCAAAAGGTCCATGTGAGGCCGGCTTGGGGACCATGGTCAATAGTTCTACTTGAGGTCCAGTGTGGAACACTGTAACCAGGTCCAAGTGAGTCCCCAGTGGTGACAAGGGTCACCAGGTCCAGGTGAGGCCCAGGTGGGAACCAGTTTCACCAGGTACAGGGGAGGCCCTTGAAAGAACCAGAGTCAAAAGTTCGAAGTCATGCGCAGGTGGCAACCAGAGTCAGCAGGTCCAAGTCAGGCCAAAGTGGGGTTCACAGTCACTAGAGCACGGTGAGACTCAGAGGGGAACCAGAGTCACCTGGTCCAGGTGATGTCCAGGTGTGGAACACAGTCACCGGGTCCCAATTTTGCCCAGTTGAGGACCATGGTCAACAGGGCCAGGTGAGGCCCAGATGGGAATCGGAGTGCCCAAATCCAGGTGAAGCCCAGGTTGGGACCATAGTCACCAGATCCAGGGTAGTCTCAGATGCAGACCAGAATCACCAGGTCCAGGTGAGGTGCAGGTGGCAACCACACTCACTAGGTCCCGGTGAGGCCCTGGTGGGGACCAGAGTCACGAGGTACATGAGAAGCTAGAAACACTGCAGCCACCAGGTCCACATGATGTCCATGTGGGAACGAGAATCACCAGTTAGAGGTGAGGACCCTGTGGGGATCCGACTCACCATGTGTAGGTGAGACCCAGGTGGGAACCAGTGTCACCATGTCCAGGTGTGGCGAGGTGAAGACCAGAGTTTATAGGTCCGGCTGGGTCACTGTTAGTGAACAGTGTAACCATATCCTGATGCTACCCAGGTGGGTACGAGAGACACCAAGTCCCGGTGAGGCCCAGGTGAGACCAGAGACATGAGGACCAGGTGAGGTCCCGATGGGCACCACAGACAGCAGGTCAGGTGAGTCCATGCTTAGGATCAGATTCAACAGTTACAGGTGAGGCCCAGGTGGAGCCAGAGTCACCTGGTACAGAAGAGCCAAATATCAGGACCAGAGTTACCAGGATCAGGTCAGTCCCAGTGGGGAATAGAGTAAACATGTCCAGATGATACCCAGGTAGAACCAGAGTCACCAGGTCCAGATGAGGCACAATTGGGGAGCATATTCACTAGGTCCTGGTGAGGCCCAGTCGAGGACCAGTATCACCAGGTCTAGTTGAGGCCTAGAAGGGTACCAGATTCACCTGGTCTAGGTGACATCCAGATGGGGACCAGAGTCACCATGTCAGGGTGAGGCCCAGAGGGAATCCAGAGTCATCATGTCCATGTGAGGCTTAGGTGTGGAACAGAGTATCCAGGTCATAATGGTCCACAGGTGAGGAACAGAGTCTCCAGATCTGGGTGAGGCCCACTTATGATCAGAATCAACATTTCCCGGTGAGGCCAAGAAGGAGTCCACAACAATCAGGTCCGGGTGGGGAACAAAGTCACCAGGACTGTGTTGGGCCCAGATGGGGAGCAGATTCACCAGACCCAGGTGATTCCCAGGAGGTGACAGAGTCACCAAATCCAGATGAAGCCCAGGTGGGGACCAGAGTGACTAGGTCCAGATGAGGCCCAGGTGAGGACCAGATTACCAGGTACACGTGAGGCCCCGGTGGGGATCAGAGGCAACAGGTCCATGTGAGGCCGGCTTGGGGACCATGGTCAACAGGTCTACTTGAGGCCCAGGTGTGGAACACAGTTAGGTCCAGTTGAGTCCCCGGTGGTGAGAAGAGTCACCAAGTCCAGGTGAGGCCCAGGTGGGGACCAGGATCACCAGGTAAGGGGAGGCCCTTGAAAGAACCAGAGTCAACAGTTCGAGGTCAGCCACAGGTGGCAACAAGGGTCAGCAGGTCCAAGTCAGGTCAAAGTGGGGTTCACAGTCACTAGGGCACGGTGAGTCCCAGAGGGGGACCAGTCACCTGGTGCAGGTGAGGTCCAGTTGTGGAACACAGTCACCGGGTCCCAATTTTGCCCAGTTGAGGACCATGGTCAACAGGGCCAGGTGAGGCCCAGATGGGGACCGGAGTCCCCAAATCCAGGTGAAGCCCAGGTGGGGACCACAGTCACCAGATCCAGGGTAGTCTCAGGTCCGACCAGAATCACCAGTTCCATGTGTGGTGCAGGTGGCAACCACACTCACCAGGTCCGTTGAGGCCCTGGTGGGGACCAGAGTCAGGAGGTACATGAGAAGCTAGAAACACATGGGATCCCTGGGTGGCGCAGCGGTTTTGCGCCTGCCTTTCGCCCAGGGAGCGATCCTGGATACCCGGTATCGAATCCCACGTCGGGCTCCCTGTGCCTGGAGCCTCCGAGTGCCTCTGCCTGTGTCTCTGCCTCTCTCTCCCTCTGTGACTATCATAAATAATTAAAATTAAAAAAAAAGAAGCTAGAAACCCTGCATCCAACAGGTCCACATGATCTCCATGTGGGAACGAGAATCACCAGTTACAGGTGAGGACCAGGTGGGAATCCGACTCACCATATCCAGGTGAGACCCAGGTGGGAACCAGTGTCACCATGTCCAGGTGTGGCCCAGGTGAAGACCAGAGTTAATAGGTCCGGCTGGGTCACAGTTAGTGAACAGAGTTACCATATCCTGATGCTACCCAGGTGGTACCAGAGACACCAGGTCCTGGTGACCCCGAGATGGGACCAGAGACCTGAGGTCCAGTTGAGGTCCCGATGGGAACCACAGTCACCATGTCACGTGAGGCCATGCTTAGAATCAGAGTCACCAGTTACAGGTGAGGCCCAGGTGGAGCCAGAGTCACCTGGTATAGAAGAGGCCAAAGTCAGGACCAGAGTTACAAGGATCAGGGCAGTCCTATTGGGGAATAGAGTAAGCATGTCCCAATGATTCCAAGGTAGAAACAGAGTCGCCAGGTCCAGATGAGGCGCAGGTGGGGAGCATAATCACTAGGTCCCGGTGAGGCCCAGTTGAGGACCAGAGTCACCAGGTCAAGTTGAGGCCTAAAGGGGTACCAGAATCCCCTGGTCTAGGTGGCATCCAAATTGGGACCAGACTCACCATGTCAGGGTGAGGACCAGAGGGGATCCAGAGTTCATGTCCAGGTGAGGCTCACGTGTGGAACAGAGTATCCAGGTCATAATGGTCCACAGGTGAGGACCAGAGTCACCAGAGCTGGGTGAGGCCCAGTTAGGATCAGAGTCAGCAGTTCCAGGTGAGGCCAAGTAGGAGTCCACGACAAACAGGTCCACGTGGGGAGCAAAGAAACCAAGCCTGGGTGAGGCCCAGATGGGGACCAGATTCACCAGACCCAGGTGATTCCCAGGTGGTGACCAGAGTTAGCAGTTCCGGGTGAGGACCAGGTAAGGACCAGATTCACCGGGTCCAAGTGAGGCCCAAGTGGGGCCTTTGTCACCAGGTATGAGTGAGGCCTAGGTGTGGAATAGAGTATCCAGGTCCCAATGATGCCTGAGTGAGGACCAGAGTCACTAAGGCCATGCAGGCCCAGATGGGGAACAGAATCACTAGGTCCTGGTGAGGCACAGAATAAGACCACAGTCAGCAGTATCAGGTGAGTCCCTTGTGGGAACCAGAGCCACTCTTTCCAGCTGAGTCCCAGGTACTGGTGAGGTCCACGTGAGGACCAGATTCATCAGGTCGAATTGAGGAATAGCTAGGGACAAGAGACAACAGGTCTGGGTGCGTAATAGGTGGGCAAGATTCAGCAGTTCTGAGTTAGGTCAAAGTGGGCAAGAGAGACACCAAGTCCAGGAGAGGTCCAGATGGGGACCAGAGTCACCAGATGCAGGTGAAGTCCAGATGGGGACCAGAGTCTCCAGATCCAGGTGAAGCCCAGGTGAGGACCAGAGTCTCTAGGTCCAGATGAGGCCCAGGTGAGGACCAGAGTTACAAGGTACACGTGAGGCCCCGGTGGGGTTCAGAAGCAACAGGTCCAAATGAGGCCCAGATGGAGCATATTCACTAGGTCCAGGTGAGGCCCAGTTGAGAACCAGAGTCACCAGATGTGGTTGAGGCCTAGAGGGGTACCAGAATCACCTGGTGCAGGTGACATCCAGATGGGTCCAGAGTCACCAGGTCAGGGTGAGGCCCAGAGATGTTCCAGAGTCATCATGTCCAGTTGAGGCTCAGGTGTGGAACAGAGTCACCAGGTACCAATGATGCCCAGGTGAGGACCAGAGTCACCAGATCTGGGTGACGTGCAGATACGATCAGAGCCACCAGTTCCAGGTGAGGCCAAGAAGGAGACCACAACAATCAGGTCCAGGTGGCGAACAAAGCCAGCAGGACTGGGTGAGGCCCAGATGGGGATCAGATTCACCAGGTCCAGGTGAGGCCCAGGTGGTGACCAGAGTCCCCGGGTCTGGGAGAGGACCAGGTAAGGACCAGATTCAACAGGTCCAAGAGGCCCACGTGGGTACAGAGTCACCAGGTATGGGTGAGGTCCTGGTGGCAACCCCACTCACCAGGTCAGGTGAGGCCAGCCTGCTGGCCAGAGTCACCAGATCCAGGTGAGGCCCTAGTGGAGACCGGAGTCACCAGGTAAATGTGAGTCTCCAAGAACACCACAGTCACCAGGTCCAGGTGTGGTTCATGTGGGAATGAGAGTCACCAGGTCCAGGTGAGACCCAGGTGGGGACCACAGTCACCAGGTCCAGATTGAGGCCTAGGTGGGGGGACCAGATTCATCAGGACCATTTGAGGCGAAAGTGTGGAGCAAAGTTATCATGTCCAGGTGAGGCTCAGGTGGGGAACAGAGTAACCATGTCACATTGATGCCAGGTGGGAAAAGAGTCACAAGGTCCAGACGAGGCCTAAGTGAGGAGTACATTTACCAGGTCCTGTTGAGGCCCAGTTGAGGACCAGTGTCCCCAGCTCCGGGAGAGTCCCAGAGGGGGACCAGAGTCACCCGGTTCTGGTGATATCCAGGGGTGACCAGAGTCACCACGTCAGGGTGAGGCCCAAAGGGGGACGAGAATCACTAGGTCCAGGTGAGGCCCCGATGTGGAACTGAGAAACCAGGTCCCATGATGCCCATATGAGGACTTGAGTCACCAGGTCCAGGTGAGGTCCATGTGGGAACCTGTCACCTCGTCCAGGTGAGGCCCAGGTGTGACCACAGTGACCAGGTCCAGGTGAGGCCCAGGTATATAAGAGAGTATCCAGGTCCCAGTGATGCCCAGGTAAGGACCAGCGTCATCAGGTCCCATAGAGGCCCAAATATGTATCAGAGTCATTGAGGTCATTGAGGAGAGGCCAGATGGAGACAACATGGACCAGGTTCAGGAGAACCCCATATGGGAACCAGAGCAACCAGATTCAGGTGAGGTCCAGGTGGGACCACAGTCACAAGGTCCAGGTGAGGCGCAGATGGCAAAAGGATTCACCAAGTCCAGGTGAGACCCAGGTGGCGACCAGTCACCAGATCCAGGTGAGGACCAGCTAAGGACCAGAATCACCAGGCCCAATTGAAGCCCAAGGGGTGACCAGAGTCACCAGGTAAGGGTGAGGCTCAGAGTGGGAACCAGAGTAAACACTTTAGTTTGAGTCCCAGAATGGGACCAGAGGTCCCTGGTCAAAGTGAGGCCCAGGTGTGGAATAGAGTATCCAGGTCCCAATGATGCCTGGGTGAGGATAGAGTCACTAGGGCCATGCAGGCCCAGATGGGGAACAGAATCACTAGGTCCTGGTGAGGCATAGAATAAGACCACAGTCAGCAGTATCAGGTGAGCCCCTTGAGGGAACCAGAGCCACTCTATCCAGCTGAGTCCCAGGTCCATGTGAGGCCCACGTGAGGACCAGATTCATCAGATAGAATTGAGGCATAGCTGGGGACAAGAGTCACCAGGTCTGGGTGCGGCCTAGGTGGGTAAGATTCAGCAATTCTGAGTTAGGTCAAAGTGGGGACGAGAGAAACCAGGTCCATGAGAGGCCAAAATGAGTACCAGAGTCACCAGATCCAGGTGAGGTCCATGTTGGAAAGAGAGTCACCAGGTCCAGGAGAAGTCCAGGTGGGGACCAGAGTCACCAGATCCAGGTGAAGTCCAGGTGGGGACCAGAGTCACCAGATCCAGGTGAAGCCCAGGTGGGCACAGAGTCACTAGGTCCAGATGAGGCCCAGGTGAGGACCAGAGTTACCAGTTACACGTGATTCCCCGGCGGGGATCAGAGGCAACAGGTCCATGTGAGGCCATCTTGGGACCATGGTCAACAGGTCTACTTGAGTCCCAGGTGTGGAACACAGTAATCAGTTCAAGGAGAGTCCGTGGTGGTGACAAGAGTCACCACGTCCGGTGAGGCCCAGGTGGGGACCAGGATCACCAGGTACAGGGGAGGCCTTTGAAAGAACCAGAGTCACGCGCAGTTGGCAACCAGGGTTCGCAGGTCCAAGTCAGGCCAAAGTGGGGTTCACAGTCACTATGGCACGGTGAGACCCAGAGTGGGACCAGAGTCACCTGGTCCAGGTGAGGTCCAGTTGTGGAACACAGTCACCGGGTCCCAAATTTTTCCAGTTCAGGACTATGTTCAACAAGGCCAGGTGAGGCCCAGATGGGGACTGGAGTCCCCCAATCCAGGTGAAGCCCATGTGGGGACCAGTCACCGGATCCAGGGTAGTCTCATGTGCAGACCAGAATCACCAGGTCCAGGTGAGGTGTAGGTGGCAACCACACTCACCAGGTCCCGGTGAGGCCCTGGTGGGGACCAGAGTCTCGAAGTACATGAGAACCTAGAAACACTGCAGCCACCAAGTCCAGATGATGTCCATGTGGAAACGAATATCACCTGTTACAGGTGAGGACCAGGTGGGGATCTGACTCACCATGTCCACATGAGACCCAGGTGGGAACCAGTGTCACCATGACCAGGTGTGGCCCAGGTGACGACCAGAGTTAATAGGTCCGGCTGGGTCAATGTTAGTGAACAGTGTAACCATATCCTGATGCTACCCAGGTGGGTACAGAGACACAAGATCCTGGTGAGGCCCAGGTGTGACCAGAGACATGAGGTCCAGGTGAGGTCCCGATGGGAACCACAGAGACCAGGTCAGGTGAGGCCATGCTTAGGATCAGAGTCACCAGTTACAGGTGAAACCCAGGTGGAGGCAGAGTCACCTGTTACAGAAGACGCCAAAGTCAGGACCAGAGTTACCAGGATCAGGTCAGTCCCAGTGGGGAATAGAGTAACCATGTCCCGATGATGCCCAGGTAGAATCAGAGTCACCAGGTCCAGATGTGGCGCAGGTGGTGAGCATGTTCACTAGGTCCCGGTGAGGCCCAGTTGAGGACCAGTGTCACCAGGTGTAGTTGAGTCCTAACGGGTACCAGATTCACCTGGTCTAGGTGACATCCAGGTGGGGACCAGAGTCACCATGTCAGGGTGAGGCCCAGAGGGGATCCAGAGTCATCATGTCCAGGTGAGTCTCAGGTGGTGAGCAGTCACGAGATACAGGTGCGGACCACCTAAGGTCCAGATTCACCAGGGCCATATAGATCAAAGGGGGTGACCAGAGTCACCACGTAAGGGTGAGACCCAGAGGGGGAAGCAGATTAACCAGTTTAGTTTGGGGCCCAGAATGGGACCAGAGGTGGCTGGTCAAAGTGAGGCCCAGGTATGTAATAGAGTATCCAGGTCCCAATGATGCCTGGGTGAGGACCAGATTCACTAGGGCCATGCAGTCCCAGATGGGGAACAGAATCTCTAGGTCCTGGTGAGGCAGAAAATAATACCACAGTCAGCAGTATCAGGTGAGCCCATTGTGGGAACCAGAGCCACTCTACCCTGCTGAGTCCCAGGTCCATGTGAGGCCCACATGAAGACCAGATTCATCAGGTCGAATTGAGGCATAGCTGGGGACAAGAGTCACCAGGTCTAGGTGCGGCATATGTGGGGCCAGAATCAGTGTTCTGAGTTAGGTCAAAGTGGGGACGAGAGACGCCAGGTCCAGGTGAGGCCAAACTGAGGACGAGAGTCACCAGATCCAGGTGAGGTCCATGTTGGAAAGAGAGTCACCAGGTCCAGGAGAGTTCCAGGTGGGGAACAGAGTCACCAGATCCAGGTGAAGTCCAGGTGGGGACCAGAATCACCAGATCCACGTGAAGCCCAGGTGGGGACCAGAGTCACTAGGTCCAGATGAGCCCTAGGTGAGGACCAGAGTTACAAGTTACACGTGAGGCCCCGGTGGGGGTCAGAGGCAACAGGTCCAAGTGAGGCCGGCTTTGGGACCATGGTCAACAGGTCTACTTGAGGCCCAGGTGTGGAACACAGTAAGCAGGTCCAGGTGAGTCCCCGGTGGTGACAAGAGCAACCACGTCCAGTTGAGGATCAGGTGGGGACAAGGATCACCAGGTCCAGGGGAGGCCCTTGAAAGAACCAGAGTCAACAGTTCGACGTCTGGCGTAGGTGGCAACCAGGGTCAGCAGGTCCAAGTCAGGCCAAAGTGGGGTTCACAGTCACTAGGGCACGGTGACACCCAGAGGGGGACCAGAGTGACCTGGTCCAGGTGAGCTCCAGTTGTGGAATACAGTCACCGTATCCCAATTTTGCCCAGTTGAGGACCATGGTCAACAGGGCCAGGTGAGGCCCAGATGGGGACCGGAGTCCCCAAATCCAGGTGAATCCCAGGTGGGGACGACAGTCACCAGATCCAGGGTAGTCTCAGGTGCAGACCAGAATCACAAGGTCCTGGTGAGGTGCAGGTGGCAACCACACACACCAAGTCCCGGTGAGGCCCTGGTGGGGACCAGAGTCACGAGGTACATGAGAAGCTAGAAACACTGCAGCCACCAGGTCCATATGATATCCATTTGGGAACGAGAATCACCAGTTACACGTGAGGACCAGGTGGGGATCCGACTCACCATGTCCAGGTGAGACCCTGGTGGGAACCAGTGACACCACGTCCAGGTTGGCCCAGGTGAAGACCAGAGTTAATAGGTCCGGCTGGGTCACTGTTAGTGAACAGTGTAACCATATCCTGATGCTACCCTGGTGGGTACCAGAGACACCAGGTCCTGGTGAGGGTCAGGAGGGACCAGAGACATGAGGTCCAGGTGAGGTTCCATTGGGAACCACAGTCACCAGGCTGGTGAGGCCATGCTTAGGATCAGAGTCACCAGTTAGAGGTGAGGCCCAGTTGGAGCCAGAGTCACCTTTGACAGAAGAGGCCAAAGTCAGGACCAGAGTTACAAGGATCAGGTCAGTCCCAGTGGGGAATAGAGTAACCATGTCCCGATGATGCCCAGGTAGAATCAGAGTCACCAGGTCCAGATGAGGTGCAGGTGGGGAGCATATTCACTAGGTCCCGGTGAGGCCCAGTTGAGGACCAGAATGCCCAGGTCTACTTGAGGCCTAGAGGAGAACCCGATTCACCTGCTCTGGTGACATCCATATGGGGACCAGAGTCACCATGTCAGGGTGAGGCCCAGAGGGGATCCAGAGTCATCATGTCCAGGTGAGGCTCAGTTGTGGAACAGACTATCCAGGTCATAATGGTCCACAGGTGAAGACCAGAGTCACCAGATGTGGGCGAGGCCCACATAGCATCAGACGCACCAGTACCAGGTGAGGCCAAGAAGGAACCACAGCAATCAGGTCCCGGTAGGGAACAAAGTCACCAGGACTGGGTGAGGCCCAGATGGGGACCAGATTCACCAGGTCCAGGTGATTCCCAGGTGGTGACCAGAGTTACCAGTTCCGGGTGAGGACCAGGTAAGGACCAGATTCACCAGGTCCAAGTGAGGCCCACGTGGGGACCTGTGTCACCGGTATGGGTGAGGCCCAGGTGGCAACCCCACTCACCAGGTACAGGGGAGGCCAACCTTCGGGCCATGCAGAGGAACCGTGTCCCGATAATGTCCAGGTAGGGACCAGAGTTACGAGTTGCAGGTGAGGCCCTAATGGGGACCGGAGTCACCAGGTAAATGTGAGTCTACAAGAACACCACAGTCACCAGGTCCAGGTGTGGTTCATGTGGGAACAAGAGTCACCAGGTCCAGGTGAGACCCAGGTGGGTACCACAGTCACCAGGTCCAGATTGAGGACTGGTGGGGGGACCAGAGTCATCTGAACAATTTGACGCCGAAGTGCGGAGCACAGTTATCATGTCCAGGTGAGGCCCAGGTGGGGAACAGAGTAAACATGTCCCATTGATGCCAGGTGGGAAAAGAGTCACAAGGTCCAGACGAGGCCCACGTGAGGACCAGATTCATCAGATCGAATTGAGGCATAGCTGGGGACAAGAGTCACCAGGTCTGGGTGCGGCCTAGGTGGGGCAAGATTCAGCAGTTCTGAGTTAGGTCAAAGTGAGGACGAGAGACAGCAGGTCCAGGTGAGGTTAAACTGAGGACCAGAGTCACCAGATGCAGGTGAGGTCCAGGTGGGGACCAGAGTCACCAAATCCAGGTGAGGTCCATGTTCAAAGAGAGTCACCAGGTCCAGGAGAGGTCCAGGTGGGGACCAGAGTCACCAGATCCAGGTGAAGCCCAGGTGGGGACCAGAGTCACTATGTCCAGATGAGGTCACGGTGGGGACCAGAGATACCAGGTACAAGTGAGGCCCCGGTGGGGAGCAGTGGCAACAGGTCCATGTGAGGCCGTCCTGGGGAACATGGTCATCAGGTCTACTTGAGGCCCAGGTGTGGAACACAGTAAGCAGGTCCAGGAGAGTCCCCGATGGTGACAAGTGTCACCACGTCCAAATGAGACCCAGGTGGGGACCAGGATGACCAGGTCGAGGGGAGGCCTTTGAAAAACCAGAGTCTACAGTTTGAGGTCAGGCGCAGGAGGCAACTAGTATCAGCAGGTACAAGTCAGGCCATAGAGGGGGTTCACAGTCACTAGGGCACGGTGAGACCCAGAGGGGGACCAGAGTCACCTGGTCCAGTTGAGGTCCAGTTGTGGAACACAGTCACCGGGTCCCAATTTTGCCCAGTTGAAGACCATGGTCAACAGGGCCAGGTGAAGCCCCGATGGAGACCGGAGTCCCCAAATCCAGGTGAAGCCCAGGTGGGGACCACAGTCACCAGATCCAGGGTAGTCTCAGGTGTAGACCAGAATCACCAGGTCCAGGTGAGGTGCAGGTGGCAACCACACTCATCAGGTCCCGGTGAGGCCCTGGTGGGGACCAGAGTCACGAGGTATATGAGAAGCTAGAAACACTGCAGCCACAAGGTCCACATTATGTCCATGTGGGAATGAAAATCACCAGTTACAGGTGAGGACCAGGTGGGGATCTGACTCACCATGTCCAGGTGAGTCCCAGGTGGGAACCAGTGTCACCATGTCCAGGTGTGGCCCAGGTGAAGACCAGAGTTAATATGTCCGGCTGGGTCACTGTTAGTGAACAGTGTAACCATATCCTGATGCTACCCAGGTGGGAACCACAGAAACCAGGTCCTGGTGAGGCCCAGGTGGGCCCAGAGACATGAGGTCCAGAAGAGGTCCCGATGGGAACCACAGTCACCAGGTCAGGTGAGGCCATGCTTAGGATCAGACTCACCAGTTACAGGTGAGGCCCATGTTGAGCCAGAGTCACCTGGTACAGAAGAGGCCAAAGTCAGGACCAGAGTTACAAGGATCAGGTCAGTCCCAGTGGGGAATAGAGTAAGCATGCCCCGATGATGCCCAGGTAGAACCAGAGTCACCAGGTCCAGATGAGACGCAGGTGGGGAGCATATTCACTCGGTCCCAGTGAGGCCCAGTTGCGGACCAGTGTCACCAGGTCTAGTTGAGGACTAGAGGGGTACCAGATTCACCTGGTCTAGGTGACATCCAGATGGGGAGCAGAGTCACCATGTCAGGGTGAGGCCCAGAGGGGATCCAGAGTCATCATGTCCAAGTGAGGGTCAGGTGTGGAACGGAGTATCCAGATCATAATGGTCCACAGGTGAGGACCAGAGTCACCAGATCTGGGTGAGGCCAAGTTAGGATCACACTCACCACTTCCAGGTGAGGCCAAGAAGGTGTCCACAGCAATCAGGTCCAGGTGGGGAACAAAGTCACCAGGACTGGGTGAGGCCTAGATGGGGACCAGATTCACAAGGTCCAGGTGATTCCCAGGTGGTGACCTGAGTTACCAGTTCCAGGTGAGGACCAGGTAAGGACCAGATTCACCAGGTCCAAGTGAGGCCCACGTGGGTGCATGGGGCACCAGGTACAGGGGAGGCATAGCGGGGGACAAGAGTCACCAATTCTGGGTGCGGCCTAGGTGGCTCAGTTGGAAACCCCAATCACCAGGTCCAGGTGAGGCCAACTCTTGGGCCATGCAGAGGAAACGTGTCCCGAAGATGCCCATGCAGGGACCAGAGTTACCAGGTCCTGGTGAGTCCAACCTGTAGGCCATGCAGTGTAACCATGTCCCGATGATGCCCAGGGAGGGATCAAAGTCACCAGGTCCAAATGAGGCCCAGATGGAGCATATTCACTAGGTCCCGTTGAGGGCCAGTTGAGGACCAGAGTCACCAGATCTGGTTGAGGCCCAGAGGGGTACCAGTATCACCTGGTACAGGTGACATCCAGATGGAGACCAGAGTCACCAGGTCAGGGTGAGGCCCAGAGAGGTTCCAGAGTCATCATGTCCATGTGAGGCCGTCTTGGGGACCATGGTAAACAGGTTTAATGGAGGGCAAGGTGTGGAACACAGTAAGCAGGTCCAGGTGAGTCCCCGGTGGTGACAAGTGTCACCACGTCCAGGTGAGGCCGAGGTGAGGGCCAGAATCACCAGGTACAGGAAAGGCCCTTGAAAGAACCTGAGTCAACAGTTCGAGGTCAGGCGCAGGGGGCAACCAGGGTCAGCAGGTCCTAGTCAGGCCAAAGTGGGGTTCACAGTCACTAGGACTCCGTGAGACCCAGAGGGGGACCAGAGTCACCTGGTCAGGTGAGGTCCAGTTGTGGAACAAAGTCACCGGGTCCCAATTTACCCAGTTGAGGACCATGGTCAACAGGGCCAGGTGAGGCCCAGATGGGGACCGGAGTCCCGAAATCCAGGTGAATCCCAGGTGGGGACCACAGTCACCAGATCCAGGGAAGTCTCAGGTGCAGACCAGAATCACCAGGTCCAGGTGAGGTGCAGGTGAAACCAAACTCAACAGGACCCGGTGAGGCCCTGGTGGGGACCAGAGTCACGAGGTACATGAGAAGCTAGAAACACTGCAGCCAACAGGTCCACATGATGTCCATGTGGGAACGAGAATCACCAGTTAGAGGTGAGGACCATGTGGGGATCCGACTCACCATGCCCAGGTGAGTCCCAGGTGGGAACCAGTGTCACCATGTCCAGGTGTGGCCCATGTGAAGACCAGAGTTAATAGGTCCGGCTTGGTCACTGATAGTGAACAGGGTAACCATATCCTGATGCTACCCAGGTGGGTACCAGAGACACCAGGTCTCGGTGAGGCCCAGGTGGGACCAGAGACATGAGGTCCAGGTGAGGTCCTTGTGGGAACAACAGTCACCAGGTCAGGTGAGGTCATGCTTAGAATCAGTGTCACCAGATAAAAGTGAGGCCCAGGTGGTGCCAGAGTCACCTGGTACAGGCGAGGCCAAAGTCAGGACGAGAGTTACCAGGATCAGGTCAGTCCCAGTGGGGAATAGAGTAACCATGTCCCGATGATGCCCAGGTAGAACCAGAGTCACCACGTCCAGATGAGGCGCAGGTGTGGAGCATGTTCACTAGGTCCCGGTGAGGCCCAGTTGAGGACCAGAGTCGCCAGGTCTAGTTGAGGCCTAGAGGGGTACCAGATTCACCTGGTCTAGGTGATGTCCAGATGGGGACCAGAGTCACAATGTCAGGGCGAGGCCCAGAGGGGATTAAGAGTCATCATGTCCAGGTGAGGCTCAGGTGTGGAACCGAGTATCCAGATCATAATGGTCCTCAGGTGAGGACCAGAGTCACCAGATCTGGGTGAGGTCCAGTTAGGATCAGAGTCACAAGTTCCAGGTGAGGCCAAGAAGGAGTCCACAGCAATCAGGGCCAGGTGGGCAACAAATTCACCAGGACTGGGTGAGGCCCAGATGGGGACCAGATTCAGCAGGTCCAGGTGACTTCCAGGTGGTGACCAGTCTTACCAGTTCCGGGTGAGGACAGGTAGGACAAGATTCAACAGGTCCACGTGAGGCCCACGTGGGACCTGTGTCACCAGGTATGGGTGAGGCCCAGGTGGCAACACAACTCCCCAGGTCCAGGTGAGGCCAACATGCAGGCCATGCAGAGGAAACATGTCACGATGATGCCCTGGTTGGGACCAGAGTTACCAGATCCAGGTGAGGCCAACCTGCAGGCCATGCAGTGGAACCATGTCCTGATGATGCCCAGGTAGAACCAGAGTCACCAGGTCCAAATGAGGCCCAGATGGAACATATTCACTAGGTCCAGGTGAGGCCCAGTTGACGACCAGAGTCTCCAGGTCTGGTTGAGGCCTAGAGGGGTACCAGAATCACCTGGTCCAGGTGACATCCAGATGGGGACCAGAGGCACCAGGTCAGGGTGAGACTCAGAGACTTTCCAGAGTCATCATGTCCAGGTGAGGCTCAGGTGAGGAACAGAGTCACCAGGTACTAACGATGCCCAGGTGAGGAACAGAGTCAACAGGTCTGCGTGATGCGCAGATAGAATCAGAGTCACTACTTCCAGGTGAGGCCAAGAAAGAGTCCATATCAATCAGGTCCAGGTGGGGAACAAATCACCAGGACTGGGTGAGACCCAGATGGGGACCAGATTCACCAGGTCCAGGTGAGTCCCAGGTGGTGACCAGAGTACCCGGGTCCGGGAAGGACCAGGTAAGGACCAGATTCACCAGGTTCAAGAGGCCCAAGTGGGGACCTGAGTCACCAGGTATGGGTGAGGCCCAGGTGGCAACCCCACTCACCAGGTCCATGTGAGGCCAACCAGCAGGCCAGAGTCTCCAGATCCAGGTGAGGCCCTAGTGGGACCGGAGTCACCAAGTAAATGTGAGTCTACAAGAACACCACAGTCACCAGGTCCTGGTGTGGTTCATGTGGGAACGAGAGTCACCAGGTCCAGGTGAGACCCAGGTGGGGACCACAGTCACCAAGTCCAGATTGAGGCCTACGTGGGGGGACAAGAGTCATCAGGACCAGTTGAGAACAAAGTGCGGAGCAAAGTTATCATGTCCAGGTGAGGCCCAGTTGGGGAACAGAGTAACCATGTCCCATTGATGCCAGGTGGGAAAAGAGTCACAAGGTCCAGACGTGGCCTAACTGAGGATTAGATTCACGAGGTCCTGTTGAGGCCCAGATTAGGACCACTGTCCCCAGCTCCGGGTGAGTCCCAGAGGGGACCAGAGTCACTGGTTCTGGTGATATCCAGGTCGGGACCAGAGTCACCACGTCAGGGTAAGGCCCGGAGCGGGACGAGAATCACTAGGTCCAGGTGAGGTCCCGATGTGGAACTGAGAAACCAGTCCCATGATGCCCATATGAGGACCTGAGTCACCAGGTCCAGGTGAGGTCCCTGTGGGAACCAGTCACCTCGTCCAGGTGAGGCTCAGGTGGGACCACAGTCACCGGTCCAGGTGAGGCCCAGATATATAACAGAGTATCCAGCTCCCAATGATGCCCAAGTAAGGACCAGAGTCAACAGGTACAGGAGAGGCCCAAATATTGTTCAGAGTCATTGTGTTCCAAGTGAGGCCAGTTGGAGACCACAGGAACCAGGTCCAGGAGAGCCCCATATAGGAACCAGAGCCAAGAGATCCAGGTGAGGTCCAGGTGGGACCACAGTCACAAGGTCCAGGTGAGGCGCAGATGGCAACAGGATTCACCAAGTCCAGGTGAGGCCCAGGTGGCGACCAGTCACCACATCCAGGCGCGGACCAGCTAAGGACCAGATTCACCAGGCTGAAGTGAAGCCCAAAGGGTGACCAGAGTCAGCAGGTAAGGGTGAGCCCCAGAGGGGGACCAGAGTAACCAGTTTAGTTTGAGGCTCAGAATAGGACCAGAGGTCCCTGGTCAAAGTGAGGCCCAGGTGTGGAATAGAATGTCCAGGGTGAGGATCATTGGGTCCATCACCCAATGAAGCCTGGGTGAGGACCAGAGTCACTGGGGCCATGCAGGCCCAGATGGGGAACAGAATCACTAGGTCCTGGTGAGGCATACAATAAGACCACAGTCAGCAGTATCAGCTGACCCCTTGCGGAAACCAGAGCCACTCTATCCAGCTGAGTCCCAGGTCCAGGTGAGGCTCCTGTGAGGACCAGATTCATTAGGTCGAATTGAGGCATAGCTGGGGACAAGAGTCACCAGGTCGGGCTGCAGCCTATGTTGGGCTAGTATCAGCAGTTCTGAGTTAGGTCAAAGTGGGGACGAGAGACGCCAGATCCCAGTGAGGCCAAACTGAGTACCAGAGTCACCAGATCGGTGTGAGGTCCATGTTTGAAAGAAAGTCACCAGGTCCGGGAGAGGTCCAGGTGGGGACCAGAGTCACCAGTTCCAGGTGAGACCAAGAAGGAGTCCACAGAAATCAGGTCCATGTGGGGAACAAAGTCACCAGGACTGGATGAGGCCTAGATGGGGACCAGATACACAAGGTCCAGGTGATATCCAGGTGGTGACCAGACTTACCAGTTCCGGGTGAGGACCAGGTAAGGACCAGATTCACCAGGTCCAAGAGGCCCAAGTGGGGACCTCAGTCACCAGGTATGGGTGAGGCCCAGGTGGCAAAAACACTCACCAGGTCCAGGTGAGGTCAACCTGCAGGCCGTGCAGTGGAACCATATCCCGATGATGCCCAGGTAGGGAGAAGAGTTACCAGGTCCAGGTGAGGCCAACCTGCAGGCCATGCAGTGGAATCATATCCCGATGATGCCCAGGTATGGACCAGAGTCACCAGGTCCAAATGATGCCCAGATGGAGCATATTCACTAGGTACAGGTGAGTCCCCTTTGAAGACCAGAGTCACCAGATCTGTTTGAAGCCTAGGGGGTACCCGAATCACCTTGTCCATGTGACATCCAGATGGGGACCAGAGTCACTAGGTCAGGGTGAGGCCCAGAGCGGTTCCAGAGTCAACATTTCCAGGTGAGGCTCAGGTGTGGTACAGAGTCACCAGGTACCAATGATGCCCAGGTGAGGACAAGAGTCACCCGGTCTGGGTGACGCACAGATAGGATCAGACTCACCAGTCCAGGTGAGGCCAAGAAAGGGCACAGCAATCAGGTCCAGGTGGGGAACAAAGTCACCAGGACTGGGTGAGGCCCAGATGGGGACCAGAGTCACCAGGTCCAGGTGTGGTTCATGTGGGAACGAGAATCACCAGGTACAGGTGAGACCCAGGTGGGGACAACAGTCACCAGGTCCAGACTGAGGCCTAGGTGGGGGGAACAGAGTCATCAGGACCAGTTGAGGCCAAAGTGTGGAGCAAAGTTATCATGTGGAGGTGAGGCCCAGGTGGGGACAACAGTCACCAGGTCCAGACTGAGGCCTAGGTGGAGGGACCAGAGTTATGAGGAACATTTGAGGCCAAAGTGTGGAGCAAAGTTATCATGTCCAGGTGAGGCCCAGGTGGGGAACAGTGTAACCATGCCCCATTGATGCCAGGTGGGAAAAGAGTCACAGGTCCAGACGAGGCCTGAGTGAGGAGCAGATTCACCAGGTCTTGTTGTGGCCCAGTTGAGGACCAGTGTCCCCAGCTCCGGGTGAGTCCCAGAGGGGGACCAGAGTCACGCGGTTTTGGTGATATCCAGGTGGGGACCAGGGTCACCACGTCAGGGTGAGGCCCAGAGGGGGACGAGAATCACTAGGTCCAGGTGAGGCCCCGATGTGGAAATGAGAAACCAGGTCCCATGATGCCCATATGAGGACCTGAGTCACCAGGTTCAGGTGAGGTCCCTGTGGGAACCAGGCACCTCGTCCAGGTGAGGCCCAGGTGGGACCACAGTCACCGGTCCAGGTGAGGCCCAGGTATATAACAGAGTATCCAGCTCCCAAAGATGCCCAAGTAAGGACCAGAGTCAACAGTTCCAGGAGAGGCCCAAATATTGTTCAGAGTCATTGTGTTCCAGGTGAGACCAGTTGGAGCCCACAAGAACCAGGTCCAGGAGAGCCCCATATGGGAACCAGAGCCACCAGATCCAGGTGAGGTCCAGATGGGACCACAGTCACAAGGTCCAGGTGAGGCGCAGGTGGCAACAGGATTCACCAAGTCCAGGTGAGGCCCAGGTGGCGACCAGTCACCAGATCCAGGTGTGGACCAGCTAAGGACCAGATTCACCAGGCCCTAGTGAAGCCCAAAGGGTGACCAGAGTCACCAGGTAAGGGTGAGGCCCAGAGGGGAACCAGAGTAACCAGTTTAGTTTGAGGCCCAGAATGGGACCAGAAGTCCCTGTTCACTATGAGGCACAGGTGTGGAATAGAGTATCCATGGTGAGGATCTTTGGGTCCATCACCCAATGATGCCTGGGTGAGGACGAGAGGCACTAGCGCCATGCAAGCCCAGTTGGGGAACAGAAATACTAGGTCCTGGTGTGGCATAGAATAAGACCACAGTCAGCAGTATCAGGTGAGCCCCTTGTGGGAACCAGAGCCACTCTATCCAGCTGAGTCCCAGGTCCTTGTGAGGCCCACGTGAGGACCAGATTCATCAGGTCGAATTGAGGCATAGCTGGGGACAAGAGTCACCAGGTCTGGGTGCGGCCTAGGTGGGACAAGATTCAGCAGTTCTCAGTAAGGTCAAAGTGGGGACGAGAGACACCAGGTCCAGGTGAGGCCAAACTGAGTACCAGAGTCACCAGATCCAGGTGAGGTCCATGTTGGAAAGAGAGACACCAGATCCAGGTGAGATCCATGTTGGAAAGAGAGTCAACTGGTCGAGGAGAGGTCCAGGTGGGGACCAGAGTCACCAGATCCAGGTGAGATCCATGTTGGAAAGAGAGTCACCAGGGTCAGGAGAGGTCCAGTTGGGGACCAGAGTCACCTGATCCAGGTGAACTCCAGGTGGGGACCAGAGTCACTAGGTCCAGATGAGTCCCAGGTGAGGACCAGAGATACCAGGTACACGTCAGGCCCAGGTCGGGATTAGAGGCAACAGGTCCATGTGAGGCCGGCTTGGGGACCATGGTCAACAGGTCTACCCGAGGCCCAGGTGTGGAACACAGTAACCAGGTCCAGGTGAGTCCCGGTGGCGAAAAGAGTCTCCACGTCCAAGTGAGGCCCGGTTGGGGACCAGGATCACCAGGTCCAGGTGAGGCCCTTGAAAGGACCAAGTAAATAGTTCGAGGTCAGGAGCGGGTGGCAACCAGGGTCAGCAGGTCCAAGTCAGGTCAAAGTGGGGTTCACAGTCACTAGGGCTCGCTGAGACCTAGAGGGGGACCAGAGTCACTTGGTCCAGGTGAGGTCCAGGTTTGGAACACAGTCACCGGGCCCCAATTTCGCCCAGTTGAGGACCATGGTCAACAGGGCCAGGTGAGGCCCAGATGGGGACTGGAGTCCCCAAATCGAGGTGAAGCCCAGGTGGGGACCACAGTCACCAGATCCATGGTATTCTCAGGTGCAGACCAGAATCACCATGTCCAGGTGAGTTGCAGGTGGCAACCACACTCACCAGGTCCCGGTGAGGCCCTGGTGGGGACCAGAGACACGAGGTACATGATAAGCTAGAAACACTGCAGCCACCAGGTCCACATGATGTCCACGTGGGAAAGAGAATCACCAGTTACAGGTGAGGACCAGGTGGCGATCCGATTCCCCATGTCCAGGTGAGACCCAGGTGGAAACAAGTGTCACCATGTCCAGGTGTGGCCCAGTTGAAGACCAGAGATAATAGTTCCCGCTGGGTCACTGTTAGTTAACAGAGTACCATATCCTGATGCTAACGAGGTGGGTAGCAGAGACACCAGGTCCTGGTGAGTGCAAAGTGGGACCAGAGTCACCATATCTGGTTGAGGCATAGAGGGGTACCAGAATCACCTGGTCCAGGTGACATCCAGATGGGGACCAGAGTCACCAGGTCAGGGTGAGACCCTGAGAGGATCCACAGTCATCATGTCCAGGTGAGGCTCAGGTGTGGAACAGAGTCACCAGGTACCTATGATGCCCAGGTGAGGACCAGAGTCACCAGATATGGGTGATGCGCAGATAGGATCAGAGTCACCAGATCTGGGTGAGGCAAAGAAAGTGTCCACAGCAAGCATCCAGGTGGGTAACAAAGTCCCCAGGACTGGGTGAGGCCCAGATGGGGACCAGATTCACCAGGTCCAGGTGAGGCCCAGGTGGTGACCAGAGTTCCCGGGTCTGGGAGAGGACGAGGTAAGGACCAGATTTACCAGGTCCAAGAGGCCCACGGGGGGACCTGAGTCACCAGGCATGGGTGAGCCCCAGGTGGCCATCCCACTCACAAGGTCCAGGTGAGGCCAACCTGCATGCCCGAGTCACCAAATCCAGGTGAGGCCCTAGTGGGGACCGGAGTCACCAGGTAAATGTGAGTCTACAAGAACACCACAGTCACCAGGTACTGGTGTGGTTCATGTGTGAACGAGAGTCACCAGGACCAGGTGAGACCCAGGTGGGGAACACAGTCACCAGGTCCAGATTGATTCCTAGGTGGAGGGACCAGAGTCATGGGGAACATTTGAGGCCAAAGTGTGGAGCAAAGTTATCATGTCCAGGTGAGGCCCAGGTGGGGAACAGAGTAACCATGTCCCATTGATGCCAGGTGGGAAAAGAGTCACAAGGTCCAGACGAGGCCTAAGTGAGGAGTAGATTCACCAGGTCCTGTTGAGGCCCGGTTGAGTACCAGTGTCCCCAGCTCCGGGTGAGTCCCAGAGGGGGACCAGAGTCACCCGGTTCTGGGCCTATCCAGCTGGGGACCAGAGTCGCCACGTCAGGGTGAGGCCCAGAAGGGGATGAGAATCACTAGGTCCAGGTGAGGCCCCCATGTGGAACTGAAACCAGGTCCCATGATGCCCATATGAAGACCTGAATCACCAGGTCCTGGTGAGGTCCTTGTTGGAACCAGTCACCTCCACCAGGTGAGGCCCAGGTGGGACCACAGTCACCAGGTCCAGGTGAGGCCCACGTATATAAGAGAGTATCCAGTTACCAATGATCCCCAGGTTAGGACCAGAGACAACAGGCCCAATAGAGGCCCAAATATGGATCAGAGTCATTTTGATCCAGGTGAATCCAGATGGATACCACGGGAACCAGGTCCAGGAGAGCCCCATATGGGACCCAGAACCACCAGATCCAGGTGAGTTCCAGTTGGGACCACAGTCACAAGGTCCAGGTGAGGCACAACACAGTTGCAACAGGATTCACCATGTCCAGCTGAGGCCCAGGTGGCGACCAGTCACCAGATCCAGGTGCGGACCATCTATGGACCAGATTCACCAGGCCCAAGTGAAGCCCAAGTGGTGACCAGAGTCACCAGGTAATGGTGAGGCCCAGAGGGAAAACCAGAGTAACCAGTTTAGTTTGAGGCCCAGAATGGGACCAGAGGTCCCTGGTCAAATAGCGGCTCAGGTGTGGAATAGAGTATCCAGGTCGTATTGGTCCACAGGTGAGGACCCGAATCACCAGATCTGGGTGAGGTCCAGTTACGATCAGAGTCAGCAGTTCCAGGTGAGACCAAGAAGGAGTCCACAGCAATCAGGTCCAGGTTGGGAACAAAGTCACCAAGACTGGGTGAGGCCCAGATGGGGAACAGATTCACCAGGTCCAGGTGATTCCCAGGTGGTGACCAGAGTTACCAGTTCCAGGTGAAGACCAGGTAAGGACCAGATTCACCAGGTCCAAGTGAGGCCCACGTGGCGACTTTTGTCTCCAGGTATGGGTGAGACACACGTGGAAATCCCACTCACCAGGTCCAGTTGAGGCCAACGTGCAGGCCATGCAGTGGAACCATGTCCCGATGATGCCCACGTAGGGACCAGACTTACCAGGTCCAGGTGAGGCCAACCTGCAGGCCATGCAGTGGAACCATGTCCCAATGATGCCCAGGTAGGGACCAGAGTCACCAGGTCCAAATGAGGCCCAGATGGAGCATATTCACTAGGTCCAGGTGAGGCCCAGTTGAGGACCAGAGTCACCAGATCTGGTTGAGGACTAGAGGGGTACTAGAATCACCTGGTACAGGTGACATCCAGATGGGGATCAGAGTCTCCAGGTCAGGGTGAGGCCCAGAGAGGTTCCAGAGTCATCATGTCCAGGTGAGGCTCAGGTGTGGAACAGAGTCACGAGGTACCAATGATGCCCAGGTGAGTACAGAGTCACCAGGTCTGGGTAACGCGCAGATAGAATCAGAGTCACCAGTTCCAGGTGAGGCCAAGAAAGCGTCCACAGCAATCAGGTCCAGGTGAGGAACAAAGTCACCAGGACTGGGTGAGGCCCAGATAGGGACCAGATTCACCAGGTCCAGGTGAGGCCCAGGTGGTGACCAGAGTCCCCGGGTCTGGGAGAGAACCAGGTAAGGTCCAGATTCACCAGGTCCAAGAGGCCCACG
This sequence comes from Canis aureus, assembly GCF_053574225.1. Classification (NCBI taxonomy): domain Eukaryota; kingdom Metazoa; phylum Chordata; class Mammalia; order Carnivora; family Canidae; genus Canis; species Canis aureus. The sequence continues at coordinate 56,196,939 of NC_135632.1, read as the reverse complement.
TGGGGACATGATTCAACAGGTATGGGTGAGGCCCTGGTGGCAAACCCTACTCACCAGGTCCAGGTGAGGTCAACATGCAGGCCAGAGTCACCAGATCCAGGTGAGGCCCTAGTGTGTACCGGAGTCACCAGGTAAATGTGAGTCTACAGGAACACCACAGTCACCAGGTCCAGGTGTGGTTCATGTGGGAACGAGATTCACCTGGTCCAGTTGACCCAGGTGGGGACCACAGTCACCATGTCCAGATTGAGGCCTACGTGGGGGGACCAGAATCATCAGCACCAGTTGAGGCCAAAGTGTGGAGCAAAGTTATCATGTCCAGGTGAGGCCCAGGTGGGGAACAGAGTAACCATGTCCCATTGATGCCAAGTGGGAAAAGAGTCACAAGGTCCAGACGATTCCTAAGTGAGGAGTAGATTCACCAGGTCCTGTTGAGGCCCAGTTGAGGACCAGTGTCCCCAGCTCCGGGTGAGTCACGGAGGGGGACCAGAGTCACCCGGTTCTGGTAATATCCACGTGGGGACCAGAGTCACCACGACAGGGTGAGGCCCAGAGTGGGACGAGAATCACTAGCTCCAGGTGAGGCCCCAATGTGGAACTGAGAAACCAGGTCCCATGATGTCCACATGAAGACCTGAGTCACCAGGTCCTGGTGAGGTCCCTGTGGGAACCAGTCACCTCATCCAGGTGAGGCCCAGGTGGGACCACAGTCACCAGGTCCAGGTGAGGCCCAGGTGGCGACCAGTCACCAGATCTAATTGAGGACAATCTAAGGACCAGATTCACCAACCCCAATGAAGCCCAAGTGGTGACCAGAGTCACCAGGTAAGGGTGAGGCCCAGAGGGGGAACCAGAGTAACTAGTTTAGTTTGAGGCCAAGAATGAGACCAGAGGTCCCTGGTCAGAGGGAGTCCCAGATGTGGAATAGAGTATCCAGGTCCCAATGATGCCTGGGCGAGGACCAGAGTCACGAGGGCCATGGAGGCCCAGATGGGGAACAGAATCACTAGGTCCTGGTGAGGCATAGAATAAGACCACAGTCACCAGTATCCGGTGAGCCCCTGGTGGGAACGAGAGCCACTCTCTGCAGCTGAGTCCCAGGTCCATGTGAGGCCCACGTGAGGTACAGATTCATCAGGTCGAATTGAGGCATAGCTGTGGACAAGAGTCACCAGGTCTGGATGCAGCCTAGGTTGGGCAAGATTCAGCAGTTCTGAGTTAGGTCAAAGTGTGGAAGAAAGACACCAGGAACAGGTGAGTCCAAACTGAGGACCAGAGTCTCCAGATCCAGGTGAGGTCCATGTTGGAAAGAGAGTCACCAGGTCCAGGAGAGGTCCAGGGGGGACCAGAGTCTCCAGATCCAGGTGAAGTCCTTGTTGGGACCAGATCACCAGATCCAGATGAGGCCCAGGTGAGTACCAGTGTTACCAGGTACACGTGAGGCCTCGGTGGCGATCAGAGGCAACAGTTCCATGTGAGGTCGGCTTGGGACCATGTTCAACAGGGCTACTTGAGGCCCAGGTATGGAACACAGTATGCAGGTCCAGGTGAGTCCCCGGTGGTGACAAGAGTCACCACGTCCAGGTGTGGCCCAGGTCGGGACCAGGATCACCAGGTACACGGGAGGCGTTTGAAAGAACCAGAGTCAATATTTCGAGGTCAGGCGCAGGTGGCAACCAGGGTCAGCAGGTCCAAATCAGGCCAAAGTGTGGTTCACAGTCACTAGGGCACGGGGAGACCCAGAGGGGGATTAGAGTCACCTGGTACAGGTGAGGTCCAGTTGTGGAACACAGTCATCGGGTCCCAATTTTGCCCAGTTGAGTGCCATGGTCAACAGGGCCAGGTGAGTACAGAGGGGACCGGAGTCCCCAAATCCAGGTGAAGCCCAGGTGGGGACCACAGTCACCAGGTCCAGATTGAGGCCTAGGTGGGGGAACCAGTGTCATCAGGACAAGTTGAGAACAAAGTGCGGAGCAAAGTTATCATGTCCAGGTGAGGCCCAGGTGGGGAACAGAGTAACCATGTCCCATTGATGCCAGGTGGGAAAAGAGTCAGAAGGTTTATACGTGGCCTAACTGAGGAGTAGATTCACCAGGTCCTGTTGAGGCCCAGATTAGGACCACTGTCCCCAGCTCCGGGTGAGTCCCAGAGGGAGACCAGAATCACTGGTTCTGGTGATATCCAGGTGGTGACCAGAGTCACCACGTCAGGGTGAGGCCCAGAGCGGAATGAGAATCACTAGGTCCAGGTGAGGCCCAGTTGAGGACATTGGTAACCAGGTCTAGTTGAGGCCTAGAGGGGTACCAGATTCACTAGGTCTAGGTGACATCCAGATGGGGACCAGGGTCACCATGTCAGGGTGAGGCCCAGAGGGGATCTAGAGTCATCATGTCCAGGTGAGGCTCAGGTGTGGAACAGAGTATCCAGATCATAATGGTCCTCAGGTGAGGACCAGAGTCACCAGAGCTGGGTGAGGCCCAGTTAGGAACAGAGTCACAAGTTCCAGGTGAGGCCAAGAAGGATTCCACAGCAATCAGGTCCTGGCGGGCAACAAATTAACCAGGACTTGGTGAGCCCAGATGGGGACCAGATTCACCAGGTCCAGGTGAGGCCCAGGTGGTGAACAGAGTCCACGGTTCTGGGAGAGGACCAGCTAAGGACCAGATCCACCAGGTCCAAGAGGCTCACGTGGGGACCTCAGTCACCATATATGGGTGAGGCCCAGGTGGGAACCCCACTCACCAGGTCCAGGTGAGGCCAACCTGTAGGTCAGAGTCACCAGATCCAGGTGAGGCCCTAGTGGGGACCGCAGTCACCAGGTAAATGTGAGTCTACAAGAACACCACAGTCCCCAGGTCCAGGTGGGGTTCATGTGGCAAGGAGAGTCAACAGGTCGAGGTGAAACCCAGGTGGGTACCACACTCACCGGGTCCAGATTGAGGCCTAGGTGGGGGGACAGGGTCATCAGGACCAGTTGAGGACAAAGTGTGGAGCAAAGTTATCATGTCCATGTGAGGTCCAGGTGGGGACCAGAGTAACCTTGTCCCATTGATGCCCGGTGGGAAAACAGTCACAAGGTCCATACGAGGCGTAAGTGAGAAGTAGATTCACCACGTCCTGTTGAGGCACAGTTGAGGACCAGTGTCACCAGCTCCGCGTCAGTCCCAGAGGGGAACCAGAGTCACCCGGTTCTGGTGATATCCAGGTGGGGACCAGAGGCCCAGAGGGGGAAGAGAATCACTCGGTCCACGTGAGGCCCCGATGTGGAACTGAGAAACCAGGTCCCATGATGCCCATATGACGACCTGAGTCACCAGGTCCAGGTGATGTCCCCGTGGGAACCAGTCACCTCGTCCAGGTGAGGCCCAGGTGGGACCACAGTCAACAGGTCCAGGTGAGGCCCAGATATATAAGAGAGTATCCAGGTACCAATGATGCCCAGGTAAGGACCAGAGTCAACAGGTCCAGGAGAGGCCCAAATATGGATCAGAGTCATTGTGTTCCAGGTGAGGCCAGATGGAGACCACAGGAATCAGTTACAGGAGAGCCCCATATGGGAACCAGAGCCACCAGATCCAGGTGGGACCACAGTCACCAGGTCCAGGTGACGCGCAGGTGGCAACAGGATTCACCAAGTACATGTTAGGCACAGGTGGCGAACAGTCACCAGATCCAAGTGAGGACAAGCTAAGGACCAGATTCACCAGGCCCAAGTGAAGCCCAAGGGGTGACCAGAGTCACCAGGTAAGGGTGAGGCCCAGAGGGGGAACCAGAGTAACCAGTTTAGATTGAGGCCCAGAATGGGACCAGAGGTCCCTGGTCAAAGTGAGGCCCAGGTGTGGAATAGAGTATCCAGTTCCCAATGATGCCTGGGTGAGGATCAGAGTCACTAGGGCCATGCAGGCCCAGATGGGGAACAGAATCACTAGGTCCTGATGAGGCATAGTATAAGACCACAGTCACCAGTATCAGGTGTGCCCCTTGTGGGAACCAGAGCCACTCAATCCAGCTGATTCCCAGGTCCATGTAAGGCCCACGTGAGGAGCAGATTCATCAAGTCGAATTGAGGCATAGCTGGGGACAAGTGTCACCAGGTCTCGGTGCGGCCTCGGTGGGGCAATATTCAGCAGTTCTGAGTTAGGTCAAAGTGGGGACGAGAGACACCAGGTCCAGGTGAGGCCAAATTGAGGACCAGAGTCAGCAGATCCAGGTAAGGTCCATGTTGGAAAGAGAGTCAGCAGGACCAGGAGAGGTCCAGGTGGGGACCAGAGTCACCAGATCCAGGTGAGTTCAGGTGGGGACCAGAGTCATCAGATCCAGGTGAAGCCCAGGTAGGGACCAGAGTCACTAGCTCCAGATGAGGCCCAGGTGAGGACCAGAGTTACCAGGTACACGTGAGGCCCCGGTGGGGATCAGAGGCAACATGTCCATGTGAGTCTGGCTTGGTGACCATGGTCAACAGGTCTACTTGAGGCCCAGGTGTGGAACACAGTAAGCAGGTCCAGGTGAGTCCCCGGTGGTGACAAGAGTCACCACGTCCAGGTGAGGCCCAGATGGGTACCAGGATCACCAGGTCCTGGGGAGGCCCTTGAAAGAACGAGAGTCAACAATTCGAGGTCAGGCGCAGGTGGCAACCAGGGTCAGAAGGTCCAAGTAAGGCCAAAGTGGGGTTCACAGTCACTAGGGCACGGTGACACCCAGAGGGGGACCAGAGTCACTTGGTCCAGATGAGGCCACTTGTGGAACACAGTCACCGGGTCCCAATTTTACCCAGTTGAGGACTATGTTCAACAGGGACAGGTAAAGCACAGATGGGGACCGGAGTCCCCAAATCCAGGTGAAGCCCAGGTGGGGACCACAGTCACCAGAGCCAGGGTAGTCTCATGTGCAGACCAGAATCACCAGGTCCGGGTGAGGTGCAGGTGGCAACCACACTCAGCAGGTCCCGGTGAGGCCCTGGTGGGGATCAGAGTCACGAGGTACATGAGAAGATAGAAACACTGCAGCCACCAGGTCCACATGATGTTCATGTGGGATGGAGAATCACCAGTTAAAGGTGATGACCACGTGGGGATCCGACTCACCATGTCCAGGTGAGGCCCTGGTGGGAACCAGTGTCACCATGTCCAGGTGTGGCCCTGGTGAAGACCAGAGTTAATAGGTCCGGCAGGGTCACTGTTAGTGAACAGTGTAACCATATCCTGATGCTACCCAGGTGGGTATCAGAGATACCAGGTCCTGGTGAGGGTCAGGAGGGATCAGAGACATGAGGTCCAGGTGAGGTCCCGATGGGAACCACAGTCACCAGGTCAGATGAGGCCATGCATAGGATCAGAGTCACCAGTTACAGGTGAGGCCCAGGTGGAACCAGAGTCACCAGGTACAGAAGAGGCCAAAGTCAGGACCAGAGTTACCGGAATCAGGTCAGTCCCAGTGGGGAATAGGGTAATCATGTCCCAATGATGCCCAGGTAGAACCAGAGTGTTCAGGTCAGACGAGGCGCAGGTGGACATCATATTCACTAGGTCCTGGTGAGGCCCAGTTGAGGACCAGTGTCACCAGGTCTAGTTGAGGCCTAGAGGGGTACCAGATTCACCTGGTCTGGGTGACATCCAGGTGGGGACCAGAGTCACCAGATCCAGGTGAAGTCCAGGTGGGGACCAGAGTCACTAGGTCCAGATGAGGCCCAGGTGAGGACCAGACTTACCAGGTACACGTGAGGCCCCGGTGGGGATCAGAGGCAACAGGTCTATGTGAGGCCGGCTTGGGGACCATGGTCAACAGGTCTACTTGAGGCCCAGGTGTGGAACAGAGTAAGCAGGTCCAGGTGAGTCCCCGGTGGTGACAAGCGTCACCACGTCCAGGTGAGGCCCAGGTGGGGACCAGGATCACCAGGTACAGTTGAGGCCCTTGAAAGAACTAGAGTCTACTGGCACAAAAACAGACACATAGATCAGTGAAACAGAATAGAGAATCCAGAAGTGGACCCTGAACTTTATGGGCAACTAATATTCGATAAAGGAGGAAAGACTATCCATTGGAAGAAAGACAGTCTCTTCAATAAATGGTGCTGGGAAAATTGGACATCCACATGCAGAAGAATGAAACTAGACCACTCTCTTTCACCTTACACAAAGATAAACTCAAAATGGATGAAAGATCTAAATGTGAGACAAGATTCCATCAAAATCCTAGAGAAGAACACAGGCAACACCCTTTTTGAACTCGGCCATAGTAACTTCTTGCAAGATACATCCACGAAGGCAAAAGAAACAAAAGCAAAAATGAACTATTGGGACTTCATCAAGATAAGAAGCTTTTGCACAGCAAAGGATACAGTCAACAAAACTCAAAGACAACCTACAGAATGGGAGAAGATATTTGCAAATGACATATCAGATAAAGGACTAGTTTCCAAGATCTATAAAGAACTTATCAAACACAACACCAAAGAAACAAACAATCCAATCATGAAATGGGCAAAAGACATGAACAGAAATCTCAAAGAGGAAGACATAGACATGGCCAACATGCACATGAGAAAATGCTCTGCATCACTTGCCATCAGGGAAATACAAATCAAAACCACAATGAGATACCACCTCACACCAGTGAGAATGGGGAAAATTAACAAGACAGGAAACAACCAATGTTGGAGAGGATGCGGAGAAAAGGGAATCCTCATACACTGTTGGTGGGAATGTGAACTGGTGCAGCCACTCTGGAAAACTGTGTGGAGGTTCCTCAAACAGTTAAAAATATACCTGCCCTATGACCCAGCAATTGCACTGTTGGGGATTTTCCCCAAAGAGGCAAATGCAGTGAAAACCGGGACACCTGCACCCCGATGTTTATAGCAGCAATGGCCACGATAGCCAAACTGTGGAAGGAGCCTTGGTGTCCAACGAAAGATGAATGGATAAAGAAGATGTGGTTTATGTATACAATGGAATATTACTCAGCTATTAGAAATGACAAATACCCACCATTTGCTTCAACGTGGATGGAACTGGAGGGTATTATGCTGAGTGAAGTAAGCCAGTCGGAGAAAGACAAACATCATATGTTCTCATTCATTTGGGGAATATAAATAATAGTGAAAGGGAATATAAGGGAAGGGGGAAGAAATGTGTGGGAAATATCAGAAAGGGAGACAGAACGTAAAGACTGCTAACTCTGGGAAACGAACTAGGGGTGGTAGAAGGGGAGGAGGGCGGGGGGTGGGAGTGAATGGGTGACGGGCACTGGGGGTTATTCTGTATGTTAGTAAATAGAACACCAATAATAAAAAATAAATTTAAAAAAAAGAAAGAACCAGAGTCAACAGGTCGAAGTCAAGCGCAGGTGGCAACCAGGGTCAGCAGGTCCAAGTCAGGCCAAAGTGGGGTTCACAGTCATTAGGGCACGGTGAGACCCAGAGGGGGACCAGAGTCACCTGGACCAGGTGAGGTCCATTTGTGGAACACAGTCACTGGACCCCAATTGTGCCCAGTTGAGGACCATGGTCAACAGGGCCAGGTGAGGCCCAGATGGGGACCGGAGTCCCCAAATCCAGGTGAAGACCAGGTGGGGACCACAGTCACCAGATCAGGGTAGTCTCAGGTGCAGACCAGAATCACCAAGTCCAGGTGAGGTGCATGTGGCAACCACACTCACCAGGTCCCGGTGAGGCCCTGGTGGGGACCAGAGTCACGAGGTACATGAGAAGCTGGAAACACTGCAGCCACTAGGTCCACAGGATGTCCATGTGGGAACGAGAATCACCAGTTACAGGTGAGGACCAGGTGGGGATCCGAATCACCATGTACAGGTGAGACCCAGGTGGGAACGAGTGTCACCAGGTCCAGGTGTGGCCCAGGTGAAGACCAGAGATAATAGGTCCGGCTGGGTCACTGTTAGTGAACAGTGTAACCATATCCTGATGCTACCCTGGTGGGTACCAGAGACACCAGATCCTGGTGAGGCCCAGGTGGGACCAGAGATATGAGGTCCAGGTGAGGTCCCGATGGGAACCACAGTCACCAGGTCTGGTGAGGCCATGCTTCGGATCAGAGTCACCAGTTACTGGTGAGGCCCAGGAGGAGCCAGAGTCACCTGGTACAGAAGAGGCCAAAGTCAGGACCAGAGTTACCAGGATCAGGTCAGTCCCAGTGGGGAATAGAGTAACCATGTCCCGATGATGCGCAGGTAGAACCAGAGTCACGAGGTCTAGATGAGGAGCAGGTGGGAAGCATATTCTCTAGGTCTCGGTGAGGCGCACTTGAGGACCAGAATCCCCAGGTCTAGTTGAGGCCTAGAGGGGTACCAGATTCACCTGGTCTAGGTGACATCCAGATGGGGAGCAGAGTCACCATGTCAGTGTGAGGCCCAGAGGGGACCCAGAGTCATCATGTCCAGGTGAGGCTCAGGTGTGGAACAGAGATCCAGATCATAATGGTCCACAGGTGAGGATCAGAGTCACCAGATCTGGGTGAGGCCCAGTTAGGATCAGAGTCACCAGTTCCAGGAGGGCCAAGAAGGAGTCCACAGGAATCAGGTCCAGGTGGGGAACAAAGTCACCAGGACTGGGTGAGGTCCAGATGGGGACCAGATTCACCAGGTCCAAGTGATTCCCAGGTGGTGACCAGAGTTACCAGTTCCGGGTGAGGACCAGGTAAGGACCAGATTCACCAGGTCCAAGTGAGGCCCACGTGGGTACCTGTGTCACCAAACATGGGTGAGTCCCAGGTGGCAACCCCACTCCCCAGGTCCAGGTGAGGCCAACCTGCAGTCCATGCAGAGGAACCATGTCCCGATGATGCCCAGGTAGGGAACAGAGTTACCAGGTCCAGCTGAGACCAACCTACAGGCCATGCAGTGGAACCATGTCCCGATGATGCCCAGGTAGGGACCAGAGTCACCAGGTCCAAATGAGGCCCAGATGGAGCATATTCACTAGGTCCAGTGAGGCCCAGTTGAGGACCACTGTCACCAGATCTGGTTGAGGCTTAGAGGGGTACCAGAATCACCTCGTACCGGTGACATCCAGATGGGGACCAGAGGCATCAGGTCAGGGAGAGGCCCAGAGTGGTTCCAGAGTCATCATGTCCAGGTTAGGCTCAGGCGTGGAACAGAGTCACCAGGAACCAATGATGCCCAGGTGAGGCCCAGAGTCACCAGATCTGGGTGACGAGCAGATAGGATCAGAGTCACCAGTTCCAGGTGAAGCCAAGAAAGAGTCCACAGCAATCAGGTCCAGGTGGGGAACAAAGTCACCAGGACTGGGTGAGATGGGGACCAGATTCACCAGGTCCAGGTGAGGCCCAGGTGGTGACCAGAGTCCACGGGTCTGGGACAGGACCAGGTAAGAACCAGATTCACCAGGTCCAAGAGGCCCACGAGGGGAATTGAGTCACCAGCTATGTGTGAGTCCCAGGTGGCAACCCCACTCACAAGGTCAAGGTGAGGCCAACCGGCAGGCCAGAGTCACCAGATCCAGGTGAGGCCCTAGTGGGGACCAGTGTCACCAGGTAAATGTGAGTCTACAAGAACACCACAGTCACCAGGTTCAGGTGTGGTTCATGTGGGAACGAGAATCACCAGGTACAGGTGAGACCCGGGTGGGCACCACAGTCACCAGGTCCAGACTGAGGCCTAGGTGGGGGGAACAAAGTCATCAGGACCAGTTGAGGACAGTGTGGAGCAAAGTTATCATGTGGAGGTGAGTCCCAGGTGGGGAACAGAGTAACCATGTCCCATTGATGCCAGGTGGGAAAAGAGTCACAAGGTCCAGACAAGGCCTAAGTGAAGAGTAGATTCACCAGGTGCTTTTCAGGCCCAGTTGAGGACCAGTGCCCCATCTCCGGGTGAGTCCCATAGGGGGACCACAGTCACCAGGTTCTGGTGATATCCAGGTTGGGACCAGAGTCACCACGTCAGGGTCAGGCCCAGAGGGGGACCAGAATCACTAGATCCACTTGAGGCCCCGATATGGAACTGAGAAACCAGGTCCCATGATGCCCATATGAGGACCTGAGTCACGATGTCCAGGTGAGGTCCTTGTGGGAACCAGTCACCTCGTCCAGGTGAGGTCCAGGTGGGACCACAGTCACCAGGTCCTGGTGAGGACCAGGTATATAAGAGAGTATCCAGGCCCCAATGATGCCCAGGTAAGGACCAGAGTCAACAGGTCCAGGAGAGGCACAAATATGCATCAGAGTCATTGTGTTCCAGGTGAGACCTGATGGAGACCACAGGAACCAGGTCCAGGAGAGCCCCATATGTGAACCAGAGCAACCAGATCCAGGTGAAGTCCAGGTAGGACCACTGTCACAAGGTCCAGGTGAGACGCAGTTGACAACAGGATTCACCAAGTCCAGGTGAGGCCCAGGTGGCGACCAGTGACCATATCCAAGTGAGGACAAGCTAAGGACCAGATTCACCAGGCCCAAATGAAGCCCAAGGGGTGTCCAGAGTCACCAGGTAAGGGTGAGTCCCAGAGGGGGACCAGAGTAACCACTTTAATTTGGGGCCCAAAATGCGAGCAGAGGTCCCTGGTCAGAGTGAGGCCCAGGTGTGGAATAGAGTATCCAGGTCCCAATGATGCCTGGGTGAGGACCAGAGTCACTAGGGCCATGCAGGCCCAGATGGGGAACAGAATCACTAGGTCCTGGTGAGGCATAGAATAAGACCACAGTCAGCAGTATCAGGTGAGCCCCTTGTGGGAACCAGAGCCACTCTATCCAGCTGAGTTCCAGGTCGATGTGAGGCCCACGTGAGGACCAGATTCATCAGGTCGAATTGAGGCGTAGCTGGGGACAAGAGTCACCAGGTATGGGTGCGGCCTAGGTGGGGCAAGATTCAGCAATTCTGAGTTAGGTCAAAGTGTGGACGAGAGACACCAGGTCCAGGTGAGGCCAAACTGAGGACCAGAGTCACCAGAACCAGGTGAGGTCCATGTTGCAAAGAGAGTCACCAGGTCCAGGAGAGGTCCAGGTGGGGACCAGAGTCACCAGATCCAGGTGAAGTCCAGGTGGGGACCAGAGTCACCACGTCCAGATGAGGCTCAGGTGGGGACCAGGATCACCAGGTCCAGGGGAGGCCCTTGAAAGAACCAGAGTCAACAGTTCGAGGTCAGGCGCAGGTGGCATCCAGGGTCAGCATGAGGTCCATGCAGAGGAACCATGTCCTGATGATGCCCAGGTAGGGAACATAGTTACCAGGTCCAGGTGAGGACAACCTGCAGGCCATGCAGTGGAACCGTGTCCCAATGATGCCCAGGTAGGGACTAGAGACACCAGGTCCAAATGAGGCCCAGATGGAACAAATTCACTAGGTCCATGTGAGGCCCAGTTGAGGACCAGAGTCACCAGATTTGGTTGAAGCCTAGAGTGGTACCAGAATCACCTCGTCCAGGTGATATGCAGATGGGAACCAGAGTCACGAGGTCAGGGAGAGGCCCAGAGAGGTTCCAGAGTCATCATGTCCAGGTGAGGCGCAGGTGTGGAACAGTGTCACCAGGTACCATGATGCCCTTGTGAGGACCAGAGTCACCAGATCTGGGTGACGCGCAGATAGTATCAGAGTCACCAGTTCCAGGTGAGGCCAAGAAAGAGTCCACAGCAATCAGGTCCAGGTGTGGAACAAAGTCACCAGGACTGGGTGAGGCCCAGATGGGGACCAGATTCACCAGATCCAGGTGAGGCCCAGGTGGTGACCAGAGTCCCTGGGTCTGGGATAGGACCAGGTAAGGACCAGATTCACCACGTCAAAGAGGCCCACGTGGGGACCTGAGTCACCAGGTATGGGTGAGGCCCAGGTGGCAACCCCTCTCACCAGTTCAAGGTGAGGCCAACCTGAAGGCCATGCTGAGGAAGCGTGACCCGATGATGCCCAGGTAGGGACCAAAGTTACCAGGTTCATGTGAGGCCAACCTGCAGGCCATGGAGTGGAACCATGTCCCGATGATGCCCAGGTAGGGACCAGAGTCACCAAGTCCAAATTAGGCCCAGATGGAGCATATTCACTCGGTTCAGGTGAGGCTCATTTGAGGACCAGAGGCACCAGAACTGGTTGAGGCCTAGAGGGGTGGCAGAATCACCTGGTCCAGGTGACATCCAGATGGGGACCAGAGTTAACAGGTCAGGGTGAGGCCCAGCCAGGTTCCAGAGTCATCATGTCCAGGTGAGGCTCAGGTGTCGAACAGAGTCACCAGGTACCAATGATGCCCAGGTTAGGACCAGAGTCACCAGGTCTGAGTGACGCGCAGATAGGATCAGAGTCACCAGATCCATGTGAGGCCCTAGTGGGGACCGGAGACACCAGGTAAATGTGAGACTACAAGAACACCACAGTCATCAGGTCCAGGTGTGGTTCATGTGGGAATGAGAGTCACAGGTCCAGGTGAGACCAAGGTGGGGACCACAGTCACAAGGTCCAGATTGAGGCCTAGAAGGGGGGGACCAGAATCATCAGGATCAGTTGAGGCCAAAGTGTGGAGCAAAGTTATCATGTCCAGAAGAGGCCCAGGTGGGGAACAGAGTAACCATGTCCCATTGATGCCAGGTGGGAAAAGAGTCAGAAGGTCCAGAAGAGGCCTAAGTGAGGAGTAGATTCACCAGCTCCAGTTGAGGCCCAGTTGAGTGCCAGTGTCCCCAGCTCCGGGTGAGTCCCAGAGGGGGACCAGAGTTACCCGGTTCTGGTGATATCCAGGTGGGGACCAGAGTCACCAAGTCAGAGTGAGGCCCAGAGTGGGACGAGAATCACTAGTTCCAGGGGAGGCCCCGATGTGGAACTGAGAAACCAGGTCCCATAATGCCCATTGAGGATCTGAGTCACCAGGTCCCGGTGAGGTCCCTGTTGGAACCAGTCACCTCATCCAGGTGAGGCCCAGGTGGGACCACAGTCAACAGGTCCAGGTGAGGCCCAGTTATATGAGTGTACCCAGGTCCCAATGATGCCCAGGTAAGGACCAGAGTCAACAGGTCCAGGAGAGGCCCAAATATGGAACAGAGTCATTGTGTTCCAGGTGAGGCCAGATGGAGACCACAGGAACCAGGTCCAAGAGAGACCAATATGGGAACCAGAGTCACCAGATCCAGGTGAGGTCCAGGTGGGACGACAGTCACAAGGTCCCGGTGACGCGCAGGTGGCAACAGGATTCACCAAGTCCAGGAGAGGCCCAGGTGGCGACCAGTCACCAGATCCAGGTTCGGACCATCTAAGGACCAGATTCACCAGGCCCAAGTGAAGCCCAAGGGGTGACCAGAGTCACCAGGCAAGGGTGAGGCCCAGAGGGGGAACCAGAGTAACCAGTTGAGTTTGAGGCCCCGAATTGGACCAGAGGTCCCTGGTCAAAGTGAGACCCAGGTGTGGAATAGAGTATCCAGGTCCCAATGATGGCTGAGTGAGGACCAGAGTCACTAGGCCCATGCAGGCCCTGATGGGGAACAGAATAACTAGGTCCTGATGAGTCATAGAATAAGACCAACGTCAGCAGTATCTGGCGAGCCCCTTGTGGAAACCAGAGCAACTCTATCCAGCTGAGTCCCAGGTCCATGGGAGGCCCACGTGAGTAACATATTCATCAGGTCGAAATGAGTCATAGCTGGGGACAAGAGTCACCAGGACTGGGTGCGGCCTTGGTGGGGCAAGATTCAGAAGTTCTGAGTTAGGTCAAAGTGGGGACGAGAGACGCCATGTCCAGGTGAGGCCAAACTGAGGACCAGAGTCACCATATCCAGTTGAGGTACATGTTGGAAAGAGAGTCACCAGGTCCAGGAGAGATCCAGGTGGGGACTAGAGTCACCAGATCCAGGTGAAGCCCAGGTGGGGATCAGAGTCACTAGGTCCAGATGAGGCCCAGGTGAGGACCAGAGTTATCAGGTACACGTGAGGCCCCGGTGGGGATCAGAGGCCACAGGTCCATGTGAGGCCGGCTTGGGGACCATGGTCAACAGATCTACTTGAGCCCAGGTGTGGAACACAGTAAGCAGGTCCAGGTGAGTCCCCGGTGGTGACAAGAGTGACCAAGTCCAGGTGAGGCCCAGGTGGGGACCAGGATCATCAGGTCCGGGGGAGGCCCTTGAAAGAACCAGAGTCAACAGTTCGAGGTCAGGCGCAGGTGGCAACCAGGGACAGCAGGTCCAAGTCAGGCCAAAGTGGGGTTCACAGTCACTAGGGCACGGTGAGACCCAGAGGGGGACCAGAGTCACCTGGTCCAGGTGAGGCCCAGTTGAGGACCAGTTTCACCATATCTGGTTCGGATTAGAAGGGTACCAGAATCACCTGATCGAGGTGATATCCAGTTGGGGACCAGAGTCACCAGGTTAGGGTGAGGCCCAGAGTGGTTCCAGAGTCATAGGGTCCAGGTGAGACTCAGGTGTGGAACAGAATCTCCAGGTACCAATGATGCCCAGGTGAGGACCAGAGTCACCAGATCTGGGTGACGCGCAGATAGGATCAGAGTCACCAGTTCCAGGTGACGCCAAGAAGACGTCCACAGCAATCAGGTCCAAGTGGTGAAGAAAGTCACCAGGACTTGGTGAGGCCCAGATTTGGACCAGATTCACCAGGTCCAGGATATTCCCAGGTGGTTACCAGAGTCCTCGGGTCTGGGAGAGGACCAGCTAAGGACCAGATTCAACAGGTCCTAATGAGGCCGACGTGGGGTCCTGAGTCACCAGCTATGTGTGAGGCCCAGGTGCCAACCCCACTCCCCAGGTCCAGGTGAGGCCAACCAGCAGGCAAGAGTCACCAGATGCAGGTGAGGTCCAGGTGGGGACGAGAGTCACCAAATCCAGGTGAGGTCCATGTTCAAAGAGAGTCACCAGGTCCAGGAAAGGTCCAGGTGGGGACCAGAGTCACCAGATCCAGGTGAAGCCCAGGTGGGGACCAGAGTCACTAGGTCCAGATGAAGTCAAGTTGGGGACCAGAGATACCAGGTACAAGGGAGGCTCCGGTGGGGAGCAGTGGCAACAGGTTCATGTGAGGCCGGCCTGGGGACCATTCAACAGGTCTACTTGAGACCCAGGTGTGGAACACAGTAAGCAGGTCCAGGTGAGTCCCCGGTGGTGACAAGAGGAACCACGTCCAGGTGAGGCCCAGGTGGGGACCAGGATCACCAGGTCCAGGGGAGGCCCTTGAAAGAACCAGAGTCAACAGTTCGAGGTCAGGCGCAGATGGCATCCAGGGTCAGCAGGTCCAAGGCAGGCCAAAGTGGGGTTCACAGTCACTAGGGCACGGTGAGACCCAGAGGGGGACCAGTGTCACCTGGTCCAGGTGAGGTCCAGTTGTGGAACACAGTCACCGGGTCCCAATTTTGCCCAGTTGAGGACCATGGTCAACAGGACAAGGTGAGGCCCAGATGAGGATTGGAGTCCCCAAATCCAGGTGAAACAAGGTTGGGACCACAGTCACCAGATCCAGGGTAGTCTCATGTGCAGACCAGAATCACCAGGTCCAGGTGATTTGCAGGTGGCAACCACACTCACCAGATCCCGGTGAGGCCCTGGTGGGGACCAGCGTCACGAGGTACATGAGAAGCTAGAAACAATGCAGCCACCAGTTCCACGTGATGTCCACGTGGGAACGAGAATCACAGTTACACGTGAGGACCTGGTGGGGATCCGACTCACCATGTCCAGGTGAGACCCAGGTGGGAACCAGTGTCACCATGTCCAGGTGTGGCCCATGTGAAGACCAAAGTTAATAGGTCCAGCTGGGTCACTGTTAGTGAACAGTGTAACCATATACTAATGCTACCCAGGTGGGTACCAGATACACCAGGTACTGGTGAGGCCCAGGTGGGACCAGAGACATGAGGTCCAGGTGAGGTCCCGATGGGAACCACAGTCACCAGGTCAGGTGAGGCCATGCTTAGGATCAGAGTCACCAGTTACAGGTGACGCCCAGGAGGAGCCAGAGTCACCTGGTACAGAAGAGGCCAAAGTCAGGACATGAGTTACCAGGATCAGTTCAGTCCAGTGGTGAATAGAGTAACCATTTCCTGATGATGCCCTGGTAAAACCAGAGTCACCAGGTCCAGAAGAGGCGCAGGTGGGGAGTATGTTCACTATGTCCCAGTGAGGCCCAGATGAGGACTAGGGTCACCAGGTCAAGTTGAGGCCTAGAAGGGTACCAGATTCACCTGGTCTAGGTGACATCCAGGTGGGGACCACAGTCACCATGTCAGGGTGAGGCCCAGAGGGGATCCAGAGTCATCAAGTCCAGGTGAGCCTCAGGTGTGGAACAGAGTATCCAGGTCATAAAGTCCACAGGTGAGTACCAGAGTCAGCAGATCTGGGTGAGGTCCAGTTAGTATCATAGTCACCAGTTCCAGGTGAGGCCAAGAAGGAGTCCATAGCAATCAGGTCCAGGTTGGGAAGAAAGTCACCAAGACTGGGTGAGGCCCAGATGGGGACCAGATTCACCAGGTCCAGGTGAGGCACAGGTGGTGACCAGAGTTACTAGTTCCAGGTGAGGACCAGGTAAGGACCAGATTCACCAGGTCCAGGTGAGGCCAACGTGCAGGCCATGCAGAGGAACCATGTCCCAATGATGCCCACGTAGGGACCAGACTTACCAGGTCCAGGTGAGGCCAACCTTTGGGACCTGCTGAGGAACCGTGTCCCGATGATGCCCATGTAGGGACCAGAGTTACCAGGTCCAGGTGAGGCCCCGATATGGAACTGAGAAACCAGGTCCCATGATGCCCATATGAGGACCTGAATCACCAGGTCCAAGTGAGGTACCAGTCACCTCGTCCAGGTGAGGCCCAGGTGGGACCAGTCACCAGGTCCACGTGAGGCCCAGGTACATAAGAGAGTATCCAGGTCGCAATGATGCCCAGGTATGGACCAGAGTCAACAGGTCCAGGAGAGGCCCTAATATGGATCAGAGTCATCTAGTTCCAGGTGAGGCCAGATGGACACCACAGCAACCAGGTCCAGGAGAGCCCCATATGGGAACCAGAGACACCAGTTCCAGGTGAGGTCCAGGTGGGACCAAGTCACAAGGACTAGGTGAGGCGCAGGTGGCAACAGGATTCACCAAGTCCAGGTGAGGCCCAGGTGGTGAGCAGTCATGAGATCCATGTGCGGACCAGCTAAGGACCAGATTCACCAGGCCCAAGTGAAGCCCAAGGGGTGACCAGAGTCTCCAGGTAAAGGTGAGAACCAGAGGGGAACCAGAGTAACCGGTTTAGTTTGAGGCCCAGAATCGGACCAGAGTTCCCTGGTCAAAGTGAGGCCCAGGTGTGGAATAGAATATCCAGGTCCCAATGATGCCTGGGAGAGGACCAGAGTCACTAGGGCCATGCAGCCCCAGATGGGGAACAGAATCACTACGTCCTGGTGAGTCATAGAATAAGACCACAGTCAGCAGTATCAGGTGTGCCCCTTGTGGGAACCAGAGCCACTCTATCCAGCTGAGTCCCAGGTCCATGTGAGGCCCACGTGAGGAGCAGATTCATCAGGTCAAATTGAGGCATAGCTGGGGACAAGAGTCACCAGGTCATGGTGCGGCCTAGGTGGGGCAAGATTCAGCAGTTCTGAGTTAGGTCAATGTGGGGACGAGAGCCACCAAGTCGAGGTGAGGCCAAACTGAGGACCAGAGTCACCAGATCCACATGAGGTCTATGTTGGAAAGGAGTCACCAGGTACAGGAGAGGTCCTGGGGTGGACCAGACTCACCAGATCCAGGTGAAGTCCATGTGGGGACCAGAGTCACTAGGTCCAGATGAGGCCCAGGTGAGGACCAGAGTTACCAGGTACACGTGAGGCCCCGGTGGGGATCAGAGGATTCAGGTCCATGTGAGTCTGGCTTGGGGACCATGGTCAACAGGTCTACTTGACGCCAAGGTGTGGAACACAGTAAGCAGGTCCAGGTGAGTCCCCGGTGGTGACAAGAGTCACCACAAAAAGGTGAGGCCCAGATGGGAACCAGGATCACCAGGTCCAGGGGAGGCCCTTGAAAGAAGCAGAGTCAACAGTTCGAGGTCAGGCGCAGGTGGCAACCAGGGTCAGCAGGTCCATGTCAGGCCAAAGTGGGGTTCACAGTCACTAGGGCACGGTGACACCCAGAGGGGGACCAGAGTCACTTGGTCCAGGTGAGGCCACTTGTGGAACACAGTCACCGGGTCCCAATTTTACCCAGTTGAGGACCATGGTCAACAGGGCCAGGTAAAGCCCAGATGGGGACCGGAGTCCCCAAATCCAGGTGAAGCCCAGGTGGGGACCAGAGTCACCAGATCCAGGGTAGTCTCAGGTGCAGACCAGAATCACCAGGTCCAGGTGAGGTGCAGGTGGCAACCACACTCAGCAGGTCCCGGTGAGGCCCTGGTGGGGATCAGAGTCACGAGGTACATGAGAAGCTAGAAACACTGCAGCCACCAGGTCCACATAATGTCCATGTGGGAACGAGAATCACCAGTTACAGGTGAGGACCAGGTGGAGATCCGACTCACCATGTCCAGGTGAGGCCTTGGTGGGATCCAGTGTCACCATGTCCAGGTGTGGCCCAGGTGAAGACCAGAGTTAATAGGTCCGGCAGGGTCACTGTTAGTGAACAGTGTAACCATATCCTGATGCTACCCAGGTGGGTATCAGAGACACAAGGTCCTGGTGAGGGTCAGGAGGGACCAGAGACATGAGGTCCAGGTGAGGTCCCGATGGGAACCACAGTCACCAGGTCAGATGAGGCCATGCATAGGATCAGAGTCACCAGTTACAGGTGAGGCCCAAATGGAGCCAGAGTCACCTGGTACAGAAGAGGCCAAAGTCAGGACCAGAGTTACCGGAATCAGGTCAGTCCCAGTGGGGAATAGAGTAACCATGTCCCAATGATGCCCAGGTAGAACCAGAGTGACCAGGTCAGATGAGGCGCAGGTGGGGAGCATATTCACTAGGTCCCAGTGTGGCCCAGTTGAGGACAAGTGTCACCAGGTCTAGTTGAGGCCTAGAGGGGTACCAGATTCACCTGGTCTGGGTGACATCCAGATGGGGACCAGAGTCAGCATTTCAGGGTGAGGCCCAGAGGGGATCCAGAGTCATCATGTCCCGGTGAGGCTCAGGTGTGGAACAGAGTATCCAGGTCATAATGATCCACAGGTGAGGACCAGAGTCACCATATCTGGGTGAGGCCCAGTTAGGATCAGAGTCACCAGTTCCAGGGTAGGACAAGAAGGAGTCCACAGCAATCAGGTCCAGGCGGGGAACAAAGTCACCAGGACTGGGTGAGGCCCAATGGGGACCAGATTCACCAGGTCCAGGTGATTCCCCGGTGGTGACCAGAGTTACTAGTTCCGGGTGAGGACAAGGTAAGGACCAGATTCACTAGGTCCAAGTGAGGACCACGTGGGGACTGTGTCACCAGGTATGGGTGAGGCACAGGTGGCAACCCCACTCACCAGGTCCAGGTGAGGCCAACCTGCAGGCCATGCAGAGGAACCGTGTCCAATGATGCCCAGGTAGGGTCCAGAGTTACCAGGTCCAGGTGAGGCCCAGATGGAGCATATTCACTAGGTCCAGGTGAGGCCCAGTTGAGGACCATAGTTACCAGATCTTGTTGAGGCGTAGAAGGATACCAGAATCACCTGGTCCAGGTGACATCCAGATGGGGACCAGAGTCACCAGGTCAGGGTGAGGCCCAGAGTGGTTCAAGAGTAATCATGTTCAGGTGAGGCTCAGGTGTGGAACAGAGTCACCAGGTACCAAGGATGCCCAGGTGAGGACCAGAGTCACCAGGTCTCGGTGACGCCCAGATAGGATCAGTGTCACCAGTTCCAGGTGAGGCCAAGAAAGAGTCCACAGCAATCAGGTCCAGGTGGGGAACAAAGTCACCAGGACTCGGTGAGGCCCAGGTGGGGAACAGATTCACCAGGTCCAGGTGAGGCCCAGGTGGTGACCAGAGTCCCGGGACTGGGGCAGGACCAGGTAAGGAGAAGATTCACCAGGTCCAAGAGGCCCCTGTGGGTACTTGAGTCACCAGGTATGGGTAAGGCCCAGGTGGCAACCCCACTCACCAGGTCCAGGTGAGGCCAACCTGCAGGCCAGAGTCACCAGATAGAGGTGAGACCTTAGTGGGGACCGGAGTCACAAGGTAAAAGAGAGTCTACAAGAACACCACAGTCACCAGGTCCAGGTGTGATTCATGTGGGAACGAGAGTCACCAGGTACAGGTGAGACCCAGGTGGGGACCACAGTCACCAGGTCCAGATTGAGGCCTAGGTGGGGAGCCAGAGTCATCAGGACAAGGTGAGGCCAAAGTGTGGAGCAAACTTATCATGTCCAGGTGAGGCGCAGGTGGGGAACAGAGTAACCATGTCCCATTGATGCCAGGTGGGAAAAGAGTCAAAAGGTCCAGACGAGGCCTTAGTGAGGAGTAGATTCACCAGGTTCTGTTGAGGCCCAGTTGAAGACCAGTGTCCCCAGATATGGGTGAGTCCCAGAGGGGGACCAGAGTCACCCGGTTCTGGTGATATCCAGCTGGAGACCAGAGTCACCACGTCAGGGTGAGGCCTAGAGTGGGACGAGAATCACTAGGTCCAGGTGAGGCCCCGATGTGGAACTGAGAAACCAGGTCCCATGATGCCCATATGAGGACCTGAGTCACCAGGTCCAGATGAGGTCCCTGTGGAAACCAGGCACCTCTTCCAAGTGAGGCCCAGGTGGGACCACATTCACCCGGTCCATGTGAGGCCCAGGTATATAAGTGAGAGTCCAGGTCCCAATGAGGCCAGGTAAGGACCAGAGACAACAGATCCAGGATAGGCCCAAATATGGATCAGAGTCATTGTGTTCCAGGTGAGGCCAGATGGAGACCATAGGAACCAGGTCCAGGAGAGCCCAATATGGGAACCAGAGCCACCAGATCCATGTGAGGTCTAGGTGGGAACACAGTCACAAGGTCCAGGTGATGCGCAATTGGCAACAGGATTCACCAAGTCCAGGGGAGGCCAAGGTGGCGACCAGTCACTACATCCAGGTGCGGACCAGCTAAGATCCAGATTCACCAGGCCCAAGAGAAGTCAAAGGGGTGACCAGAGTCACCAGGTAAGGGTGAGGCCCAGAGGGGGAACCAGAGTAACCAGTTTAGTTTGAGGCCCAGAATGGGACCAGAGGGCCCTGGTCAGAGTGAGGCCCAGGTGTGGAATAGAGTATCCAGGTCCCAATGATGCCTGGGTGAGGAACAGAGTTACTAGGGCCATGCAGGCCTAGATGGGGAACAGAATCACCAGGTCCTAGTGAGGCATAGAATAAGACCACAGTCAGCAGTATCAGGTGAGCCCCTTGTGAGAACCAGAGCCACTCTATCCAGCTGAGTCCCAGGTCTATGTGAGGCCCACGTGAGGACCAGATTCATCAGATCGAATTGAGGCATAGCTGGGGACAAGAGTCACCAGGTCTGGGTGCGGCGTAGGTGGGGTAAGATTCAGCAATTCTGAGGTAGGTCAAAGTGGGGACAAGAGTCAACAGGTCCAGGTGAGGCCAAACTGAGGACCAGAGTCACCAGGTGCAGGTCAGGTCCAGGTGGGGACCAGTGTCATCAGATCCAGGTGAAGTCCAGGGGGGACCAGAGTCACGAGATCCAGGTGAAGTCCAGGTGGGGACCAGAGTCACTAGGTCCCGATGAGTCCCAGGTGAGGACCAGAGTAACCAGGTACACGTGAGCTGCGGTATCGATCAGAGGCAACAGGTCCATGTGCAGACGGCTTGGGGCAATGGTCAACAGGTCTACTTGAGGCCCAGGTATGGAACACTGTAAGCAGGTCCAGGTGAGTCCCCGGTGTTGACAAGAGTCACCACGTCCAGGTGAGGCCCAGGTGGGGACCAAGATCACCAGGTACAGGGGAGGGCCTTGAAAGGACCAGAGTCAACAGTTCGAGTTCAGGCACAGGTGGCAAACAGGATCAGCAGGTCCCAGTCTGGCCAAAGTGGGGTTCACCGTCACTAGGGCACGGTTAGACCCAGAGGGGGACCAGAGTAACCTGGACGAGGTGAGGTCCAGTTGTGGAACACAGTCACCGAGGCCCAAGTTTGCCCAGTTGAGGACCATGGTCAACAGGGCCAGGTGAGGCCCAGATAGGGACCGGAGTCAAAATATCCAGGTGAAGCCCAGGTGGGGACCACAGTCACCAGATCCAGGGTAGTCTCAGGTGCAGACCAGAATCACCATGTCCAGGTGTGGCCCAGGTGAAGAGCAGAGTTAATAGGTCCGGCTGGGTCACTGTTAGTGAAGAGTGTAACCATATCCTGATGCTATCCCGGTGGGTACCAGAGACACAAGGTCTTGGTGAGGCCCAGGTGGGACCGGAGACATGAGGTCCAGGTGAGGTCCCGATGGGTTCCCCAGTCACCAGGTCAGGTGAGGCCATGCTTAGGATCAGAGTCACAGGTACAGGTGAAGCCCAAGTGGAGACAGAGTCACCTGGTACACAAGAGGCCAAATTCAGGACCTGAGTTACCAGGATCAGGTGAGTGCCAGTGGGGAATAGAGTAACTATGTCCCGATGATGCCCAGGTAGAACCAGAGTCACCAGGTCCAGATGAGGCGCAGGTGGGGAGCATGTTCACTAGGGCCCGGTGAGGCCCAGTTGAGGACCAGAGTCACCAGGTAAAGTTGAGGCCTAGAGTCGTACCAGATTCACCTGGTGTAGGTGACATCCAGATGGGGACCAGAGTCACCATGTCAGGGTGAGGGCCATAGGGGTTCCAGAGTCAAAATGTCCAGGTGAGGCTGAGGTTTGGAACAAAGTATCCAGGTCATAATGGTCCACAGGTGAGGACCAGAGTCACCAGATCGGGGGGAGGCCCACTTAGGATCAGAGTCACCAGTTCCAGGTGAGGCCAAGAAGGAGTCCACAGAAATCAGGTCCAGGTGGGGAACAAAGTCACCAGGACAGGGTGAGGCCCAGGTGGGGACCAGATTCACCAGGTCCAAGTGAAGCCCACGTAGGGACATGTGTCACCACGTATAGGTGAGGCCCAGGCGGCAACCGCACTCACCAGGTCCAGGTGAGGCCAAACTGCAGGCCATGCTGTGGAACCATGTCCCTATGATGCCCAGAGAGGGACCATAGTCACCAGGTCCAAATGAGGCCCAGATGGAGCATATTCACTAGGTCCAGGTGAGGCCCAGTTGAGGACCAGAATCACCAGATCTGGTTGAGCCCTAGAGGGATACCAGAATCACCTGGTCCAGGTGACATCCAGATGGGGACTAGAGTCACCAGGTCAGGGTGAGGCCCAGCGAGGTTCAAGAGTCAACATGTTCAGGAGAGGCTCAGGTGTGGAACAGAGTCACAAGGTACCAAGGATGCCCAGGTGAGGACCAGAGTCACCAGGTCTGGGTGACGCCCAGATAGGATCAGACTCACCACTTCCAGGTGAGGCCAAGAAAAAGTCCACAGCAATCAGGTCCAGGTGGGGAACAAAGTCACCAGGACTGGGTGTGGCCCAGGTGGGGACCAGATTCACCAGGTCCAGATGAGGCCAAGTGGTGACCAGAGTCCCCGGGTCTGGGAGAGGACCAGGTAAGGACCAGATTCACCCGGTCCAAGAGGCCCACGTGGGGACCTGATTCACCAGGTATGGGTGAGGCCCAGGTGGCAACCCCACTCACCAGGTCCAGGTGAGGCCAAAGAGCACGCCAGAGTCACCAAATCCAGGAGAGGCCCTAGTGAGGACCAGAGTCACCAGGTAAAAGTGAGTTTACAAGAACACCACAGTCACCAGGTCCAGGTGTGATTCATGTGGGAACGAGAGTCACCAGGTCCAGGTGAGACCCAGGTGGGGACCACAGTCACCAGGTACAGATTGAGTCCTAGGTGGTGGGTCCAGAGTCATCAGGACCAGTTGAGGCCAAAGTGCGGATCAAAGTTATCATGTCCAGGTGAGTCCCAGGTGGGGAACAGAGTAACCATGTCCCATTGATGCCAGGTGGGAAAAGAGTCACAGGTCCAGTCGAAGCCTAAGTGAGGAGTAGATCACCAGGTCCTGCTGAGGCCTACTTGAGAACCAGTGTCCCCAGGTCCGGGTGATTCCCAGACGGGGACCAGAGTCACCCGGTTCTGGTGATATCCAGGTGGGGACCAGAGTCACCACGTCAGGGTGAGGCCCAGAGTGGGACGAGAATCACTAGATCCAGGTGAGGCCCCGATGTGGAACTGAGAAACCAGGTCCCATGATGCCCATATGAGGACCTGAGTCACCAGGTCAAATGAGGTCCCTGTGGGAACGAGTCACCTCGTCCAGGTGAGGTCCAGTTGGGACCACAGTCACCAGATCCAGGTGAGGACCAGGTATATAAGAGAGTATCCATGTCCCAATGATGCCCAGGTAAGGACCAGTGTCAACACGTCCAGGAGAGGCACAAATATGCATCAGAGTCATTGTGTTCCAGGTGAGACCTGATGGAGACCACAGGAACCAGGTCCAGGAGAGCCCCATATGGGAACCAGAGCAACCATATCCAGGTGAAGTCCAGGTTGGACCACTGTCACAAGGTCCAGGTGAGACGCAGTTGGCAACAGGATTCACCAAGTCCAGGTGAGGCCCAGGTGGCGACCACTCACCATATCCAAGTGAGGACAACCTAAGGACCAGATTCACCAGGCCCAAATGAAGCCCAAGAGGTGTCCAGAGTCACCAGGTAAGGGTGAGGCCCAGAGGGGGACCAGAGTAACCAGTTTAATTTGAGGCCCAGAATGCGACCAGAGGTCCCTGGTCAGAGTGAGGCCCAGGTGTGGAATAGAGTATCCAGGTCCCAAATATGCCTGGGTTAGAACCAGAGTCACTAGGGCCATGCAGGCCCAGATGGGGAACAGAATCACTAGGTCCCTGTGAGGTATAGAATTAGATCACAGTCACCAGTATCAGGTGAGCCCCTTGTGGGAACCAGAGCCACTCTATCCAGCTGAGTCCCAGGTCCATGTGAGGCCCACGTGAGGACCAGATTCATCAGGTCGAACTGAGGCGTAGCTGGGGACAAGAGTCACCAGGTATGGGTGCGGCCTAAGTGGGGCAAGATTCAGCAGTTCTGAGTTAGGTCAAAGTGTGGACGAGAGACACCAGGTCCAGATGAGGCCAAACTGAGCACCAGAGTCACAAGATCCAGGTGAGGTCCATGTTGGAAAGAGAGTCACCAGGTCCAGGAGAGGTCCAGGTGGGGACCAGAGTCACCAGATCCAGGTGAAGTCCAGGTGGGGACCAGAGTCACCAGATCCAGATGAAGCCCAGGTGGGGACCAGAGTCACTAGGTCCAGATGAGGCCCAGGTGAGGACCAGAGTTCCCTGGTACACGTGAGGTCCCGGTGGGGACCAGAGGCAACAGGTCCATGTGAGGCCGGCTTGGGGACCATGGTCAAGAGGTCTACAAGAGGCCCAAGAGTGGAACACAGTAACCAGGTCCAGGTGAGTCCCAGGTGGTGACAAGGGTCACCACGTCCAGTTGAGGCTCAGGTGGGGACCAGGATCACCAGGTCCAGGGGAGGCCCTTGAAAGAACCAGAGTCATCAGTTCGAGGTCAGGCGCAGGTGGCATCCATGGTCAGCAGGTCCAAGGCAGGCCAAAGTGTGGTTCACAGTCACTAGGGCATGGTGAGCCCCAGAGGGGGACCAGAGTCACCTGGTCCAGGTGAGGTCCAGTTGTGGAACACAGTCACCGGGACCCAATTTTGCCCAGTTGAGGACCATGGTCAACAGGGCCAGGTGAGGCCCAGATGGGGACTGGAGTCCCCAAATCCAGGTGAAGCCCAGTTGGGGACCACAGTCACCAGATCTAGGGTAGTCTCAGGTGCAGACCAGAATCACAAGGTCCAGGTGAGTCCGGTGGCAACCACACTCACCAGGTCCCGGTGAGGCCCTGGTGGGGACCAATGTGACGAGGTACATGAGAAGCTATAAACACTGCATCCACTAGGTCCACATGATGTCCATGTGGGAACGAGAATCACCAGTTACAGGTGATGACCAGGTGGGGATACGACACACCATGTCGAGGTGAGGCCCTGGTTGGAACCAGTGTCACCATGTCCAGGAGTGGCCCAGGTGAAGACCAGAGTTAATAGGTCCGGCTGGGTCACTGTTAGTGAACAGTGTAACCATATCCTGATGCTACCCAGGTGGGTACCACAGACACCAGGTCCTGGTGAGGCCCAGGTGGGACCAGAGACATGAGGTCCAGGTGAGGTCCCGATGGGAACCAGTCACCAGGTCAGGTGAGGCCATGCATAGCATCAGAGTCACCAGTTACAGGTGAGGCCCAGGTGGAGCCAGAGTCACCGGGAACAGAAGAGGCCAAAGTCAGACCAGAGACACCAGTATGAGGTCAGTCCCAGTGGGGAATAGAATAACCATGTCTCGATGATTCCCAGGTAGAACCAGAGTCACCAGTTCCAGATGAGGCCCAGGTGGGGAGCCAATCACTAGGTCCCGGTGAGGCCCAGTTGAGGACAAGAGTCACAAGGTCAAGTTGAGCCCTAGAAGGGTACCAGATTCACCTGGTCTAGGTGACATCCAGATAGAGACCAGTGGCACCATGTCAGGGTGAGGCCCAGAGGGGATCCAGAGTCATCATGTCCAGGTGAAGCTCAGGTGTGGAACAGAGTATCCAGGTCATAATGGTCCACAGGTGAGGACCAGAGTCTCCATAACTGAGTGAGGCCCAGTTAGGATCAGAGTCACCAGTTCCAGGTGAGGACATGTAGGAGTCCACAGCAATCAGGTCCAGGTGGGGAACAAAGTCACCAGGATTGGGTGAGGCCCAATGGGGACCAGATTCACCAGGTCCAGGTGATTCTCCGGTGGTGACCAGAGTTACTAGTTCCATGTTTGGACCAGGTAAGGAGCAGATTCACTAGGTCCAAGTGAGGAACCCGTAGGGCCTGTGTCACCAGGTATGGGTGAGGCACAGGTGGCAACCCCACTCACCAGGTCCAGGTGAGGCCCAGGTATATAAGAGAGTATCGAGGTCCCAATGATGCCCATGTAAGGTCCAGAGTCAACAGGTCCAGGAGAGGCCCAAATACGTATCAAAGTCATTGTGTCCCAGGTGAGGCCAGATGGAGACCACAGGATCCAGGTCCAGGAGAGCCCCATATGGGAACCAGAACCACGAGATCCAGGTGAGGTCCAGGTGAGACCACAGTCACAAGGTCCAGGTGAGGCGCAGGTGGCAACAGGATTCACCAAGTCCAGGTGAGGCACAGGTGGCGACCAGTCACCACATCCAGGCGCGGACCAGCTAAGGACCAGATTCACTAGGCTGAAGTGAAGCCCAAAGGGTGACCAGAGTCACCAGGTAAGGGTGAGCCCCAGAGGGGGAATCAGAGTAACCAGTTTAGTTTGAGGCCCAGAATGGGACCAGAAGTCCCTGGTCAAAGTGAGGCCCAGGTGTGGAATAGAGTATCCAGGGTGAGGATCATTGGGTCCATCACCCAATGATGCCTGGGTGAGGACCAGAGTCACTGGGGCCATGCAGGCCCAGATGGGGAACAGAATCACTAGGTCCTGGTGAGGCATACAATAAGACCACAGTCAGCAGTATCAGCTGAGCCCCTTGCGGGAACCAGAGCCACTCTACAGCTGAGTCCCAGGTCCAGGTGAGGCTCCCGTGAGGACCAGATTCATTAGGTCGAATTGAGGCATAGCTGGGGACAAGAGTCACCAGGTCTGGGTGCAGCCTAAGTTGGGCTAGATTCAGCAGTTCTGAGTTAGGTAAAAGTGGGGACGAGAGACGCCAGGTCCAGGTGAGGCCAAACTGAGGACCAGAGTCACCAGATCCATGTGAGGTCCATGTTTGAAAGAAAGTCACCAGGTCCGGGAGAGGTCCAGGTGGGGACCAGAGTCACCAGTTCCAGGTGAGGCCAAGAAGGAGTCCACAGAAATCAGGTCCAGGTGGGGAACAAAGTCACTAGGACTGGGTGAGGCCTAGATGGGGACCAGATACACAAGGTCCAGGTGATATCCAGGTGGGGACCAGACTTACCAGTTCCGGGTGAGGACCAGGTAAGGACAAGATTCACCAGGTCCAAGTGAGGCCCACGTGGGGACTTGTGTCACCAGGCATGGGTGAGGACCAGGTGGCAACCCCACTGACCTGGTCCAGGTGAGGCCAACCTGCAGGCTATGCAGAGGAACCATGTCCCGATGATGACCATGTAGGGACCAGACTTACCAGGTCCAAGTGAGGTCAACCTGCAGGCCATGCAGTGGAACCATGTCCCGATGATGCCCAGGTAGGGACCAGACTCACCAGGTCCAAATTAGGCCCAGATGGTGCATATTCACTAGGTCCAAGTGAGGCCCAGTAGAGGACCAGAGTCACCAGATCTGGTTGAGGCCTAGAAGGGTACCAGAATCACCTGGTCCAGGTGACATCCAGATGGGGACCAGAGTCATCAGGTCAGGGTGAGGCCCAGAGAGGTTCCAGAGTCATCATGTCCAGGTGAGGCTCAGGTGTGGAACAGAGTCACCAGGTCCCAATGGTGCCCAGGTGAGGAACAGAGTCACCAGGTCTGGGTGACGCGCAGATAGGATCAGAGTCACCAGATCTTGTTGAGGCCTAGAGGGGTACCAGATTCACCAGGTCCAGGTGAGGCCCAGGTGGTGACCAGAGTCCCCGTTCTGGGAAAGGACCAGGTAAGGAACAGATTCACCAGGTCCAAGAGGCCCACGTGGGGACCTGAGTCACCAGGTATGGGTGAGGCCCAGGTGGCATTAACACTCACCAGGTCCAGGGGAGGCCAACCTGCATGCCATGCAGTGGAAACATATCCAAATTATGCCCAGGTAGAGACCAGACTTACCAGTTCCAGGTGAGGCCAACCTGCAGGCCATGCAGCGGAACCATATCCCGATGATGCCCAGGTATGGACCAGAGTCACCAGGTCCAAATGAGGCCCAGATGGAGCATATTCACTAGGTACAGGTGAGTCCCCTTTGAAGACCAGAGTCACCAGATCTGTTTGAGGCCTAGGGGGTACCAGAATCACCTTGTCCATGTGACATCCAGATGGGGACCAGAGTCACTCGGTCAGGGTGAGGCCCAGAGCGGTTCCAGAGTCAACATTTGCAGGTGAGGCTCAGGTGTGGAAGAGAGTCTCCAGGTACCAATGATGCCCAGGTGAGGGCAAGAGTCACTCGGTCTGGGTGACGCACAGATAGGATCAGACTCACCAGTCCAGGTGAGGCCAAGAAAGGGCACAGCAATCAGGTCCAGGTGGGGAACAAAGTGTCCAGGACTGGGTGAGGCCCAGATGGGGACCAGATTCACCAGGTCCAGGTGAGGTCCAGGTGGTGACAAGAGTACCCGGGTCTAGGAGAGGACCGGGTAAGGACAAGATTCACCAGGTCCAAGAGCCCCACGTAGGGACTTGAGTCACCAGGTATGGGTGAGGCCAGGTGGCAACCCCACTCACCAGGTCCTGGTGAGACCAACCTGCAGGCCAGAGTCACCAGATCCACGTGAGTCCCTAGTGGGGACCGGATTAACCAGGTAAAAGAGAGTCTACAAGAACGCCAGAGTCACCAGGTCCAGGCGTGGTTCATGTAGGAACGAGACCACCAGCTCCAGGTGAGACCCAGGTGGGGACCACAGTCACCAGGTCCAGGTGTGACCCAGGTGGGACCACAGTCACCAGGTTCAGTTTGAGCCCTAGGTGGGGGAATCAGAGTCATCAAGACCAGTTGAGGCCAAAGTGTGGAGCAAAGTTATCATGTCCAGGTGAGGCCCAGAGGGAACAGAGTAACCATGTCCCATTGATGCCAGGTGGGAAAAGAGTCACAAGGTCCAGACGAGACCTAAGTGACGAGTAGATTCACCAGGTCCAGTTGTGCCCAGTTGAGGACCAGTGTCCCAGCTCCGGGTGAGTCCCAGAGGGGGAACAGAGTCACCCGATTCTGGTGATATCCAGATTGGGACCAGAGTCACCATGTCAGGCTGTGGCCCAGAGGGGATCCAGCTTCATCATGTCCAGGTGAGTCTCAGGTGTGGAACAGTGTATCCAGGTCATAATGGTCCACAGGTGAGGACCAGAGTCACCAGATCTGGGTGAGGCCCAGTTAGGATCAGAGTCACCCGTTCCAGGTGAGGCCCAAAAGGAGTCCACAGCAATCAGGTCCAGGTGGGGAACAAAGTCACCAGGACTGGGAGAAGCCCAATGGGGACCAGATTCACCAGGTCCAGATGATTCCCATGTTGTGACCAGACTTACTAGTTCCGAGTGAGGACCAGGTAAGGACCAGATTCACCAGGTCAAAGGGAGGCCCACGTGGGGCCCTGTGTCACAAGGTATGGGAGAGGCCCAGGTGGCAACCCCACTCACCAGGTCCAGGTGAGGCCAACCTGCAGGCCATGCAGAGGAACCATGTCCCGGTGATGCTCAGGTAGGGACCAGATTTACCAGGTCCAGTTGAGGCCAATCTGCAGGCCATGCAGTGGAACCATGTCCCGATGATGCCCAGGTAGGGACCAGAGTCACCAGGTCCAAATAAGGCCCAGATGGAGCATATTCACTAGGTCCAGGCGAGGCCCAGTTGAGGACCAGTTTCACCATATCTACTTGAGTCTTAGAAGGGTACCAGAATCACCTGGTCCAGGTGATATCCAGATGGGGACCAGAGTCACCAGGTCAGGGGGAGGCCCAGAGTGGTTCCAGAGTCATCGGGTCCAGGTGAGGCTCAGGTGTGGAAGAGAGTCACCAGGTACCAATGATGCCCAAGTGAGGACCAGAGTCACCAGATCTGAGTGAGGCCCAGTTAGGATCAGAGTCACCAGTTCCAGGTGAGGCCAATAAAGAGTCCACAGCAATCAGGTCCAGGTGAGGAACAAAGTCAGCAGACCTGGGTGAGACCCAGATGGGGACCAGAATCACCATGTCCAGGTGACGCCCTGGTGGGGATAGAGTCCCCGGGTCTGGGAAAGGACCAGGCAAGGACCAGATTCAACAGGTCCAAGAGGCTCACGTGGTAACCTGAGTCACCAGCTATGTGTGAGGCCTAGGTGGCAACCCCACTCACCAGGTCTAGGTGAGGCCAATCGGCGGGCCAGAGTCACCAGATCCAGGTGAGGCCCTAGTGGGGACTGGAGTCACCAGGTACATGTGAGTATACAAGAACACCACAGTCACCAGGTCCAGGTGTGGTTCATGTGGGAACGAGAGTCACCAGGTCCAGGTGAGACCCAGGTGGGGACCACAGTCACCAGGTCCAGATTGAGGCCTAGGTGGGCGGACCAGAGTCATCAGTACCAGTTGAGGCCAAAGAGTGGAGCAAAGTTATCATGTCCAGGTGAGGCCAAGGTGGGGAACAGAGTAACCATGTCCCATTGATGCCAGGTGGGAAAAGAGTCACAAGGTCCAGACGATGCCTAAGTGAGGAGTAGATTCATCAGGTCCTATTGAGGCCCAGTTTAGGACCAGTGTCCCCATCTCTGGGTGAGTCCCAGAGGGGGACCAGAGTCACCCGGTTCTGGTGATATCCAGGTGGGGACCAGAGTCACCACGTCAGGGTGAGGCCCAGATTGGGACGGGAATCACTAGGTACAGGTGAGGCCCCGATATGGAACTGAGAAACCAGGTACCATGATGCCCATATGAGGACCTGAGTCACCAGGTCCAGGTGAGGTCCTTGTGGGAACCAGTCACCTCATCCCGTAGAGGCCCGGGTGGGACCAAAGTCACCAGGTCCAGGTGAGGCCCAGGTATATAAGGGAGTATCAAGGTCCCAATTATGCCCATGTAAGGACCATAGTCAACAGGTGCAGGAGAGGCCCAAATATGGATCAGAGTCATTGTTTTCCATGTGAGGCCAGATGGAGACCACAGGAACCAGGTCCAGGAGAGCCCCATATGGGAACCAGAGCCACCAGATCCAGGTGAGATCCAGGTGGGACCACAGTCACAAGGTCCAGGTGAGGTGCATGTGGCAACAGGATTCACCAAGTCCAGGTGAGGCCCAGGTGGCGACCAGTCACCAGATCCAGGTGTGGACAATTAAGGACCAGATTCACCAGGCCTAAGTGAAGCCAAACGGGTGACCAGAGTTACCAGGTAAGGGTGAGGCCCAAAGGGGAACAGTTAACTAGTTTAGTTTGAGTCCCAGTATGTGACCAGAGGTCCCTAGTCAGAGTGAAGCCCAGGTGTGGAATAGTGAATCCAGGCCCCAATGATGCCTGTGAGGACCAGAGTCACTAGGGCCATGCAGGCCCAGGGGGAACAGAATCACTAGGTCCTGGTGAGGCATAGAATAAGACCACAGACAGCAGTATCATTTGAGCCCCTTGCGGGAACGAGAGCCACTCTATCCAGCTGAGTCCCAGGTCCATGTGAGGCCCACGTGAGGACCAGATTCATCAGGTCGATTTGAGGCATAGCTGGGGATAAGAGTCACCAGGTCTGGTTGCGGCCGAGGTGGGGCAAGATTCAGCAGTTCTGAGTTAGGTCAAAGTGGGGACGAGAGATGCCAGATCCAGGTGAGGCCAAACTGAGGACCAGAGTCACCAGATGCAGGTCAGTTCCAGGTGTGGACCAGAGTCCCCAGATCCAGGTGAAGTCCAGGTGGGGACCAGAGTCACCAGATCCAGGTGAAGCCCAGGTGGGGACCAGAGTCAATAGGTCCAGATGAGACCCAGATGAGGACCAGAGTTACCAGGGACACGTGAAGCCCCGGTGGTGATCAGAGGCAACATGTCCATGTGAGTCTGGCTTGGGGACCATGGTCAACAGGTCTACTTGAGGCCCAGGTGTGGAACACAGTAACCAGGTCCAGGTGAGTCCCAGGTGGTGACAAGTGTCACCACGTCCAGGTGAGGCCCAGGTGGGGACCAGGATCACCAGGTCCAGGGGAAGCTCTTGAAAGAACCAGAGTCAACATTTCGAGGTCAGGCGCAGGTGGCAACCATGGTCAGGAGGTCCAAGTCAGGCCAAAGTGGGGTTCACAGTCACTAGGGAACGGTGAGACCCAGAGGGCTACCAGAGTCACCTGGTCCAGGTGAGTTCCAGTTGTGGATCACAGTCACCGGGTCCCAATTTTGCCCAGTTGAGGACCATGGTCAACAGGGCCAGGTGAGGCCCAGATGGGAACCAGAACCCAAAATCCAGGTGAAGCTCAGGTGCGGACCACAGTCACCAGATCCAGGGTAGTCTCAGGTACAGACCAGAATCACCATGTCCAGGTGAGGTGCAGGTGGCAACGACACTCAACAGGTCCCGGTGAGGCCCTGGTGGGGACCATAGTCACGAGGTACATGAGAAGGTAGAAACACTGCAGCCACCAGATCCACATGATGTCCATGTGGGAATGAGAATCACCAGTTATAGGTGAGGACCAGGCAGGGATCCGAATCACCATGTCCACGTGAGGCCCAAGAGGGAACCAGTGCCACCATGTCCAGGTGTGGCCCAGGTGAAGACCAGAGTTAATAGGTCCGGCTGGGTCACTGTTAGTGAAGAGTGTAGCCATATCCTGATGCTACCCAGGTGGGTACCAGAGACACCAGGTCCTGGTGAGGCCCAGGAGGGACCAGAGACATGAGGTCCTGGTGAGGTCCCGATGGGAACCACAGTCACCAGGTCAGGTGAGGCCATGCTTAGGATCAGAGTCACCAGTTACAGGTGAGGCCCAGGTGGAGCCAGAGTCACCAAGTAGAGAATACGCCAAAGTTAGGACCAGAGTTACCAGGATCAGGTCAGTCCCAGTGGGGAATAGAGTAACCACATCCCGATGATGCCCAGGTAGAACCCGAGTCACCACGTACAGATGAGGCGCATGTGGGGAGTATATTCACTAGGTCCCGGTGAGGCCCAGTTGAGGACCAGATTCCCCCAGTCTAGTTGAGGCCTAGAGGGGTACCAGATTCACCTGGTCTAGGTGACATCCAGATGGGGACCAGAGTCACCAGGTAAGTGTGAGGCCCAGAGAGGTTCCAGAGTCATCAAGTCCAGGTGAGGCTCAGGTGTGGAACAGAGTCACCAGGTACCAATAATGCCCAGGTGAGGACCAGAGTCACCAGGTCTGTGTGACGCACAGATAGGATCAGAGTCACCAGTTTCAGGTGAGGCCAAGAAAGAGTCCACAGCAATGAGTTCCAGGTGGGGAACAAAGTCACCAGGACTGGGTGAGGCCCAGATGGGGACCAGATTCACCAGGTCCATGTGATTCCCAGGTGGTGACTAGAGTTACCAGTTCCGGATGAGCACCAGGTAAGGACGAGATTCACCAGGTCCAAGTGAGACCCACGTGGGGACCTGTGTCACATTGCATGTGTGAGGCCCAGGTTACCACCCCACTCACCAGGTCCAGGTGAGGCCAACCTGCAGGCTATGCAGAGGATCCATATCTCGATGATGCCCAGGTAGACATCAGAGTTACCAGGTCCAGGTGAGGCCAACCTGCAGGCCATGCAGTGGAACCATGTCCCGATGATGCCCAGGTAGGGACCAGAGTCACCAGGTCCAAATGAGGCCCAGATGGAACAAATTCACTATGTCCAGGTGAGGCCAAGTTCAGGATCAGAGTCACCAGATCTGCTTGATGCCTAGAGGGGTACCAGAATCACCTGGTCCAGGTGACATCCACATGGGGACCAGAGTCACCAGGTCACGAAGAGGCCCAGAGAGGTTCCAGAGTCATCATGTCCAGGTGAGGCTCAGGTGAGGAACAGAGTCACCAGGTACCAATGATGCCCAGGTGAGGACCAGAGTCCCCAGATCTGGGTGACGCGCAGATAGGTTCAGAGTCACCAGTTCCAGGTGTGGTCAAGAAAGTGTCCACAGCAATCAGGTCCAGGTGGGGAACAAAGTCACAAGGACTGGGTGTGGCCCAGATGGGGACCAGATTCACCAGGTCCAGGTGAGGACCAGGTGGTGACCAGAGTCCCCGGGTCTGGGATAGGACCAGATAAGGACCAGATTCACCAGGTCCAAGAGGCCCAGGTGGGGACCTGAGTCACCAGGTACGGGTTAGGCCCAGGTGGCAACCGCACTGACCAAGTCCAGGTGAGGTCAACCTGCAGGCCAGAGTCAGCAGATCCAGCTGAGGCTCTAGTGGGGACCGGAGTCACCAGAATAATGTGAGTCTACAAGAAAACCACAGTCACCAGGTCCAGGTGTGGTTCAGGTGGGAACGAGAGTCACCAGGTCCAGGTGAGACCCAGGTGGGGACCACAGACACCAGGTCCAGATTGAGGCCTAATGGGGGGACAAGTGTCATCAACACCAGTTGAGGCCAAAGTGCGGAGCAAAGTTATCATATCCACGTGAGGCCCAGGTGGGGAATAGAGTAACCATGTCCCATTGATGCCAGGTGGGAAAAGAGTCACAAGGTCCAGACGAGGCCTAATTGAGGAGTAGATTCAACAGGTCCTGTTGAGGCCCAGTTGAGAACCAGTGTCCCCAGCTCCGGGTAAGTCACAGAGGGGTACCAGAGTCACCCGGTTCTGGTGATATCCAGGAGGGGACCAGAGTCACCACGTCAGGATTAGGCCCAGAGGGGGACGAGAATCACTAGGTCCAGGTGAGGCCCCGATGTGGATCTGAAACCAGGTCCCATGATTCCCATATGAGGACCTGAGTCACCAGGTCCAGGTGAGGTCCCTGTGGGAACCAGTCACTTCGTCCAGGTGAGGTCCAGGTGGGACCACAGTCAACAGGTCCAGGTGAGGCCCAGGTATATAAGTGAGTATCCATGTCCCAATGATTCCCAGTTAATTACCAGAGGCAACAGGTCCAGCAGAGGCCCAAATATGGATCAGAGTCATTTTGTTCCAGTTGATGCCTGATGGAGACCACAGGAACCAGGCCCAGGAGAGCCCCATATGGGAACCAGAGCCACCAGTTCCAGGTGAGGTCCAGGTGGGACCAGAGTCACAAGGTCCAGGTGAGGCGCAGGTGGCAACAGGATTCACCAAGTCCAGTTGAGGCCCAGGTGGCAACCAGTCACCAGATCCAAGTGAGGACAAGCTAAGGACCAGATTCACCAGGCCCAAATGAAGCCCAAGGGGTTACCAGAGTCACCAGGTAAGGGTGAGTCCCAGAGGGAGAACCACAGTAACCAGTTTAGTTTGAGGCCCAGAATGTGACCAGAGGTCCCTAGTCAGAGTGAGACCCAGGTGTGGAATAGTGAATCCAGGTCCCAATGATGCCTGTGAGGACCAGAGTCACTAGGGCCATGCAGGCCCAGGGGGAACAGAATCACTATGTCCTGGTGAGGCATAGAATAAGACCACAGACAGCAGTATCATTTGAGCCCCTTGCGGGAACGAGAGCCACTCTATCCAGCTGAGTCCCAGGTCCATGTGAGGCTCACGTGAGGACCAGATTCATTAGGTCGAAATGAGGCATACCTGGGGACACGAGTCACCAGGTCTGGTGGCGGCCTAGGTGGGGCAAGATTCAGCAGTTCTGAGTTAGGTCAAAGTAGGGACGAGAGACGCCAGGTCCCGTTGAGGCCAAACTGAGGACTAGAGTCACCAGATACAGGTGAGGTCAATGTTGGAAAGAGAGTCACCAGGTCCACGAGAGGTCCAGGTGGGGACCAGAGTCACCAGATCCATGTGAAGTCCAGGTGGGGACCAGAGTCACCAGATCCAGGTGAAGCCCAGGTGGGGACCAGAGTCACTAGGTCCAGATGAGGCCCAGGTTAGGACCAGAGTTACCAGGTACACATGAGGCCCCGGTGGGGATCAGAGGCAACAGGTCAGGGTGAGACTCAGAGATTTTCCAGAGTCATCATGTCCAGGTGAGGCTCAGGAGTGGAACAGAGTCACCAGTTACCAACGATGCCCAGGTGAGGACCAGAGTCACCAGGTCTGCGGGATGCGCAGATAGAATCAGAGTCACCAGTTCGAGGTGAGGCCAAGAAAGTGTCCAAAGCAATCAGGTCCATGTGGGAACAAAGTCACCAGGACTGGGTGAGGCCCAGATGTGGACTAGATTCACCAGTTCCTGGTGAGGCCCAGGTGGTGACCAGAGTCCCCGGGTGTGGTAGAGGACCAGGTAAGGTCCAGATTCACCAGGTCCAAGAGACCAATATGAGGACCTGAATCACCAGGTGTGGGTGAGGCCCAGGTGACAACACCACTCACCAGGTCCAGGTGAGGCCAACCTGCAGGCCAGAGTCACCAGATGCAGGTGAGGCCCTTGTGGGTACCGGACTCACCAGGTAAATGTGAGTCTACAAGAAAACCACAGTCACCAGGTCCAGCTGTGGTTCATGTGGAAACGAGAGTCACCAGGTCCAGGTGAGACCCAGGTGTTGACCACAGTCACCAGGTCCATATTGAGGCCTAGGTGGGGGGACCAGAGTCATCAGGACAAATTGAGGCCAAAGTGTGGAGCAAAGTTATCATGTCCAGGTGAGGCCCAGGTGGGGAACAGTGTAACCATGTCCCATTGATGCCAGGTGGGAAAAGAGTCACAGGTCCAGACGAGGCCTGAGTGAGGAGTAGATTCACCAGGTCTTGTTGAGACCCAGTTGAGGACCAGTGTCCCCAGGTCCGGATGAGTCCCAGAGGGGGACCAGAGTCACCCGGTTCTGGTGATATCCAGGTAGGGACCAGAGTCAGCAGGTCAGGGTGAGGCCCAGAGTGGGACGAGAGTCACTAGGTCCAGGTGAGGCTCCGATGTGGAACTGAGAAACCAGGTCCCATGATGCACATATAAGGACCTGAGTCACCAGGTCCAGGTGAGGTCCCTGTGGGAACCAGTCACCTCGTCCAGGTGAGGCCCAGGTGTGACGACAGTGACCAGGTCCAGGTGAAGCCCAGGTATATAAGAGAGTATCCAGTTCCCAATGATGCCCAGGTAAGCACCAGAGTCAACAGGTGCAGGAGAGGCCCAAATATGAATCAGAGTCATTGAGTTCCAGGTGAGGCCAGATGGAGACCACAGGAACCAGGTCCAGGAGAGCCCCATATGGGAACCAGAGCCACCAGATCCAGGTTAGGTTCAGGTGGGCCACAGTCACAAGGTCCAGGTGAGGCGCAGGTGGCAACAAGACTCACCAAGTCCAGGAGAGGCCCAGGTGGCGACCAGTCACCAGATCCAGGTGTGGACAATTAAGGACCAGATTCACCAGGCCCAAGTGAAGCCCAAGGGGTGACCAGAGTCACCAGGTAAGGGTGAGGCCCAGAGGGGATCCAGGTAACCAGTTTAGTTTGGGGCCCAGAATGGGACCAGAGGTCCCTGGTCAAAGTGAGGCCCAGGTGTGGAATAGAGTATCCAGGTCCCAATGATGCCTGGGCGTGGACCAGAGTCACTAGGGCCATGCAGGCCCAGATGGGGAACAGAATCACTAGGTCCTGGTGAGGCATAGAATAAGAACACAGTCACCAGTATCAGGTGAGCCCCTTGTGGGAAACAGAGCCACTCTATCCAGCTGAGTCCCAGGTCCATGTGAGGCCGACGTGAGGACCAGATTCATCAGGTCGAATTGAGGTATAGCTGGGGACAAGAGTCACCAAGTCTGGGTGCGGCCTAGGTGGGGTAAGATTCAGCAGTTCTGAGTTAGGTCAAAGTGGGGACGAGAGACATCAGGTCCAGGGGAGGCCAAACTGAGGACCAGAGTCACCAGATCCAGGTGAGGTCCATGTTGGAAAGAGAGTCACCAGGTCCAGGAGAGGTCCAGGTGGGGACCAGAGTCACCAGATCCAGGTGATTCCCAGTTGGGGACCAGAGTCACCAGATCCACCTGAAGACCTGATGGAGACCAGACTCACTAGGTCAAGATGAGTCCCAGGTGAGGACCAGAGTAACCAGGTACACGTGAGCTCCGGTTTTGATCAGAGGCAACAGGTCCATGTGAGGCCGGCTTGGGGACCATGGTCAACAGGTCTACTTGAGGCCCAGGTATGGAACACAGTAAGCAGGTGCAAGTGAGTCCCCGGTGGTGACAAGAGTCACCACGTCCAGGTGAGGCCCAGGTGGAGACCAGGATCACCAGGTACAGGGGAGGGCCTTGAAAGAACCAGAGTCAACAGTTCGAGGTCAAGCGCAGGTGGCAAACAGGATCAGCAGGTCCAAGTCAGGCCAAAGTGGCGTTCACAGTCACTAGGGCACGGTGAGATCCAGAGGGGGACCAGAGTCACTCGGTCCAGGTGAGGTCCAGTTGTGGAACACAATGACCGGGTCCCAATTTTGCCCAGTTGAGGACCATGGTAAACAAGGCCAGGCAAGGCCCAGATGGGGACCGCAGTCCCCAAATCCAGGTGAAGCCCATGTGGGGACCACAGTCTCCAGATCCACAGTAGTCTCAGGTGCAGACCAGAATCACCAGGTCCAGGTGAGGTGCAGGTGGCAACCACACTCACCAGGTCCCTGTGAGGCCCTGGTGGGGACCAGAGACACGAGGTACATGAGAAGCTAGAAACACTGCAGCCACCAGGTCCACATAATGTCCATGTGGGAACGAGAATCACCAGTTACAGGTGAGGACCAGGCGGGGATCCGACTCACCATGTCCAGGTGAGACCCAAGTGGGCACCAGTGTCACCATGTCCAGGTGTGCCCAGGTGAAGACCAGAGTTAATAGGTCCGGGTGGGTCACTGTTAGAGAACAGTGTAACCATATCCTGATGCTACCCAGGTGGGTACCAGAGACACCAGGTCCTGGTGAGGCCCAGGTTGGACCGGAGACATGAGGTCCAGGTGAGATCCCATTCGGAACCACAGTCAC
Source organism: Canis aureus (assembly GCF_053574225.1). Classification (NCBI taxonomy): domain Eukaryota; kingdom Metazoa; phylum Chordata; class Mammalia; order Carnivora; family Canidae; genus Canis; species Canis aureus. The sequence continues at coordinate 56,157,293 of NC_135632.1, read as the reverse complement.
CAGGTCAGGTTAGGCCATGCTTAGGATCAGAGTCACCAGTTACAGATGAGGCCCAGGTGGAGCCAGAGTCACCTGGTACAGAAGAGGCCAAATTCAGGACCAGAGTCACCAGATCTCGTTGAGGCCCAGTTAGGATCAGAGTCACCAGTTCTAGGTGAGGCCAAGAAGGAGTCCACAGCAATCAGGTCCACGTGTGGAACGAAGTCACCAGGACTGGGTGAGGCCCAGATGGGGACCAGATTCACCAGGTCTAGGTGAGGCCCAGGTGGTACCAGAGTCCCCGGGTCTGGGAGAGGACCAGGTAAGGAGCAGATTCACCAGGTCCAAGATGCCCACGTGGGGACCTGAGTCACCAGGTATGGGTGAGGCCCAGGTGGCCACCCCACACAGCAGGTCCCGGTGAGGCCAACGTGCAGGTCAGAGTCACCAGATCCACGTGAGGCCCTAGTGGGGACCGGAGTCACCAGGGAAATATGAGTCTAAAAGAACACCACAGCCACCAGGTCCAGGTGTGGTTCATGTGGGAACAAGAATCACCAGGGCCAGGTGAGACCCATGTGTTGACCAATGTCACCAGGTCCAGATTGAGGCCTAGGTGGGGGGACCAGGGTCATCAGGAGCAGTTGAGGCCAAAGTGTGGAGCAAAGTTATCATGTCCAGGTGAGGCCCAGGTGGGGAACAGTGTAACCATGTCCCATTGATGCCAGGTGGGAAAAGAGTCACAGGTCCAGACGAGGCCTGAGTGAGGAGTAGATTCACCAGGTCTTGTTGAGGCCCAGTTGAGGACCAGTGTCCCCAGCTCCGGTTGAGTCCCAGAAGGGGACCAGAGTCACGCGGTTCTGGTGATATCCAGGTGGGGACCAGAGTCACCACGTCAGGGTGAGGCCCAGAGGGGGACGAGAATCACTAGGTCCAAGTGAGGCCCCGATGTGGAAGTGAGAAACCAGGTCCCATGATTCCCATATGAGGACCTGAGTCACCAGGTCCAGGTTTGCTCCCTGTGGGAACCAGTCACCTCTTCCAGGTGAGGCTCAGGTGGGACCACAGTCCCCGGCCCAGGTGAGGCCCAGGTATATAACAGAGTATCCAGCTCCCAATGATGTCGAAGTAAGGACCAGAGTCAACAGGTATAGGAGAGGCCCAAATATTGTTCAGAGTCATTGTGTTCCAAGTGAGGCCAGTTGGAGACCACAGGAACCAGGTCCAGGAGAGCCCCATATGGGAACCAGAGCCACCAGATCCAGGTGAGGTCCAGGTGGGACCACAGTCACAAGGTCCAGGTGAGGCGCAGGTGCCAACATAATTCACCAGGTCCAGGTGAGGCCCAGGTGGCGACCAGTCACCAGATCCAGGTGAGAACCATCTAAGGACCAGATTCACCAGGCACAAGTGAAGCACAAGGGGTGACCAGAGTCACCAGGTAAGAGTGAAGCCCAGAGGGGGAACCAGAGTAACCAGTTAAGTTTGAGGCCCAGAATGGTACCAGAGTTCCATGGTCAGAGTGAGACCCAGGTGTGGAATAGAGTATCCAGGTCCCAATGATGCCTGGGTGAGGACCAGAGTCACTAAGCCATGCAGGCCCAAATGGGGAACAGAATCACTAAGTCCTCGTGAGGCATAGAATAAGACCACAGTCAGCAGTATCAGGTGAGCCGCTTGTGGGAACCAGAGCCACTCTATCCAGCTGAGTCCCAGGTCCATGTGAGGCCCACGTGAGGACTAGATTCATCAGGTCGAATTGAGGCATAGCTGGGGACAAGGGTCTCCCGGTCTGGATGTGGCCTAGGTGGGGCAAGATTCAGCAGTTCTGAGTTAGGTCAAAGTGGGGACGAGAGACACCAGGTGCAGGTGAGGCCAAACTGAGGACCAGAGTCACCAGATCCAGGTGAGATCCATGCTGGAAAGAGAGTCACCAGGTCCAGGAGAGGTCCAGGTGGGGACCAGAGTCACCAGATCCAGGTGAAGTCCAAGTGAGGACCAGAGTCACCAAATCCAGGTGAAGCCCAGGTGGGGACCAGTGTCACTAGGTCCAGATGAGTCCCATGTGAGGACCAGATTTACCAGGTACACCTAGGCCCCGGTGGGGAACAGAGGCAACAGGTCCATGTGAGGCCGGCTTGGGAACCATGGACAACAGGTCGAATTCGGGCCCAGGTGTGAAACACAGTAAGCATGTCCAGGTGAGTCTCTGGCGGTGACAAGTGTCACCACGTCCAGGTGAGGCCCAGGTGGGGACCAGGACCACCAGGTCCAGGGGAGGCCCTTGAAAGAACCAGAGTCAACAGTTCGATGTCAGGCGCAGGTGGCAACCAGGGTCAGCAGGTCCAAGTCAGGCCAAAGTGGGGTTCACAGTCACTAGGGCACGGTGAGACCCTGAGGGGGAACAGAGTCACCTGGTCCAGGTGAGGTCCAGTTGTGGAACACAGTCACCGGGTCCCAAATTTTGCCCAGTTGAGGACCATGGTCACAGGGCCAGGTGAGGCCCAGATGGGGACCGGGGTCCCCAAATCCAGGTGAATCCCAGGTGGGGACCACAGTCACCAGATCCAGGGTAGTCTCAGGTGCAGACCAGAATCACCAGGTCCAGGTGAGGTGCAGGTGGCAACCACACTCACCAGGTCCCGGTGAGGCCCTGGTGGGGACCAGGGTCACGAGGCACATGAGAAGCTAGAAACACTGCAGCCACCAGGTCTACATGATTCCATGTGGGAACGAGAATCACCAGTTACGGGTGAGGACCAGGTGGGGATCCGACTTACAATGTCCAGGTGAGGACAATGTGGGAACCAGTGTTACCATGTCCAGGTGTGGCCCAGGTGAAGGCCAGAGTAAATAGGTCCCGCTGGGTCACTGTTAGTGAACAGTGTAACCATATCCTGATGCTACCCAGTTGGGTACCAGAGACACCAGGTCCTGGTGAGGCCCAGGTGGAGCCAGAGACATGAGGTTCAGGCGAGGTCCCGATGGGAACCACAGTCACCAGGTCAGGAGAGGCCATGCTTAGGATCAGAGTCACCAGTTACAGGTGAGGCCCAGGTGGAGCCAGAGTCACCTGGTAGAGAAGAGGCCAAAGTCAGGACCAGAGTCACCAGGTCAGAGTGAGGCCCAGAGAGGTTCCAGATTCATAATGTCCAGGTGAGGCTCAGGTGTGGAACAGAGTCACCAAGTACCAAAGATGCCCAAGTGAGGACCAGAGTCACCAGATCTGAGTGACGCGCAGATAGGATCAGAGTCACCAGTTCCAGGTAAGGCCAAGAAAGAGTCCACAGCAATCCGGAACAGGTGGGGAACAAAGTCACCAGGACTGGGTGAGGCCCAGATGGGGACCAGATTCACCAGGTCCAGGTGAGGCGAGGTGGTGACCGGAGCTGGGAGAGGACTAGGTAAGGACCAGATTCACCAGGTAGAAGAGGCCCACGTGGGGACCTGTGTCCCCAGGTATGGGGGAGGCCCAGGTGGCAACCCCACTCACCAGGTCCAGGTGAGTCCAACCTGCAGGCCATGCAGAGGAACCATGTCCTGATGATGCCCAAGTAGGGATCAGAGTTACCAAGTACAGGTGAAGCCAAGCTGCAGGCCATTCAGTGGAAACATGTACCGATGATGCCAAGGTAGGGACCAGAGTCACCAGGTCCAAATGAGGCCCAGATGGAGCATAATCACTAGGTCCAGGTGAGGCCCAGTTGAGGACCAGAGTCACTAGGTCAAGTTGAGGCCTAGAGTGGTACCAGATTCACCTGGTCTAGGTGACATCCAGATGGGGACCAGAGTCACCATGTCAGGGTGAGGCCCAGAGGGGTTCCAGAGTCATCATGTCCAGGTGAGGCTGAGGTTTGGAACAAAGTATCCAGGTCATAATGGTCCAGAGGTGAGGACCAGAGTCACCAGATCTGGGGGAGGCCCACTTAGGATCAGAGTCACCAGTTCCTGGTGAGGCCAAGAAGAAGTCCACAGCAATCAGGTCCAGGTGGGGAACAAAGTCCCCAGGACAGGGTGAGGCCCAGATGGGAACCAGATTCACCAGGCCCATGTGATTAACAGGTGGTGACCAGACCTACCAGTTCCGGGTGAGGACCAGGTAAGGACCAGATTCACCAGGTCCAAGTGAAGCCCACGTGGGGACCTGTGTCACCACGTTTGGGTGAGGCCCAGGTGTCAACCCCACTCACCAGGTCCAGGTGAGGCCAAACTGCAGGTCATGCTGTGGAACCATGTCCCGATGATGCCCAGAAAGGGACCAGAGTCGCCAGGTCCAAATGAGGCCCAGATGGAGCATATTCACTAGGTCCAGGTGAGGCCCATTTGAGGACCAGAATCACCAGATCTGGTTGAGCCCTAGAGGGATACCAGAACCACCTGGTCCAGGTGACATCCAGATGGGGACCAGAGTCACCAGGTCAGGGTGAGGCCCAGAGTGGTTCAAGAGTAATCATGTTCAGGAGAGGCTCAGGTGCGGAACAGAGACACCAGGTACAAAGGATGCCCAGGTGAGGACCAGAGTCACCAGGTCTGGGTGACGCCCAGATAGGATCAGAGTCACCAGTTCCAAGTGAGGCCAAGAAAAAGTCCACAGCAATCAGGTCCAGGTGGGGAACAAAGTCACCAGGACTGGGTGTGGCCCAGGTGGCGACCAGATTCACCAGGTCCAGGAGATTCCCAGGTGGTGACCAGAGTTACCAGTTCCGAGTGAGGACCATGTAAGGACCAGATTCACCAGGTCCAAGTGAGGCCCACGTGGGGACCTGCGTCACCGGTATGGGTGAGGCCCAGATGGCAACCCCACTCACCAGGTCCAGGGGAGGCCAACCTTCGGGCCATGCAGAGGAACCGTGTCCCGATAATGCCCAGGTAGGGACCAGAGTTACGAGTTGCATGTGAGGCCCTAATGGGGACCGGAGTCACCTGATCTAGGAGAGGTCCAGGTGGTGACCAGAGTCACCAGATCCTGGTGAGGTCCATGTTGGAAAGAGAATCACCAGGTCCAGGAGAGGCCCAGGTGGGGACCAGAGTCACCAGATCCAGGTGAAGCCCAGGTGGGGTCCAGAGTCACGAGGTCCAGATGAGACCCAGGTGAGGACCAGATTACAAGGTACACGTGAGGCCCCGGTGGGGATCAGAGGCAACAGGTACATGTGAGGCCGGCGGGGACCATGGTCAACAGGTCTATTGAGGCCCAGGTGTGGAACACAGTAACCAGGTCCACGTGAGTTCCCTGTGGTGACAAGAGTCACCAGGTCCCTGTGAGGCCCATGAGGGCACCAGGATCTCCATGTCCAGGGGAGGCCCTTGAAAGAACTAGAGTCAACAGTTTGAGGTCAGGCGAGGGGGCAACCAGGGTCAGCAGGTCCAAGTCAGGCCAAAGTGGGGTTCACAGTCACTAGGGCACGGTGAGATCCAGAGGGGGACCAGAGTCACTCGGTCCAGGTGAGGTCCAGTTGTGGAACACAATGACCGGGTCCCATATTGCCCAGTTGAGGACCATGGTAAACAAGGCCAGGCAAGGCCCAGATGGGGACCGGAGTCCCCAAATCCAGGTGAAGCCCATGTGGGGACCACAGTCTCCAGATCCACAGTAGTCTCAGGTGCAGACCAGAATCACCAGGTCCAGGTGAGGTGCAGGTGGCAACCACACTCACCAGGTCCCGGTGAGGCCCTGGTGGGGACCAGAGACACGAGGTACATGAGAAGCTAGAAACACTGCAGCCACCAGGTCCACATGATGTCCATGTGGGAACGAGAATCACCAGTTACAGGTGAGGACCAGGCGGGGATCCGACTCACCATGTCCAGGTGAGACCCAAGTGGGCACCAGTGTCACCATGTCCAGGTGTGCCCAGGTGAAGACCAGAGTTAATAGGTCCGGGTGGGTCACTGTTAGAGAACAGTGTAACCATATCCTGATGCTACCCAGGTGGGTACCAGAGACACCAGGTCCTGGTGAGGCCCAGGTGGGACCGGAGACATGAGGTCCAGGTGAGATCCCATTCGGAACCACAGTCACCAGGTCAGGTTAGGCCATGCTTAGGATCAGAGTCACCAGTTACAGATGAGGCCCAGGTGGAGCCAGAGTCACCTGGTACAAAAGAGACCAAAGTCAGGACCAGAGTTACCAGGGTCAGGTCACTCCAAGTGGGAATAGAGTAACCATGTCCGATGATGCCCAGGGAGAACCAGAGTCACCAGGTCCAGATGAGGCGCAGGTGGGGAGCATGTTCACTAGGTCTCGGTGAGACCCAGTTGAGGAGCAGAGTAACCAGGTCTAGTTGAGGCCTAGAGAGGTACCAGTTTCACCTGGTCTGGGTGACATCCAGATGGGGACCAGAGTCCCCATGTCAGGCTGAGGCCAAGAGGGGATCGAGAGTCATCATGTCCAGATGAGGCTCAGGTGTAGAACCGAGTATCCAGGTCATAATGGTCCATAGGTGAGGACCAGAGTCACCAGATCTGGGTGAGGCCCAGGTAGGATCAGAGTCACCAGTTCCAGGTGAGGCCAAGAAGCAGTCCACAGCAATCAGATCCAGGTGGGGAACAAAGACACCAGGACTGGGTGAGGCCCAGATGGGGACCAGATTCACCAGGCCCAGGTGATATCCTAGTGGTGACCAGGGTTACCAGTCCCGGGTGACCACCAGGTAAGGACCAGATTCACCAGGTCCAAGGGAGGCCCAGGTGGTGACCAGAGTCCCCGGGCCTGGGAGAGGACCAGGTAAGGACCAGAGTCACCAGGTCCAAATGAGGCCCAGATAGAGCATATTCAATAGGTCCAGGTGTGGCCCAGTTGAGGACCAGAGTCACCAGAACTGGTTGAGGCCGAGAGGGGTACCAGAATCACCTGGTCCAGGTGACATCCAGATGGAGACCAGAGTCACCAGGTCAGGGTTAGGCCCAGAGTGGTTCGACAGTCCAGAGCCTCATGTCCAGGTGAGGCTCAGGTGTGGAACAGAGTCACCAGGTACCAATGATGCCCAGGTGAGGACCAGAGTCACCAGGTCTGGGTGACACGCAGATAGGATCAGAGTCACCAGTTCCAGGTGAGGACAAGAAGGAGTCGACAGCAATCAGGTCAAGGTGTGGAACAAAGTCACCAGGACTGAGTGAGGCCCAGATGGGGACTGGATTCACCAGGCCCAGGTGAGGCCCAGGTGGTGACCATAGTCCCCGAGTCTGGGAGAGGACCAGGTAAGTACCAGATTCACCAGGTCCAAGAGTCCCACGTGGAGACCTGAGTCACCAGGTATGGGTGAGGCCCAAGTGGCATCCTCACTCACCAGGTCCATGTGAGGCCAACGTGCAGGCCAAGTCACCCGATTCACGTGAGGCCCTAGTGGGGACTGGAGTCACCAGTTAAAAGTGATTCTACCAGAACAACACAGTTACCAGGACCTGGTGTGGTTCATGTGGGATCGAGAGTCAACAGGTCCAGGTGAGACCCAGGTGGGGACCACAGTCACCAGGTCCAGATTGAGGCCTAGGGCGGGGGATCAGTGTCATCAGGACCAGTTGAGGCCAAAGTGTGGAGCAAAGTTATCATGTCCATGTGAGGCCCAGCTGGGGAAGAGTAACCATGTCCTATTGATGCCAGGTGGGAAAAGAGTCACAAGGTCCAGACGAGGCCTTAGTGAGGAGTAGATTCACCAGGTCCTGTTGAGGCCCAGTTGAGGACCAGTGTCCCCAGCTCCGGGTGAGTCCCAGAGGGGGACCAGTGTCACCCGGTTCTGGTGATATCCAGGGGGAACCAGAGTCACCACGTCAGGGTGAGGCCCAGAGAGGGACGAGAATCACTAGGTCCAGATGAGACCCCGATGTGGAACTGAGAACCCTGGTCCCATGATGCCCATATGAGGACCTGAGTCACCAGGTCCAGGTGAGGTCACTGTGGGAACCAATCACCTCGTCCAGGTGAGGCCCAGGTGGGACCAGAGTCACAAGGTCCAGGTGAGGCGCAGGTGGCAACAGGATTCACCAAGGCCAGGTGAGGCCCAGGTGGCCACCAGTCAACAGATCCAGATGCGGACCTTCTAAGGACCAGATTCACCAGGCCCAAGTGAAGCCCAAGGGGTGACCAGAGTCACCAGATAAGGGTGAGGCCCAGAGGGGAACCAGAGTAACCAGTTTAGTTTGAGGCCTAATGGGACCAGAGGTCCCTGGTCAAAGTGAGGCCGAGATGTTGAATAGAGTATCCAGGTCCCAATGATGACTGGGTGAGGACCAGAGTCACTAGGGCCATGCAGGCCCAGATGGGGAACAGAATCACCAGGTCCTGGTGAGGCATAGAATAAGACCACAATCACCAGTATCAGGTGTGCCCCTTGTGGGAACCAGAGCCACTCTATCCAGCAGAGTCCCAGGTCCATGTGAGCCCCACGTCAGGACCAGATTCATCAGGTCGAATTGAGGCATAGTTGGGGACAAGAGTCACCAGGTCTGGGTGCGGCCTAGGTGGGGCAAGATTCAGCAGTTCTGAGTTAGATCAAAGTGGGGACGAGAGACACCAGGTCCAGGTGAGGCCAAACTGAGGACCAGAGGCACCAGATCCAGGTGAGGTCCATGTTGGAAAGAGAGTCACCAGATCCAGGAGAGGTCCAGGTGGGGACCAGAGTCACCAGATCCAGGTGAAGTCCAGGTGGGGACCAGAGTCATGAGATCCAGGTGAAGTCCAGGTGGGGACCAGAGTCACTAGATCCAGGTGAAGTACAGGTGGGGACCAGAGTCACCAGATCCAGGGGAAGCCCAGGTGGGGACCAGAGTCACTAGGTCCAGATGAGGCCTAGGTGAGGACCAGTGTTACCAGGTACACGTGAGGCCCCGGTGGGGATCACAGGCAACAGGTCCATGTGAGGCCGGCATGGGGACCATGGTCAACAGGTCTACTTGAGGCCCAGGTGTGGAACACACTAAGCAGGTCCAGGTGAGTCCCCGGTGGTGACAAGTGTCACCACGTCCAGTTGAGGCCCGGGTGGGGACCAGGATCACCTGGTAAAGGGGAGGCCCATTAAAGAACCAGAGTCAGCAGTTCGAGGTCAGGCGCAGGTGGGAACCAGGGTCAGCAAGTCCAAGTCAGGCCAAAGTGGGGTTCACAGTCACTAGGGCACGGTGAGACCCAGAGGGTGACCAGAGTCACCTGGTCCAGTTGAGGTCCAGTTTTGGAACACAGTCAACGGGTCCAAATTTCCCAGTTGAGGACCAATGTCAAGACGCCAGGTGAGGCCCAGATGGGGACCGGAGTCCCCAAATCCAGGTGAAGACAAGGTGGGGACAGTCACCAGATCCAGGGTAGTCTCAGGTGCAGATCGGCATCACCAGGTCCAGGTGAGGTGCAGGTGGCAACCACACTCACCAGGTCCCGGTGAGGCCCTGGTGGGGAGCAGAGTCAGGAGGTACATGAGAAGCTAGAAACACTGCAGCCACCAGGTCCACATGATGTCCATGTGGGAACGAGAATCACCAGTTACAGGTGAGAACCAGCTGGGGATCCGACTCACCATGTCCAGGTGAGACCCAGGTGCGAACCAGTGTCAACATGTCCAGGTGTGGCCGAGGTGAAGACCAGAGTTAATAGGTCGGGCTGGGACACTGTTAGTGAACAGTGTAACCATATCCTGATGCTACCCAGGTGGGTACCAGAGACACCAGGGCTTGGTGAGGCCAGGTGGGTCCAGGGACATGAGGTCCAGGTGAGGTCCCGGTGGGAACCACAGTCACCATGTCAGGTGAGGCCATGCTTAGGATCAGAGTCACCAGTTACAGGTGAGGCCCAGGTGGAGCCAGAGTCACCTGGTACAGAAGAGGCCAAAGTCAGGACCAGAGTTACCAGGATCAGGTCTCTCCCAGTGGAATTAGAGTAACCACGTCCCAATGATGCCCAGGAAGAAGCAGAGTCACCAGGTCCAGATGAAGCGCAGGTGGGGAGCATATTCACTAGGTCCAGGTGAGGCCCAATTGAGGACCAGAGTCACCAGTTCTAGTTGAGGCCTAGAGGGGTACCAGATTCACCTGGTCTAGGTGACATCCAGATGGGGACCAGTGTCACCATGTCAGGGTGATGCCCAGAGGGGATCCAGAGTCATCAAGTCCAGGTGAGGCTCATGTGTGGAACAGAGTATCCAGGTCATAATGGTCCACAGGTGAGGACCAGAGTCACCAGATCTGGGTGAGGCCCAGTTAGGATCAGAGTCACCAGTTCCAGGTGAGGCCAAGAAGGAGTCCACAGCAATCAGGTCCAGGTTGGAAACAAAGTCACCAGGACTGGGTGAGGCCAAGATGGGGACCAGATTCACCAGATCCAGGTATTCCCAGGTGGTGACCAGAGTTACTTGTTCCGGATGTGGACCAGGTAAGGACCAGATTGACCAGGTCCAAGTGAGACACACGTGGGGACCTGTGTCTCCATGCATTCGTGAGGGCCAGGTGGCATCCCCACACACCAGGTCCAGGTGAGGCCAAACTGCAGGACGTGCAGAGAAACCATGTCCTGATGATGCCCAGGTAGGGACCAGAGTTACCAGGTCCAGGTGAGGCCAACCTGCAGGCTATGCAGTGGAACCATGTCCCGATGAGCCCAGGAAGGGACCAGAGTCACCAGGTCCAAATGAGGCCCAGATGGAGCATATTCACTAGGTACAGGTGAGTCCCCTTTGAAGACCAGAGTCACCAGATCTGTTTGAGGCCTAGGGGGTACCAGAATCACCTGGTCCATGTGACATGCAGATGGGGACCAGAGTCACCAGGTCAGGGTGAGGCCCAGAGAGGTGCCAGAGTCATCATGTTCAGGTGAGGCTCAGGTGTGGAACAGAGTCACCAGGTACCAATGATGCCCAGGTGAGGACAAGAGTCACCCGGACGCACAGATAGGATCAGACTCACCAGTCCAGGTGAGGCCAAGAAAGGGCACAGCAATCAGATCCAGGTAGGGAACAAAGTCACCAGGACTGGGTGAGGCCCAGATGGAGACCAGATTCACCAGGTCCAGGTGAGGCCCAGGTAGTGACAAGAGTCCCCGGGTCTAGGAGAGGACCGGGTAAGGACAAGATTCACAGGGTCCAAGAGGCCCACGTAGGGACTTGAGTCACCAGGTATGGGTGAGGCCCAGGTGGTAACCCCACTCACCAGGTCCTGGTGAGACCAACCTGCAGGCCAGAGTCATCAGATCCACGTGAGTCCCTAGTGGGGACCGGATTCACCAGGTAAAAGTGAGTCTACAAGAACGCCAGAGTCAACAGGTCCAGGCGTGGTTCATGTAGGAAGGAGACCACCAGGTCCAGGTGAGACCAAGGTGGGGACCACAGTCACCAGGTCCAGGTGTGACCCAGGTGGGGACCACAGTCACCAGGTTCAGTTTGAGGCCTAGGTGGGGGGATCAGAGTCATCAGGGCCAGTTGAGGCCAAAGTGTGGAGCAAAGTTATCATGTCCAGGTGAGGCCCAGTGGGAACAGAGTAACCATGTCCCATTGATGCCAGGTGGGAAAAGAGTCACAAGGTCCAGACGAGACCTAAGTGAGGAGTAGATTCACCAGGTCCAGTTGTGCCCAGTTGAGGACCAGTGTCCCAGCTCCGGGTGAGTCCCAGAGGGGGAAGAGAGTCACCCGATTCTGGTGAAATCCAGATGGGGACCAGAGTCACCATGTCAGGCTGAGGCCCAGAGGGGATCCAGCGTCATCATGTCCAGGTGAGTCTCAGGTGTGGAACCGAGTATCCAGGTCATAATGATCCACAGGTGAGGACCAGAGTCACCAGATCTGGGTGAGGCCCAGTTAGGATCAGAGTCACCCGTTCCAGGTGAGGCCCAAAAGGAGTCCACAGCAATCAGGTCCAGGTGGGGAACAAAGTCACCAGGACTGGGTGAGGCCCAATGGGGACCAGATTCACCAGGTCCAGATGATTCCCATGTTGTGACCAGACTTACTAGTTCCGAGTGAGGACCAGGTAAGGACCAGATTCACCAGGTCAAAGGGAGGCCCACGTGGGGCCCTGTGTCACAAGGTATGGAGGAGGCCCAGGTGGCAACCCCACTCACCAGGTCCAGGTGAGGCCAACCTGCAGGCCATGCAGAGGAACCATGTCCCGGTGATGCTCAGGTAGGGACCAGATTTACCAGGTGCAGGTGAGGTCAATCTGCAGGCCATGCAGTGGAACCATGTCCCGATGATGCCCAGGTAGGGACCAGAGTAACCAGGTCCAAATAAGGCCCAGATGGAGCATATTCACTAGGTCCAGGTGAGGCCCAGTTGAGGACCAGTTTCAACATATCTGCTTGAGTCTTAGAAGGGTACCAGAATCACCTGGTCCAGGTGATATCCAGATGGGGACCAGAGTCACCGGGTCAGGGGGAGGCCCAGAGTGATTCCAGAGTCATCGGGTCCAGGTGAGGCTCAGGTGTGGTAGAGAGTCACCAGGTACAAATGATGCCCAAGTGAGGACCAGAGTCACCAGATCTGGGTGAGGCGCAGAAAGGATCAGAGTCACCAGTTGCAGGTGAGGCCAAGAAAGTGTTCACAGCAATCAGGTCCAGGTGGGGAACAAAGTCACCAGACCTGGGTGAGACCCAGATGGGGACCAGAATCACCAGGTCCAGGTGAGGCCCAGGTGGGGATAGAGTCCCCGGGTCTGGGAAAGGACCAGGTAGCGACCAGATTCAACAGGTCCAAGAGGCTCACGTGGGGACCTGAGTCACCAGCTATGTGTGAGGCTTAGGTGGCAACCCCACTCACCAGGTCCAGGTGAGGCCAACCGGCGGGACAGAGTCACCAGATCCAGGTGAGGCCCTAGTGGGGACTGGAGTCACCAGGGTTATGTGAGTATACAAGAACACCACAGTCACCAGATCCAGGTGTGGTTCATGTGGGAACGAGAGTCACCAGGTCCAGGTGAGACCCAGGTGGAGACCACAGTCACCAGGTCCAGATTGAGGCCTAGGTGGGGGGACCAGTGTCATCAGGACCAGTTGAGGCCAAAGAGTGGAGCAAAGTTATCATGTCCAGGTGAGGCCCAGGTGGGGAACAGAATAACAATGTCCCATTGATGCCAGGTGGGAAAAGAGTCACAAGGTCCAGACGATGCCTAAGTGAGGAGTAGATTCATCAGGTCCTATTGAGGCCCAGTTGAGGACCAGTGTCCCCATCTCCGGGTGAGTCCCACAGGGGGACCAGAGTCACCCGGTTCTGGTGATATCCAGGTGGGGACCATAGTCACCACATCAGGGTGAGGCCCAGAGGGGGACGAGAATCACTAGGTACAGGTGAGGCCCCGATGTGGAACTGAGAAACCAAGTACCATGATACCCATATGAGGACCAGAGTCACCAGGTCCAGTTGAGGTCCCTGTGGGAACCAGTCACCTCATCCAGTAGAGGCCCGGGTGGGATCAAAGTCACCAGGTCCAGGTGAGGCCCAGTTATATAAGAGAGTATCGAGGTCCCAATGATGCCCATGTAAGGACCATAGTCAACAGGTGCAGGAGAGGCCCAAATATGGATCAGAGTCATTGTGTTCCAGGTGAAGCCAGATGGAGACCACAGGAACCAGGTCCAGGAGAGCCCCATATGGGAACCAGAGCCACCAGATCCAGGTAAGATCCAGGTGGGACCACAGTCACAAGGTCCAGGTGAGGCGCATGTGGCAACAGGATTCACCAAGTCCAGGTGAGGCCCAGGTGGAGACCACTGACGAGATCCAGGTGAGACTAGCTAAGGACCAGATTCACCAGGCCCAAGTGAAGCCCAAGGGGTAACCAGAGTCACCAGGTAAGGGTGAGGCTCAGAGGGGAACCACAGTAACCAGTTTAGTTTGAGGCCCAGAATGGGACCAGAGGTCCCTGGTCAAAGTGAGGCCCAGGTGTGGAATAGAGTATCCAGGTCCCAATGATGCCTGGGTGAGGACCAGAGTCACTAGGGCCATGCAGGCCCAGATGGGAACAGAATCACTAGGACCAGGTGAGGCATAGAATAAGACCACAGTCAGCTGTATCAGGTGAGCCCGTTGTGGGAACCAGAGCCACTCTATCCAGCTGAGTCCCAGGTCCATGTGAGGCCCACGTGAGGACCAGATTCATCAGGTCGATTTGAGGCATAGCTGGGGTCAATAGTCACCAGATCTAGATGTGGCCTAGGTGGGGCAAGATTCAGCAGTTCTGAGTTAGGTCCAAGTGGGGACGAGAGACACCAGGTCCAGTTGAGGCCAAACTGAGGACCAGAGTCACCAGATCCAGGTGAGGTCCAGGGGGGACCAGAGTCACCAGATCCAGGTGAAGTCCAGTTGGGGACCAGAGTCTCTAGGTCCAGATGAGACCCAGGTGGGGACCAGAGTTACCAGTTACACGTGAGGCCACGGTGGGAATCAGAGGCAACAGGTCCATGTGAGGCCGGCTTGGGGACCATGGTCAACAGGACTACTTGCGGCCCAGGTGTGGAACACAGTAAGCAGGTCCAGGTGAGACCCCGGTGGTGACAAGAGTCACCACGTCCAGGTGAGGTCCAGGTGAGGACCAGGATCACGAGGTACAGGGGAGGCCCTTGAAAGAACCAGAGTCAACAGTTCGAGGACAGGCGCAGGTGGCAACCAGAGTCAGCAGATCCAAGTCAGGCCAATGTGGGGTTCACAGTCACGAGGGCACGGTGAGACCCAGAGGGGGACCAGAGACACCGGCTCCGTTGAGGTTCAGTTGTGGAACGCAGTCACCGGGTTCCAATTTTACTCAGTTGAGGACCATGGTCAACAGGGTCAGGTGAGGCCCAGATGGAGACCAGAGTCCCCAAAGCAGGTGAAGCCCAGGTGGGGACCACAGTCACCAGATACAGGGTAGTCTCAGGTGCAGACCAGAATCACCAGGTCCAGGTGAGGTGCAGATGGCAACCACACTCACCAGGTCCCGTTGAGGCCCTGGTGGGGACCAGAGTCACGAGGTCCAGGTGAGTCGCAGGTGGCAACAGGATTCACCAAGTCCAGGTGAGGCCCAGGTGGCGACCAGTCACCACATCCAGGTGCGGACCAGCTAAGGACGAGAATCAACAGGCCCTAGTGAAGCGCAAGGGGTGACCAGAGTCACCAGGTAAGGGTGAGGCCAGAGGGGGATCCAGAGTAACCAGTTTAGTTTGAGGCCCGGAAAGCGACAAGAGGTCCCTGGTCAGAGTGAAGCCCAGGTGTGGAATAGAGTATCCAGGTCCCAATGATGCCTGGGTGAGGACCAGAGTCACTGGGGCCATGCAAGCCCAGATGGGGAACAGAATCATTAGGTCCTGGTGAGGCATAGAATAAGACCACAGTCAACATTATCAGGTGAGCCCCTTGTGGGAACCAGAGCCACTCTATCCAGCTGAGTCCCAGGTCCATGTGAGGCCCACGTCAGGACCAGATTCATCAGGTCGAATTGAGGCATAGCTGGGGAGAAGAGTCACCAGGTCTGGGTGCGGCCTAGGTGGGGCAAAATTCAGCAGTTCTGAGTTAGGTCAAAGTGGGGACGAGAGACACCAGGTCCAGGTGAGGCCAAACTGAGGACCAGAGTCACCAGATCGAGGTGAGATCCAGGTGGGGACCAGAGTTACCAGATCCAGGAGACGTACAGGTGGGGACCAGAGTCACTAGGTCCAGATGCGGCCCAGGTGAGGACCAGAGTTACCAGGTACACGTGATGCCCCGATGGGTATCAGAGGCAACAGGTACTTGTGAGGACGGCTTGGGGACCATGGTCAACAGGTCTACTTGAGGCCCAGGTGTAGAACACAGTAACCAGGTCCAAGTGAGTCCCCGGTGGTGACAAGAGTCACCACGTCAAGGTGAAGCCCAGGTGGTGACCAGGATCACAAGGTACAGGGGAGGTCCTTGAATAAAGCAGAGTCAACAGTTCGAGGTCAGGCGCATGTGGCAACCAGGGTCAGCAGGTCCAAGTCAGGGAAAAGTGGGCTTCACAGTCACTAGGGCACGGTGAGACCCAGAGGGGGACCAGAGTCACTTGGTCCAGGTGAGGTCCAGTTGTGGAACACAGTCACCTCGTCCCAATTTTTCCCACTTGAGGACCATGGTCAACAGGGCCAGGTGAGGCCCAGATAGGGACCGGGGTCCCCAAATCCAGGTGAAGCCCAGGTGGGGACCACAGTCACCAGATCCAGTGTAATCTCAGGTGCAGACCAGAATCACCAGGTCCAGGTGAGGTGCAGGTGGCACCCACACTCACCAGGTCCAGGGGAGGCCAACCTGCAGGCCATGCAGTGGAACCATATCCCGATGATGCCCAGGTAGGGACCAGAGTCACCAGGTCCAAATGAGGCCAAGATGGAGCATATTCACTAGGTCCAGGTGAGGCCCAGTTGAGGACCAAAGTCACCAGATCTGGTTGAGGCCTAGAGGGGTACCAGAATCACCTGGTGCAGGTGACATCCAGATGGGTCCAGAGTCACCAGGTCAGGGTGAGGCCCAGCGAGGTTCGAGAGTCCAGAGCCTCATGTCCAGGTGAGGCTCAGTTGTGGAACAGAGTCACCAGGTACCAATGACGCCCAGGTGAGGACCAGAGTAACCAGGTCTGGGTGACACGCAGATAGGATCAGAGTCACCAGGTCCAGGTGAGGCCATGAAAGAGTCCACAGCTATCAGGTCAAGGTGGGGAACAAAGTCACCAGGAGTGAGTGAGGCCCAGATGGGGTCGGATTCACCTGGTCCAGGTGAGGCCCAGGTGGTAACCAGAGTCCCCGGGTCTGGGAGAGGACCAGGTAAGGACCAGATTCACCAGGTCCAAGAGGCCCAAGTGGAGACCTGAGTCACCAGGTACGGGCGAGGCCCAAGTGACATCCCCACTAACCAGGTCCATGTGAGGACAACCTGCAGGCCAAGTCTCCCGATCCACGTGAGGCCCTAGTGGGGACTGGAGTCACCAGTTAAAAGTGATTCTACAAGAACAACACAGTCACCAGATCCTGGTGTGGTTCATGTGGGATCGAGAGTCACCAGGTCCAGGTGAGACCCAGGTGGGGACCACAGTCACCAGGTCCAGATTGAGGCCTAGGTGGGGGGACCAGAGTCATCAGGACCAGTTGAGGCCAAAGTGTGGGTCAAAGTTATCATGTCCATGTGAGGCCCAGGTGGGGAACAGAGTAACCATGTCCCAAAGATGCCAGGTGGGAAAAGAGTCACAAGGTCCAGACGAGGCCTAAGTGAGGAGTAGATTCACCAGGTCCTGTTGAGGCCCAGTTGAGGACCAGTGTCCCCAGCTCCGGGTGAGGCCCAGAGGGGGACCAGTGTCACCCGGTTCTGGTGATATCCAGTGGGGACCTGAGTTACCACGTCAGGGTGAGGCCCAGGGGGGGACGAGAATCACTAGGTCCAGAAGAGGCCCCGATGTGCAACTGAGAACCCAGGTCCCATGATGCCCATATGAGGACCTGAGTCACCAGGTCCAGGTGAGGTCCCTGTGGGAACCAGTCACCTCGTCCAGGTGAGGCCCAGGTGGGACCACAGTCACCAGGTCCAGGTGAGGCCCAGGTATATAAGAGAGTATCCAGGTCCCAATGATGTCCAGGTAAGGACCAGAGTCAACAGGTCCAGGAGAGGACCAAATATGGATCAGAATCATTGTGTTCCAGGTGAGGCCAGATGGAGACCACAGGAACCAGGTCCAGGAGAGCCCCATATGGGAACCAGAGCCACCAGATGCAAGTGAGTTCCAGGTGGGACCACAGTCAGAAGGTCCAGGTGAGGCGCTGGTGGCAACAGGATTCACCAAGTCCAGGTGAGGCCCAGGTGGCGACCAGTCACCAGATCCAAATGTGGACCAGCTAAGGACCAGATTCACCAGGCCCAATTGAAGCCCAAGGGGTGACTAGAGTCACCAGGTAAGTGTGAGGCCCAGAGGGGAACCAGAGTAACCAGTTTAGTTTGAGGCCCAGAATGGGAACAGAGGTCCCTGGTGAAAGTGAGGCCCAGGTGTGGAATAGAGTATCCAGGTCCCAATGATGCCTGGGTGAGGACCAGAGTCACTAGGGCCATGCAGGCCCAGATGGGGAACAGAATCACTAGGTCCTGGTGAGGCATAGTATAAGACCACAATCACCAGTATCAGGTGTGCCCCTTGTGGGAACCAGTGCCACTCTATCCAGCTGAGTCCCAGGTCCATGTGAGGCCCACGTCAGGACCAGATTCATCAGGTCGAATTGAGGCATAGCTGGGGACAAGAGTCACCAGGTCTGGGTGCGGCCTAGGTGGGGCAAAATCAGCAGTTCTGAGTTAGGTCAATGTGGGGACGAGAGACACCAGGTCCAGGTGAGGCCAAACTGAGGAAGAGTCACCAGATCCAGGTGAGGTCCATGTTGCAAAGAGAGTCACCAGGTCCAGGAGAGGTCCAGGTGGGGACCAGAGTCACCAGATCCAGGTGAAGTCCAGGTGGGGACCAGAGTCTCCAGATCCAGGTGAAGCCCAGGTGGGGAACAGAGTCACTAGGTCCAGATGAGGCCCAGGTGAGGATCAGAGTTACCAGGTACACGTGATGCCCCGGCGGGGATCACAGCCAAAATGTCCACGTGAGGCCGGCTTGGGGAACATGGTCAACAGGTCTACCTCAGGCCCAGCTGTGGAACACTGTAAGCCTGTCCAGGTGAGTCCCCAGTGGTGACAAGAGTCACCACGTCCAGTTGAGGCCCAGTTGGGGACCAGGATAATGAGGTACAGGGTAGGCCCTTGAAAGAAACAGCGTCAACAGTTCGAGGTCAGGCGCAGGTGGCAACCAGGGTCAGCAGGTCCAAGTCAGGCCAAAGTTGGGATCACAGTCACTAGGGCACAGTGAGACCCAGAGGGGGACCAGAGTCACCTGGTCCAGGTGAAGTCCAGTTGTGGAACACAGTCACCGTGTCCCAAATTTGTCCAGTTGAAGACCATGGACAACAGGGCCAAGTGAGGCCGGGAACGGGACCGGAGTCCCCAAATCCAGGTGAAGCCCAGGTGGGGACCACAGTCACCAGATCCAGGGTAGTCTCAGGTGCAGACCAGAATGACCAGGTCCTGGTGAGGTGCAGGTGGCAACCACACTCACCAGGTCCCGGTGAGTCCCAGGTGCGGAGCAGATTCTCGAGTTACATGAGAAGCTAGAAACACTGCAGCCACCAGTTCCACATGATGCCGTATCCTGATGCTACCCAGATGGGTACCAGAGACACCAGGTCTTGGTGAGGCCCAGGTGGGACCAGAGATATGAGGTCCAGGTGAGGTCCCGATGGGAACCACATTCACCAGGTCAGGTGAGGCCATGCTCTGGATCAGAGTCACCAGTTACAGGTGAGGCCCAGGTGGAGCGAGAGTCACCTGGTACAGAAGAGGCCAAAGTCAGGACCAGAGTTACCAGGATCAGGTGAGTCCCAGTGGGGAATACAGTAAAAATGTCCCAGTGATGCCCAGGGAGAACCAGAGACACCAGGTCCAGATGAGGAGCAGGTAGGGAGCATATTCACTAGGTCTCCGTGAGACCCAGTTGAGGACCAGTGTCACGAGGTCTAGTTGACTCCTAGAGGGTACCAGATTCACCTGGTCTAGGTGACATCCAGATGGGGACCAGAGTCACCATGGCAGGCTGAGGCCCAGAGGGGATCCAGAGTCATCATGTCCAGGTGAGGCTCAGGTGTGGAACAGAGTATCCAGGTCATAATGGTCCACAGGTGAGGACCAGAGTCACCAGATCTGGGTGAGGCCCAGTTAGGATCAGAGTCACCAGTTCCAGTTGAGGACAAGAAGGAGTCCACAGCAATCAGGTCCAAGTGGGGAACAAAGTCCCCAGGACTGGGTGCGACCCAGATGGGGCCAGATACACCAGGTCCAGGTGATTCCCGGTGGTGACCAGGGTTACCAGGTCCGGGTGAGGACCATGTAACGACGAGATTCACCACGGCATACTGGGGCCCACGTGGGGACCGGTGTCACCATGCATGGGTGAGGCCCTGGTGGCAACCCCACTCACCAGGTCCAGGTGAGGCCAACCTGCAGGCCATGCAGAGGAATCATGTCCCGATGATGCCCAGGTAGGGACCAGAGTTACGAGGTCCAGGTGAGGCCAACCTGCAGGCCATGCAGTGGAACCATGTGCCGATGATGCCCAGGAAGTT
The DNA here is from genome assembly GCF_053574225.1 of Canis aureus. NCBI lineage: Eukaryota > Metazoa > Chordata > Mammalia > Carnivora > Canidae > Canis > Canis aureus. The sequence goes on along the minus strand of NC_135632.1, from coordinate 56,137,222 downwards.
ACAAGAGACACCAGGTCCAAATGAGGCCTAAATTTAGCATATTCACTAGGTTCAGGTGAGGCCCAGTTGAGGACCAGTGTCACCAGATCTCGCTGAGGCCTAAAGGGGTACAAGAATCACCTGGTCCAGGTGACATCCAGATGGGGACAAGAGTCACCAGGTCAGGGTGAGGCCAGAGAGGTTCCAGAGTCATCATGTCGAGGTGAGGCTCAGGTGTGGAACAGAGTCACCAGGAACCAAGGATGCCCAGGTGGGGACCAGTGTCACCAGGTCTGGGTGACGCACAGATAGGATCAGAGTCACCAGCACCAGGGGAGGCCAAGAAAGTGTCCACAGCGATCAAGTCCAGGTGGGGAACAAAGTCACCGGGACTGGGTGAGGCCCAGATGGTTACCAGATTCACCAGGTCCACGTGAGGCCCAGGTGGTGACCAGAGTCCCCAGGTATGGGAGAGAACCAGGTAAGGACCAGATTCACCAAGTCCAAGAGGCCCACGCGGGGACCTGAGTCACCAGGTACGGGTGAGGCCCAGGTGGCAACCCCACTCACCAAGTCCAGGTGAGGTCAACTTTGGCCAGAGTCACCATATCCAGTTGAGGCCCTAGTGGGGACCGGAGTCACCAGGTAAATGTGAGTGTAGAAGAACACTACAGTCCCCAGGTCCAGGTGTGGTTCATGTGGGAACGAGCGACACCAGGTCCAGGTTGAGGCCTAGGTGGGGGGACAAGAGTCATCAGGACAAGTTGAGGCCAACGTGTGGAGCAAAGTTATCATGTCCAGGTGAGGCCCAGGTGGGGAATAGAGTAACCATGTCCCATTGATGCCAGGTGGGAAAAGAGTCACAAGGTCCAGACGAGGCCTACGTGAGGAGTAGATTCACCAGGTCCTGTTGAGTCCCAGTTGAGGACCAGTGTCCCCATCTCCGGGTGAGTTCCATAGGGGGACCAGAGTCACCAGGTTCTGGTGATACCCAGGTGGGGACCAGAGTCACCACGTCAGGGTGTGGCCCAGAGTGCACATGAATCACTAGGTCCAGGTGAGGCCCCGATGTGGAACTGAGACACCAGGTCCCATGATGCCCATATGAGGACCTGAGTCACCAGGTCCAGGTGAGGTCACTGTGGGAACCAGTCACCTAGTCCAGGTGAGGCCCAGGTGGGACCACAGTCACCAGGTCCAGGTGAGGCCCAGGTATATAAGAGAGTATCCAGATCCCAATGATGCCCAGGTAAGGAGCAGAGTAACTAGGTCAAAATGAGGCCCAGGTGAGGACCAGAGTTACCAGGTACACGTGAGGCCCCGGTGGGGATAAGAGGCAACAGGTCCATGTGAGGCTGGCTTGGGGACAATGGTCAACAGGTCTACTTGAGGCCCAGTGTGGAACACAGTAAGCAGGTACAGGTGAGTCCCCGGTGGTGACAAGAGTCACCAGGTCCAGGTGAGGCCCAGGTGGGGACCAGGATCACCAGGTACAGCGGAGGCCCTTGAAAGAACCAGAGTCAACAGTTCGACGTCAAAGGCAGGTGGCAACCAGGGTCAGCAGGTCCAAGTCAGGCCAAAGTGGGGTTCACAGTCACTAGGGCACGGTGAGACCCAGAGTGGGACCAGAGTCAACTGGTCCAGGTGAGGTCTAGTTGTGGAACACAGTCACCGGGTCCCAATTGTGCCCAGTTGAGGACCATGGTCAACAGGGCCAGGTGAGCCCCAGATGGGGACCGGAGTCCCCAAATCCAGGTGAAATTCAGGTGGGGACCACAGTCACCAGATCCAGGGTAGTCTCAGGTGCAGACCAGAATCACCAGGTCCAGGTGAGGTGCAGGTGGCAACCACACTCACCAGGTCCCCGTCAGGCCCTGGTGGGGAGCAGAGTCACGAGGTACATGAGAAGCTAGAAACACTGCAGCCACCAGGTCCACATGATGTCCATGTGGGAACGAGAATCACCAGTTACAGGTGAGGACCAGGTGGTGTTCCGACTCACCATGTCCAGGTGAGGCCCAGGTGGTGACCAGAGTCCCCGGGTCTGGGAGAGGACCAGGTAAGGACCAGATTCACCAGGTCCAAGAGGGCCACGTGGAGACCTGAGTCACCAGGTGTGGGTGAGACCCAAGAGGCATCCCCACTAACCAGGTGCATGCGAGGCCAACCTGCAGGCCAAGTCACCCGATCCACGTGAGGCCCTAGTGGGGACTGGAGTCACCAGTTAAAAGTGATTCTACAAGAACAACACAGTCACCAGATCCTGGTGTGGTTCATGTGGGAACGAGAGTCACCAGGTCCAGGTGAGACCCAGGTGGGGACCACAGTCACCAGGTCCAGATTGAGGCCTTGGTCGGGGGACCAGAGTCATCAGGACCAGTTGAGGCCAAAGTGTGGAGCAAAGTTATCATGTCCATGTGAGGCCCAGGTGGGGAACAGAGTAACCATGTCCCAAAGATGCCAGGTGGGAACAGAGTCACAAGGTCCAGTCGAGGCCTAAGTGAGGAGTAGATTCACCAGGTCCAGTTGAGGCCCAGTTGAGGACCAGTGTCCCCAGCTCCGGGAGAGTCCCAGAGGGGGACCAGTGTCACCCGGTTCTGGTGAGATCCAGGGGGGGACCCGAGTCAGCACGTCAGGATGAGGCCCAGAGGGGGACGAGAGTCACTAGCTCCAGATGAGGCCCTGATGTGGAACTGAGAAACCAGGTCCCATGATGCCCATATGAGGACCTGAGTCACCAGGTCAAGGTGAGGTCCCTGTGGGAACAGGTCACCTCTTCCAGATGAGGCCCAGGTGGGACCACAGTCAACAGGTCCAGGTGAGGCCCAGGTATATAAGAGAGTATCCAGGTCCCAATGATGTCCAGGTAAGGACCAGAGTCAACAGGTCCAGGAGAGGATCAAATATGGATCAGAGTCATTGTGTTCCAGGAGAGGCCAGATGGAGACCACAGGAACCAGGTCCAGGAGAGCCCAATAAGGGAACCAGAGCCACCAGATCCAGGTGAGGTCCAGGTGGGACCACAGTCACAAGGTCCATTTGAGTCGCAGGTTGCAACAGGATTCACCAAGTCCAGGTGAGGCCCAGGTGTCGACCAGTCACCAGATCCAAATGTGGACCAGCTAAGGACCAGATTCACCAGGCCCAAATGAAGCCCAAGGGGTGACCAGAGTCAACAGGTAAGGGTGAGGCCCAGAGGGGAACCAGAGTAACCAGTTTAGTTTGAGGCTCAGAATGGGACCAGAGGTCCCGGGTCAAAGTGAGGCCCATTGTGGAATAGAGTATCCAGGTCCCAATGATGCCTGGGTGAGGACCAGAGTCACTAGGGCCATGCACGCCCAGATGGGGAACAGAATCACTAGGTCCTGGTGAGGCATAGAATAAGACCACAATCACCAGTATCTGGTGTGCCCCTTGTGGGAACCAGAGCCACTCTATCCTGCTGAGTCTCAGGTCCATGTGAGGCCCACGTGAGGACCAGATTCATCAGGTCGAATTGAGGCATAGCTGGGGACAAGAGTCACCAGGCCTGTGTGCGGCCTAGGTGGGGCAAGATTCAGCAGTTCTGAGTTACGTCAAAGTGGGGACGAGAGACACCAGGTCCAGGTGAGGCCAAACTGAGGTAGAGTCACCAGATCCAGGTGAGGTCCATGTTGGAAAGAGAGACACCAGGTCCAGGAGAGGTCCAGGTGGGGACCAGAGTCACCAGATCCAGGTGAAGTCCAGGTGGGGACCAGAGTCTCCAGATCCAGGTGAAGCCCAGGTGGGGACCTGAGTCACTAGGTCCAGATGAGGCCCAGGTGAGGATCAGAGTTACCAGGTACACGTGATGCCCCGGCGGGGATCACAGCCAAAAGTCCACGTGAGGCCGGCTTGGGGAATATGGTCAACAGGTCTACCTTAGGCCCAGCTGTGGAACACTGTAAGTCTTTCCAGGTGAGTCCCCAGTGGTGACAAGAATCACCACGTCCAGTTGAGGCCCAGTTGGGGACCAGGATCACCAGGTACAGGGTAGGCCCTTGAAAGAACCAGAGTCAACAGTTCGAGGTCAGGCGCTGGTGGCAACCAGGGTCAGCAGGTCCAAGTCAGGCCAAAGTTGGGTTCACAGTCACTAGGGCACAGTGAGACCCAGAGTGGGACCAGAGTCACCTGGTCCAGGTGAGGTCCAGTTGTGGAACACAGTCACCGGGTCCCAATTTTGTCCAGTTGAAGACCATGGAAAACAGGGCCAGGTGAAGCCCGGATTGGGACCGGAGTCCCCAAATCCAGGTGAAGCCCAGGTGGGGACCACAGTCACAAGATCCAGGGGAGTCTCAGGTGCAGACCAGAATCACTAGGTCCTGGTGAGGTGCAGGTGGCAACCACACTCACCAGGTCCCGGTGAGGCTCTGGTGCGGACCAGATTCTCGAGGTACATGAGAAGCTAGAAACACTGCAGCCACCAGGTCCACATGATGTCCATGTGGGAACGAGAATCACCAGTTACAGGTGAGGCCCAGTTGTGGATCCGACTCACCATGTCCAGGTGAGACCCAGGTGGGAACCAGTGTCACCATGTCCAGGAGTGGCCCAGGTGAAGACCAGAGTTGATAAGTCCGGCTGGGTCACTGTTAGTGTACAGTGTAACCATATCCTGATGCTACCCAGGTGGGTACCAGAGACACCAGGTCCTGGTGAGGCCCAGGTGGGCCCGGAGACATGAAGTCCAGATGAGGTCCCGATGGGAACCACAGTCACCAGGTCAGGTGAGGCCATGCTTAGGATCAGAGTCACCAGTTACAGGTGTGGCCCAGGTGGAGCCAGAGTCACTTGGTATAGAAGAGGCTAAAGTCCGGACCAGAGTTACCAGGATCAGGTCAGTCGAGTGGGGAATAGAGTAACCATGACCCGATGATACCCAGGTAGAAGCAGAATCACCAGGTCCAGATGGGGCGCAGGTGGAGAGCATGATCACTAGGTCCCAGTGAGGCCCAGTTGAGGACCAGAGTCACCAGATCTGGTTGAGGCCTAGAGGGGTACCAGAAACACCTGGTTCAGGTGACATCCAGATGGGGACCAGAGTCACCATATCAGGGTGAGGCCCAGAAAGGTTGCAGAGTCATCATGTCCAGGTGAGGCTCAGGTGTGGAACAGAGTCACCAGGTACCAATGATGCCCAGGTGAGGACCAGAGTCACCAGGTCTGGGTGACCCGAAGATAGGATCAGAGTCACTAGTTCCAGGTGAGGCCAAGAAAGAGTCCACAGCAATCAGGTCCAGGTTTGGAACAAGTCCCGAGGACTGGGTGAGGCCCAGATGGGGACCAGATTCACCAGGTCCAAGTTATTCCCAGGTGGTGAACAGAGTTACGAGTTCCGGGTGAGGACCAGGTAAGGACCAGATTCACCAGGTCCAAGTGAGGCCCACGTGGGGACCTGTGTCACCAGGCATGTGTGAAGCCCAAGTGACAACCCCTCTCACCATGTCCAGGTGAGACCCAGGTGGGAACCAGTGTCACCATGTCCAGGAGTGTCCCAGGTGAAGACCAGAATTGATAGGTCCGGCTGGGTCACTGTTAGTGTACAGTGTAACCATATCCTGATGCTACCCAGGTGGGTACCAGAGACACCAAGTCCTGGTGAGGCCCAAGTGGGACCAGAGACATGAAGTCCAGGTGAGGTCCCGATGGGAACCACAGTCACCAGGTCAGGTGAGGCCATGCTTAGGATCAGAGTCACCAGTTACAGGTGTGGCCCAGGTGGAGCCAGAGTCACTTGGTACAGAAGAGGTCAAAGTCCGGACCAGAGTTACCAGGATCAGGTCAGTCCGAGTGGGGAATAGAGTAACCATGTCCCGATGATGCCCAGGTAGAACCAGAATCACCAAGTCCAGATGGGGCGCAGGTGGGGAGCATGATAACTAGGTCCCAGTGAGGCCCAGTTGAGGACCAGAGTCACCAGATCTGGTTGAGGCCTAGAGGGTTACCAGAAACACCTGGTCCAGGTGACATCCAGATGGGGACCAGAGTCACCATGTCAGGGTTAGGCCCAGTAAGGTTCCAGAGTCATCATGTCCAGGTGAGGCTCAGGTGTGGTACAGAGTCACCAGGTACCAATGATACACAGGTGAGGACCAGAGTCACCAGGTCTGGGTGAGCCGAAGATAGGATCAGAGTCACTAGTTCCAGGTGAGGCCAAGAAAGAGTCCACAGCAATCAGGTCCAGGTGGGGAACAAAGTCCCGAGGACTGGGTGAGGCCCAGATGCCGACCAGATTCACCAGGTCCAAGTGATTCCCAGGTGGTGAACAGAGTTACGAGTTCCGGGTGAGGACCAGGGAAGGACCAGATTCACCAGGTCCAAATGAGGCCCACGTGGGGACCTGTGTCAACAGGCATGTGTGAGGCCCAAGTGACAACCCCTCTCACCAGGTCCAGGTGAGGCCAACCTGCAGGCCATGCAGAGGAATCATGTCCCGATGATGCCGAGTTAGAGACTAGAGTTCTCAGGTCCAGGTGAGGCCAACCTGCAGGCCATGCAGTGGAACATGTCCCGATGATGCCCAGGTAGGAACCAGAGTTACCAGGTGCAGGTGAGGACAACCTTCAGGCCATGAAATGGAACCATGTCCCGATGATGCCCAGGTAGGGATCATTGTCACCAGGTCCAAATGAGGCCCAGATGGAGCATATTCACTAGGTGCAGGTGAGACCCAGTTGAGGATCACAGTCACCAGATCTGGTTGAGACCTAGAGGGGTACCAGAATCACCTGGACTACGTGACATGCAGATGGGGACCAGAGTAACCAGGTCAGGGTGAGGCCCAGAGAGGTTCCAGAGTCATCATGTCCAGGTGAGGCTCAGGTGTGTAACAGAGTCACCAGGTACCAATGATGCCCAGGTGAGGACCAGAGTCACCAGATCTGGGTGTCGTGCAGATACGATCAGTCACCAGTTCCAGGTGAGGCCAAGAAGGAGACCACAACAATAAGGACCAGGTGGCGAAAAAGCCACCAGGACTGGGTGAGGCCCAGATGGGGACCAGATTCAACAGGACCAGGAGAGGCCCAGGTGGTGACCAGAGTCCCAGGGTCTGGGAGAGGACCAGGGAAGGACCAGATTCACCAGGTCCAAGAGGCCCACATGGGGACAGAGTCACCAGGTATGGGTGAGGTCCTGTGGCAACCCCACACACCAGGTCCAGGTGAGGACTGCCTGCAGGCCAGAGTCACCAGATCCAGGTGAGGCCCTAGTGGGGTCGAAATCACCAGGTAAATGTGAGTCTACAAGAACACCACAGTCACCAGGTCCAGGTGTGGTTCATATGGGAACGAGAGTCACCAGGTCCAGGTGAGACCCAGGTGGGGACCACAGTCACCAGGTCCAGATTGAGGCCTAGGTGGGGGGACCAGAGTCATCAGGACCAGTTGAGGCCAAAGTGTGGAGCAAAGTTATCATGTCCAGGTGAGGCCCAGGTGGGGAACAGAGAAACCATGTCCCATTGATGCCAGGTGGGAAAAGAGTCACAAGGTCCAGACGAGGCCTAAGTGAGGAGTAGATTCACCAAGTCCTGTTGAGGCCCAGCTGAGGACCAGTGTCCCCAGCTCCGGGAGAGTCCCAGAGGGGGACCAGAGTCACCCGGTTCTGGTGATATCCAGGGGGGGACCCGAGTCAGCACGTCAGGGTGAGTCCCAGAGGGGGACTATAATCACTAGGTCCAGGTGAGGCCCCTATGTGGAACTGAGAAACCAGGTCTCATGATGTCCATATGAGGACCAGAGTCACCAGGTCCAGGTGAGGTCCCTGTGGGAACCAGTCACCTCGTCCAGGTGAGGCCCATGTGGGACCACAGTCACCAGGTCCAGGTGAGGCCCAGGTATGTAAGAGAGTATCCAGGTCCCAATGATGCCCAGGTAAGGACCAGAGTCAACAGGTCCAGGAGAGGCCCAAATATTGTTCAGAGTCATTGTTTTCCAGGTGAGGCCAGATGGAGACCACAGGAACCAGGTCTAGGAGAGCCCCATATGGGAACCAGAGCCACCAGATCCAGGTGAGGTCCAGGTGGGACCACAGTCACAAGGTCTAGGTGAGGCGCTGGTGGCAACAGGATTCACCAAGTCCAGGGGAGAATCAGGTGGCGACCAGTCACCAGATCCAGGTGCGGTCCAGCTAAGGACCAGATTCACCAGGCCCAAGTGAAGCCCAACGGGTGACCAGAGTTACCAGGTAAGGGTGAGGCCAAGAGCGGGAACCAGAGTAACCAGTTTAGTTTGAGGCCCAGAATGGGACCAGAGGTCCCTGGTCAAAGTGAGGCCCAGGTGTGGCATAGAGTATCCAGGTCCCAATGATGCCTGGGTGAGGACCAGAGTCACTAGGGCCATGCAGGCCCAGATGGGGAACAGAATCACTAGGTCATGGTGAGGCATAGAATAAGACCACAGTCAGCAGTATCAGGTGAGCCCCTTGTGGGAACCAGAGCCACTCTATCCAGCTGAGTCCCAGGTCCATGTGAGGCCCACGTGAGGACCAGATTCATCAGGTCGAATTGAGGCATAGCTGGGGACAAGAGTCACCAGGTTTGGGTGCGGCCTAGGTGGGGCAAGATTCAGCAGTTCTGTGTTAGGTCCAAGTGGGGACGAGCGACACCAGGTCCAGGTGAGGCGAAACAGAGGAACAGAGTCACCAGATCCAGGTGAGGTCCGTGTTGGAAAGAGAGTCACCAGGTCCAGGAGAGGTCCAGGTGGGGACCAGAGTCACCAGATCCAGGTGAAGTCCAGGTGGGGACCAGTGTCACCAGATCCAGGTGAAGCCCAGGTGGGGACCAGACTCACTAGGTCCAGATGAGGCCCAGGTGAGGGCCAGAGTTACCAGGTACACGTGAGGCCCCGGTGTGGATCAGAGGCAACAGGTCCATGTGAGGCCGGTTTGGGGACCATGGTCAACAAGTCTACTTGAGGCCCAGATGTGGAACACAGTAAGCAGGTCCAGGTGAGTACGCGGATGTGATATGAGTCACCACGTCCAGGTGAGTCCCAGGTGGGGACCAGGATCACAAGGTACAGGGTAGGCCCTTGAAAGTCCCAGAGTCAACAGTTCGAGGTCAGGCGCAGGTGCCAACCAGGGTCAGCAGGTCCAAATCAGGCCAAAGTGTGGTTCACAGTCACTAGGGCACGGTGAGACCCACAGGGAGACCAGAATCACCTGGTCCAGGTGAGGTCCAGTTGTGGAACACAGTCACCGGGTCCCAATATTGCCCAGTTGAGGACCATGGTCAAGAGGGCCAGGTGAGGCCCAGATGGAGACCAGAGTCCCCAAAGCAGGTGAAGCCCAGGTGGGGACCACAGTCAACAGATCCAGGGTAGTCTCAGGTGCAGACCAGAATGACCAGGTCCAGGTGTGGTGCAGGTGGCAACCACACTCACCAGGTCCCGGTGAGGCACTGGTGGGGACCAGAGTCACGAGGTACATGAGAAGCTAGAAACACATGGGATCCCTGGGTGGCGCAGCGGTTTGACCCTGCCTTTGGCCCAGGGCGCGATCCTGGAGACCCGGGATCGAATCCCACGTCGGGCTCCCTGTGCATGGAGCCTGCTTCTGCCTCTGCCGGTGTCTCCGCCTCTCTCTTTCTCTGTGACTATCATAAATAATAAAAATTAAAAAAAAGAAGCTAGAAACCCTGCATCCAACAGGTCCACATTAGCTCAATGTGGGAACGAGAATCACCAGTTACAGGTGAGGACCAGGTGGGGATCTGACTCACCATGTCCAGATGAGACCCAGGTGGGAACCAGTGTCACCATGTCCAAGTGTGGCCTAGGTGAAGACCAGAGTTAATAGGTCCGGCTGGGTAACTGTTAGTGAACAGTTTAACCATATCCTGATGCTACCCAGGTGGGTACCAGAGACAACAGGTCCTGGTGAGGCCCAGGTGGGACCAGAGACATGAGGTCCAGGTGAGGTCCCGATGGGAACCACAGTCACCAGGTCAGGTGAGGCCATGCTTAGGATCAGACACCAGTTACAGGTGAGGCCCAGGTGGAGCCAGAGTCACCTGTTACAGAAGAGGCCAAAGTCAGGACCAGAGTTACCAGGATCAGGTCTCTCCAAGTGGGAATAGAGTAACCATGTCCCGTTGATGTCCAGGTAGAACCAGAGTCACCAGGTCCAGATGAGGCGCAGGTCGGGAGCATGTGCACTAGGTCACGTTGAGGCCGAGTTGAGGACCAGAGTAACCAGGTCTAGTTGAGGCCTAGAGGGGTACCAGATTCACCTGGTCTAGGTGACATCCAGATGGGGACCAGAGTCCCCACGTCAGGCTGAGGCCAAGAGGGGATCGAGAGTCATCATATCCAGGTGAGGCTCAGGAGTGGAACAGAGTATCCAGGTCATAATGGTCCACAGGTGAGGACCAGAGTCACCAGATCAAGTTGAGGCCCAGGTAGGATCAGAGTCACCAGTTCCAGATGAGGCCAAGAAGGAGTCCACAGCAATCAGGTCCAGGTGGTGAACAACGTCACCAGGACTGGGTGAGGCCCAGATGGGGACCAGATTCACCAGGCCCAGGTGATATCCTAGTGGTGACCAGAGTTACCAGTTCCGGCTGACCACCAGGTAAGGACCAGATTCACCAGGTCCAAGTGAGGCCCAGGTGGTGACCAGAGTCCCCGGGTCTGGGAGAGGACCAGGTAAGGACCAGAGTCACCAGGTCCAAATGAGGCCCAGATGGAGCATATTCAATAGGTCCAGGTGAGGCCCAGTTGAGGGCCAGAGTCACCAGAACTGGTTGAGGCCGAGAGGGTTACCAGAATCACCTGGTCCAGGTGACATCCAAATGGAGACCAGAGTCACCATGTCAGGGTTAGGCCCAGAGTGGTTCGAGAGTCCAGAGCCTCATGTCCAGGAGAGGTTCAGTTGTGGAACAGAGTCACCAGGTACCAATTATGCCCAGGAGAGGAAAAGAGTCACCAGGTCTGGGTGACACGCAGATAGGATCAGGTCACCAGGTCCAGGTGAGGCCATGAAAGAGTCCACAGCAATCAGGTCAAGGTGGGGAACAAAGTCACCCGGCCTGAGTGAGGCCCAGATGGGGACCGGATTCACCAGGTCCAGGTGAGGCCCAGGTGGTGACCATAGTCCCCGGGTCTGGGAGAGGACCAGGTAAGGACCAGATTCACCATGTCCAAGAGGCCCACGTGGAAACCTGAGTCACCAGGTATGGGTGAGGCCCAAGTGGCATCCCCACTCACCATGTCCATGTGACGCCAACCTGCAGGCCAAGTCACCCGATTCACGTGAGGCCCTAGTGGGGACTGGAGTCACCAGTTAAAAGTGATTCTACAAGAACAACACAGTCACCAGGACCTGGTGTGGTTCATGTGGGAACGAGAGTCACCAGGTCCAGGTGAGACCCAGGTGGGGACCACAGTCACCAGGTCCAGATTGAGGCCTAGGTCGGGGGACCAGAGTCATAAGGACCAGTTGAGGCCAAAGGGTCGAGCACAGTTATCATGTCCATGTGAGGCCCAGGTGGGGAAGAGTAACCATGTCCCATTGATGCCAGGTGGGAAAAGAGTCACAAGGTCCAGACGAGGCCTAAGTGAGGAGTAGATTCACCAGGTCCTGTTGAGGCCCAGTTGAGGACCAGTGACCCCAGCTCCGGGTGAGTCCCAGAGGGGGACCAGAGTCACCCGGTTCTGCTGATACCCAGGTGGGGACCAGAGTCACCACGTCAGGGTGAGGCCTCGAGGGGGACGAGAATCACAAAGTACAGGTGAGGCCCCGATGTGGAACTGAGAAAACAGGTCCCATGATGCCCATATGAGGACCTGAGTCACCAGGGCCAGGTGAGGTCCCTGTGGGTACGAGTCACCTCGTCCAGGTGTGGTCCAGGTGGGACCACAGTCACCAGGTCCAGGTGAGGCCCAGGTATAAAAGAGAGTATCCAGGTCCCAATGATGCCCAGGTAAGGACCAGAGACAACATGTACAGGAGAGGCCCAAATATGAATCAGAGTCATTGTGTTCCAGGTGAGGCCAGATGGAAACCACAGGAACCAGTTCCAGGAGAGCCCCATATGGGAACCAGAGCCACCAGATTCAGGTGAGGTCAAGGTGGGACCACAGTCACAAGTTCCAGGTGAGGCGCAGGTGGCAACATGATTCATGAAGTCCAGGTGAGGCCCGGGTGGCGACCAGTCTCCACATCCATGTGCGGACCAGGTTAGGACCAGATTCACCAGGCCCAAGTGAACTCCAAGTGATGACCAGAGTCACCAAGTCCGCGTGAGGCCCAGAGAGGGAACCAGAGTAACCAGTGTATTTTGAGGCCCAGAATGGGACCAGAGATCCCTGATCAAAGTGAGGCCAAGGTGTGTAATAGACTATCCAGGTCCCAATGATGCCTGCGTGAGGACCAGAGACACTACGGCCATGCACGCCCAGATGGGGAACAGAATCAATAGGTCCTGGTGAGGCATAGAATAAGACCACAGTCAGCAGTATCAGGTGAGCCCCTTGTGGGAATCAGAGCCACTCTATCCAGCTGAGTCCCAGGTCCATGTGAGGCCCACGTGAGGACCAGATTCAACAGGTCGAATTGAGGCATAGCTGGGGACAAGAGTCACCAGGTCTGGGTGCGGCCTAGGTGGGGCAAGATTCAGCAGTTCTGAGTTAGGTCAAAGTGGGGACGAGAGACACGAGGTCCAGGTGAGGCCAAACTGAGGAGCAGAGTCACCAGACCCAGGTGAGGTCCATGTTGGAAAGAGAGTCACCAGGTCAAGGAGAAGTCCAGGTGGGGACCAGAAACACCAGATCCAGGTGAAGTCCAGGTGGGGACCAGAGTCACCAGATCCAGGTGAAGCCCAGCTGGGGACCAGTGTCACTAGGTCCAGATGAGGCCCAGGTGAGGACCAGAGTTACCAGGTACACGTAGGCCCCGGTGGGGATCAGAGGCAACAGGTCCATGTGAGGCCGTCTTGGGGACCATGGTCAACAGGTCTACTTGAGGCCCAGGATGGAACACAGTAAGCAGGTCCAGGTGATTCCCCGGTGGTGAGAAGGGTCACCACGTCCAGGTGAGGCCCAGGTGGGTCCAGGACCACCAGGTCCAGGGGAGGCCCTTGAAAGAACCAGAGTCAACAGTTCGAGGTCAATCGCAGGTGGCAACCAGGGTCAGCAGGTCCAAGTCAGGCCAAAGTGGGGTTCACAGTCACTAGGGCACGGTGACACCCAGAGGGGACCAGAGTCACCTAGTCCAGGTGAGGTCCAGGTGTGGAACACAGTCACCGGGTCCCAATTTTGCCCAGTTGCGGACCATGGTCAACAGGGCCAGTTGAGGCCCAGATGGGGACCAGAGTCCCCAAATCCATGTGAAACCCAGGTGGGGACCACAGTCACCAGATCCAGGGTAGTCTCATGTGCAGACCAGAATCACCAGGTCCAGGTGAGGTTGCGTTGACAACCACACTCACCAGGTCCCGGTGAGGCCCTGGTGGGGACCAGAGTCACGAGGTACATGAGAAGCTAGAAACTCTACAGCCACCACGTCCCCATGATGTCCATGTGGGAACGAGAATCACCAGTTACAGGTGAGGACCAGATGGGGATCCGACTCTCCATGTAGAGGTGAGACCCAGGTGGGAACGAGTGTCACCATGTCCAGGTGTGGCCCAGGTGAAGACCAGATTTAATAGGTCCGGTTGGGTCACTGTTAGTGAACAGTGTAACCATATCCTGATGCTACCCAGGTGGTTAACAGAGACACCAGGTCGTGGAGAGGCCCAGGTGGGACCAGAGACATGAGGTCCAGTTGAGGTCCCGCTGGGAACCACAGTCACCACGTCAGGTGAGGCCATGCATAGTATCAGAGTCACCAGTTATAGGTGAAACCCAGGTGGAACAGAGTCACCTGGTACAGAAGAGGCCAAAGTCAGGACCAGAGGTACCAGGATCAGGTCAGTCCCATTGGGGAATAGAGTAACCATGTCCCGATGATGCCCAGGTAGAACCACAGGCACCAGGTCCACATGAGGCGCAGGTAGGGAGCATATTCACTAGGTCCCGGTGAGGCCCAGTTGAGGACCAGAGTCACCAGGTCTAGTTGAGACCTAGGGGGGTACCAGATTCACCTGGTCTAGATGACATCCACATGGGGACGAGAGTCACCATGTCAGGGTGAGGCCCAGAGGGGTTCCAGAGTCATCATGTCCAGGTGAGGCTCAGGTGTGGAACAGAGTATCCAGGTCATAATGGTCCACAGGTGAGGACCAGAGTCACCAGATCTGTGAGAGGCACAGTTTGGATCAGAGTCACCGGTTCCAGTTGAGGCCAAGAAGGAGTCCACAGCAATCAGGTCCAGGTGGGGAATAAATTCACCAGGACTGGGTGAGGACTAGATGCAGACAAGATTCACCAGGTCCAGGTCATTCCCAGGTGGTGACCAGAGTTACTCTTCCAGGTGAGGACCAGGTAAGGACCAGATTCACCAGATCCAAGTGAGGCCCACGTGCGGACCTGTGTCACCAGGTATGGGTGAGGCCCATGTGGCAACGCAACTCAATAGGTCCAGGTGAGGCCAAGTGCAGGCCATGCAGAGGAACCGTGTCCCAATATGCTCAGGTAGGGACCAGATTTACCAGGTCCAGTTAAGGCCATTCTACAGGCCATGCAGTGGAAACATGTCCCGATGATGCCCAGGTAGGGACCAGAGTCACCAGGTCCAAATAGGCCCAGATGGAGCATATTCACTAGGTCCAGGGGAGGCACAGTTGAGGAACAGAGTCACCAGATATGGTTGTGGCCTAGATGGGTACCAGAATCACCTGGTCCAGGTGACATCCAGATGGGGACCAGAGTTACCATGTCAGGCTGAGGCCCAGAGAGGATCCAGAGTCATCATGTCCAGGTGAGGCTCAGGTGTGGAACAGAGTATCCAGGTTATAATGGTCCACAGGTGAGGACCAGAGTGACCAGATCTGGGTGACGCGCAGATAGGATCAGAGTCACCAGTTCCAGGTGAGGCCAAGAAAGAGTCCACAGCAATCAGGTCCAGGTGGGGAACAAAGTCACCAGGACTGGGTGAGGACTAGATGGGGACCAGATTCACCAGTTCCAGGTGAGGCCCAAGTGGTGACCAGAGTCACCGGGACTGGGAGAGGACCAGGTAAGGACCAGATTCACCAGGTCCAAGAGGCCCACCTGGGGACCTGAGTCACCAGGTATGGAGTGGCAGCCCACTCACCAGGTCCATGTGGGGCCATCCTGCAGGCCAGAGTCACCAGATCCAGTTGAGGCCCTAGTGGGGACCGGAGTCACCAGGTAAATGTGAGTCTACAAGAACACCACAGTCACCAGGTCCAGGTGTGGGTCATGAGGGAACGAGAGTCAGCAGGTCCAGGTGAGACCCAGGTGGCGACCATAGTCACCATGTCCAGATTAAGGCCTAGGTGGGGGGAACAGTGTCATCAGGACCAATTGAGGCCAAAGTGTGGAGCCAAGGTATCATGTCCAGGTGAGGCCCAGGTGGGGAACAGAGTAACCATGTCCCATTGATGCCAGGTGGGAAAAGTGTCACAAGGTCCTGACGAGGCCTAAGTGAGGAGTATATTCAACAGGTCCTGTTGAGGTCCAGTTGAGGACCAGTGTCCCCAGCTCCAGGTGAATCCCAGAGGGGGACCAGAGTCACCCGGTTCTGGTGATATCCAGGTGGGGACCAGAGTCACCACGTCCGGGGGAGGCCCAGAGTTGGACGAAGTCAGTAGGTCCAGTTGAGGCCCCGATGTGGAACTGAGAAACCAGGTCCCATGATGCCCATATGAGGACCTGAGTCACCAGGTCCAGGTGAGGCCCCTGTGGGAACCAGTCACCTCGTCCACGTGAGGCCCAGGTGGGACCACAGTCACCAGGTCCAGGTGAGGCCCAGGTATATAAGAGAGTATCCAGGTCCCAATGATGCCCAGGTAAGGACCAGAGGCAACAGGTCCAGGAGAGGCCCAAATATGGATCAGAGTCATTGTGTTCCAGGTGAGGCCCGAAGGAGACCACAGGAACCAGGTCCAGGAGAGCCCCATATGGGAACCAGAGACACCAGATCCAGGTGAGGTCCAGGTGGGACCACAGTCACAAGGTCCAGGGGAGGCGCAGGTGGCAACAGGATTCACCAAGTCCAGGTGAGGCCCAGGTGGCGACCAGTCACCAGATCCAGGTGCGGATCAGCTAAGGACCAGATTGACCAGGCCCCAGTGAAGCCCAAGGGGTGACCAGAGTCACCAGGTATGGGTGAGGCCCAGAGGGGGAGCCAGAGTAACCAGTTTAGTTTGAGGCCCAGAATGGGACCAGAGGTCCCTCGTCAAAGTGAGGCCCAGTTGTGGAATAGGGTATCCAGGTCCCAATGATGCCTGGGTGAGGACCAGAGTCACTATGGCCATGCAGGCCCAGCTGGCGAACAGAATCACTTGGTCCTGGTGAGGCATAGGATAAGACCACAGTCAGCAGTATGAGGTGAACCCCTTGTGGGAACCAGAGCCAGTCTATCCAGCGGAGTCCAAGGTCCATGTGAGGCCCACGTGAGGGCCAGATTCATCAGGTCGAATTGAGGCATAGATGGGGACAAGAGTCACCAGGTTTGGGTGCGGCCTCGGTGGGGCAAGATTCAGCAGTTCTGAGTTAGGTCAAAGTGGGGACGAGAGACACCAGGTCCAGGTGAGGCCAAACTGAGGACCAGAGTCACCAGATCCAGGTGAGGTCCATGTTGGAAAGAGTCAACAGGTCCTGGAGAGGTCCAGGTGGGGACCAGATTCAGCAGATCCAGGTGAAGTCCAGGTGCGGACCAGAGTCACCAGATCCAGGTGAAGCCCAGGTGGGGATCTGACTCACCATGTCCAGGTGAGACCCAGGTGGGAACCAGTGTCACCATGTCCAGGTGTGGCCCAGGTGAAGACCAGTGTTAATAGGTCCAGTGGGTCACTGTTAGTGAAGAGTGTAACCATATCCTGATGCTACCCAGGTGGTTAGCAGAGACACCAAGTCCTGGTAAGGCCCAGGTGGGACCGGAGACATGAGGTCCAGATGAGTTCCCGATGGGAACCACAGTCACCAGGTCAGGTGAGGCCATGCTTAGGATCAGAGTCACCAGTTACAGGTGAGGCCCAGGTGGAGCCAGAGTCACCTGGTACAGGAAAGGCCAAAGTCTGGACCAGTGTTACCAGGATCAGGTCAGTCCCAGTGGGGAATAGAGTAACCATGTCCCGATGATGCCCACGTAGAAACAGAGTCACCATGTTCAGATGAGGAGCAGGTGGGGAGCATATTCACTAGGTCCCGGTGAGGCCCATTTGAGGACCAGAGTCACCAGGTCTAGTTGAGGCTTAGACGGGTACCAGATTCACCTGGTCTAGGTGACATCCAGAAGGGGACCAGAGTCATCATGTCAGGGTGTGGCCCAGAGGGGATCGAGAGTCATCGTGTCCAGGTGATGCTCCGGTGTGGAACAGAGTATCCAGGTCATAATGATCCACAGGTGAGGAGCAGAGTCACCAGATCTGGCTGAGGCCCAGTTAGGATCAGAGTCACCAGTTCCAGGTGAGGCCAAGAAGGAGTCTACAGCAATCAGGTCCAGGTGGGGAACAAAGTCACCAGGACTGGGTGAGGCCCAGATGGGGAAGATTCACCAGGCCCAGGTGATTCCCAGGTGGTGACCAGGTTACCAGTTCCGGGTGAGGACGAGGCAAGGACCAGATTCACCAGGTACAAGTGAGGCCCACGTGGGATCTGTGTCACCAGGTATGGGTGAGGCCCAGGGGGCAACCCCACTCACCAAGTCCAGGTGAGCCCAACCTGTAGGCCATGCAGAGGAACCATGTCCCGATGATGCCAGGTAGGGACGAGAGATACCAGGTCCAGCTGAGGCCAACCTGCAGGCCATGCAGTGGAACCATGTCCCGATGATTCCCAGGTAGGGACCAGAGTCACCAGGTCCAAATGAGGCCCAGATGGAGCATATTCACAAGGTCCAGGTGAGTCGCAGTTGAGGACCAGAGTCACCAGATCTGGTTGAGGCCTAGAGGGGTACCAGAATCACCTGGTGCAGGTGACATCCAGATGGGTCCAGAGTCACCAGGTCAGGGTGAGGCCCAGAGAGGTTTCAGAGTCATCATGTCCAGGTGAGGCTCAGGTGTGGAACAGAGTCACCAAGTACCAAAGATGCCCAGGTGAGGACCAGAGTCACCAGATTTGGGTGACGCGCAAATAGGATCATAGTCACCAGTTCAAGGTAAGGCCAAGAAAGAGTACACAGCAATCAGGTCCAGGAGGGGAACAAAGGCACCAGGACTGGGTGAGGCCCAGATGGGGACCAGATTCACCAGGTCCAGGTGAGGCCGAGTTGGTGACCAGAGTTCCCGGGTCTGGGAGAGGACCAAGTAAGGACCAGATTCACCAGGTCCAAGAGGCCCAAGTGGGGACCTGAGTCACCAGGTATGGGTGAGGCCCAGGTGGCACCCCGACTCACCAGGTCCAGGTGAGTCCAACCTGCGGGCCATGCAGAAGAACCGTGTCCCGATGATGCCCAGGTAGGGACCAGAGTTACCAGGTCCACCTGAGGCCAACCTTCAGGCCATGCAGTGGAACCATGTCCCGATGATGCCCAGGAAGAGACCAGAGTCACCAGGTCCAAATTATGCCCAGATGGAGCATATACACTAGGTCCAGGTGAGGCCCAGTTGAGGACCAGAGTCACCAGATCTGGTTGAGGCCTAGAGGGGTGCCAGAATCAGCTGGTCCAGGTGACATCCAGATGGGGACCAGAGTCACCAGGTCACGGTGAGTCCAAGAGAGGTTCCAGAGTCATTATGTCCAGGTGAGGCTCAGGTGTGGAACAGAGTCACCAGGTACCATTGATGCCCATGGGAGGACCAGAGTCACCAGATATGAGGGATGCGCAGATAGGATCAGAGTCACCAGTTCCAGGTTAGGCGAAGAAAGAGTCCACAGCAATAAGGTCCAGGTGGGTAACAAAGTCACTAGGACTATGTGATGCCCAGTAGGGACCATTTCAGCAGGTCCAGGTGAGGCCCAAGTGGTTACCAGAGTCCCAGGGAGTGGGAGATGACCAGGTAAGGACCAGAGTCATCACGTCCAAGAGAGCCACGTGGGGACCTGAGCCACCCGGTATGGTTGAGGCCCTGGTGGCAACCCCACTCACCAGGTCCAGGTGTGGCCAACCGGCAGGCCAGAGACACCAGATCCAGGTGAAGCCCTAGTGAGGACCAGAGTCACCATTTAAATGTGAATCTACAAAAACCAGACAGTCACCAGGTCCAGGTTTGTTTCATGTGGGAACGAGAATCACGAGGTCCAGGTGAGGCATAGAAAAAGACCACTGTTGAATAAGTCACCAGTATCAGGTGAGCACCTTGTGGTTACCAGAGCCACTCTATCCAGCTGAGTCCCAGGTCCATGTGAGGACCACTTGAGGACCAGATTAATCAGGTCGAATTGAGGCATAGCTGGGGACAAGAGTCACCAGGTCTAGGTGCGGCCTGGGTGGGGCAAGATTCTACAGTTCTGAGTTAGGTCAAAGTGGGGACGAGAGACACCAGGTCCAGGTGAGGCCAAACTGAGGACCAGAGTGACCAGATCTGGTTGAGGCCTAGAGGGTTACCAAAATCACCTGGTCCAGGTGACATCCAGATGGGGACCAGAGTCAGCAGGTCATGGTGAGGCCCAGAGAGGTTCCAGAGTAATCATGTTCGGCTGAGGCTCAGGTGTGGAACAGAGTCACCAGGTACCAATGATGCCCAGGTTAGGACCAGAGTCACCAGGTCTGGGTGACGCGCAGATAGGATCAGAGTCACCAGTTCCAGGTGATTCCAAGAAAGAGTCCACAGCAATGAGGTCCAGGTGGGGAACAAAGTAACCAGGACTGGGCGAGGCTCAGATGGGGACCAGATTCACCAGGTCCAAGTGAGGCCCAGGTGGTGACCAGAGTCCCCGGGTTTGTGAGAGAACCAGGTAAGGACCAGATTCACCAGGTCCAAGAGGCCCACGCGGGGACCTGAGTAACCAGGTATAAGTGAGGCCCAGGTGGCAACCTCACTCACCAGGTCCAGGTGATGCCAACAGCAGGCCAATGTCACCAGATCTAGGTGAGGCCCTAGTGGGGACTGGAGTCACCAGGTAAATATGAGTCTACAAGAACAGGACAGTCACCAGTTCCAGGTGTGCTTCATGTGTGAACGAGAGTCACGAAGTTCAGGTGAGACCCAGGTTGGGACCACAGTCACCAGGTCCAGATTGAGGCCTAGGTGGGGTGACCAGTGTCATCAGGACCAGTTGAGGCCAAAGTGTGGAGCAAAGTTATCATGTCCAGGTGAAGCCCAGGTGGGGAACAGAGTAACCATGTCCCATTGATGCCAGGTGGGAAAAGAGTCACAAGGTCCAGACGAGGCCTAATTGAGGAGTAAATTCACCAGGACCCGTTGAGGCCCAGTTGAGGACCAGTGTCCCCAGCTCCGGTTGAGTCTCAGAGGGGGCCCAGAGTCACCCGGTTCTGGTGATATCCAGATGGGAACCAGAGTCACCATGTCAGGGTGAGGCCCAGAGGGGATCCAGAGTCATCATGTCCAGGTGAGGCTCAGGTGTGAAACAGAGTATCCAGGTCATAATGGTCCACAGGTGGTTACCATAGTCACCAGATCTGGGTGAGGCCCAGCTACGATCAAAGTCACCACTTCTCGGTGAGGCCAAGAAGGTGTCCAGAGCAATCAGGTCCAGGTGGGAAACAAAGTCACCAGGACTGGGTGAGGCCCAGATGGGGATCAGATTCACTAGGCCCAGGTGATTCCCAGGTGGTGACCAGAGTTACCAGTTCCGGGTGAAGACCAGGTAAGGACCAGATTCACCAGGTCCAAGTGAGGCCCACGTGGGGACCTGTGTCACCAGGTATGGGTGAGGCCCAAGTGACAACCCCACTCACCAGGTCCAGGTGCGGCCACCCTGCAGGCAATGCAGAGGAAGAGTGTCCCGATGATGCCCAGGTAGGGACCTGAGTTACCAGGTCCACATGAGGCCAACTTGCAGGCCATGCAGTGGAACCATGTCCCGATGATGCCCAGGGAGGGATCAGAGTCACCAGGTCCAAATGAGGCCCAGATGGAGCATATTCACTAGGTCCAGGTGAGGCCCAAATGAGGACCAGAGTCACCAGATCTGGTTGAGTCCTAGAGGGGTACTAGAATCACCAGTTCCAGGTGACATCCAGATGGGGACCAGGGTCACCAGGTCAGGGTGAGGCCCAGAGAGCTTCCAGAGTCATCACGTCCAGGTGAGGCTCAGGTGTGGAACAGAGTCACCAGGTCTGGGTGACGCACAGATAGGATGACTGTCACCAGTTCCAGATGAGGCCAAGAAAGAGTCCACAGCAATCAGGTCCAGGTGGGCAACATAGTCACCATGACTGGGTGAGGTCCAGATGGGGACCAGATTCACCAGGTCCAGGTGAGGTCCAGGTGGTGACCAGAGTCTGCGGTCTGGGAGAGGACAAGGTAAGGACCAGAGTCACCAGGTCCAAGTGAGGCCCAGGTGAGGACCTTAGTCACCAGGTATGGTTGAGGACCAGTTGGAAACCCCACTCACCATGTCCAGGTGAGACCAACCTGCAGGTCAGGGTCACCAGATCCAGGTGAGGCCCTAGTGGGGACCGGAGTCACCAGGTATATGTGAGTCCACAAGGATACCACAGTCACCACGTCCAGGTGTGGTTTATGTGGGAACGAGAGTCACCAGGTCCAGGTGAGAACCATGTGGGGACCACAGTCACCAGGTCCACATTGAGGCCTAGGTGGGGGGACAGAGTCATCAGGACAAGTTGAAGTAAAGTGAGGGGCAAATTCTCATGTCCAGGTGAGTCCCAGGTGGGGAACAGAGTAACCATGTCCCATTGATGCCAGGTGGGAAAAGAGTCACAAGGTCCAGACGAAGCCTAAGTGAAGAGTAGATTCACCAGGTCCTGTTGAGGGCCAGTTGAGGACCAGTGTCCCCAGCTCCGGGTGAGTCCCAGAGGGGGACGAGAGTCACCCGGTTCTGGTGATATCCAGGTGGGGACCAGAGTCACCACGTCAGGGTGAGGTCCAGAGGGGGACGAGAGTCACTAGGTCCAGGTGAGGCCCCGATGTGGAACTGAGAAACCAGGTCCCATGATGCCCATATGAGGACCTGAGTCACCCGGTCCAGGTGAGGTCCCTGTGGGAACCAGTCACCTCGTCCCGGGGAGGCCCAGGTGGGACCACAGTCACCAGTTCCAGGTGAGGCCCAGGTATAAAAGAGAGTATCAGGTCCCAATGATGCCCAGGTAAGGAACAGAGACAACAGGTCCAGGAGAGGCCCAAATATGGATCAGAGTTATTGTGTTCCAGGTGAGGCCAGATGGAGACCACAGGAACTAGGTCCAGGAGAGCCCCATATGGGAACCAGAGCCACCAGATCCAGGTGAGGTCCACGTCGGACCACAGTCATAGGTCCAGGTGAGGTGCAGGTGGCAACAGGATTCACCAAGTCCAGGTGAGGCCCAGGTGGCGACCAGTCACCATCCAGGTGCGGACCAGCTAGGGCCAGACTCACCAGGCCCAGGTGAAGCCCAAGGGTTGACCAGAGTCACCAGGTAAGGGTGAGGTTCAGAGGCGAACCAGAGTAACCAGTTTAGTTTGTGGCCCAGAATGGGACCAGAGGTCCGTGGTCAAAGTGAGGCCCAGGTGTGGAATAGAGTATCCAGGTCCCAATGATGCCTGAGTGAGGACCAGAGTCACTAGGGCCATGCAGGCCCAGATGGGGAACAGAATCACTATGTCCTGTTGAGGCATAGAATAAGAGCACAGTCACCAGTATTAGGTGAGCCCCTTGTGGGAACCAGAGCCACTCTATCCAGCTGAGTCCCAGGTGTGGACGAGAGACACCAGGTCCAGATGAGGCCAAACTGAGCACCAGAGTCACAAGATCCAGGTGAGGTCCATGTTGGAAAGAGAGTCACCAGGTCCAGGAGAGGTCCAGGTTGGGACCAGAGTCACCAGATCCAGGTGAAGTCCAGGTGGGGACCAGACTCACCAGATCCAGATGAAGCCCAGGTGGGGACCAGAGTCACTAGGTCCAGATGAGGCCCAGGTGAGGACCAGAGTTACCAGGTACACGTGAGGCCCCGGTGGGGATCAGAGGCAACAGGTCCATGTGAGGTCGGCTTGGGAACCATGGTCAACAAGTCCACTAGAGGCCCAGGTGTGGAACATAGTAAGCAGGTCCAGGTGAGTCCACAGTGGTGACAAGAGTCACCATGTCCACGTGAGGCCCAGTTGCGAACCAGGATCACCAGGTACAGGGGAGGCCCTTGAAAGAACCAGAGTCAACATTTCGAGGTCAGGCGCAGGTTTCAACCAGGGTCAGAAGGTCCAAGTCAGGCCAAATTGGGGTTCACATTCACTAGGGCATGGTGAGACCCAGAGGGGCACCAGAGTCACGTGGTCCAGATGAGGTCCAGTTGTGGAACACAGTCACCGTGTCCCAATTTTGCCCAGTTGAGGACCATGGTCAACAGGGCCAGGTGAGGCCCAGATGGGGACCAGAGTTCCCAAAACCAGGTGAAGCCCAGGTGGGGACCACAGTTACCAGATCCAGGGTAGTCTCAGGTCCAGACCAGAATGACCAGGTCCAGGTGAGTTGCAGGTGGCAACCACACTCACCAGGTCCCGGTGAGGCCCTGGTGGGGTCCAGAGTCACGAGGTACATGACAAACTAGAAACACTACAGCCACCAGGTCCACATGATGTCCATGTGGGAATGAGAATCACCAGTTAGAGGTTAGGACCAGGTGGGGATCTGAATCACAATTTCCAGGTGAGACCCAGGTAGGAAGGAGTGTCACCATGTCCAGGTGTGGCCCAGGTGAAGACCAGAGGTAATAGGTCCGGCTGGGTGACTGTTAGTGAACAGTGTAACCATATTCTGATGCTACCCAGGTGGGTATTAGAGACCCCAGGTCCTGGTGAGGCCCAGATGGGACCACAGTCACAAGGTCCAGGTGAGGTGCAGGTGGCAACAGGATTCACCAAGTCCAGGTGAGGCCCAGGTGGTGACCAGTCACCAAATCCAGGTGCGGAATAGTTAAGGACCGGATTCTCCAGGCCCAAGAGAAGCCCAACGGGTGACCAGAGTCACCAGGTCAGGGTGAGGCACAGAGGGGAACCAGAGTAATCAGTTTAGTTTGCGGCCCAGAATGGAACGTAAGGTCCCTGGTCAAAGTGAGGCCCAGGTGTGGAATAGGGTATCCAGGTCCCAATGACGCCTGGGTGAGGACCACAGTCACTAGGGCTATGCAGGCCCAGATGGGGAACAGAATCAGTAGGTCCTGGTGAGGCATAGAATAAGACCACATTCAGGAGTATCAGGTGAGCCACTTGTGGGAACCAGAGCCACTCTATCCAGGTGAATCCCAGGACCAGGTGAGGGCAACGTGAGGATCAGATTCATCAGGTCGAATTGAGGCATAGCTGGGGACAAGCGTCACCAGGTCTGGGTGCGGCCTAGGTGGGGCAAGATTCAGCAGTTCTGAGTTAGGTCCAAGTGGAGACGAGAGACACCAGGTCCAGGTGAGGCCAAACTGAGGACCAGAGTAACCAGATCCAGATGAGTTCCATGTTGGAAAGCGAGTCACGAGGTCCAGGAGAGGTCCAGGTGGGGTCCAGAGTCACCAGATCCAGGTGAAATCCAGGTGGGGACCAGAGTCACCAGATCCAGGTGAAGCCCAACGGGGACCAGAGTCACCAGATCCAGGTGAAGCCCAGGAGGGGACCAGAGTCACTAGGTCCAGATGAGGCCAGGTGAAGACCAGAGTTACCAGGTACACGTAAGGCCCCGGTGGGGATCACAGGCAACAGGTTCATGTGAGGCCGGCTTGGGGACCATGGTCAAAAGGTCTACTTGAGGCCCAGGCGTGGAACACAGTAACCAGGTCCACGTGAGTAACCGGTGGTGACAAGAGTCACCACGTCCAGGTGAGGCCCAGGTGGGGACCAGGATCACCAGGTTCAGGGGAGGCCCTTTAAAGAACCAGAGTCAACATTACGACGTCAGTCGCAGGTGGCAACCAGGTTCAGTAGGTCCAAGTCAGTACAAAGTGGGGTTCACAGTCAATAGGGCACGGTGAGACCCAGAGGGGGACCAGAATCACCTGGTCCAGGTGAGGTCCAGTTGTGGAACACAGTCACCGGGTCCCAATTTGCCCAGTTGAGGACCATGGTCAACAGGGCCAGGTGAGGCCCAGATGGGGACCGGAGTCCCCAAATCCAGGTGAAGCCCAGGTGGAGACCCCAGTCACCAGATCCAGGGTAGTCTCAGGTGCAGACCAGAATCACAAGGTCCAGGTGAGGTGCAGGTGGCAACCACACTCACTAGTTCCCGGTGAGGCCCTTGTGGGGACCAGTATCTCGAGTTACATGACAAACTAGAAACACTGCAGCCACTAGGTCCACATGATGTCCATGTGGGAACGAGAAACACAAGTTACAGGTGAGGACCAGGTGGGGATCCGATTCACCATGTCCAGGTGAGACCCAGGTGGGAACCAGTGTCACCATGTCCAGGTGTGGCTCAGGTGAAGACCAGAGTTAATAGGTCCGTATGGGTCACTGTTAGTGAACAGTGTAACCATATCCTGATGCTACCCAGGTGGGGAACGGAGACATCAGTTCAAGGTGTGGTCCCGATGGGAACCACAGTCACTAGGTCAGGTGAGGCCATGCTTAGGATCATAGTCACCAGTTACAGGTGAGGCCCAGGTGGAGCCAGAGTCACCTGGTACAGAAGAGGCCAAAGTCAGGACCAGAGTTACCAGGTTCAGGTCAGTCCCAGTGGGGAATAGAGAAACCATGTCCCGATGATGCCCAGGTAGAACCAGAGTCACCAGGTCCAGATGAGGCGCAGGTGGGGAGCATGTTCACTAGGTCCCAGTGAGGCCCAGTTGAGGACCAGAATCACCAGGTCAAGTTGAGGCCAAGAGGGGTACCAGATTCACCTGGTCTAGGTGACTTCCAGATGGGGTGCAGAGTCACCATGTCAGACTGAGGCCCAGAGAGGTTCCAGAGTCATCATGTCCAGTTGAGGCTCAGGTGTGGAACAGAGTAACCAGGTACCAATGATGCCAAGGTGAGGACCAGAGTCACCACATCTGGTTGAGGCCCAGATAGGATCAGAGTCACCAGTTCCAGGTAAGGCCAAGAATGAGTCCACAGCAATCAGGTCCAGGTGGGGTGACAAAGTCACCAGGACTGGATGAGACCAGACGGGGACCAGATTAACCAGGTTCATGTGATTCCCAGGTGGTGACCCGAGTTAGGAGTTCCGGGTGAGGACCAGGAAGGGACCAGATTCACCAGGTCCAATTGAGGCCCACGTGGGGACCTGTGTCACCAGGCATGAGTGAGGCCAAGGTGACAACGCCACTCACCAGGTCCAGGTGAGGCCATCCTGCAGGCCATGCAGAGGAACCATGTGCCGATGATGCACAGGTAGGGACTAGAATTACCAGGTCAAAGTGATGCCAACCTGGAGGCCATGTTTGGAACCATGTCCCGATGATGCCCAGGTAGGGACCAGAGTTACCAGGTCCAGGTGAGGCAAACCTGCAGGCCATGCAGTGGAACGATGTCCCGATGATGCCCATGTAGGGACCAGATTCACCAGGTCCAAATGAGGCCCAGATGGAGCATATTCACTAGGTCCAGGTGAGGCCCAGTTGAGGACCAGAGTCACCAGATCTGGTTGAGGCCTAGAGGGGTACCCGAATCACCTGGTCCAGGTGACATCCAGATGGGGACCAGAGTCACCAGGTCAGGGTGAGGCCCAGAGAGGTTCCAGAGTCATCATGTCCAGGTGAGGCTCAGGTGTGGAATAGAGTCACCAGGTACCAATGATGCCCAGGTGAGGACCAGAGTCACCAGGTCTGGGTGACGCGCAGATACCATCAGAGTCACCAGTTCCAGGTGAGGCCAAGAAGGAGTCTCTTCTGAGACCAGAGTCCCCGGGTCTGGGAGAAAACCAGTGAAGGACCAGATTAACAGGTCTAAGAGGCCCACGTGGGGATCTGAGTCACCAGGTTTGGGTGAGGCCCAAGTGGCAACCCCACTCACCAGATCCAGGTGATGCCAACCTGCAGGCCAGAGTCACCAGATCCATGTGAGGCCCTAGTGGGGACCCGAATCACTAGGTAAATGTGAGTTTACAAGAACACCACACTCACCAGGGCCAGGTGTGGTTCATGTGGGAACGAGAATCACCAGGTCCAGGTGAGACCCAGGTTGGGACGATAGTCTCCAGATCCAGAATGAGGCCTAGGTGGGGGGACCAGGGTCATCAGGACCAGTTGAGAACAAAATGCGGATCTAAGTTATCATGTCCGTGTGAGGCCCAGGTGCGGAACAGAGTAACCATGTCCCGTTGATGCCAGGTGGGAAAAGAGTCACAAGGTTCAGACGAGACCTAAGTTAGGAGTAGATTCAACTGGTACTGTTGAGATCCAGTTGAGGACCAGACTCCCCAGCTCTGGGTTAGTTCCAGAGGAGGACCAGAGTCACCCGGTTCTGGTGATATCCAGATGGGGACCAGAGTCACCATGTCAGGGTGAGGCTCAGTGGGGATCCAGAGTCATCATGTCCAGGTGAGGCTCAGGTGTGGAACAGAGAATCCAGGTCATAATGGTCCACAGGTGAGGACCAGAGTCACCAGATCTGGGTGAGGCCCAGATACGATCAGAGTCACAACTTCCAGGTGAGGCCAAGAAGGAGTCCACAGCAATCAGGTCCAGGTGGGGAACAAAGTCACCAGGACTGGATGACGCCCAGATGGGGACCAGATTCACCAGGCCCAGGTGATTCCCAGGTGGTGACCAGAGTTACCAGTTCCGGGTGAGGACCAGGTAAGGACCAGATTCACCAGGTCCAAGTGAGGCCCACGTGGGCACCTGTGTCACCAGGTATGGGTCAGGCCCAAGTGGCAACCCACTCACCAGGTCCAGGTGAGGCCACCCCGCAGGCAATGCAGAGGAAGAGTGTCCAGATGATGTCCAGGTAGGAACCTGAGTTACCAGGTCCAGGTGAGGCCAAGTTGCAGGCCATGCAGTGGAACCATGTCCCGATGATGCCCAGGGAGGGACCAGAATCACCAGGTCCAAATGAGGCCCAGATGGAGCATATTCACTAGGTCCAGGTGAGGCCCTGTTGAGGACCAGAGTCACCATTTCCGGTTGAGGCCTAGAGGGGTACCAGAATCACCTGTTCCAGGTGACATCCAGATGGGGACCAGGGTCACCAGGTCAGGGTGAGGCCCAGAGAGTTTCCAGAGTCATCACGTCCAAGTGAGGCTCAGGTGTGGAACAGTGTCACCAGGTACCAATGATGCCCAGGTGAGGACCAGAGTCACCAGGTCTCGGTGACGCTCAGATAGGATCAGAGTCACCAGTTCCAGGTGAGGCCAAGAGAGAGTCCACAGCAATCAGGTCCAGGTGGGGAACAAAGTCACCAGGACTGGGTAAGGCCCAGATGGGGACCAGATTCACCAGGTCCAGATGAGGCGAGGTGGTGACCAGAGTCCCCGGGTCTGGGAGAGGACCAGGTAAGGACAAGATTCACCAGGTCCAAGAGGCCCACGTGTGGAACTGAGTCACCAGGTATGGGTGAGGCCCAGGTGGCATCCCTACTCACCAAGTCCAGGTGATGCCAACCTGCAGGCCAGAGTCACCAGATCCAGGTGAGGCCCGAGTGGGGACCGGAGTCACCAGGTAAATGTGAGTGTAGAAGAAAACCACAGTCACCAGGTCCAGGTGTGGTTCATGTGGGAAGGAGAGTCACCAGGTCCAGGTGTGACCCAGGTGGGGACCATAGTAACCAGGTCCAGATTGACGCCTAGAAGGGGGGACCAGAGTCATCAGGACAAGTTGAGGCCAAAGTGTGGAGCAAAGTTATCATGTCCAGGTGATGTCCAGGTGGGGAACAGAGTAACCATGTCCCATTGTTGCCAGGTGGGAAAAGAGTCACTAGGTCCAGAAGAGGCCTAAGTGAGGACTAGATTCACCAGGTCCTGTTGAGGCCCAGTTAAGCACCAGTGTCCCCAGCTCTGGGTGAGTCTCAGAGGGGGATCAGATTGACCCGGTTCTGATGATATCCAGGTGGGGACAAGACTCACCACGTCAGGTTGAGGCCCAGAGAGGGACGAGAATCACTAGTTTCAGGTGAGGCCCCGATGTGGAACTGAGAAAAAAGGTCCCATAATGCCCAAATGAGGACCTGAGTCACCAGGTCCAGGTGAGGTCCCTGTGGGAACCAGTCACCTCGTCCTGGTGAGGCCCAGGTGGGACCACAGTCACCAGGTCCAGGTGAGGCCCAGGTATATAAGATAGTATCCAGGACCCAATGATGCCCAGGTAAGGACCAGAGTCAACAGGTCCAGGAGAGGCCCAAATATAGATCAGAGTCATTATGTTCCAGGTGTGGCCAGATGAAGACCACAGGAACCAGGTCCAGGAGAGCCCCATATGGGAACCACAGCCACCAGATCCAGGTGAGGTCCAGGTGGGACCACAGTCACAAAGTCCAGGAGAGGCGCAGATGGCAACAGGATTCACCAAATCCAGGTGAGGCCCACTGGCGCCCAGTCACCAGATCCAGGTGCGGACCAGCTTAGGACCAGATTCACCAGGCCCAAGTGAAGCCCAAGGGGTGACCACAGTCACCAGGTAAGGGTGAAGCCTAAAGAAGGAACCAGAGTAACCAGTTTAGTTTGAGGCCCAGAATGGGACCAGAGGTCCCTGGTCAAAGTGAGGCCCAGTTGTGGCATAGAGTATCCAGGTCCCAATGATGCCTGGGTGAGGACCAGAGTCACTAGGGCCATGCAGGCCCATATGGGGAACAGAATCACCAGGTCATGGTGAGGCATAGAATAAGACCAGAGTCACCAGTATCAGGTGAGCGCCTTTTGGGAACCAGAGCCACTCTATCCAGCTGAGTCCCACGTCCATGTGAGGCCCACGTGAAGAGCAGATTCATCAGGTCGAATTGAGGCATAGCTGGGGACAAGAGTCACCAGGTCTGGGTGCGGCCTAGGTGGGGCAAGATTCAACAGTTCTGAGTTAGGTCAAAGTGGGGACGAGAGACACCAGGTCCAGGTGAGGCCAAACTGAGGACCATAGTCACCAGATCGAGGTGAGTTCCAGTTGGGGACCAGAGTCACCAGATCCAGGTGAAGTCCAGGTGGGGACCAGAGTCTCTAGGTGCAGATGAGGCCCAGGTGAGGACCAGAGTTACCAGGTACACGTGAGGCCCCGGTGGGAATCAGAGGCAACAGGTCCATGTTAGGCGGTCTTGGGGACTATGGTCAAGAGGTGTACTTGAGGCCCAGGTGTGGAACACAGTAAGCAGGTCCAGGTGAGTCCCCGGTGGAGAGAAGAGTCACCACGTCCAGGTGAGGCCCAGGTGGGCACCAGGATCCCCAGGTACAGGGGAGGCCCTTGAAAGAACCAGAGTCAACAGTTCGAGGTCAGGCGCAGGTGGCAACCAGGGTCAGCAGGTCGAAGCCAGGCCAAAGTGGGGTTCACAGTCACTAGGGCACGGTGAGACCCAGAGGGGGACCAGAGTCATCTGTTCCAGGTGAGGTCCAGTTGTGGAACACAGTCACAGGGTCCCAATTTTGCCCAGTTGAGGACCATGGTCAACAGGGCCAATTGAGGCCCAGATGGGGACCGGAGTCCCCAAATCCAGGTGAAGCCCAGGTGGGGACCACAGTCACCAGATCCAGGGTAGTCTCAGGTGCAGACCAGAATCACCAGGTCCAGGTGAGGTGCAGGTGGCAACAACACTCACCAGGTCCCGGTGAGGCCCTGGTGGGGACCAGAGTCACGAGGTACATGAGAAGCTAGAAACACTGCAGCCAGCAGGTCCACATGATATCCATGTGGAACGAGAATCACCAGTTACAGGTGAGGACCAGGTGGGGATCCGACTCACCATGTCCAGGTGAGACCCAGGTGGGAACCAGTATCACCATGTCCAGGTGTGGCCCAGGTGAAGGCTAGAGTTAATACGTACAGCTGGGTCACTGTTATTGAACAGTGTAACCATATCCTGATGCTACCGAGGTGGGTACCGAGACACCAGATCCTGGTGAGGCCCAGCTGGGACCAGAGACATGAGGTCCAGGTGAGGTCCCGATGGGAACCACAGTCACCAGGTCAGGTGAGGCCATTCTTAGGATCAGAGTCACCAGTTACAGGTGAGACCCAGGTGGAGCCAGAGTCACCTGGTACAGAAAATGCCAAAGTCAGACCAGTGTTACAAGGATCAGGTCAGTCCCAGAGGGGAATATAGTAACCATGTCCCGATGATGCCCACGTAGAACGAGAGTCATCATGTCCAGATGAGGCGCAGTTGGGGAGCATATTCACAAGGTCCCGGTGAGGCCCAGTTGAGGACTAGAGTCACCAGGTTTGTTGAGGCCTAGAGGGGTACCAGATTCACCTGGTCTAGGTAACATCCAGATGGGGACCAGAGTAACCATGTCAGGGTGAGGCCCAGAGGGGATCCAGAGTCATCCTTTCCAGGTGAGGCTCAGGTGTGGAACAGAGTATCCAGGTCATAATGGTCCACATGTGAGGACCAGAGTCACCAGATCTGGGAGAGGCCCAGTTAGGATCAGAGTTACCACATCCAGGTGAGGCCAAGAAGGTTTCCACAGCAATCAGGTCCAGGTGGGGAACAAAGTCACCAGGATTAGGTGATGCCCAGGTGGTGACCAGATTTACCAGTTGCGGGTGAGGACTAGGTAAGTACCACATTCACCAGGTCCAAGTGAGGACACGTGGGGACCTGTGTCACCAGGCATGGGTAAGACCCATGTGGGAACCCCACTCACCAGGTCAAGATGAAGCCAACCTGCAGGCCATGCAGAGGAACCATGTCCCGATGATGCCCAGGTAGGGACCAGAGTTACCAGGTCCAGGTGAGGCCAACCTGCAGGCCATGCAGTGGAACCATTTCCCGATGATGCCCAGGTAGGGACGACAGTCACCAGGTCCAAATGAGGCCCTGATGCAGCATATTCACTAGGTACAGGTGAGGCCCAGTTGAGGACCAGAATCACCAGATCTGGTTGAGGACTAGAGGGGTACCAGAACCACCTGGTCCAGGTGACATCCCGATGGGGACCAGAGTCACCAGGTCAGGGTGAGGCCCAGAGAGGTTCCAGAGTCATCATGTGCAGGTGAGGCTCAGGTGTGAAACAGAGTCACCAGGTACCAATGATGACCAGGTGAGGACCAGAGTCACCAGGTCTGGGTGACGCGCAGATAGGATCAGAGTCACCAGTTCCAGGTGAGGCCAAGAAAGAGTCCACAGCAATCCTGTCCAGGTGGGGAACAAAGTCACCAGGACTGGGTGAGGCCCAGATGGGGACCAGATTCAC
This sequence comes from Canis aureus, assembly GCF_053574225.1. Taxonomy (NCBI): domain Eukaryota; kingdom Metazoa; phylum Chordata; class Mammalia; order Carnivora; family Canidae; genus Canis; species Canis aureus. The sequence goes on along the minus strand of NC_135632.1, from coordinate 56,104,781 downwards.
CAGGTCAAGGTGAGAACCAGGTGGTCACCAGAGTCCCCGGTTCTGGGAGAGGACCAGGGAAGGACCAGATTCACCAGGTCAAAGAGGCCCACGTGGGGACCTGAGTCACCAGGTATGGGTGAGGTCCTGGTGGCAACCCCACTCACCAGGTCCAGTGAGGCCAACCTGCAGGCCAGAATAACCAGATCCAGGTGAGGCCCAAGTGGGGCCGGAGTCACCAAGTAAATGTGAGTCTACAAGAACACCACAGTCACCAGGTCCAGATGTGGTTCATGTGGGAACGAGAGTCACCAGGTACAGGTAAGACCCAGGTGGAGACAAGTCACCAGGTCCAGATTGAGGCCTAGGTGGGGGGACCAGATTCATCAGAACCAGTTGAGGCCAAAGTACGGAGCAAAGTTATCATGTCCAGGTGAGGCCCAGGTGGGGAACAGAGTAAACATGTCCCATTGATGCCAGGTGGGAAAAGAGTCACAAGGTCCAGAAGAGGCCTAAGTCAGGAGTAGAATCACCAGGTCCTTTCGAGGACCAGTTGAGGACCAGTGTCCCCAGCTCCGGGTGAAACCCATAGGGGGACCAGCGTCACCCGGTTCTGGTGATATCCATGTGGGGACCAGAGTCACCACGTCAGGGAGAGATCCAGAGTCGGACGAGAATCACTAGGTCCAGGTGAGGCCCCGATGTGGAACTGAGATACCAGGACCCATGATGACCATATGAGGACCTGTGTCACCACGTCCAGGTGAGGTCCCTGTGGGAACCAGTCACCTCGTCCAGGTGAGGCCCAGGTGGGACGACAGTCACCAGGTCCAGGTGAGGCATAGTTATATAAGAGAGTATCCAGGTCCCAATGATGCCCAGGTAAGGACCAGAGTCAGCAGGTCCAGGAGAGGCCCAAATATGGATCAGAGTCATTGTGTTCCAGGTGAGGCCAGATGGAGACCACAGGAACCAGGTCCAGGAGAGCCCCATATGTGAACCAGAGCCACCAGATCCAGGTGAGGTCCACGTGGGACCACAGTCAAAAGGTCTGGGTGAGGCGCAGGTGGCAACAGGATTCACCAAGACCAGGTGAGGCCCAGGTGGCGACCAGTCACCAGATCCAGGTGAGGAACAGCTAAGTACCAGATTCACCAGGCCCAAGTGAAACCCAAGGGGTGACCAGAGTCACCAGGTAAGGGTGAGTCACAGAGGGGGAACCAGAGTAACCAGTTTAGTTTGAGGCCCAGAATGGGACCAGAGTTCCTTGGTCAAAGTGAGGCCCAGGTGTGGAATAGAGTATCCAGATCCCAATGATGCCTGGGTTAGGACCAGAGTCACTAGGGCCATGCAGGCCCAGATGGGGAACAGATTCACTAGGTCCTGGTGAGCCATAGATAAGACCACAGTCAGCAGTATCAGGTGAGACCCTTGTGGGAACCAGAGCCACTCTATCCAGCTGAGTCCCAGGTCCGTGTGAGTCCCACGTGAGGACCAGATTCATCATGTCGAATTGAGGCATAGCTGGTGACAAATGTCACCAGGTTTGGGTGCGGCCTAGATGGGGCAAGATTCAGCAGTTCTGAGTTAGGTCAAAGTGGGGACGAGAGACACCAGGTCCAGGTGAGGCCAAACTGAGGACCAGAGTCACCAGATCGAGGTGAGGTCCAGGTGGGGACCAGAGTTACCAGATCCAGGTGACGTACAGGTGGGGACCAGAGTCACTAGGTCCAGTTGCAGCCCAGGTGAGGACCAGAGTTACCAGGTACACGTGAGGCCCCGATGGGTATCAGAGGCAACAGGTACTTTTGAGGACGGCTTGGGGACCATGGTCAGCAGGTCTACTTGGGGCCCAGGTGTAGAACACAGTAACCAGGTCCAGGTGAGTCCACGGTGGTGACAAGAGACACCACGTCAAGGTGAAGCCCATGTGGTGACCAGGATCACCAGGTATAGGAGAGGTCCTTGAATAAAGCAGAGTCAACAGTTCGAGGTCAGGCGCATGTGGCAACCAGCAGCAGCAGGTCCAAGTCAGGCCAAAGTGGGCTTCACAGTCACTAGGGCACGGTGAGACCCAGAGGGGGACCAGAGTCACTTGGTCCAGGTGAGGTCCAGTTGTGGAACACAGTCACCGCGTCCCAATTTTTCCCACTTGAGGACCATGGTCAACAGGGCCAGGTGAGGCCCAGATGGGGACCGGAGTCCCCAAATCCAGGTGAAGCCCAGTTGGGGACCACAGTCACCAGATCAAGGGTAATCTCAGGTGCAGACCAGAATCACCAGGTCCACGTGAGGTGCAGGTGGCAACCACACGCACCAGGTCCAGGGGAGGCCAACCTGCAGGCCATGCAGTGGAAACATGTCCCGATGATGCCCAGGTAGGGACCAGAGTCACCAGGTCCAAATGAGGCCCACATGGAGCATATTCACTAGGTCCAGGTGAGGCCCTGTTGAGGACCAGAGTCACCAGATCTGGTTGAGGCCTAGAGGGGTACCAGAATCACCTGGTCCAGGTGACATCTAGATGGGGACCAGAGTCACCAGGACAGGGTGAGGCCAAGAGAGGTTGCAGAGTCATCATGTCCAGATGAGGCTAGGTGTGGAACAGAGTCACCAGGTACAAATGATGCCCAGGTGAGGACCAGAGTCACCATGTCTGGGTGACGCGCAGATAGGATCAGAGTCACCTGTTCCAGGTGAGGCCAATAAAGAGTCCACAGCATCAGGTCCAGGTGGGGAACAAAGTCACCAGGGCTGGGTGTGGCCCAGAGGGGGACCAGATTCACCAGGTCCAGGTGAGGACCATGTGGCGACCAGAGTCCCCGGGTCTGGGAGAGGACTAGTTGAGGATCAGATTCACCAGGTGCAAGAGGCCCACGTGGGGACCTGTGTCACAAGGTATGGGTGACCCCCAGGTGTCAACCCCACTCACGAGGTCCAGGTGAGGCCAACCTGCAGGCCATGGAGAGGAACCATGTCCTGATGATGCCCAGGTAGGGACTAGAGTTCTCAGCTCCAGCTGAGGCCAACCTGCAGGTCATGCAGTGGAACATGTCCCGATGATGCCCAGGTAGGAACCAGAGTTACCAGGTCCAGGTGAGGCCAACCTGCAGGCCAAGCAATGGAACCATGTCCCGATGATGCCCAGGTAGGGATCAGAGTCACCAGGTCCAGGTGAGGCCAACCTGCAGGCCATACAGTGGAACCATGTCCCGATGATGCCCAGGTAGGGACCAGAGTCACCAGGTCCAAATGAGGCCAAGATGGATCATATTCACTAGGTCCAGGTGAGGCCCAGTTGAGGACCAGAGTCACCATAACTGGTTGAGGCCTAGAGTGGTACCAGAATCCCCTGGTCCAGGTGACATCCAGATGGGGACCAGAGTAACCAGGTCAGGGTGAGGCCCAGAGAGGTTCCAGAGTCATCATGTCCAGGTGAGGCTCAGGTGTAGAACAGAGTCACCATGTACCAATGATTCTCAGGTGAGGACCAGAGTCACCAGGTCTGGGTGACACACAGATAGGATCAGAGTCACCAGTTCCAGGTGACGCCAAGAAAGAGTCCACAGCAATCAGTTCCCGGTGGGGAACAAAGTCACCAGGACTGGGTGAGGCCCAGATGGGGACTAGATTCACCAGGTCCAGGTGAGGCCCAGGTGGTGACCAGAGTCCCCGGGTCTGGGAGAGGACCAGGTAAGGACCAGATTCACCAGATCCAAGAGGCCCACGTAGGGACAGAGTCACCAGGTATGGGTGAGGTCCTGGTGGCCACCCCACTCACCAGGTCCAGGTGAGACCACCCTGCAGGCCAGAGTCACCAAATCCAGGTGAGGCCCTAGTGAGGACCGGAGTCACCAAGTAAATGTGAGTCTACAAAAACACCACAGTCACCAGGTCCAGGTGTGGCTCAAGTGGGATCGAGAGTCACCAGGTCCAGGTGAGACCCAGGTGGGGACCACAGTCACCAGGTCCAGATTGAGGCCTAGGTGGGGGGACCAGAGTCATCAGGACCAGTTGAGGCCAAAGTGTGGAGCAAAGTTATCATGTCCAGGTGAGGCCCAGGTGGGAAACAGATTAACCATGTCCCATTGATGCCAGGTGGGAAAAGAGTCACAAGGTCCAGACGAGGCCTAAGTGAGGAGTAGATTCACTAGGTCCTGTTTAGGCCCGGTTGAGGACCAGTGTCCCCAGCTCCGGGTGAGTCCCAGAGGGGGACCAGAGTCACCCGGTTCTGGTGATATCCAGGTGGAGTCCAGAGTCAGCACGTCAGGGTGAGAACCAGAGTCGGACGAGAATCACTAGGTCCAGGTGACGCCCCGATGTGGAACTGAGAAACCAGGTCCCATGATGCCCATATGAGGACCTGAGTCACCAGGTCCAGTTGAGGTCCCTGTGGGAACCAGTCACCTCGTCCAGGTGAGGCCCAGGTGGGACCACACTCACCAGGTCCAGGTGAGGCCAAGTTATATAAGAGAGTATCCAGGTCCCAATAATGCCCAGGTAAGGACCAGAGTCAACAGGTCCAGAAGAGGCCCAAATATGGAATAGAGTCATTGTGTTCCAGGTGAGGCCAGATGGAGACCACAGGAACCAGGTCCAGTAGTGCCCCTTATGGGAACCAGAGCCTCCAGATCCAGGTGAGATCCAGGTGGGACCACAGTCCCAAGGTCCACTGAGGCGCAGGTGGCAACAGGATTCACCAAGTCCAGGTGAGGCCCAGGTGGCGACCAGTCACCAGATCCAGGTGAGGACCAGCTAAGGACCAGATTCACCAAGCCCAAGTGAAGCCCAACGGTTGACCAGATTCACCAGGTAAGGGTGAGTCCCAGAGGAGGAACCAGAGTAACCAGTTTAGTTTGAGGCCCAGAATGGGACCAGAGGTCCCTGGTCAAAGTGAGGCCCAGGTGTGGAATAGAGTATCCAGGTCCCAATGATGCCGCGGTGAGGACCAGAGTCACTAGGGCCATGCAGGCCCAGATGGAGAACAGAATCACTAGGTCCTAGTGAGGCATAGAAAAAGACCCCAGTCACCGGTATCAGGTGAACCCTTTGTGGGAACCAGAGCCACTCTATCCAGCTGTGTCCCAGGTCCATGTAAGGCCCACGTGAGGACCAGATTCATCAGGGCGAATTGAGGCATAGCTGGGGACAAGAGTCACCAGGTCTGGGTGCGGCCTAGGTGGGGCAAGATTCAGCAGTTCTGAGTTAGGTCAAAGTGGGGACGAGAGACACCAGGTCCAGGTGAGGCCAAACTGAGGACCAGAGGCACCAGATCCAGGTGAGGTCCATGTTGGAAAGAGAGTCACAGGGCCAGGAGAGGTCCAGGTGGGGACCAGAGTCACCAGATCCAAGTGAAGTCCAGGTGGGGACCAGAGTCACCAGATCCAGGTGAAGCCCAGGTGGGAACCAGAGTCACTAGGTCCCGATGAGGCCCAGGTGAGGACCAGAGTTACCAGGTACACGTGAGGCGCTTGTAGGTATCAGAGCCAACAGGTCCCTGTTAGGCAGGCTTCGGGACCATGGTCAAGAGTTCTACTTGAGGCCCAGTGTGGAACACTGTAACCAGGTCCAAGTGAGTCCCCGGTGGTGACAAGAGTCACCGGGTCGTGGTGAGGCCCAGGTGGGAACCAGGATCACCAGGTACAGGGGAGGCCCTTGAAAGAACCAGAGTCAACAGTTCGAGGTCAGGCGCAGGTGGCAACCAGGGTCAGCAGGTCCAAGTCAGGCCAAAGTGGGGTTCACACTCACTAGAGCACGGTGAGACCCACAGGCGACCAGAGTCACCTGGTCCAGGTGAGGTCCAGGTGTGGAACACAGTCACCGGGTCCCATTTTTGCCCAGTTGAGGACCATGGTCAACAGGGCCAGGTGAGGCCCAGATGGGAATCGGAGTGCCCAAATCCAGGTGAAGCCCAGGTTGGGACCATAGTCACCAGATCCAGGGTAGTCTCAGGTGCAGACCAGAATCACCAGGTCCAGGTGAGGTGCAGGTGGCAACCACACTCACCAGGTCCCGGTGAGGCCCTGGTGGGGACCAGAGTCACGAGGTACATGAGAAGCTAGAAACACTGCAGCCACCAGGTCCACATGATGTCCATGTGGGAACGAGAATCAACAGTTAGAGGTGAGGACCCTGTGGGAATCCGACTCACCATGTCCAGGTGAGATCCAGGTGGGAACCAGTGTCACCATGTCCAGGTGTGGCGAGGTGAAGACCAGAGATAATAGGTCCGGCTGGGTCACTGTTAGTGAACAGTGTAACCATATCCTGATGCTACCCAGGCGGGTAGAGAGACACCAGGTCCTGGTGAGGCCCAGGTGGGCCCAGAGACATGAGGTCCAGGTGAGGTCCCCATGGGAACCACAGTCACCACGTCAGGTGAGGCCATGCTTAGGATCACAGTCACCAGTTACAGGTGAGGTCCAGGTGGAGCCAGAATCACCTGGTACAGAAGAGGCCAAAGTCAAGACCACAGTTACCACGATCAGGTCAGTCCCCGTGGGGAATAGAGTAACCATGTCAGGATGATGCCCAGGAAGAACCAGACTCACCAGGTCCAGATGAGGCACAGGTGGGGAGCATATTCACTAGGTCCCGGTGAGGCCAAGTTGAGGACGAGAGTCACCAGGTCTAGTTGAGTCCTAGAGGGGTACCAGATTCACCTGGTCTAGATGACATCCAAATGGGGACCAAGTCACCATTTCAGGGTGAGGCCCAGAGTGGTTCCAGAGTCATCAAGTCCAGGTGAGTCTCAGGTGTGGAACAGAGTATCCAGGTCTTAATGATCCACAGTTGAGTACCAGAGTCAACAGATCTGGGTGAGGCCCAGTTAGGAACAGAGTCACCAGTTCCAGGTGAGGCCAAGAAAGTGTCCACAGCAATCAGGTCCAGGTGGGGAACAAAGTCACCAGGATTGGGTGAGGCCCAGATTGGGAACAGATTCACAATGTCCAGGTGATTCCCAGGTGATGACCAGAGTTACCAGTTCCGGATGAGGACCAGGTAAGGACCACATTCACCAGGTCCATGTGAGGCCCACGTGGGGACCTGTGTCACCAGGTATGGGTGAGGCCCAGGTAGCAAACCCACTCACCAGGTCAAGGTGAGTCCAACCTGCAGGCAATGCGGAGGAATCGTGTACCGAAGATGCCCATGTAGGGACCAGAGTTCCTGGTCCAGGTGAGGCCAACCTGCAGGCCATGCAGTGGAACCATGTCCCGATGATGCCCAGGTAGGGACCAGAGTAACCAGTTCCAAATGAGGCCCAGATGGAGCATATTCACTAGGTCCAGTTAGGGCCCAGTTGAGGACCAGAGTCACCAGATCTGGTTGAGGCCTAGACGGGTACCAGAATCACCTGGTCCAGGTGACATCCAGATGGGGACCAGAGTCCCTGATAGTGAACAGTGTAACCATAACCTGATGCTACCCAGATGGTTACCAGAGACACCAGATCCTGGTGAGTCTCAAGTGGGACCCGAGACATGAGGTCCATTTGAGGTCCCAATGGGAACTGCAGTCATCAGGTCAGGTGAGACCATGCTTAGGATGAGTCACCAGTTACAGGTGAGGCACAGGTTGAGCCAGAGTCACCTGGTACAGAAGAGGCCAAAGTCAGGACAAGAGTTACCAGGATCAGGTCAGTCCCAGTGGGGAATAGAGTAACCATGTCCCGATGATGCCCAGGAAGAACCAGAGTCACCAGGTCCAAATGAGGCGCAGGTGGGGAGCATATTCACCAGGTCCCGGTGAGGCCAAGTTGAGGACCAGAGTCACCAGTTCTAGTTGAGGCGTAGAGGGGTCCAGATTCACCTGGTCTAGGTGACATCCAGATGGGGACCAGAGTCACCATGTCAGCCTCACCTGGAATTGATGACTCTGGGCCAGGTCCTGGTGAGGCCCAGGTGGGACCAGAGACATGAGGTCCAGGTGAGGTCCCGATGGAAACTACAGTCACCAGGTTAGGGGAGGCCATGCTTAGGATCAGAGTCACCAGTTTCAGGTGAGGCCGAGGTGGAGCCAGAGTCACCTGGTACAGAAGAGGCCAAAGTCAGGACCAGAGTTACCAGGATCAGGTCAGTCCCAGTGGGGAATAAAGTAACCATGTCCCGATGATTCCCAGGTAGAATCAGAGTCGCCATGTCCAGATGAGTTTTGGTGGGGAGCATGTTCACTAGGTCCCGGTGAGGCCCAGTTGAGGACCAGAGTCACCAGGTCAAGTTGAGGCCTAGAGGGGTACCAGATTCACCTGGTCTAGGTGACATCCAGATGGGGACCAGAGTCACCATGTCAGGCTGAGGACCAGAGGGGATCCAGAGTCATCATGTGCAGGTGAGGCTCAGGTGTGTAACAGAGTATCCAGGTCATAATGGTCCACAGGTGAGGACCTGTGACCAGGAGAGTGATCAGATCTGGTTGACGCGCAGAAAGGATCAGAGTCACCAGTTCCAGGTGAGGCCAAGAAAGAGCCTCAGGTCAGCAATCAGGTCCACGTGGGGAACAAAGTAACCAGGGCTGGGTGAGGCCCAGATGGGGACCAGATTCACCAGGTCCAGGTGAGGCGAGGTGGTGACCGGAGCTGGGTGAGGACCAGGTAAGGACCAGTGTCACCAGGTCCAAGAGGCCCACGTGGGGACCTGAGTCACAAGGTATGGGTGAGGCCCAGGTGGCAACCCCACTCACCTGTTCCAGGTGAGGCCAACCTGCAGGCCAGAGTCAACAGATCCATGTGAGGCCCTAGTGGGGACCGGAGGCACCAGGTATATGTGAGTCTACAAGAACACCACAGTCACCAGGTCCAGGTATGGTTCATGTGGGAACGAGAGTCACCAGGTCCAGGTGAGACCCAGGTGGGGACCACAGTCACCAGGGCCAGATTGAGGCCTAGGTGGGGGGACCAGAGTCATCAGGACCAGGTGAGGCCAAAGTGTGGAGCAAAGTTATCATATCCAGGTGAGGCCCAGGTGGGGAACAGAGTAACCATGTCCCATTGATGCCAGGTGAGAAAAGAGTCACAAGGTCCAGACGAGGCCTATGTGTGAGTAGATTCACCAGGTCCTTTTGAGGCCCAGTTGAGGACCAGTGTCCCCATCTCAGGGTCAGTCCCAGAGGGGGACCAGAGTCACCCGGTTCTGGTGACATCCATTTGGGGACCATAGTCACCACATCAGGGTGAGGCCCAGAGGGGGACGAGAATCACTAGGTCCAGGTGAGGCCCCGATGTGGAATTGAGAAACCAGGTCCCATGTTGCCCATATGAGGACCTGAGTCACGATGTCCAGATGAGGTCCGTGTGGGAACCAGTCACCTCGTCCCGGTGAGGCCAGGTGGGACTACATTCACCAGTTCTAGGTGAGCACCTTGTGGGAACCAGAGCCACTCTATCCAGCTGAGTCCCATGTCCATGTGAGGCCCACGTGAGGACCAGATTCATCAGGTCGAATTGAGGCATAGCTGGGGACAAGAGTCAACAGGTGTGGGTGCGGCCTAGGTGGGGCAAGATTCAGCAGTTCTGAGTTAGGTCCAAGTGGGGACGAGAGACACCAGGTCCAGGTGAGGCCAAAATGAGTACCAGAGTCACCAGATCCAGGTGAGGTCCATGTTGGAAAGAGAGTCACCTGGTCCAGGAGAGGTCCATGTGGGGACCAGAGTCACCAGATCCAGGTGAAGTCCAGGTGGGACCAGAGTCACCTGATCCAGGTGATACAAAGGTGGGGACCACAGTCACCAGTTCCAGATGAGGCCCAGGTTAGGACCAGAGTTACCAGGTACACGTGAGGCCTCGGTGGAGATCAGAGGCAACAGGTCCATATGAGGCCGGCTTGAGGACCATGGTCAACAGGTCTACGGAGGCCCAGGTGTGGAACTCAGTAAGCAGGTCCAGGTGAGTCCCCGGTGGTGAAAAGAGTCACCACATCCAGGTGAGGCCCAGGTGGAGAACAGGATCACCAGGTACAGTGGAGGCCCTTGAATAAAGCAGAGTCAACAGTTCGTGGTCAGGCGCAGGTGTCAACCAGGAACAGCAGGTCCAATTCAGGCCAAAGTGGGGTTCACAGTCACTAGGGCACGGTGAGACCCAGAGGGGGACCAGTGTCACCTGGTCTATGTGAGGTCCAGTTGTGGAACACAGTCACCGGGTGCCAAATTTGCCCAGTTGAGGACCATGGTCAACAGGGCCAGGTGAGGCCCAGATGGGGACCGGAGTCCCCAAATCCAGGTGACGCCCAGGTGGGGACCACTGTCACAATATCCAGGGTAGTCTCAGGTGCAGACCAGAATCACCAGGTCCAGGTGAGGGGCAGGTGGCAACCACACTCACCAGGTCCCGGTGAGGCCCTGGTGGGGACCAGAGTCACGAAGTACATGAGAAGCTAGAAACACTGCAGCCACCAGGTCCACATGATGTCCATGTGGGAACGACAATCACCAGTTACACATGAAGACCAGGTGTGGATCCGACTCACCATGTCCAGGTGAGACCCAGGTGGGAACCAGTGTCACCATGTCCAGTTGTGGCCCAGGTGAAGACCAGAGTTAATAGGTCCGGCTGGGTCACTGCTAGTGAACAGTGTAACCATATCCTGATGCTACCCAGGTGCGTACCAGAGACACCAGGTCCTAGTGAGGCCCAGATGGGACCAGAGACATGAGGTCCAGGTGAGGTCCCGATGGGAACCACAGTCAGCAGGTCAGGTGAGGCCATGCTTAGGATCAGACTCACCAGTTACAGGTGAGGCCCAGGTGGAGCCAGAGTCACCTGGTACAGAAGAGGCCAAAGTCAGGTCCAGAGTTACCAGGATCAGGTCAATCCCAGTGGGGAATAGAGGAACCATGTCCCGATGATGCCCACGTAGAACCGGAGTCAACAGGTCCAGATGAGGCGCAGGTGGGGAGCATTTTCACTAGGTCCTGGTGAGGCCCAGTTGAGGACCAGAGTCACCAGGTCTAGTTGAGGCCTAGAGGGTTACCAGATTCACCTGGTCTAGGTGACATCCAGATGGGGACCAGAGTCACCACGTCAGGGTGAGGCCCAGAGTGGGAGGAGATCACTAGGTCCAGTTGAGGCCCCGATATGGAACTGAACTAGGTCCCATGAAGCCCATGTGATGACCTGAGTCACCAGGTCCAGGTGAGGTCCCTGTGGGAACCAGTCACCTCGTCTAGGTGCGTCCTAGGTGGGACCACAGTCACCAGATGCAGGTGAGGCCAAGAAGGAGTCAAAACAATCAGGTCCAGGTGGGGAACAAAGTCGCCAGGACTGGGAAGGCTCAGATGGGGACCAGAAACACAAGGTCAAGGTGATTCCCAGGTGATGACCGGAGTTACCAGTTCCGGGTGAGGACCAGGTAAGGACCAGATTCACCAGGTCCAACTGAGGATCACGTGGGGACCTGTATCACCAGGCATGGGTGAGGCCCAAGTGCCAACCACAGTCACCAGGTCCAAGTGAGGCCATCTTGCAGGCCTTGCAGTGGAACCATGTCCCGATGATGCCCATCTAGGGACCAGAGTTACCAGGTCCATGTGAGGCCAAACTGCAGGCCAGAGTCACCAGATCTCGGTGGGGACCGGAGTCACCAGGTAAATGTGAGTCTACAAGAACACCACACTCACCAGGTCCAGGTGTGGTTCATCTGGGAACGAGAGTCTCCAGGTCCAGGTGAGACCCAGGTGGGGACCATAGTCACCAGGTCCAGATTGAGGCCTAGGTGGGGGGACCAGATTCATCAGGACCAGTTGAGGCCAAAGTGTGGAGCAAAGTTATCATGTCCAGGTGAGGCCCAGGCAGGGAACAGAGTAACCATGTCCCATTGATGCCAGGTGGGAAAAGAGTCACAAGGTCCAGACGAGGCCTAAGTGAGGAGTAGATTCACCAGGTCCTGTTGAGGCCCAGCTGAGGACCAGTGTCCCCAGCTCCGGGTGATCCCAGAAGGGGACCAGAGTCACCCGGTTCTGGTGATATCCAGGTGGGGTCCAGAGTCACCACGTCCGGGTGAGGCCCAGAGGGGGACGAGAATCACTAGGTCCAGGTGAGGCCCCGATGTGGACCTGAGAAACCAGGTCCCATGATGCCCATATGAGGACCTGAGTCACCAGGTCCAGGTGTGGTCCATATGGGAACCAGTCACCTCGTCCAGGTGAGTCCCATGTGGGACCACAATCACCAGGTCCAGGTGAGGCCAAGGAATGTAAGAGAGTATCCAGGTCCCAATGATGCCCAGGTAAGGACCAGAGTCACCAGGTCCAGCAGAGGCCCAAATATGGAGCAGAGTCAATGTGTTCCAGGTGAGGCCAGATGGAGACCACAGGAACCAGGTGCAGGAGAGCCCCATATGGGAACCAGAGTCACCAGATCCAGGTGAGGTCCAGGTGGGAACACAGTCTCAAAGTCCAGGTGAGGCACAGGTGGCAAGAGAATTCACCAGTTACAGGTGAGGCCCAGGTGGAGCCAGAGTCACCTTGTACAGAAGAGGCCAAAGTCAGGACCAGAGTTACCAGGATCAGGTCAGTCCCCGTGTGGAATAGAGTAAGCATGTCCCGATCATGCCCAGGTAGACCCAGAGTCACCAGGTCCAGATGAGGTGCAGGTGGGGAGCATATTCACTAGGTCCCGGTTAGGCCAAGTTGAGGACCAGATTCACCAGGTCTACTTGAGGCCTAGAGGGGTACCAGATTCACCTGGTCTAGGTGACATCCAGATGGGGACCAGAGTCACCAGGTCAGGGTAGAGGCCCAGAGATGTTCTAGAGTCATCATGTCCACTTGAGGCTCAGTTGTGGAACAGAGTCACCAGGTACCAATGAGGCCCAGTTGAGGACCAGATTCACCAGGTCTGGGTGACTCGCAGATAGGATCAGAGTCACCAGTTCCAGGTGAGGCCAAGTAGGAGTCCACAGCAATCAGGTCCAGGTGGGGAACAAAGTCACCAGGACTGCGTGAGGCCCAGATGGGGACCAGATTCACCAGGTCCAGGTGAAACCCAGGTGGTGACCAGAGTCCCCGGGTGTAGGAGAGGACCAGGTAAGGACCAATTCACCAGGTAGAAGAGGACCACGTGGGGACCTGAGTCACCAGGTATGGGTGAGTCTGAGGTGGCAACCCCACTCACCAGGTCCAGGTGAGGGAAACCTGCAGGCCAAAGTCACCAGATCCACGTGATGCCCTAGCGAGGACCAGAGTCACCATGTAAATGTGAGTCTACAAGAACACCACAGTCACCAGGTCCAGGTGTGGTTCATGTGGGAACGAGAGTCACCAGGTCCAGGAGAGACCCCGGTGGTGACAAGAGTCACCAGGTCCAGGTGAGGCCCAGGTGGGAACCAGGATCACCAGGTACAGGGGAGGCCATTGAAAGAACCAGTGTCAACAGTTCGAGGTCAGGCGCAGGTGGCAACCAGGGTCAGCAGGACCAAGTCAGGCCAAAGTGGGGTTCACAGTCACTAGAGCACGGTGAGACCCAGAGGGGGACCAGAGTCACCTAGTCCAGGTGATGTCCAGGTGTGGAAACAGTCACCGGGTCCCAATTTTGCCTAGTTGAGGACCATGGTCAACAGGGCCAGGTGAGGCCCAGATGGGTATCGGAGTGCCCAAATCCAGGTGAAGCCCAGGTTGGGACCATAGTCACCAGATCCAGGGTAGTCTCAGGTGCAGACCAGAATCACCAGGTCCAGGTGAGGTGCAGGTGGCAACCACACTCACCAGGTCCCGGTGAGGCCCTGGTGGGGACCAGAGTCACGAGGTACATGAGAAGCTAGAAACACTGCAGCCACCAGGTGAACATGATGTCCATGCTGGAATGAGAATCACCAGGTACAGTTGAGGACAAGGTGGGGATCCGACTCACCATGTGCAGGTGAGACCCAGGTTGGAACCAGTGTCACCATGTCCAGGTGTGTCCCAGGTGAAGACCAGACTAAATAGGTCCGGCTGGGTCACTGTTAGTGAACAGTGTAACCATATCCTGATGCTACCCAGGTGGGTACCAGAGACACCATGTCCTGGTGAGGCCCAGGTGGGACCAGAGACACTAGGTCCAGGTGAGGTCCCGATGGGAACCACAGTCACCAGGTCAGGTGAGGCCATGCTTAGGATCAAAGTCACCAGTTGCAGGTGAGGCCCAGGTGGCGCCAGAGTCACCTGGTACAGAAGAGGCCAAAGTCAGGACCAGAGTTACCAGGATCAGGTCAGTCCCAGTGTGGAATGGAGTAACCATGTCCCGATGATGCCCAGGTAGAACCAGAGTTACCAGGTCCAGAATAGGCGCAGGTGGGGAGAATATTCACTAGGTCCCGGTGAGGCCCAGTTGAGGACCAGAGTCACCAGGTCTAGTTGAGGCCTAGAGGGGTACCAGATTCGCCTGGTCTATGTGACATCCAGATGGGGACCAGAGTCACCATGTCAGGCTGAGGCCCAGAGTGGATCCAGAGTCATCATGTCCAGGTGAGGCTCAGGTGTGGAACAGAGTATCCAGGTCATAATGGTCCACAGGTGAGGACCAGAGTCACCAGATCTGGGTGAGGCCCAGTTAGGATCAGAGTCACTAGTTTCAGGTGAGGGCCAAGAATGAGTACACAGCAATCAGGTCCAGGTGGGAATAAAGTCACCAGGACTAGATGAGGCCCAGATGGGGACCAGATTCACCAGGCCCAGGTGATTCCCTAGTGGTGACCAGAGTTACCAGTTCCGGGTGACCACCAGGTAAGGACCAGATTCACCAGGTCCAACTGAGGCCCACGTGGGGACCTGTGTCACCAGGCATGGATGAGGTCCAGGTGACAAAGCACTCACCAGGTCCAGGTGAGGCCAACCTGCAGGCCATACAGAGGAACCAGGTCCCGATGATGCCCAGGAAGGAACGAGAGTTACCAGGTCCAGGTGAGGCCAACCTGCAGGCCATGCAGTGGAACCATGTCCCGATGATGCCCAGGTAGGGACCAGAGTTACCAGGTCCAGGTGAGGCCAACCTGCAGGTCATGCAGTGGAACCATGTCCCGATGATGCCCAGGTAGGGACCAGAGTCACCAGGTCCAAATGAGGCCCAGATGGAGCATATTCACTAGCTCCAGGTGAGGCCCATTGAGGACCAGAGTCACCAGACCTGGTTGAGGCCTAGAGGGGTACCAGAATCCCCTGTTCCAGGTGACATCCCGATGGAGACCAGAGTCACCAGGGAAGGGTGAGGCTCAGAGAGGTTCCAGAGTCATCATGTCCAGGTGAGGCTCAGGTGTAGAACAGAGTCACCATGTACCAATGTTGCCCAGGTGAGGACCAGAGTCACCAGGTCTGGGTGACGCGCAGATATGATCAGAGTCACCAGTTCCAGGTGAGGCCAAGAAAGAGTCCACAGCAATCAGGTCCAGGTGGGCAACAAAGTCACCAGGACTGGGTGAGACCCAGATGGGGACCAGATTCACCAGATCCAGGTGCGGCCCAGTTGGTGACCAGAGTCCCCGGGTCTGGGAGAGGACCAGATATTAACCAGATTCACCAGGTCCAAGAAGCCCACGTGTGGACCTGAGTCAACACGTATGGGTGAGGCCCATGTGGCAACCCGACTCACGAGGTCCAGGTGAGGCTAACCTGCAGGTCAGAGTCTCCAGATCCAGGTGAGGCCCTAGTGGGGACCGGAGTCACTAGGTAAATGTGAGTCTACAGGAACACCACAGTCACCAGGTCCAGGTGTGGTTCATCTGGGAACGAGAGACACCAGGTCCAGGTGAGACCCATGTGGGGACCACAGTCACCAGGTCCAGATTGAGGCCTAATGTGGGGACAAGAGTCATCAGGACCAGTTGAGGCCAAAGAATGAAGCAAAGTCATCATGTCCAAGTGAGGCCCAGGTGGGCAACAGTGTAACCATGTCCCATTGATGCCAGGTGGGAAAAGAGTCACAAGGTCCAGACGAGGGCTAAGTGAGGAGTAGATTCAACAGATCCTGTTGAGGCCCAGTTGACCACCAGTGTCCCCAGCTCCGGGTAAGTCCCAGGGGGGGACCAGAGTCACCCGGTTCTGGTGATATCCAGGAGGGGACCAGAGTCACCACGTCAGGGTTAGGCCCAGAGGGGGACGAGATTCACTAGATCCCGGTGAGGCCACAATGTGGAACTGAAACCAGGTCCCATGATTCCCATATGAGGACCTGAGTCACCAGGTCCAGGTGAGGTCCATGTGGGAACCAGTCACTTCGTCCAGGTGAGGCCCAGGTGGGACCACAGTCTACAGTTCCAGGTGAGGCCCAGGAATATAATGAGTATCCAGGTCCCAATGATGCCCAAGTAAGGACCAGAGTGAACAGGTCCAGCAGAGGCCCAAATATGGATCAGAGTCATTTTGTTCCAATTGATGCCTGATGGAGACCACAGGAACCAGGTCCAGGAGAGCCCCATATGGGAACCAGAGCCACCAAGTCCAGGTGACTTCCAGGTGGGACCAGAGTCACAAGGTCCAGGTGAGGCACAGGTGCAACAGGATTCACCAAGTCCAGGTGAGGCCCAGGTGGCGACCAGTCACCAGATCCAAGTGAGGACAAGCTAAGGACCAGATTCACCAGGCCCAAATGAAGCCCAAGGGGTGACCAGAGTCACCAGGTAAGGGTCATTCCCAGAGGGGTAACCAGAGTAACCAGTTTAGTTTGAGGCCAAGAATGTGACCAGAGGTCCCTAGTCAGAGTGAGGCCCAGGTGTGGAATAGTGTATCCAGGTCCCAATGATGCCTGAAAGGACCATAGTCACTAGGGCCATGCAGGCCCAGATGGGGAACAGAATCACTAGATCCTGGTGAGGCATAGAATAAGACCACAGTCAGCAGTATCATTTGAGTCCCTTGCGGGAACCAGAGCCACTCTATCCAGCTGAGTCCCAGGTGACGTGAGGCTCACGTAAGGACCAGATTCATTAGGTCGAAATGAGGCATACCTGGGGACAAGAGTCACCAGGTATGGGTGCGGCCTAGGTGGGGCAAGATTCAGCAGTTCTGAGTTAGGTCAAAGTAGGGACGAGAGACGTCAGGTCCAGGTGAGGCCAAACTGAGGACCAGAGTCACCAGATCCAGGTGTGGTCCATGTTGGAAAGAGAGTCAGCAGGTCCAAGAGAGGTCCAGGTGGGGACCAGAGACACCAGATTCAGGTGAAGTCCAGGTGGGGACCAGAGTCACCAGATCCAGGTGAAGCCCAGGTGGGGATCAGAGTCACTAGGTCCAGTTGAGGCCCAGGTGAGGACCAGAGTTACCAGGTACACATGAGGCCCCGGTGGGGATCAAGGCAACAGGTCCATGTGAGGCCGGTTTGGGGACCATGGTCAACTGGTCTACTTGAGGCCCTGGTGTGGAATACAGTAAGCAGGTCCAGGTGAGTCCCCGGTGGTGACAAGAGTCACCACGTCCAGGTGAGTCCCAGGTGGGGACCAGGATCACCAGGTACAGGGGAGGCCCTTGAAAGAACCAGACTCAACAGGTCGAAGTCAAGCGCAGGTCGCAACCAGGGTCAGCAGGTCCAAGTCAGGCCAAAGTGGGGTTCACAGTCATTAGGGCACGGTGAGACCCAGAGGGGGACCAGAGACACCAGATCCAGGTGAGGTGCATGTTGGAAAGAGAGTCACCAGGTCCGGGAGAGGTCCAGGTGGGGACCAGAGTAACCAGATCCACGTGAAGCCCAGGTGGGGACCAGAGTCACTAGGTCCCGATGAGGCCCAGGTGAGGACCTGAGTTACCAGGTACATGTGAGGCCCCGGTGGGGATCAGAGGCAACAGGTCCATGTGAGGCCGGCTTGGGGACCATGGTCAACAGGTCTACTTGAGGCCCTGGTGTGTAACACAGTAAGCAGGTCCAGGTGAGTCCCCGGTGGTGAAAAGTGTCACCACGTCCAGGTGAGGCCCAGGTGGGGACCAGGATCACCAGGTACAGTTGAGGCCCTTGAAAGAACTAGAGTCTACTGGCACAAAAACAGACACATAGATCAGTGAAACAGAATAGAGAATCCAGAAGTGGACCCTGAACTTTATGGGCAACTAATATTCGATAAAGGAGGAAAGACTATCCATTGGAAGAAAGACAGTCTCTTCAATAAATGGTGCTGGGAAAATTGGACATCCACATGCAGAAGAATGAAACTAGACCACTCTCTTTCACCATACACAAAGATAAACTCAAAATGGATGAAAGATCTAAATGTGAGACAAGATTCCATCAAAATCCTAGAGAAGAACACAGGCAACACCCTTTTTGAACTCGGCCATAGTAACTTCTTGCAAGATACTCCACGAAGGCAAAAGAAACAAAAGCAAAAATGAACTATTGGGACTTCATCAAGATAAGAAGCTTTTGCACAGCAAAGGATACAGTCAACAAAACTCAAAGACAACCTACAGAATGGGAGACGATATTTGCAAATGACATATCAGATAAAGGACTAGTTTCCAAGATCTATAAAGAACTTATCAAACACAACACCAAAGAAACAAACAATCCAATCATGAAATGGGCAAAAGACATGAACAGAAATCTCACAGAGGAAGACATAGACATGGCCAACATGCACATGAGAAAATGCTCTGCATCACTTGCCATCAGGGAAATACAAATCCAAACCACAATGAGATACCACCTCACACCACTGAGAATGGGGAAAATTACCAAGACAGGAAACAACCAATGTTGGAGAGGATGCGGAGAAAAGGGAATCCTCATACACTGTTGGTGGGAATGTGAACTGGTGCAGCCACCCTGGAAAACTGTGTGGAGGTTCCTCAAACAGTTAAAAAAATACCTGCCCTACGACCCAGCAATTGCACTGTTGGGGTTTTTCCCCAAAGAGACAAATGCAATGAAACGCCGGGACACCTGCACCCCGATGTTTATAGCAGCAATGGCCACGATAGCCAAACTGTGGAAGGAGCCTCGGTGTCCAACGAAAGATGAATGGATAAAGAAGATGTGGTTTATGTATACAATGGAATATTACTCAGTTATTAGAAATGACAAATACCCACCATTTGCTTCAACGTGGATGGAACTGGAGGGTATTATGCTGAGTGAAGTAAGCCAGTCGGATAAAGACAAACATTATATGTGCTCATTCATTTGGAGAATATAAATAATAGTGAAAGGGAATATAAGGGAAGGGGGAAGAAATGTGTGGGAAATAACAGAAAGGGAGACAGAACGTAAAGACTGCTAACTCTGGGAAACGAACTAGGGGTGGTAGAAGGGGAGGAGGGCGGGGGATGGGAGTGAAAGGCTGAGGGGCACTGGGGGTTATTCTGTATGTTAGTAAATAGAACACCAATAATAAAAAATAAATTAAAAAAAGAAAAAAGAAAGAACCAGAGTCAACAGGTCGAAGTCAAGCGCAGGCGGCAACCAGGGTCAGCAGGTCCAAGTCAGGTCAAAGTGGGGTTCACAGTCATTAGGGCTCGGTGAGACCCATAGGGGGACCAGAGTCACCTGGTCCAGGTGAGGTCCGTTTGTGGAACACAGTCACCGGGCCCCAAATGTGTCCAGTTTAGGACCATGGTCAACAGGGCCAGGTGAGGCCCAGATGGGCCCGGAGTCCCCAAATCCAGGTGAAGACCAGGTGGGGACCACAGTCACCAGATCCAGGGTAGTCTCGGGTGCAGACCAGAATCACCAGATCCAGGTGAGGTGCAGGTGGCAACCAGACTCACCAGGTCCCGGGTAGGTCCTGGTGGGGACCAGAGTCACGAGGTACATGAGAAGCTAGAAACACTACAGCCAAAAGGTCCCCATGATGTCCATGTGGGAACGAGAATCACCAGTTACAGGTGAGTACCAGTTGGTGAACTGACTCTCCATGTAGAGGTGAGTCCCAGGTGGGAACCAGTGTCACCATGTCCAGTGTGGCCCAGGTGAAGACCAGAGTTAATAGGTCCGGTTGTGTCACTGTTAGTGAACAGTGTAACCATATCCTGATGCTACCCAGGTGGTTAACAGAGACACCAGGTCCTGGTGAGGCCCAGGTGGGACCAGAGACATGAGTTCCAGGTGAGGTCCCACTGGGATCCACAGTCACCACGTCAGGTGAGGCCATATTAGGATCAGAGTCACCAGTTACAGGTGAAGCCCAGGTGGATCAGAGTCACCTGGTACAGAAGAGGCCAAAGTCAGGAACAGAGTTACCAGGATCAGGTCAGTCCCATTGGGGTATAGAGTAACCATGTCCCGGTGATGCCAAGGTAGACCCAGAGTCAACAGGTCCAGATGAGGCGCAGGTGGGGAGCATATTCACTAGGTCCCGGTGAGGCCCAGTTGAGGACCAGAGTCACCAGGTCTAGTTGAGGTCTAGAGGGGTACCAGATTCACCTGGTCTAGGTGACATCCAGATGGGGACCAGAGTCACCATGTCAGGCTGAGGCCCAGAGGGGTTCCAGAGTCATCATGTCCAGGTGAGGCTCAGGTGTGGAACAGAGTATCCAGGTCATAATGGTCCACAGGTGAGGACCAGAGTCACCAGATCTCAGAGAGGCCCAGTTAGGATCAGAGTCACTGGTTCCAGTTGACGCCAAGAAGGAGTCCACAGCAATCAGGTCCAGGTGGGGAAAAAATTCACCAGGACTGGGTGAGGACTAGATGCGGACCAGATTCACCAGGTCATGGTTATTCCCAGGTAGTGACCAGAGTTACCGTTCCAGGTGAGGACCAGGTAAGGACCAGATTCACCAGATCCAAGTGAGGCACACGTGCGGACCTGTGTCACCAGGTATGGGTGAGGTCCAGGTGACAACCCTACTCACCAGGTCCATGTGAGGACAACCTGCTGGCCATGCAGAGGAACCGTGTCTCGATGATGCCCACGTAGGGACTAGAGTTACCAGGTCCAGGTGATGCCAACCTGCAGGCCATGCAGTGGAACCATGTCCCGATGATGCCCAGGTAGGGACCAGAGTCACCAGGTCCAAATGAGGACAGATCGAGCATATTCACTAGGTGCAGGTGAGGCCCAGTTGAGGACCAGAGTCACCAGATCTGGTTGAGACCTAGAGGGGTAGCAGATTCACCTGGTCCCGGTGACATCCACATGGGGACCAGAGTCACCAGGTCAGGGTGAGGCCTAGAGAGGTTGCAGAGTCATCATGTCCAGGTGAGGCTCAGGTGTGGAACAGAGTCATCAGGTACCAATTATGCCCAGGTGAGGACCAGAATCACCAGGTATGGGTGACGCGCAGATAGGATCAGAGTCACCAGATCCAGATATGGCCCAGAAAGAGTCCACAGCAATCAGGTCCAGGTGGGGAACAAAGTCACCAGGACTGGGTGAGGCCCAGATGGGGACCAGATTCAACAGGACCAGGTGAGGCCCAGATGGTGACCAGAGTCCCCGACTCTGGGAGAGGACCAGGTAAGGACCAGATTCACCAGCTCCAAGAGGCCCACAGGGGACCTGAGTCACCAGGTATGGATGAGGCCCAGGTGGCAACCCCAATCACCAGGTCCAGGTGAGGCCAACCTGCAGGCCAGAGTCACCAGATCCAGGTGAGAACTTAGTGTGGACCAGAGTCACCAGGTAAATGTGAGTCTACAAGAAAACCACAGTCACCAGGTCCAGTTTTTATTCATGTGGGAACGAGAGTCACCAGGTCCAGGTGAGACCCAGGTGGGGACCACAGTCACCAGTACAGATTGAGGCCTAGGTGGGTGGACCAGTGTCATCAGGACCAGTAGAGGCCAAAGTGTGGAGCAAAGTTATCATGTCCAGGTGAGGCCCAGGTGGAGAACAGAGTAACCATGTCCCACTGATGCCAGGTGGAAAAAGTGTCACAAGGTCCAGACGAGGTCTAAGTAAGGAGTAGATTCACTAGGTCCTGTTGAGGCTCAGTCGAGGACCTGTGGGGGGACCAGAGTCACCCGGTTCTGGTGGTATCCAGGTGGTGACCAGAGTCAGCACGTCACGGTGAGGCCCAGAGTGGGACGAGAATCACTAGGTCCAGTGAAGCCCCGATGTGGAATTGAGAAACCAGGTTCCATGGTGCCATAAGAGGACCTGAGTCACCAGGTCCATGTGAGGCCCCTGTGGGAACCAGTCACCTCGTCCAGGTGAGGCCCAGGTGGGACCACAATCACAAGGTCCAGGTGAGGCCCAGGTATATAAGAGAGTATCCAGGTCCCAATGATGCCAAGTTAAGGACCAGAGTCAACAGGTCCAGGAGAGGCCCAAATATGGATCAGAGTCATTGTGTTCCAGGTGAGGCCAGATGGAGACCACAGGAATCAGTTACAGGAGAGCCCCATATGGGAACCAGAGCCACCAGATCCAGGTGAGGTCCATGTGGGACCACAGTCACAAGGTCCAGGGGAGGCGCAGGTGGCAACAGGATTCACCAAGTCCAGGTGAGGCCCAGTTGGCGATCAGTCACCAGATCCAGGTGCGGACCAGCTAAGGACCAGATTCACCAGGCCCAAGTGAAGCCCAAGGGGTGACCAGAGTCACCAGGTATGGGTGAGGCCCAGAGGGGGAACCAGAGTAACCAGTTTAGTTTGAGGCCCAGAATGGGACCAGAGGTCACTGGTCAAAATGAGGCCCAGGTGTGGAGTAGAGATTCCAGGTCCCAAAGACGCCTGGGTGAGGACTAGAGTCACTAGGGCCATGCAGGCCCAGATGGGGAACAGAATCACTAGGTCCTGTTGAGGCATAGAATAAGACCACAGTCAGCAGTATCACGTGAGACCCTTGAGGGAACCAGAGCCACTCTATCCAGCTGAGTCCCAGGTCCATGTGAGGCCCATGTGAGGACCAGATTCATCAGGTCGAATTGAGGCAACGCTGGGGACAAGAGTCACCAGGTCTGGGTGCGGCCTAGGTGGGGGAAGATTCAGCAGTTCTGAGTTAGGTCAAAGTGGGGACGAGAGACACCAGGTCCAGGTGAGGCCAAACTGAGGACCAGAGTCACCAGATCCAGGCGAGGTCCATGTTGGAAAGAGAGTCACCAGGTCAATGAGAGGTCCAGGTGGGGCCAGAGTCACCAGATCCAGTTGAAGTCCAGGTGGGGACCAGAGTCACCAGATCCAGGTGAAGCCCAGGTGGGGACCAGAGTCACTAGGTCCAGATGAGGCCCAGGTGAGGACCAGAGTTACCAGGTACACGTGAGGCCCCGGTGAGATCAGAGGCAACAGGTCCATGTGAGGCCGGTTTGGGGACCATGGTCAACAGGTCTATTTGAGTTCCAGGATTGGAACACAATAACCAGGTCCAGGTGAGTCCCCGGTGGTGACAAGAGTCACCACGTCCAGTTGAGGCCCAGGTGGGGACCAGGATGACCAGGTACAGGGGAGGCCCTTAAAAGAACCAGAGTCTACAGTTCGAGGTCAGGCACGGGTGGCAACCAGGGTCAGCAGGTCCAAGTCAGGCCAAAGTGGGGTTCACAGTCACTAGGGCACGGTGAGACCCAGAGGGGGACCAGAGTCACCTGGTCCAGGTGAGGTCCAGTTGTGGAACACAGTCAACGGGTCCCAATTTTGCCCAGTTGAGGACCACGGTCAACTGAGCCAGGTGAGGCCCAGATGGGGACCGGAGTCCCCAAATCCAGGTGAAGCCCAGGTGGGGACCACAGTCACCAGATCCAGGGTAGTCTCGGTTACAGACCAGAATCACCACGTCCAGGTCAGGTGCAGGTGGCAACCACACTCACCACGTCCCGGTGAGGCCTTGGTGGGGATCAGAGCCACGAGGTACATGAGAAGCTAGAAACACTGCAGCCACCAGGTCCACATGATGTCCATGTGGGAACGAGAATCACCAGTTTCAGGTGAGGACCATTGGGGATCCCACTCACCATGTCCAGGTGAGACCCAGGTGGGAACCAGTGTCACCATGTCCAGTGTGGCCCAGGTGAATACCAGAGTTAATAGGTCCGGCTGCGTCATTGTTAGTGAACAGTTTAACAATATCCTGATGCTACCAAGGAGGGTACCAGAGACACCAGGTCCTGGTGAGGCTCAGGTGGGACCGGAGACATGAGGTCCATGTGACGTCCCGATGGGAACCACAGTCACCAGGTCAGGTGAGGCCATGCTTAGGATCAGAGTCACCAGTTACAGGTTAGGCCCAGGTGGAGCCAGAGTCACCTGGTACAGAAGAGGCCAAAGTCAGGAGCAGAGTTACCAGGATCAGGTCAGTCCCAGTGGGGAATAGAGTAACCATGTCCCGATGATGCCCAGGGAGAACCAGAGTCACCAGGTCCATATGAGGCGCAGGTGGGGAGCATGTTCACTAGGTCCTGGTGAGGCCCAGTGGAGGACCAGAGTCACCAGGTCAAGTTGAGGCCTAGAGGGGAACCAGGTTAACCTTGTCTAGGTGATATCCAGAAGGGGACCAGCGTCACCATGTCAGGGTGAGGCATAGAGGGGATCCAGAGTCATCATGTCCAGGTGAGTCTCAGGTGTGGAGCAGAGTATCCAGGTCATAATGGTCCACAGGTGAGGACCAGAGTGACCAGATCTGGGTGACGCGCAGATAGGATCAGAGTCACAAATTCCAGGTGAGGCCAAGAAAGAGTCCACAGAAATCAGGTCCAGGTGGGGAACAAAGTCACCAGGACTGGGTGAGGCCCAGATGGGGACCAGATTCACCAGGTCCAGGTGAGGCCCAGGTGGTGACCAGAGTCCCTGGGTCTGGGAGAGGACCAGGTAAGGACCAGATTCACCAGGTTCAAGAGGCCCACGTGGGGAATTAGTCACCAGTTATGGGTTAGGCCCAGGTGGCAACCCCACTTACCAGGTCCAGGTAATGCCAACCTGCAGGCCAGAGTCACCAGATCCAGGTGAGTCCCTAGTGGGGACCGGAGTCACCAGGTAAATGTGAGTCTACAAGAATACCACAGTCACCAGGTCCAGGTGTGGTTCATGTGGGAACGAGAGTCACCAGATCCAGGTGAGACCCAGGTGGGGACCACAGTCACCAGGTGCAGTTTGTGGCTTACGTGGGGGGACCAGAGTCATCAGGTCCATTTGAGGCCAAAGTGTGCAGCAAATTTATCATGTCCAAGTGAGGCCCAGGTGGGGAACAGAGTAACCATGTCTCATTTATGCCAGGTGGGAAAAGAGTCAGAAGGTCCAGATGAGGCCTAAGTGAGGAGTAGATTCACCAGGTCCTTTTGAGGCCAGGTTGAGGACCAGTGTCACCAGCTCCGGGTGAGTCCCAGAGGGGGACCAGAGTCACCCGGTTCTGGTGATATCCAGGTGGGGACCAGAGTCACCACGTCAGGGTGAGGCCCAGACGGGGACGAGAATCACTAGGTCCAGGTGAAGCCCTGATGTGGAACTGAGAAACCAGGTCCCATGATGCCCATTTGAGGACCTGAGTCACCAGGTTCAGGTGAGGGCCCTGTGGGAACCAGTGACCTCATCCCGGTGAGGCCCAGGTGGGACCACAGTCTCAAGGTCCAGGTGAGGCTCAGGTATATAAGAGAGTATCCAGGTCCCAATGATGGCCAGGTAAGGACGAGAGTCAACAGGTCCATGAGAGGCCCAAATATGGATCAGAGTCATTGTGTTCCAGGTGAGGCCAGATGGAGACCACAGGAACCAGGTCCAGGAGAGCCCCATATGGGAACCAGAGACAACAGATCGAGGTGAGGTCCACGTGGGACCACAGTTACAAGTTCCAGGTGAGGCGCTGTTGGCACCAGGGTTAACCTAGTCCAGGTGAGGCCCAGGTGGCGACCAGTCACCAGATCCAGGTGAGGACCAGCTAAGTACCAGATTCACCAGGCCCATGTGAAGCCCAAGGGGTGACCAGAGTCACCAGGTAAGGGTGAGGCCCAGAGGGGGAACCAGAGTAAACAGTTTAGTTTGCGGCCCAGAATGGGAACAAAGGTCCCTGTTCAAAGTGAGGCCCAGATGTGGAATAGAGTATCCAGGTCCCAATGGTTCCTGGGTTAGGACTAGAGTCACTAGGGCCATGCAGGCCCAGATGGGGAACAGAATCACTAGGTCCTGGTGAGGCATAGAAAAAGACCACAGTCAGTAGGATCAGGTGAGCCCCTTGTGGGAACCAGAGCCACTCTATCCAGGTGAGTCCCAGGTCCATGTGAGGCCCACGTGAGGACCAGATTCATCAGGTCGAATTGAGGCATAGCTGGGGACAAGAGTCACCAGGTCTGGGTGCGGCCTAGGTGGGGCAAGATTCAGCAGTTCTGAGATAGGTCAAAGTGGGGACGAGAGACACCAGGTCCAGGTGAGGCCAAACTGAGGACCAGAGTCACCAGATCCAGGTGAGGTCCAGGTGGGGACCAGAATCACCAGGTCCAGGTGATTCCCAGGTGGTGACAAGGGTTACCAGGTCCGGGTGAGGACCAGGAAAGGACCAGATTCACCAGGTCAAGTGAGGCCCACGTAGGGACCTGTGTCACCAGGTATGGGTGAGCCCCAGGTGGCAACCCCACTCACTAGGGCCAGGTGAGGCCAACCTGGAGGCCATTCAGAGGAACCGTGTCCCGGTGATGCCCAGGTAGGGACCAGAGTTACAAGGTCCAGCTGAGGCCAACCTGCAGGCCATGCAGTGGATGCATGTCCCGATGATGCCAAGGTAGGGACGAGAGTCACCAAGTCCAACTGAGGCCCATATTAAGCATATTCACTAGGTCCAGGTGAGGCCCAGTTGAGGACCAGAGTCCCCAGACCTGGTTGAGGCCTGGAGGGGTACCAGAATCCCATGGTCCAGGTGACATCCAGATAGGGACGAGAGTCACCAGGTTAGGGTGAGGCCCAGAGAGGTTCCAGAGTCTTTAAGTCCAGGTGAGGCTCAGCTGTGGAACAGAGTCACCAGGTACCAATGATGCCCAGGTGAGGACCAGAGTCACCAGGTCTGGGTGATGAGCAGATAGATTCGAGTCACCAGTTCCAGGTGAGGCCAAGAAAGTGTCCACAGCAATCAGGTCCAGGTGGTGAACAAAGTCACCATGACTAGCTGAGGCCCAGATGGGGACCAGATTCACCAGGTCCAGGTGAGGTCCAGGTGGTGACCAGACTCCCCGGGTCTGGCAGAGGACCAGGTAATGACCAGATTCACCAGGTCCAAGTGAGGTCCACGTGAGGACCTGACTCACCAGGTATGGGTGAGGCCCCGGTGGCAACCCCACTCACCAGGTCCAGGTGAGGCCAACATGCAGGCCAGTGTCACCAGATCCAGGTGAGGCCTTAGTGGGGACCGGAGTCACCAGGTAAATGTGAGTCTACAAGAACACCACAGGGACCAGGTCCAGGTGTGGTTCATGTGGGAACGAGAGTCACCAGGTCCAGGTGAGCCCCAGGTAGGGACCACAGTCACCGGGTCCAGATTGAGGCCTAGGTGGGGGGACCAGATTCATCAGGACCAGTTGAGGCCAAAGTGTGGAACAAAGTTATCATGTCTAGGTGAGGCCCAGGTGGGGAACAGAGTAACCATGTCCCGTTGATGCCAGGTTGGAAAAGAGTCACAAGGTTCAGACGAGACCTAAGTGAGGAGTAGATTCAACAGGTACTGTTGAGATCCAGTTGAGGACCAGTGTCCCAAGCTCTAGGTTAGTCCCAGAGGGGGACCAGAGTCACCCGGTTCTGGTGATATCCAGATGGGGACCAGAGTCACCATGTCTTGGTGATGCCCAGAGTGGATCCAGAGTCATCATGTCCAGGTGCGGCTCAGGTGTGGAACAGAGTATCCAGGTCATAATGGTCCACAGGTGAGGACCAGAGTCACCATATCTGGGTGAGGCCCAGCTACGATCAGAGTCACCACTTCCAGGTGAGGCCAAGAAGGAGTCCACAGCAATCAGGTCCAGGTGGGGAACAAAATCAACAGGAATGGGTGAGGAGCAGGTAAGGACCAGATTCACCAGGTCCAAGTGAGTCCCAGGTGGGCACCTGGGTCACCAGGTATGGGTGAGGCCCAAGTGGCATCCCCACTCACCAGATCCAGGTGAGGACACACTGCAGGCAATGCAGAGGAAGAGTGTCCCGATGATGCCCAGGTAGAACCACAGTTACCAGGTCCAGGTGCGGCCAACCTGAACGCCATGCAGTGGAAACATGTCCCGATGATGCCCAAGTAGGGAAGAGAGTCACCAGGTTCAAATGAGGCCCTGATGGAGCATATTCAATAGGTCCAGGTGAAGCCCAGTTGAGGACCAGAGTCACCAAATCCAGGTGAATCCAAGGTGGGGACCAGAGTCACTAGGTCCAGATGAGGCCCAAGTGAGGACCAGTGTTACCAGGTACACGTGATGCCCCGGTGGGAATCAGAGGCAACAGGTCCATATGAGGGCGGCTTCGGTACCATGGTCAACAGATCTACTTGAGGCCCAGGTGTGGAACACAGTAACCAGGTCCAGGTGAGTCCCTGGTGGTGACAAGTGTCAACACGTCCAGGTGAGTACCAGGGGGGACCAGGATCACCAGGTACAGGGGAAGCCCTTGAATAAACCGGAGTCAACAGTTCGAGGTCAGACGCAGGTGTCAACCAGGGTCAGCAGGTCCAAGTCAGGCCAAAGTGGGGTTCACAGTCACTAGGGCACGGTGAGACCCAGAGGGGAACCAGAGTCACGAGGTCCAGGTGAGGTCCAGTTGTGGAACACGGTCACCGCGTCCCAATTTTGCCCAGTTGAGGACCATGGTCAACAGGGCCAGGTGAGGCTCAGATGGGGACCAGAGTCCCCAAATCCAGGTGAAGCCCAGGTGGGGACCACAGTCACCAGATCTAGGGTAGTCTCAGGTGCAGACCAGAATCACCAGGTGCAGGTGAGGTGCAGGTGGCAACCACACTCACCAGGTCCCGGTGAGGCCCTGGTGGGGACCAGAGTCACGAGGTACATGACAAACTAGAAACACCGCAGCCACCAGGTCCACATGATGTCCATGTGGGAAGGAGAATCAACAGTTACAGGTTAGGAACAGGTGGGTATCTGACTCACCATTTCCAGGTGAGACCCAGGTGGGAACGAGTGTCACCATGTCCAGGTGTGGCCCAGGTGAAGACCAGAGTTAATAGGTCCGGCTGGGTCACTGTTAGTGAACAGTGTAACAATATCCTGATGCTACCCAGGTGGGTACCAGAGACACCAGGTCCTGGTGAGGCCCAGGTGGGACCAGAGACATGAGGTCCAGGTGAGGTCCGATGGAAACCACAGTCACCAGGTCAGGAGAGGCCATGCTTTGGATCAGAGTCACCAGTTACAGGTGAGGCCAAGGTGGAAGCAGAGTCACCTTGTACAGAAGAGGCCAAAGTCAGGACCAGAGTTACCAGAATCAGGTCAGTTCCAGTGGGGAACAGAGTAACCATGTCCCGATGATGCCCAGGTAGACCCAGCGTCACCAGGTCCAGATGAGGCGCAGGTGGGGAGCATATTCACTAGGTCTCGGTGACACCCAGTTGAGGACCAGTGTCACCAGGTCTATTTGAGCCCTAGAGGGGTAACAGATTCACCTGGTCTAGGCGACATCCAGATGGGGACCAGAGTCACCATGTCAAGGTGAGGCCCAGAGAGGTTCCAGAGTCATCATGTCCAGGTGAGCCTAAGGTGTGGAACAGAGTCACCAGGTACCAGTAATGCCCAGGTGAGGACCAGAGTCAACAGGTCTGGGAGACGCGCAGATAGGATCAGATTCACCAGTTCCAGGTGAGGCCAAAAGAGTCGACAGCAATCAGATCCAGGTGGGGAACAAAGTCACCATGCCTGGGTGAGGCCCAGATGGGGACCAGATTCACCAGGTCCAGGTGAGGCCCAGGTGGTGACCAGAGTCCCCGGGTATGGGAGAGGACCAGGTTTGGACCAGATTCACCAGGTCCAAGAGGCCCACGTGGGGACCTGAGTCACCAGGTATGGGTGAGGCCCACAGGCAACCCCACTCACCAGGTCCAGGTGAGGCCAACCTGCAGGCCAGAGTCACCAGATCCGGGTGAGGCCCTAGTGGGGACCGGAGTCAATGGGTAAATGTGAGTCTACAGGAACACCACAGTCACCAGGTCCAGGTGTGGTTCATGTGGGAACGAGAGTCCCCAGGTCCAGGTGAGACCCATTTGGGGACCACAGTCACCAGGTCCAGATTGAGGCCTAGGTGGGGGGACCAGGGTCATCAGGACCAGTTGAGGCCAAAGTGTGGAGAAAAGCTATCATGTCCAGTTGAGACCTAGGTGGGGAACAGAGTAACCATGTCTCATTGATGCCAGGTGGGAAAAGAGTCACAAGGTCCAGACGAGGCTTAAGTGAGGAGTAGATTCACCAGGTCCTGTTGAGGCCCAGTTGAGGACCAGTGTCCCCAGCTCCGGGTGAGTCCCAGAGGGGGACCAGAGTCACCCGGTTCTGGTGACGTCCAGGTGGGGACCAGAGTCACCACGTCAGGGTGAGGCCCAGAGGGGGACGAGAATCACTAGGTCCAGGTGAGTCCCCGATGTGGAACTGAGAAACAAGGTCCCATGATGCCCATATGATGACCTGAGTCACCAGGTCCAGGTGAGGTTCCTGTGGGAACAAGTCACCTCGTCCAGGTGAGGCCCAGGTGGGACCACAGTCACCAGGTCCAGGTGAGGCCCAAGTATATAAGAGAGTATCCAGCTCCCAATGATTTCCAGGTAAGGACAAGAGTCAACAGGTCCATGAGAGGCCCAAATATGGATCAGAGTCATTGTGTTCCAGGTGAGGAAAGATGGAGACCACAGGCAGTAGGTCCAGGAGAGCCCCATATGTTAACCAGAGCCACCAGATCCAGGTGAGGTCCAGGTGGGACCACAGTCACAAGGTCCAGGTGAGGCACAGGTGGCAACAGGATTCACCAAGTCCAGGTGAGGCCCAGGTGGCGACCAGTCAACACATCCTGGTGCGTACCAGCTAAGGACCAGATTCACCAGGCCCAAGTGAAGCCCAAGGGGTGTCCAGAGTCACCAGGTAAGGGTGAGGCTCAGAGGGGGAACCTGAGTAACCAGTTAATTTGAGGCCCAGAATGGGACCAGCGATCCCTAGTCAAAGTGAGGCCCAGGTGTGGAATAGAGTATCCAGGTCCCAATGATGCCTGGGTGAAGACAAGAGTCACTAGAGCCATGCAGGCCCAGAAGGGGAACAGAATCACCAGGTCCTGGTGTGGCATAGACTAAGATCACATTCAGGAGTATCAGGTGAGCCCCTTGTGGGAACCAGAGCCACTCTATCCAGCTGAGTACCAGGTCCATGTGAGGCCCACGTGAGGACTAGATTCAACAGGTCGAATTGAGGCATAGCTGGGGACAAGATTCACCAGGTCTGGGTGCGGCCTAGGTGGGGGAAGATTCAGCAGTTCTGAGTTAGGTGAAAGTGGGGACGAGAGACACCAGGTCCAGGTGAGGCCAAACTGAGGACCAGAGTCACCAGATCCAGGTGAGCTCCATGTTGGAAAGAGAGTCACCAGGTCCAGGAGAGGTCCAGGTGGGTACCAGAGTCACCAGATACAGGTGAAGTCCAGGTGGGGACCAGAGTCACCAGATCCATGTGAAGCCCAGGTGGGGACCAGAGTCACTAGGTCCAGATGAGGCCCAGGTGAGGACCAGAGTTACCAGGTACACGTGAGGCCCCGGTGGGGATCAGAGGCAACAGGTCCATGTGAGGCCGGCTTGGGGACCATGGTCAACAGATCTATTGAGGCCCAGGTGTGGAAACAGTAAGCAGGTCCAGGTGAGTCCCCAGTTGTGACAAGAGTCACCACGTCCAGGTGAGGCCCGGTGGAGACCAGGATCACCAGGTCCAGGGGAGGCCCTTGAAAGAAGCAGAGTCAACAGTTCGAGGAAAGGCGCAGGTGGCAACCAGGGTCAGCAGGTCCACGTCAGGCCAAAGTGGGTTTCACAGTCACTAGGGCACGGTGAGACCCAGAGGGGAACCAGAGTCACGTGGTCCAGGTGAGTTCCACTTGTGGAACACAGTCACCGCGTCCCGATTTTGCCCAGTTGAGGACCATGGTCAACAGGGCCAGGTGAGGCCCAGATGGGGAACGGAGTCCCCAAATCCAGCTGAAGCCCAGGTGGGGACCACAGTCACCAGATCCAGGGTAGTCTCAGGTGCAGACCAGAATCACCAGGTGCAGGTGAGATGCAGGTGGCAACCACACTGACCAGGTCCCGGTGAGGCCCTGGTGGGGACCAGCGTCGCGAGGTACATGAGAAGCTAGAAACACTGCAGTCACCAGGTCCACATGATGTCCATGTGGGGACACGAATCACCAGTTACAGGTAAGGACCAGGTGGGGATCCGAGTGACCATGTCCAGGTGAGACCCAGGTGGGAACCAGTGTCACAATGTCCAGGTGTGGCCCAGGTGAAGACCAGAGTTAATAGGTCCGGCTGGGTCACTGTTAGTGAACAGTGTAACCATGTCCTGATTCTACCAGGTGGGTACCAGAGACACCAGGCCCTGGTGAGGCCCAGGTGGGACCAGAGACAAGAGGTCCAGGTGAGGTCCCGATGGGAACCACAGTCACCAGGTCAGGTGAGGCCATGCTTAGGATCAGAGTCACCAGTTAAAGGTGTGGGCCAGGTGGAGCCAGAGTCACTTGGTACAGAAGAGGCCAAAGTCCGGACCAGAGTTACGAGGATCAGGTCAGTCCCAGTGGGGAACAGAGTAACCATGTCCCAATGATGCCCAGATAGAACCAGCGTCACCAAGTCCAGATGAGGCGCAGGTGGGGAGCATATTCACTAGGTTCCGTTGAGGCCCTGTTGAGGACCTGAGTCACCAGGTCTAGTTGAGGCCTAGAGGGGTACCAGATTCAGCTGATCTAGGTGACATCCAGATGGGGACCAGAGTCACCATGTCAGGCTGATTACCAGAGGGGATCCAGAGTCATCATGTCCAGGTGAGGCTCAGGTGTGGAACAGAGTATCCAGGTCATATTGTTCCACAGGTGAGGACCAGAGTCACCAGATCTGGGTGAGGCCCAGTTAGGATCAGAGTCACCAGTTCCAGTTGAGGCCAAGAATGTGTCCACAGCAATCAGGTCCAGGTGGGGAAGAAAGTCAACAGGACTGTGTGAGGCCCAGATGGGGACCATATTCACCAGATCCAGGTGATTCCCAGGTGGGGACCAGGGTTACCAGGTCCGGGTGAGGACCAGGTAAGGACCAGATTCACCAGGTCCAAGTGAGGCCCACGTGGGGACCTGTGTCACCAGGTATGGGTGAGACCCAGGTGGCAACCCCACTCACCAGGTCCGGCTGAGGCCAACCTGCAGGCCATGCAGAGGAACCGTGTCCCGATGATGTCCAGGTAGGGACCAGAGTTACCAGGTCCAGGTGAGGCCAGCATGTAGGCCAGTGTCACCAGATCCATGTGATGCCCTAGTGGGGACGGGAGTCACAAGGTAAATGTGAGTCTACAAGAACACCACAGTCACCAGGTCCAGGTGTGGTTCATGTACGAACGGGAGTCACCAGATCCAGCTGAGACGCAGTTGGGGACGACAGTCACCAGTCCAGATTGAGGCCTAGGTTGGGGGACGAGAGTCATCAGGACCAGTTGAGGCCAAAGTGTGCAGCAAATTATCATGTCAAGATAAGGCCCAGGTGGGGAACAGAGGAACCATGTCCCATTGATGCCAGGTGGGAAAAGAGTCACAAGGTCCAGACGAAGTCTAAGATTGGAGTAGATTCACAGGTCCTGTTGAGGCCCAGTTGAGGACCAGTGTCCCCAGCTCCGGGTGTGTCACCCGGTTCTGGTGATATCCATGTGGGGACCAGTGTCACAAGTCAGGGTGAGGCCCTGAGGGGGCCGAGAATCACTAGGTCCAGGTGAGGCCCCGATGTGGAACTGTGAAACCAGGTCCCAAGATGCCCATATGAGGACCTGAGTCACCAGGGCCAGGTGATGTCCCTGTGGGAACCTGTCACCCCGACCAGGTGAGGCCCAGGTGGGACCACAGTCACCAAGTCCTGGTGAGGCCCAGGTATATAAGAGAGTATCCAGGTCCCAATGATGCCCAGGTAAGAACCAGAGTCAACAGGTCCAGGAGAGGCCCAAATATGGATCAGAGTCATTGTGTTCCAGGTGAGGCCAGATGGAGACCACAGGAACCAGGTCCAGGAGAGCCCCATATGGGAACCAGAGCCACCAGATCCAGGTGAGGTCCAGGAGGGACAGCAGTCACAAGGTCCAGGTGAGGCGCAGGTAGCAACATGATTCACCAAGTCCAGGTGAGGCCCACGTGGTGACCTGTCACCTGATCCAGGTGCGGACCAGCTAAGAAACAGATTCACCAGGCGCAAGTGAAGCCCAAGGGGTGACCAGAGTCACCAGGTAAGGGTGAGTCCCAGAGGGGGAACCAGAGTAACCAGTTTAGTTTGAGGCCCAGAATGGGACCAGAGGTCCCTGGACAAAGTGAGGCCCAGGTGTGGAATAGAGTATCCAGGTCCCAATGATGCCTGGGTGAGGACCAGAGTCACTAGGGCCATGGAGGCCCAGATGGGGAACAGAATCACTAGGTCCTGGTGAGGCATAGAATAAGAATACAGTCACCAGTATCGGGTGAACCCCTTGTGGGAACCAGAGCCACTCTATCCCGCTGAGTCCCAGGTCCATGTGAGGCCCACCTGAGGACCAGATTCATCAGGTCGAATTGAAGCATAGCTGGGGACAAGAGTCATCAGGTCTGGGTGCGGCCTAGGTGGGGCAAGATTCAGCAGTTCTGAGTTAGGTCAAAGTGGGGACGAGAGACACCAGTCCAGGTGAGGCCAAACTGAGACCAGAGTCACCAGATACATGTGAGTTCCAGGTGGGGACCAGAGTCACGAGATCCAGGTGAAGTCCATGTGGGGACCAGAGTCACTAGGTGCAGATGAGGCCCTGGTGTGGACCAGAGTTACCAGGTACACGTGAGGCCCCGGTGGGGATCAGAGGTAACAGGTCCATGTGAGGCGAGCTTGGGGACTATGGTCAAGAGGTGTAATTGAGGCCCAGGTGTGGTGACAAGAGACACCACGTGCAGGTGAGGCCCAGGTGGGCATCAGGATCACTAGGTACAGGGGAGGCCCTTGAAAGAACCAGAGTCAACAGTTCGAGGTCAGGCACAGGTGGCAACCAGGGTCAGCAGGTCGAAGTCAGGCCAAATTGGGGTTCACAGTGACTAGGGCACGGTGAGACCCAGAGGGGGACCAGAGTCACCTGGTCCAGGTGAGGTCCAGTTGTGGAACACAGTCACAGGGTCCCAATTTTCCCCAGTTGAGGACAATGGTCAAAGGGCCAGGTGAGGCCCAGATGGGGACCGGAGTCCCCAAATCCAGGTGAAGCCCAGGTGGGGACCACAGTCACCAGATCCAGGGGAGTCTCAGGTGCAGACCAGAATAACCAGGTCCAGTTGAGGTGCAGGTGGCAACCACACTCACCAGAAAATGCCAAAGTCAGGAATAGTGTTACCAGGATCAGGTCGCTCCCAGTGGGGAATAGAGTAACCATGTCCCGATGATGCCCACGTAGAACCAGAGTCACCATATCCAGATGAGGCGCAGTTGGGGAGCATATTCACTAGGTCCCGGTAAGGCCCAGTTGAGGACTAGAGTCACCAGGTTTGGTTGAGGCCTAGAGGGGTACCAGATTCACCTGGTCTAGGAGACATCCAGATGGTGACCAGAGTCTCCATGTCAGAGGGAGGCCCAGAGTGGATCCAGAGTCATCATGTCCAGGTGAGGCCCAGGTGGGAAACAGAGTAACCATGATCCCATTGATGCCAGGTGGGAAAAGAGTCACAAGGTCCAGACGAGGCCTAAGTGAGGAGTAGATTCAACAGGTACTGTTGAGATCCAGCTGAGGACAAGTGTCGCCAGCTCCGGGTGAGTCCCAGAGGGGGACCAGAGTCACCCGGTACTGGTGATATCCAGGTGGGGACCAGAGTCACCACGTCAGGGTGAGGCCCAGAGGGGACGAGAATCACTAGGTCCAGGTGAGGCCCCGATGTGGAACTGAGAAAGCAGGTCCCATGATGCCAATATGAGGACCTGAGTCACCAGGTCCAGGTGAGGTCCCTGTGGGAACAAGTCACCTCGTCCAGGTGAGGCCCAGGTGGGACCACAGTCACCAGGTCCAGATGAGGCCCAGGAATATAAGAGAGTATCCAGGACCCAATGATGCCCAGGTAAGGACCAGAGTCAACAGGTCCAGGAGAGGCCCAAATATGGATCAGAGTCATTGTGTTCCAGGTGAGGCCAGATGGAGACCACAGGAACCAGGTCCAGGAGAGCCCCATATGGGAACCAGAGCCACCAGATCCAGGTGAGGTCCAGGTGGGACCACAGTCACAAGGTCCAGGTGAGGCGCAGGAGGCAACAGAATTCAACAAGTCCAGGTGAGACCCAGGTGGCGACCAATCACCAGATCCAGGTGCGGACCAATTAAGGACCAGTTTCAGCAGGCCCATGTGAAGCCTAAGGGGTGACCAGAGACACCAGGTAGGGTTGAGGCTCAGAGGGGGAACCAGAGTAACCAGTTTAGTTTGAGGCCCAGAATGGGACCAGAGGTCCCTCGTCAAAGTGAGGCCCAGGTGTGGAATAGATTATCCAGGTCCCAATGATGCCTGGGTGAGGACCAGAGTCACTAGGGCCATGCAGGCCCAGATGGCAAACAGAATCACTAGGTCCTGGTGAGGCATAGAATAACACCACAGTCAGCAGAATCAGGTGATCCCCTTGTGGGAATCAGAGCCACTCTATCCCGCTGAGTCCCAGGTCCATGTGAGGCCCACGTGAGGACCAGATTCATCAGGTCGAATTGAGGCATAACTGGGGACAAGAGACACCAGGTTTGGGTGCGGCCTAGGTGTGGCAAGATTCTGCAGTTTTGAGTTAGTTCAATGGGGGGATGAGAGGCACCAGGTCCAGGTGAGGGCAAAGATAGGACCAGAGTCACCAGATCCAGGTGAGGTCCATGTTGGACAGAGAGTCACCAGGTCCAGGAGATGTCCAGGTGGGGACCAGAGTCACCAGATCCAGGTTAAGTCCAGGTGGGGACCAGAGTCACCAGATCCAGGTGAAGCCGAGGTGGTGACCAGAGTCACTAGGTCCAGATGAGGCCAGGTGAGGACCAGAGTTACCAGACAACTGAGGCCCCGGTGGGGATCAGAGGCAACAGGTCTACTTGAGGCCCAGGTGTAGAACACAGTAACAAGGGCCAGATGAGTCCCCTTGTTGACAAGAGTCACCACGTCCAGGTGAGGCCCAGGTGGGGACCAGGATCACCAGGGTCAGGGGAGGCCCTTGAAAGAACCAGAGTCAAAAGTTCGAGGTCAGGAAGAGGTTGCAACAAGGGTCAGCAGGTCCAAGTCAGGCCAAAGTGGGGTTCACAGTCACTAGGGCACGGTGAGACCCAGAGGGGGACCAGAGTGAACTGGTCAAGGTGAGGTCCAGTTGTGGAACACAGCCACCGGGTCCCAGTTTTGCCCAGTTGAGGACCATGGTCAACACGGCCAGGTGAGGCCCAGATGGGGACCAGAGTCCCCAAATCCAGGTGAAGCCCAGGTGGGGACCACAGTCACCAGATCCAGGATAGTCTCAGGTGCAGACCAGAATCACCAGATCCAGGTGAGGTGCAGGTGGCAACCACACTCACCAGGTCCCGGTGAGGCCCTGCTGGGGACCAGAGTCACGAGGTACATGAGAAGCTAGAAACACTGCAGCCACCAGGTCCACAAGATGTCCATGGGGAACGAGAATCACCAGTTACAGTTGAGGACCAGATGGGGATCCGACTCAACATGTCCAGGTGAGACCCAGGTGGGAACCAGTGTCACCATGTCCAGGTTTGGCTCAGGTGAAGACCGGAGTTAATAGGTCCGGCTGGGTCACTGTTAGTGAACAGTGTAACGATATCCTGATGCTACACAGGTGGGTACCAGATACACCAGGTCCTGGTGACCCCGAGAAGGGACCAGAGACCTGAGGTCCAGTTGAGGTCCCGATGGGAACCACAGTCACCATGTCAGGTGAGGCCATGCTTAGGATCAGAGTCACCAGTTACAGGTGAGGCCCAGGTGGAGCCAGAGTCACCTGGTACATAAGAGGCCAAAGTTAGGACCAGAGTTACCAGGATCAGGTCAATCCCAGAGTGTAATACAGTAACCATGTACCGATATTGCCCAGGTAGAACCAGAGTCACCAGGTCCAGATGAGGCACAGGTGGGGACCATGTTCACTAGATTCCGGTGAGGCCCAGTTGAGGACCAGTGTCACCAGGTCAAGTTGAGGCCTAGAGGGATACCAGATTCACCTGGTCTACGTGACATCCAGATGGTGAACCGAGTCCACATGTCAGGCTGAGGCCCAGAGGGGATCCAGATTCATCATGTCCAGGTGAGGCTCAGGTGTGGAACAGAGTATCCAGGTCATAATGGTCCACAGGTGAGGACCAGAGTCACCAGATCTGGGTGAGACCCAGTTAGGATCAGAGTCACCAGTTCCAGGTGAGGCCAAGAAGGAGTCCACAGCAATCAGGCCCAGGTGGGGAACAAAGTCACCAGGAATGGGTGAGGCCCAGATGGGGACCAGATTCACCAGGCCCAGGTGAATCCCAGGTGGTGACCAGAGTTACCAGTTCCGGGTGAGGACCAGGTAAGGACCAGATTCACCAGGTCCAAGTGAGGCCCGCGTGGGGACCTGTGTCACCAGGCATGGTTGAGGCCCAGATGACAACACCACTCACCAGGTCCAGGTGATTCCAAACTGCAGGCCATGCAGAGGAACAATATCCCGATGATACTCAGGTACTGACTAGAGTTACCAGGTCCAGGTGAGGCCAACA
The DNA here is from genome assembly GCF_053574225.1 of Canis aureus. Classification (NCBI taxonomy): domain Eukaryota; kingdom Metazoa; phylum Chordata; class Mammalia; order Carnivora; family Canidae; genus Canis; species Canis aureus. Next base: position 56,066,081 of record NC_135632.1, on the reverse strand, counting down.
TGAGGGCCATGCAGTGGAACCATGTCCCTATGATGCCCAGTGAGTGACCAGATTCACCATGTCCAAATGAGGCCCAGATGGAGCATATTCACTAGGTCCAGTTGAGGCCCAGTTGAGGACCAGAGTCACCAGATCTGGTTGAGGCCTAGAGGGGTACCAGAATCTCCTGGTCCAGGTGACATCCAGATGGGGTCCAGAGTCACTAGGTCAGGGTGAGGCCCAGAGTGGTTCCAGAGTCATCATGTCCAGGTGAGGCTCAGGTGTGGAACAGAGTCACCAGATACCAATGATGCCCAGGTGAGGACCAGAGTCACCAGGACTGGGTGACGCGCAGATAGGATCAGAGTCACCAGTTCCAGGTGAGGCCAAGAAAGTGTCCACACCAATCAGGTCCAGGAGGGGAACCAAGTCACCAGGACTGGGTGAGGCCCAGATGGGGACCAGATTCACCAGGTCCAGGTGAGGCCCACTTGGGGACCAGAGTCCCCAGGTCTGGGAGAGGACCAGGTAATGACCAGATTAAAAGGTCCAATAGGCCCACGTGGGGACCTGAGTCACCAGGTTTGGGTGAGGCCCAGGTGGCAACCCCACTCACCAGGTCGAAGTAAGGCCAACCAGAAGGCCAGAGTCACCAGATCCACGTGAGGCCCTAGTGGGCACCGGAGTCACCAGGTAAATGTGAGTCTACAAGAACACCACAGTCACCAGGTCCAGGTGTGGTTCATGTGGGAACGAGAGTCACCAGGTCCAGGTGAGACCCAGGTGGGGAAATAGTCACCAAGTCCAGATTGAGGCCTAGGTGGGGGGACCAGGGTCATCAGGACCAGTTGAGGCCAAAGGGCGGAGCAAAGTTATCATGTCCATGTGAGGCCCAGGTGCGGAACAGAGTAACCATGTCCCATTGATGCCAGGTGGGAAAAGAGTCACAAGGTCCAGACGAGGCCTAAGTGAGGAGTAGATTCACCAGGTCCTGTTGAGACCCAGTTGAGCACCAGTGTCCCCAGGTCCGGATGAGTCCGAGAGGGGAACAGAGTCACCCGGTTCTGGTGATATCCAGGTGGGGACCAGAGTCAGCACCTCAGGGTTAGGCCGAGAGGGGGACGAGAATCACTAGGTCCATGTGAGGCCCCGATGTGGAACTGAAAAACCAGGTCTCATGATGCCCATATGACGACCTGAGTCACCAGGTCCAGCTGAGGTCCCTGTGGGAACCAGTCACCTCGTCCAGGTGAGGCCCAGGTGGGACCACAGTCACCAGGTCCAGGTGAGGCCCAGGTATATAAGAGAGTATCCAGGTCCCAATGATGGCCAGGAAAAGTCCAGAGTCAACAGGTCCAGGAGAGGCCCAAATATGGATCAGAGTCATTGTGTTCCAGGTGAGGCCAAATGGAGACCACAGGAAAGAGTTCCAGGAGAGCCCCATATGTGAAGCAGAGCTATTAGATCCAGGTGAGTTCCAGGTGGGTCCACAATCACAAGGTCCAGGTGAGGCGCAGGTGGCAACAGGATTCACCAAGTCCAGGTGAGGCCCAGGTGGCGACCAGTCACCACATCCAGGTGCAGACCAGCTAAGGACCAGATTCACCAGGCCCAAGTCAACCCCAAGGGGTGACCAGAGTCACGAGGTAAGGGTGAATCCGAGAGGGGCACCAGAGTAACCCGTTTAATTTGAGGCCCAGAATGGGACCAGAGTTCCCTGGTCAAAGAGGGGCCCAGGTGTGGAATAGAGTATCCAGGTCCCAATGATGCCTGGGTGAGGACCAGAGTCACTAGGGCCATGCAGGCCCAGATGGGGAACAGAATCACTAGGTCCTTGTGAGGCATAGAAAAAGACCCGAGTCACCAGTAACAGGTGAGACTCTTGTGGGAACCAGAGCCACTCTATGCAGCTGAGTCCCAAGTCCATGTGAGGCCCACGTGAGGACCAGATTCATCAGGTCAGTTCGAATTGAGGCATAGCTGGGGACAAGAGTCCCCAGGTCTGGGTGCGTCCTAGGTTTGGCAAGATTCTGCAGTTTTGAGTTAGGTCAAAGTGGGGACGAGAGACACCAGGTCCAGGTGAGACCGAACTGAGGACCAGAGTCACCAGATCCAGGTGAGGTCCAGGTGGGGACCAGACTCACCAGATCCAGGTGAAGTCCAGGTGGGGACCAGAGTCACAAGGTCCAGATAAGGCCCAGGTGAGGACCAGAGTTACTAGGTACACGTGAGGCCCCGGTGGGGATCAGAGGAAACAGGTCCATGTGAGGCCAGCTTGGGGACTATGGTCAAGAGGTGTACTTGAGGCCCAGGTGTAGAACACAGTAAGCAGGTCCAGGTGAGTCCCCGGTGGTGGCAAGAGTAACCACGTCCAGGTGAGGCCCAGGTGCGGACCAGGATCACCAGGTACAGGGGAGGCCCTTGAAAAACCAGAGTCAACAGTTCGAAGTCAGACTTAGGTGGCATCCAGGTTCAGCAGGTCCAAGTCAGGCCAAAGTGGGGTTCACAGTCACTAGGGCACGGTGCGACCCAGAGGGGGACCAGAGTCACGTGGTCCAGGTGTGGTCCAGTTGTGGAACACAGTCACCGGCTCCCAATTTTCCCAGTTCAGGACCATGGTCAACAGGGCCAGGTGAGGCCCAGATGGGGACCGGAGTCCCCAAATCCAGGTGAAGACCAGGTGGGGACCACAGTCACCAGATCCAGGGTAGTCTCAGGGGCAGACCAGAATCACCAGGTCCAGGTGAGGTGCGGGTGGCAACCACACTCAGCAGGTCCCAGTGAGGCCCTGGTGGGGACCAGAGTCACGAGGTACATGAGAAGCTAGAAACACATGGGATCCCTGGGTGGCGCAGCGGTTTGGCGCCTGCCTTTGGCCCAGGGCGCGATCCTGGAGACCCGGGATCGAATCCCACGTCGAACTCCCTGTGCATGGAGCCTGCTCCTCCCTCTGCCTGTGTCTCTGACTCTCTCTCTCTGTGACTATCATAAATAAATAAAAATTTAAAAAAAGAAGCTAGAAACACTGCGGACAACAGGTCCACATGATCTCCATGTGGGAACGAGAATCACCAGTTATAGGTGAGGACCAGGTGGGGATACGACTCACCATGTCCAGGTGAGACCCAGGTGGGAACCAGTGTCACCATGTGCAGTTGTGGCCCAGGTGAAGACCAGAGTTAATAGTTCCGGCTGGCGCACTGTTAGTGAACACTGTAACCATATCCTGATGCTACCCAGGAGGGTCCCAGAGACGCCAGGTCCTGGTGAGGCCCAGGTGGGACCAGAGACTTGAGGTCCAGGTGAGGTCCCGATGGGAACTATAGTCACCAGGTCAGGTGAGGCCATGCTTAGGATCAGAGTCACAGGTTACAGGTGAGGCCGAGGTGGAGCCAGAGTCACCTGGTACAGAAGAGGCCAAAGTCAGGACCAGAGTTACCAGGATCAGGTCAGTCCCAGTTGGGAATAGAGTAACCATGTCCCGATGATGCCCAGGTAGAACCAGAGTCACCAGGTCCAGATGAGGCGCAGGTGGGGACATGTTCACTAGGTCCCGGTGAGGCCCAGTTGAGGACCAGATTTACCAGGTCAAGTTGAGGCATAGAAGGGTACCAGATTCACCTGGTCTAGGTGACATACGGATAGGGACCAGAGTCACCATATCAGGCTGAGGCCCAGAGGGGCTCCAGAGTCATCATGCCCAGGTGAGGCTCAGGGGTGGAAGAGTTTATCCAGCTCATAATGGTCCACAGATGAGGACCAGAGTCACCAGAACTGGGTGAGGCCGAGTTAGGATCAGAGTCACCAGTTCCAGGTGAGGCCAAGAAGGAGTCCACAGCAATCAGGTCCAGGTGGGGAACAAAGTCACCAGGACTGGATGAGGCCCAGATGGGGACCAGATTCACCAGGCCCAGGTGATTCCCAGGTGGTGACCAGAGTTACCAGTTCCGGGTGAGGACCAGGTAAGGACCAGATTCACCAGGTCCAAGTGAGGCCCACGTGGGGACCTGTGTCACTAGGCATGGGTGAGGCCCAGGTGACAAACCCACTCACCAGGTCCTGGTGAGGCCAAACTGCAGGCCATATAGAGGAACCAGGTCCCAATGATGTCCAGGTAGGGACGAGAGTTACCAGGTCCAGGTGAGGCAAACCTACAGGCCATGCAGTGGAACCATGTCCGATGATGCCCAGGTAGGGACCAGAGTCACCAGGTCCAAATGAGGCCCAGATGGAGCATAATCACTAGGTCTAGGTTAGGCCCAGTTGAGGACCAGAGTCACCAGACCTGTTTGAAGCCCATAGAAGTACCATGATTCCGTGGTCCAGGTGACATCCATATGGGGACCAGAGTCACCAGGTCAGGTTGATGCCCAGAGAGGTTCCAGAGTCATGATGTCCAGGTGAGGCTCAGGTGTGGAACAGAGTCACCAGGTACCAATGATGCCCAGGTGAGGACCAGAGTCACCAGGTCTAGGTGACGCGCAGATAGGATCAGAGTCACCCGTTTCAGGTGAGGCCAAGAAAGAGTCCACAGCAATCAGGTCCAGTTGGGGAACAAAGTCACCAGGACTGGGTATGGCCCAGATGGGGACCAGATTCACCAGGTCTCGGTGAGGCCGTGGTGGGGACCAGAGTCAAGAGGTACATGAGAAGCTCAAAACACTGCAGCCACCAGTTCCACATGAGTCCATGTGGGAACGAGAATCACCAGTTACATGTGAGGACCAGGTGGGGATCCGATTCACCATGTCCAGGTGAGACCCAGGTGGGAACCAGTGTCACCATGTCCAGGTGTGGCCCAGGTGAAGACCAGAGCTAATAGGTCCGGCTGTGTCACTGTTAGTGAACAGTGTAACCATATCCTGATGGTACCCATGTGGGTACCAGAGACACCAGGTCCTGGTAAGCCCAGGTGGGACCGGAGACATGAGGTCCAGGTGAGGTCCCGATGGGAACCACAGTCACCAGGTCAGATGAGGCCATGCGTAGGATCAGAGTCACCAGTTACAGATGAGGCCCAGGTGGAGCCAGAGTTACCTGGTACAGAAGAGTCCAAAGAGAGGACCAGAGTTACCAGGATCAGGTCATACCCAGTGTGGAATAGAGTAACCATGTCCCGATGATGCCCAGGGAGGGACCAGAGTCACCAGGTCCACATGAGGCCCAGATGGAGTATATCCACTAGGTCCAGGTGAGGCCCAGTTGAGGACGAGAGTCACCAGATCTGGTTGAGTCCTAGAGGGGTACAAGAATCACCAGGTCCAGGTGACATCGAGATGGGGACCAGGGTCACCAGGTCAGGGTGAAGCCTAGAGAGGTTCCAGAGTCATCATGTCCAGGTGAGGCTCAGGTGTGGATCAGAGTCTCCATGTACCAATGATGGCTAGGTGAGGACCAGAGTCACCAGGTCTGGGTGACACTCAGATATGATCAGAGTCACCCGTTTCAGGTGAGGCCAAGAAAGAGTCCACAGCAATCAGGTCCCGGTGGGGAAAAAAGTCACCAGGACTGGGTGAGGCACAGATGGGGACCAGATTCACCAGGTCCAAGTGAGAACCAGGTGTTGACCAGAGTCCCCGGGCCTGGGAAAGGACCAGGTAAGAACAAGATTCACCAGGTCCAAGAGGCCCACGTGGAGACCTGAGTCACCAGGTATGGGTGAGGCCCAGGTGTCAACCCCACTCACCAGGTCCAGTCGAGCCCAACCTGCAGGCCAGAGTCACCAGATCCAGGTGAGGCCCTAGTGGGTACCGGAGTCACCACGAAAATGTGAGTCTACAAGTACACCACAGTCACCAGGTCCAGGTTTAATTTATGTGGGAACGAGAGTCACCAGGTCCATGTGAGACCCAGGTGGGGACCACAGTCACCAGGTCCAGATTGAGGCCTAGGTGGGGGAACCAGCGTCATCAGGACCAGTTGAGGCCAAAGTGTGGAGCAAAGTTATCATGTCCAGGTGAGCCCCAGGTGTGGAACAGAGAAATCATGTCCCATTGATGCCAGGTGGGAAAAGAGTCACAAGGTACAGATGAGGCCTAAGTGAGGAGTAGATTCACCAGGTCCTGTTGAGGCCCAGTTGAGGAGCAGTGTCCCCAGCTCCGGGTGAGTCCCAGAGGAGGAACAGAGTCACCCGGTTCTGGTGATATCCAGGTGGGGACCAGAGTCACCACGTCAGAGAGAAGCCCAGAGGGGGACGAGAATCACTAGGTCGAGGTGAGGCCCCGATGAGGAACTGAGAAACCAGGTCCCATGATGCCCATATGAGGACCTGAGTCACAAGGTCCAGGTGAGGCCAAACTGAGGACGAGTGTCACCAGATCTAGGTGAGGTGAAAGTTGGAAAGAGAGTCACCAGGTCCAGGAGAGGTCCAGGTGGGGACCAGAGTCACCAGATGCAGGTCAAGTCCCGGTGGGGACCAGTCACCAGATCGAGGTGAAGCCCAGGTGGGGAGCAGAGTCACTAGGTCCAGATGAGGCCCAGGTGAGGACAAGAGTTACCAGGTACACGTGAGGCACCGTTGGGGATCAGAGGCAACAGGTCCATGTGAGGCCAGCTTGGGGACCATGGTCAACAGGTCTACCTGAGGCCCAGGTGTGGAACACAGTAAGCAGGTCCAGGTGAGTCCCCATGGTGACAAGAGTCACCACGTCCAGGTGAGGCCCAGGTTCGGACCAGGATCACCAGGTACAGGGGAGGCCCTTGAAAGAACCAGAGTCAACAGTTCGAGTTCAGGCGCAGGTTTCAACTAGGGTCAGCAGGTCTAAGTCAGGGGAAAGTGGGGTTCACAGTCACTAGGGAATGGTGAGACCCAGAGGGGCACCAGAGTCACGTGGTCCAGGTGAGGTCCAGTTGTGGAACACAGTCACAGGGTCCCAATTTTGCCCAGTTGAGGACCATGGTCAACAGGGCCTGGTGAGCCTCACATGGGGACGAGAGTCCCCAAATCCAGGTGAAGCCCAGGTGGGGACCACAGTCACCAGATCCAGGGTACTCTCAGGTGCAGACCAGAATCACCAGGTCCAGGTGCGGTGCAGGTGGCAACCACACTCACCAGGTCCCGGTGAGGCCCTGGTGGGGACCAGTGTCACAAGGTACATGACAAACTAGAAACACCGCAGCCACCAGATCCACATGATGTCCATGTGGCAACGAGAATCAACATTATAGGTTAGGACGAGGTGGGTATCTGACTCACCATTTCCAGGTGAGACCCAGGTGGGAACGAGTGTCACCATGTCCAGGTGTGGCCCAGGTGAAGTCCAGAGTTAATAGGTCCGGCTGGGTCACTGTTAGTGAACAGTGTAACCATATCCTGATGCTACCCAGGTGTGTACCAGAGACACCAGGTCCTGGTGAGGCCCAGGTGGGACCAGAGACATGAGGTCCAGGTGAGGTCCCGATGGGAACCACAGTCACCAGGTCAGGAGAGGCCATGCTTTGGATCAGAGTCACCAGTTACAGGTGAGGCCCAGGTGGAGCCAGAGTCACCTGGTACAAAAGAGGCCAAAGTAAGGACCAGAGTTACCAGGATCAGGTCAGTCCCAGTTGGAAACAGAGTAACCATGTCCCGATGATGCCCAGGTAGACCCAGCGTCACCAGGTCCAGATGAGGCTCAGGTGGGGAGCATATTCACTAGGTCTCGGTGACACCCAGTTGAGGACCAGTGTCACCAGGTCTATTTGAGCCCTAGAGGGGTACCAGATTCACCTAGTCTAGGTGACATCCAGATGGGGACCAGAGTCACCATGTCAGGGTGAGGCCCAGAGGGGATCCAGAGTCATCATGTCCAGGTGAGGCTCAGGTGTGGAACAGAGTATCCAGGTCATAATGGTCCACAGGTGAGGACCAGAGTCACCAGATCTGGGTGAGGCCCAGGTTGGATCAGAGTCACCACTTCCAGTTGAGGCCAAGAAGGTGTCCACAGCAATCAGTCCAGAGTGGAACAAAGTCACCAGGACTGGATGAGGCCCAGATGGGGACCAGATTCACCAGGTCCAGGTGATTCCCAGGTGGTGATCAGGGTTACCAGGTGCGGGTGAGGACCAGGTAAGGACGAGATTCACCAGGTCATACTGGGCCCACGGGGACCTGTGTCACCATGTATGGGTGAGGCCCAGGTGCCAACCCCACTCACCAGGTCCAGGTGAGGCCAACCTGCAGGCCATGTAGAGGAACCATGTCCCGATGATGCCCAGGTAGGGACCAGAGTTACCAGGTCCAGGTGAGGCCAACCTGAAGGCCATGCAGCTGAACCATGTCCCGATGATGCCCAGGAAGTGACCAGAGTCACCAGATCCAAATGAGGCCCAGTTGGAGCATATTCACTAGGTCCAGGTGAGGCCCAGTTGAGGTCCAGAGTCACCAGATCTGGTTGAGTATTAGAGGGGTACAAGAATCACCTGGTCCAGTTGACATCCAGATGGGGAGAAGAGTCACCAGGTCAGGGTGAGGCCCAAGAGGTTCCAGAGTCATCATGTCCAGGTGAGGCTCAGGTGTGGAACAGAGTCACCAGGTACCAATGATGCCCAGGTGAGGACCAGAGTCACCAGGTCTTGGTGACGCTCAGATAGGATCAGAGTCACCAGTTCCAGGTGAGGACAAGAGAGAGTCCACAGCAATCAGGTCCAGGTGGGGAACAAAGTCACCAGGACTGGGTGAGGCCCAGATGGGGACCAGATTCACCAGGTCCAGGTGAGGCGAAGTGGTGACAAGAGTCCCCGGGTCTGGGAGAGGACCAGGTAAGGACGAGATTCACCAGGTCCAAGAGGATCACGTGTGAAACTGAGTCACCAGGTATGTGTGAGGCCCAGGTGGCAACCCCACTCACCAAGTCCAGGTGAGGCCAACTTGCAGGCCAGAGTCACCAGATCCAGGTGAGGCCCTAGTGGGGACCGGAGTCACCAGGTAAATGTGAGTCTACAAGAAAACCACAGTCACCAGGTCCAGGTGTGGTTCATGTGGGAATGAGTCACCAGGTCCAGGTGAGACCCAGGTGGGGACCATAGTCACCAGGTCCAGATTGAGGCCTAGGTGGGGGGAACAAATTGATCAGACAAGTTGAGGCCAAAGTGTGGAGGAAAGTTATCATGTCCAGGTGATGTCTAGGTGGGGAACAGAGTAACCATGTCCCATTGATGCCAGGTGGGAAAAGAGTCACAAGGTACAGATGAGGCCTAAGTGAGGACTAGATTCACCAGGTCCTGTTGAGGCCCAGTTGAGCACCAGTGTCCCCAGCTCCGGGTGAGTCCCAGAGGGGGACCAGAGTCACCCGGTTCTGGTGATATCCAGGTGGGGATAAGACTAACCACGTCAGGGTGAGGCCCAGAGGGGGACGAGAATCACTAGTTTCAGGTGAGGCCCTGATGTGGAACTGAGAAAAAAGGTCCCATAATGCCCAAATGAGGACCTGAGTCACCAGGTACAGGTGAGGCCAAACTGAGGACCAGAGTCACCAGATCCAGGTGATGAAGCCAAGGTGGGGACCAGAATTACTAGGTCCAGATGAGGCCCAAGTGAGGACCAGGTTTACCAGGTACACGTGAAGCCCCGGTGGGAATCAGAGGCAACAGGTCCATATGAGGCCGGCTTCGGTACCATGGTCAACAGGTCTATTTGAGGCCCAGGTGTGGAACACAGTAACCAGGTCCAGGTGAGTTCCCGGTGGTGACAAGAGTCACCACGTCCAGGTGAGTCACAGGGGGGGACCAGGATCACCATGTACAGGGGAAGTCCTTGAATGAACCAGTCAACAGTTCAAGGTCAGGAGCAGGTGTCAACCAGGGTCAGTAGGTACAAGTCAGGCCAAAGTGGGGTTCACACTCACTAGGGCACGGTGAGACCCAGAGGGGGACCAGAGTCACCTGGTCCAAGTGAGGTCCAGGGGTGGAACACAGTCACCGGGTCCCAATTTTGCCAGTTGAGGACCATGGTTGACAAGGCCAGGTGAGGCCCAGATTGGGGATCTTCAATCTGGATCAGAGTCACCATTTCCTGTTGAGGTTAAGAAGGAGTCCACAGCAATCAGGTCCAGTTTGACGCCTAGGTCGGGTGACCAGAGTCATCAGGACCAGTTGAGGCCAAAGTGTGGAGCAAAGTTCTCATGTCCAGGTAAGGCCCAGGTGGGGAACAGACTAATCATGTCCCATTGATGCCAGGTGGGAAAAGAGTCACAAGGTCCAGACGAGGCCTAAGTGAGGAGTAGATTCACCAGGTCGTGTTGAGGCCCAGTTGAGGACCAGTGTCCCCAGCTCCGGGTGAGTCCCAGAGGGGGACCAGCGTCACCCGGTTCTGGTGATATCAAGGTGGGGACCAGAGTCACCACGTCAGGGTGAGGACCATAATGGGACGAGAATCACTAGGTCCAGGTGAGGCCCCGATGTGGAACTGAGAAACCAGGTCCCATGATGCCCATATGAGGACCTGAGTCACCAGGTCCAGGTAAGGTCCTTGTGGGAACCAGTCACCTCGTCCAGGTGAGGCCCAGGTGGGACCACAGTCACCAGGTCAAGGTTTGGCCCAGGTATTTAAGAGAGTATCCAGGTCCCAATGATGCCCAGGTAAGGACCAGAGTCAACAGGTCCAGGAGAGGCCCAAATATGGATCACAGTCATTGTGTTCCAGGTGAGGCCAGATGGAGACCACAGGAACCAGGTCCAGGAGAGCCCCATGTGGGAACCAGAGCCACCAGATCCAATTGAGGTCCAGGTGGGACCACAGTCACAAGGTCCAGGTGAGGCGCAGGTGGCAAGAGGATTCACCAAGTACACGTGGGGTCCAGGAGACGACCAGTCAGCAGATCCAGGTGCGGACCAGCTAAGGACCAGATTCACCAGGCCCAAGTGAAGCACAAGGGGTGACCAGAGTCACCAGGTAAGGGTGAGGACCAGAGCGGGAACCAGAGTAACCAGTTTAGTTTAAGGACCAGAATGGGACCAGAGGTCCCTGGACAAAGTGAGGCCCAGTTGTAGAATAGAGTATCCAGGTACCAATGATGCCTGGGTGAGGACCAGAGTCACTAGGGCCATGCAGGCCCAGATGGGGAACAGAATCACTTGGTCTGGTGAGGCATAGAATAAGACCACAGTCAGCAGTATCAGTGGAGCCCCTTGTGGGAACCAGAGCCACTCTATCCAGCTGAGTCCCAGGTCCATGTGAGGCCCACGTGAGGACCAGATTCATCAGGTCGAATTGAGGCATACCTGGGGACAAGAGTCACCAGGTCTGGATGCGGCCTAGGTGGGTCAAGATTCAGCAGTTCTGAGTTAGGTCAAAGTGGGGACGAGAGACACCAGGTCCTGGTGAGGCCAAACTGAGGACCAGAGTCACCAGATCCAGGTGAGGTCCAGGTGGGGACCCGAGTCACCAGATCCAGGTGAAGCACAGGTGGGGACCAGAGTCACTAGGTCCAGATGAGGCCCAAGTGAGGACCAGAGTTACCAAGTACACGTGCAGCCCCGGTGGGGATCAGAGGCAACAGGTCCATGTGAGGCCGGCTTGGGGACCATGGTCAACAGGTCTACTTGAGGCCCAGGTGTGGAACACAATAAGCAGGTCCAGGTGAGTCCACAGTGGTGACAAGGGTCACCACGTCCAGGTGAGGCCCAGTTGCGGACCAGGATCACCAGGTACAGGGGAGGCCCTTGAAAGAACCAGAGTCAACAGTTCGAGGTCAGGCGCAGGTTTCAGCCAGGGTCAGCAGGTCCAAATCAGGCCAAAGTGGGGTTCACAGTAACTAGGGCATGGTGAGACCCAGAGCGGCACCAGAGTCACGTGGTCCAGGTGAGGTTCAGTTGTGGAACACAGTCACCGCGTCCCAATTTTGCCCAGTTGAGGACCATGGTCAAAAGGGCCAGGTGAGGCCAAGATGGGGACCGGTGTCCCCAAATCCAGGTGAAGCCCAGCTGGGGACAACAGTCACCAGATCCAGGGTAGTCTCAGGTGCAGACCAGAATCAGCATGTCCAGGTGAGGTGCAGTTGGCAACCACTCTCACCAGGTCCCGGTGAGGCCCTGGTGGGGACCAGAGTCACGAGGTACATGACAAACTAGAAACACTGCAGCCACCAGGTCCACATGATATCCATGTGGGAACGAGAATCACCAGTTACAGTTTAGGACCAGGTGGGGATCTGACTCACAATTTCCAGGTGAGACACAGGTGGGAACGAGTGTCACCATGTGCAGGAGTGGCCCAGGTGAGGACCAGAGTTGATAGGTCCGGCTGGGTCACTGTTAGTGTACAGTGTAACCATATCCTGATGTTACCCAGGTGGGTACCAGAGACACCAGGTCCTGGTGAGGCCCAGGTGGGACCAGAGACATGAGGTCCAGGTGAGTTCCCGATGGGAACCACACTCACCAGGTCAGGTGAGGCCATGCTTAGGATCAGAGTCACCAGTTACAGGTGAGGCCCAGGTGGAGCCAGAGTCACCTGGTACAGAAGAGGCCAAAGTCAGGACCAGAGTTACCAGGATCAGGTCAGTCCCAGTGGGGAACAGAGTAACTATGTTCCGATGATGCCCAGGTAGACCCAGCGTCACCAGGTCCAGATGAGGCGCAGGTGGGGAGCATATTCACTAGGTCTCGGTGAGACCCAGTTGAGGACCAGTGTCACCAGGTATATTTGAGCCCTTGAGGGGTAACAGATTCACCTGGTCTAGGTGACATCCAGATGGGGACCAGAGTCACCATATCAGGGTGAGGCCCCGAAGGGATCCAGAGTCATCAAGTCCAGGTGTGGCTCGGGTGTGGAACAGAGTATCCAGGTCATAATGGTCCACAGGTGAGGACCAGAGTCACGAGATCTTGGTGAGGCCCAGTTAGGATCAGAGTCACCAGTTCCAGTTGAGGCCAAGAAGGAGTCCACAGCAATCAGGTCCAGGTGGGGAACAAAGTCACCAGGACTGGGTGAGGCCCAGATGGGGCCAGATACACCAGGTACAGGTGATTCCCAGATGGTGACTAGGGTTACCAGGACCGGTTGAGGACCAGGTAAGGACGAGATTCACCAAGATACTGGGGCCTACGTGGGGACCGGTGTCACCATGTATGGGTGAGGCCCAGGTGGCAAGCCCACTCACCAGGTCCAGGTGAGGCCAGCCTGCAGGCCAGAGTCACCAGATCCAGGTGAGGCCTTAGTGGGGACGGGATTCAAGGTAAAAGTGAGTCTACAAGAACACCACAGTCACCAGATCCAGGTGTGGTTCATGTGGGAACGGGAGTCACCAGGTCCAGCTGAGACCCAGTTGGGGACGACAGTCACCAGGTCCAGATTGAGGCCTAGGTTTGGGGACGAGAGTCATCAGGACCAGTTGAGGCCAAAGTGTGCAGAAAAGTTATCATGTCCAGGTGGGGCCAGGTGGGGAACAGAGTAACCATGTCCCATTGATGCCAGGTGGGAAAAGAGTCACAAGGTCCAGACGAAGCCTAAGATTGGAGTAGATTCACCAGGTCCTGTTGAGGCCCACCTGAGGACCAGTGTCCCCAGGTCCGGGTGTGTCACCCGGTTCTGGTGATATCCAGGTGGGGACCAGTGTCACAAGTCAGGGTGAGGCCCAGAGGGGGACGAGTATCACTAGGTCCAGGTGAGGCCCCAATGTGAAACTGTGAAACCAGGTCCCAAGATGCCCATATGAGGACCTGAGTCACCAGGTCCAAGTGATGTCTCTGTGGGAACCAGTCACCCCGTCCAGGTGAGGCCCAGGTGGGACCACAGTCACCAGGTCCCGGTGAGGCCCAGGTATATAAGAGAGTATCCAGGTCCCAATGATGCCCAGGTAAGGACCAGAGTCAACAGGTCCAGGAGAGGCCCAAATATAGATCAGAGTCATTGTGTTCCAGGTGAGGCCAGAGGGAGACCACAGGGAACAGATCCAGGAGAGCCCCATATGGGAACCAGAGCCACCAGATCCAGGTGAGGTCCAGGAGGGACCACAGTCACAAGGTCCAGGTGAGGCGCTGGTGGCAACAGGATTCAACAAGTCCAGGTGAGGCCCACGTGGTGACCTGTCACCAGGGCCAGTTGCGGACAAGCTAAGGACCAGATTCACGAGGCCCAAGTGAACCCCAAGGGGTGACCAGAGTCAACAGGTAAGGGTGAGGCACAGAGGGGAACCAGAGTAACCAGTTTAGTTTGAGGCCAGAATGGGACCAGAGATCCCTGGTCAAACTAGGCCCAGGTGTGCCATAGAGTATCCAGGTCCCAATGATGCCTGGGTGAGGAACAGAGTCACTATGGCCATGCAGGTTCAGATGGGGAACAGAATCACTAGGTCCTGGTGAGGCATAGAATAAGACCACAATCACCAGTATCAGGTGTGCCCCTTGTGAGAACCAAGGCCACTCTATCCAGCTGTGTCCCAGGTCCATGTGAGCCCCACGTCAGGACCAGATGCATCAGGTCGAATTAAGGCATAGTTCTGGACAAGAGTCACCAGGTCTGGGTGCGGGCTAGGTGGGGCAAGATTCAGCAGTTCTGAGTTAGGAAAAGTGGGGACGAGAGACACCAGGTCCAGGTGAGGCCAAACTGAGGACCAGAGTCACCAGATCCAGGTGAGGTCCATGTTGGAAAGAGAGTCACCAGGTCCAGGAGAGGTCCAGGTGGGGACCAGAGTCACCAGATCCAGGTGAAGTCCAGGTGGGGACCAGATTCACCAGATCCATGTGAAACCCAGGTGGGGACCAGAGTCACTAGGTCCTGATTAGGCCCAGGTGAGGATCAGAGTTACCAGATACACGTGAGCCCTTGGCGGGGATCAGAGCCAAAGGTCCACGTGAGCCCGGCTTGGGGACCATGGTCAACAAGTCTACCTGATGCCCAGGTGTGGAACACAGTAATCATGTCCAGGTGAGTCCCCGGTGGTGACAAGAGTCACCACGTCCAGTTGAGGCCCAATTGGGGACCAGGATCACCAGGTAGAGGGGAGGCCCTTGAGAGAACCATAGTCAACATTCGAGGTCAGGCGCAGGTGGCAACCAAGGTCAGCAGGTCCAAGTCAGGCCAAAGTGGGGTTCACAGTCACTAGGGCACAGTGAGACCCAGAGGGGGACCAGAGTCACCTTGTCCAGGTGAGATCCAGTTGTGGAACAGAGTCACCGGGTCTCAATTTTGCCCAGTTGAGGACCATGGTCAACAGGGCCAGGTGAGGCTCAGATGGGGACCGGAGTCCCCAAATTCAGGTGAAGCCCAGGTGGGGACCACAGTCACCAGATCCATTGTAGTCTCAGGTGGAGACCAGAATCACCAGGTCCTGGTGAGGTGCAGGTGGCAACCACACTCACCAAGTCCGGGTGAGGCCCTGGTGGGGACCAGAGTCACGAGGTACATGAGAAGCTAGAAACACTGCAGCCACCAGGTCCACATGATGTCCATGTGGGAACGAGAATTACAAGTTACAAGTGAGGACCAGGTGGGGATCTGAGTCACCATGTCCAGGTGAGACCCTGGTGGGAACCAGTGTCACCATGTCCAAGTGTGGACCAGGTGAAGACGAGACTTAATAGGTCCGGCCGGGTCACTGTTAGTGAACAATGTAACCATATCCTGATGCTACTCAGGTGTGTACCAGATACAAGGTCCTGGTGTGTCCCAGTTGGGACCAGAGACATGAGGACCAGGTGAGGTACCGATGGAAACCACAGTCACCAGGTCAGGTGAGGCCATGCTTAGGATCAGAGTCACCACTTACAGGTGAGGTCCAGGGGAGCCAGAGTCACATGGCACAGAAGAGGCGAAAGTCAGGACCAGAGTCACCACGATCAAATCAGTCCCACTGGGAATAGAGTAACCACGTCCCGATGATGCCCAGGTAGAACCACAGTTACCAGGTCCAGGGGCATCCAACCTAAAGGCCATGCAGTGGAACCATGTCCCGATGATGCCCAGGTAGGGAAGAGAGTCACCAAGTCCAAATGAGGCCCAGATGGAGCATATTCAATAGGTCCACGTGAGGCCCAGTTGAGGACCAGAGTCACCAGATCCAGGTGAAGCCAAGGTGGGGACCAGAGTCACTAGGTCCAGATGAGGCCCAAGTGAGGACCAGTGTTACCAGGTACACGTGATGCCCCGGTGGGAATCAGAGGAAACAGGTCCATATGAGGCAGGCTTCGGTACCATGGTCATAGGACTACTTGAGGCCCAAGTGTGGAACACAGTAACCAGGTCCAGGTGAGTCCCCGGTGGTGACAAGTGTCACCACGTCCAGGTGAGTCCCAGGGGGGGACCAAGATCACCAGGGACAGGGGAAGCCCTTGAATGAACCAGAGTCAAGAGTTCGAGGTCAGGCGCAGGTGTCAACCTGGGTCAGCAAGTCCAAGTCTGGCCAAAGTCGGGTTCACAGTCACTAGGGCACGGTGAGACCTAGAGGGGGACCAGAGTCACCTGGTCCAGGTGAGGTCCAGGGGTGGAACACAGTCACCGGGTCCCAATTTTGCCAGTTGAGGACCATGGTTCACAGGGCCAGGTGAGGCCCAGATTGGGGATCCTCAATCTGGATCAGATTCACCAGTTCCAGTTGAGGCTAAGAAGGAGTCCACAGCAATCATGTCCAGATTGACGCCTAGGTCGGGGGACCAGAGTCATCAGGACTAGTTGAGGCCAAAATGTGGAGCAAAGTTATCATGTCCAGGTGAGGCCCAGGTGGGGAACAGACTAACCATGTCCCATTGATGCCAGGTGGGAAAAGAGTCACAAGATCGAGACGAGGCCTAAGTGAGGAGCAGATTCACCAGGTCCTGTTGAGGCCCAGTTGAGGACCAGTGTCCCCAGCTCCGGGTGAGTCCCAGAGGGGGACCAGAATCACCCGGTTCTGGTGATATCCAGGTGGGGACCAGAGTCACCCCGTCAGGGTGAGGACCATAATGGGACGAGAATCACTAGGTCCAGGTTAGGTCCCGATGTCGACCTGAGAAACCAGGTCCCATGATGCCCATATGAGGACCTGAGTCACCAGGTCCAGGTGAGGTCCCTGTGGGAACCAGTCACCTCGTCCAGGTGAGGCCCAGTTGGGCCCACAGTCACCAGTATCATGTGAGCCCCTTGTGGGAACCAGAGCCACTCTATCCAGCTGAGTCCCAAGTCCATGTGAGTCCAACGTGAGGAGCAGATTCATCAGGTCGAATTGAGGCAGAGCTGGGGACAAGAGTCACCAGGTCTGCGTGCGGCCTAGGTGGGTCAAGATTCAGCAGTTCTGAGTTAGGTCAAAGTGGGGACGAGAGACACCAGGTCCAGGTGAGGCCAAACTGAGGA
This sequence comes from Canis aureus, assembly GCF_053574225.1. NCBI lineage: Eukaryota > Metazoa > Chordata > Mammalia > Carnivora > Canidae > Canis > Canis aureus. The sequence continues at coordinate 56,048,857 of NC_135632.1, read as the reverse complement.
CCAGAGTCACCAGATCCAGGTGAGTTCCAGGTGGGGACCAGAGTCACCAGATCCAGGTGAAGCCCAGGTGGGGACCAGAGTCACTAGGTCCAGATGAGGCCCAGGTGAGGACCAGAGTTACCAGGTACACGTGAGGCCCCGGTGGAGATCAGAGGAAACAGGTCTATGTGAGGCCGGCTTGGGGACCATGGTCAACAGGTCTACTTGAGGCCAGGTGTGGAACACAGTAAGCACGTCCTGGTGAGTCCCCCGTGGTGACAAGGGTCACCACGTTCAGGTGGGGCCCAGTTGCGGACCAGGATCACCAGGTACCGGGGAGGCCCTTGAGAGAACCAGCGTCAACAGTTAGAGGTCAGGCGCAGGTTGCAACCAGGGTCAGCAGGTCCAAGTCAGGCCAAAGTGGGGTTCACAATCACTAGGGCACGGTGAGACCCAGAGGGGGACCAGAGTCACCTGGTCCTGTGAGGTCCAGTTGTGGAACTCAGTCACCGGGTCCCAATTTTGCCCAGTGAGGACCATGGTCAACAGGGCCAGTTGAGGCCCAGATGGGGACTGGAGTCCCCAAATCCAGGTTAAGCCCAGGTGGGGACCACAGTCACCAGATTCAGGGTAGTCTCAGGTGCAGACCAGAATCACCAGCTGCAGGTGAGGTGCAGGTGGCAACCACACTCACCAGGTCCCGGTGAGGCCCTGGTGGGGACCAGAGTCACGAGGTACATGAGAAGCTAGAAACACTGCAGCCACCAGGTCGACATGGTGTCCATGTGGGAACGAGAATCACCAGTTACAAATGAGGCCCAGGTGGGGATCCGATTCACAATGTCAAGGTGAGACCCATGTGGAAACCAGTGTCACCACATCCAGGTGTGGCCCAGGTGAAGACCAGAGTTAATACGTCCCGCTGTGTCACTGATAGTGAAGAGTGTAACGATATCCTGATGCTACCCAGGTGGGTACCAGAGACACCAGGTCCTGGTGAGGCCCAGGTGCGACTAGAGACATGAGGTCCAGGTGAGGTCCCGATGGGAACCACAGTCAGAAAGTCAGGTGAGGCCATGCTTAGGATCAGAGTCACCAGTTACAGATGAGGCCCAGGTGGAGCCAGAGTCACCTGGTACAGAAGAGGCCAAAGTTCGGACAAGAGTTACCAGGATCAGGTCAGTCCCAGTGGGGAATACAGTAACCATGTCCCGATGATGACCAGGTAGAACCAGAGTCACCAGGTCCAGATGAGGCGCAGGTGGGGAGCATATTCTCTAGGTCCCGGTGAGGCCCAGTTGAGGACCAGAGTCACCAGGTGTAGTTGAGGCCTAGAGGGGTACAAGATTCACCTGGTCTAAGTGACATCCAGATGGGGACTAGAGTCACCATGTCAGGGTGAGGCCCAGAGGGGATCCAGAGTCTTCATGTCCAGGTGAGGCTCAGGTGTGGAACAGAGTATCCAGGTTAATGGTCCACAGGTGAGGACCAGAGTCACCAGATCTGGGTGAGGCCCAGTTAGGTTCAGAGTCACTAGTCCCAGTTGAGGCCAAGAAGGCGTCCACAGCAATCAGGTCCCTGTGGGGAACAAAGTCACCAGGACTCGGTGAGGCCTAGATGGGGACCAGATTCACCAGGCCCAGGTGATTCCCAGGTGGTGACCAGAGTTACCAGTTCTGGGGAAGGACCAGGTAAGGACCAGATTCTCCAGGTCTAATTGAGGCCCACGTGGGGACCTGTGTCACCAGGTATGGGTCAGGCACAATTGGCAACCCCACTCACCAGGTCCAGGTGAGGCCAACCTGCAGGCCATGCAGTGGAACCATGTCCCGATAATGCCCAGGTAGGGACCAGAGTTACCAGGTCCAGGTGAGGCCAACCTGTAAACCATGCATTGGAACCATATCCCTATGATGCCCAGGTAGGTACCAGAGTCACCAGGTCCAAATGAGTCCCAGATGGAGCATATTCACTAGGTCCAGGTGAGGCCCAGTTGAGGACCAGGTTCACCAGAACTGTTTGAGGCCTAGAGCGGTACCAGAATCACCTGGTCCAGGAGACATCCAGATGGGTACCAGAGTCACCAAGGCAGGGTGAGGCCCAGAGAGGTTCCAGAGTCAGCATGTCCAGTTGAGGCTCAGGTGCAGAACAGAGTCACCAGGTACCAATGATGCCCAGGTGAGGACCAGAGTCACCAGGTCTGGGTGACGCGCAGATAGGATCAGAGTCACCAGTTCCAGGTGAGGCTAAGAAAGGGTCCACAGCAATCAGGTCCAGGTGGGGAACAAAGTCACCAGGACTGGGTGAGGCCCAGATCACCAGGTCCATGTGAGGTGCAGGTGGCAACCACACTCACCCGGTCCGGAGAGGCCCCAGTGGGGACCAGAGACACGACGTACATGACAAGCTAGAAACACTGCAGCCACCAGGTTCACATGATGTCCATGTGGGAATGAAAATCACCAGTTACAGGTGAGGACCAGGTGGGGATCCGACTCACCATGTCCAGGTGAGACCCAGGTGGGAACCAGTGTCACCATGTCCGCGTGTGCCCCAGGTGAAGACCAGAGTTATTACGTCTGGCTGGATGAGTGTTAGTGAACAGTGTAACCATATCCTGATGCTACCCAGGTGGGTACCAGAGACACCAGGCCCTGATGAGGCCCAGGTGTAACCGGAGACATGAGGTCCAAGTGAGGTCCCGATGGGAACCACAGTCACCGGGTCAGGTGAGCCCATGCTTAGGATCAGAGTTACCAGGTACAGGTGAGGCCCAGGTGGAGCCAGAGTCACCTGGTACAGAAGAGGCCAAAGTCAGGACCAGAGTTACCAGGATCAGGTCAGTCCCAGTGGGTAATACAGTAACCATGTCCAATGATGCCCAGGTAGAGTCAGAGTCACCAGGTCCAGCGAGGCGCAGGTGGGTAGAATATTCACTAGGTCCAGGTGAGGCCCAGATGAGGACCAGAGTCACCAGGTCTAGTTGACGCCTAGAGGGGTACCAGATTCACCTGGTCTAGGGGACATCCAGATGGGGACCAGAGTCACCATGTCATGGTGAGGCCCAGAGGGCATTCAGAGTCATCATGTCCAGGTGAGGTTCAGGTGTGGAACAGAGTATCCAGGTCATAATGGTCCACAGGTGAGGACCAGAGTCACCAGATCTGGGTGAGGCCCAGTTAGGATCAGAGTTGCCAGTTCCAGGTGAGGCCAAGAAGGTGTCCACAGCAATCAGGTCCAGGTGGGGATCAAAGACACCAAGAATGTGTGAGGCCCAGATGGGGACCAGATTCACGAGGTCCAGGTGATTCCCATTTGGTGACAAGGGTTACCAGTTCCGGGTGAGGACCAGGTAAGGACCAGATTCACCAGGTCCAAGTGACGCCCACGTGAGACCTGTGTCACCAGGTATGGGTGAGGCCCAGGTGGCAAGCCCACTCACCAGGTCTAGGTGAGGCCAACCTGCAGGTCATACAGAGGAACCGTGTCCCGATGATGCCCAGGTAGGGACCAGAGTTACGAGGTCCAGGTGACGCAACCTGCAGGCCATGCCGAGGAACCATGTCCTGATGATGCCCAGGTGGGGTCTAGAGTTATCAGGTCCAGGTGAGGCACACCTGCAGGCCATGCAGTGGAACCATGTCCCGGTAATGCCGAGTTAGGGATCAGAATCACCATGTCCAGATGAGGCCCAGATGGAGCATATTCACTAGGTCTAGGTGAGGCCCAGTTGAGGACCAGAGTCACCAGATCTGGTTGAGCCCTATAAGGGTACCAGAATCACCTGGTTCAGGTGACAACGAGATGGGGACCAGAGTCACCAGGTCAGGGTGAGGCCCAGAGAGATTCCAGAGACATCATGTCCAAGTGAGGCTCAGGTGTGGAACAGAGTCACCAGGTACCAATGATGCCCAGTTGATGACCAGATTCACCAGGTCTGGGTGACGCGCAGATAGGATCAAAGTCACCAGTTCCAGGTGAGGCCAAGAAGGCGTCCACAGCAATCAGGTCCATGTGGGGAACAAATTCACCAGGACTGGGTGAGGCCCAGATGGGGACCAGATTCACCAGATCCAGGTGAGGCCCAGGTGGTGACCAGAGTCCCCGGGTCTCGGAGAGGACCAGGTAAGGACAAGATTCACCAGGTCCAAGAGGCCCACGTGTGGACCTGAGTCAACACGTATGGGTGCGGCCCATGTGGCAACCCCTCTCACCAGGTCCAGGTGAGGCCAACCTGCAGGTCAGAGTCACCAGATCCAGGTGAGGCCCTAGTGGGGACCGGAGTCACAGGTAAATGTGACTCTACAAGAACACCACAGTCAACAGGGCCAGGTGTGTTTCAAGTGGGAACGAGAGTCACCAGGTCCAGGTGAGACCCAGGTGGGGACCACACTCACCAGGTCCAGATTGAGGACTAGGTGCGGGGACCAGATTCATCAGGACCAGTTGAGGCCAAAGTGTGGAGCAAAGTTATAATGTCCAGGTGAGGCCCATGCGGGCAACAGAGTAACCATGTCCCATTGATGCCACGTGGGAAAAGAGTCACAAGGTCCAGACGAGGCCTAAGTGAGGAGTAGATTCACCAGGTCCTGTTGAGGCCCAGCTGAGGACTAGTGTTCCCAGCTCCGGGAGAGTCCCAGAGGGGGACCAGAGTCACCCGGTTCTGGTGATATCCAGGGGTGACCAGAGTCACCACGTCAGGGTGAGGCCCAGAGGGGACGAGAATCACTAGGTCCAGGTGAGGCCCCGATGTGGAACTGAGAAACCAGGTGGATAGATGCCCCTATGAGGACCTGAATCACCAGGTCCAGGTGAGGTCCCTGTGGGAACCAGTCACCACGTCCAGGTGAGGCCCAGGTGGGACCACAGTCACCAGGTCCAGGTGAGGCCCAGGTATATAAGAGAGTATCCAGGTCCCAATGATGCCCAGGTAAGGACCAGAGTCAACAGGTCCATGAGAGGCCCAAATATGGATCAGAGTCATTGTGTTCCAGTTGAGGGCAGATGGAGACCACAGGAACCAGGTCCAGGAGAGCCCCATATGGGAACCAGAGCCACCAGATCCAGGTGAGGTCCAGGTGGGAACACAGTCACAAGGTCCAGGTGAGGCGCAGGTGGCAACAGGTTTCACCAAGTCCAGGTGAGGCCCACGTGGTGACTCAGGAGATCCAGGTGCGGACCAGATAAGAACCAGATTCACCAGGCCCAAGTGAAACCCAAGGGGTGACCAGATTTTCCAGGTAAGGGTGAGGCCCCGAGTGGGAACCAGAGTAACCAGTTTAGTTTGAGGCCCAGATTGGGACAGAGGTCATTGGACAAAGTGATGCCTAGGTGTGGAATAGAGTATCCAGGTCCCAATGATGCCTGGGTGAGGACCAGAGTCACTAGGGCCATGAAAGCCCAGATGGGGAACAGAATCACTAGGTCCTGGTGAGGCATAGAATAAGAACACAGTCACCAGTATCAGGTGAGCCCCTTGTGGGAACCAGAGCCACTCTATCCCGCTGAGTCCCAGGTCCATGTTAGGCCCACGTGAGGACCAGATTCATCAGGTAGAATTGAAGCATCGCTGGGGACAAGAGTCATCAGGTCTAGGTGCGGCCTAGGTGGGGCAAGATTCAGCAGTTCTGAGTTAGGTCAAAGTGGGGACGATAGACACCAGTCCAGGTGAGGACAAACTGAGACCAGAGTCACCAGATACAGGTGAGTTCCAGATGGGGACCAGGGTCACCAGGTTAGGGTGAGGCCCAGAGAGGTTCCAGAGTCATCATGTCCAGGTGAGGACCAGAGTCACCAGGTCTGGGTGATGCGCAGATAGGATCAGAGTCACCAGTTCCAGGTGAGGCCAAGAAAGAGTCCACAGCAATCAGGTCCAGGTGGGGAACAATGTCACCAGGACTGGATGACGCCCAGATGGGTACCAGAAACACCAGGCCCAGGTGATTCCCAGGTGGTGACCAGAGTTACGAGTTCCGGGTGAGAACAAGGTAAGGACCAGATTCACCCGTTCCAAGTGAGGCCCACGTGGGGACCTGTGTCACCAGGCATGGGTGAGGCACAGGTGACAACCCCACTCACCAGGTCCAGGTGATGCCAACCTGCAGGCCATGCAGAGGAACCATGTCCTGATGATGCACAGGTAGGGACTAGAATTACCAGGTGCAGGTGATGCCAACCTGCAGGGCATGTGTGGAACCATGTCCCGATAATGCCCAGGTAGGGACCAGAGTTACAATGTCCAGGTGAGGCCAACCTGCAGGCCATGCTGTGGAATCATATACCTATGATGCCCAGGTAGGGACCAGAGTCACCAGGTCCAAATGAGGCCAAGATGGATCATATTCACTAGGTCCAGATGAGGCCCAGTTGAGGACCCGAGTCACCATATCTTGTTGAGGCCTAGACGGGTACCAGAATCCCCTGGTCCAGGTGACATCCAGATGGGGACCAGAGTTACCAGGTAAGGGTGAGGCCCAGAGAGGTTCCAGAGTCATCATGTCCAGGTGAGGCTCAGGTGTAGAACAGAGTCACCAGGTACCAATGATGCCCAGGTGAGGACCAGAGTCACCAATTCTGGGTGACGAGCAGATAGGATCAGAGTCACCAGTTCCAGGTGAGGCCAAGAAAGAATCCACAGCAATCAGGTACCGGTGGGGAACAAAGCCACCAGGACTGGGTGAGGCCCAGATGGGGAAAAGATTCAACAGAGCCAAGTGATTCCCAGGTGGTGACCAGAGTACCCGGGTCTTGGAGAGAACCAGGTAAGGACCAGATTCACCAGGTCCAAGAGGCCCACGTGGGGACAGAGTCACCAGGTATGGGTGCGGCCCATGTGGCAACCCCACTCACCAGGTCCAGGTGAGGCCAACCTGCAGGTCAGAGTCACCAGATCCAGGTGAGGCCCTAGTGGGGACCGGAGTCACAGGTAAATGTGACTCTACAAGAACACCACAGTCAACAGGGCCAGGTGTGTTTCAAGTGGGAACGAGAGTCACCAGGTCCAGGTGAGACCCAGGTGGGGACCACACTCACCAGGTCCAGATTGAGGACTAGGTGCGGGGACCAGATTCATCAGGACCAGTTGAGGCCAAAGTGTGGAGCAAAGTTATAATGTCCAGGTGAGGCCCATGCGGGCAACAGAGTAACCATGTCCCATTGATGCCACGTGGGAAAAGAGTCACAAGGTCCAGACGAGGCCTAAGTGAGGAGTAGATTCACCAGGTCCTGTTGAGGCCCAGCTGAGGACTAGTGTTCCCAGCTCCGGGAGAGTCCCAGAGGGGGACCAGAGTCACCCGGTTCTGGTGATATCCAGGGGTGACCAGAGTCACCACGTCAGGGTGAGGCCCAGAGGGGACGAGAATCACTAGGTCCAGGTGAGGCCCCGATGTGGAACTGAGAAACCAGGTGGATAGATGCCCCTATGAGGACCTGAATCACCAGGTCCAGGTGAGGTCCCTGTGGGAACCAGTCACCACGTCCAGGTGAGGCCCAGGTGGGACCACAGTCACCAGGTCCAGGTGAGGCCCAGGTATATAAGAGAGTATCCAGGTCCCAATGATGCCCAGGTAAGGACCAGAGTCAACAGGTCCATGAGAGGCCCAAATATGGATCAGAGTCATTGTGTTCCAGTTGAGGGCAGATGGAGACCACAGGAACCAGGTCCAGGAGAGCCCCATGTGGGAACCAGAGCCACCAGATCCAGGTGAGGTCCAGGTGGGAACACAGTCACAAGGTCCAGGTGAGGCGCAGGTGGCAACAGGTTTCACCAAGTCCAGGTGAGGCCCACGTGGTGACTCAGGAGATCCAGGTGCGGACCAGATAAGAACCAGATTCACCAGGCCCAAGTGAAACCCAAGGGGTGACCAGATTTTCCAGGTAAGGGTGAGGCCCCGAGTGGGAACCAGAGTAACCAGTTTAGTTTGAGGCCCAGATTGGGACAGAGGTCATTGGACAAAGTGATGCCTAGGTGTGGAATAGAGTATCCAGGTCCCAATGATGCCTGGGTGAGGACCAGAGTCACTAGGGCCATGAAAGCCCAGATGGGGAACAGAATCACTAGGTCCTGGTGAGGCATAGAATAAGAACACAGTCACCAGTATCAGGTGAGCCCCTTGTGGGAACCAGAGCCACTCTATCCCGCTGAGTCCCAGGTCCATGTTAGGCCCACGTGAGGACCAGATTCATCAGGTAGAATTGAAGCATCGCTGGGGACAAGAGTCATCAGGTCTAGGTGCGGCCTAGGTGGGGCAAGATTCAGCAGTTCTGAGTTAGGTCAAAGTGGGGACGATAGACACCAGTCCAGGTGAGGACAAACTGAGACCAGAGTCACCAGATACAGGTGAGTTCCAGATGGGGACCAGGGTCACCAGGTTAGGGTGAGGCCCAGAGAGGTTCCAGAGTCATCATGTCCAGGTGAGGACCAGAGTCACCAGGTCTGGGTGATGCGCAGATAGGATCAGAGTCACCAGTTCCAGGTGAGGCCAAGAAAGAGTCCACAGCAATCAGGTCCAGGTGGGGAACAATGTCACCAGGACTGGATGACGCCCAGATGGGTACCAGAAACACCAGGCCCAGGTGATTCCCAGGTGGTGACCAGAGTTACGAGTTCCGGGTGAGAACAAGGTAAGGACCAGATTCACCCGTTCCAAGTGAGGCCCACGTGGGGACCTGTGTCACCAGGCATGGGTGAGGCACAGGTGACAACCCCACTCACCAGGTCCAGGTGATGCCAACCTGCAGGCCATGCAGAGGAACCATGTCCTGATGATGCACAGGTAGGGACTAGAATTACCAGGTGCAGGTGATGCCAACCTGCAGGGCATGTGTGGAACCATGTCCCGATAATGCCCAGGTAGGGACCAGAGTTACAATGTCCAGGTGAGGCCAACCTGCAGGCCATGCTGTGGAATCATATACCTATGATGCCCAGGTAGGGACCAGAGTCACCAGGTCCAAATGAGGCCAAGATGGATCATATTCACTAGGTCCAGATGAGGCCCAGTTGAGGACCCGAGTCACCATATCTTGTTGAGGCCTAGACGGGTACCAGAATCCCCTGGTCCAGGTGACATCCAGATGGGGACCAGAGTTACCAGGTAAGGGTGAGGCCCAGAGAGGTTCCAGAGTCATCATGTCCAGGTGAGGCTCAGGTGTAGAACAGAGTCACCAGGTACCAATGATGCCCAGGTGAGGACCAGAGTCACCAATTCTGGGTGACGAGCAGATAGGATCAGAGTCACCAGTTCCAGGTGAGGCCAAGAAAGAATCCACAGCAATCAGGTACCGGTGGGGAACAAAGCCACCAGGACTGGGTGAGGCCCAGATGGGGAAAAGATTCAACAGAGCCAAGTGATTCCCAGGTGGTGACCAGAGTACCCGGGTCTTGGAGAGAACCAGGTAAGGACCAGATTCACCAGGTCCAAGAGGCCCACGTGGGGACAGAGTCACCAGGTATGGGTGAGGCCCATGTGGCAACCCCACTCACCAGGTCCAGGTGAGGCCAACCTGCAGGCCATGCAGTGGAACCATGTCCCGATGATGCCCGGGTAGGGACCAGAGTCACCAGGTCCAAATGAGGCTCAGATGGAGCATATTCACTACGTCCAGGTGAGGCCCAGTTGAGGACCAGTGTCACCAGACGTGGTTGAGGCCTAGAGGGGTACCAGAATCACCTGGTCCAGGTGCCATCCAGATGGGTCCAGAGTCACCAGGTCAGGGTGATGCCCAGAGAGGTTCCAGAGTCATCATGTCCAGGTGAGGCTCAGGTGTGGAACAGAGTATCCAGGTCATAATGGTCCACAGGTGAGGACCATGGTCACCAGATCTGGGTGAGGCCCAGTAGGATCAGAGTCACCAGTTCAGTTGAGGCCAAGAGGAGTCCACAGCAACCAGGTCCAGGTGGGGAAGAAAGTCAACAGGACTGGGTGAGGCCCAGAGGGGAACCAGATTAAACAGGTCCAGGTGATTCCCAGGTGGTGACCAGGGTTACCACGTGCGGGTGAGGAACAAGTAAGGACCAGATTCACCAGGTCCAAGTGAGGCCGACGTGGGGACCTGTGTCGCCAGGAATGGGTGAGCCCCAGGTGGCAACCCCACTCACTAGGTCCACGTGAGGCCAACCTGGATGCCATGCAGACGAACCGTGTCCCGGTGATGCCCAGGTAGGGAACAGAGTTACCAGGTCCAGCTGAGGCCAACCTGCAGGCCATGCAGTGGATCCATGTCCCGATGATGCCCAGGTAGGGACCAGAGTCACCAGGTCCAACTGTGGCCCAGATGGAGCATATTCACTAGGTCCAAGTTCGGCCCAGTGGAGGACCAGTGTCCCCATACCTGGTTGAGGCCTAGAGGGGTCCCAGTCACCTGGTCCAGGTGAAATCCAGATGGAGACCAGAGTCACCAGGTCAGGGTTAGGCCCAGAGTGGTTCCAGAGTCATCATCTCCAGGTGAGGCTCAGGTCTCGAACAGAGTCACCAGGTACCAATGATGCCCAGGTGAGGACCAGAGTGACCAGGTCTGGGTGACGCGCAGATAGGATCAGAGTCACCAGGTCCAGGTGAGGCCAAGAAAGAGTCCACAGCAATCAGGTCCAGGTGGGGAACAAATTCACCAGGACTCGGTGAGGACCAGATGGGGACCAGATTCATTCATTAGGTCCAGGTGAGGCCCAGGTGGTGACCAGAGTCCCAGCGTCTGGGAGAGGACCAGGTACGGACCAGATTCACCAGGTCCAAGAGGCCCACGTGGGGACCTGAGTCACCAGTTATGGGTGATGCCCAGGTGGCAACCCCACTCACCACGTCCAGGTGAGGCTAACCTGCAGGCCAGAGTCACCAGATCCAGGTGATGCCCTAGTGGGGACAGGAGTCACCAGGTAAATGTGAGTCTACAAGAACACCATAGACACCAGGTCCAGGTGTGGTTCATGTGGGAACGAGAGTCACCAGGTCCAGGTGAGACCAAGGTGGGGACCACAGTCACCAGGTCCAGATTGAGGACAAGGTGGGGCGACCAGTGTCATCAGAACCAGTTGAGGCCAAAGTGTGGAGCAAAGTTATCATGTCCAGGTGAGGCCCAGTTGTGGAACAGAGTAACAATGTCCCATTGTTGCCAGGTGCGAAAAGAGTCACAAGGTCCAGACGAGGCCTAAGTGAGGAGTAGATTCACTAGGTCCTGTTGAGGCCCAGTTGAAGACTAGTGTCCCCAGCTCAGGGGGAGTCCCAGGGGGGACCAGAGGCACCCGGTTCTGGTGATATCCAGGTGGGGACCAGAGTCACCACGTCAGAGTGAGGCCCAGAGGGGGACGAGTATCACTAGGTCCAGATGAAGCCCCGATGTGTAACTAAGAAACCAGGTCCCATGATGCCCATATGAGGACCTGAGTCACCAGGTGCAGTTGAGGTCCCTGTGGGAACCAGTCACCTCGTCCAGGTGAGGCCCATGTGGGACCACAGTAACCAGTTCCAGATGAGGCCCAGGTATATAAGAGAGTATCCAGGTCCCAATGATGCCTAGGTAAGGACCTGAGTCAACAGGTTCAGGAGAGGCCCAAATATGGATCAGAGACATTGTGTTCCAGGTGAGGCCAGATGGAGACCACAGGAACCAGGTCTTGGAGAGCCCCATATGGGAACCAGAGACAGCAGATCCAGGTGAGGTCCAGGTGGGACCACAGTTAGAAGGTCCAGGTGAGGCGCAGGTGGCAACAGGATACACCAAGTCCAGGTGAGGCCCAGGTGGCGTTCAGTCACCAGATGCAGGTGAGGACCAGCCAAGGACCAGATTCACCAGGCCCAGGTGAAGCCCAAGGGGTGACCAGCGTCACCAGGTAAGGGTGAGGCCCAGAGGGGGAACCAGAGTAACCAGTTTAGTTTGAGGCCCAAAATGGGACCAGAGGGCCCTGGTCAAAGTGAGGCCCAGGTGTGGAATAGAGTATCCAGGTCCCAATGATGCCTGGGTGAGGACCAGAGTCACTAGGGCCATGCAGGCCCAGATGGGGAACAGAATCACTTGGTCTGGTGAGGCATAGAATAAGACCACAGTCAGCAGTATCAGTGGAGCCCCTTGTGGGAACCAGAGCCACTCTATCCAGCTGAGTCCCAGGTCCATGTGAGGCCCACGTGAGGATCAGATTCATCAAGTTGAATTGAGGCATAGCTGGGGACAAGAGTCACCAGGTCTGGGTGCGGCCTAGGTGGACAAGATTCAGCAGTACTGAGTTAGGACCAAGTGGGGACGAGAGATACCAGGTCCATGTGAGTCCAAACTGAGGACCAGAGTCACCAAATCCAGGTGAGGTCCATGTTGGAAAGAGAGTCACCAGGTCCAGGAGAGGTCGAGGTGGGTACCAGAGTCACCAGATCCAGGTGAAGTCCAGGTGGGGAGCAGAGTCATCAGATCCAATTGAAGCCCAGGTGGGGACCAGAGTCACTAGGTCCAGATGAGGCCCAGGTGAGGACCAGGGTTACCAGGTACACGTGAGGCCCCGGTGGGGATCAGAGGCAACAGGTCCATGTGAGGCCGGCATGGGGACTATGGTCAACAGGTCTACTTGAGGCCCATGTGTGGAACACAGTAAACAGGTCCAGGTGAGTCCCCGGTGGTGACAAGAGTCACCACGTCCAGGTGAGACCCAGGTGGGGACCAGGATCAGCAGGTACAGGGGAGGCCCTTGAAAGAAACAGAGTCAACAGTTCGAGGTCAGGCACAGTTGGCAACCAAGTTCAGCAGGTCCAAGTCAGGCCAAAGTGGGGTTCAGAGTCATTAGGGCACGGTGAGACCCGGAGGGGGACCAGAGTCACCCGATTCTGGTGATATCCAGGTGGGTACCAGAGTCACCACGTCAGGGTGAGGCCCAGAGGGGGACAAGAATCACTAGCTCCAGGTGAGGCCCCGATATGGAACTGAGAAACCAGGTCCCATGATGCCCATATGAGGACCTGAGTCACCAGGTCCAAGTGAGGTCCCTGTGGGAACCAGTCACCTCGTCCAGGTGAGGTCCAGGTGGGACCACAGTCGGAAGGTCCAGGTGAGGCGCAGGTGGCAACAGGATTCACCAAGTCCAGGTGAGGCCAAGGTGGCGACCAGTCACCAGATCCAGGTGCGGAACAGCTAACGACCAGATTCTCCAGGCCCAAGAAAAGCCCAACGGGTGACCAGAGTCACCAGGTCAGGGTGAGGGCCAGAGGGGGAACCAGAGTAACCAGTTTAGTTTGAGGCCCAGAATGGGACCAGAGGTCCCTGGTCAAATTGAGTCCCAGGTGTGGAATAGAGTATCCAGGTCCCAGTGACGCCTGGGTGAGGACCAGAGTCACTAGGGCCATGCAGGCCCAGATGGGGAACAGAATCACTAGGTCCTGGTGAGGCATAGAATAAGACCACGTTCAGCAGTATCAGGTGAGCCCCTTGTGGGAACCAGAGCCACTCTATCCAGCTGAGTCCCAGGACCATGTGAGGCCCACGTGAGGACCAGATTCATCAGGTCGTATAAAGGCATAGCTGGGGACAAGAGTCACCAGGTCTGGGTGCGGCCTAGGTGGGGCAAGATTCAGCAGTTCTGAGTTAGGTCCAAGTGGGGACGAGAGACACCAGGTCCAGGTGAGGCCAAACTGAGGACCAGAGTCACCACATCCAGGTGAGGTCCATGTTGGAAAGAGAGTCACGAGGTCCAGGAGAGGTCCAGGTGGAGTCCAGAGTCACCAGATCCAGGTGAAGTCCAAGTGGGGACCAGAGTCACCAGATCCATGTGAAGCCCAGATGGGGACCAGAGTCACTAGGTCCAGATGAGGCCCAGGTGAGGACCAGAGTTACCAGATCCCCGGTTTGGATCAGAGGCAACAGGTTGATGTGAGGCCGGCTTGGGGACCATGGTCAACAGGTCTATTGAGGCCCAGGTGTGGAACACAGTAAGCAGGTCCAGGTGAGTCCCCGGTGGTGAGAAGCGTCACCACTTCCAGGTGAGGTCCAGGTGGGGACCAGGATCACCAGGTACAGGGGAGACCCTTGAAAGAACCAGAGTCAACAGTTCGAGTTCAGGCGCAGGTGGCAACCAGGGTCAGCAGGTCCAAGTCAAGCCAAAGGGGACTTCACAGTCACTAGGGCACGGTGAGACCCAGAGGGGGAGCATAGTCACCTGGTCCAGGTGAGGTTCAGTTGTGGAACACAGTCACCAGGTCCCAATTTTGCCCAGTTGAGGACCACGGTCAACAGGGCCAGGTGAGGCCCAGAAGGGGACCGGAGTCCCCAAATCCAGGTGAAGCCCAGGTGGGGACCACAGTCACCAGATGCAGGGTAGTCTCAGGTGCAGACCAGAATCACCAGGTCCAGGTGTGGTGCAGGTGGCAACCAAACTCACCAGGTCCCGGTAAGGCACTGGTGGGATACATGAGAAGTCACGAGGTACATGAGAAGCTAGAAACACATGGGATCCCTGGGTGGCGCAGCGGTTTGGCGCCTGCCTTTGGACCAGGGCGCGATCCTGGAGACCCGGGATCGAATCCCACGTCGGGCTCCCGGTGCATGGAGCCTGCTTCTCCCTCTGCCTGTGTCTCTGCCTCTCTCTCTCTCTGTGACTATCATAAATAAATAAAAATTAAAAAAAAAGATGCTAGAAACACTGCGGCAACAGGTCCACATGATCTCCATGTGGGAACGAGAATCACCAGTTACAGGTGAGGCCCAGATGGGGACCGGAGTCCCCAAATTCAGGTGAAGCCCAGGTGGGGACCACAGTCACTAGATCCAGGGTAGTCTCAGGTGGACACCAGAATCACCAGGTCCTGGTGAGGTGCAGGTGGCAACCACACTCACCAAGTCCCGGTGAGGCCCTGGTGGGGACCAGAGTCACGAGATACATGAGAAGCTAGAAACACTGCAGCCACCAGGTCCACATGATGTCCATGTGGGAACGAGAATTACAAGTTACAGGTGAGGACCATTTGGGGATCTGAGTCACCATGTCCAGGTGAGACCCTGGTGGGAACCAGTGTCTCCATGTCCAAGTGTGGACCAGGTGAAAACGAGAGTAATAGGTCCGGCCGGGTCACTGTTAGTGAACAGTGTAACCATATCCTGATGCTACTCAGGTGTGTACCAGATACAAGGTCCTGGTGAGTCCCAATTGGGACCAGAGACATGAGGACCAGGTGAGGTACCGATGGAAACCACAGTCACCAGGTCAGGTGAGGCCATGCTTAGGATCAGAGTCACCACTTACAGGTGAGGTCCAGGGGGAGCCAGAGTCACATGGCACAGAAGAGCCGAAAGTCAGGACCAGAGTTACCACGATCAGGTCAGTCCCACTGGGAATAGAGTAACCACGTCCCGATGATGCCCAGGTAGAACCACAGTTACCAGGTCCAGGTGCGGCCCACCTAAAGGCCATGCAGTGGAACCATGTCCCGATGATGCCCAGGTAGGGAAGAGAGTCACCAGGTCCAAATGAGGCCCAGATGGAGCATATTCAATAGGTCCACGTGAGGCCCAGTTGAGGACCAGAGTCACCAGATCCAGGTGAAGCCAAGGTGGGGACCAGAGTCACTAGGTCCAGATGAGGCCAAAGTGAGGACCAGTGTTACCAGGTACACGTGATGCCCCGGTGGGAATCAGAGGAAACAGGTCCATATGAGGCCGGCTTCGGTACCATGTTCAACAGGACTACTCGAGGCCCATGTGTGGAACACAGTAACCAGGTCCAGGTGAGTCCCCGGTGGTGACAAGGGTCACCACGTCCAGGTGAGTCCCAGGGAGGGACCAGGATCACCAGGTACAGGGGAAGCCCTTGAATGAACCAGAGTCAACAGTTCGAGGTCAGGCGCAGGTGGCAACCAGGGTCAGCAGGTGCAAGTCAGGTCAAAGTGGCGTTCACCGTCACTAGGGGACGGTGAGACCCAGAGGGGGACCAGAGTCACCTGGTCCAGGTGAGGTCCAGGGTTGGAACACAGTCACCGGGTCCCAATTTTGGCAGGTGTGGACCATGGTTGACAGGGCCAGGTGAGGCCCAGATTGGTGACCCTCAATCTGGATCAGATTCACCAGTTCCAGTTGAGGCTAAGAAGGAGTCCACAGCAATCATGTCCAGATTGACGCCTAGGTCGGGGGACCAGAGTCATCAGGACTAGTTGAGGCCAAAATGTGGAGCAAAGTTATCATGTCCAGGTGAGGCCCAGGTGGGGAACAGACTAACCATGTCCCATTGATGCCAGGTGGGAAAAGAGCCACAAGGTCCAGACGAGGCCTAAGTGAGGAGCAGATTCACCAGGTCCTGTTGAGGCCCAGTTGAGGACCAGTGTCCCAAGCTCCGGATGAGTCCCAGAGGGGGACCAGAGTCACCCGGTTCTGGTGATATCCAGGTGGGTACCAGAGTCACCACGTCAGGGTGAGGACCAAAATGGGACGAGAATCACTTGGTCCAGGTGAGGTTCCGATGTGGAACTGAAAAACCAGGTCCCATGATGCCCATATGAGGACCTGAGTCACCAGGTGCAGTTGAGGTCCCTGTGGGAACCAGTCACCTCGTCCAGGTGAGGCCCAGGTGGGAACACAGTCACCAGTATCATGTGAGCCCCTTGTGGGAACCAGAGCCACTCTATCCAGCTGAGTCCCAGGTCCATGTGAGGCCCACGTGAGGAGTAGATTCATCAGGTCGAATTGAGGCATAGCTGGGGACAAGAGTCACCAGGTCTGGGTGCGGCCTACGTGGGTCAAGATTCAGCAGTTCTGAGTTAGGTCAAAGTGGGCACGAGAGACACCAGGTCCAGGTGAGGCCAAACTGAGGACCAGAGTCACCAGATCCAGGTGAGGTCCAGGTGGGGACCAGAGTCACCAGATCCAGGTGAAGCCCAGGTGGGGACCAGAGTCACTAGGTCCAGATGAGGCCCAGGTGAGGACCAGAGTTACCAGGTACACGTGAGGCCCCGGTGGGGATCGGAGGAACAGGTCCATGTGAGGCCGGCTTGGGGACCATGGTCAACAGGTCTACTTGAGGCCCAGGTTTGGAACACAGTAAGCAGGTCCTGGTGAGTCCCCATTGGTGACAGGAGTCACCACGTCCATGTGTGGGCCAGGTCCGACCAGGATCACCCGGTCCAGGGAAGGCCCTTGAAAGAACCAGAGTCAACAGTTCTAGGTCAGGCGCAGGTGGCAACCAGGGTCAGCAGGTCCAAGTCAAACCAAAGTGGGGTTCACAGTCACTAGGGCACGGTGAAACCCAGAGTGGGACCAGAGTCACCTGGTCCAGGTGAGGTCCAGTTGTGGAACACAGCCACCGGTTCCCAATTTTGCACAGTAGAGGACCAAGTTCAACAGGGCCAGGTGAGGCCCAGATGGGGAACGGAGTCCCCAAATCCAGGTTAAGCCCAGGTGGGGACCACAGACGCCAGATCCAGGGTAGTCTCAGGTGCAGAGCAGAATCACCAGGTCCATGTGAGGTGCAGGTGGCAACCACAACCACCCGGTCCCGGAGAGGCCCCGGTGGGGACCAAAGACACGAGGTACATGAGAAGCTAGAAACACTGCAGCCACCAGGTCCACATGATGTCCATGTGGGAATGAAAATCACCAGTTACAGGTGAGGACCAGGTGGGGATCCGACTCACCATGTCCAGGTGAGACCCAGGTGGGAACCAGTGTCACCATGTCCTCGTGTGCCGCAGGTGAAGACCAGAGTTATTAGGTCCGGCTGGATGAGTGTTAGTGAACAGTGTAACCATATCCTGATGCTACCCAGGTGGGTACCAGAGACACCAGGTCCTGATGAGGCCCAGATGTAACCGGAGACATGAGGTACAGGTGAGGTCCCGATGGGAACCACAGTCACCAGGTCAGGTGAGCCCATGCTTAGGATCAGAGTCACCAGGAACAGGTGAGGCCAAGCTGGAGCCAGAGTCACCTGGTTCTGAAGAGGCCAAAGTCAGGACCAGAGTTACCAGGATCAGGTCAGTCCCAGTGGGTAATACAGTAACCATGTCCCAATGATGCCCAGGTAGAATCAGAGTCATCGGTCCAGCGAGGCGCAGGTGGGTAGAGTATTCACTAGGTCCAGGTGAGGCCCAGATGAGGACCAGAGTCACCAGGTCTAGTTGACGCCTGGAGGGGTACCAGATTCACCTGGTCTAGGGGACATCCAGATGGGGACCAGAGTCACCATGTCAGGGTGAGGCCCAGAGGGCATCCAGAGTCATCATGTCCAGGTGAGGTTCAGGTGTGGAACAGAGTATCCAGGTCATAATGGTTCACAGGTGAGGACCAGAGTCACCAGATCTGGGTGAGGCCCAGTTAGGAGCAGAGTCACAAGTTCCAGGTGAGGCCAAGAAGGAGTCCACAGCAATCAGGTCAAGGTGGGGATCAGGGCAGCCCCGGTGGCGCAGCGGTTTGGTGCCGCCTGCAGCCCAGGGCGTGATCCTGGAGACCCGGGATCGAGTCCCACGTCGGGTTCCCTGCATGGAGCCTGCTTCTCTCTCTGCCTATCTCTCTCTCTCCGAATGAATAAATAAATAAAATCTTTAAAAAAAAAAAGGTGGGGATCAAAGTCACCAGGAATGGGTGAGGCCCAGATGGGGACCAGATTCACCAGGTCCAGGTGATTCCCATTTGGTGACAAGGGTTACCAGTTCCGTGTGAGGACCAGGTAAGGACCAGATTCACCAGGTCCAAGTGAGGCCCACGTGAGACCTGTGGCACCAGGTATGGATGAGGCCCAGGTGGCAAGCCCACTCACCAGGTCTAGGGGAGGCCAACCTGCAGGCCATGCAGAGGAACCGTGTCCCGATGATGCCCAGGTAGGGACCAGAGGTACGAGGTCCAGGTGACGCCAACCTGCAGGCCATGCAGAGGAACCGTGTCCCGATGATGCCCAGGTAGGGACCAGAGTTACTAGGTCAAGAAGAAGCCAACCTGCAGACCATTATGTGGAACCAGGTCGCGAAGTTGCCCACGTAGGGACCAGAGTCACCAGATCCAAATGAGGCCCAGATGGAGCATATTTACTAGGTCCAGGTGAGGCCCAGTTGAGGACCAGAGTCACCAGATCTGGTTGAGGCCCAGAGGGGTACCAGATTCACCTGGTCTAGGTGACATCCAGATGGGGACCAGAGTAACCATGTCAGGGTGAGGCCCAGAGGGGATCCAGAGTCATCAGGTCCAGGTGAGGCTCAGGTGTGGAACAGAGTATCCAGGTCATAATTGTCCACCCGTGAGGACCAGAGTCACCAGATCTGGGAGAGGCCCAGTTAGGATCAGAGTTACCACTTCCAGGTGAGGCCAAGAAGGTGTCCACAGCAATTAGGTCCAGGTGGGGAACAAAGTCACCAGGACTAGGTGATACCCAGGTGGTGACCAGATTTACCAGTTCCGGGTAGAACTAGGTAAGGACCACATTCACCAGGTCCAAGTGAGGCCCACGTGGGGACCTGTGTCACCAGGCATGGGTAAGACCCACGTGGGAACCCCACTCACCAGGTCAAGATGAGGCCAACATGCAGGCCATGCAGAGGAGCCATGTCCCGATGATGCCCAGGTAGGGACCAGAGTTACCAGATCCAGGTGAGACCCAGGTGGGGAACACAGGAACTAGGTCCAGATTGAGGTCTAGGTGGGGGGACCAGAGTCATCAGGACCAGTTGAGGCCAAAGTGCGGAGGAAACTTATCATGTCCAGGTGAGGCCCAGGTGGGGAACAGAGTAACCATGTCCCATTGATGCCAGGTTGGATAAGAGTCACAAGGTCCAGACGAGGCCTAAGTGAGGAGTAGATTCACCAGATCCTGTTGAGCCCAGGTGAGGACCTGTGTCCCCAGCTCCGGGTGAGTCCCAGAGGGGGACCAGAGTCACCCGGTTCTGGTGATATCCAGGTGGGGACCAGAGTCACCAGGTCAGGGTGAGGCCCAGAGGGGGACGAGATCGCTAGGTCCAGGTGAGGCCCCAATGTGGCACTGAGATACCAGGTCCCCTGATACCAATTTGAGGACCTGAGTCACCAGGTCCAGGTGAGGTCCCTGTGGGAACCAGTGTCCTCATCCAGATGAGGTCCAGGTGGGACCACAGTCACCAGGTCCAGGTGAGGCCCAGGTATATAAGAAAGTATACATGTCCCAATGATGGCCAGGTAAGGACCAGAGTCAACAGGTCCAGGAGAGGCCCAAATATGGATCAGAGTCATTGTGTTCCAGGTGAGGCCAGATGGAGACCACAGTAACCAGGTCCAGGAGAGACCCATATGGGAACCAGAGCCACCAGATCCAGGTGAGTTCCAGGTGGGACCACAGTCACAAGGTCCTGGTGAGGCGCAGGTGGCAACAGGATTCACCAAGTGCAGGTGAGGCCCAGGTGGCGACCAATCACCAGATCCAGGTGCGGATCAGCTAAGGACCAGATTCACCAGGCCCATGTGAAGCTCAAGGGGTGACTAGAGAAACCAGGTAACGGTGAGTCCCAGAGGTAAAATAAGAGTAACCAGTTTAGTTAGAGGCACAGAATTGGACCAGAGGTCCCTGGTCAAAGTGAGGCCCAGGTGTGGAATAGAGTATCCAGGTCCCAATGATGCCTGGGAGAGGACCAGAGTCTCTAGGGCCATGAAGGCCCAGATGGGGAACAGAATCACTAGGTCCTAGTGAGGCATAGAATAAGACCACAGTCAGCAGTATCAGGTGAGCCCCTTGAGGGAGCCAGAGCCACTCTACCCAGCTGAGTCCAAGGTCCATGTGAGGCCCACGTGAGGACCAGATTCATCAGGTCGAATTGAGGCATAGCTGGGGACAAGAGTCACCAGGTCTGTGTGCGGCCTAGGTGGGGCAAGATTCAGCAGTTCTGAGTTAGGTCAAAGAGGGAACGAGAGACACCAGGTCAAGGGGAGGCCAAACTGAGGACCAGAGTCACCAAATCCAGGGGAGAACCATGTTGGAAAGAGAGTCACCAGGTCCAGGAGAGGTCCAGGAGGGGACCAGAGTCACCAGATCCAGGTGAAGTCCAGGTGGGGACCCGAGTCACCAGCTCCAGGTGAAGCCCAGGTGGGAACCAGAGTCACTAGGTCCAGATGAGGCCCAGGTGAGGACCAGAGTTACCAGGTACACGTGAGGCCCCGATGGGGATCAGAGGCAACAGGTCCATGTGAGTCCCGCCTGGGGACCATGGTCAACAGGTCTACTTGAGGCCCAGGTGTGGAACACAGTAAGCTGGTCCAGGTGAGTCCCCGGTGGTGACAAGAGTCACCACGTCCAGGTGAGGCCCAGGTGGGGACCAGGAACACCAGGTACAGGGGAGGCCCTTGAAAGAATCAGAGTCAACAGCTCGAGGTCAGGCGCAGGTGGCAACCAGGGTCAGCAGGTCCAAGTGAGGCCAAAGTGGGGTTCACAGTCACTAGGGCACGGTGAGACCCAGAGGGGGACCAGAGTCACCTGGTCCAGGTGAGGTCCAGTTGTGGAACACAGTCACCGGGTCCCAATTTTGCCCAGTTGAGGATCATGGTCAACAGAGCCTGGTGTGCCCATATGGGGACCGGAGTCCCCAAATCCAGGTGAAGCCCAGGTGGGGACCACAGTCACCAGATCCAGGGTAGTCTCAGGTGCAGACCAGAATCACCAGGTCCATGTGAGGTGCAGGTGGCAACCACACTCACCAGGTCCTGCTGAGGCCCTGGTGGGGACCCGAGCCACGAGGTACATGAGAAGCTAGAAACACTGCAGCCACCATGTCCACATTATGTCCATGTGGGAACGCGAATCACCAGTTACAGATGAGGACCAGGTGGGGATCCGACCCACCATGCCCAGGTGAGACCCAGGTGAAGACCAGAGTTAATCGGTCCGGCTGGGTCACTGTTAGTGAACAGTGTAACCATATCCTGATGCTACCCAGGCGGGTACCAGAGACACCATATCGTGTTGAGGCCCAGGTGGGCCCAGAGACATGAGGTCCAGGTGAGGTCCCGATGGGAACCACAGTCACCACGTCAGGTGAGGCCATGCTTAGGATCAGAGTCACCAGTTACAGGTGAGGCCCAGGTGGAGCCAGAGTCACCTGGTACAGAAGAGGCCAAAGTCAAGACCAGAGTCACCACGATCAGGTCAGTCCCAGTGGGGAATAGAGTAACCATTTCAGGATGATGCCCAGGAAGAACCAGAGTCACCAGGTCCAGATTGGCGCAGGTGGGGAGCATATTCACTAGGTCCCTGTGAGGCCAATTGAGGACGAGAGTCACCAGGTCTAGTTGAGTCCTAGAGGGGTACCAGATTCAACTGGTCTAGGTGACATCCAAATGGAGACCAGAGTCACCATTTCAGGGTGAGGCCCAGAGAGGTTCCAGAGTCATCAAGTCCAGGTGAGGCTCAGGTGTGGAACAGAGTATCCAGGTCTTAATGATCCACAGTTGAGGACCAGAGTCACCAGATCTGGGTGAGGCCCAGTTAGGAACAGAGTCACCAGTTCCAGGTGAGGCCAAGAATGTGTCCACAGCAATCAGGTCCAGGTGGGGAACAAAGTCACCAGGACTGGGTGAGGCCCAGATTGGGAACAGATTCACAAGGTCCAGGTGATTCCCAGGTGATGACCAGAGTTACCAGTTCCGGATGAGGACCAGGTAAGGACCAGATTCACCAGGTCCATGTGAGGCCCACGTGGGGACCTGTGTCACCAGGTATGGGTGAGGCCCAGGTAGCAAACCCACTCACCAGGTCAAGGTGAGTCCAACCTGCAGGCAATGCAGAGGAATCGTGTACCGAAGATGCCCGTGGAGGGAACAGATTTACCAGGTCCAGGTGAGGCCAACCTGCAGGCCATGCAGTGGAACCATGTCCCGATGATGCCCAGGTAGGGACGAGAGTAACCAGTTCCAAATGAGGCCCAGATGGAGCATATTCACTAGGCCCATGTGAGGCCCAGTTGAGTACCAGAGTCACCAGATCTGGTTGAGGCCTAGAGGGGTACCAGAATCACCTGATCCAGGTGACATCCAGATGGGGACCAGAGTCCCTGATAGTGAACAATGTCACCATAACCTGATGCTACATAGATGGTTACCAGAGACACCAGGTCCTGGTGAGGCCCAAGAGGGACCCGAGACATGAGGTCCCGGTGAGGTCCCGATGGGAACCGCAGTCAGCAGGTCAGGTGAAACCATGCTTAGGATCAGTTTCACCAGTTACAGGTGAGGCACAGGTTGAGCCAGAGTCACCTGGTACAGAAGAGGCCAAAGTCAGGACAAGAGTTACCAGGATCAGGTCAGTCCCAGTGGGGAATAGAGTAACCATGTCCCGATGATGCCCAGGAAGAACCAGAGTCACCAGGTCCAGATGAGGCGCAGGTGGGGAGCATATTCACTAGGTCCCGGTGAGGCCAAGTTGAGGACAAGAGTCACCAGTTCTAGTTGAGGCGTAGAGGGGTCCAGATTCACCTGGTCTAGGTGACATCCAGATGGGGACCAGAGTCATCATGTCAGCCTCACCTGGACTTGCTGACTCTGGGCCAGGTCCTGGTGAGGCCCAGGTGGGACCAGAGACATGAGGTCCAGGTGAGGTCCCGATGGGAACCACAGTCACCAGGTCAGGGGAGGCCATGCTTAGGATCAGAGGCACCAGTTACAGGTGAGGCCCAGGTGGATCCATAGTCAAATGGTACAGAAGAGTCCAAAGGCAGGACCAGAGTTACCAGGATCAGTTCAGTCCCAGTGGGGAATAGAGTAACCATGTCCCGATGATGCCCAGGTAGAAACAGAGTCACCAGGACCAGATGACGCGCAGGTGGGGAGCATGTTCACTACGTCCCGGTGAGGCCCAGTTGAGTACCAGAGTCACCAGGTCAAGTTGAGGCCTAGAGGGGTACCAGATTCACCTGGTCTAGGTGACATCCAGATGGGGACCAGAGTCACCATGTCAGGCTGAGGCCCAGAGGGGATCCAGAGTCATCATGTCCAGGTGAGGCACAGGTGTGGAGCAGAGTATCCAGGTCATAATGGTCCGCAGGTGAGGACCAGAGTCACCAGATCTGGGTGAGGCCCAGTTAGGTTCAGAGTCACCAATACCAGGTGAGGCCAAGAAGGAGTCCACAGCAATCAGGTCTAGGTGGGGAACAAAGTCACCAGGACTGGATGAGGCCCAGATGGGGACCAGATTCACCAGGTCCAGATGATTCCCAGGTGGTGACCAGAGTTACAAGTTCCGGGTGAGGACAAGGTAAAGACCAGATTCACCAGGTCCAAGTGAGGCCCACGTGGGGACCTGTGTCACCAGGCATGGGTGAGGCCCAGGTGACAACCCCACTCACCAGGTCCAGGTGAGGCCAACCTGCAGGCCATGCAGAGGAACCATGTCCCGATGATGCCCAGGTAGGGACCAGAGTTACCAGGTCCAGGTGAGGCCAACCTGCAGGTCATGCAGGGGAACCATGTCCCGATGATGCCCAGGTAGGGACCAGAGTTACCAGGTCCAGGTGAGGCCAATCTGCAGGCCATGCAGGGGAACCATGTCCCGAAGATGCCCAGGTAGGGACCAGAGTCACCAGGTCCAAATGAGGCCAACCTGCAGGCCATGCAGGGGAACCATGTCCCGATGATGCCCAGGGAGGGCCCAGAGTCATGAGGTCGTGGTGAGTCTAACCTGCATGCCATGCAGTGGAACCATATCCCTATGATGCCCAGGTAGAGACCAGAATTACCAGGTCCAGGTGAGGCCAACCTGCAGTTCATGCAGTGGAACCATGTCCCGATGATGCCCAGGTGAGGAACAGAGTCACCAGGTTTGGGGGACGCGCAGAAAAGATCAGAGTCACCATTTTCAGGTGAGGCCAAAAAGAGTCCACAGCAATCAGGTCCTTGTGGGGAACAAAGTCACCAGGACTGGGTGAGTCCCAGATGATGACCGGATTCACCAGGTCTAGGTGAGGCCCAGTTGGGGACCAGAGTCCCCGGGTCTTGGAGAGGACCAGGTAAGGATCAGATTCACCAGGTCCAAGAGGCCCAGGTGGGTAAGTAACACCAGGTATGGGTGAGGCCCAGGTAGCAACCCCACTCACCAGGTCCAGGTGAGGCCAACCTGCAAGCCAGAGTCACCAGAACCAGGTGAGGCCCTAGTGGGACCGGAGTCACCAGGTAAATGTGAGTCTACAAGAACACCACAGTCACCTGGTCCAGGTGTTTTTCATGTGGGAACGAGTGTCACCAGGTACAGGTAAGGCCCTGGTGGGGACTACAGTCACCAGGTCCAGATTGAGGCCTGGTGCGGGGACCAGAGTCATCAGGATGAGTTGAGGCCAAAGTGTGGAGCAAAGTTATCATGTCCAAGCGAGGCCCAGGTGGGGAACAGAGTAACCATGTCCCATTGATGACAGGTGGGAAAAGAGTCACAATGTCCAGACGAGGCCTAAGTGAGGAGTAGATACACCAGGTCCTGTTGAGGTCCAGTTGAGGACCAGTGTCCCCAGCTCCGGGTGAGTCCCAGAGGTGGAACAGAGTCACCCGGTTCTGGTGATATCCAGGTGGGAACCAGACTCACCACGTCAGGGTGAGGCCCAGAGGGGGACGAGAATCACTAGGTCCAGGTGAGGCCCCGATGTGGAACTGAGAAACCAGGTTCCATGATGCCCATATGAGGACCTGAGTCACCAGGTCCAGGTGAGTTCCCTTGGAAGCCAGTCACCTCGTCCAGGTGAGGCCTAGGTGGGACCACAGTCACCAGATCCAAGAGAGGCCTAGGTATATAAGAGAGTATCCAGGTCCCAATGATGCCCAGGTAAGGACCAGAGTCAACAGGTCCAGGAGAGGTCCAAATATGTATCAGAGTCATTGTGTTCCAGGTGAGGCCAGATGAAGACCACAGGAACCTGGTCCAGGAGAGACCCATATGGGAACCAGAGCCACCAGAGCCAGGTGAGGTCTAGGTGGGACCACAGTCACATGGTCCAGGTGAGGCGCAGGTGGCAACAGGATTCACCAAGTCCAGGTGAGACCCAGCTGGCGACCAGTCACCAGATCCAGGGTAGTCTCGGGTGCAGACCAGAATCGCCAGGTCCAGGTGAGGTGCAGGTGGCAACCACACTCACCAGGTCCCGGTGAGGCCCTGGTGGGGACCAGAGACACGAGGTACATGAGAAGCTAGAAACACTGCAGCCACCAGGTCCACATGATATCCATGTGGGAACAAGAATCACTAGTTACAGCTGAGGACCAGGTGGGGATCCGACTCACCATGTCCAGGTGAGACCCAGGTGGGAACCAGTGTCACCATATCCAGGTGTGGCCCTGGTGAAGACCAGAGTTAATAGGTCAGGCTGGGTCACTGTTAGTGAACAGTGTAACCATATCCTGATGCTACCCAGGTGGGTACCGGAGACACCAGGTCCTGGTGAGGCCCAGGTGGAACCAGAGACCTGAGGTCCAGGTGAGGTCCCGATGGGAACCACAGTCACCAGGTCAGGTGAGGCCATGCTAGGATCAGAGTCACAAGTTACAGGTGAGGTCCAGTTGGAGCCAGAGTCACCTGGTACAGAAGAGGCCAAGGTCAGGATCAGAGTTACCAGAATCAGGTCAGTCCCAGTGGGGAATACAGTAACCATATCCCGAGGATGCCCAGGTAAAACCAGAGTCACCATGCCCAGATGCGGCGCAGGTGGGGAGCATGTTCAATAGTTCCCGGTGAGGCCCAGTTGAGGCCCAGAGTCACCAGGTCAAGTTGAGGCCTAGAGGGGTACCAGATTCACCTGGTCTAGGTGAAATCCAGATGGGGACCAGAGTCACCATGTCAGGCTGAGGCCCAGAGGGGATCCAGAGTCATCATGTCCAGGTGAGGCTCACGTGTGGAACAGATTATCCAGTTCATAATGGTCCACAGGTGAGGACCAGAGTCACCAGATCTCAGTGATGCCCAGTTAGGATCAGAGTCACCAGTTCCAGGTGAGGCCAAGAAGGAGTCCACAGCAATCAGGTCCAGGTGGGGAACAATGTCACCAGGAATGGATGACCCCAGATGGGGACCAGATTCACCAGTTCCAGGTGATTCCCAGGTGGTCACCAGAGTTACGAGTTCCGGGTGAGGACCAGGTAAGGACCAGATTCACCAGGTCCAAGTGAGGCCCACGTGGGGACCTGTGTCACTAGGCATGGGTGAGGCCCAGGTGACAAACCCACTCACCAGGTCCAGGTGATGCCAACCTCCAGGCCATGCAGAGGAACCAGGTCCCAATGACGCCCAGGTAGGGACGATAGTTACCAAACAAACTCACGAGGTCCCGGTGAGGCACTGGTGGAGAACAGAGTCACGAGGTACATGAGAAGCTAGAAACACATGGGAGCCCTGGGTGGCGCAGCGGTTTGGCGCCTGCCTTTGGCCCAGGGTGCGATCCTGGAGACCCGGGATCGAATCCCACGTCGGGCTCCCGGTGCATGGAGCCTGCTTCTCCCTTTGCCTGTGTCTCTGCCTCTCTCTCTCTCTGTGGCTATCATAAATAAATAAAAATTAAAAAAAAAAGAAGCTAGAAACCCTGCGGCCATCAGGTCCACATGATCTCCATGTGGGAACGAGAATCACCAGTTACAGGCGAGGACCAGGTGGGGATACGACTCACCATGTCCAGGTGAGACCCAGGTGGGAACCAGTGTCACCATGTCCAGGTGTGGCCGAGGTAAAGACCAGAGTTAATAGGTCCGGCTGGGTCACTGTTAGTGAACAGTGTAACCATATCCTAATGCTACCCGGGTGGGTAGCAGAGACACCAGGTCCTTGTGAGGCCCAAATGGGACCAGAGTCATGAGGTCCAGGTGAGGTCCCGATGGGAACCACAGTCACCAGGTCAGGTGAGGCCATTCTTAGGATCAGAGTCACCAGTTACAGGTGAGGCCCAGGTGGAACCAGAGTCACCTGGTACAGAAGAGGCCAAAGTCAGGACCAGAGTTACCAGGATCAGGTCACTCCAAGTGGGAATAGAGTAACCATGTCCCGATGATGCCCAGGTAGAACCAGAGTCACCAGGTCCAGATGTGGCGCAGGTGGGGAGCATGTTCACTAGGTCCCGTTGAGGCCCAGTTGAGGTCAGAGTCACCAGGTCTAGTTGAGGCCTAGAGGGGTACCAGATTCACCTGGACTGGTGACATCCAGATGGGGACCAAAGTCCCCATGTCAGGCTGAGGCCCAGAGGGGATCCAGAGTCATCATATCCAGGTGAGGCTCAGGTGTGGAACAGAGTATCCAGGTCATAATGTTCCACAGGTGAGGACCAGAGTCACGAGATCTTGGTGAGGCCCAGTTAGGATCAGAGTCACCAGTTCCAGGTGAGGCCAAAAAGTTGTCCACAGCAATCAGGTCCAGGTGGGGAAGAAAGTCAACAGGACTGGGTGAGGCACAGATGGGGACCAGATTCACCAGGCCCAGGTGATTCCCAGGTGGTTACCAGAGTTACCAGTTCCGGGTGACCACCAGGTAAGGACCAGATTCACCAGGTCCAAGTGAGGCCCACGTGGGGACCTGTGTCACTAGGCATGGGTGAGGCCCAGGTGACAAACCCACTCACCAGGTCCAGGTGATGCCAACCTCCAGGCCATGCAGAGGAACCAGGTCCCAATGACGCCCAGGTAGGGACGATAGTTACCAGGTCCAGGTGAGGCCAACCTACAGGCCATGCAGTGGAACCATGTCCCGATGATGCCCAGGTAGGGACCAGAGTTACCAGGTCCAGGTGAGGCCAACCTGCAAGTCATGCAGTGGAACCATGTCCCGATGATGCCCAGGGAGCTACCAGAGACTCCAGGTCCAAATGAGGCCCAGATGGAGGATATTCACTAGGTCCAGGTGAGGCCCAGTTGCGGATCAGAGTCACCAGACCTGGTTGAGGCCTAGAGGGGTACCAGACTCCCCTGGTCCAGGTGACTTCCATATGGGGACCAGAGTCACCAGGTCAGGTTGATGCCCAGAGATGTTCCAGAGTCATGATGTCCAGGTGAGGCTCAGGTCTGGAACAGAGTCACCAGGTACCAATGATGCCCAGGAGAGGACCAGAGTCACCAGGTCTAGGTGACGCGCAGATAGGATCAGAGTCACCCGTTTCAGGTGAGGCCAAGAAAGAGTCCACAGCAATCTGGTCCAGGTGTGGAACAAAGTCACCAGGACTGGGTATGGCCTAGATGGGGACCAGATTCACCAGGTCCGGTGAGGCCCTGGTGGGGACCAGAGTCAAGAGGTACATGAGAAGCTCAAAACACTGCAGCCACCAGTTCCACATGAGTCCATGTGGGAGCGAGAATCACCAGTTACAGGTGAGGACCAGGTGGGGATCCGACTCACCATGTCCAGGTGAGACCCAGGTGGGAACCAATGTCACCATGCCCAGGTGTGGCCCAGGTGAAGACCAGAGCTAATAGGTCCGGCTGTGTCACTGTTAGTGAACAGTGTAACCATATCCTGATGCTACCCAGGTGGGTACCAGAGACACCAGGTCCTGGTAAGGCCCAGGTGGGACCGGAGACATGAGGTCCAGGTGAGGTCCCGATGGGAAACACAGTCACCAGGTCAGATGAGGCCATGCGTAGGATCAGAGTCACCAGTTACAGGTGAGGCCCAGGTGGAGCCAGAGTTACCTGGTACAGAAGAGTCCAAAGAGAGGACCAGAGTTACCAGGATCAGGTCACTCCCAGTGTGGAATAGAGTAACCATGTCCCGATGATGCCCAGGTAGGGACCAGAGTCACCAGGTCCAGATGAGGCCCAGATGGAGCATATTCACTAGGACCAGGTGAGGCCCAGTTGAGGACCAGAGTACCAGATCTG
Source organism: Canis aureus (assembly GCF_053574225.1). Lineage (NCBI taxonomy): Eukaryota > Metazoa > Chordata > Mammalia > Carnivora > Canidae > Canis > Canis aureus. The sequence continues at coordinate 56,019,139 of NC_135632.1, read as the reverse complement.
GTTGAGTCCTAGAGGGGTACAAGAATCACCAGGTCCAGGTGACATCCAGATGGGGACCAGGGACACCAGGTCAGGGTGAGGCCCAGAGAGGTTCCAGTGTCATCATGTCCAGGTGAGGCTCAGGTGTGGATCAGAGTCTCCAGGTACCAATGATGGCTAGGTGAGGACGAGAGTCACCAGGTCTGGGTGACACTCAGATACGATCAGAGTCACCCGTGTCAGGTGAGGCCAAGAAAGAGTCCACAGCAATCAGGTCCAGGTGGGGAAAAAAGTCACCAGGACTGGGTGAGGCACAGATGGGGACCAGATTCGCCAGGTCCAGGTGAGAACCAGGTGGTGACCAGAGTCCCCGGGCCTGGGAAAGGACCAGGTAAGAACAAGCTTCACCAGGTCCAAGAGGCCCACGTGGAGACCTGAGTCACCAGGTATGGGTGAGGCCCAGGTGTCAACCCCACTCACCAGGTCCAGGCGAGCCCAACCTGCAGGCCAGAGTCACCAGATCCAGGTGAGGCCCTAGTGGGTACCGGAGTCACCACGAAAATGTGAGTCTACAAGTACACCACAGTCACCAGGTCCAGGTTTAGTTTATGTGGGAACTAGAGTCACCAGGTCTAGGTGAGACCCAGGTGGGGACCAGTGTCCCCGGGTCTAGGAAAGGACCAGGTAAGGACCAGATTCACCAGGTAGAAGAGTTCCACGTGGGGACCTGAGTCACCAGGTATGGGTGAAGCCCAAGTGGCGACCCCACTCACCAGGTCCAGGTGAGGCAAACCTGCAAGCCAGAGTCACCAGATACAGGTGAGGCCCTAGAGGCGACCAGAGTCACCATGTAAATGTGAGTCTACCAGAACACCACAGTCACCAGGTCCAGGTGTGGTTCATGTGGGAATGAGAGTCACCAGATCCAGGTGAGACCCAGGTGGGGACCACAGTCATCAGTTCCAGATTGAGGCCTAGGTGGGGGGACCAGTGTCATCAGGACCAGTTGAGGCCATAGTGTGGAGCAAAGTTATCATGTACAGTTGAGGCCCAGGTGGGGAACAGAGTAACCATTTCCCATAGATGCCAGGTGGGAAGAGTCACAAGGTCCAGAAGAGGCCTAAGTGAGGAGTAGATTCACCAGGTCCTGTTGAGGCCCAGTTGAGGACCAGTGTCACGAGGTCAAGTTGAGCCTAGAGGGGTACCAGATTCACCTGGTCTAGGTGAAATCCAGATGGGGACCAGAGTCACCATGTCAGGCTGAGGCCCAGAGGGGATCCAGAGTCAACATGTCCAGGTGAGGCTCACGTGTGGAACAGTGTATCCAGTTCATAATGGTCCACAGGTGAGGACCAGAGTCACCAGATCTGGGTGAGGCCCAGTTAGTATCAGAGTCACCAGTTCCAGGTGAGTCCCAGAAGGTGTCCACAGCAATCGCACAGGAAGCACCCCAAATCACCAGGTCCAGGTGAGGCCAACCTGCAGGCCATGAAGAAGAACCGTGTCCCACTGATGCCAAGGTAGGGACCAGAGTCACCAGGTCCAGAATCAGCGCAGGTGGGAGCATATTCACTAGGTCCCTGTGAGGCCAAGTTGCGGACCAGAGTCACCAGGTCTACTTGAGGCCTAGAGGGGTACCAGATTCACCTGGTCTAGGTGACATCCTGATGGGGACCAGAGTCACCATGTTAGCCTCACCTGGACATGATGACTCTGCGCCAGGTCCTGGTGAGGCCCAGGTGGGACCAGAGATATGAGGTCCAGGTGAGGTCCCGATGGGAACCACAGTCACCAGGTCAGGTGAGGCCATTCTTAGGATCAGAGTCACCAGTTACAGGTGAGGCCCATGTGGAGCGACAGTCACCTGGTACAGAAGAGGCCAAAGTCAGGATCAGAGTTACCAGGATCAGGTCAGTCCCAGTGGGGAATAGAGTAACTATGTCCCGATGATGCCAAGGTAAAACCAGAGTCACCAGGTTCAGAAGAGGCGCAGGTGGGGAGCATGTTCACTAGGTCCCGGTGAGGCCCAGTTGAGGACCAGAGTCACCAGGTCAAGTTGAGGCCTAGAGGGGTACCAGATTCACCTGGTCTAGGTGACATCCAGATGGGGACCAGAGTCACCATATCAGGCTGAGGCCCAGAGGGGATCCAGAGTTATCATGTCCACGTGAGGCACACATGTGGAACAGAGTATCCAGGTCATAATTGTCCACAGGTGAGGACCAGAGTCACCAGGTCTGGGTGACGCGCAGACAGGATCAGAGTCACCAGTTCCAGGTGAGGCCAAGAAGGAGTCCACAGTAATCAGGTCCAGGTGGGGAACAAAGTCACCAGGACTGGGTGAGGCCCAGATGGGGACCAGATTCACCAGGTCCAGGTGAGGCGAGGTGGTGACCAGAGTCCCCGGGTCTGGGAGAGGACCAGGTAAGGACCAGATTCGCCAGGTCCACGAGGCCCACATGTGGAACTGAGTCACCAGGTATGGGTGAGGCCCAGGTGGCAACCCCACTCTCCAGTACAGGTGAGGCCAACCTGCAGGCCAGAGTCACCAGATCCAGATGAGTCCCTAGTGGGGACTGGAGTCACTAGGTAAATGTGAGTGTACAAGAAAACCACAGGCAACAGGTCCAGGTTTGGTTCATGTGGGAACGAGAGTCACCAGGTCCAGGTGAGACCCAGGTGGGGACCATAGTCACCAGGTCCAGATTGAGGCCTAGGTGGGGGGACCAGAGTCATCAGGATCATTTGAGGCCAAAGTGTGGAGCAAAGTTATCATGTCCAGGTGATGTCCATGTGGGGAACAGAGTAACCATGTCCCATTGATGCCAAGTGGGAAAAGAGTCAGAAGGTACAGAAGAGGCCTAAATGAGGACTAGATTCACCATGTCCTGTTGACGTCCAGTTGAGCACCAGTGTCCCCAGCTCTGAGTGAGTCCCAGAGGGGGACCAGAGTCACCCAGTTCTGGTGATATCCAGGTGGGGACAAGACTCACCACGTCAGGGTGAGGCCCAGAGGGGGACGAGAATCACTAGTTTCAGGTGAGGCCCCGTTGTGGAACTGAGAAAAAAGGTCCCATAATGCCCAAATGAGGACCTGAGTCACCAGGTCCAGGTGAGGTCCCTGTGGGAACCAGTCACCTCGTCCAGGTGAGGCCCAGGTGGGACCACAGTCACCAGGGCCAGGTAAGTCCCAGGTATATAAGAGAGTATCCAGGTCCCAATGATGCCCAGGTAAGGACCAGAGTCAACAGTTCCAGGAGAGGCCCAAATATGGATCAGAGTCATTGTGTTCCAGGGAGGCCAGATGGAGACCAGAGGAACCAGGTCCAGGAGAGCCCCATATGGGAACCAGAGCCACCAGATCCAGGTGAAGTCCAGGTGGGACCACAGTCACAAGGTCCAGGTGAGGCGCAGGTGGCAACATGATTCACCAAGTCCAGGTGAGGCCCAGGTGGCGACCAGTCACCAGATCCAGGTGCGGACCAGCTAAGGACCAGAATCACCAGGCCCAGGTGAAGCCCAAGGGCTGACCAGTGTCACCAGGTAAGGGTGAGGTCCAGAGGGGAAAACAGTGTAACCAGTTTAGTTTGAGGCCCAGAATGGGACCAAAGCACCCTAGTGAAAGAGAGGCCCAGGAGTGGAATAGAGTATCCAGTTCCGAATGATGCCTGGGTGAGGACCAGAGTCACTAGGGCCATGCAGGCCTAGATGGGGAACAGAATCACTAGGTCCTGGTGATTCATAGAATAAGACCACAGTCACCAGTATCAGGTGAGCCCCTTGTGCGAACCAGAGCCACTGTATCCAGCTGAGTCCCAGGTCCATGTGAAGCCCATGTGAGGACCGGATTCATCAGGTCTAATTGAGGCATAGCTGGGGACAAGAGTCACCAGGTCTGTGTGCGGCCTAGGTGGGGAAAGAATCAGAAGTTCTGAGTTAGGTCCAAGTGGGGACGAGAGACACCAGGTCCAGGTGAGGCCAAAGTGAGGACCAGAGTCACCAGATCCAGGTGAGGTCCATGTTGGAAAGAGAGTCACCAGGTCCAGGAGAGGTCCAGGTTGGGACCACAGTCACTAGAACCAGGTGAAGTCCAGGTGGTGACCAGAGTTCCCGGGTCTGGGAGAGGACCAGCTAAGGACCAGATTCAACAGGTCCATATGAGGCCCACGTGGGGACCTGAGTCACCAGCTATGTGTGAGGCCTAGGTGGCAACCCCACTCCCCAGGTCCAGGTGAGGCCAACCTGCAGGCCAGAGTCACCAGTTGCAGGTGAGGTCCAGGTGGGGACCAGAGTCACCAGATCCAGGTGAGGTCCATGTTCAAAGAGAGTCACCAGGTCCAGGAGAGGTCCAGGTGGGGACCAGAATCACCAGATCCAGGTGAAGTCGAGGTGGGGACCAGAGTCACCAGATCCAGGTGAAGCACAAGTGGGGACCAAAATCAATAAGTCAAGATGAGGCCCAGGTGAGGACCAGAGTTACTAGGTACACGTGAGGCCCCGGTGGGGATCAGAAGCAACAGGTCCATGTGAGGCCGGCTTGGGGACCATGGTCAACTGGTCTACTTGAGGCCCAGGTGTGGAACACAGTAAGCAGGTCCAGGAAGTCCCCAGGGGTGACAAGAGTCACCACGTCCAGGTGAGGCCCACGTGGGGACCAGGATCACCAGGTACACGGGAGGCCGTTGAAAGAACCAGAGTCAACACTTCGAGGTCAGGAGCAGGTGGTAACCAGGGTCAGCAGGTCCAAGTCAGGCCAAAGTGGGGTTCACAGTCACTAGGGCACGGTGAGACCCAGAGGGGGACCAGAGTCACCTGGTTCTGGTGAGGTTCAGTTGTGGAACACAGTCACCGGGTCCCAATTTTGCCCAGTTGAGGACCATGGTAAACAGGGGCAGGTGAGGCCCAGATGGTGACCGGAGTCTCCAAATCCAGGTGAAGCCCAGGTGGGGAACACAGTCACCAGATCCAGGGTAGTCTCAGGTGCAGATCAGAATCACCAGGTCCAGGTGAGGTGCAGGTGGAAACCACACTCACCAGGTCCTGGTGAGGCCCTGGTGGGGACCAGAGAGACGAGGTACACGATAAGCTAGAAACACTGCAGCCACCAGGTCCACATGATGTCCACGTGGGAACGAGAATCACCAGTTACAGTTGAGGACCAGGTGGCGATCCCACTCCCCATGTCCAGGTGAGACACAGGTGGAAACAAGTGTCACCATGTCCAGGTGTGGCCCAGTTGAAGACCAGAGTTAATAGTTCCCGCTGGGTCACTGTTAGTTAACAGAGTACCATATCCTGATGCTAACCAGGTGGGTACCAGAGACACCAGGTCCTGGTGAGGGCCAAGTGGGACCAGAGTCACCAGATCTGGTTGAGGCCTAGAGGGGTACCAGAATCACCTGGTTCAGGTGACATCCAGATGGGGACCAGAGTCACCAGGTCAGAGGGAGGCCCAGAGAGGATCCCCAGTCATCATGTCCAGGTGAGGCTCAGGTGTGGAACAGAGTCACCAGGTACCTATGATGCCAAGGTGAGGACCAGAGTCACAAGATATGGGTGATGCGCAGGTAGGATCAGAGTCACCAGATCTAGGTGAGGCAAAGAAAGTGTCCACAGCAAGCAGGTCCAGGTGGGTAACAAAGTCCCCAGGACTGGGTGAGGCTCAGATGGGGACCAGATTCACCAGGTCCAGGTGAGGCCCAGGTGGTGACAAGAGTTCCCGGGTCTGGGAGAGGACGAGGTAAGGACCAGATTTACCAGGTCCAAGAGGCCCACGGTGGGACCTGAGTCACCAGGTATGGGTGAGGCCCAGGTGGCCATCCCTCTCACAAGGTCCAGGAGAGGCCAACCTGCATGCCAGATTCACCAGATCCAGGTGACTCCCTAGTGGGGACCGGAGTCACCAGGTAAATGTGAGTCTACAAGAACACCACAGTCACCAGGTCCTGGTGTGGTTTATGTGTGAATGAGAGTCACCAGGTCCAGGTGAGACCCAGGTGGGGCCCACAGTCACCAGGTCCAGATTGAGGCCTAGGTGGAGGGACCAGATTCATCAGGAGCAGTTGAGGCCAAAGTGTTGAGCAAAGTTATCATGTCCAGTTGAGACCTAGGTGGGGAACAGAGTAACCATGTCCCATTGATGCCAGTTGGGAAAAGAGTCACAAGGTCCAATAGAGAGTCCACAGCAATCAGGTCCAGGTGGGGAACAAAGTCACCAGGACTGGGTGAGGCTCAGATGCGGACCAGAGTCACCAGATCTAGGTGAAGCCCAGGTGGGGAGCAGAGTCACTAGGTCCAGATGAGGCCCAGGTGAGGACCAGAGTTACATGGTACACGTGAGACCCCGATTGGGATCAGAGGCAACAGGTCCATGTGAGGCCGGCTTGGGGACCATGGTCAACAGGTGTACTTGAGGCCCAGGTGTGGAACACAGTAACCAGGTCCTGGTGAGTCCGCGGTGGTGAGAAGAGTCACCACATCCAGGTGAGCTCCAGGTGGGGACCAGGATCACCAGGTAAATGTGAGGCCCTTGAAAGAACGAGAAACAGTTCGAGTTCAGGCGCAGGTGGCAACCAGGGTCAGCAGGTCCAAGTCAGGCCAAAGTGAGGTTCACAGTCACTAGGGCACGGTGAGACCCAGACGGGGACCAGGGTCATCTGGTCCAGGTGAGGTCCAGTTGTGGAACACCGTCACCGGGTCCCAATTTTGCCCAGTTGAGGACCATGGTCAACAGGGCCAGGTGAGGCCAAGATGGGGACCGGAGTCCCCAAATCCTGGCGAAGCCCAGGTGGGGACCAGAGTCACCAGATCCAGGGTAGTCTCAGGTGCAGACCAGAATCACCAGGTCCAGGTGAGTTGCAGGTGGCAACCACACTCACCAGGAACCGGTGGGGCCTGGTGAGGACCAGAGTCACGAGGTACATGCAAACCTAGAAACACTGCAGCCACCAGGTCCACATGATGTCCATGTGGGAACGAGAATCACCAGTTACAGGTGAGGACCAGGTGGGGATCCGACTCACCATGTCCAGGTGAGACCCAGGTGGGAGCCAGTCTCACCATGACCAGGTGTGGCCAAGGTGAAGACTAGAGGTAATAGGTCCGGCTGGGTCACTGTTAGTGAACAGTGTAACGATATCCTGATGCTACACAGGTGAGTACCAGAGACACCAGGTCCTGGTGACCCCGAGATGGGACCAGAGACCTAAGGTCCAGTTAAGGTCCCGATGGGAACCACAGTCACCATGTCAGGTGAGGCCATGCTTAGAATCAGAGTCACCAGTTACAGGTGAGGCCCAGGTGGAGCCAGAGTCACCTGATATAGAAGAGGCCAAAGTCAGGACCAAAGTTACAAGAATCAGGGCAGTCCCAGTGGGGAATAGAGTAACCATGTCCCAATGATTCCCAGGAAGAAACAGATTCGCCAGGTCCAGATGAGGCGCAGTTGGGGAGCATAATCACTAGGTCCCGGTGAGGCCCAGTTGAGGACCAGAGTCACCAGGTCAAGTTGAGGCCTAGAGGGGTACCAGATTCCCCTGGTCTAGGTGACATCCAGATGGGGACCAGACTCACCATGTCAGGGTGAGGCCCAGAGGGGATCCAGAGTCATCATATCCAGGTGAGGCTCAGGTGTGGAACAGAGTATCCAGGTCATAATGATCCACATGTGAGGACCAGAGTCACCAGATCTGGGTGAGGCCCAGTCAGGATCAGAGTCAGCAGTTCCAGGTGAGGCCAAGTAGGAGTCCACAGCAATCAGGTCCAGGTGGGGAGCAAAGTAACCAAGCCTGGGTGAGGCCCAGATGGGGACCAGATTCACCAGACCCAGGTGATTCCCAGGTGGTGACCAGAGTTAGCAGTTCCGGGTGAGGACCAGGTAAGGACCAGATTCACCAGGTCCAAGTGGGGCCCACGTGGGGCCTTTGTCACCAGGTATGAGTGAGGCCCAGGTGGCAAGCACACTCACCAGGTCCAGGTGAGGCCAACCTGCAGGCAACGCAGAGAAAGCGTGTCCCGATGATGCCCAGGTAGGGACCAGAGTTACCAGGTCCAGGTGAGGTCAACCTGCAGGCCATGCAGTGGAACCATGTCCCGATGATGCCCAGGTAGGGACCAGAGTCACCAGGTCCACATGAGGCCCAGATGGAGCATATTCACTAGGTCCATGTGAGGCTCAGTTGAGAACCAGAGTCACCAGATCTGGTTGAGCCCTAGAGGGGTACAAGAATCACCAGGCCCAGGTGACATCCAGATGGGGACCAGGGTCACGAGGTCAGGGTGAGGCCCAGAGAGGTTCCAGTGTCATCATGTCCAGGTGAGGCTCAGGTGTGGATCAGAGTCTCCAGGTACCAATGATGCCCAGGTGAGGACCAGAGTCACCAGGTCTGGGTGACACTCAGATAGGATCAGAGTCACCAGTTCCAGGTGAGGCCAATTATTAGTCCACAGCAATCAGGTCCAGGTGGGGAACAAAGTCACCAGGACTGGGTGAGGCCCAGATGGGGACCAGATTTAACAGGTCCAGGTGATTCCCAGGTGGTGACAAGGGTTACCAGTTCTGGGTGAGGACCAGGTAAGGACCAGATTCACCAGGTCCAAGTGAAGCCCACGTGGGACCTGTGTCACCAGTTATGGGGAGACCCAGGTGGCAACCTCACTCACCAGGTCCAGGGGAGGCCAACCTGAAGGCCATGCAGAGGAACCGTGTCCCGATGATGGCCATGTAGGGACCAGAGTTACGAGGTCCAGGTGAGGCCAACCTGCATGCAATGCAGTGGAACCATGTCCCGATGATGCCCAGGTAGGGACCAGAGTCACCAGGTCCAAATGAGGCCCCGATGGAGCATATTCACTACGTCCAGGTGAGGCCGAGTTGAGGACCAGAGTCACCAGATCTGGTTGAGGCCTAGAGGGGTACCAGAATCCCCTGGTCCAGGTGACATCCTGATGGGGACGAGAGTCACCAGGTCAGGGTGAGGCCCAGAGAGGTTCCAGAGTCATTAAATCCAGGTGAGGGTCAGCCTGTGGAACAGAGTCACCAGGTACCAATGATGCCCAGTTGAGGACCAGAGTCACCAGATCTGGGTGATGCGCAGATAGATTAGAGTCACCAGTTCCAGGTGAGGCCAAGAAAGTGTCCACAGCAATCAGGTCCAGGTGGTGAACAAAGTCACCATGACTCGTTGAGGCCCAGAGGGGACCAGATTCACCAGGTCCAGGTGAGGTCCAGGTGGTGACCAGAGTCCCCGGGTCTGGCAGAGGACCAGGTAAGGACCAGATTCACCAGGTCCAAGTGAGGCCCACGTGAGGACCTGAGTCACCAGGTATGGGTGAGGCCCACATGGCAACCCCACTCACCAGGTCTAGGTGAGGCCAACCTGCAGGCCAGTGTCACCAGATCCAGGTGAGGCCCTAGTGGAGACCGGAGTCACCAGGTAAATGTGAGTCTACAAGAACACCACAAGGACCAGGTCCAGGTGTAGTTCATGTGGGAACGATAGTCACCAGGTCCAGGTGAGACCCAGGGAGGGACCACAGTCACTGGGTCCAGATTGAGGCCTAGGTGGGGGGACCAGAGTCATCAGGACCAGTTGAGGCCAAAGTGTGGAGCAAAGTTATCATGTCTAGGTGAGGCCCAGGTGGGGAACAGAGTAACCATGTCCCGTTGATGCCAGGTGGGATAAGAGTCACAAGGTTCAGACGGGACCTAAGTGAGGAATAGATTCAACAGGTACTGTTGAGATCCAGTTGAGGACCAGTGTCCCCAGCTCTGGGTTAGTCCCAGAGGGGGACCAGAGTCACCCGGTTCTGGTGATATCCAGATGGGACCAGAGTCACAACGTCAAGGTGAGGCCCAGAGGGGGACAAGAGTCACTAGGTCCAGGTGAGGCCCCGATGTGGAACTGAGAAAAAAGGTCCCATGATGCCCATATGTGGACCTGAGTCAACAGGTCCAGGTGAGGTCCCTGTGGGAACCCGTCACCTCGTCCAGGTGAGGCCCAGGTGGGACCACAGTCACCAGGTCCAGGTGAGGCCCAAGTATATAAGAGAGTATCCATGTCCCAATGATGCCCAGGTAAGGACCAGAGTCAACAGGCCCAGGAGAGGCCGAAATATGGATCAGAGTCATTGTGATCCAGGTGAGGCCAGATGGAGACCACAGGAACCAGGTCCAGGGGAGCCCCATATGGGAACCAGAGCAACCAGATCCAGGTGATGGTCAGGTGGGACCACAGTTACAAGGACCAGGTGAGGCGCAGGTGGCAACAGGATTCACCAAGTCCAGGTGAGGCCCAGTTGGCGACCAGTCACCATCCAGGTGCGGACCTGCTAAGGACCAGATTCACCAGGTCCAGGTGAAGCCCAAGTGGTGACCAGAGTCACCAGGTAAGGGTGAGGTTCAGAGGGGGAACCAGAGTAACCAGTTTAGTTTGAGGCCCAGAATGGGACCAGCGGTCCCTGGTCAAAGTGAGGTCCAGGTGTGGAATAGAGTATCCAGGTCCCAATGATGCCTGGGTGAGGACCAGAGTCACTAAGGCCATGCAGACCCAGATGGGGAACAGAATCACTAGGTCCTGGTGAGGCATAGAATAAGACCACAGTCAGCAGTTTCAGGTGAGCCCCTTGTGGGAACCAGAGCCACTCTTTCCAGCTGAGTCCCAGGTACATGTGAGGTCCACGTGAGGACCAGATTCATCACGTCGAATTGAGGAATAGCTAGGGACAAGAGTCACCAGGTCTGGGTGCGTAATAGGTGGGGCAAGATTCAGCAGTTCTGAGTTAGGTCAAAGTGGGCAAGAGAGACACCAAGTCAAGGAGAGGTCCAGATTGGGACCAGAGTCTCCAGATCCAGGTGAAGCCCAGGTGGAGACCAGAGTCTATAGGTCCAGATGAGGCCCAGGTGAGGACCAGAGTTACAAGGTACACGTGAGGCCCCGGTGGGTATCAGAGGCAACAGTTCCATGTGAGGCCGGCTTGGGGACCATGGTCAACAGGTCTACTTGAGGCCCAGGTGTGGAACACAGTAAGCAGGTCCAGGTGAGTCCCCAGTGGTGACAAGGGTCACCACGTCCAGGTGAGGGCCAGGTTCGGACCAGGATCACCAAGTACAGGGGAAGCCCTTGAAAGAACCAAAGTCAACAGTTAGAGGTCAGGCGCAGGTTTCAACCAGGGTCAGCAGGTCTAAGTCAGGGAAAAGTGGGGTTCACAGTCACTAGGGCATGGTGAGACCAAGAGGGGCACCAGAATCACGTGGTCCAGGTGAGGTCCAGTTGTGGAACAGAGTCACCGCGTCCCAATTTTGCCCAGTTGAGGACCATAGTCAACAGGGCAAGGTGAGGCCCAGATGGGGACCGGAGTCCCCAAATCCAGGTGAAGCCCAGGTGGGGACCACAGTCACCAGATCTAGGGTAGTCTCAGGTGCAGACCAGAATCACCAGGACCAAGTGAGGTGCAGGTGTCAACCACACTCACCAGGTCCCGGTGAGGCCCTGGTGGGGAGCAGAGTCATAAGGTACATGACAAACTAGAAACACCGCAGCCACCAGGTCCACATGTTGTCCATGTGGGATCGAGAATCAACAGTTATAGGTTAGGACCAGGTGGGTATCTGACTCACCATTTCCAGGTGAGACCCAGGTGGGAACGAGTGTCACCATGTCAAGGTGTGGCCCAGGTGAAGATCAGAGTTAATAGGTCCGGCTGGGTCACTGTCATTGAACAGTGTAACCATATCCTGATGCTATCCAGGTGGGTACCAGAGACACCAGGTCCTGGTGAGGCCAGGTGGGACCAGAGACATGAGGTCCAGGTGAGGTCCCGATGGGAACCACAGTCACCAGGTTCGGAGAGGCCATGCTTTGGATCAGAGTCACCAGTTACAGGTGAGGCCCAGGTGGAGCCAGGGTCACCTGGTACAGGAGAGGCCAAAGTCAGGACCAGAGATACCAGGATCAGGTCAGTCCCAGTGGGGAACAGAGTAACCATGTCCCGATGATGCCCAGGTAGACCCAGTGTCACCAGGTCCAGATGAGGCGCAGGTGGGGAGCATATTCACTAGGTCTCGGTGAGGCCCAGTTGAGGACCAGTGTCACCAGGTCTATTTGAGCCCAAAGGGGTAAAAGATTCACCTGGTCTAGGTGACATCCAGATGGGCACCAGAGTCACCATGTCAGGGTGAGGCCCAGAGAGGTTCCAGAGTCATCATGTCCAGGTGAGCCTAAGGTGTGGAACAGAGTCACCAGGTACCAATAATGCCCAGGTGAGGACCAGAGTCACCAGGTCTGGGAGACGCGCAGATAGGATCAGATTCACCAGTTCCTGGTGAGGCCAAGAAAGAGTCACAGCAATCAGATCCAGGTGGGGAACAAAGTCACCAGGCCTGGGTGAGGCCCAGATTTGGACCAGATTCACCAGGTCCAGGTGAGGCCCAGGTGGTGACCAGAGTCCCCGGGTCTGGGAGAGGACCAGGTAAGGACCAGATTCACCAGGTCCAAGAGGCCCACGTGGGGACTGAGTCACCAGGTATGGGTGAGGCCCAGGTGGCAACCCCACTCACCAGGTCCAGGTGAGGCCAACCTGCAGGCCAGAGTCACCAGATCCAGGTGAGGCCCTAGTGGGGACCGGAGTCACCAGGTAAATGTGAGTCTACAAGATCACTACAGTCACCAGGTCCAGGTGTGGTTCATGTGGGAACGAGAGTCCCCAGGTCCAGGTGAGACCAAGTTGGGGACCACAGTCACCAGGGCCAGATTGAGGCCTAGGTGGGGGGACCCGATTCATCAGGATCAGTTGAGGCCAAAGTGTGGAGCAAAGTTATCATGTCCAGGTGAGGCCCAAGTAGGGAACAGAGTAACCATGTCCCATTGATGCCAGGTGGGAAAAGAGTCACAAGGTCCAGATGAGGCCTAAGTGAGGAGTAGATTCACCAGGTCCTGTTGACGCCCAGTTGAGGACCAGTGTCCCAAGCTCCGGGTGAGTACCAGAGGGGGACCAGAGTCACCCGGTTCTGGTGATATCCAGGTGGGGACCAGAGTCACCACGTCAGGGTGAGGCCCAGAGGGAGACGAGAATCACTAGGTCCAGGTGAGGCCCCGATGTGGAACTGAGAAACCTGGTCCCATGATGCCCATATGAGGACCTGAGTCACCAGGTCCAGTTGAGGTCCCTGTGGGAACCAGTCACTTCGTCCAGGTGAGGCCCAGGTGGGACCACAGTCACCATGTCCAGATGAGGCGCAGTTGGGGAGCATATTCACTAGGTCTCGGTGAGGCCCAGTTGAGGACTAGAGTCACCAGGTTTGGTTGAGGCCTAGAGGGGTACCAGATTCACCTGGTCTATGTGACATCCAGATGGGGACCAGAGTCTCCATGTCAGAGGGAGGCCCAGAGTGGATCCAGAGTCATCATGTCCAGGTGAGGCTCAGGTGTGGAACAGAGTATCCAGGTCGTATTGATCCACAGGTGAGTACCAGAGTCAGCAGATCTGGGTGAGGCCCAGTTAGGATCAGAGTCACAAGTTCCAGGTGAGGCCAAGAAGGCGTCCAAAGCAATCAGGTCCAGGTGGGGAACAAAGTCACCAGGACTGAGTGAGGACCAGGTAAGGACCAGATTCACCAGGCCCAGGTGATTCCCAGGTGGGGAACTGTGTTACCAGATAATGGTGAGGCCCAGGTGACAACCCCACTCACCAGGACCAGGTGAGGCCAACCTGCAGGCCAGAGTCACCATATCCAGGTGAGGCTCTAGTGGGGACCGGAGTCACAGGTAAATGTGAGTCTACAAGAACACCACAGTCAACAGGGCCAGGTGTGTTTCAAGTGGGAACGAGAGTCACCAGGTCCAGGTGTGACCCAGGTGGGGACCACAGTCACCAGGTCCAGATTGAGGCCTAGGTTGGGGGACCAGATTCATCAGGACCAGTTGAGGCCAAAGTGTGGAGCAAAGTTATCATGTCCAGGTGAGGCCCAGGTGGGGAAACGAGTAACCATGTCCCATTGATGCCAGGTGGGAAAAGAGTCACAAGTTCCAGACGAGGCCTAAGTGAGGAGTAGATTCACCAGGTCCTGTTTAGGCTCAGTTGAGGACCAGTGTCCCCGGCACCAGGAGAGTCCCAGAGGGGGAGCAGAGTCACCCGGTTCTGGTGATATCCAGGTGTGAGCAGAGTGACCACGTCAGCGTGAGGCTCAGAGGGGACGAGAATCACTAGGTCCAGGTAAGGCCCCGATGTGGAACTGAGAAACCAGGTCGATAGATGCCCATATGTGGACCTGAGTCACCAGGTCCAGTTGAGGTCCTTGTGGGAACCAGTCACCTCGTCCAGGTGAGGCCCACGTGGGACCACAGTCACCAGGTCCAGGTGAGGCCGAGGTATATAAGAGAGTATCCAGGTCCCAGTGATGCCCAGGTAAGGACCAGCGTCATCAGGTCCAGGAGAGGCCCAAATATGGATCAGAGTCATTGTGTTACAGGTGAGGCCAGATGGAGACAACACGGACCAGATTCAGGAGAGCCCATATGGGAACCAGATCAACCAGATCCAGGTGAGGTCCAGGTGGGACCACAGTCACAAGGTCCAGGGGAGGCGCAGGTGGCAACAGGATTCACCAAGTCCAGGTGAGACCCAGGTGGTGACCAGTCACCAGATTCAGGTGCGGACCAGCTAAGGACCAGATTCACCAGGCCTAATTGAAGCCCAAGGGGTGACCTGAGTCGCCAGGTAAGGGTGAGGCCCAGAGGGGGAACCAGAGTAACCAGTTTAGTTTGAGGCACAGAATGGGACCAGAGGTCCCTGGTCAAAGTGAGGCGCAGGTGTGGAATAGAGTATCCAGGTCCCAATGATGCCTGGGTGAGGACCAGAGTCACTAGGGCCATGCAGGCCCAGATGGGGAACAGAATCACTAGGTCCTGGTGAGGCATAGAATAAGACCACAGTCACCAGTATCAGGTGAGCCCCTGAGGGAACCAGAGCCACTCTATCCAGCTGAGTCCCAGGTCCATGTGAGGCCCACGTGAGGACCAGATTCATCAGGTCGAATTGAGGCATAGCTGGGGACAAGAGTCACCAGGTCTGGGTGCGGCCTAGGTGGGGCAAGATTCAGCAGTTCTGAGTTAGGTCAAAGTGGGGACGAGAGATACCAGGTCCAGGTGAGGCCAAACTGAGTACCAGGGTCACCAGATCCAGATGAGGTCCATGTTGGAAAGAGAGTCATCATGTCCAGGAGAGGTCCAGAAGGGGACCAGAGTCACCAGATCCAGGTGAAGTCCAGGTGGGGACCAGAGTCACCAGATCCAGGTGAAGCCCAGGTTGGCACAGAGTCACTAGGTCCAGATGAGGCCCAGGTGAGGACCAGAGTTACCTCGTACACGTGATTCCCTGGCGGGGATCAGAGGCAAGAGGTCCATGTTGGGGCAGCTTGGGGACCATGATCAACAGGTCTACTTGAGGCCCCGTTGTGGAACACAGTAACCAGGTCCAGGTGAATCCCAGGTGGAGACAAGAGTCACCACGTCCAGGTGAGGCGCAAGTGGGGACCAGGATCACCAGGTACAGTGGAGGCCCTTGAAAGTACCAGAGTCAACAGTTCGAGGTCAGGCGCAGGTGGCAACCAGGGTCAGCAGGCCCAAGTCAGGCCAAAGTGGGGTTCACAGTCACTAGGGCACGGTGAGACCCAGAGGGGGACCAGAGTCACCTGGTCCAGGTGAGGTCCAGTTGTGGAACACAGTCTCTGGGTCCCAATTTTGCCCAGTTGAGGACCTGGTTCAACAGGGACAGGAGAGGCCCAGATGGGGACTGGAGTCCCCAAATCCAGGTGAAGCCAAGGTGGGGACCACAGTCAGTAGCTCCAGGTTTGTCTCAGGTGCAGAACAGAATCACCAGGTCCAGGTGAGGTGCAGGTGGCAACCACAATCTCCAGGTCCCGGTGAGGCCCTGGTGGGGACCAGAGTCACGAGGTACATGAGAAGCTAAAACACTGCAGCCACCAGGTCCACATGATGTCCATGTGGGAACGAGAATCACCAGTTACAGGTGAGGCCCAGGTGGGTTTCGGACTCACCATGTCCAGGTGAGACCCAGGTGGGAACCAGTGTCACCATGTCCAGGAGTGCCCCAGGTGAAGACCAGAGTTGATAGGTCCGGCTGGGTCAATGTTAGTGTACAGTGTAACCATATCCTGATGCTACCCAGGTAGGTACCAGAGACACCAGGTCCTGGTGAGGCCCAGGTGGGACCAGATACCTGAGGTCCAGGTGAGGTCCCGATGGGAACACAGTCACCAGGTCAGGTGAGGCCATGCTTAGAATCAGAGTCACCAGTTACAGGTCTGGCCCAGGTGGAGCCAGAGTCACTTGGTACAGAAGAGGCCAAAGTCCGGACCAGAGTTACCAGGATCAGGTCAGTCCGAGAGGGGAATAGAGTAACCATGTCCCGATGATGCCCAGGTAGAACCAGAGTCACCAGGTCCAGATGGGGCGCAGGTGGGGAGCATGATCACTAGATCCCAGTGAGGCCCAGTTGAGGACCAGAGTCACCAGATCTGGTTGAGGCCTAGAGGGGTACCAGAAACACCCGGTCCAGGTGACATCCAGATGGGGACCAGAGTCACCATGTCAGGGTGAGGCCCAGAAAGGTTCCAGAGTCATCATGTCCAGGTGAGGCTCAGGTGTGGAACAGAGTCACCAGATACCAATGATGCCCAGGTGAGGACCAGAGTCACCAGGTCTGGGTGACCCGCAGATAGGATCAGAGTCACCAGTTCCAGGTTAGGCCAAGAAAGAGTCCACAGCAATCAGGTCCAGGTGGGGTACAAAGTCCCGAGGACTGGGTGAGGCCCAGATGGGGACCAGATTCACAAGGTCCAGGTGATTCCCAGGTGGTGAACAGAGTTACGAGTTCCGGGTGAGGACCAGGTAAGGACCAGATTCACCAGGTCCAAGTGAGGCCCACGTGGGGCCCTGTGTCACCAGGCATGTGTGAGGCCCAAATGACAACCCCTCTCACCAGGTCCAGGTGAGGCCAACCTGCAGGCCATGCAGAGGAAACATGTCCCGATGATGCTGAGGTAGGGACTAGAGTTCTCAGGTCCAGGTGAGGCCAACCTGCAGGCCATGCAGTGGAACATGTCCTGATGATGCCCAGGTAGGAACCAGATTTACCAGGTCCATGTGAGGCCAACCTGCATGCCATGCAATGGAACCATGTCCCGATGATGCCCAGGTAGGAACCAGATTTATCAGGTCCAGGTGAGGCCAACCGGCAGGCCATGCAATGGAACCATGTCCCGATGATGCCCAGGTACGGACCAGAGTCACCAGGTCCAAATGAGGCCCAGATGGAGAATATTCACTAGGTCCAGGTGAGGCCCAGTTGAGGACCAGAGTCACCAGATCAGGTTGAGGCCTAGAGAGGTACCAGAATCACCTGGTCCAGATGACATCCAGTTGGGGACCAGAGTCACCAGGTCAGGGTGAGACACAGAAAGGTTCCAGAGTCATCATGTCCAGGTGAGGCTCCGGTGTGGAACAGAGTCATCAGGTACCAATGATGCCAAGGTGTGGACCAGAGTCACCAGGTCAGGGTGACACGCAGATAGGATCAGAGTCACCAGTTCCAGGTGAGGCCAAGAAAGAGTCCACAGCAATCAGGTCCATGTGGGGAACAAAGTCACCAAGACTGGGTGAGGCCCAGATGAGGACCAGATTGACCAGGTCCAGGTGAGGCCCAGGTGGTGACCAGAGTCCCCGGGTCTGGGAGAGGACCAGGTAAAGACCAGATTCACCAGGTCCAAGAGGCCCACGTGGGAACCTGAGTCACCAGGTATGGATGAGGCCCAGGTGACAACCCCACTCACCAGGTCCAGGTGAGGCAAACCTGCAGGCCAAAGTCACCAGATCGACGTGAGGCCCTAGCGGGGACCAGAGTCACCATGTAAATGTGAGTCTACCAGAACACCACTGTCACCAGGGTCAGGTGTGGTTCATGTGGGAACGAGAGTCACGAGGTCCAGGTGAGACCCAGGTGGGGACCACAGTCATCAGGTCCAGATTGAGGCCTAGGTGGGGGGACCAGAGTCATCAGGACCAGTTGAGGCCAAAGTATGGAGCAAAGTTATCATGTCCAGGTGAGGCCCAGGTGGGGAAGAGAGTAAACATGTCCCATTGATGCCAGGTGGGAAAAGAGTCACAAGGTCCAGACGCGGCCTAAGTGAGGAGTAGATTCACCAGGTCCTGTTGAGGCCCAATTGAGCACCAGAGTCCCCAGCTCCTGGTGAGTCCCAGAGGGGGACCAGAGGCATCCGGGTCTGGTGATATCCAGGTGGGGACCACAGTCACCATGTCAGGTTGACACGCAGAGGGGGACGAGAATCACTAGGTCCAGGTGAGGCCCCGATGTGGAACTGAGAAACCAGGTCCCATGATGCCCATATGAGGACCTGAGTCACCAGGTCCATGTGAGGTCCTTGTGGGAACCAGTCACCTCGACCAGGTGAGGCACAGGTGGGACAACAGTCACCAGGTCCAGGTGAGGCCCAGGTATATAAGAGAGTATCCACGTCCCAATAATGCCCAGGTAAAGACCTGAGTCAACAGGTCCAGGAAAGGCCCAAATATGGATCAGAGTCATTGTGTTCCATGTGAGGCAAGATGGAGACCACAGGAACGAAGTCAAGGAGTGCCCCATATGGGAACCAGAGCCACCAGATCCAGGTGATGTCCACCTGGGGCCACAGTCACAAGGACCAGGTGATGCACAGGTGGCAACAGGATTCACCAAGTCCAGGTGAAGCCCAGGTGGCGACCAGTCACGACATCCAGGTGCGGACCAGCTAAGGACCAGAATGACCAGGCCCAAGTGAACCCCAAGGGGTGACCAGAGTCACCAGGTAAGTGTGAGGCCCAGAGAGGGAACCAGAGTAACCATTTAGTTTGAGGCCCAGAATGGGACCAGAGGTCCCTGGTCAAAGTGAGGCTCTTGTGGGATATAGAGTATCCAGGTCCCAGTGATGCCTGGGTGAGGACCAGAGTCACAAGGGCCATGCAGGCCCAGATGGGGAACAGAATCACTAGGTCCTGGTGAGGGATAGAAACACACCCCAGTCAGCAGTATCAGGTGAGCCCCTTGTGGGAACCAGAGCCACTCTCTCCAGCTGAGTCGCAGGTCCATGTGAGGCCCATGCGAGGACCAGATTCATCAGATCGAATTGAGGCATAGCTGGGAACAAAATCACCAGTTCTGGGTGCGGCCTAGGTGGGGCAAGATTCAGCAGTTCTGAGTTAGGTCAAAATGAGGACGAGAGACACCAGGTCCAGGTGAGGCCAAACTGAGGACCAGAGTCACCAGATCCAAGTGAGGTCCATGTTGGAAAGAGAGTCACCAGATCCAGGTGAAGCCCAGTTGGGGACCAGAGTCACTAGGTCCAGTTGAGGCCCAGGTGAGGACCAGAGTTACCAGGTACACGTGAGGCCTTGGAGGGGATCAGAGGCAACAGGTCCATGTGAGGCCGGCTTGGGGACCATGGTCAACAGGTCTACTTGAGGCCCAGGACTGGAACATAGTAAGCAGGTTCAGGTGAGTCCTCCGTGGTGACAAGTATCACCACGTCCAGGTGAGGCCCTGGTGGGGACCAGGATCACCAGGTACAGGGGAGGACCTTGAAAGAACCAGAGTCAACAGTTCGAGGTCAGGCGCAGGTGGCAACAAGTGTCAGGAGGTCCAAGTCAGGCCAAAGTGGGGTTGACAGTCACTAGGGAACGGTGAGACCCAGAGGGGGACCAGAGTCATGTGGTCCAGGTGAGGTCCAGTTGTGGAACAGAGTCACCGGGTCCCAATTTTGCCCAGGTGAGGACCATGGACAACAGGGTCAGGTGAGGCCCAGATGGGGACCGGAGTCCCCAAATCCAGGTGAAGACCAGGTGGGGACCAGTCACCAGATTTAGGGTAGTCTCAGGTGCAGACCAGAATCACCAGGTCCAGGTGAGGCGCAGGTGGCAACCACACTCACCAGGTCCCGGTGAGTCCCTGGTGGGGACCAGAGTCACGAGGTACATGAGAAGCTAGAAACACTGCAGCTACCAGGTCCACATGATGTCCATGTGGGAACGAGAATCACCAGTTACAGGTGAGGACCAGGTGGGGATCCGACTCACCATTTCCAGGTGAGACCCAGGTGGGTACCAGTGTCACCATGTCCAGGTGTGGCCCAGGTGAAGACCAGAGTTAATAGGTCCGGCTGGGTCACTGTTAGTGAACAGTGTAACCATATCCTAATGCTACCCAGGTGGGTACCAGAGACACCAGGTCCTGGTGAGGCCCAGGTGGGACCAGAGACATGAGTCCGGGTGAGGTCCAGATGGGAACCACAGTCAACAGGTCAGGTGAGGCCATGCTTAGGATCAGAGTCACCAGTTACAGGTGAGGCCCAGGTGGAGCCAGAGTCACCTGGTACAGAAGAGGCCAAAGTCAGGACCAGAGTTACCAGGATCAGGTCAGTCCCAGTGGGGAATAGAGTAACCTTGTCCCGATGATGCCCAAGTAGAACCAGAGTCTCCAAGTCCAGATGAGGCGCAGGTGGGGAGCATATTCACTAGGTCCCGGTGAGGCCCAGTTGAGGACCAGTGTCACCAAGTCTAGTTGAGGCCCAGAGGGGTACCAGATTCACCTGGTCTTGGTGACATCCAGATGGGTACCAGAGTCTTCAGGTCAGGGTGAGGCCCAGAGTGGTTCCAGAGTCAACATGTGCAGGTGAGGCTCAGGTGTGGAACAGAGTCACCAGGTACCAATGATTCCCAGGTGAGGACCAGAGTCAACAGGTCTGGGTGAGGCGCAGATAGGATCAGAGACACCAGTTCCAGGTGAGGCCAAGAAACAGTCCAAAGCAATCAGGAACAGGTGGGGAACAAATTCACCTGGACTGGGTGAGGCCCAGATGGGACCAGATCCACCAGGTCCAGGTGAGCCCAGGTGGTGTCCAGAGTCCCCGAATCTGGGAGAGGAACAGGTAAGGACCAGATTCACCAGGTCCAAGAGTCTCACGTTGGGACCTGAGTCACCAGGTATGGGTGAGACCCAGGTGGCAACCCCACAACCAGGTCCATGTTAGGGCAACCTTCAGGCCATGCAAAGCAACCATGTCCCGATGATGCCCAGGTAGGGACCAGAGTCACCAGGTCCAGATGAGGCGCAGGTGGGGAGCATGTTCACTAGGTCCCGGTGAGGCCCAGTTGAGGACCAGAGTCACCAGATCTGGTTGAGGCTCAGAGGGGTACCCGAATCACCTGGTCCAGGTGACATCCAGATGGGGACCAGAGTCACCAGGTCAGGGTGAGGCCCAGAGAGGTTCCAGAGTCATCATGTCCAGGAGAGGCTCAGGTGTGGAACAGAGTCACCAGGTACCAATGTTGCCCAGGTGAGGACCAGAGTCACCAGGCCTGAGTCACGCGCAGATAGGATAAGAGTCACCAGTTCCAGGTGAGGCCAAGAAAGTGTCTACAGCAATCAGGTCCAGGTGGGGAACAAAGTCACCAGGACTGGTTGAGGCCCAGATGGGGAAGAGATTCACCAGGTCCAGGGGAGGCCCAGGTGGTGACCAGAAT
The DNA here is from genome assembly GCF_053574225.1 of Canis aureus. Lineage (NCBI taxonomy): Eukaryota > Metazoa > Chordata > Mammalia > Carnivora > Canidae > Canis > Canis aureus. The sequence continues at coordinate 55,997,570 of NC_135632.1, read as the reverse complement.
CCCCGGGTCTGGGAGAGGACCATGTAAGGACCAGATTCACCAGGTCCAAGAGGCCCACGTGGGGACCTGAGTCACCAGGTATGGGTGAGGCCCAGGTGGCAACCCCACTCAGAAGGTCCAGGTGAGGCCAACCTGCAGGCCAGAGTCACCAGATCCAGGTGAGGCCCTAGTGGGGACCGGAGTCACCAGGTAAATGTGAGTCTACAAGAACACCACAGTCAACAGGGCCAGGTGTGGTTAATGTGGGAATGAGAGTCCCCAGGTCCAGGTGAGACCCAGGTGGGGACCACAGTCACCAGGTCCACATTGAGGCCTAGGTGGTGGGACCAGATTCATCAGGACCAGTTGAGGCCAAAGTGTGGAGCAAAGTTATCATGTCCAGGTGAGGCCCAAGTAGGGAACAGAATAACCATGTCCCATTGATGCCAGGTGGGAAAAGAGTCACAAGGTCCAGACGAGGCCTAAGTGAGGAGTAGATTCACCAGGTCCTGTTGAGGCCCAGTTGAGGACAAGTGTCCCCAGCTCTGGGTGAGTCCCAGAGGGGTACCAGAGTCACCCGGTTCTGGTGATGTCCAGGTGGGGACCAGAGTCACCACGTCAGGGTGAGGTCCAGAGGGAGACGAGAATCACTAGTTCCAGGTGAGGCCCCGATGTGGAACTGAGAAACCAGGTCCCATGATGCCCATATGAGGACCTGAGTCACCAGGTCCAGGTGAGGTCCCTGTGGGAACCAGTCACCCAGTCCAGCTGAGGCCAGGTGGGACCACAGTCACCAGGTCCAGGTTAGGCCCAGGTATATAAGAGTGTATCCAGGTCCCAATAATGCCAAGGTGAGGACAGAGTAAACAGGTCCAGGAAAGGCCCAATATGGATTAGAGTCATTGTGTTCCATGTGAGGCCAGATGGAGACCAGAGGACCCAGGTCCAGGAGAGCCCCATATGGGAACCAGAGCCACCAGATCCAGGTGAGGTCCAGGTGGGACCACTGTCACAAGGTCCAGGGGAGGCGCAGATGGCAACAGGATTCACAAAGCCCAGGTGAGGCCCAAGTGGCGTCCAGTCACCAGATCCAGGTGCGGACCAGCTAAGGACTAGATTCACCAGGGCCAAGTGAAGCCCAAGGGGTGACCAGAGTCACCAGGTATGGGTGAAGCCCAGAGTGGAACCAGAGTAACCAGTTTAGTTTGTGGCCCAGAATGGGACCAGAGGTCACTGGTCAAAGTGAGGTCCAGGTGTGGAATAGAGTATCCAGGTCCCAATGATGCCTAGGTGGGTCCAGAGTCCCTAGGGCCATGAGGCCCAGATGGGGAACAGAATCACTACGTCCTGGTGAGACATAGAATAAGACCACATTCAGCAGTATCAGGTGAGCCCCTTGTGGGAACCAGAGCCACTCTATCCAGCTGAGTCCCAGGTCCATGTGAGGCCCACGTGAGGACCAGATATATCAGGTCGAATTGAGGCATAGCTGGGGACAAGAGTCGCCAGGTCTGGGTTCGGCTTAGGTGGGGCAATATTCAGAAGTTCTGAGTTAGGTCAAAGTGGGGACGAGAGACACCAGGTCGAGGTGAGGCCAAACTGAGGACCAGAGTCACCAGATCCAGGTGAGGTCCATGTTGGAAAGAGAGACACCAGGTCGAGGAGAGGTCCAGGTGGGGACCAGAGTCACCAGTTCCAGGTGAAATCCAGGTGGGGACCAGGGCCCCAAGATCCAGGTGAAGCCCAGGTGGGGACCAGAGTCACTAGGTCCAGATGAGGCCCAGGTGAGGACCAGAGTTACCAGGTACACGTGAGGCCCCGGTGGGGATCAGAGGCAATAGGTCCATGTGAGGCCGTCTTGGGGACCATGGTCACCAGGTCTACTTGAGGCCCAGGTGTGGAACACAGTAAGCACGTCCAGGTGAGTCCGTGGTGGTGACTAGAGTCACCACGTCCACGTGAGGCCCAGGTGGGGACCAGGATCACCAGGTACAGGGGAGGCCCTTGAAAGCACCAGAGTCAACATTTCGAGGTCAGGCGCAGGTGGCAACCAGGGTCAGCAGGCCCAAGTCAGGCCAAAGTGGGGTTCAAAGTCATGAGGGCACGATGAGACCCAAAGGGGGACCAGAGTCATGTTGTCCAGGCGAGGTCCAGGTGTGGAACACAGTCACCGGGTCCCAATTTTGCCCAGTAGAGGACCATGGTCAACAGGGCCAGGTGAGGCCCGGATGGGGACCGGAGTCCCCAAATCCGGGGGAAGCCCAAGTGGGGACCACAGTCACCAGATCCAGGGTAGTCGCAGGTGCAGAACAGAATCACGGTTCCAGGTGTGGTGCAGGTGGCAACCACACTCACCAGGTCCCGGTGAGGCCCTGGTGGGGACCAGAGTCACGAGGTACATGAGAAGCTAGAAACACTGCAGCCACTAGGTCCACATGATGTCCATGTGGGAACGAGAATCACCAGTTAGAGAGGACCCTGTGGGGATCCGACTCACCATGTCCATGTGAGACAGGTGGGAACCAGTGTCACCATGTCCAGGTGTGGCCCAGGTGAAGACCAGAGTTAATAGGTCCGGCTGGGTCACTGTTAGTGAACAGTGTAACCATATCCTGATGCTACCCAGGTGGGTACGAGTGACACCAAGTCTTGGTGAGGCCCAGGTGAGACCAGAGACATGAGGACCAGGTGAGGTCCCATGGGCACCACAGACATCAGGTCAGGTGAGTCCATGCTTAGGATCAGATTCAACAGTTACAGGTGAGGCCCAGGTGGAGCCAGAGTCACCTGGTACAGAAGAGCCAAAAGTCAGAACCAGAGTTAACAAGATCAGGTCATTCCCAGTGGGGAAGAGAGTAACCATGACCCGATGATGCCCAGGTAGAACCAGAGTCACCAGGTCCAGATGAGGTGCAGGTGGGGATCATATTCACTAGGTCCCGGTGAGGCCCAGTTGAGGACCAGTGTCACCAGGTCTAGTTGAGGCCCAGAGGGGTACCAGATTCACCTGGTCAACGTGACATCCAGATGGGGACCAGAGTCACCAGGTCAGGGTGAGCCCCAGGTGGCAACCCCACTCACCAGGTCCAGGTGAGGTCACCCTGCAGGCCAGAGTCACCAGATCCAGGTGAGTCCCTAGTGGGGACCGGAGTCACCAGGTAAATGTGAGTCTACAGGAACACCACAGTCACCAGGTCCAGGAGTGGTTCATCTGGGAACGAGAGTCACCAGGTCCAGGTGAGACCCAGGTGGGGACCATAGTCACCAGGTCCAGATTGAGGCCTAGGTGGGGGGACCAGAGTCATCAGGACCAGTTGAGGCCAAAGTGTGGAGCAAAGCTATCATGTCCAGGTGAGGCCCAGGTGGGGAACACAGTAACCATTTCCCATTGATGCCAGGTGCGAAAAGAGTCACAAGGTCCAGACGAGGCCTAAGTGAGGAGTAGATTCACCAGGTCCTGTTGAGGCCCAGCTGAGAACCAGTGTCCCAAGCTCCGGGTGAGTCCCAGAGGGGGACCAGAGTCACCCGGTTCTGGTGATATCCAGGTGGGAACCAGAGTCAGCACGTCAGGAAGAGGCCCAGAGGGGGAAGAGAATCACTAGGTCCAGGTGAGGCCCCGATGTGGAACTGAGAAACCAGGTCCCATGATGCCCATATGAGGACCTGAGTCACCAGGTCCAGGTGAGGTCCCTGTGGGAACCAGTCACATCGTCCAGGTGAGTCCCAAGTGGGACCACAGTCACCAGGTCCAGGTGAGGCCCAGGTATATAAGAAAGTGTCCAGGTCCCAATGATGCCCAGGTAAGGACCACAGTCAACAGGTCCAGGAGAGGTCCAAATATGGATCAGAGTCATTGTGTTCCAGGTGAGGCCAGATGGAGACCACAGGAACCAGGTCCAGGAGAGCCCCATATGGGAACCAGAGTCACCAGATCCAGGTGAGGTCCAGGTGGGGCCACAGTCACAAGGTCCAGGTGAGGTGAAGGTGGCAACAGGATTCACCAAGTCCAGGTGAAGCCCAGGTGGCGACCAGTCACCACATCCATGTACGGACCAGCTAAGGACCAGAATCACCAGGCCCAAGTGAACCCCAAGGGGTGAACAGAGTCACCAGGTAAGGGTGAGGCCCAGAGAGGGAACCAGAGTAACCATTTAGTTTGAGGCCCAGAATGTGACCAGAGGTCCCTGGTCAAAGTGAGGCTCATGTGGGGTATAGAGTATCCAGGTCCCAGTGATGCCCGGGTGAGGACCAGAGTCACTAGGGCCATGCAGGCCCAGATGGGGAACAGAATCACTAGGTCCTGGTGAGGGATAGAAACACACCCCAGTCAGCAGTATCAGGTGAGCCCCTTGTGGGAACCAGAGCCACTCTATCCAGCTGAGTCGCAGGTCCATGTGAGGCCCACGTGAGGACCAGATTCATCAGGTCGAATTTAGGCATAGCAGGGGACAAGAGTCACCAGGTCTGGGTGCGGCCTAGGTGGGGCAAGATTCAGCAGTTCTGAGTTAGGTCAAAATGGGGACGAGAGACACCAGGTTCAGGTGAGACCAAACTGAGGACCAGAGTCACCAGATCCAGGTGAGCTCCATGTTGGAAAGAGAGTCACCAGGTCCAGGAGAGGTCCAGGTGTGGACCAGAGCCACCAGATCCAGGTGAAGCCCAGTTGGAGACCAGAGTCACTAGGTCCAGTTGAGGCCCGTGTGAGGACCAGAGTTACCAGGAACACGTGAGGCCTTGGTGGGGATCAGAGGCAACAGGTCCATGTGAGGCCGGCTTGGGGAACATGGTCAACAGGTCTACTTGAGGCCCAGGAGTGGAACATAGTAAGCAGGTCCAGGTGAGTCCTCCGTGGTGAAAAGTGTCACCACGTCCAGGTGAGGCCCTGGTGGGGACCAGGTACACCAGGTACAGGGGAGGACCTTGAAAGAACCAGAGTCAACAGTTCGAGGTCAGGCGCAGGTGGCAACAAGTGTCAGAAGGTCCAAGTCAGGCCAAAGTGGGGTTCACAGTCACTAGGGAACGGTGAGACCCAGAGGGGGACCAGAGTCATGTGGTCCAGGTGAGGTCCAGTTGTGGAACAGAGTCACCGGGTCCCAATTTTGCCCAGGTGAGGACCATGGACAACAGGGCCAGGTGAGCCCCAGATGGGGACCGGAGTCCCCAAATCCAGGTGAAGCCCAGGTGGGGACCACAGTCCCCAGATCCAGGTTAGGCTCAGGTACAGACCAGAATAACCCCGTCCAGGTGAGGCGCAGGTGGCAACCACACTCACCAGGTCCCGGTGAGTCCCTGGTGGGGACCAGAGTCACGAGGTACATGAGGAGCTAGAAACACTGCAGCCACCAGGTCCACATGATGTCCATGTGGAAACGAGAATCACCAGTTACAAATGAGGACCAGGTGGGGATCCGACTCACAATGTCCAGGTGAGACCCAGGTGGGAACGAGTGTCACCATGTCCAGGTGTGGCCCAGGTGAAGACCAGAGTTAATAGGTCCGCCCTGGTCACTGTTAGTGAACAGTGTAACCATAACCTAATGCTACCCAGGTGGGTACGAGAGACACCAGGTCCTGGTGAGGCCCAGGTGGGACCAGAGACATGAGGACCGGGTGAGGTCCCGATGGGAACCACAGTCACCAGGTCAGGTGAAGCCATGCTTAGGATCAGAGTCACCAGTTCCAGGTGAGGCCAAGAAGGAGTCCACAGCAATCAGGTCCAGGTGGGGTGACAAAATCACCAGGATTAGATGAGGACCAGATGGGGACCAGATTAACCAGGTTCAGGTGATTCCCAGGGGGTGACCCGAGTTAGGAGTTTCGGGTGAGGACCAGGTAAGGACCAGATTCACCAGGTCCACGTGAGGCCCACGTGGGGACCTGTGTCACCAGGCATGGGTGAGGCCAAGGTGACAACGCCACTCACCAGGTCCAGGTGAGTCCAACCTGCCGGCCATGCAGAGGAACCATGTCCCGATGATGCCCAGGTAAGAACTAGATTTACAGGGTCCAGGTGAGGTCAACCTGCAGGCCATGTGTGGAACCATGTCCCGATGATGCCCAGGTAGGGACCAGAGTTACCAGGTCCAGGTGAGGCCAACCTGCAGGTCATGAAGTGGAACCATGTCCCGATGATGCCCAGGTAGTGACCAGAGTCACCAGGTGCAAATGAGACCCAGATGGAGCATATTCACTAGGTCCAGGTGAGGCCCAGTTGAGAACCAGAGTCACCAGACCTGGTTGAGACCTAGAGGGGTACCAGAATCACCTGGTCCAGGTGACATCCAGGTGTGGACCAGAATGACCAGGTCAGGGTGAGGCCCTGAGGGGTTGCAGAGTCATCATGTCCAGGTGAGGCTCTGGTGTGGAACAGAGTCACCAGGTACCAATGATGCCCAGGTCAGGACCAGAGTCACCAGGTCTGGGTGACGCGCAGATAGGATCAGAGTCACCAGTTCCCGGTGAGGCCAAGAAAGAGTCCACAGCAATCAGATCCAGGTGGGGAACAAAGTCACCAGGACTGGGTGAGGCCCAGTTGGGGACCAGATTCACAGGTTCAGATGAGGCCCAGTTGGGGACCAGAGTCCCCATGTCTGGGAGAGGACCAGGTAACGACCAGATTAACCGGTCCACGAGTCCCACGTGTGGAAGTGAGTCACAAGGTATGGGGTGGCAACCCCACTCACCAGGTCCAGGTGAGGACAACCTTCAGGCCAGAGTCACCAGATCCAGGTGAGGCCCTAGTGGGGACCAGAGTCACCAGATAAATGTGCGTCTACAAGAACACCACAGTCACCAGGTCCAGGTGTGGTTCATGTGGGAACGAGAGACACCAGGTCCAGGTGAGAACCAGGTGGGGACCACAGTCACCAGGTCCAGTTTGAGGCCTAGGTGCGGGGACCAGCCTCATCAGGACCAGTTGAGGCCAAAGTGTGGAGCAAAGTTATCATGTCCAGATGAGGCCCAGGTGGGGAACAGAGTAAACATGTCGCATTGATGCCAGGTGGGAAAAGAGTCACAAGGTCCCGGTGAGGCGCAGGTGGCAACAGGATTCACCATGTCCATGTGAGGCCCAGGTGGGGAACAGTCACCAGATCCATGTGCGGACCAGCTAAGGACCAGATTCACCAGGCCCAAGTGAAGCCCAAGGGGTGACCAGAGTCACCAGGTAAGTGTGAGGCCCAGAAGGGGAACCAGAGTAACCAGTTTAGTTTGAGGCCCAGAATGGGACCAGAGGTCCGTGGTCAAAGTGAGGCCCAGGTGTGGAATAGAGTATCCAGGTCCCAATGATGCTTGGGTCAGGACCAGAGTCACTAGGGCCATACAGGCCCAGATGGGGAACAGAATCACTAGGTCCTGGTGAGGCATAGAAAAAGACCACAGTCACCAGTATGAGGTGAGCCCCTTTTGGGAAGCAGAGCCACTCTATCCAGCTGAGTCCCAGGTCCATGTGAAGCCCACGTGAGGACCAGATTCACCAGGTCGAATTGAGGCATAGCTGGGGACAAGAGTCACCAGGTCTGGGTGCGGCCTAGGTGGGGCAAGATTAAGCACTTCTGAGTTAGGTCAAAGTGGGGACGAGAGACACGATGTCCAGGTGAAGCCAAAATGAGTACCAGAGTCACCAGATCCAGGTGAGTTCCATGTTGGAAAGGGAGTCACCAGGTCCAGGAGAGGTCCAGGTGGGAACCAGAGTCACTAGATCCAGGTGAAGTCCAGGTGGGGACCAGAGTCACCAGATCGAGGTGAAGCCCAGGTGGGTACCAGAGTCACTAGGTGCAGATGAGGTCCAGGTGAGGACCAGAGTTACCAGGTACACGTGAGGATCCGGTGGGGATCAGAGGCAACAGGTCCATATGAGGACGGCTTGGGGACCATGATCAACAGGTCCACTTGAGACCCAGGTGTGGAACACAGTAAGCAGGTCCAGGTGAGTCCCCCGTGGTTACAAGGGTCACCACGTCCAAATGAGGCCCAGGTGGGACCAGGATCACCAGGTTCAGGGGAGGCCCTTGAAAGTACCAGAGTCAACAGTTCGAGTTCAGGCGCAGGTGGCAACCAGGGTCAGCAGGTCCAAGTCAAGCCAAAGTGGAATTCACAGTCACTAGGGCACGGTGAGACCCACAGTGGGAGCATAGTCACCTGGTCCAGGTGAGGTCCAGTTGTGGAACACAGTCACCAGGTCCCAATTTTGCCCAGTTGAGGACCATGGTCAACTGGGCCAGGTGAGGCCCAGATGGGGACCGGAGTCCCGAAATCCAGGTGAAGCCCAGGTGGGGACCACAGTCACCAGATCCAGGGTAGTGTCAGGTGCAGACCAGAATCACCAGGTCCAGGTGTGGTGCAGGTGGCAACCAAACTCACCATGTCCCGGTGAGGCACTGGTGGGGACCAGAGTCACGAGGTACATGAGAAGCTAGAAACACATGGGATCCCTGGGTGGGCAGCTGTTTGGCGCCTGCCTTTGGCCCAGGGCACGATCCTGGAGACCGGGGATCGAATCCCACGTCGGGCTCCCGGTGCATGGAGCCTGCTTCTCCCTCTGCCTGTGTCTCTGCCTCTCTCTCTCTCTGTGACTATCATAAATAAATAAAAATTTAAAAAAAGATGCTAGAAACACTGCGGCCAACAGGTCCACATGATGTCCATGCTGGAACGAGAATCACCAGTTACAGTTGAGGACCAGGCGGGGATCCGACTCACCATGTTCAGGTCAGACCCAGGTGGGAACCAGTGTCACCATGTGCAGGTGTGGCCCATGTGAAGACCACAGTTAATAGGTCCGGCTGGGTCACTGTTAGTGAAGAGTGTAACCATATCCTGATGCTACCCAGGTGGGTACCAGAGACACCAGGTCCTGGTGAGTCCCAGGTGAGACCAGAGACATGAGGTCCAGGTGAGGTCCCGATGGGAACCACAGTCACCAGGTCAGGTGAGGCCATGCTTAGGATCAGAGTCACCAGTTACAGGTGAGGCCCAGGTGGAGCCAGAGTCACCCGGTAGAGAAGACGCCAAAGTCAGGACCAGAGGGGGAGGAGCAAGATGGCGGATGAGTAGGGTCTCCAAATCACCTGTCTCCACCAAACTACCTAGAAAACCTTCAAATTATCCTGAAAATCTACGAATTCGGCCTGAGATTTAAAGAGAGACCAGCTGGAATGCTACAGTGAGAAGAGTTCGCGCTTCTATCAAGGTAGGAAGACGGGGAAAAAGAAATAAAGAAACAAAGGCCTCCAAGGGGGAGGGGCCCCGCGAGGAGCCGGGCTGAGGCCGGGGCGAGTGTCCCCAGGACAGGAGAGCCCCGTCCCGGAGGAGCAGGAGCTGCACCGACCTTCCCCGGCGGAAAGGGGCTCCAGGGAGTTGGAGCAGGACCCAGAAGGAAGGGGATGCCCTCGGGCTCCCGGGGACAGTAACAGCAACTGCGCACCCAGGAGAGTGTGCCGAGCTCCCTAAGGGCTGCAGCGCGCACGGCGGGACCCGGCGGGACCCGGAGCAGCTGAAGGGGCTCGGGCGGCGGCTCCGCGGAGGGGGCTGAGCGGCCCCGGGAGCAGCTCGGAGGGGCTCGGGCAGAGGAAGAGGCTCCGTGCGGAGGGGCCTGCGCGGTTCCAGGAGCAGCTCGGAGGGGCTCGGGCGGCGGCTCCGCGGAGGGGGCTGCGCGGCCCGGGAGCGCGATTCCACCAGCGCAGGCCCCGCAGCACTGGGCGCCGGGACACAGCCCAGGATCCCGCCTCCCCCGGGACAGGCAGAGGCCGGGAGGGCCCAGGACAGCAAGGACGCTCCTGCCCCAGCTGAGCAGATCAGCGGCCCCGCCCCGGAGCCTCCAGGCCCTGCAGACGGAGTTCCTGCCGGAGCTGAATCCAGGTTTCCAGAGCTGCCCCGCCACTGGGGCTGTTCCTCCTGCGGCCTCACGGGGCAAACAACCCCCACTGGGCCCTGCACCAGGCAGGGGCACAGCAGCTCCCCCAACTGCTAACACCTGAAAATCAGCACAGCAGGCCCCTCCCCCAGAACACCAGCTAGACGGACAACTTCCAGGAGAAGCCAAGGGACTCAAAGAACACAGAATCAGAAGATACTCCCCGGTGGTTCTTTTTTTGTTTGTTTGTTTTTGTTTTTGTTTTGTTTTGCTTTTTGATTTGTTTCCTTCCCCCACCCCCTTTTTTTCTCCTTTCCTTTTCTTTCTCTTTTTCTTTTTTTTTCTTTTTTTTCGTTTTTTTTTCTTTTTCTTCCCTTTTTTTTTCTCTTTCTCTTTTCTTTCCTTCTTTCTCTCCTCTCTTTTTCTCTTTTTCCCAATACAACTTGCTTTTGGCCACTCTGCACTGAGCAAAATGACTAGAAGGAAAACCTCACCTCAAAAGAAAGAATCAGAAACAGTCCTCTCTCCCACAGAGTTACAAAATCTGGATTACAATTCAATATCAGAAAGCCAATTCAGAAGCACTATTATACAGCTACTGGTGGCTCTAGAAAAAAGTATAAAGGACTCAAGAGACTTCATGACTGCAGAATTTAGAGCTAATCAGGCAGAAATTAAAAATCAATTGAATGAGATGCAATCCAAACTAGAAGTCCTAACGACGAGGGTTAACGAGGTGGAAGAACGAGTGAGTGACCTAGAAGACAAGTTGATAGCAAAGAGGGAAACTGAGGAAAAAAGAGACAAACAATTAAAAGACCATGAAGATAGATTAAGGGAAATAAACGACAGCCTGAGGAAGAAAAACCTACGTTTAATTGGGGTTCCCGAGGGCGCCGAAAGGGACAGAGGGCCAGAATATGTATTTGAACAAATTCTAGCTGAAAACTTTCCTAATCTGGGAAGGGAAACAGGCATTCAGATCCAGGAAATAGAGAGATCCCCCCCTAAAATCAATAAAAACCGTTCAACACCTCGACATTTAATTGTGAAGCTTGCAAATTCCAAAGATAAGGAGAAGATCCTTAAAGCAGCAAGAGACAAGAAATCCCTGACTTTTATGGGGAGGAGTATTAGGGTAACAGCAGACCTCTCCACAGAGACCTGGCAGGCCAGAAAGGGCTGGCAGGATATATTCAGGGTCCTAAATGAGAAGAACATGCAACCAAGAATACTTTATCCAGCAAGGCTCTCATTCAAAATGGAAGGAGAGATAAAGAGCTTCCAAGACAGGCAGCAACTAAAAGAATATGTGACCTCCAAACCAGCTCTGCAAGAAATTTTAAGGGGGCCTCTTAAAATTCCCCTTTAAGAAGAAGTTCAGTGGAACAGTCCACAAAAACAAAGACTGAATAGATATCATGATGACTCTAAACTCATATCTCTCAATAGTAACTCTGAATGTGAACGGGCTTAATGACCCCATCAAAAGGCGCAGGGTTTCAGACTGGATAAAAAAGCAGGACCCATCTATTTGCTGTCTACAAGAGACTCATTTTAGACAGAAGGACACCTACAGCCTGAAAATAAAAGGTTGGAGAACCATTTACCATTCGAATGGTCCTCAAAAGAAAGCAGGGGTAGCCATCCTTATATCAGATAAACTAAAATTTACCCCAAAGACTGTAGTGAGAGATGAAGAGGGACACTATATCATACTTAAAGGATCTATTCAACAAGAGGACTTAACAATCCTCAATATATATGCTCCGAATGTGGGAGCTGCCAAATATATAAATCAATTATTAACCAAAGTGAAGAAATACTTAGATAATAATACACTTATACTTGGTGACTTCAATCTAGCTCTTTCTATACTCGATAGGTCTTCTAAGCAAAACATCTCCAAAGAAACAAGAGCTTTAAATGATACACTGGACCAGATGGATTTCACAGATATCTACAGAACTTTACATCCAAACTCAACTGAATACACATTCTTCTCAAGCGCACATGGAACTTTCTCCAGAATAGACCACATATTGGGTCACAAATCGGGTCTGAACCGATACCAAAAGATTGGGATTGTCCCCTGCATATTCTCGGACCATAATGCCTTGAAATTAGAACTAAATCACAACAAGAAGTTTGGAAGGACCTTAAACACATGGAGGTTAAGGACCATCCTGCTAAAAGATAAAAGGGTCAACCAGGAAATTAAGGAAGAATTAAAAAGATTCATGGAAACTAATGAGAATGAAGATACAACCGTTCAAAATCTTTGGGATGCAGCAAAAGCAGTCCTAAGGGGGAAATACATCGCAATACAAGCATCCATTCAAAAACTGGAAAGAACTCAAATACAAAAGCTAACCTTACACATAAAGGAGCTAGAGAAAAAACAGCAAATAGATCCTACACCCAAGAGAAGAAGGGAGTTAATAAAGATTCGAGCAGAACTCAATGAAATCGAGACCAGAAGAACTGTGGAACAGATCAACAGAACCAGGAGTTGGTTCTTTGAAAGAATTAATAAGATAGATAAACCATTAGCCAGCCTTATTAAAAAGAAGAGAGAGAAGACTCAAATTAATAAAATCATGAATGAGAAAGGAGAGATCACTACCAACACCAAGGAAATACAAACGATTTTAAAAACATATTATGAACAGCTATACGCCAATAAATTAGGCAATCTAGAAGAAATGGACGCATTCCTGGAAAGCCACAAACTACCAAAACTGGAACAGGAAGAAATAGAAAACCTGAACAGGCCAATAACCAGGGAGGAAATTGAAGCAGTCATCAAAAACCTCCCAAGACACAAGAGTCCAGGGCCAGATGGCTTCCCAGGAGAATTTTATCAAACGTTTAAAGAAGAAATCATACCTATTCTCCTAAAGCTGTTTGGAAAGATAGAAAGAGATGGAGTACTTCCAAATTCGTTCTATGAAGCCAGCATCACCTTAATTTCAAAGCCAGACAAAGACCCCACCAAAAAGGAGAATTACAGACCAATATCCCTGATGAACATGGATGCAAAAATTCTCAACAAGATACTGGCCAATAGGATCCAACAGTACATTAAGAAAATTATTCACCATGACCAAGTAGGATTTATCCCTGGGACACAAGGCTGGTTCAACACCCGTAAAACAATCAATGTGATTCATCATATCAGCAAGAGAAAAACCAAGAACCATATGATCCTCTCATTGGATGCAGAGAAAGCATTTGACAAAATACAGCATCCATTCCTGATTAAAACTCTTCAGAGTGTAGGGATAGAGGGAACATTCCTCGACATCTTAAAAGCCATCTATGAAAAGCCCACAGCAAATATCATTCTCAATGGGGAAGCACTGGGAGCCTTTCCCCTAAGATCAGGAACAAGACAGGGATGTCCACTCTCACCACTGCTATTCAACATAGTACTGGAAGTCCTAGCCTCAGCAATCAGACAACAAAAAGACATTAAAGGCATTCAAATTGGCAAAGAAGAAGTCAAACTCTCTCTCTTCGCCGATGACATGATACTCTACATAGAAAACCCAAAAGTCTCCACCCCAAGATTGCTAGAACTCATACAGCAATTCGGTAGCGTGGCAGGATACAAAATCAATGCCCAGAAGTCAGTGGCATTTCTATACACTAACAATGAGACTGAAGAAAGAGAAATTAAGGAGTCAATCCCATTTACAATTGCACCCAAAAGCATAAGATACCTAGGAATAAACCTCACCAAAGATGTAAAGGATCTATACCCTCAAAACTATAGAAGACTTCTGAAAGAAATTGAGGAAGACACAAAGAGATGGAAAAATATTCCATGCTCATGGATTGGCAGAATTAATATTGTGAAAATGTCAATGTTACCCAGGGCAATATACACGTTTAATGCAATCCCTATCAAAATACCATGGACTTTCTTCAGAGAGTTAGAACAAATTATTTTAAGATTTGTGTGGAATCAGAAAAGACCCCGAATAGCCAGGGAAATTTTAAAAAAGAAAACCATATCTGGGGGCATCACAATGCCAGATTTCAGGTTGTACTACAAAGCTGTGGTCATCAAGACAGTGTGGTACTGGCACAAAAACAGACACATAGATCAGTGGAACAGAATAGAGAATCCAGAAGTGGACCCTGAACTTTATGGGCAACTAATATTCGATAAAGGAGGAAAGACTATCCATTGGAAGAAAGACAGTCTCTTCAATAAATGGTGCTGGGAAAATTGGACATCCACATGCAGAAGAATGAAACTAGACCACTCTCTTTCACCATACACAAAGATAAACTCAAAATGGATGAAAGATCTAAATGTGAGACAAGATTCCATCAAAATCCTAGAGAAGAACACAGGCAACACCCGTTTTGAACTCGGCCATAGTAACTTCTTGCAAGATACATCCACAAAGGCAAAAGAAACAAAAGCAAAAATGAACTATTGGGACTTCATCAAGATAAGAAGCTTTTGCACAGCAAAGGATACAGTCAACAAAACTCAAAGACAACCTACAGAATGGGAGACGATATTTGCAAATGACATATCAGATAAAGGGCTAGTTTCCAAGATCTATAAAGAACTTATTAAACTCAACACCAAAGAAACAAACAATCCAATCATGAAATGGGCAAAAGACATGAACAGAAATCTCACAGAGGAAGACATAGACATGGCCAACATGCATATGAGAAAATGCTCTGCATCACTTGCCATCAGGGAAATACAAATCAAAACTACAATGAGATACCACCTCACACCAGTGAGAATGGGGAAAATTAACAAGGCAGGAAACAACAAATGTTGGAGAGGATGCGGAGAAAAGGGAACCCTCCTACACTGTTGGTGGGAATGTGAACTGGTGCAGCCACTCTGGAAAACTGTGTGGAGGTTCCTCAAACAGTTAAAAATAGACCTGCCCTACGACCCAGCAATTGCACTGTTGGGGATTTACCCCAAAGATACAAATGCAATGAAACGCCGGGACACCTGCACCCCGATGTTTATAGCAGCAATGGCCACGATAGCCAAACTGTGGAAGGAGCCTCGGTGTCCAACGAAAGATGAATGGATAAAGAAGATGTGGTTTATGTATACAATGGAATATTACTCAGCTATTAGAAATGACAAATACCCACCATTTGCTTCAACGTGGATGGAACTGGAGGGTATTATGCTGAGTGAAGTAAGTCAGTCGGAGAAGGACAAACATTATATGTTCTCATTCATTTGGGGAATATAAATAATAGTGAAAGGGAATATAAGGGAAGGGAGAAGAAATGTGTGGGAAATATCAGAAAGGGAGACAGAACGTAAAGACTGCTAACTCTGGGAAACGAACTAGGGGTGGTAGAAGGGGAGGAGGGCGGGGGGTGGGAGTGAATGGGTGACGGGCACTGGGTGTTATTCTGTATGTTAGTAAATTGAACACCAATAATATTGTAATAATGTTGAGTGGTGACAGATGGTGACTATACTTACCATAGTAAGCACTTTGTAATGTATATAATGATCAAATTCTATATTGTACATCCGAAACCTAATGTAATATTGTGTGTCAGCTATACTTCGGTAAAAAAAAAAATAAAGTTTGGCATAATATTAAAAAAAAATACTATTAGTCATTTGGGAAATGCAAATTAAAGCCACATGAGATATCACTAAACAGACCAATTAAGTTTTTAAAAAGAGTGACCATATCAAGCGTCAGCAGGGGTATGGGGCAGCAGGAACTCACACACTGCTGGTGGGAATGCAAAATGGTACACCACTTTGGAAAACAGTATGGAGGTTTCCTAAGAAGTTAAACATATACTTACCATATACTCCAGCCATGCTACTCCAGGGCATTCACCCCAAAGGAAAGAAACCATACGTCCATACATAAGACATGTGTATCAATGTTCACAGCAATTGTATTTGTAATAGGCAAACTACAAAGAAAGCAGAAAAGTCCATCAGCAGATGAATGAGTAAACAAATTGTGATGTAAGTCACACAATTGGATACTACGTGGCAATTTAAAAAAAATGAACTCTTGATACACAGAGTAACTTGGATGAATCTCAAAATAATGATGCTGAGTTAAGCCAAACCAAATAAAAGTGCAGACTGTATGATTCCATTTATATAAAACTGTAGAAAATGCAAACCTAGGGTAACAAAATACAGTCAGTGGTTATCTGGGGTGAGGGTGGGGAGCAGGGAGCATCATGGGAAAGGAATGACATGGGGGTCCAAGGAAACCTCTGGATGCATTGGATGTGTTGACTCTGGATGATGGTGCTCATCTCACTAGTATATACTTATGTCTATAATTATCAAATTGTACACTTTTAATATGCACAGTTTGTTATATGTCATTTGCATACTGTTTTGCTATATACTCAATAAAAGAGGTGCTAAAAAAAAAAAACAAAAAAAACAAAAACAAAGTCAGGACCAGAGTTACCAGGATCAGGTCAGTCCCAGTGGGGCATAGAGTAATCATGTCCCGATGATGCCCAGTTAGAACCCGAGTCACCACGTCCAGATGAGGCGCAGGTGTGGAGTAAATTCTCTAGGTCCCGGTGAGTCCCAGTTGAGGACTACATCACCCGGTCTAGTTGAGGCCTAGAGGGGTACCAGATTCACCTGGTCTAGGTGACATCCAGATGGGGACCATATCACCATGTTAGGCTGAGGCCCAGAGGGGATCCAGAGTCATCATGTCCAAGTGAGTCTCAGGTGTGGAACAGAGTATCCAGGTCATAATGGTCCACAGGTGAGGACCAGAGTCACCAGATCTGGATGAGGCCGTTAGGATCAGAGTCACCAGTTCCAGGTGAAGCCAAAAATGTGTCCACAGCAATCAGGTCCAGGTGGGGAACAAAGTCACCAGGATTGGGTGAGGCCAAGATGGGGACCAGATTCACAAGGTCCAGGTTATTCCCGGGTGGGGACCAGAGTTAGAAGTTCCGGGTGAGGACAAGTTAAGGACGAGATTCACCAGGTCCAAGTGAGACCCACGTGGGGACCTGTGTCACAATGTATGTGTGAGGCCCAGATTACCACCCCACTCACCAGGTCCAGGTGAGGCCAACCTGCAGGCCATGAAGAGGAACCATGTCCCGATGATGCCATAGTAGGGAACAGAGTTACCAGGTCCAGGTGAGGAAAACCTGCAGGCCATGCAGTGGAACCATGTCCCGATGATGCCCAGGTAGGGACCAGAGGCACCAAGTCCAAATGAGGTCCAGATTGAGCAAATTCACTAGGTCCAGGTGAGGCCCAGTTGAGGACCTGAGTCACCAGATTTGGTTGATGCCTAGAGGGGTACCAGAATCACCTGGTGCAGGTGACATGCAGATGGGGACCAGAGTCACCAGGTCAGGGAGAGGCCCAGAGAGGTTCCAGAGTCATCATGTCCAGATGAGGCTTAGGTGAGGAAAAGAGTCACCAGGTACCATGATGCCCAGGTGAGGACCAGAGTCACCAGATCTGGGTGAGGCCCAGTTAGGTTCAGAGTCACCAGTTCCAGGTGAGGCCCAAAAGGAGTCCACAGCAATCAGGTCCAGGTGGGAAACAAAGTCACCAGGACTGGGTGACGCCCAGATGGGGAGCAGATTCACCAGGTCCAGTTGAGGCCCAGGTGGTGACCAGAGTCCCAGGTCTGGGAGAGGACCAGGTAAGGACCAGATTCACCAGGTCCAAGAGGCCCAGGTGGGGACCTGAGTCACCAGGTATGGGTGACACCCAGGTGGCAGCCAAACTCACCAGGTCCAGGTGAGGCCAACCTGCAGGCCAGAGTCACCAGATCCAGGTGAGGCCCTAGTGGGGACCGGAGTCACCAGGTAAATGTGAGTCTACAAGAACACCACAGGGAACAAGTCCAGGTGTGGTTCATGTGGGAACAAGAGTCACCAGGTCCAGGTGAGACCCAGGTGGGGACCACAGTCACCAGGTCCAGATTGAGGCCTAGGTGGGGGGACCAGAGTCATCAGGACCAGGTGAGGCCAAAGTGTGGAGCAAAGTTATCATGTCCAGGTGAGGCGCAGGTGGGGAACAGAGTAACCATGTGCCATTGATGCCAGGTGAGAAAAGAGTCACAAGTTCCAGACGAGGCCTATGTGAAGAGTAGATTCATCAGGTCCTGTTGATGCCCAGTTGAGGACCAGTGTCCACAGCTCCGGTGAGTCTCAGAGGGGAACCAGAGTCACCCGGCTCTGGTGATATCCAGGTGGGGACCAGAGTCACCACGTCAGGATGAGACCCAGAGGGGGACGAGAATCACTAGCTCCAGGTGAGGCCCGATGTGGAATTGAGAAACCAGGTCCCATGATGCCCATATGAGGACTTGAGTCACCAGGTCCAGGTGAGGTCCCTGTGGGAACCAGTCACCTCGTCCAGGTGAGGCCGAGGTGGGACCACAGTCACCAGGTCCAGGTGAGGCCCAGGTATATAAGAGAGTATCGAGGTCCCAATGATGCCCAGGTAAGGACCACTGTCAACAGGTCCAGGAGAGGCCCAAATACGGATCAGTCATTGTGTTCCAGGTGAGGCCAGATGGAGACCACAGGAACCAGGTCCAGGAGAGCCCCATATGGGAACGAGAGCCACGAGATCCAGGTGAGTTCCAGGTGGGACCACAGTCACCAGGTCCAGGTGAGGCCCAGGTATATAAGAGTGTTCCCAGGACCCAATGATGGCCAGGTAAGTACCAGAGTCAACAGGTCCAGCAGAGGGCAAATATGGAACAGAGTCATTGTGTTCCAGGTGAGGCCAGATGGAGACCACAGGAACCAGGACCAGGAGAGCCCCATATGGGAACCAGAGCCACCAGATCCAGGTGAGGTCCAGGTAGGACCACAGTCACAAGGTCCCGGTGACGCGCAGGTGGCAACAGGATTCACCAAGTCCAGAAGAGGCCCAGGTGGCGACCAGTCACCAGATCCAGGTTCGGACCACCTAAGGACCAGATTCACCAGGCCCAAGTGAAGCCTAAGGGGTGACCAGAGTCACCAGGTAAGGGTGAGGCCCAGAGGGGGAACCAGAGTAACCAGTTTAGTTTGAGGCCCAGAATGGGACCAGAGGTCCCTGGACAAAGTGAGGCCCAGGTGTGGAATAGAGTATCCAGGTCCCAATGATGCCTGGGTGAGGACCAGAGTCACTAGGGCCATGCAGGCCCAGATGGGGAACAGAATCACTAGGTGCTGGTGAGGCATAGAATAAGACCACAGTCAGCAGTATCAGGTGAGCCCCTTGTGGAAACCAGAGCCACTCTATCCAGCTGAGTCCCAGGTCCATGTGAGGCCCACGTGAGTAACATATTCATCAGGTCGAAATGAGGCATAGCTGGGGACAAGAGTCACCAGGACTGGGTGCGGCCTAGGTGGGGCAAGATTCAGCAGTTGTGAGTTTGGTCAATGTGGGGACGAGAGACGCCAGGTCCAGGTGAGGCCAAACTGAGGACCACAGTCACCATATCCAGTTGAGGTCCATGTTGGAAAGAGAGTCACCAGGTCCAGGAGAGGTCCATTGGGGACTAGAGTCACCAGATCCAGGTTAAGCCCAGATGGGGATAAGAGTCACTAGGTCCAGATGAGGCCCAGGTGAGGACCAGAGTTATCAGGTACACGTGAGGCCCCGGTGGGCATCAGAGGCCACAGGTTCATGTGAGGTCGGCTTGGGGACCATGGTCAACAGATCTACTTGAGGCCCAGGTGTGGAACACAGTAAGCAGATCCAGGTGAGTCCCCAGTGTTGACAAGAGTGACCACGTCCAGGTGAGACCCAGGTGGGGACCAGGATCATCAGGTCCCGGGGAGGCCCTTGTAAGAACCAGAGTCAACAGTTCGAGGTTAGGCGCAGGTAGCAACTAGTGTCAGCAGGTCCAAGTCAGGCCAAAGTGGGGTTCACAGTCACTAGGGCACGGTGAGACCCAGAGGGGGACCAGAGTCACCTGGTCCAGGTGAGGCCCTGTTGAGGACCAGTTTCACCATATCTGGTTTGGCTTAGAAGGGTACCAGAATCACCTGATCAAGGTGATATCCAGATGGGGACCAGAGAAACCAGGACAGCGTGAGGCCCAGAGTGGTTCCAGAGTCATCGGGTCCAGGTGAGGCTCATGTGTGGAACACAATCACCAGGTACCAATGATGCCCAGGTGAGGACCAGAGTCACCAGATCTGGGTGACACGCAGATAGGATCAGAGTCACCAGTTCCAGGTGACGCCAAGAAGGCGTCCACAGCAATCAGGTCCAGGTGGTGAAGAAAGTCACCAGGACTTGGTGAGACCCAGATTTGGACAAGATTCACCAGGTCCAGATTATTCCCAGGTGGTGACCAAGGTCCTCGGGTCTGGGAGAAAACCAGCTAAGGATCAGATTCAACAGGTCCAAATGAGGCCCACGTGGGGACCTGAGTCACCAGCTATGTGTGAGGCCTAGGTGGCAACCCCACTCCCCAGGTCCAGGTGAGGCCAACCTGCAGGCCAGAGTCACCAGATGCAGGTGAGGTCCAGGTGGGTACCAGAGTCACCAGATCCAGATGAGGTCCATGTTGGAAAGAGAGTCACCAGGTCCAGGAGAGGTCCAGGTGGATACCAGAGTCACCAGATCCAGGTGAAGCCCAGGTGAGGACCAGAGTCAGTAAGTCCAGATGAGGTCAAGGTGGGGACCAGAGATACCAGGTACAAGTGAGGCCCCGGTGGGGAGCAGTGGCAACAGGTCCATGTGAGGCCGTCCTGGGGACCATGGTCAACAGGTCTACTTGAGGCCCAGGTTTGGAACACAGTAAGCAGGTCCAAGAGAGTCCCCGGTGTTGACAAGTGTCACCACGTCCAAGTGAGACCCAGGTGGGGACCAGGATCACCAGGTCGAGGGGAGGCCTTTGAAAAACCAGAGTCTACAGTTTGAGGTCAGGCGCAGGTGGCAACCAGTATCAGCAGGTCGAAGTCAGGCCAAAGAGGGGTTCACAGTCACTAGGGCACGGTGAGACCCAGAGGGTGACGAGAGTCACCTGGTACAGGTGAGGTCTAGTTGTGGAACACAGTCACCGGGTCCCAAATTTGCCCAGTTGAGGACCATGGTCAACAGGGCCAGATGAGGCCCAGATGGGGACCGGAGTCCCCAAATCCAGGTGAAGCCCAGGTGGGGACCACAGTCACCAGATCCAGGGTAGTCTTAGGTGTAGACCAGAGTCACCAGGTCCAGGTGAGGTGCAGGTGGCAACCACACTCACCAGTTCCCGGTGAGGCCCTGGTGGGGACCAGAGTCACGAGGTATATAAGAAGCTAGAAACACTGCAGCCACAAGGTCCACATGATGTCCATGTGGGAATGAAAATCACCAGTTACAGGTGAGGACCAGGTGGGGATCCGACTCACCATGTCCAGGTGAGTCCCAGGTGGGAACCAGTGTCACCATGTCCAGTGTGGCCCAGGTGAAGACCAGAGTTAATAGGTCCGGCTGGGTCACTTTTAGTGAACAGGGTCACCATATCCTGATGCTACCCAGGTGGGAACCAGAGAAACCAGGTCCTGGTGAGGCCCAGGTGGGCCCAGAGATATGAGGTCCAGAAGAGGTCCCGATGGGAACGACAGTCACCAGGTCAAGTGAGGCCATGCTTAGGATCAGAGTCACCAGTTACAGCTGAGGCCCAGGTGGAGCCAGAGTCACCTGGTACAGAAGAGGCCAAAGTCAGGACCAGAGTTACCAGGATCAGGTCAGTCCCAGTGGGGAATAGAGTACCCATGCCCCGATGATGCCCAGGTAGAACCAGAGTCACCAGGTCCAGATGAGGCGCAGGTGGGGAGCATATTCACTAGGTCCCGGTGAGGCCCAGTTGCGGACCAGAGTCACCAGGTCTAGTTGAGGACTAGAGGGGTACCAGATTCACCTGGTCTAGGTGACATCCATATGGGGAGCAGAGTCACCATGTAAGGGTGAGGCCCAGAGGGGATCCAGAGTCATCATGTCCAAGTGAGGCTCAGGTGTGGAACGTAGTATCCAGATCATAATGGTCCGCAGGTGAGGACCAGAGTCACCAGATCTGGGTGAGACCAAGTTAAGATCACACTCACCACTTCCAGGTGAGGCCAAGAAGGTGTCCACAGCAATCAGGTCCAGGTGGGGAACAAAGACACCAGGATAGGGTGAGGCCCAGATGGGGACCAGATTCACCAGGTCCAGGTGATTCCCAGGTGGTGACCAGAGTTACCAGTTCCAGGTGAGGACCAGGTAAAACCAGATTAACCAGGTCCAAGTGAGGCCTACGTGGGTGCATGGGTCACCAGGTGCAGGGGAGGCATAGCTGGGGACAAGAGTCACCAGATCTGGGTGCGGCCTAGGTGACTCAGGTGGAAACCCCAATCACCAGGTCCAGGTGAGGCCAACCCTTGGGCCATGCAGAGGAACCGTGTCCCGATGATGCCCAGGGAGGGTCCAGAGTTACCAGGTCTAGGTGAGTCCAACCTGCAGGCCATGCAGTGGAATCATGTCCCGATGTTGCCCAGGTAGTGACCAGAGTCACCAGGTCCAAATGAGGCCCAGATGGAGCATATTCACTAGGTCCCGTTGAGGCCCAGTTGAGGACCAGAGTCACCAGGTCCAGGTGAGGCCCATGTGTTGACCAGAGTCCCCAGGTCAGGGAGAGGAACAGTTAAGGACCAGATTCACCACGCCCAAGTGAAGCCCAAGGGGTGACTAGAGTCACCAGGTAAGGGTGAGTCCCAGAGGGGGAACCAGAGTAACCAGTTCAGTTTTAGGCCCAGAATGGGACCAGAGGTCCCTGGTCAGAGTGAGGCCCAGGCGTGGAATAGAGTATCCAGGTCCCATGATGCTGAGTGTGGACCAGAGTCACTAGGGCCATGCAGGCCCAGATGGGGAACAGAATGACTAGGTCCTGGTGAGGAATAGAATAAGACCACAGTCAGCAGTATCAGGTTAGCCCCTTGTGGGACCCAGAGCCACTCTATCCAGTTGAGTCCCAGGTCCATGTGAGGCCCACGTGAGGACCAGATTAATCAGGTGGAATTGAGGCACAGCAGGGGACAAGAGTCACCAGGTCTGGGTGGGGGCTAGGTGGTGCAAGATTCAGCAGTTCTGAGTTAGGTCAAATTGCGGACGAGAGACACCAGGTCCAGGTGAGGCCAAACGGAGGATCAGAGTCACCAGATCCAGGTGAGGTCCATGTTGGAAAGAGAGTCACCAGGTCCAGGAGAGGTGCAGGTGGGACCAGAGTCACCAGATCCAGGTGAAGACCAGGTGCGGACCAGAGTCACCAGATCCAGGTGAATCCCAGGTGGGGACCAGACTCACTAGGTCCCGATGAGGCCCAGGTAAGGACCAGAGTTACCAGGTACAGGTGAGGCCCCGGTGGTGATCAGAGGCAACAGATCCATGTGAGGCCGGCTTTGGGACCATGGTCAACAGTTCTACTTGAGGCCCAGGTGTGGAACACAGTAAGCAGATCCATGTGAGTCCCCGGTGGTGACAAGAGTCACCACGTCCAGGTGAGTCTCAGGTGGGGACCAGGATCACCAGGTACAGGGGAGGCCCTTGAAAGAACCAGAGTCAACAGTTCGAGGTCAGGCGCAGGTGGCAACCAGTGTCTGCAGGTCCAAGTCAGGCCAAAGTTGGATTCACAGTCACTAGGGCACAGTGAGACCCAGAGGGGGACCAGAGTCACTTGGTCCAGGTGAGGTCCAGTAATGGAACACAATGACCGGGTCCCAATTATGCCCAGTTGAGGTCCATGGTCAACAGGGCCAGGCGAGGCCCAGATGGGGACCGAAGTCCCCAAATCCAGGTGAAGCCCAGGTGGGGACCACAGTCACCAGATCCACAGTAGTCTCAGGTGCAGACCGACTCACCAGGTCCAGGTGAGGTGCAGGTGCAAACACACTCACCAGGTCCAGGTGAGGCCCTGGTGGGGACCAGAGTCACGAGGTACATGAGAAGCTAGAAACACTGGAGCCACCAGGTCCACATCATGTCCATGCTGGAACGAGAATCACCAGTTACAGGTGAGGACCAGGCGGAGATCCGACTCACCATGTCCAGGTGAGACCCAGGTGGGAACCAGTGTCACCATGTCCAGGTGTGGCCCAGGTGAATACTAGAGTTAATAGGTCCGGGTGGGTCACTGTTAGAGAACAGTGTAACCATATCCTGATGCTACCCAGGTGGGTACCAGAGACACCAGGTCCTGGTGAGGCCCTGGTGGGACCAGAGTCATGAAGTCCAGTTGAGGTCCCGATGGGAACCACAGTCACCAGGTCAGGTGAGGCCATGCTTAGGATCAGAGTCACCAGTTACAGGTGAGGACCAGGTGGAACCAGAGTCACCTGGTACAGAAGAGGCCAAAGTCAGGACCAGAGTTACCAGGATCAGGTCAGTCCCAGTGGGGAATAGAGTAACCATGTCCCGATGATACCCAAGTAGAACCCGAATCATTCACGTCCAGATGAGGCGCAGGTGGGGAGCATATTCACTAGGTCCAGGTGAGGCCCAGTTGAGGACCAGATGCCCCCGGGCTAGTTTAGGCATAGAGGGGTACCAGATTCACCTGGTCTAGGTGACATCCAGATGGGGACCAGTGTCACCATGTCAGGCTGTGGACCAGAGGGGATCCAGAGTCATCATGTCCAGGTGAGGTAAGATGTGGAACAGAGTATCCAGGACATAATGGTCCACAGGTGAGGACCAGAGTCACCAGATCTGGGTGAGGCCCAGTTAGGATCAGAGTCACCAGTTATAGGTGAGGCCAAGAAGGAGTCCACAGCAATCAGGTCCAGGTGGGAACAAAGTCACCAGGACTGGGTGAGGCTCAGATGGGGACCAGATTCACCAGGTCCAGGTGATTCCAATGTGATAACCAGAGTTACCAGTTCCGGGTGAGCACCAGGTAAGGACCAGATACAAGGTCCAAGTGAGGCCCACTTGGGAACCTGAGTCACCAGGTATGGGTGAGGCCCAGGTGGCAACCCCACTCACCAGGTCCAGGTGAGGCCAACCTGCAGGCCAGAGTCACCAGATGCAGGTGAGGCCGTTGTGGGTACCGGACTCACCAGGTAAATGTGAGTCTACATGAACACCACAGTCACCTGGTCCAGCTGTGGTTAATGTGGGAACGAGAGTCACCAAGTCCAGGTGAGACCCAGGTGGGGACCACAGTCACCAGGTCCTGATTGAGGCCTAGGTGGGGGGACCAGAGTCATCAGGAGCAGTTGAGGCCAAAGTGCGGAGCAAGGTTATCATGTCCAGGTGAGGCCCAGGTGGGGAACAGAGTAACCATGTCCCATTGATGCCAGGTGGGAAAAGAGTCACAGGTCCAGTCGAAGCCTAAGTGAGGAGTAGATTCACCAGGTCCTGCTGAGGCCTAGTTGAGGACCAGTGTCCCCAGCTCCGGGTGAGACCCAGAGGGGGAACAGAGTCACACGGTTCTGGTGATATCCAGGTGGGGACCAGAGTTACCACGTCAGGGTGAGGCCGAGAGGGGGACGAGAATCACTAGGTCCAGGTGAGGCCCCGATGTGGAACTGAGAAACCAGGTCCCATGATGCACATATAAGGACCTGAGTCACCAGGTCCAGGTGAGGTCCCTGTGGGAACCAGTCACCTCGTCCAGGTGAGGCCCAGTTGTGACCACAGTGACCAGGTCAAGGTGAGGCCCAGGTATATAAGAGAGTATCCAGGTCTCAATGATGCCCAGGTAAGCACCAGAGTCAACAGTTGCAGGAGAGGCACAAATATGGATCAGAGTCATTGTCTTCCAGGTGAGGCCAGATGGAGACCACAGGAACCAGGTAAAGGAGAGCCCCATATGTGAACCAGAGCCACCAGATCCAGGTGAGGTCCAGGATGGACCAAAGTCACAAGGTCCAGGTGAGGCAGAGGGGGCAACAAGACTCACCAAGTCCAGGTGAGGCCCAGGTGGCGACCAGTCACCAGATCCAGGTGCGGAAAATTAAGGACTAGATTCACCAGGCCCAAGTGAAGCCCAAGGGTTGACCAGAGTCACCAGGTAAGGGTGTGGCCCAGAGGGGGATTCAGAGTAACCAGTTTAGTTTGGAGCCCAGATTGGGACCAGAGTTCCCTGGTCAGAGTGAGGCCCAGGTGTGGAATAGAGTATCCAGGTCCCAATGATTCCTGGGTGTGGACCAGAGTCACTAGGGCCATGCAGGCCTTGATGGGGAACAGAATCACTAGGTCCTGGTGAGGCATGGAATAAGAACACAGTCACCAGTATCAGGTGAGCCCCTTGTGGGAAACAGAGCCACTCTATCCAGCTGAGTCCCAGGTCCATGTGAGGCCCACGTGAGGACCAGATTCATCAGGTCGAATTGAGGTATAGCTGGGTACAAGAGTCACCAAGTCTGGGTGCGGCCTAGGTGGGGCAAGATTCAGCAGTTCTGAGTTAGGTCAAAATGGGGACGAGAGACATCAGGTCCAGGGGAGGCCAAACTGAGGACCAGAGTCAACAGATCCAGGTGAGGTCCATGTTGGAAAGAGAGTCACCAGGTCCAGGAGAGGTCCAGGTAGGGACCAGTGTCACCAGATCCAGGGGACGTCCAGTTGGGGACCAGAGTCACCAGATCCATGTGAAGCCCAGATGGGGACCATACTCACTAGGTCAAGATGAGTCCCAGATGAGGACCAGAGTAACCAAGTACACGTGAGCTCCCGTTTTGATCAGAGGCAACAGGTTCATGTGAGGCCGGCTTGGGGACAATGGTCAACAGATCTACTTGAGGCCCAGGTATGGAACACAGTAAGCAGGTCGAGGTGAGTCCCCGGTGGTGACAAGAGTCACCACGTCCAGGTGAGGCCCAGTTGGGGACGAGGATCACCAGGTACAGGGGAGGGCCTTGAAAGAAACAGAGTCAACAGTTCGAGGTCTGGCGCAGGTGGCAAACAGGATCAGCAGGTCCAAGTCAGGCCAAAGTGGGTTTCACAGTCACTAGGGAACGGTGAGACCCAGAGGGGGACCAGAGTAACATGGTCGAGGTGAGGTCCAGCTGTGGAAAACAGTCACCGGGTCCCAATTTTGCCCAGTTGAGGACCATGGTCAACAGGGCCAGGTGAGGCCCAGATGGGGACCGGAGTCAAAATATCCAGGTGAAGCCCAGGTGGGGACCACAGTCAACAGATCCCGGGTAGTCTCAGGTGCAGACAAGAATCACCATGTCCAGGTGTGGCCCAGGTGAAGACCAGAGTTAATAGGTCGGCTGGGTCACTCTTAGTGAAGAATGTAACCATATCCTGATGCTACCCAGGTGGGTACCAGAGACACAAGGTCCTGGTGAGGCCCCGGTGGGACCGGAGACATGAGTTCCAGGTGAGGTCCCGATGGGTTCTCCAGTCACCAGGTCAGGTCAGGCCATGCTTAGGATCAGAGTCACCATGTACAGGTGAAGCCCAGGTGGAGACAGAATCACCTGGTACAGAAGAGGCCAAAGTCAGCACCAGAGTTACCAGGATCAGGTGAGTCCCAGTGGGGAATACAGTAACCATGTCCCTATGATGCCCAGGTAGAACCAGAGTCACCAGGTCCAGATGAGGCG
The DNA here is from genome assembly GCF_053574225.1 of Canis aureus. Classification (NCBI taxonomy): domain Eukaryota; kingdom Metazoa; phylum Chordata; class Mammalia; order Carnivora; family Canidae; genus Canis; species Canis aureus. The sequence continues at coordinate 55,970,185 of NC_135632.1, read as the reverse complement.
CAGGTGGGGAGCATGTACACTAGTTCCCGGTGAGGCCCAGTTGAGGACCAGAGCAACCAGGTCAAGTTGAGGCCTAGAGTGGTACCAGATTCACCTGGTCTAGGTGACATCCAGATGGGGACCAGAGTCACCATGTCAGGGTGAGGCCCAGAGGGGTTCCAGAGTCATCATGTCCAGGTTAGGCTGAGGTTTGGAACAAAGTATCCAGGTCATAATGGTCCGCAGGTGAGGACCAGAGTCACCAGATCTGGGGGAGGCCCACTTAGGATCAGAGTCACCAGTTCCAGGTGAGGCCAAGAAGGAGTCCACAGAAATCAGGTCCAGGTGGGGAACAAAGTCACCAGGACAGGGTCAGGCCCAGATTGGGACCAGATTCACCAGGCCCATGTGATTCCCAGGTGGTGACCAGACATACCAGTTCCGGGTGAGGACCAGGTAAGGACCAGATTCACCAGGTCCAAGTGAAGCCCACATGGGGACCTGTGTCACCACGTATGAGTGAGGCCCAGGTGGCAACACCACTCACCAGGTCCAGGTGAGGCCAACTCCAGGCCATGTTGTGGAACCATGTCCCGATGATGCCCAGAGAGGGACCAGAGTCACCAGGTCCAAATGAGGCCCAGATGGAGCATATTCACTAGGTCCAGGTGAGGCCCAGTTGAGGACCAGAATCACCAGATCTGGTTGAGCCCTAGAGGGATACCAGAATCACCTGGTCAAGGTGACATCTAGATGGGGACCAGAGTCACCAGGTCAGGGTGAGGCCCAGAGAGTCATCATGTTCAGGAGAGGCTCAGGTGTGGAAGAGAGTCACCAGGTACCAAGGATGCCCAGTTGAGGACCAGATTCACCAGGTCCAGGTGAGGCCCAGGTGGTGACCAGAGTCCCCGGGTCTGGGAGAGGACCAGGTAAGGACCAGATTCACCAGGTCCAAGCGGCCGACGTGGGGACCTGAGTCAACAGGTATGGGTGAGGCCCAGGTGGCAACCCCACTCACCAGGTCCAGGTGAGGCCAACCTGCAGGCCAGAGTCACCAGATCCAGGAGAGGCCCTAGTGAGGACCAGAGTCACCAGGTAAAAGTGAGTCTACAAGAACACCACAGTCACCAGGTCCAGGTGAGATTCATGTGGGAACGAGAGTCACCAGGTCCAGGGGAGACCCAGGTGGGGACCACAGTCACCAGGTCCAGATTGAGGCCTAGGTGGTGGGTCCAGAGTCATCAGGACCAGTTGAGGCCAAAGTGCGGAGCAAAGTTATCATGTCCAGGTGAGGCCCAGGTGGAGAACAGAGTAACCATGTCCCATTGATGCCAGGTGGGAAAAGAGTCACAGGTCCAGTCGAAGCCTAAGTGAGGAGTGGATTCACCAGGTCCTGCTGAGGCCTAGTTGAGGACCAGTGTCCCTAGCTCCGGGTGAGTCTCAGACGGGGACCAGAGTCACCGGGTTCTGGTGATATCCAGGTGGGGCCAGAGTCACCAGATCCACGTGAAGCCCAGGTGGGGACCAGAGTCACTAGGTTCCGATGAGGCCCTGGTGAGGACCAGAGTTACCAGGTACACGTGAGGCCCCGGTGGGGATCAGAGGCAACAGGTCCATGTGAGGCCGGCTTGGGGACCATGGTCAACAGGTCTACTTGAGGCCCTGGTGTGTAACACAGTGAGCAGGTCCAGGTGAGTCCCCGGTGGTGAAAAGAGTCACCACGTCCAGGTGAGTCCCAGGTGGGAACCAGGATCACCAGGTACAGTTGAGTCCCTTGAAAGAACTAGAGTCTTCTGGCACAAAAACAGACACATAGATCAGTGAAACAGAATAGAGAATCCAGAAGTGGTCCCTGAACTTTATGGGCAACTAATATTCGATAAAGGAGGAAAGACTATCCATTAGAAGAAAGACAGTCTCTTCAATAAATGGTGCTGGGAAAATTGGACATCCACATGCAGAAGAATGAAACTAGACCACTCTCTTTCACCATACACAAAGATAAACTCAAAATGGATGAAAGATCTAAATGTGAGACAAGATTCCATCAAAATCCTAGAGAAGAACACAGGCAACACCCGTTTTGAACTCAGCCATAGTAACTTCTTGCAAGATACATCCACGAAGGCAAAAGAAACAAAAGCAAAAATGAACTATTGGGACTTCATCAAGATAAGAAGCTTTTGCACAGCAAAGGATACAGTCAACAAAACTCAAAGACAACCTACAGAATGGGAGAAGATATTTGCAAATGACATATCAGATAAAGGACTAGTTTCCAAGATCTATAAAGAACTTATCAAACTCAACACCAAAGAAACAAACAATCCAATCATGAAATGGGCAAAAGACATGAACAGAAATCTCACAGAGGAAGACATAGACATGGGCAACATGCACATGAGAAAATGCTCCGCATCACTTGCCATCAGGGAAATACAAATCAAAACCACAATGAGATACCACCTCACACCAGTGAGAATGGGGAAAATTAACAAGACAGGAAACAACCAATGTTGGAGAGGATGCGGAGAAAAGGGAATCCTCATACAATGTTGGTGGGAATGTGAACTGGTGCAGCCACTCTGGAAAACTGTGTGGAGGTTCCTCAAACAGTTAAAAAAATACCTGCCCTACGACCCAGCAATTGCACTGTTGGGGATTTTCCCCAAAGAGACAAATGCAGTGAAAAGCCGGGACACCTGCACCCCGATGTTTATAGCAGCAATGGCCACGATAGCCAAACTGTGGAAGGAGCCTCGGTGTCCAACGAAAGATGAATGGATAAAGAAGATGTGGTTTATGTATACAATGGAATATTACTAGCAATTAGAAATGACAAATACCCACCATTTGCTTCAACGTGGATGGAACTGGAGGGTATTATGCTGAGTGAAGTAAGCCAGTCGGAGAAAGACAAACATTATATGTTCTCATTCATTTGGGGAATATAAATAATAGTGAAAGGGAATATAAGGGAAGGGGGAAGAAATGTGTGGGAAATATCAGAAAGGGAGACAGAACGTAAAGACTGCTAACTCTGGGAAACGAACTAGGGGTGGTAGAAGGGGAGGAGGGCGGGGGGTGGGAGTGAATGGGTGACGGGCACTGGGGGTTATTCTGTATGTTAGTAAATAGAACACCAATAATAAAAAATAAATTTAAAAAGAAAAGAAAAAAGAAAGAACCAGAGTCAACAGGTCGAAGTCAAGCGCAGGTGGCAACCAGGGTCAGCAGGTCCAAGTCAGGCCAAAGTGCGGTTCACAGTCATTAGGGCACGGTGAGAACCAGAGGGGGACCAGAGTCACCTGGTCCAGGTGAGGTCCATTTGTGGAACACAGTCACCGGGCCCCAATTGTGCCCAGTTGAGGACCATGGTCAACAGGGCCAGGTGAGGCCCAGATGGGGAACGGAGTCCCCAAATCCAGGTGAAGACCAGGTGGGGACCACAGTCACCAGATCCAGGGTAGTCTCAGGTGCAGACAAGAATCACCAAGTCCAGGTGAGGTGCAGGTGGCAACCACACTCACCAGGTCCCGGTGAGGCCCTGGTGGGGACCAGAGTCACGAGGTACACGAGAAGCTAGAAACACTGCAGCCACTAGGTCCACAGGATGTCCATGTGGGAACGAGAATCACCAGTTACAGGTGAGGACCAGGTGGGGATCCGACTCACCATGTCCAGTTGAGACCCAGGTGGGAACGAGTGTCACCATCTCCAGGTGTGGCCCAGGTGAAGACCAGAGTTAATAGGTCCGGCTGGGTCACTGTTAGTGAACAGTGTAACCATATCCTGATGCTACCCTGGTGAGTACCAGAGACACCAGGTCCTGGTGAGGCCCAGGTGGGACCAGAGATATGAGGTCCAGGTGAGGTCCCGATGGGAACCACAGTCACCAGGTCTGGTGAGGCCATGCTTAGGATCAGAGTCACCAGTTACAGGTGAGACCCAGGTGGAGCCAGAGTCACCTGGTACAGAAGAGGCCAAAGTCAGGACCAGAGTTACCAGGATCAGGTCAGTCCCAGTGGGGAATAGAGTAACCATGTCCCGATGATGCGCAGGTAGAACCAGAGTCACCAGGTGCAGATGAGGAGCAGGTGGAGAGCATATTCTCTAGGTCTACGTGAGGCGCACTTGAGGACCAAAACCTCCAGGTCTAGTTGAGGCCGACAGGGGTACCAGATTCACCTGGTCTAGGTGACATCCAGATGTGGAGCAGAGTAACCATGTCAGGGTGAGGCCCAGAGGGGATCCATAGTCATCATGTCCAGGTGAGGCTCAGGTGTGGAACAGAGATCCAGGTCATAATCGTCCACAGGTGAGGACCAGAGTCACCAGATCTGGGTGAGGCCCACTTAGGATCAGAGTCACCAGTTCCAGGTGAGGCCAAGAAGGAGTCCACAGCAATCAGGTGCAGGTGGGGAACAAAGTCACGAGGACTGGGTGAGGCCCAGATGGGGACCAGATTCACCAGGTACAGGTGATTCCCAGGTGGTGACCAGATTTACCAGTTCCGGGTGAGGACCAGGTAGGACCAGATTCACCAGGTCCAAGTGAGGCCAACGTCGGTACCTGTGTCACCAAGCATGGGTGAGGCCCAGGTGGCAACCCCACTCCCCAGGTCCAGGTGAGGCCAAACTGCAGGCCATGCAGAGGAACCATGTCCCGATGATGCCCAGATAGGGACTAGAGTCACCAGGTCCAAATGAGACCCAGATGGAGCATATTCACTAGGTCCAGTGAGGTCCAGTTGAGGACCACTGTCACCAGATCTGGTTGAGGCTTAGAGGGGTACCAGAATCACATCGTCCAGGTGACATCCAGATGGGGACCTGAGGCATCAGGTCAGGGAGAGGCCTAGAGTGGTTCCAGAGTCATCATGTCCAGGTTAGGCTCAGGCGTGGAACAGAGTCACCAGGTACCAATGATGCCCAGGTGAGGCCCAGAGTCACCAGATCTGGGTGACGCGCAGATAGGATCAGAGTCACCAGTTCCAGGTGAGGCCAAGAAAGAGTCCACAGCAATGAGGGCCACGTGGGGAACAAAGTCACCAGGACTGGGTGAGGCCCAGATGGGGACCAGATTCACCAGGTCCAGGTGAGGTCCAGGTGGTGACCAGAGTCCCTGGGTCTGGGAGAGGCCAGGTAAGGACCAGATTCACCAGGTCCAAGAGGCCCACGTGGGGACCTGAGTCACCAGGTATGGGTGACGCCCAGGTGTCAACCCCACTCACCAAGTCCAGGTGAGGCGAACCTGCAGGTCAGAGTCTCCAGATCGAAGTGAGTCCCTAGTGGGGACCTGAGTCACCTGGGAAATGTGAGTCTACAAGAACACCACAGTCACCAAGTCCAGGTGTGGTTCATGTAGGAACGAGAGTCACCAGGTCCAGGGGAGACCCAGGTGGGGAACACAGTCACCAGGTCCCTATTGAGGCCTAGGTGGGGGGACGAGAGTCATCAGGACCAGTTGAGGCCAAAGAATGGAGCAAAGTTATAATGTCCACGTGAGGCCCAGGTGGGGAACAGAGTAACAATGTCCCATTGATGCCAGGTGGGAAAAGAGTCACAAGGTCAGACGAGGCCTAATTGAAGAGTAGATTCATCAGGTCCTGTTGAGGCCTAGTTGAGAACCAGTGTCCACAGCTCCGCTGAGTCTCAGAGGGAGACCAGAGTCACCCGGTTCTGGTGATATCCAGGTGGGGACCAGAGTCACCACGTCAGGGTGAGGCCCAGAGGGGAAGGTGAATCATTAGGTCCAGGTGAGGCCCCTATGTGGAATTGAGAAACCAGGTCCCATGACACCCATATGAGGACCTGAGTCACCAGGACCACGTGAGGTCCCATTGGGAACCAGTCACCTCATCCAGGTGAGGCCAAGGTTGGACCTCTATCACCAGGTCCAGGTGAGGCCCAGGTATATAAGAGAGTATCCAGGTCCCAATGATGCCCAGGTAAAGACCAGAGTCAACAAGTGCAGGAGAGGCACAAATATGGATCAGAGTCATTGTGTTCCAGGATAGGCCAGATGGAGACCACAGGAACCAGGTCCAGGAGAGCCCCAAATGGGAACCAGAGCCCCCAGATCCAGGGTAGGTCCAGGTGGGACCACAGTCACAAGGTCCAAGTGAGGCCCAGGTGGCAACAGGATTCACCAAGTCCAGAAGAGGTCCAGGTGGCGACCAGTCACCAGATCCAGGTGCGGACCACCTAAGGACCAGATTCACCAGGCCCAAATGAAGCCCAAGGGGTGACCAGAGTCACCAGGTAAGGGTGAGGCCCAGAGGGGGAACCAGAGTAACCAGTTTAGTTTGAGGCCCAGAATGGGACCAGAGGTCCCTGGTCAAAGTGAGGCCAAGTGTGGAATAGAGTATCCAGGTCGCAATGATGCCTGGGTGAGTACCAGAGTCACTAGGGCCATGCAGGCCCAGATGGGGAACAGAATCACTAGGTCCTGATGAGGCATAGAATAAAACCACAGTCACCAGATCCGGTGACCCCTTGTGGGAACCAGATCCACTCTATCCAGCTAAGTCCCAGGTCCAGCTGAGTGCCAGGTCCATGTGAGGCAAACGTGAGGACCAGATTCATCAGGTGGAATTGAGGCAAAGGTGGGGACAAGAGTCACCAGGTATGGATGTGGCCAGGTTGGGGCAATATTCAGCAGTTCTGAGTTAGGTTCAAGTGGGGACGAGAGACACCAGGTCCAGGTGAGGCCAAACTGAGGACCAGAGTCACCAGATCCAGGTGAGGTCCATGTTGGAAAGAGAGTCACCAGGTCCAGGAGAGGTCCAGGTGGGGACCAGTGTCAACGGATCCAGTAAGTCCAGGTGGGGACCTGAGTCACCAGATCCAGGTGAAGCCCAGGTGGAGACCAGAGTCTCTAGGACCAGATGAGGCCCAGGTGAGGACCAGAGTTCCCAGGTACACTTGAGGCCCCGGTGGGGATCAGAGGCAACAGGTCCATGTGAGGCCGGCTTGGGGACCATGGTCAACAAGTCTACTTGAGGCCCAGGTGTGGAACACAGTAAGCAGGTCCTGGTGAGTCCCCGGTGGTGACAAGAGTCACCACGTCCAGGTGAGGCCCAGGTGGGGAACAGGATCACCAGGTACAGGGGAGGCCCTTGAAAATGCCAGAGTCAACAGTTCGAGGTTAGATGCAGGTGGCAACCAGGGTCAGCAGGTCCAAGTCAGGCCAACGTGGGGTTCACAGTCACTAGGCACGGTGAGACCCAGAGGGGGACCAGAGTCACCTGGTCCAGGTGACGTCCAGTTTTGGAACACAGTCACCGGGTCCCAATTTTGCCCAGTTGAGGACGATAGTCAACAGGGCCAGGTGAGGCCCAGATGGGGACCGGAGTCCAAATATCCAAGTGAAGCCCAGATGGGGACCACAGTCAGTAGATCCATGGTAGTCTCAGGTGCAGACCATAATCACCAGGTCCAAGTGAGATGCAGGTGGCAACAACATTCCCCAGGACCCAGTGAGGCCCTGGCGGACCAGAGTCACAAGGTACATGAGAAGCTAGAAACACTGCAGCCACCAGGTCCACATGATGTCCATGTGGGCCGGAGAATCAGCAGTTACACAAGAGGAGCAGGTGGGGATCTGACTCACCATGTCAAGTTGAGACCCAGGTGGGATCCAGTGTCACCATGTCCAGGTGTGGCCCAGGTGAAGACCAGAGTAAATAGGTCCGGCTGGGTCACTGTTAGTGAACAGTGTAACCATATCCTAATGCTACCCAGGTGTGTACCGGAGACACCAGGTCCTGGTGAGGCCCAGGTGGGACCAGAGACATGAGGTCCAGGTAAGATCCCGATGGGAACCACAGTCACCAGGTCAGGTGAGGCCATGCTTAGGATCAGAGTTACCAGTTACAGGTGAGGCCCAGGTGGAGCCAGAGTGACCTGGTACAAAAGAAGCCAAAGACAGGACCAGAGTTACTAGGATCAGGTCAGTCCCATTGGGGAATAGAGTAACCGTGTCCCGAGGATGCCCAGGTAGTACCCGAGTCACCACGTCCAGATGAGGCGCAGGTGAGGAGCATGTTCACTAGGTCCAGGTGAGGCCCAGTTGAGGACCAGAGTCACCAGGTCTGGTTGAGGCCGACAGGGGTACCAGATTCACCTGGTCTAGGTGACATCCAGATGGGGACCAGAGTCACCATGTCACAGTGAGGCCCAGAGAGGATCCAGAGTCATTATGTCCAGGTGAGGCTCAGGTGTGGAACAGAGTATCCAGGTCATAGTGGTCCGCAGGTGAGGACCAGAGTCACCAGATCTGGGTGAGGCCCAGTTAGGATCAGACTCACCAGTTCCAGGTGAGGCCCAAAAGGAGTCCACAGCAATCAGGTCCAGGTGGGGAGCAAAGTCACCAGGACTGGGTGAGGCCCAGATGGCGACCAGATTCTCCAGGTCCAGGGGATTCCCAGGTGGAGACCAGAATTACCAGATTCACCAGGTCCAAGAGGCTCAAGTGGGGACCTGAGTCACCAGGTATGGGTGAGGTCCAGGTGGCAACCACACTCACCAGGTCCAGGTGAGGCCAAACTGAGGACCAGAGTCACCAGATGCAGGTCAGGTCCAGGTGGGGACCAGAGTCACCAGATCCAGGTGAAGTCCAGGTGGGGACCAGAGTCATCAGATCCAGGTGAAACCCAGGTGGGGACCAGAGTCACTAGGTCCAGATGAGGCGAATGTGAGGACCAGAGTTGCCAGGTATACGTGAAGCTCCGGTGGGGATCAGAGGCAACAGGTCCATGTGAGGCCGGCTTGGGGACCATGGTCAACAGGTCTACTTGAGGCTCAGGTGTGGAACACAGTAAGCAGATCCAGGTGACTTCCCGGTGGTGACAAGAGTCACCAGGTCCAGGTGAGGCCCATGTGGGCACCAGGATCACCATGTCCAGGGGACGCCCTTGAAAGAACCAGTGTCAACAGTTCGAGGTCAGGCGCAGATGGCAACCAGGGTCAACAGGTCCAAGTCATGCTAAAGTGGGGTTCACAGTCACTACGGCACTGTGAGACCTAGAGGGGGACCAGAGTCACCTGATCCAGGTGAGGTCCAGTTGTGGAACACAGTCACCGGGTCCCAAATTTGCCCAGTTGAGGACGATAGTCAACAGTGCCAGGTGAGTCCCAGATGGGGACCGGAGTCCCCAAATCCAGGTGAAGCCCAGGTGGGGACTACAGTCACCAGATCCAGGGTAGTCTCAGGTGCAGACCAGAATCACCAGGTCCAGGTGAGGTGCAGGTGGCAACCACACTCACCAGGTCCCGGTGAGGCCCTAGTGGGGACCAGAGTCACGAGGTATATGAGAAGCTAGAAAAACTGCAGCCACCAGGTCCACATGATGTCCATGTGGGAATGAGAATCACCAGTTACAGGTGAGGACCAGGCGGGGATCCGACTCACCATGTTCAGGTCAGACCCAAGTGGGTACCAGTGTCACCATGTCCAGGTGTGCCCCAGGTGAAGACCAGAGTTAATAGGTCCGGCTGGGTCACTGTTAGTGAACAGTGTAACCATATCCTGATGCTACCCAGGTGGGTACCAGAGACACCAGGTCCTGGTGTGGACCAGGTGGGACCAGAGACATGAGGTCTAGGTGAGGTCCCGATGGGAACTACAGTCACCAGGTCAGGTGAGGCCATGCTTAGGATCAGAGTCACCAGTTACAGGTGAGGACCAGGTGGAGCCAGAGTCACCCGGTAGAGAAGATGCCAAAGTCAGGACCAGAGTTACCAGGATCAGGTCAGTCCCAGTCGGGCATAGAGTAACATTGTCCCGATAATGCCCAGGTAGAACCCGAGTCACCACGTCCAGATGAGGCGCAGGTGGGGAGTATATTCACTTGGTCCCGGTGAGGCCCAGTTGAGGTCCAGATCACCCGGTCTAGTTGAGGCCTAGAGGGGTACCATATTCACCTGGTCTAGGTGACATCCAGATGGGGACCAGAGTCACCATGTCAGAGTGAGGCCCAGAGGGGATCCAGAGTCATCATGACCAAGTGACTCTAGGGTGTGGAAAAGAGTAAGTCCAAGAGGACCACGTAGGGACTTGAGTCACCAGGTATGGGTGAGGCCCAGGTGGCAACCCCACTCACCAGGTCCTGGTGAGACCAACCTGCAGGCCAGAGTCACCAGATCCACGTGAGTCCCTAGTGGGGACCGGATTCACCAGGTAAAAGTTAGTCTACAAGAACGCCAGAGTCACCAGGTCCAGGCGTGGTTCATGTAGGAACGAGACCACCAGGTTCAGGTGAGACCCATGTGGGGACCACAGTCACCAGGTCCAGGTGTGACCCAGGTGGGGACCACAGTCACTAGGTTCAGTTTGAGGCCTAGGTGCGGGGATCAGAGTCATCAAGACCAGTTGAGGTCAAAGTGTGGAGCAAAGCTATCATGTCCAGGTGAGGCTCAGAGGGAACAGAGTAACCATGTCCCATTGATGCCAGGTGGGAAAAGTGTCACAAGGTCCAAACGAGACCTAAGTGAGGAGTATATTCACCAGGTCCAGTTGTGCCCAGTTGAGGACCAGTGTCCCAGCTCCGGGTGAGTCCCAGAGGGGGAACAGAGTCACCCGATTCTGGTGATATCCAGATGGGGACCTGAGTCACCATGTCAGACTGTGGCCCAGAGGGGATCCAGCTTCATCATGTCCAGGTGAGTCTCAGGTGTGGAACAGAGTATCCAGTTCATAATGGTCCACAGGTGAGGACCAGAGTCACCAGATCTGGGTGAGTAGCAGTTACGATCAGAGTCACCCATTCCAGGTGAGGCCCAAAGGAGTCCACAGCAATCAGGTCCAGGTGGGGAACAAAGTCACCAGGACTGGGTGAGGCCCAATGGGGACCAGATTCACCAGGTCCAGATGATTCCCATGTTGTGTCCAGACTTACTAGTTCCGAGTGAGGAACAGGTAAGGACCAGATTCACCATGTCAAAGAGAGGCCCACGTGGGGCCTTGTGTCACAAGGTATGGGGGAGGCCCAGGTGGCAACCCCACTTACCAGGTCCAGGTGAGGCCAACCTGCAGGCCATGCAGAGGAACCATGTCCTGGTGATGCTCAGGTTGGGACCAGATTTGCCAGGTCCAGATGAGGCCAATCTGCAGGCAATGCAGTGGAACCATGTCCCGATGAGCCCAGGTAGGGACCAAGTCACCAGGTCCAAATAAGGCCCAGATGGAGCATATTCACTAGGTCCAGGTGAGGCCCAGTTGAGGACCAGTTTCAACATATCTTCTTGAGCCTTAGAAGGGTAAGAGAATCATCTGGTCCAGGTGATATCCAGATGGGGACGAGAGTCACCAGGTCAGGTGGAGGCCCAGAGTGGTCCCAGAGTCATCGGGTCCAGGTGAGGCTCAGGTGTCGAACAGAGTCACCAGGTACCAATGATGCCCAGGTTAGGACCAGAGTCACCAGGTCTGAGTGACGCGCAGATAGGATCAGAGTCACAAGTTCCAGGTGAGGCCAAGAAAGAGTCCACAGCAATCAGGTCCAGGTGGGGAACAAAGTCACAAGGACTGGGTGAGACCCAGATGGGGTCCAGATTCTCCAGGTCTTGGTGAGTCCCAGGTGGTGACCAGAGTCCCCGGGTCCGGGAGAGGACCAGGTAAGGACCAGATTCACCAGGTCCAAGAGGCCCACGTGGGGACCTGAGTCACCAGGTATGGGTGAGGCCCAGGTGGCACACCACTCACCAGGTTCAGGTGAGGCCAACCTGCAGGCCAGAGTCTCCAGATCCAGGTGAGGCCCTAGTGGGGACCGGAGTCACCAGGTAAATATGGGTCTACAAGAACACCACAGTCAACAGGTCCTGGTGTGGTTCATGTGGGAACAAGAGTCACCAGGTCCAGGTGAGACCCAGGTGCGGACCACAGTCACCAGGTCCAGATTAAGCCTAGGTGTGGGGACCAGAGTCATCAGGACAAGTTGATGCCAAAGTGTGGAGCAACGTTATCATGTCCAGGTGAGGCCCAGGTGGGGAACAGAGTAACCATGTCCCATTGATGCTAGGTGAGAAAAGAGTCACAAGGTCCAGACGAGGCCGAAGTGAGGAGTAGATTCACCAGGTCCTGTTGAGGCCCAGTTTAGGACCACTGTCCCCAACTCCGGGTTAGTCCCAGACGGAGACCAGAGTCACTGATTCTGGTGATATACAGGTGGTGACCAGAGTCACCACGTCAGGGTGAGGCCCAGAGCGGGACGAGAATCACTAGGTCCAGGTGAGGCCCCGATGTGGAACTGAGAAACCAGGTCCCATGATGCCCATATGATGACCTGAGTCACCAGGTCCAGGTGAGGTCCCTGTGGGAACCAGTTATCTCGTCCAGGTGAGGATCAGGTGGGACCACAGTCACCAGGTCCAGGTGAGGCCCCGGTATATAAGAGAGTATCCATGTCCCAATGATGCCCAGGTAAGGACCAGAGTCAACAGGTCCAGGAGAGGCCGAAATATGGATCAGATTCATTGTGTTCCAGGTGAGGCCAGATGGACACCACAGAAAACAGGTACAGGAGAGGCCCATATGGGAAACAGAGCTACCAGATCCAAGTGAGAACCAGGTGGGAACACAGTCAAAAGGTCCAGGTGAGGCGCTGGTGGAAACAGGATTCACCGAGTCCAGGTGAGTCCCAGGTGGCGACCAGTCATCAGATCCAAGTGAGGACAAGCTAAGGACCAGGTTCACCAAGCCCAATGAAGCCAAAGGGGTGACCAGAGTCACCAGGTATGGGTGAGGCCCAGAGGGGGAACCTGAGTAACCAGTTTAGTTTGAGGCCAAGAATGGGACCAGAGGTCCCTGGTCAGAGTGAGTCCCAGATGTGGAATAGAGTATCCAGGTCCCAATGATGCCTGGGTGAGGACCACAGTCACTAGTACCATGCAGGCCCAGATGGGGAACAGAATCACTAGGTCCTGGTGAGGCATAGAATAAGACCACAGTCAGCAGTATCAGGAGAGCCCCATGTGGGAACCAGAGCCACTCTATCCAGCTCAGTAGCAGGTCCATGTGAAGCCCACGTGAGGACCAGATTCATCAGGTCGAATTGAGGCATAGCTGGGGACAAGAGTCACCAGGTATGGGTGCGGCCTAATTGGGGCAAGATTCAGCAGATCTGAGTTAGGTCAAAGTGGGGACGAGAGACGCCAGGTCCAGGTGAGGTCAAACTGAGGACCAGAGTCACCAGATTCAGGTGAGGTCCATGTTTGAAAGAGAGTCACCAGGTCCAGCAGAGGTGCAGTAGGGGACCAGAGTCACCAGATCCAGGTGAAGCCCAGGTGGGGACCAGAGTCACTAGGTCCAGATGAGGCCCAGGTGAGGACCAGAGTTACAAGGTACACGTGAGGCCCCGGTGGGGGTCAGAGGCAACAGGTCCATGTGAGCCCGGCTTGGGGACCATGGTCAACAGGTCTACTGGAGGCCCAGGTGTGGAACACAGTAAGCAGGTACAGGTGAGTCCCTGGTTGGGACAAGTGTCACCACGTCCAGTTGAGGAGCAGGTGGGGACAAGGATCACCAGGTACAGGGGAGGCCCTTGAAAGAACGAGAGTCAACAGTTCGAGGTCTGGCGTAGGTGGCAACCAGGGTCAGCAGGTCCAAGTCATGCCAAAGTGGGGTTCACAGTCACTAGGGCACGGTGACACCTAGAGGGAGACCAGAGTGACCTGGTCCAGGTGAGGTCCAGTTGTGGATCACAGTCACCGGGTCCCAATTTGGCCCAGGTGAGGACCATGATCAAAAGGGCCAGGTGAGGACCAGATGGGGACCGGAGTCCCCAAATCCAGGTGAAGCCCAGGTGGGGACCAGAGTCACCAGATCTAGGGTAGTCTCAGGTGCAGACCAGAATCACCAGGTCCAGGTGAGGTGCACGTGTCAACCACACTCACCAGGTCACGGTGAGGCCCTGGTGGGGACCAGAGTCACGAGGTACATGAGAAGCTAGAAACACTGCAGCCACCAGGTCCACATGATGTCCACGTGGGAACGAGAATCATCAGTTACAGGTGAGGACCAGGTGGGGATCCGACTCACCATGTCCAGGTGAGACCCTGGTGGGAACCAGTGACACCATGTCCAGGTGTGGCCCAGTTGAAGACCAGACTTAATAGGTCCGGCTGGGTCACTGTTAGTGAACAGTGTAACCATATCCTGATGCTACCCTGGTGGGTACCAGAGACACCAGGTCCTGGTGAGGGTCAGGAGGGACCAGAGACATGAGGTCCAGGTGAGGTTCCATTGGGAACCACAGTCACCAGGTCTGGTGAGGCCATGCTTAGGATCAGAGTCACCAGTTAGAGATGAGTCCCTGGTGGAGCCAGAGTCACCTGGGACAGAAGAGGCCAAAGTCAGGACTAGAGTTACAAGGATTAGGCCAGTCCCAGTAGGGAATAGTGTAACCATGTCCCGATGATGCCCAGGTAGAACCCGAGTCACCACGTCCAGATGAGGCACAGGTGGGGAGCATATTCACTAGGTCCCGGTGAGGCCCAGTTAAGGACCAGAATGCCCAGGTCTAGTTGAGGCCTAGAGGGGAACCAGATTCACCTGGCCTTCGTGACATCCAGATGGGGACCAGAGTCACCATGTCAGGGTGAGGCCCAGAGTTGATCCAGAGTCATCATGTCCAGGTGAGAGTCAAGTGTGGAACAGAGTATCCAGGTCATAATGGTCCACAGGTGAAGACCAGAGTCACCAGATCTGGGTGAGGCACACATAGCATCAGACGCACCAGACCAGGTGAGGCCAAGAATGAGTCCACAGCAATCAGGTCCCGGTAGGGAACAAAGTCACCAGGACTGGGTGAGGCCCAGATGGGGTTCTGATTCACCACGTCCAGGTGATTCCCACGTGGTGACCAGAGTTACCAGTTCCGGGTGAGGACCAGGTAAGGACCATATTCACCAGGTCCAAGTGAGGCCCACGTGGGTACCTGTGTCACCGGTATGGGTGAGGCCCAGATGGCAACCCCACTCACCAGGTCCAGGGGAGGCCAAACTTCGGGCCATGCAGAGGAACCGTGTCCCGATAATGCCCAGGTAGGGACCAGAGTTACGAATTGCAGTTGAGGCACTAATGGGGACCGGAGTCACAAGGTAAATGTGTCTACAAGAACAGCACAGTCACCAGGTCCACATGTGGTTCATGTGGGAACAAGAGTCACCAGGTCCAGGTGAGACCCAGGTGTGGACCACAGTCAACAGGTCCAGATTATGGACTAGGTGGGGGACCAGAGTCATCAGGACAAGTTGATGCCAAAGTGTGGAGCAAAGTTATCATGTCCAGGTGAGGCCCAGGTGGGGAACAGAGTAACCATATCCCATTGATGCCAGGTGGGAAAAGAGTCACAAGGTCCAGACGAGGCCTAAGTGAGGTGTAGATTCACCAGGTCCTGTTGAGGCCCAGATGAGGACCAGTGTCCCCAGCTCCCTGTGAGTCCCAGAGGTGGACCAGAGTCACCTGGTTCTGGTGATATCCAGGTGGGGACCAGAGTCACCACGTCAGGGTGAGGCCCAGAGGGGGACGAGAATCACTAGGTCCAGGTGAGGCCCGGATGTGGAACTGAGAAACCAGGTACCATGATGCCCATATGAGGACCTGAGTCACCAAGTCCAGGTGAGGTCCCTGTGGAAACTAGGCACCTCGTGCAAGTGAGGCCCAGGTGGGACCACAGTCACCATGTTCAGGTGAGGCCCAGGTATATAAGTGAGTATACAGGTCCCAATGAGGCCAGGTAAGGACCAGAGAGAACAGATCCAGGATAGGCCCAAATATGGATCAGAGTCATTGTTTTCCAGGTGAGTCCAGATGGAGACCAAAGGAACCAGGTACAGGAGAGCCCAATATGGGAACCAGAGCCACCAGATCCATGTGAGGTCCAGGTGGGAACACAGTCACAAGGTCCAGGTGAGGCGCAATTAGCAACAGGATTCGCCAAGTCCAGGGGAGGCCAAGGTGGCGACCAGTCACCACATTCATGTGCGGACCAGCTAATGTCCAGATTCACCAGGCCCAAGAGAAGTCAAAGGGGTACCAGAGTCACCAGATCCAGGTGAAGCCCAGGTGGGGACCAGAGTCACTAGGTCCAGATGAGGTCAAGGTGGGGACCAGAGATATCAGGTACAAGTGAGGCCCCGGTGGGGATCAGAGGCAACAGGTCCATGTGAGGCCGGCTTGGGGACCATGGTCAACATGTCTACTTGAGGCCCAGGTGTGGAACACAGTAAGCAGGTCCAGGTGATTCCCTGGTGGTGACAAGTGTCACCACGTCCTGGTTTGGCCCAGGTGGGACCAGAATCACCAGGTACAGTGGAGGCCCTTGAAAGAACCAGAGTCAACAGTTCGAGGTCAGGCGCAGGTGGCAACCAGGGTCAGCAGGTCCAAGTCAGGCCAAAGTGGGGTTCACAGTCACTAGGACACGTGAGACCCAGAGGGGGACCAGAGTGACCTGGTCCAGGTGAGGTCCAGTTGTGGAACACAGTCACCGGGTCCCAATTTTGCCCAGTTGAGGACCATGGTCAACAGGGCCAGGTGAGGCCCAGATGGGGACCGGAGTCCCCAAATCCAGGTGAAGCCAAGGTGGGGACCACAGTCACCAGATCCAGGGTAGTCTCAGGTGCAGACCAGAATCACCAGGTTCAGGTGAGGTGCAGGTGGCAACCACACTCACCAGGTCCCGGTGAGGCTCTGGTGGGACCACTGTCACAAGGTACATGAGAAGCTAGAAACACTGCAGCCACCAGGTCCACATGATGTCATGTGGGGACGAGAATCACCAGTTATAGGTGAGGACCATGTGGGGATCCGACTCACCATGTCCAGGTGAGATCCAGGTGAGAACCAGTGTCACCATGTCCAGGAGTGGCCCGGATGAAGACCAGAGTTGATAGGTCCGGCTGGGTCACTGTTAGTGTACAATATAACCATATCCTGATGCTACCCAGGTGGGTACCAGAGACACCAGGACCTGGTGAGCCCCAGGTGGGACCAGAGACTTGAGGTCCAGGTGAGGTCCAATGGGAACCACAGTCACCAGGTCAGGTGTGGCCATGCTTAGGATCAGAGTCACCAGTTACAGGTGTGGCCCAGGTGGAGCCAGAGTCACTTGGTACAGAAGAGGCCAAAGTCCGGACCAGAGTTACCAGGATCAGGTCAGTTCGAGTGTGGAATAAAGTACCCATGTCCCGATGATGCCCAGGTAGAACCAGAGTCATCAGGTCCATATGGGGCACAGGTGGGGAGCATGATCACTAGGTTCCAGTGAGGCCCAGGTGAGGACCAGGGTCACCAGATCTGGTTGAGGCCTAGAGGGGTACCAGAAACACCTGGTCCAGGTGACTACCAGATGGGGACCAGAGTCACCAGGTCACGGTGAGGCCCAGAGAGGTTCCAGAGTCATCATATCCAGGTGAGGCTCAGGTATAGAACAGAGTCACCAGGTACCAATGATTCCCAGGTGAGGACCAGAGTCACCAGGTCTGGGTGACGCGCAGATAGGATCAGAGTCATCAGTTCCCGGTGAGGCCAAGAAAGAGTCCACAGCAATCAGGTCCCGGTGGGGAACAAAGCCACCAGGACTGGGTGAGGCCCAGATGGGGACCAGATTCACCATGTCCAGGTGAGGCCCAGGTGGTGACCAGAGTCCCCGGGTCTGGGAGAGGACCAGGTAAGGACCAGATTCACCAGATCCAAGAGGCCCAAGTGGGGACAGAGTCCCCAGGAATGGGTGAGGTCCTGGAGGCAACCCCACTCACCAGGTCCAGGTGAGGCCAGCCTGCAGGCCAGAGTCACCAGATCCATGTGAGGCCATAGTGGGGACCGGAGTCACCAGGTAAATGTGAGTCTACAAAAACACCACAGTCACCAGGTCCAGGTGTGGTTCATGTGGGAACGAGAGTCACCAGGTCCAGGTGAGACCCAGGTGGGGACCACAGTCACCAGGTCCAGATTGAGGCCAGGGGGGTGACCACAGTCATCAGGACCAGTTGAGGCCAAAGTGTGGAGCAAAGTTATCATGTCCAGGTGAGGCCCAGGTGGGGAACAGAGTAACCATGTCCCATTGATGCCAGGTGGGAAAAGAGTCACAAGGTCCAGACAAGGCCTAAGTGAGGTGTAGATTCACCAGGTCCTGTTTAGGCCCAGTTGAAGACCAGAGTCCCCAGCTCCGGGTGAGTCCCAGAGGTCGACCAGAGTCACCCGGTTCTGGTGATATCCAGGTGGGGACCAGAGTCAGCACGTCAGGGTGAGTCCCAAGGTCGGACGAGAATCACTAGGTCCAGGTGAGGCCCGGATATGGAACTGAGAAACCAGGTCCCATGATGCCCATATGAGGACCTGAGTCACCAGGTCCAGGTGAGGTCCCTGTGGGAACCAGTCACCTCGTCCAGGTGAGGCCCCGGTGGGACCACACTCACCAGGTCCAGGTGAGGCCAAGTTATATAAGAGAGTATCCAGGTCCCAATGATGCCCAGGTAAGGACCAGAGTCAACAGGTCCAGGAGAGGCCCAAATATGGATCAGAGTCATTGTGTTCCAGGTGAGGCCAGATGGAGACCACAGGAACCAGGTCCAGGAGAGCCCCATATGGGAACCAGAGCCACCAGATCCAGGAGAGGTCCAGGTGGGGCCACAGTCACAAGGTCCAGGTAAGGCGCAGGTGGCAACAGGAGTCACCAAGTCCAGGTGAGGCCCAGGTAGCGACCGGTCACCAGATCCAGGAGCGGAACAGCTAAGGACCAGATTCACCAGGCCCAAGTGAAGCCCAAGGGGTGACCAGAGTCACCAGGTAAGGGTGAGGCCCAGAGGGGGAACCAGAGTAACCAGTTTTGTTTGAGGCCCAGAATGGGACCAGCGGTTCCATTGGTAAAAGTGAGGCCCAGGTGTGGAATAGAGTATCCAGGTCCCAATGATGCCTGAGTGAGGACCAGAGTCACTAAGGCCATGCAGGCCCAGATGGGGAACAGAATCACTAGGTTCTGGTGAGGCATAGAATAAGACCACATTCAGCAGTATCAGGTGAGCCCCTAGTGGGAACCAGAGCCACTCTTTCCAGCTGAGTCCCAGGTAAATGTGAGGTCCACGTGAGGACCAGATTCATCAGGTCGAATTGAGGAATAGCTAGGGACAAGAGTCACCAGGTCTGGGTGCGTAATAGGTGGGGCAAGATTCAGCAGTTCTGAGTTAGGTCAAAGTGGGCAAGAGAGACACCAAGTCCAGGAGAGGTCCAGATTGGGATCAGAGTCACCAGATCCAGGTGAAGTCCAGATGGGGACCAGAGTCTCCAGATCCAGGTGAAGCCCAGGTGGGGACCAGAGTCTCTAGGTCCAGATGAGGCACAGGTGAAGACCAGAGTTACCAGGTACACGTGAGGCCCCGGTGGGGATCAGAGGCAACAGGTACATGTGATGCCGGCTTGGGGACCATGGTCAACAGGTCTACTTTAGGCCCAGGTGTGGAACACAGTAAGCAGGTCCAGGTGAGTCCCCATGGTGACAAGAGTCACCACGTCCAGGTGAGGCCCAGGTTCGGACCAGGATCACCAGGTACAGGGGAGGCCCTTGAAAGAACCAGAGTCAACAGTTCGAGTTCAGGCGCAGGTTTCAACCAGGGACAGCAGGTCTAAGTCAGGGGAAAGTGGGGTAAACAGTCACTAGGGAATGGTGAGACCCAGAGGGGCACCAGAGTCACGTGGTCCAGGTGAGGTCCAGTTGTGGAACACAGTCACCGCGTCCCAATTTGCCCAGTTGAAGACCATGGTCAACAGGGCCTGGTGAGCCTCACATGGGGACGAGAGTCTCCAAATCCAGGTGAAGCCCAGGTGGGGACCACAGTCACCAGATCCTGGGTAGTCTCAGGTGCAGACCAGAATCACCAGGTCCAGGTGAGGTGCAGGTGGCAACCACACACACCAGGTCCCGGTGAGGCCCTGGTGGGGACCAGTGTCACGAGGTACATGACAAACTAGAAACACCGCAGCCACCAGGTCCACATAATGTCCATGTGGGAACGAGAATAAACAGTTATAGGTTAGGACCAGGTGGGTATCTGACTCACCATTTCCAGGTGAGACCCAGGTGGGAACGAGTGTCACCATATCCAGGTGTGGCCCAGGTGAAGACTAGAGTTAATAGGTCCGGCTGGGTCACTGTTAGTGAACAGTGTAACCATATCCTGATGCTACCCAGGTGTGTACCAGAGACACCAGGTCCTGGTGAGGCCCAGGTGGGAACAGAGACATGAGGTCCAGGTGAGGTCCCGATTGGAACCACAGTCACCAGGTCAGGTGAGGCCATGCTTTGGATCAGAGTCACCAGTTACAGGTGAGGCCCAGGTGGAGCCAGAGTCACCTGGTACAGAAGAAGCCAAAGTAAGGACCAGAGTTACCAGGATCAGGTCAGTCCCAGTGGGAAACAGAGTAACCATGTCCCGATGATGCCCAGGTAGACCCAGCGTCACCAGGTCCAGATGAGGCGCAGGTGGGGAGCATATTCACTAGGTCTCGGTGACACCCAGTTGAGGACCAGTGTCACCAGGTCTATTTGAGCCCTAGAGGGGTACCAGATTCACCTGGTCTAGGTGACATCCAGATGGGGACCAGAGTCACCATGTCAGGGTGAGGCCCAGAGGGGATCCAGAGTCATCATGTCCAGGTGAGGCTCAGGTGTGGAACAGAGTATCCAGGTCATAATGGTCCACAGGTGAGGACCAGAGTCACCAGATCTGGGTGAGGCCCAGGTAGGATCAGAGTCACCACTTCCAGTTGAGGCCAAGAAGGAGTCCACAGCAATCAGGTCCAGAGGGGAACAAAGTCACCAGGACTGGGTGAGGCCAAGATGGAGACCAGATTCACCAGGTCCAGGTGATTCCCAGGTGGTGATCAGGGTTACCAGGTGCGGGTGAGGACCAGGTAAGGACGAGATTCACCAGGTCATACTGGGCCCATGGGTGACCTGTGTCACCATGTATCGGTGAGGCCCAGGTGCCAACCCCACTCACCAGGTACAGGTGAGGCCAACCTGCAGGCCATGTAGAGAAAACATGTCCCGATGATGCCCAGGTAGGGACCAGAGTTACCAGGTCCAGGTGAGGCCAACCTGAAGGCCATGCAGCTGAACCATGTCCCGATATGCCCAGGAAGTGACCAGAGTCACCAGGTCCAAATGAGGCCCAGTTGGAGCATATTCACTAGGTCCAGGTGAGGCCCAGTTGAGGTCCAGAGTCACCAGATATGGTTGAGTGTTAGAGGGGTACAAAAATCACCTGGTCCAGTTGACATCCAGATGGGGAGAAGAGTCACCAGGTCAGGGTGAGGCCCAGAGAGGTTCCAGAGTCATCATGTCCAGGTGAGGCTCAGGTGTGGAACAAAGTCACCAGGTACCAATGATGCCCAGGTGAGGACCAGCGTCACCAGGTCTTGGTGACGCTCATTGGATCAGAGTCACCAGTTCCAGGTGAGGCCAAGAGAGAGTCCACAGCAATCAGGTCCAGGTGGGGAACAAAGTCACCAGGACTGGGTGAGGCCCAGATGGGGACCAGATTCACCAGGTCCAGGTGAGGCGAAGTGGTGACCCGAGTCCCCGGGTCTGGGAGAGGACCAGGTAAGGACGAGATTCACCAGGTCCAAGAGGCCCACGTGTGAAACTGAGTCACCAGGTATGGGTGAGGCCCAGGTGGCAACCCCACTCACCAAGTCCAGGTGAGGCCAACTTGCAGGCCAGAGTCACCAGATCCAGGTGAGGCCCTAGTGGGGACCGGAGTCACCAGGTAAATGTGAGTCTACAAGAAAACCACAGTCACCAGGTCCAGGTGTGGTTCATGTGGGAACGAGAGTCACCAGGTCCAGGTGAGACCCAGGTGGGGACCATAGTCACCAGGTCCAGATTGAGGCCTAGGTGGGGGGAACAAATTGATCAGGACAAGTTGAGGCCAAAGTGTGGAACAAAGTTATCATGTCCAGGTGATGTCTAGGTGGGGAACAGAGTAACCATGTCCCATTGATGCCAGGTGGGAAAAGAGTCACAAGGTACAGATGAGGCCTAAGTGAGGACTAGATTCACAAGGTCCTGTTGAGGCCCAGTTGAGCACCAGTGTCCCCAGCTCTGTGTGAGTCCCAGAGGGGGACCAGAGTCACCCGGTTCTGGTGATATCCAGGTGGGGATAAGACTCACCACGTCAGCGTGAGGCCCAGAGGGGGACGAGAATCACTAGTTTCAGGTGAGGCCCCGATGTGGAACTGAGAAAAAAGGTCCCATAATGCCCAAATGAGGACCTGAGTCACCAGGTACAGGTGAGGCCAAACTGAGGACCAGAGTCAACAGATCCAGGTGAAGCCAAGGTGGGGACCAGAATCACTAGGTCCAGATGAGGCCCAAGTGAGGACCAGTTTTACCAGGTACACGTGAAGCCCCGGTGGGAATCAGAGGCAACAGGTCCATATGAGGCCGGCTTCGGTACCATGGTCAACAGGTCTACTTGAGGCCCAGGTGTGGAACACAGTAACCAGGTCCAGGTGAGTCCCCGGTGGTGACAAGAGTCACCACGTCCAGGTGAGTCCCAGGGGGGGACCAGGATCACCAGGTACAGGGGAAGCCCTTGAATGAACCAGTCAACAGTTCGAGGTCAGGCGCAGGTGTCAACCAGGGTCAGCAGGTCCAAGTCAGGCCAAAGTGGGGTTCACAGTCACTAGGGCACGGTGAGACCCAGAGGGGGACCAGAGTCACCTGGTCCAAGTGAGGTCCAGGGGTGGAACACAGTCACCGGGTCCCAATTTTGCCAGTTGAGGACCATGGTTGACAAGGGCAGGTGAGGCCCAGATTGGGGATCTTCAATCTGGATCAGAGTCACCAGTTCCAGTTGAGGCTAAGAAGGAGTCCACAGCAATCAGGTCCAGATTGACGCCTAGGTCGGGTGACCAGAGTCATCAGGACCAGTTGAGGCCAAAGTGTGGAGCAAAGTTCTCATGTCCAGGTGAGGCCCAGGTGGGGAACAGACTAATCATGTCCCATTGATGCCAGGTGGGAAAAGAGTCACAGGTCCAGACGAGGCCTAAGTGAGGACTAGATTCACCAGGTCGTGTTGAGGCCCAGTTGAGGACCAGTGTCCCCAGCTCCGGGTGAGTCCCAGAGGGGGACCAGCGTCACCCGGTTCTGGTGATATCCAGGTGGGGACCAGAGTCACCACGTCAGGATGAGGACCATAATGGGACGAGAATCACTAGGTCCAGGTGAGGCCCCGATGTGGAACTGAGAAACCAGGTCCCATGATGCCCATATGAGGACCTGAGTCACCAGGTCCAGGTGAGGTCCTTGTGGGAACCAGTCACCTCGTCCAGGTGAGGCCCAGGTGGGACCACAGTCACCAGGTCAAGGTTTGGCCCAGGTATTTAAGAGAGTATCCAGGTCCCAATGATGCCCAGGTAAGGACCACAGTCAACAGGTATAGGAGAGGCCCAAATATATATCACAGTCATTGTGTTCCAGGTGAGGCCAGATGGAGACCACAGGAACCAGGTCCAGGAGAGCCCCATGTGGGAACCAGAGCCACCAGATCCAATTGAGGTCCAGGTGGGACCACAGTCACAAGGTCCAGGTGAGGCGCAGGTGGCAAGAGGATTCACCAAGTACACGTGGGGTCCAGGTGACGACCAGTCAGCAGATCCAGGTGCGGACCAGCTAAGGACCAGATTCACCAGGCCCAAGTGAAGCCCAAGGGGTGACCAGAGTCACAACGTAAGGGTGAGGACCAGAGCGGGAACCAGAGTACCCAGTTTAGTTTAAGGACCAGAATGGGACCAGAGGTCCCTGGACAAAGTGAGGCCCAGTTGTAGAATAGAGTATCCAGGTACCAATGATGACTGGGTGAGGAACAGAGTCACTAGGGCCATGCAGGCCCAGATGGGGAACAGAATCACTAGGTCCTGGTGAGGCATAGAATAAGACCACAGTCAACAGTATCAGGTGAGCCCCTTGTGGGAACCAAAGACACTCTATCCAGGTAAGTCCCAGGTCCATGTGAGGCCCACGTGAGGACCAGATTCATCTTGTCGAATTGAGGCATAGCTGGGGACAAGAGTCACCAGGTCTGGATGCGGCCTAGGTGGGTCAAGATTCAGCAGTTCTGAGTTTGGTCAAAGTGGGGACGAGAGACACCAGGTCCTGGTGAGGCCAAACTGAGGACCAGAGTCACCAGATCCAGGTGAGGTCCAGGTGGGGACCCGAGTCACCAGATCCAGGTGAAGCACAGGTGGGGACCAGAGTCACTAGGTCCAGAAGAGACCCAGGTGAGGACCAGTTTTACCAGGTACACGTGAGGCCCCGGTGGGGATCAGAGGCAACAGGTCCATGTGAGGCCGGCTTGGGGACCATGGTCAACAGGTCTACTTGAGGCCCAGGTGTGGAACACAGTAAGCAGGTCCAGGTGAGTCCCCAGTGGTGACAAGGGTCACCACGTCCAGGTGAGGCCCAGTTGCGGACCAGGATCACCAGGTACAGGGGAGGCCCTTGAAAGTACCAGAGTTAACATTTCGAGGTCAGGCGCAGGTTTCAGCCAGGGTCAGCAGGTCCAAGTCAGGCCAAAGTGGGGTTCACAGTAACTAGGGCATGGTGAGACCCAGAGCGGCACCAGAGTCACGTGGTCCAGGTGAGGTTCAGTTGTGGAACACAGTCACGGCGTCCCAATTTTGCCCAGTTGAGGACCATGGTCAAAAGGTCCAGGTGAGGCCAAGATGGGGACCGGTGTCCCCAAATCCAGGTGAAGCCCAGCTGGGGACAACAGTCACCAGATCCAGGGTAGTCTCAGGTGCAGACCAGAATCAGCAGGTCCAGGTGAGGTGCAGTTGGCAACCACTCTCACCAGGTCCCGGTGAGGCCCTGGTGGGGACCAGAGTCACGAGGTACATGACAAACTAGAAACACTGCAGCCACCAGGTCCACATGATATCCATGTGGGAACGAGAATCACCAGTTACAGGTTAGGACCAGGTGGGGATCTGACTCACAATTTCCAGGTGAGACACAGGTGGGAACGAGTGTCACCATGTGCAGGAGTGGCCCAAGTGAAGACCAGAGTTGATAGTTCCGGCTGGGTCACTGTTAGTGTACGGTGTAACCATATCCTGATGCTACCCAGGTGGGTACCAGAACACCAGGTCCTGGTGAGGCCCAGGTGGGACCAGAGACATGAGGTCCAGGTGAGGTCCCGATGGGAACCACAGTCACCAGGTCAGGTGAGGCCATGCTTAGGATCAGAGTCACCAGTTACAGGTGAGGCCCAGGTGGAGCCAGAGTCACCTGGTACAGAAGAGGCCAAAGTCAGGACGAGAGTTACCAGGATCAGGTCAGTCCCAGTGGGGAACAGAGTAACTATGTTCCGATGATGCCCAGGTAGACCCAGCATCACCAGGTCCAGATGAGGCGCAGGTGGGGAGCATATTCACTAGGTCTCGGTGAGACCCAGTTGAGGACCAGTGTCACCAGGTATATTTGAGCCCTTGATGGGTACCAGATTCACCTGGTCTAGGTGACATCCAGATGGGGACCAGAGTCACCATGTCAGGGTGAGGCCCCGAAGGGATCCAGAGTCATCATGTCCAGGTGAGGCTCAGGTGTGGAACAGAGTATCCAGGTCATAATGGTCCACAGGTGAGGACCAGAGTCCCCAGATCTGGGTGAGGCCCAGTTAGGATCAGAGTCACCAGTTCCAGTTGAGGCCAAGAAGGAGTCCACAGCAATCAGGTCCAGGTGGGGAACAAAGTCACCAGGACTGGGTGAGGCCCAGATGGGGCCAGATACACCAGGTCCAGGTGATTCCCAGGTGGTGACTAGGGTTACCAGGTCCGGTTGAGGACCAGGTAAGGACGAGATTCACCAAGATACTGGAGCCAACGTGGGGACCGGTGTCACCATGTATGGGTGAGGCCCAGGTGGCAAGCCCACTCACCAGGTCCAGGTGAGGCCACCCTACAGGCCAGAGTCACCAGATCCAGGTGAGGCCCTAGTGGGGACGGGATTCACAAGGTAAATGTGAGTCTACAAGAACACCACAGTCACCAGATCCAGTTGTGGTTCATGTGGGAACGGGAGTCACCAGGTCCAGCTGAGACCCAGTTGGGGACGACAGTCACCAGGTCCAGATTGAGGCCTAGGTTTGGGGACGAGAGTCATCAGGACCGGTTGAGGCCAAAGTGTGCAGCTAATTATCATGTCCAGGTGGGGCCAGGTGGGGAACAGAGTAACCATGTCCCATTGATGCCAGGTGGGAAAAGAGTCACAAGGTCCAGACGAAGCCTAAAATTGGAGTAGATTCACCAGGTCCTGTTGACGCCCACCTGAGGACCAGTGTCCCCAGGTCCGGGTGTGTCACCCGGTTCTGGTGATATCCAGGTGGGGACCAGTGTCACAAGTCAGGGTGAGGCCCAGAGGGGGAGAGAATCACTAGGTCCTGGTGAGGCCCCTATGTGGAACTGTGAAACCAGGTCCCAAGATGCCCATATGAGGACCTGAGTCACCAGGTCCAGGTGATGTCCCTGTGGGAACCAGTCACCCCGTCCAGGTGAGGCCCAGGTGGGACCACAGTCACCAGGTCCTGGTGAGGCCCAAGTATATAAGAGAGTATCCAGGTCCCAATGATGCCCAGGTAAGGACCAGAGTCAACAGGTCCAGGAGAGGCCCAAATATAGATCAGAGTCATTGTGTTCCAGGTGAGGCCAGAGGTAGACCACAGGGAACAGATCCAGGAGAGCCCCATATGGGAACCAGAGCCACCAGATCCAGGTGAGGTCCAGGAGGGACCACAGTCACAAGGTCCAGGTGAGGCGCTGGTGGCAACATGATTCACCAAGTCCAGGTGAGGCCTACGTGGTGACCTGTCACCAGGGCCAGGTGCGGACAAGCTAAGGACCAGATTCACGAGGCCCAAGTGAAGCCCAAGGGGTGACCAGAGTCACCAGGTAAGGTGAGGCCCAGAGGGGAACCAGAGTAACCAGTTTAGTTTGAGGCCCAAAATGGGACCAGAGATCCCTGGTCAAACTAGGCCCAGGTGTGGCACAGAGTATCCAGGTCCCAATGATGCCTGGGTGAGGACCAGAGTCACTATGGCCATGCAGGCTCAGATGGGGAACAGAATCACTAGGTCCTGGTGAGGCATAGAATAAGACCACAATCACCAGTATCAGGTGTGCCCCTTTTGGGAACCAGAGCCACTCTATCCAGCTGTGTCCCAGGTCCATGTGAGCCTCACGTCAGGACCAGATGCATCAGGTCGAATTAAGGCATAGTTCGGGACAAGAGTCACCAGGTCTGGGTGCGGGCTAGGTGGGGCAAGATTCAGCAGTTCTGAGTTAGGAAAAGTGGGGACGAGAGACACCAGGTCCAGGAGAGGTCCAGGTGGGGACCAGAGTCACCAGATCCAGGTGAAGTCCAGGTGGGGACCAGAGTCACCAGATCCATGTGAAACCCAGGTGGGGACCAGAGTCACTAGGTCCTGATTAGGCCCAGGTGAGGATCAGAGTTACCAGTTACACGTGAGCCCTTGGCGGGGATCAGAGCCAAAAGGTCCACGTGAGCCCGGCTTGGGGAACATGGTCAACAAGTCTACCTGAGTCCCAGGTGTGGAACACAGTAATCATGTCCAGGTGAGTCCCCGGTGGTGACAAGAGTCACCACGTCCAGTTGAGGCCCAATTGGGGACCAGGATCACCAGGTACAGGGGAGGCCCTTGAGACAACCAGAGTCAACATTCGAGGTGAGGCGCAGGTGGCAACCTGGGTCAGGAGGTCCAAGTCAGTCCAAAGTGGGGTTCACAGTCACTAGGGCACAGTGAGACCCAGAGGGGGACCAGAGTCAGCTTGTCCAGGTGAGATCCAGTTGTGGAACAGAGTCACCGGGTCCCAATTTTGCCCAGTTGAGGACCATGGTCAACAGGGCCAGGTGAGGCCCAGATGGGGACCGGAGTCCCCAAATTCAGGTGAAGCCCAGGTGGGGACCACAGTCAACAGATCCAGGGTAGTCTCAAGTGGAGACCAGAATCACCAGGACCTGGTGAGGTGCAGGTGGCAACCACACTCACCAAGTCCGGGCGAGGCCCTGGTGGGGACCAGAGTCACGAGGTACATGAGAAGCTAGAAACACTGCAGCCACCAGGTCCACATGATGTCCATGTGGGAACGAGAATTACAAGTTACAAGTGAGGACCAGGTGGGGATCTGAGTCACCATGTCCAGGTGAGACCCTGGTGGGAACCAGTGTCACCATGTCCAAGTGTGGACCAGGTGAAGACGAGAGTTAATAGGTCCGGCCGTGTCACTGTTAGTGAACAGTGTAACCATATCCTGATGCTACTCAGGTGTATACCAGACACAAGGGTCTGGTGAGTCCCAGTTGGGACCAGAGGCATGAGGACCAGGTGAGGTACCGATGGAAACCACAGTCACCAGGTCAGGTGAGGCCATGCTTAGGATCAGAGTCACCACTTACAAGTGAGGTCCAGGGGGAGCCAGAGTCACATGGCACAGAAGAGGCGAAAGTCAGGACCAGAGTCACCACCATCAGGTCAGTCCCACTGGGAATAGAGTAACCACGTCCCGATGATGCCCAGGTAGAACCACAGTTACCAGGTCCAGGTGCGGCCCACCTAAAGGCCATGCAGTGGAACCATGTCCCGATGATGCCCAGGTAGGGAAGAGAGTCACCAAGTCCAAATGAGGCCCAGATGGAGCATATTCAATAGGTCCACGTGAGGCCCAGTTGAGGACCAGAGTCACCAGATCCAGGTGAAGCCAAGGTGGGGACCATAGTCACTAGGTCCAGATGAGGCCCAGGTGAGGATCAGAGTTACCAGAAACACGTGATGTCCCGGTGGGAATCAGAGGAAACAGGTCCACGTGAGGCCGGCTTGGGGACCATGGTCAACAGGTCTACCTGAGTTCCAGGTGTGGAACACAGTAAGCAGGTCCAGGTGAGTCCCCGGTGGTGACAACAGTCACCACGTCCAGGTGAGACACAGGTGGGGACCAGGATCACCAGGTCCAGGGGAGGCCCTTCAAAGAACTAGAGTCAACAGTTCGAGGTGAGGCGCAGGTGGCAACCTGGGTCAGCAGGTCCAAGTCAGGCCAAAGTGGGGTACAAGGTCACTAGGGGACGGTGAGACCCAGAGTGGGACCAGAGTCACCTGGTCCAGGTGAGGTCCAGTTGTGGAACACAGTCACCGGGTCCCATATTGCATGTTGAGTACCATGATCAACAGGGGCAGGTGAGGACCAGATAGGGACCGGAGTACCCAAATCCAGGTGAAGCCCAGGTGGGGACCACAGTCACCAGATCCCGGGGAGTCTCAGGTGCAGACCAGAATCACCATGTCCAGGTGAGGTGCAGGTGGCAACCACACTCACCAGGTCCCGGTGAGGCCCTGGCGGGGACCAGAGTAACGAGGTACATGAGAAGCTAGAAACACTGCAGCCACCAGGTCCACATGACGTCCATGTGGGAACGAGAATCACCAGTTACAGGTGAGGACCAGGTGGGATCTGAATCACCATGTCCAGGTGAGACCCTGGTGGGAACCAGTGTCACCATGTCCAGGTGTGGCCCAGGTGAAGACTAGAGTTAATAAGTCCGGCTGGGTCACTGTGAGTGAACAGTGTAACCATATCCTGATGCTACCCAGGTGGGTACCAGAGACACCAGGTCCTGGCGAGGCCCAGGTGGGACCAGAGACATGAGGTCCAGGTGAGGTCCCGATGGAAACCACAGTCACCAGGTCAGGTGAGGCCATGCTTAGGATCAGAGTCACCAGTTACAGGTGAGGCCCAGGTGGAGTCAGAGTAACCTGGTACAGAAGAGGTCAAAGTCAGGACCAAAGTCACCACGTCCAAATGAGGCCCAGATTGAGCATATTCACTAGGTCCAGGTGAGTCCCATTTGAGGACCAGAGTCACCAGATCTGGTTGAGGCCTATAGGGGTGCCAGAATCAGCTGGTCCAGGTGACATCCAGATGGGGACCAGAGTCACCAGGTCACGGTGAGGACAAGAGATGTTCCAGAGTCATCATGTCCAGGTGAGGCTTAGGTGTGGAACAGAGTCACCAGGTACCAATGATGCCCATGGGAGGACCAGAGTCACCAGATCTGGGGGATGCACAGATAGGATCATAGTCACCAGTTCCAGGTGAAGCCAAGAAAGTGTCCACAGCAATCAGGTCCAGGTGGGGATCAAAGTCACTAGGACTATGTGAGGCCCAGTAGGGAACAGATTCAGCAGGTCCAGGTGAGGCCCAGGTGGTTACCAGAGTCCCTGGGAGTGGGAGATGACCAGGTAAGGACCAGATTCATCAGGTCAAAGAGAGCCACGTGGGGACCTGAGTCACCAGGTATGGTTGAGGCCCTGGTGGCAACCCCACTCACCAGGTCCAGGTGAGGCCAACCGGCAGGCCAGAGGCACCAGATACAGGTGAAGCCCTAGTGAGGACCAGAGTCACCAATTAAATGTGAGTCTACAAGAACACCACCGTCACCAGGTCCAGGTGTGGTTCATGTGGGAAAGAGAGTCACCAGGTCCAGGTGAGACCCAGGTGTGGACCAGTCACCAGGTCCAGATTGCGCCTAGGTCGGGGGACCAGAATCATCAGGACCAGTTGAGGCCAAAGTGTGGAAAAAAGTTATCATGTCCAGTTGAGGCCTACGTGAGGAACAGAGTAACCATGTCTCATTGATGCCAGGTGGGAAAATGGTCACAAGGTCCAGAAGAGGCCTAAGTGAGGAGTAGATTCACCAGGTCCTGTTGAGGTCCGGTTGAGGACCAGTGTCCCCAGTTCCGGGTGAGTCCCACAGGGGACCAGAGTCACCCGGTTCTGGTGGTATCCAGGTGGGGACAGAGTCAGCACGTCAGGGTGAGGCCCAGAGGGGGACGAGAATTACTAGTTCCAGGTGAGGCCCCAATGTGGAACTGCGAAACCAGGTCCCATGATGTCCATATGAGGCCCTGAGTCACCAGGTACAGGTGAGTTTCCTGTGGGAACCAGTCACCTCGTCCAGGTGAGGACCAGGTGGGACCACAGTCAACAGGTCCAGGTGAGGCCCAGGTATATAAGAGAGTATCCAGGTCCCAATGATGCCCAGGTAAGGACCAGAGTCAATAGTTCCAGGAGAGGCCCAAATATGGATCAGAGTCATTGTGTTCTAGTTGAGGCCAGATGGAGACCACAGGAACCAGGAGCAGGAGAGCGCCATATGGGACCCAGAGCCACCAGATCCAGGTGAGGTCCGGGTGGGACCACAGTAACAAGGTCCCGGTGAGGCGCAGGTGGCAATAGGATTCACCAAGTCCAGGAAGGCCCAGGTGGCGACCAGTCACCAGATCCAGGTGAGGACCAGCTAAGGACGAGATTCAACAGGCCCAAGTGAAGCGCAAGGGGTAACCAGAGTCACCAGGTATGGGTGAGGCCCAGAGGGGGATCCAGAGTAACCAGTTTAGTTTGAGGCCCGGAATGCGACCAGAGGTCCCTGGTCAAAGTAAGGCCCAGGTGTGGAATAGAGTATCCAGGTCCCAATGATGCCTGGGTGAGGACCAGAGTCACTGGGGCCATGCAGGCCCAGATGGGGAACAGAATCACTAGGTCCTGGTGAGGCATAGAATAAGACCACAGTCAGCAGTATCAGGTGAGCCCTTTGTGTGAACCAGAGCCCCTCTATCCAGCTGAGTCCCAGGTCCATGTGAGGCCCACGTGAGGACCAGATTCATCAGGTCGAATTGAGGCATAGCTGGGGACAAGAGTCACCAGGTCTGGGTGCGGCCTAGGTGGGGCAAGATTCAGCAGTTCTGAGTTAGGTCAAAATGGGGACGAGAGACACCAGGTCCAGGTGAGGCCAAACTGAGGACCAGAATCACCAGATCCAGGTGAGGTCCATGTTGGAAAGAGAGTCAGCAGGTCCAGGAGAGGTCCAGGTGGGGACCAGAGTCACCAGATCCAGGTGAAATCCAGGTGGGGACCAGAGTCACCGGATCCAGGTGAAGCGCAGGGGGGACCAGAGTCACTAGGTCCAGATGAGGCCCAGGTGAGGACCAGAGTTACCAGGTACACGTGAGGCCCCGGTGGGCTTCAGAGGCAACAGGTCCATGTGAGGACGGCTTGGGGACCTTGGTCAACAGGTCGACTTGAGGCCCAGGTTTGGAACACAGTAACCAGGTCCAGGTGAGTCCCCGGTGGTGACAAGAGTCACCACGTCCAGGTGAGGCCCAGGTGGGGACCAGGGTCACCAGGTCCAGATGAGGCGCAGGTGGGGAGCATGTTCACTAGGTCCCGGTGAGGCCCACATGGGGACCTGAGTCACCAGGTTTCGGTGAGGCCCAGGTGGCAACCCCACTCACCAGGTCCAAGTGAGGCGAACCTGCAGGCCAGAGTCAACAGATCCAGTTGAGGTCCTAGTGGCGACACGAGGCACCAGGTAAATGTGAGTCTACAAGAACACCACAGTCACCAGGTCCAGGTTTGGTTCATGTGGGAACGAGAGTCACCAGATCCAGGTGAGACCCAGGGGGGGACCACAGTCACCAGGTCCAGATTGAGGCCTAGTTGGGGGGACCAGAGTCATCAGGACCAGTTGAGCCCAAAGTGTGGAGCAAAGTTATCATGACCAGGTGAGGCCCAGATGGGGAACACAGTAACCATGTCCCATTGATGTCAGGTGGGAAAAGAGTCACAAGGTCCAGACGAGGTCTAAGTGAGGAGTAGATTCACCAGGTCCTGTTGAGGCCCATTTGAGGACCAGTGTCCCCAACTCCGGGTGTGTCACCCCGTTCTGGTGATATCCAGGTGGGGACCAGTGTCACAAGTCTGGGTGAGGCCCAGAGGGGGACGAGAATCACTAGTTCCAGGTGAGGTCCCAATGTGGAACTGTGAAACCGGGTCCCAAGATGCCCATATGAGGACCTGAGTCACCAGGTCCAGGTGAGGTTCCTGAGGGAACCAGTCACCCCGTCCAGGTGAGGCCCAGGTGGGACCACAGTCACAAGGTCCAGGTGAGGTACAGGTGGCAACAGGATTCACCAAGTCCAGGTGAGGCCCAGGTGGCGACCAGTCACAACATCCAGGTGCGGACCAGCTAAGGACCAGATTCACCAGGCCCAAGTGAATCCCAAGGGGTGACCAGAGTCACCAGGTAAGGTTGAGGCTCAGAGGGGGAACCAGAGTAAGCAGTTTAGTTTGAGGCCCAGAATGGGATCAGAATTCCCTTGGCAGTGTGAGGCCCAGGTGTGGAATAGAGTATCCAGGTCCCAATGATGCCTGGGTGAGGACCAGAGTCACTAGGGCCATGCAGGCCCAGATGGGGAACAGAATCACTAGGTCCTGGTGAGGCATAGAATAAGACCACAGTCACCAGTATCAGGTGAGCCCCCGAGGGAACCAGAGCCACTCTATCCAGCTGAGTCCCAGGTCCATGTGAGGCCCACGTGAGGACCAGATTCATCAGGTCGAATTGAGGCATAACTGGGGACAAGAGTCACCAGGTCTGGGTGCGGCCTAGGTGGGGCAAGATTCAGCAGTTCTGAGTTAGATCAAAGTGGGGACGAGAGACACCAGGTCCATGTGAGGCCAAACTGAGTATCAGAGTCACCAGTTCCAGTTGAGGTCCATGTTGGAAAGAGAGTCACCAGGTCCAGGAGAGGTCCAGAAGCAGACCAGAGTCCCCAGATCCAGGTGAAGTCCAGGTGGGGACCAGAGTCAACAGATCCAGATGAAGCCCAGGTTGGCACCAGACTCACTAGGTCCAAATGAGGCCCAGGTGAGGACCAGAGTTACCAGGTACACGTAAGGCCCCGGTGGGAATCAGAGGCAAGAAGTCCATGTGAGCCCGGCTAGGGGACCATGGTCAACAGGTCTACTTGAGGCCCATGTGTGGAACACAGGAACCAGGTCCAGGTGAGTCCCCGGTGGTGACAAGAGTCACCACGTCCAGGTGAGACCCAGGTGGGTACCAGGATCACCAGGTACAGGGGAGGCCCTTGAAAGAACCAGAGTCAACAGTTCGAGGTCACGCACAGGTGGCAACCAAGGTCAGCAGGTCCAAGTCAGGCCAAAGTGGGGTTCAGAGTCATTAGGGTACGGTGAGACCCGGAGGCGGACCAGAGTCACGTGGTCCAGGTGAGGTCCAGTTGTGGAACAAAGTCACCGGGTCCCAATTCTGCAGAGTTGAGGACCATGGTCAACAGGGCCAGGTGTGGCCCAGATGGGGACCACAGTCCCCAAATCCAGGTGAAGCCCAGGTGGAGACCACAGTCACCAGATCCAGGGTTGTCTCAGGTGCAGACCAGAATCCCCAGGTCCATGTGAGGTGCAGGTGACAACCACACTCACCAGGTCACGGTGAGGCCCCGGTGGGAACCAGAGACACGAGGTACATGAGAAGCTAGAAACACTGAAGCCACCAGATCCACATGATGTCCATGTGGGAACGAGAATCACCAGTTACAGGCGAGGACCAGGTGGGGATCCGACTCACCATGTCCAGGTGAGACCCAGGTGCGAACCAGTGTCACCATGTCCAGGTGTGGCTCAGGTGAAGACCAGAGACAATAGGTCCGGCTGGGTCACTGATAGTGAACAGTGTAACCATATCCTGATGCTACCCAGGTGGTAACCAGAGACACAAGGTCCTGGTGAGGCCCAGGTGGGACCAGAGACATGAGGTCCAGGTGAGGTCCCGATGGAAACCACAGTCACCAGATCAGGTGAGGCCATGCTTAGGATCAGAGTCACCAGTTACCGGTGAGGCCCAGGTGGAGCCAGAGACACCAGGTCCAGATGAGGCGAAGGTGGGGAGCATATTCACTACGTCCCGTTGAGGCCCAGTAGAGGACCAGAGTCACCAGGTCTAGTTGAGGCCTAGAGGGGTACCAGGTTCACCTGGTCTAGGTACCTTCCAGATGGGGACCAGAGACACCATGTCAGGGAGAGGGCCGGAGGGGATCCAGAGTCATCGTGTCCAGGTGAGGCTCACGTGTGGAAGAGAGTATCCAGGTCATAATGGTCCACAGGTGAGGACCAGAGTCAACAGATCTGAGTGATGCCCTGTTAGGATCAGAGTCAACAGTTCCAGGTGAGGCTAAGAAGGAGTCCACAGCAATCAGGTCCAGGTGGGTAAAAAAGTCACGAGGACTGGATGAGGCCCAGATGGGGACACAGATTCACCAGGTCCAGGTGATTCCCAGGTGGTGACCAGAGTTACCAGATTCACCAGGTCCAGGTGATTCCAGGTGGTGCCCAGAATTACCGGATACAACAGGT
Source organism: Canis aureus (assembly GCF_053574225.1). Classification (NCBI taxonomy): domain Eukaryota; kingdom Metazoa; phylum Chordata; class Mammalia; order Carnivora; family Canidae; genus Canis; species Canis aureus. The sequence continues at coordinate 55,934,929 of NC_135632.1, read as the reverse complement.
CCAAGTGAGGCCCACGTAGGGGCCTGTGTCACCAGGTATGGGTGAGGCCCAAGTGGCATGCCCACTCACCGGGTCCAGGTGAGGCCTACCTGCAGGCCATGCAAAGTAACCGAGTCCCGATAATGCCAAGGTAGGGACCAGAGTTACCAGGTCCAGGTGAGGCCAACCTGTAGGCCATGCAGTGGAACCAGGTCCCCATGATGCCCAGGTAGGGACCAGAGTAACCTGGTCCAAATAAGGCCAAGATGGAGCATATTCACTAAGTCCAGCCGAGGCCCAGTTGAGGACCAGAGACACCAGATCTGGTTGAGGCCTAGAGGGGTACCAGAATCACCTCTTCCAGGTGACATCCAGATGGGGACCAGAGTCACCAGGTCAGGGTGAGGCCCAAAGGGGTTCCAGAATCATCATGTCCAGGTGAGGCTCAGGTGTTGAACAGAGTCACCAGGTACCAATGATGCCCAGATGAGGACCAGCGTCACCAGGCTTGAGTCACGCGCAGAGAGGATAAGAGTCACCAGTTCCAGGTGAGGCCAAGAAAGAGTCCAAAGCAATCAGGTCCAGGTGGGGAACAAAGTCACCAAGACCGTGTGAGGCCCAGATGGGGAAGAGATTCACCAGGTCCAGGTGAGGCCCAGGTGGTGACCAGAATCCCCGGGTCTGGGAGAGGACCATGTAAGGACCAGATTCACCAGTTCCAAGAGGACCACGTGGGTTCCTGAGTCACCAGGTATGGGTGAAGCTCAGGTGCAACCCCACTCACCAGGTCCAGGTGAGGCCAACCTGCAGGCCACAGTCAGCAGATCCAGGTGAGGCCCTAGTGGGGACTGGTGTCACCAGGTAAATGTGAGTCTACAAGAACACCACAGTCACCAGGTCCAGGTGTGGTTCATGTGGGAACGAGAGTCACCCGGTCCAGGTGAGACCCAGTTGGGGACCACAGTCACAAGCTCCAGATTGAGGCCTAGGTGGTGGGACGAGAGTTATCAGGAGCAGTTGAGGCCAAAGTGTGGATCAAAGTTATCATGTTTAGGTGAAGCCCATGTGGGGAACAGAGTATCCATGTCCCATTGATGCCAGGTGGGAAAAGAGTCACAAGGTCCAGACGAGGCCTAAGTGAGGAGTAGATTCACCAGGTCCTGTTGAGGAACAGCTGAGGACCAGTGTCCCCAGCTCCGGGTGAGTCCCAGAGGGGGACCAGAGTCATCCGGTTCTGGTGATATCCAGGTGGGGACCAGAGTCACCACGTCAGTGTGAGGCCCAGAGGGGGACTAGAATCACTAGGTCCAGGTAAGGCCCCGATGTGGAACTGAGAAACCAGGACCCATGATGCCCATATGAGGACCTGAGTCACCAGGTCCAGGTGAGGTCCCTGTGGGAACCAGTCACCTCGTCCAGGTGAGGTCGAGGTGGGACCACAGTCACAAGGTTCAGGTGATGCGCAGGTGGCAACAGGATTCACCAAGTCCAGGTGAGTCCCAGGTGGCGACCAGTCACCATATCAAGGTGCGGAACAGCTAAGGACCAGATTCTCCAAGCCCAAGTGAAGTCCAACGAGTGACCAGAGTCACCAGGTCAGGGTGAGGCCCAGTTGGGACCAGAGACATGAGGTCCAGGTGAGGCCCCGATGGGAAACACAGTCCCAGGTCCATGTGAGGCCAAACTGAGTACCAGAGTCACCAGATCCAGGTGAGGTCCATGTTGGAAAGAGAGTCACCAGGTCCAGGAGAGGTCCAGAAGGGGACCAGAGTCACCAGATGCAGGTGAAGTCCAGGTGGGGACCAGAGTCACCAGATGCAGGTGAAGCCCAGGTGGGCACAGAGTCACTAGGTCCAGATGAGGCCCAGGTGAGGACCAGAGTTACCAGGTACACGTGAGGCTCCGGTGGGGATCAGAGGCAACAGGTCCATGTGAGGCCGGCTTGGGGACCATGGTCAACAAGTCTACTTGAGGCCCAAATGTGGAACACAGTAAGCAGGTACAGGTGAGTACGCGGTATGACATGAGTTACCACGTCCAGGTGAGGCCCAGGTGGGGACCAGGATCACAAGATACAGGGTAGGCCCTTGAAAGTACCAGAGTCAACAGTTCGAGGTCAGGCGCAGGTGGCAACCAGGGTCAGCAGGTCCAAGTCAGGCCAAAGTGGGGTTCACAGTCACTAGGGTACGGTGAGACCCAGAGGTTGATCAGAATCACCTGGTCTAGGTGACGTCCAGTTGTGGAACACAGTCACCGCTTCCCAATTGTGCGCAGTTGAGGACCATGGTCAACAGTGCCAGGTGAGGCCCAGATGGAGACCGGAGTCCCCAAAGCGGGTGAAGCCCAGGTGGGGACCACAGTCACCAGATCCAGGGTAGTCTCAGGTGCAGACCAGAATGACCAGGTCCATTTGAGTTGCAGGTGGCAACCACACTCACCAGGTCCCTGTGAGGCCCTGGTGGGGACCAGAGTCACGAGGTACATGAGAAGCTAGAAACACTGCAGCCACCAGATCCACATGATGTCCATGTGGGAACGAGAATCACCAGTTACAGGTGAGGACCAGGTGGGGATCCGACTCAGCATGTCCAGGTGAGACCCTGGTGGGAACCAGTGTCACCATGTCCAGGTGTGGCCCAAGTGAAGACCAGAGTTAATAGGTCTGGCTGGGTCACTGTTAGTGAACAGTGTAACCGTATCCTGATGCTACCCTGGTGGGTACCAGAGACACCAGGTCCTGGTGAGGCCCAGGTGGGACCAGAGACATGAGGTCCAGGTGAGGTCCCGATGGGAACCACAGTCACCAGGTCAGGTGAGGCCATGCTTAGGATCAGAGTCACCAGTTTCCGGTGAACCCAAGGTGGATCCAGAGTCACCTGGTAAAGAAGAGGCCAAATCAGGACTAGAGTTACCAGGATCAGGTCAGTCCCAGTGGGGAATACAGTAACCATGTCCCGATGATGCCCAGATAGAACCAGAGTCAACAGGTCCAGATGAGGCACAGTTGGGGAGCATATTCACTAGGTCCCGGTGAGTCCATGTGAGGACCAGAGTCACCAGGTCTAACTGAGGCCTATTGGGGTACCAGATTCACCTGGTCTAGGTGACATCCACATGGAGACCAGAGTTACCACGTCAGGGTGAGGCCCAGAGTGGATCCAGAGTCATCATGTCCAGGAGAGGCTCAGGTGTGGTACAGAGTATCCTGATCATAGTGGTCCACAGGGGAGGACCAGATTCAGGAGATTGAGCTAGGCCCAGTTAGGATCAGAGTCACCAGTTCCAGGTGAGGCCAAGAAGGAGTCCACAGCAATCAGGTCCAGGTGGGGAACAAAGTCACCAGGACTGGGTGAGGCCCAGATGGGGACCAGTTATCCTTCTCCAGGTGCGGCCCAGGTGATGAACAGAGTCCCCAGGTTGGGAGAAGACGAGGTAAGGACCAGATTCACCAGGTCCAAGAGGCCCACGTGGGGACCTGAGTCACCAGGTATCGGTGAGCCACAGGTGGCAATCCCACTCACCAGGTTCAGGTGAGGCCAACCTGCAGGCGATGTGCAGAACCATGTCCCGATGATGCCTAGTTAGGGACCCGAGTCACCAGGTCCAAATGAGGCCAAGATGGAGCATATTCACTAAGTCCACGTGAGGCCCAGTTGAGGACCAGAATCACCAGATCTGCTTGAGGCCTAGATGGGAACCAGAATCACCCAGTCCAGGTTACGTCCTAATGGGGACCAGAGTCACCAGGTCAGGGTGAGGCCCAGAGAAGTTCCAGAGTCATCATGACCAGGTGAGGCTCAGGTGTGGAACAGAGTCACCAGGTACGAATGATGCCCAGGTGAGGACCAGAGTCAACAGGTCTGGGTGACGCGCAGATAGGATCAGAGTCACCAGTTCCAGGTGAGGCCAAGAAAGAGTCCACAGCAATCAGGTCAAGGTGTGGAACAAAGTCATCAAGAATGGGTGAGGCCCAGATTGGGACCAGATTCACCAGATCCAGGTGAGGCCCAGGTGGTGACCAGAGTCATCGGGTCTGGGAGAGGACCAGGTAAGGACCAGATTCACCAGGTCCAAGAGGCTCACATGGGGACCTGAGTCACCAGGTATGGGTGAGGCCTAGAGGCAACCCACTCACCAGGTCCAGGTGAGGCCAACCTGTAGGCCAGAGTCACCAGATCCAGGTGAGGCCCTAGTGGGGACCGGAGTCACCAGGTAAATGTGAGTCTACAAGAACACCACAGTCACCAGGTCCAGGTGTGGTTCATGTGGGAAAGAGATTCACCAGGTCCAGGTGAGACCCAGGTGGGGACCATAGTCCCCAGGTCCAGATTGAGGACTAGGTAGGGGGACCAGAGTCATCAGGACTTGTTGATGCCAAAGTGTGGAGCAAAGTAATCATGTCCAGGTGAGACCCAGGTGGGAAACAGAGTAACCATATCCCATTGATGCCAGGTGGGAAAAGAGTCACAAGGTCCAGACGAGGCCTAAGTGAGGAGTAGATTCACCAGGTCCTGTTGAGGATCAGCTGAGGACCAGTGTCCCCAGCTCCAGGTGAGTCCCAGTGGGGGACCAGAGTCACCCGGTTCTGGTGATATCCAGGTGGGGACCAGAGTCACCACGTCAGGTTGAGGCCCAGAGGGGGACAAGAATCACTAGGTCCAGGGGAGGCCCCGATGTGGAATTGAGAAACCAGGTCCCATGATGCCCATATGAGGACCTGAGTCACCAGGTCCAGGTGAGGTCCCTGTGGGAACCAGTCACCCGTCCAGGTGAGGTCCAGGTGTGGCCACAGTCACAAGGTCCAGGTGAGGTGCAGGTGGCAACAGGACTCACCAAGTCCAGGTGAAGCCCAGGTGGCGACAAGTCAACACATCCAGGTGCGGAGCAGCTAAGGACCAGAATTACCAGGGCCAATTGAACCCCAAGGGGAGACCAGAGTCACCAGGTAAGGGTGAGGCCCAGAGGGGGAACCAGAGTAACCATTTAGTTTGAGGCCCAGAATGGGACCAGAGGTCCCTGGTCAAAGTGAGGCTCATGTGGGGTATAGAGTATCCAGGTCCCAGTGATGCCTGGGTGAGGACCAGAGTCACTAGGGCCATGCAGGACCAGATGGGGAACAGAATCACTAGGTCCTGGTGAGGCATAGAAACACACCCCAGTCAGCAGTATCAGGTGAGCCCCTTGTGGGAACCAGAGCCACTCTATCCAGCTGAGTCGCAGGTCCATGTGAGGCACACGTGAGGACCAGATTCATCAGGTCGAATTGAGGCATAGCTGGGGACAAGAGTCACCAGGTCTGGGTGCGGCCTAGGTGGGGCAAGATTCAGCAGTTCTGAGTTAGGACAAAATGGGGACGAGAAACACCAGGTCCAGGTGAGGCCAAACTGAGGACCAGAGTCACCAGATCCAGGTGAGGTCCATGTTGGAAAGAGAGTCACCAGGTCCAGGAGAGGTCCCGGTGTGGACCAGAGTCCCCAGATCAGGTGAAGCCCAGTTGGGGACCAGAGTCACTAGGTCCGGTTGAGGCCCAGGTGAGGACCAGAGTTACCAGGTACACGTGAGGCCTCGGTGGGGATCAGAGGCAACAGGTCCATGTGAGACCGGCTTGAGGACCATGGTCAACAGGTCTACTTGATGCCCAGGAGTGGAACATAGTAAGCAGGTCCAGGTGAGTCCTCCGTGGTGAAAAGTGTCACCATGTCCAGATGAGGCCCTGGTGGGGACCAGGATCACCAGGTACAGGGGAGGACCTTGAAATAACCAGAGTCAACAGTTCGAGGTCAGGGACAGGAGGCAACAAGTGTCAGGAGGTCCAAGTCAGGCCAAAGTGGGTTTCACAGTCACTAGGGAACGGTGAGAACCAGAGGGGGACCAGAGTCATGTGGTCCAGGTGAGGTCCAGTTGTGGAACACAGTCACCGGGTCCCAATTTTGCCCAGGTGAGGACCATGGACAACAGGGCCAGGTGAGGCCCAGATGGGGACCGGAGTCCCCATATCCAGGTGAAGCCCAGGTGGGGACCACATCACCAGATCCAGGTTAGTCTCAGGTGCAGAGCAGAATCACCAGGTCCAGGTGAGGCGGAGGTGGCAACCACACACACCAGGTCCCGGTGAGTCCTTGGTGGGGACCAGAGTCACGAGGTACATGAGAAGCTAGAAACGCTGCAGCCACCAGGTCCACATGATGTCCATGTGGGAACGAGAATCACCAGTTACAATGAGGACCAGGTGGGGATCCGACTCACCATGTCCAGGTGAGACCCAGGTGGGAACCAGTGTCACCATGTCCAGGTGTGGCCCAGGTGAAGACCAGAGTTAATAGGTCCTGCTGGGTCACTGTAGGTGAACAGTGTAACCATATCCTAATGCTATCCAGGTGGGTACGAGAGACACCAGGTCCTGGTGAGGCCCAGGTGGGACCAGAGACATGAGGTCCAGGTGAGGTCCCGATGAGAACCACAGTCACCAGGTCAGGTGAGGCCATTCTTAGGATCAGAGTCACCAGTTCCAGGTGAGGCCAAGAAGGAGTCCACAGCAATCAGGTCCAGGTGGGGTGACTTAGTCACCAGGATTAGATGAGGACCAGATGGGGACCAGATTAGCCAGGTTCAGGTGATTCCCAGTTGGTGACCCGATTTAGGAGTTTCGGGTGAGGACCAGGTAAGGACCAGATTTACCAGGTCAAATTGAGGCCCACGTGGGGACCTGTGTCACCAGGCATGGGTGAGGCCAAGGTGACAACGCCACTCACCAGGTCCAGGTGAGCCCAGCCTGCAGGCCATGCAGAGGAACCATGTCCCGATGATGCCCAGGTAGCAACTAGAGTTACCGGGTCCAGGTGAGGCCAACCTGCAGGCCATGTGTGGAACCATGTCCCGATGATGCCCAGGTAGGGATCAGAGTTACCAGGTCCAGGTGAGTCCAACCTGCAGGTCATGCAGTGGAACCATGTCCCGATGATGCCCAGGTAGTGACCAGAGTCACCAGGTGCAAATGAGGCCCAGATGGAGCATATTCACTAGGTCCAGGTGAGGCCCAGTTGAGAACCAGAGTCACCAGATCTGGTTGAGGCCTAGAGGGGTACCAGAATCACCTGGTCCAGGTGACATCCAGATGAGGACCAGAATCACCAGGTCAGCGTGAGGCTCAGAGGGCTTCCAGAGTCATCATGTCCAGGTGAGGTTCAGGTGTGGAACAGAGTCACCAGGTACCATTGATGCCCAGGTGAGGACCAGAGTCACCAGGTCTGGGTGACGCGCAGATAGAATCAGAGTCACCAGTTCCCGGTGAGGCCAAGAAAGAGTCCACAGCAATCAGATCCAGGTGGGGAACAAAGTCACCAGGACTGCGTGAGGCCCAGATGGGGACCAGATTCACAGGTCCAGATGAGGCCCAGTTGGGGACCACAGTCCCCGGGTCTGGGAGAGGACCAGGTAACGACCAGATTAAGAGGTCCAAGAGGCCCACGTGTGGAACTGAGTCACCAGGTATGGGGTGGCAACCCCACTCACCAGGTCCAGGTGAGGACAACTTTCAGGCCAGAGTCACCAGATCCAGGTAAGGCCCTAGTGGGGACCAGAGTCACCAGGTAAATGTGCGTCTACAAGAAAACCACAGTCACCAGGTCCAGGTGTGGTTCATCTGGGAACGGGAGACAGCAGGTCCAGGTGAGAAAGAGGTGGGAACCACAGTAACCAGGTCCAGATTGAGGCCTAGGTGGGGGGAGCAGCGTCATCAGGACCAGTTGAGGCCAAAGTGTGGAGCAAAGTTATCATGTCCAGGGGAGGACCGGGTGGGGAACAGAGTAACGATGTCCCATTGATGCCAGGTGGGAAAAGAGTCACAAGGTCCCGGTGAGGCGCAGGTGGCAACAGGATTCACCAAGTCCATGTGAGGCCCAGGTGGCGAACAGACCCAGATCCATGTGCGGACCAGCTAAGGACCAGATACACCAGGCCCAAGTGAAGCCCAAGGGGTGACCAGATTTACCAGGTAAGGGTGAGGCCCAGAAGGGGAACCAGAGTAACCAGTTTAGCTTGAGGCCCAGAATGGGACCAGTGGTCCGTGGTCAAAGTGAGGCCCAGGTGTGGAATAGAGTATCCAGGTCCGAATGATGCCTGGGTCAGGACCAGAGTCACTAGGGCCATGCAGGCCCAGATGGGGAACAGAATCACTAGGTCCTGGTGAGGCACAGAAATAGACCACAGTCACCAGTATGAGGTGAGCCCCTTGTGGGAACCAGAGTCACTCTATCCAGCTTAGTCCCAGGTCCATGTGAAGCCCACGTGAGGACCAGATTCACCAGGTCGAATTGATGCATAGCTAGGGACAAGAGTCACCAGGTCTATGTGCGGCCTAGGTGGGGAAAGATTCAGCAGTTCTGAGTTAGGTCAAAGTGGGGACGAGAGACACCAGGTCCAGGTTAGGCGAAACTGAGTACCAGAGTCACCAGATCCAGGTGAGGTCCATGTTGGAAAGAGAGTCACCAGGTCCAGGAGAGGTCCAGGTGGGAACCAGAGTCACTAGATCCAGGTGAAGTCCAGGTGAGGACCAGAGTCACCAGATCGAGGTGAAGCCCAGGTGGGGACCAGAGTCACTAGGTGCAGATGAGGCCCAGGTGAGGACCAGAGTTACCAGGTACACGTGAGGATCTGGTGGGGATCAGAGGCAACAGGTCCATGTGAGGCCGGCTTGGGGACCATAATCAACAGGTCCACTTGAGACCCAGGTGTGGAACACAGTAAGCAGGTCCAGGTGAGTCCCCCATGGTTACAAGGGTCACCACGTCCAGGTGAGGCCCAGGTGGGAGCAGGATCACCAGGTACAGGAGAGGCCCTTGAAAGAACCAGAGTCAACAGTTCGAGTTCAGGCGCAGGTGGCAACCAGGGTCAGCATGTCCAAGTCAAGCCAAAGTGGAATTCACAGTCACTAGGGCACGGTGAGACCCAGAGGGGGAGCATAGTCACCTGGTCCAGGTGAGGTCCAGTTGTGGAACACAGTCACCGGGTCCCAATTTTGCCCAGTTGAGGACCATGGTCAACAGGGCCAGGTGAGGCCCAGATGGGGACCGGAGTCCCGAAATCCAGGTGAAGCCCAGGTGGGGACCACAGTCACAAGATCCAGGGTAGTGTCAGGTGCAGACCAGAATCACCAGGTCCAGGTGTGGTGCAGGTGGCAACCAAACTCACCATGTCCCGGTGAGGCACTGGTGGGGACCCGAGTCACGAGGTACATGAGAAGCTAGAAACACATGGGATCCCTGGGTGGCGCAGCGGTTTGGCGCCTGCCTTTGGCCCAGGGCGCGATCCTGGAGACCGGGGATCGAATCCCACGTCGGGCTCCCGGTGCATGGAGCCTGCTTCTCCCTCTGCCTGTGTCTCTGCCTCTCTCTCTCTCTGTGACTATCATAAATAAATAAAAATTTTAAAAAAGATGCTAGAAACACTGTGGCCAACAGGTCCACATGATCTCCATGTGGGAACGAGAATCACCAGTTACAGTTGAGGACCAGGTGGGGATCCGACTCACCATGTCCAGGTGAGACCCACGTGGGAAAAAGTGTCACCATGTCCAGGTGTGGCCCAGGTGAAGACCAGAGTTAATAGGTCCGGCTGGGTCACTGTTAGTGAACAGGGTAACCATATCCTGATGCTACCCTGGTGGGTGGCAGAGACAACAGGTCCTGCTGAGGCCTAAGTGGGACCAGAGACATGAAGTCCAGGTGAGGTCCCAATGGGAACCACATCACCAGGTCAGGTGAGGCCATGCTTAGGATCAGAGTCACCAGTTACAGGTGAGGCCCAGGTGGAGCCAGAGTCACCTGGAACAGAAGAGGCCAAAGTCAGGACCAGAGTTACCAGGATCAGGTCACTCCCAGTGGGGAATAGAGTAACCACGTCCCGATGATGCCAAGGTAGAACCAGAGTCACCAGGCCCAGATGTGGCGCAGGTGGGGAGCATGTTCACTAGGTCCCGTTGAGGCCCAGTTGAGGACCAGAGTCACCAGGTCTAGGTGAGGCCTAGAGGGGTACCAGATTTACCTGGTCTGGTGACATCCAGATGGGGTCCAGAGTCCCCAAGTCAGGCTGAGGCCCAGAGGGGATCCAGAGTCAACATATCCAGGTGAGGCTCAGGTGTGCAACAGAGTATCCAGGTCATAATGGTCCACAGGTGAGGACCAGAGTCACCAGATCTGGGTGAGGCCCAGTTAGCATCAGAGTCAGCAGTTCCAGGTTAGCCAAGAAGAAGTCTACAGCAATCAGGTCCAGGTGGGGAAGAAAGTCAACAGGACTGGGTGAGGCCCAGATGGGGACCAGATTCACCAGGCCCAGGTGATTCCCATGTGGTGACCAGAGTTACCAGTTCCGGGTGACCACCAGGTAAGGACCAGATTCACCAGGTCCAAGTGAGGCCTACGTGAGGACCTGTGTCACTAGGCAAGGGTGAGGCCCAGGTGACAAACCCACTCACCAGTTCCAGGTGAGGCCAACCTGCAGGCCATACAGAGGAACCAGGTTCCAAAGATGCTCAGGTAGGCACGAGAGTTACCATGTCCAGGTGAGGCCAACCTACAGGCCATGCAGTGGAACCATGTCCTGATGATGCCCAGGTAGGGACTAGAGTTACCAGGTCCAGGTGAGGCCAACCTGCAGGTCATGCTGTGAAACCATGTCCCGATGATGCCCAGGTAGGGACCAGAGTCACCAGGTCCAAATGAGGCCCAGATGGAGCATATTCACTAGGTCCAGGTGAGGCCCATTTGAGGACCAGAGTCACCAGACCAGGTTGAGGCCCAGAGGGGTACCATAATCCCCTGGTCCAGGTGACATCCATATGGGGACCAGAGTCACCAGGGCAGGTTGATAGCCAGAGAGGTTCCAGAGTCATCATGTCCAGGGGAGCCTCAGGTATGGAACAGAGTCACCAGGACCAATGATGCCCAGGTGAGGACCAGAGTTACCAGGTACACGAGAGGCCCCGGTGGGGATCAGAGGCAACAGGTCCATGTGAGGCCGGCTTGGGGACCATGGTCAACAGGTGTACTTGAGGCTCAGGTGTGGAACACAGTAACCAGGTCTAGGTGAGTAACCGGTGGTGACAAAAGTTACCACGTCCAGGTGAGGCCCAGGTGGGGACCAGGATCACCAGGTCCAGGGGAGGCCCTTGAAAGTACCAGAGTCAACAGTACGACGTCAGTCGCAGGTGGGAACCAGGGTCAGCAGGTCCAAGTCAGTCCAAAGTGGTGTTCACAGTCACTAGGGCACGGTGAGACCCAGAGGGGGACCAGAGTCGCCTGGTCCAGGTGAGGTCCAGGTGTGGAACACAGTCACCAGGTCCCAATTTTGCCCAGTTGAGTACCATGGTCAACAGGGCCAGGAGACGCCAGATGGGGACCGGAGTCCCCAAATCCAGGTGAAGCCCAGGTGGGGACCACAGACACCAGATCCAGGGTAGTCTCAGGTGCAGACCGGAATCACCAGGTCCAGGTGAGTTGCCGGTGGCAACCACACTCACCAGGTCCCGGTGAGGCCCTGGTGGAGACCAGAGTCACGAGGTACATGATAAGCTAGAAACACTGCAGCCACCAGGTCCACATGATGACCATGTGGGAACGAGAATCACCAGTTACAGGTGAGGACCAGGTGGAGCCAGAGTCACCTGTTACAGAAGAGGCCAAAGTCAGGACCAGAGTTACCAGGATCAGGGCAGTCCCAGTGGGGAATAGAGTAACCATGTCCCAATGAGTCCCAGGTAGTACCAGAGTCGCCAGTTCCAGATGAGGCGGAGGTGGGGAGCATATTCACTAGGTCCCGGTGAGGCCCAGTTGAGGACCAGAGTAACCAGGTCAAGTTGAGGCCTAGAGGGGTACAAGATTCACCTGGTCTTGGTGACATCCAGATGGGGCCCATGTCACCATGTCAGGCTGAGGCCCAGAGGGGATCCAGAGTCATCATGTCCAGGTAAGGCTCAGGTGTGGAACAGAGTATCCAGGTCATAATGGTCCACAGGTGAGGACCAGAGTCACCAGATCTGGGTGAGGCCCAGTAAGGATCAGAGTCAGCAGTTCCAGGTGAGGCCAAGAAGGAGTCCACAGCAAACAGGTCCAGGCGGGGAGCAAAGTCACCAGGACTGGGTGAGGCCCAGATGGGGACCAGATTCACGAGGTCCAGGTGATTCCAGGTTGTGAAAAGAGTTACCGGTTCCGGGTGAGGACCAGGATAAGACCAGATTCACCAGGTCCAAGTGAGGCCCACGTGGGTCCTTTGTCACCAGGTATGAGTGAGGCCCAGATGGCAACCCCCTCACCAGGTCCAGGTGAGGCCAACCTGCAGGCCATACAGAGGAAATATGTCCCGATGATGCCCAGGTAGGGACTAGAGTTACCAGGTCCAGGTGAGGCCAACCTGCAGGCCATGCAGTGGAACCATGTCCTGATGATGCCCAGGTAGGGTCCAGAGGTAACAGGTCCAGGTGAGGCCAACCTGAAGTCCATGCAGTGGAACCATGTCCCGATGATGCGCAGGTAGGGATCAGAATCATCAGGTCCAATGAGATCCAGACGGAGCATATTCACTAGGTCCAGGTGAGGTCCAATGGAGGACCAGAGTCACAGGACCTGGTTGAGGCCTAGAGGGGTACCAGAATCACCTGGTCCAGGTGACATCCAAATGGGGACCAGAGTCACCAGGTCAGGATGAGGCCCAGAGAGGTTCCAGAGTCATCATGTCCAGGTGAGGCTCAGGTGTGGAACAGAGTATCCAGGTCTTATTGGTCCACAGGTGAGTACCAGAGTCACCAGATCTGGGTGAGGCCCAGTTAGGATCAGAGTCACAAGTTCCAGGTGAGGACAAGAAGGGTTACACAGCAATCAGGTCCAGGTGGGTAACAAAGTCAACAGGACTGGGTGAGGCCCAGATGGGGACCAGATTCTCCAGGCCCAGGTGAGGCCCAGGTGGTGATCAGAGTTACCAGTTCCGGGAAAGGACCAGGTAAGGACCAGATTCACCAGGTCGAAGTGAGGCCCACGTGGGGACCTGTGTCACCAGGTATGGGTGAGACCCAGGTGTCAACCCCACTCACCAGGTCCAGGTGAGGCCAACCTGTAGGCAATACAGAGGAACGATTTACCGATGATGCCCAGGTAGGGACCAGAGTTACGAGGTCCAGGTGAGGCCAACCTGCAGGCCATGCAGTGGAACCATGTCCCGATGATGCCCAGGTAGGGACGAGAGTCACCAGGTATGGGTGACGCGCAGATAGGATCAGAGTCACCAGTTCCAGGTGAGGCCAAGAAAGAGTCCACAGCAATCAGGTCCACGTGGGTAACAAAGTCACCAGGATGGGTGAGGCCCAGATGGGGACCAGATTCACCAGGGCCAAGTGAGGCCGAGGTGGAGACCAGAGTCCCCGGGTCTGGGAGAGGACCCGGTAACGACCAGATTAACAGGTCCAAGAGGCCCACGTGGGGACCTGAGTCACCAGGTATGGGTGAGGCCCAGGTGGCAACCCCAACACCAGGTCCAGGTGAGGCCAGCCTGCAGGCCAGAGTCACCAGATCCAATTGGGGCCCTAGTGGACCCGGAGTCACAAGGTAAATTTGAGTCTACAAGAACACCACAGTCACCAGTTCCAGGTATGGTTCATGTGGGAACGAGAGTCACCAGGTCCAGGTGAGACCCAGGTGGGGACCACAGTCACCAGGGCCAGATTGAGGCCTAGGTGGGGGACCAGAGTCATCAGGACCATTTGAGGCCAAAGTGTGGAGCAAAGTTTTCATGTCCAGGTGAGGCCCAGGTGGGGAACAGTGTAGCAATGTCCCATTGATGCCAGGTGAGAAAAGAATCACAAGATCCAGACGAGGCCTAAGTGAGGTGTAGATTCACCAGGTCCTTTTGAGGCCCAGTTGAGGACCAGTATCCCCATCTCCGGGTGAGTCCCATGGGGGACCAGAGTCACCCGGTTCTGGTGATATCCAGGTGGGGACCATAGGCACCACGTCAGGGTGAGGTCCATAGGGGGACGAGAATCACTAGGTCCAGGTGAGGCCCCGATGTGGAATTGAGAAACCAGGTCCCATGATGCCCATATGAGGACCTGAGTCACCAGGTCCAGATGAGGTCCGTGTGGGAACCAGTCACCTCGTCACGGTGAGGCCCAGGTGGGACCACAGTCACCAGGTCCAGGTGAGCATCTTGTAGGAACCAGAGCCACTCTATTCTGCTGAGTCCCAGGTCCATGTGAGGCTCACGTGAGGACCAGATTCATCAGGTCGAATTGAGGCATAGCTGGGGACAAGAGTCACCAGGTCTGGGTGCGGCCTAGGTGGGGCAAGATTCAGCAGTTCTGTGTTAAGTCAAAGTGGGGACAAGAGACACCAGGTCCAGGTGAGGCCAAACTGAGGACCAGAGTCACCAGATCCAGGTGAGGTCCATGTTGGGAAGAGAGTCACCAGGTCCCGGAGAGTTCCATGTGGGGACAAGAGTCACCAGATCCAGGTGAAGTCCAAGTGGGACCAGAGTCAGCTGATCCAGGTGATACACAGGGGGGACCAGAGTCACCAGTTCCAGATGAGGCCCAGGTGAGGACCACAGTTACCAAGTACACGTGAGCCCTCGGTGGGGATCAGAGGCAACAGGTCCATGTGAGGCCGGCTTGGGGACCATGGTCAACAGGTCTACTTGATGCCCAATGTGGAACACAGTAAGCAGATCCAGGTGAGTCCCCGGTGGTGAAAAGAGTCACCACGTCCAGGTGAGGCCCAGGTGGGGACCAGGATCACCAGGTACAGGGGAGGCCCTTGAAAGAACCAGAGTCAACAGTTCGTGGTCAGGCGCAGGTGGCAACCAGGGACAGCAGGTCCAAGTCAGGCCAAAGTTGGGTTCACAGTCACTAGGGCACGGTGAGACCCAGAGGGGGACCAGTGTAACCTGGTCCAGGTGAGGTCCAGTTGTGGAACACAGTAACTGGGTCCCAATTTTGCCCAGTTGAGGACCATGGTCAACAGTGCCAGGTGAGGCCCAGATGGGGACCGGAGTCCCCAAATCCAGGTGAAGCCCAGGTGGGGACCACAGACACCAGATCCAGCGTAGTCTCAGATGCAGACCAGAATCACCAGGTCCAGGTGAGGTGCAAGTAGCAACCACACTCACCAGGTCACGGTACGGCCCTGGTGGGGACCAGATTCATGAGGTACATGAGAAGCTAGAAACACTGCAGCCACCAGGTCTACATGATGTCCATGTGGAAAGGAGAATCACCAGTTACAGGTGAGGACCAGGTGGGGATCCGACTAACCATGTCCAGGTGATACCCAGGTGAGAACCAGTGTCACCATGTCCAGGTGTGGCCCAGGTGAAGACCAGATTTAGTAGGTCCGGCTGGGTCACTGTTAGTGAGCAGTGTAACCATATCCTGATGCTACCCAGGTGGGTACCAGAGACACCAGGTCCTAGTGAGGCCCAGATGGGACCAGAGATATGAGGACCAGGTGAGGTCCCGATGGGAACCACAGTCATCGGGTCAGGTGAGGCCATGCTTAGGATCAGAGTCACCAGTTACAGATGAGGCCCAGGCGGAGCCAGAGTCACCTGGTACAGAAGAGGCCAAAGTCAGCACCAGAGTTACCAGGATCAGGTCAGTCCCAGTGGGGAATAGAGTAACCATGTCCCGATGATACCCAGGTAGAACCAGAGTCATCAAGTCGAGATGAGGCACAGGTGGGGAGCATATTCACTAGGTCATGGTGAGGCCCAGTTGAGGACCATAGTCACCAGGTCTAGTTGAGGCATAGAGGGGTACCAGATTCACCTGGTCTAGGTGACATCCAGATGGGGACCAGAGTTACCATGTCAGGGTGAGGCCAGAGGGGATCCAGAGACATCATGTCCAGGTGAGGCTCAGGTGTGGAACAGAGTATCCAGGTCATAATTGTCCAGAGCTGAGGATCAGAGTCACCAGATCTGGGTGAGGTCCAGTTAGGATCAGAGTCAACAGTTCCAAGTGAGGCCAAGAAGGGGCCCACAGCAATCAGGTCCAGGTTGGGAAAAAAGTCACCACGACTGGGTGAGGCCCAGATGGGGCCAGATACACCATGTCCAGGTGATTCCCAGGTGGTGACCAGAGTTACCAGGTCCGGGTGAGGACCAGGTAAGGACGAGATTCACCAGGGCATACTGGGGCCCACGTGCGGACCGGTGTCACCATGCATGGGTGAGGCCCTGGTGGCAACCCCACTCACCAGGTCCAGGTGAGGCCAACCTAGAGACCATGCAGAGGAATCATGTCCCGATGATGCCCAGGTAGGGACCAGAGTTACGAGGTCCAGGTGAGGCCAACCGGCAGGCCATGCAGTGGAACCATGTCCCGATGATGCCCAGGTAGGGACCAGAGTCACCAGGTCCAAATGAGGCCCAAATGGAGCATATTCACTAGGTTCAGGTGAGGCCCAGTTGAGGACCAGTGTCTCCAGATCTGGTAGAGGCCTAAAGGGTTACAAGAATCACCTGGTCCAGGTGACATCCAGATGGGGACCAGAATCACCAGGTCAGGGTGAGGCCCAGAGCGGTTCCTGAGTCATCATGTCCAGGTGAGGCTCAGGTGTGGAACAGAGTCACCAAGTACCAATGATGCCCAGGTGAGGACCAGAGTCACCAGGTCTGGGTGACGCACAGAAAGGATCAGAGTCACCAGGTCCAGGGGAGGTCAAGAAAGTGTCCACAGCAATCAAGTCCAGGTGGGGAACAAAGTCACTAGGACTGGGTGAGGCCCAGATGGGGACCAGATTCACCAGGTCCACATGAGACCCAGGTGGTGACCAGAGTCCCCAGGTCTGGGAGAGAACCAGGTAAGGACGAGATTTACCAGGTCCAAGAGGGCCACGCGGGGACCTGAGTCACCAGGTATGGGTGAGGCCCTGGTGGCAACCCCACTCACCAAGTCCAGGTGAGGCCAACCTTTGGCCTGTGTCACCAGATCCAGTTGAGGCCCTAGTGGGGACCGGAGTCACCAGGTAAATGTGGGTGTACAGGAACACCACAGTCACCAGGTCCAGGTGTGGTTCATGTGGGAAAGAGAGTCACCAGGTCCAGGTGAGACCCAGGTGGGGACCACAGTCACCAGGTCCAGATTGAGGCCTAGGTCGGGGGACCAGAGTCATCAGCACCAGTTGAGGCAAAAGTGTGGATAAAAGTTACCATGTCCAGGTGAGGCCCAGGTGGGAACAGAGTAACCATGTCCCATTGATGCCAGGTGGGAAAAGAGTCACAAGGTCCAGACGAGGCCAAAGTGAGGAGTAGATTCAATAGGTCCTGTTGAGGCCCTATTTAGGACCGGTGTCCCCAGCTCCGGGTGAGACCCAGAGGGGGACCACATTCACCCGGTCCTGGTGATATCCAGGTGGGGACCAGAGTCACCACGTCAGGGTGAGCCCCAGAGGAGGACGAGAATCACTAGGTCCAGGTGAGGCCCCGATGTGGAATGAGAAACTAGGTCCCATGATGCCCATATGAGGACCTTTGCCACCAGGTCCAGGCAAGGTCCTTGTGGGAACCAGTCACCTCATCCAGGTCAGGCACAGGTGGGACCACAGTCACCAGGTTCAGATGAGGCCCAGGAATATAACAGAGTATCCAGGTCCCAATGATGCAAAGGTAAGGACCAGAGTCAACAGGTCAAGGAGAGGCCCAAATATGGATCAGAGTCATTGTGTTCCAGGTGAGGCCAGATCGGGACCAGAGGAACCAGGTCCAGGAGAGCCCCATATGGGAAATAGAGCCACCAGATCCAGGTGAGGTCCAGATGGGACCACAGTCACAAGGTCCAGGTGAGGCGCAGGAGGCAACAGGATTCAACAAGTCCAGGTGAGACCCAGGTGGCGACCAGTCACCAGATCCAGGTGCGGACCAGCTAAGGACAAGATTCAGCAAGCTCATGTGAATCCCAAGGGGTGACCAGAGTCACCAGGTAGGGGTGAGGCCCAGAGGGGGAACCAGAGTAACCAGTTTAGTTTGAGGCCCAGAATGGGACCAGAGATCCCTGGTCAAACTGAGGCCCAGGTGTGGAATAGAGTATCCAGGTCCCAATGATGCCTGGGTGAGGACCAGAGTCACTAGGGCCATGCAGGCCCAGATGGCAAACAGAATCACTAGGTCCTGGCGAGGCATAGAATAACACCACAGTCAACAGTATCAGGTGAGCCCCTTGTGGGAACCAGAGCCACTCTATGGAGCTGAGTCCCAGGTCCATGTGAGGCCCACGTGAGGACCCGATTCATCAGGTCGAATTGAGGCATAGCTGGGGAAAAGAGTCACCAGGTCGGGGTGCGGTCTAGGTGTAGCAAGATTCAGAAGTTTTGAGTTAATCAATGTGGGGATGAGAGACACCAGGTCCAGGTGAGGCCAAAGTGAGGACCAGAGTCACCAGATCCAGGTGAGGTCCATGTTGGAAAGAGAGTCCCCAGGTTCAGGAGAGGTCCAGGTGGGGACCAGAGTCACCAGATCCAGGTGAAGTCCAGGTGGGGACCAGAGTCACCAGATCCAGGTGAAGCCCAGGTGGGGACCAGAGTCACTAGGTCCAGATGAGGCCCAGGTGAGGACCAGAGTTACCAGACAACTGAGGCCCCGGTGGGGATCAGAGGCAAGAGGACTACTTGAGGCCCAGGTTTGGAACACAGTAACAAGGTCCAGGCGAGTCCCCGGTGGTGACAAGAGTCACCACGTCCAGGTGAGGCCCATGTGGGGACCAGGATCACCAGGTCCAGGGAAGGCCCTTGAAAGAACCAGAGTCAACGGATCGAGGTCAGGAGCAGGTTGCAACCAGTGTCAGCAGGTCCAAGTCAGGCCAAAGTGGGGTTCACAGTCACTAGGGCACGGTGAGACCCAGAGGGGGATCAGAGTCACCTGGTCAATGTGAGGTCCAGTTGTGGAACAGTCACCGGGTCCTAATTTTGCCCAGTTGAGGACAATGGTCAACACTGCCAGGTGAGGCCCAGATGGGGACCGGAGTCCCCAAATCCAGGTGAAGCCCAGGTGGGGACCACAGTCACCAGACCCAGGGTAGTCTCGGGTGCAGACCAGAATCTCCAGGTCCAGGTGAGGTGCAGGTGGCAACCACACTCACCAGGTCCCGGTGAGGCCCTGGCGGGGACCAGAGTCACGAGGTACATGAGAAGCTAGAAACACTGCAGCCACCAGGTCCACATGATGTCCCTGTGGGAATGAGAATCACTAGTTACAGGTGAGGACCTGGTGGGGATCCCACTCACCATGTCCAGGTGAGACCCAGTTGGGAACCAGTGTCACCATGTCCAGGTGTGGCCCTGGTGAAGACCAGAGTTAATAGGTCAGGCTGGGTCACTGTTAGTGAACAGTGTAACCATATCCTGATGCTTCCCAGGTGGGTACCAGAGACACCAGGTCCTGGTGAGGCCCAGGTGGAACCAGAGACCTGAGGTCCAGGTGAGGTCCCGATGGGAACCACAGTCACCAGGTCAGGTGAGGCCATGCTTAGGATCAGAGTCACCAGTTACAGGTGAGGTCCAGGTGGAGCCAGAGTCACATGGTACAGAAGAGGCCAAAGTCAGGATCAGAGTTACCAGAATCAGGTCAGTCCCAGTGGGGAATACAGTAACCATTTCCCGAGGATGCCCAGGTAAAACCAGAGTCACCATGCCCAGATGCGGCGCAGCTGGGGAGCATGTTCACTAGGTCCCGGTGAGGCCCAGTTGGGGCCCAGAGTCACCAGGTCAAGTTGAGGCCTAGAGGGGTACCAGATTCACCTGGTCTAAGTGACATCCAGATGGGGACCAGAGTCACCATGTCAGGGTGAGGCCCAGAGGGGATCCAGAGTCAACATGTCCAGGTGAGGCTCACGTGTGGAACAGAGTATCCAGTTCATAATGGTCCACAGGTGAGGACCAGAGTCACCAGATCTGGGTGAGGCCCAGTTAGGATCAGAGTCACCAGTTCCAGGTGAGGCCAAGAAGGAGTCCACAGCAATCAGGTCCAGGTGGGGAACAAAGTCACCAGGAATGGATGACCCGAGATGGGGACCAGATTCACCAGGTCCAGGTGATTCCCATGTGGTGACCAGAGTTACGAGTTCCGGGTGAGGACCAGGTAAGGACCAGATTCACCAGGTCCAAGTGAGGCCCACGTGGGGACCTGTGTCACCAGGCATGGGTGAGGCCGAAGTGGCAACCCCACTCACCAGGTCCAGGTGAGGCGATCTTGCAGGCCATGCAGAGGAACCATGTCCCGATGATGCCCAGGTAGGGACTAGAGTTACCAGGTCCAGGTGAGGCCAACCTGCAGGCCATGCAGTGGAACCATGTCCCGATGATGCCCAGGTAGGGACCAGAGTTAACAGGTCCAGGTGAGGCCAACCTGCAGGCCATGCAGTGGAACCATGTCCCGATGATGCCGAGGTAGGGATCAGAATCACCAGGTCCAATGAGACCCAGATGGAGCATATTTACTAGGTCCAGGTGAGGTTCAGTGGAGGACCAGAGTCACCAGATCTAGTTGAGGCCTAGAGGGGTACCAGAATCACCTGGTCCAGGTGACATCCAGATGGGGACCAGAGTCCCCAGGTCAGGATGAGGCCCAGAGAGGTTCCAGAGTCATCATGTCCAGGTGAGGCTCAGGTGTGGAACAGAGTCACCAGGTACCAAAGATGCCCAGGTGAGGACCAGAGTCACCAGGTCTGGGTAATGCGCAGATAGGATCAGAGTCACCAGTTCCAGGTGAGGCCAAGAAAGAGTTCACAGCAATCAGATCCAGGTGGGGAACAAAGTCACCAGGACTGGGTGAGGCCCAGATGGGGACAAGAGTCACCAGGTCTACTTGAGGCCTAGAGGGGTACCAGATTCACCTGGTCTAGGTGACATCCTGATGGGGACCAGAGTCACGATGTCAGACTCCCCTGGACATGATGACTCTGGGCCAGGTCCTGGTGAGGCCCAGGTGGTACCAGAGACATGAGGTCCAGGTGAGGTCCCGATGGGAACCACAGTCACCAGGTCAGGTGAGGCCATGCTTAGGATCAGAGTCACCAGTTACAGGTGAGGCCCATGTGGAGCGACAGTCACCTGGTACAGAAGAGGCCAAAGTAGGGATCCCTGGGTGGCGCAGCGGTTTGGCGCCTGCCTTTGGCCCAGGGCGCGATCCTGGAGACCCGGGATCGAATCCCACATCGGGCTCCCGGTGCATGGAGCCTGCTTCTCCCTCTGCCTATGTCTCTGCATCTCTCTCTTTCTCTCTCTGTGAATATCATAAAAATAAATAAAAATTAAAAAAAAAAAAAAAAACAGAAGAGGCCAAAGTCAGGATCAGAGTTACCAGGTCAGGTCAGTCCCAGTGGGGAATAGAGTAACTATGTCCCCATGATGCCCAGGTAGAACCAGAGTCACTAGTTCCAGAAGAGGCGCAGGTTGGGAGCATTTTCACTAGGTCCCGGTGAGGCCCAGTTGAGGACCAGAGTCACCAGATCTGGTTGAGTCCTAGAGCGGTACCAGAAACACCTGGTCCTGGTGACATCCAGTAGGGGACCAGAGTCACCACGTCAGGGTGAGGCCCAGAGAGGCCTAGAGTCATCATTTCCAGGGGAGGCTCAGGTGTGGAACAGAGTCACCAGGTACCAATGATGCCCAGGTGAGGACCAGAGTCACCAGGTATGGGTGACGCGCGGATAGGATCAGAGTCACCAGGTCCAGGTGAGGCCAAGAAAGACTCCACAGCAATCAGGTCCAGGTGGGGAACAAAGACACAAGGACTGGGTGAGCCCCAGTTGGGGACCAGATTCACCAGGTCCAGGTGAGGCCCAGGTGGTGACCAGACTCCCCGGGTCTAGGAGAGGACCAGGTAAGGTCCAGATTCACCAGGACCAAGAGACCCACGTGGGGACCTGAGTCACCAGGTATGGGTGAGGCCCAGGGGGCAACCCCACTCACCAGGTCCACGTGAGGCCAGCCTGCAGGCCAGAGTCACCAGATCCAGGTGAGGCCCTAATGGGGACCGGAGTCACCAGGTAAATGTGAGTCTACAAGAACACTACAGTCACCAGGTCCAGGTGTGGTTCATGTGGGAACGAGAGTCACGAGGTCCAGGTGAGAACCTGGTGGGGACCACAGTCACCAGGTCCAGATTGAGGCCTAGGTGGGGGGACCAGAGTCATCGGGACCAGTTGAGACCAAAGTGTGGAGCAAAGTTTTCATGTCCAGGTGACGCCCAAGTGGGGAACAGAGTAACAATGTCCCATTGATGCCAGATGGGAAAAGAGTCACAAGGTCCAGATGAGGCCTAAGTGAGGAGTAGATTCACCAGGTCCTGTTCAGGCCAGGTTTAGGACCAGTGTCCCCAGCTCCGGGTGAGTCCAGAGGGGGACCAGAGTCACCTGGTTCTGGTGATATCCAGGTGGGGACCAGAGTCACCACGTCAGGGTGAGGCCCAGTGGGGGACGAGAATCACTAGGTCCAGGTGAGGCCCCGATGTGGAACTAGAAATCAGGTGCCATGATGCCCATATGAGGACCTGAGTCACCAAGTCCAAGTGAGGTCCCTGTGGGAACCAGTGAACTCCTCCAGGTGAGGCCCAGGTGGGACCAAAGTCACCAGGTCCAGGTGAGGCCCAGGTATATAAGAGATTATCCAGGTCCCAATGATGCCCAGTTAAGGACCAGAGTCAACAGGTCCAGGAGAGTCCCAAAAATGGATCAGAGTCATTGTGTTCCAGGTGACGCCAGATGGAGACCACAGGAACCAGGTCCAGGAGAGCCGCATATGGGAACCAGGCCACCAGATCCAGGAGAGGTCCAGGTGGGACCACAGTCACAAGGTCCAGGTGAGGCGCAGGTGGCAACAAGATTCACCAAGTCCAGGTGAGGCCCAGGTGGCGACCAGTCACCAGATCCAGGTGCGGACCAGCTAAGGACCAGATTCACCAGGCCCATGTGTAGCTCAAGTGGTGACCAGATTTACCAGGAAAGGGTGAGTCCCAGAGGGGGAATCAGAGTAACCAGTTTAGTTTGAGGCACAGAATGGGACCAGAGGTCCCTGGTCAAAGTGAGGCCCAGGTGTGGAATAGAGTATCCAGGTCCCAAAGATGCCTGGGTGAGGACCAGAGTCACTAGGGCCATGCAGGCCCAGATGGGGAACAGAATCACTAGGTCCTGTTGAGGCATAGAATAAGACCAGATTCAGGGATCCCTGGGTAGCCCAGCTGTTTGGCGCCTGCCTTTGGCCCAGGGCGCGATCCTGGATACCCGGGATCGAATCCCACATCGGGCTCCCGCTGCATGGAGCCTGCTTCTCCCTCTGCCTGTGTCTCTGCCTCTCTCTCTCTCTGTGACTATCATAAATAAATAAAAATTTAAAAAAATTTAAAAAAAAGACCAGATTCACCAGTATCAGGTGAGCCCATTGTGGGAACAAGAGCCACTCTACACAGCTGAGTCCCAGGTCCATGTGAGGCCCAAGGGAGGACCAGATTCATCAGGTAGAATTGAGGCATAGCTGGGGACAAGTGTCACCAGGTCTGGGTGCGGCCTAGGTGGGGAAAGATTCAGCAGTTCTGAGTTAGGTCAAAGTGGGGACGAGAGACACCAGTTCCAGGTGAGGCCAAAGTGAGGACCAGAGTCACCAGATCCAGCTGAGGTCCATGTTGGAAAGAGAGTCACGAGGTCCAGGAGAGGTGCAGGTGGGGGCCAGAGTCACCAGATCCATGTGAAGTCCAGGTGGTTACCAGAGTCACCAGATCCAGGTGAAGCCCAGGTGGGGACCAGAGTCTCTAGTTGCAGATGAGGCCCAGGTGAGGACCAGAGTTACCAGGTACCCGTGAGGCCCCGGGGGGGATCAGAGGCAACAGGTCCATGTGAGGCCGGCTTGGGGTCCATGGTCCACAGGTCTACTTGAGGCCCAGGTGTGGAACACAGTAAGCAGGTCCAAGTGAGTCCCTGGTGGTGACAAGAGTCACCACGTCCAGGTGAGCCCCAGGTGGGGACCAGGATCACCAGGTAGAGGGGAGGCCCTTGAAAGAACCAGAGTCAACCGTTCAAGGTAAGGCGCAGGTTGCAACCAGGGTCAACAGGTCCAAGTCAGGCCAAAGTGGGGTTCACAGTCACTAGGGCACAGTTACCGGGTTCCAAATTTGCCCAGTTGAGTACCATGGTCAACACGGCCAGGAGAGGTCCAGATAGGGACCGGAGTCCCCAAATCCAGGTAAGCCCAGGTTGGGACCACAGTCACGAGATCCAGGATAGTCTCAGGTGCAGACCAGAATCACAAGGTCCAGGTGAGGTGCAGGTGGCAACCACACTCACCAGGTCCCGGTGAGGCCCTGATGGGGACCAGAGTCACGAGGTACATGAGAAGCTAGAAACTCTGCAGCCACCAGGTCCCCATGATATGTCCATCTGAGAATGAGTATCACCAGTTACAGGTTACTACCAGGTTGGGCTTTGACTCACCATGTCCAGGTGAGACCCATGTGGGAACCAGTGTCACCATGTCCAGGTGTGGCCCAGGTGAAGACCAGAGTCAATAGGTCCAGCTGAGTCACTGTTAGTGAACAGTGTAACCATATCCTGATGCTACCCAGGTGGGTACCAGAGACACCAGGTCCTGGTGACGCCCAGGTGGGACCAGAGTCATGAGGTCCAGTTGAGGTCCAGTTGTGGAACACAGTCACCGGGTCCCAATTTTGCCCAGTTGAGGACCATGGTCAACAGGGCCAGGTGAGGCCCAGATGGGGACCGGAGTCCCCAAATTCAGGTGAATCCCAGGTGGGGACCACAGTCACCAGATCCACAGTAGTCTCACGTGCAGACCAGGATCATCAGGTCCAGGTGAGGTGCAGGTGGAAACCACACTCACCAGCTCCTGCTGAATAGAGTAACCATGTCCCGATGATGCCCAGGTAGAACCAGAGTCACCAGGTCCAGATGAGGCACAGGTGGGGAGCATGTTCACTAGGTCCCCGTAGGCCCAGTTGAGGACCAGAGTCCAGGTCAAGTTGAGGCCTAGAGGGGTACCAGATTCACCTGGTCTAGGTGACATCCAGATGGAGACCAGAGTCACCATGTCAGGCTGAGGCCCAGAGGGGATCCAGAGTCATCATATCCAGGTGACGCTCAGGTGTGTAACAAAGTATCCAGGTCATAATGGTCCACAGGTGAGGACCAGAGTCATCAGATCTGGGTGAGACCCAGTTAGGATCAGAGTCACCAGTTCAAGGTGAGGCCAAGAAGGAGTCCACAGCAATCAGGCCCAGGTGGGGAACTAAGTCAGCAGGACTGGGTGAGGCCCAGAGCGGGACCAGATTCACCAGGCCCAGGTGATTCCCAGGTGGTGACCAGAGTTACAAGTTCCGGGTGAGGACAAGGTAAGGACCAGATTCACCAGGTCCAAGTGAGGCCCACGTGGGACCTGTGTCACCAGGTATGGGTGAGGCAAGGTGGCAACCCCACTCACCAGGTCCAGGTGAGGGCAACCTGCAGGCCATGCAGAGGAACCTAGTCCAGATGATGCCCAGGTTGGTACTAGAGTTACCAGGTCCAGGTGAGGCCAACCTACAGGCCATGCAGTGGAACCATGTCCCGATGATGCCCAGGTAGGGACCAGAGTTACCAGGTCCAGGTGAGGCCAACCTACAGGTCATGCAGTGGAGACATGTCCCGATGATGCCCAGGAAGGGACAAGAGTAACCAGGTCCAAATGAGCCCCAGATGGAATGTATTCACTATGTCCAGGTGAGGCCCAGTTGAGGACCAGAGTCACCAGATCTGGATGAGGCCTAGAGGGGTACCAGAATCACCTGGTTCAGGTGACATCCAGATGGGGACCAGAATCACCAGGTCAGGGTGAGGCCCAGAGAGGCTCCAGAGTCATCATGTTCAGGTGAGGCTCAGGTCTGGAACACAGTGTCCAGGTCATAATGGTCCATATGTGAGGACCAGAGTGACCAGATCTGGTGACGCGCAGATAGGATCAGAGTCACCAGTTCCAGGTGAAGCCAAGAAAGAGTCCACAGCAATCAGGTCCAGGTGGGGAACACAGTCACCAGGACTGGGTGAGGCCCAGATGGGGACCAGATTCAACACATCCAGGTGAGGCCCAGGTGGTGTCCAGAGTCCCCGGGTCTGGGAGTGGACCAGGTAAGGACCAGATTCACCAGGTCCAAGAGGCCCACGTGGGGAACTGAATCACCAGGTATGGGGTGGCAACCCCACTCACCAGGTCCAGGTGAGGCCAACCTTCAGGCCAGAGTCACCAGATCCACGTGAGGCCCTAGTGGGGACCGGAGTCACCAGGTAAATGTCCGTCTACAAGAACACCACAGTCCAGGTCCAGGTGTGGTTCATGTGGGAACGAGAGTCACCAGGTCCAGGTGAGAACCAGGTGGGGACCAGAGTCACCAGGTCCAGATAGAGGCCTAGGTGGGGGGACCAGAGTCATCAGGACCAGTTGAGGTCAACGTGTGGAGCAAAGTTATCATGTCCAGGTGAGGCCCAGGTGGGGAACAGAGTAACCATGTCCCATTGATGCCAGGTGGGAAAAGAGTCACAAGGTCCCGGTGAGGCGCAGGTGGCAACAGGATTCACCAAGTCCAGGTGAGGCCCAGGTGGCGACCAGTCACCCGATCCATGTGCGGACCAGCTAAGGACCAGATTCACTAGGCCCAAGTGAAGCCCAAGGGGTGACCAGATATACCAGGTAAGGGTGAGGCCCAGAAGGGGAACCAGAGTAATCAGTTTAGTTTCAGGCCCAGAATGGGACCAGAGGTCCCTGGTCAAAGAGAGTCCCAGGTGTGGAATAGAGTATCCAGGTCCCAATGACGCCCAGGTGAGGACCAGAGTCACCAGGTCTGGGTAATGCGCAGATAGGATCAGAGTCACCAGTTCCAGGTGAGGCCAAGAAAGAGTCCACAGCAATCAGATCCAGGTGCGGAACAAAGTCACCAGGACTGGGTGAGGCCCAGATGGGGACCAGATTGACCAGGTCCAGGTGAGGCCCAGGTGGTGACCAGAGACCACGGGTCTGGGAGATGACCAGGTAAGGACCAGATTCACCAGGTCCAAGAGGCCCACGAGGGGACCTGTGTCCCCAGGTACGGGCGAGGCACAGGTGGCAACCACACTCACCAGGTCCAGGAGAGGCCATCCTTCGAGCCATGCAGAGGAACCCTGTCCCGATGATGCCCATGTAGGAACCAGAGTTACCAGGTCCAGGTGAGGCCAACCTGCAGGCCATGCAGTGGAACCATGCCCTGATGATGTCCAGGTAGGGACCAGGGTTACCAGGTCCAGGTGAGGCCAACCTGTAGGCGACGCAGTGGAACCGTGTCCCGATGATGCCCAGGTAGGGACCAGAATCACCAGGTCCAATGATGCCCAGATGGAGCATATTCACTAGGTCCAGGTGTGGTCCAGTGGAGGACCAGAGTCACCAGACCCTGTTGAGGCCTAGAGGGGTACAAGAATCACCTGGTCCAGGTGACATCCAGATGGGGACCAGAGTCACCAGGTCAGGATGAGGCCCAGAGAGGTTCCAGAGTCATCATGTCCAGGTGAGGCTCAGGTGTGGAACAGAGTCACCAGGTACCAAAGATGCCCAGGTGAGGACCAGAGTCACCAGGTCTGGGTGACGGGCAGATAGGATCAGAGTCACCTGTTCCAGGTGAGGCCAAAAAAGAGTCCACAGCAATCAGGCCCAGGTGGGGAACAAAGTCACCAGGACAGTGTGAGGCCCAGATTGGGACCAGATTCACCAGGCCCAGGTTATTCCCAGGTGGTGACCAGACATACCAGTTCCGGGTGACGACCAGGTAAGGACCAGATTCACCAGGTCCAAATGAGGCCCCCGTGGGGACCTGAGTCACCAGGTATTGGTGAGGCCAGGTGGCAAGGCACCCCAGGTCCAGGTGAGGCCAACCTGCAGGCCATGCAGAGGAACCATGTCCCGATGATACCCAGGTAAGGACGAGAGTTACAACATCCAGGTGAGGCCAACCTGCAGGCAATGCAGTGGAACCATGTCCCGATGATGCCCAGTTAGGGACTAGAGTCACCAGGTCAGGGGTAGGCCCAGAGAGGTTCCAGTGTCATCATGTCCAGGTGAGGCTCAGGTGAGGAACAGAGTCACCAGGTACCAATGATGCCCAGGTGAGGGCCAGAGTCACCAGATCTGGGTGACGCGCAGATAGGTTCAGAGTCACGAGTTCCAGGTGAGGCCAAGAAAGAGTCCACAGCAATCAGGTCCAGGTGGGGAACAAAGTCACCAGTACTGGGTGAGGCCTAGATGGGGACAAGATTCACCACATCAGGGTTAGGCCCAGAGTGGGACGAGAATCACTAGGTCCAGGTGAGGCCCCGATGTGGAAGTGAGAAACCAGGTCCCATGATGCCCATATGAGGATCTGAGTCACCAGGTCCAGGTGAGCTCCCTGTGGGAACCAGTCACCTCGTCCAGGTGAGGCTCAGGTGGGACCACAGTCACCGGTCCAGGTGAGACCCAGGTATATAACAGAGTATCCAGCTCCCAGTGATGCCCAAGTAAGGACCAGAGTCAACAGGTACAAGAGAGGCCCAAATATTGTTTAGAGTCATTGTGTTCCAAGTGAGGCCAGATGGAGACCACAGGAACCAGGTCCAGGAGAGCCCCATATGGGAATCAGAGCCACCAGATCCAGGTGAAGTCCAGGTGGGACCACAGTCACAAGGTCCAGGTGAGGCACAGGTGGCAACAGGATTCACCAAGTCCAGTTGAGGCCCAGGAGGCGACCAGTCACCAGATCCAGGTGCGGACCAGCTAAGGACCAGATTCACCAGACCCTAGTGAAGCCCAAGGGGTGACCAGAGTCACCAGGTAAGGGTGAGGCCCACAGTAGAACCAGAGTAACCAGTTTAGTTTGAGGCCCAGAATGGGAGCAGAAGTCCCTGGTCAAAGTGAGGCACAGGTGTGGAATAGAGTATCCAGGGTGAGGATCATTGGGTCCATCACTCAATGATGCCTGGGTGAGGACCAGAGGCACTAGGGCCACGCAGGCCCAGATGGGGAACAGAATCACTACGTCCTGATGAGGCATAGAATAAGACCACAGTCAGCAGTATCAGGTGTGCCCCTTGTGGGAACCAGAGCCACTTTATCCAGCTGAGTCCCAGGTACATGTGAGGCACACGTGAGGACCAGATTCATCAGGTCGAATTGAGGCATAGCTAGGGACAAGAGTCACCAGGTCTGGGTGCGGCCTAGTTGGGGCAAGATTCAGCAGTTCTGAGTTAGGACAAAGTGGGGATGAGAGACACCAAGTCCAGGTGAGGCCAAACTGAGGACCAGAGTCACCAGATCCACATGAGGTCTATGTTGGAAAGGAGTCACCAGGTCCAGGAGAGGTCCTGGGGTGGACCAGAGTCACCAGATCCAGGTGAAGTCCAGGTGGGAACCAGAGTCACTAGGTCCAGATGAGGCCCAGGTGAGGACCAGAGTTACCAGGTACACGTGAGCCCCCGGTGGGGATCAGAGGCAACATGTCCATGTGAGGCTGGCTTGGGGACCATGGTCAAGAGGTCTACTTGAGGCCCAAGTGTGGAACACAGTAAGCAGGTCCCGGTGAGGGCCCGGTGGTGACAAGAGTCACCACGTCCAGCTGAGTCCCAGGTGGGGACCAGGATCAACAGGTCCAGGGGAGGCCCTTGAAAGAACCAGAGTCAACAGTTCGAGGTCAGGCGCAGGTGGCAACCAGGGTCAGCAGGTCCAAGTCAGGCCAATTTGGGGTTCACAGTCACTAGGACATGGTGACACCCAGAGGGGGACCAGAGTCACTTGGTCCAGGTGAGGCCACTTGTGGAACACAGTCACCGGGTCCCAATTTTGCCCAGTTGAGGAAAACCCCACTCACCAGGTCCAGGTGAGGCCAACCTGCAGGCCATGCCGTGATACCATATCCCGATGATGCCCAGGTACGGACTAGAGTCACCAGGTCCAAATGAGGCCCAGATGGGGTATATTCACTAGGTTCAGGTGAAGCCCAGTTGAGGACCAGAGTCACCAGATCACCTTGAGCCCTAGAGGTGTACCAGAATCACCTGGTCCAGGTGATATCCAGATGGGGACCAGAGTCACCAGGTCAGAGTGAGTCCCAGAGAGGTTCCAGAGTCATCATGTCCCGGTGAGGCTCAGGTGTGGAACAGACTAACCAGGTATCAATGATGCCCAGGTGAGGACCAGAGTCACCAGATCTGGGTGAGGCCCAGTTAGGATCAGAGTCACCAGTTCCAGGTGAGGCCAAGAAGGCGTCCACAGCAATCAGGTCCAGGTGGGGAACAAAGTCACCAGGACTGAGTGAGGACCAGGTAAGGACCAGATTCACCAGGCCCAGGTGATTCCCAGGTGGGGACCTGTGTTACCAGGTAAGGGTGAGGCCCAGGTGACAACCCCACTCACCAGGTCCAGGTGAGGCCAACCTGCAGGCCATGCAGAGGAACCATGTCCCGATAATGCCCAGGTAGGAAACAGAGTTCCCAGGTCCAGGTGAGGCCAATATGCAGGCCATGCAGTGGAACCATGTCCCGATGATGCCCAGGTAGGGACCAGAGTCACCAGGTCCAAATGAGACCCAGATGGAGAATATTCACTAGGTCCAGTGAGGCCCAGTTGAGGACCACTGTCACCAGATCTGGTTGAGGCTTAGAGGGGTACCAGAATCACCTCGTACAGGTGACATCCAGATGGGGACCAGAGGCATCAGTTCAGGGAGAGGCCCAGAGTGTTTCCAGAGTCATCATGTCCAGGTTAGGCTCAGGCGTGGAACAGAGTCACCAGGTACCAATGATGCTCAGGTGAGGCCCAGAGTCACTAGATCTGGGTGACGCGCAGATAGGATCAGAGTCACCAGTTCCAGGTGAGGCCAAGAAAGAGTCCACAGCAATGAGGTCCAGGTGGGGAACAAAGTCACCAGGACTGGGTGAGGCCCAGATGGGGACCAGATTCAC
Organism: Canis aureus; assembly: GCF_053574225.1. Lineage (NCBI taxonomy): Eukaryota > Metazoa > Chordata > Mammalia > Carnivora > Canidae > Canis > Canis aureus. Next base: position 55,903,968 of record NC_135632.1, on the reverse strand, counting down.
CAGGTCCAGGTGAGGCCCAGGTCGTGACCAGAGTCCCCGGGTCTGGGAGAGGACCAGGTAAGGACCAGATTCACCAGGTCCAAGAGACCAAAGTGAGGACATGAATCACCAGGTGTGGGTGAGGCCCAGGTGGCAACCCCACTCACCAGGTCCAACGAGGCCAACCTGCAGGCCAGAGTCACCAGATGCAGGTGAGTCCCTTGTGGGTACCGGACTCCCCAGGTAAATGTGAGTCTACAAGAACACCACAGTCACCAGGTCCAGGTGTGATTCATTTGGGAACGAGAGTCACCAGGTCCAGGTGAGTCCCAGGTGGGGACCACAGTCACCAGGTCCTGATTGAGGCCTAGGTGGGGGGACGAGAGTCATCAGGACCAGATGAGGCCAAAGTGCGGAGCAAAGTTATCATGTCCAGGTGAGGCCCAGGTGGGGAACAGAGTAACCATGTCCCATTGATGCCAGGTGGGAAAAGAGTCACAAGTTCCAGACGAGGCCTAAGTGAGGAGTAGATTCACCAGGTCCTGATGAGGCCCAGTTGAGGACCAGTGTCCACAGCTCTGGGTGAGTCCCAGAGGGGGACCACAGTCACCAGGTTCTGGTGATATCCAGGTTGGGACCAGAGTCACCATGTCAGGGTCAGGGCCAGAGGGGGACCAGAATCACTATGTCCACTTGAGGCCCCGATGTGGAACTGAGAAACCAGGTCCCATGATGCCCATATGAGGACTTGAGTCACGAGGTCCAGGTGATGTCCCTGTGGGAACCAGTCACCTCGTCCCGGTGAGGTCCAGGTGGGACCACAGTCACCACGTCCAGGTGAGGACCAGGTATATAAGAGTGTACCCAGGTCCCAATGATGCCCATGTAAGTACCAGAGTCAACAGGTCCAGGAGAGGCCCAAATATGAAACAGAGTCATTGTGTTCCAGGTGAGGCCTGATGGAGACCACAGGAACCAGGTCCAGGAAAGCCCCATATGGGAACCAGAGCAAACAGATCCAGGTGAAGTCCAGGTTGGACCACTGTCACAAGGTCCAGGTCAGGCGCAGGTGACAACAGGATTCACCAAGTTCAGGTGAGGCCCAGGTGGCGACCACTCACCATAAAGAAGTGAGGACAAACTAAGGACCAGATTCAGCAGGCCCAAATAATACCCAAGGGGTGTCAAGAGTCACCAGGTAAGGTTGAGGCCAATAGGGTGACCAGAGTAACCAGTTTAATTTGAGGCCCAGAGTGCGACCAGAGGTCCCTGGTGAGAGTGAGGCCCAGGTGTCGAATAGAGTATCCAGGTCCCAATGATGCCTGGGTGAGGACCAGAGTCACTAGGGCCATGCAGGCCCAGATGGGGAACAGAATCACTAGGTCCTGGTGAGGCATAGAATAAGACCACAGTCACCAGTATCAGGTGAGCCCCTTGTGGGTAACAGAGCCACTCTATCCAGCTGAGTCCCAGGTCCATGAGAGGCCCACGTGAGGACCAGATTCATCAGGTCGAATTGAGGCATAGCTGGGGACAAGAGTCACCAGATCTGGTTGCGGCCTAGTTGGGGCAAGATTCAGCAGTTCTGAGTTAGGTCAAAGTGTGGACGAGAGACACCAGGTCCAGGTGAGGCCAAACTGAGGACCAGAGTCACCAGATCCAGGTGAGGTCCATGTTGGAAAGAGAGTCACCAGGTCCAGGAGAGGTCCAGGTGGGGACAAGAGTCACCAGATCCAGGTGAAGCCCAGGTGGGGACCAGAGTCACTAGGTCCAGATGACGCCCAGGTGAGGACCAGAGTTCCCAGGTACACGTGAGGCCCCGGTGGGGATCAGAGGCAACAGGTCCATGTGAGGCCGGCTTCGGTACCATGGTCAACAGGTCTACTTGAGGCCCAAGTGTGGAACACAGTAACCAGGTCCAGGTGAGTCCCAGGTTGTGACAAGAGTCACCACGTCCAGGTGAGGCCCAGGTGGGGACCAGGATCACCAGGTACAGGGGAGGCCCTTGAAAGGACCAGAGTCAACAGTTCGAGGTCAGGCGCAGGTGGCATCCAGGGTCAGCAGGTCCAAAGCAGGCCAAAGTGGGGTTCACAGTCACTAGGGCACGGTGAGACCCAGAGGGGTACCAGAGTCACCTGGTCTAGGTGACGTCCAGTTGTGGAACACAGTCACCGGGTCCCAATTTTCCCCAGTTGAGGACCATGGTCAACAGGGCCAGGTGAGGCCCAGATGGGGACTGGAGTCCCCATATCCAGGTGAAGCCCAGGTGGGGACCACAGTCAGCATATCCAGGGTAGTCTCAGGTGCAGACCATAATCACCAGTTCCAAGTGAGGTGCAGGTGGCAACGACATTCCCCAGGACCCAGTGAGGCCCTGGCAGGGACCAGAGTCACGAGGTACATGAGAAGCTAGAAACACTGCAGCCACCAGGTCCACAAGATGTCCATGTGGGCCGGAGAATCAGCAGTTACACGTGAGGAACAGGTGGGGATCCGACTCACCATGTCAAGTTGAGACCCAGGTGGGATCCAGTGTCACCACGTCCAGGTGTGGCCCAGGTGAAGACCAGAGTTAATAGTTCCGGGTGGGTCACTGATAGTGAACAGTGTAACCATAACCTGATGCTACCCAGGTGGGTACCAGATACACCAGGTCCTGGTGAGGCCCAGGTGGGACCAGAGACATGAGGTCCAGGTAAGATCCCGATGGGAACCACAGTCACCAGGTCAGGTGAGGCCATGCTTAGGATCAGAGTTACCAGTTACAAGTGAGGCCCCGGTGGAGCCAGAGTGACCTGGTACAGAAGAGGCCAAAGTCAGGACCAGAGTTACTAGGATCAGGTCAGTCCCATTGGGGAATAGAGTAACCATGTCCCGATGATGCCCAGGTAGAACCCGAGTCACCACGTTCAGATGAGGCGCAGGTGTGGAGCATGTTCACTAGGTCCAGGTGAGGCCCAGTTGAGGACCAGAGTCACCAGGTCTGGTTGAGGCCGACAGGGGTCCCATATTCACCTGTTCTAGGTGACATCCAGATGGGGACCAGAGTCACCATGTCAGAGTGAAGCCCAGAGTGGATGCAGAGTCATCATGTCCAGGTGAGGCTCAGGTGTGGAACAGAGTATCCAGGTCTTAGTGGTCCACAGGTAAGGACCAGAGTCACCAGATCTGGGTGAGGCCCAGTTAGGATCAGAGTCACCAGTTCCAGGTGAGGCCCAAAAGGAGTCCACATCAATCAGGTCCAGGTGGGGAACAAAGTCACCAGGACTGGGTCAGGCCCAGATGGCGACCAGATTATCCAGGTCCAGGGGATTCCCAGGTGGTGACCAGAATTACCATATTCACCAGGTCCAGGAGGCCCACGTGGGGACCTGAGTCACCAGGTATGGCTGACGCCCAGGTGGCAACCCCACTCACCAGGTCCAGGTGAGGCCAACCTGCAGGCCAGAGTCACCTGATCCAGGTGAGGCCCTAGTGGGGACCGGAGTCACCAGGTAAATGTGAGTCTACAAGACACCACAGTCACCAGGTCCAGATTGAGGCCTAGGTCGGGGGACCAGAGTCATCAGGACCATGTGAGGCCAAAGTGTGGAGCAAAATTATCATGTCCAGGTGAGGCCCAGGTGGGGAACAGAGTAACCATGTCCCTTTGATGCCAGGTGGGAAAAGAGTCACAAGTTCCAGACGAGGCCTATGTGAAGAGTAGATTCATCAGGTCCTGTTGAGGCCCAGTTGAGGACCAGTGTCCACAGCTCCGGAGAGTCTCAGAGGGGGACCAGAGTCACCCGGTTCTGGTGATATCCAGGTGGGGACCAGAGTCACCACGTCAGGATGAGGCCCAGAGGGTGACGAGAATCACTAGCTCCAGGTGAGGCCCGATGTGGAACTGAGAAACCAGGTACCATGATGCCCATATGAGGACCTGAGTCACCAGGTCCATGTGAGGTCTCTGTGGGAACCAGTCACCTTGTCCAGGTGAGGCCCAGGTAGGACCACAGTCACCAGGTCCAGGTGAGGCCCAGGTATATAAGAGAGTATCGAGGTCCCAATGATGCCCAGGTAAGGACCAGAGTCAACAGGTCCAGGAGAGGCCCAAATACGGATCAGCGTCATTGTGTTCCAGGTGAGGTCAGATGGAGACCACAGGAACCAGGTCCAGGAGAGCCCCATATGGGAACCAGAGCCACGAGATCCAGGTGAGGTCCAGGTGGGACCACAGTCACAAGGTCCAGGTGAGGCGCAGGTGGCAACAGGATTCAACAAGTCCAGGTGATGCCTAGGTGGCGAACAGTCACCACATCCAGGCGCAGACCAGCTAAGGACCAGATTCACCAGGCCGAAGTGAAGCCCAAAGGGTGACCAGAGTCACCAGGTAAGGGTGAGCCCCAGAGGGGGAACCAGAGTAACCTGTTTAGTTTGAGGCTCAGAATTGGACCAGAGGTCCCTGTTCAAAGTGAGGCCCAGGTGTGTAATAGCGTATCCAGGGTGAGGATCATTGGGTCCATCACCCAATGATGCCTGGGTGAGGACCAGAGTCACTGGGGCCATGCAGGCCCAGATGGGGAACAGAATCACTAGGTCCTGGTGAGGCATACAATAAGACCACAGTCAGCAGTATCAGCTGAGCCCCTTGCGGGAACCAGAGCCACTCTACAGCTGAGTCCCAGGTCCAGGTGAGGCTCCCGTGAGGACCAGATTCATTAGGTCGAATTGAGGCATAGCTGGGGACAAAAGTCACCAGGTCTGGGTGCTGCCTAAGTTGGGCTAGATTCAGCAGTTCTGAGTTAGGTCAAAGTGGGGTCGAGAGACGCCAGTTCCAGGTGAGGCCAAACTGAGTACCAGAGTCACCAGATCCATGTGAGGTCCATGTTTGAAAGAAAGTCACCAGGTCCGGGAGAGGTCCAGGTGGGGACCAGAGTCACCAGTTCCATGTGAGGCCAAGAAGGAGTCCACAGAAATCAGGTCCAGGTGGGGAACAAAGTCACCAGGACTAGGTGAGGCCTAGATGGGGACCAGATACACAAGATCCAGGTGATATCCAGGTGGTGACCAGACTACCAGTTCCGGGTGAGGACCAGGTAAGGACAAGATTCACCAGGTCCAAGTGAGGCCCACGTGGGGACCTGTGTCACCAGGCATAGGTGAGGCTCAGGTGGCACCCCCACTGACCAGGTCCAGGTGAGGCCAACCTGCAGGCCGTGCAGAGGAACCATGTCCCGATGATGACCATGTAGGGACCAGACTTACCAGGTCCAAGTGAGGTCAACCTGCAGGCCATGCAGTGGAACCATGTCCCGATGATGCCCATGTAGGGACCAGAGTCACCAGGTCCAAAAGAGGCCCAGATGGTGCATATTCACTAGGTCCAAGTGAGGCCCAGTTGAGGACCAGAGTCACCAGATCTGGTTGAGGCCTAGAAGGGTACCAGAATCACCTGGTACAGGTGACATCCAGATGGGGACCACAGTCACCAGGTCAGGGTTGTCCCAGAGAGGTTCCAGAGTCATCATGTCCAGGCGAGGCTCAGGTGTGGAACAGAGTCACCAGGTCCCAATGATGCTCAGGTGAGGACCAGAGTCACCAGGTCTGGGTGACGCGCAGATAGGATCAGAGTCACCAGATCTTGTTGAGGCCTAGAGGGGTAACAGATTCACCAGGTCCAGGTGAGGCACAGGTGGTGACCAGAGTCCCCGTTCTGGGAAAGGACCAGGTAAGGACCAGATTCACTAGGTCCAAGAGGCCCACGTGGACCTGAGTCACCAGGTATGGGTGAGGCCCAGGTGGCAATAACACTCACCAGGTCCAGGTGAGGCCAACCTGCAGGCCATGCAGAGGAACCATGTCCCGGTGATGCTCAGGTAGGGAGCAGATTTACCAGGTCCAGTTGAGGCCAATCTGCAGGCGATGCAGTGGAACCATATCCCGATGATGCCCAGGTAGGGACCAGAGTCACCAGGTCCATATAAGGCCCAGAGGGAGCATATTCACTAGGTCCAGGTGAGGCCCAGTTGAGGACCAGTTTCACCATATCTACTTGAGTCTTAGAAGGGTACCAGAATCACCTGGTCCAGGTGATATCCAGATGGGGACGAGAGTCACCAGGTCAGGGGGAGGCCCAGAGTGGTTCCAGAGTCATCGGGTCCAGGTGAGGCTCAGGTGTGGAAGAGAGTCACCAGGTACCAAAGATGCCCAGGTGAGGACCAGAGTCACCAGACCTGGGTGAGGCGCAGATAGGATCAGAGTCACCAGTTGCAGGTGAGGCCAAGAAAGAGTTCACAGCAATCAGGTCCAGGTGGGGAACAAAGTCACCAGACCAGGGTGAGACCCAGATGGGGACCAGATTCACCATGTCCAGGTGAGGCCCAGGTGGGGATAGAGTCCCCGGGTCTCGGAAAGGACCAGGTAATGACCAGATTCACCAGGTCCAAGAGGCTCACGTGGGGGCCTGAGTCACCAGCTATGTGTGAGGCCTAGGTGGCAAACCCTCTCACCAGGTCTAGGTGAGGCCAACTGGCGGGCCAGAGTCACCAGATCCAGGTGAGGCCCTAGTGGGGACTGGAGTCACCAGGTACATGTGAGTATACAAGAACACCACAGTCACCAGGTCCAGGTGTGGTTCATCTGGTGAAGTGAAGCCCAAAGGGTGACCAGAGTTACCAGGTAAGGGTGAGGCCCAAAGGGGAACCAGTAACTAGTTTAGTTTGAGTCCCAGAATGGGACGAGAGGTCCATAGTCAATGTGAGGCACAGGTGTGGAATAGAGTATCCAGGTCCTAATGATTCCTGGGTGAGGACCAGAGTCACTACGGCCATGCAGGCCCAGATGGGAACAGAATCGCTAGGACCAGGTGAGGCATAGAATAAGACCACAGTCAGCTATATCAGGTGAGACACTTGTGGGAACCAAGCCACTCTATCAAGCTGAGTCCCAGGTCCATGTGAGGCCCACGTGAAGAGCAGATTCATCAGGTCGAAATGAGGCATAGCTGGGGACAAGAGTCACCAAGTCTGGGTGCGGCCGAGGTGGGGCAAGATTCAGCAGTTATGAGTTAGGTCAAAGTGGGGACGAGAGATGCCAGATCCAGATGAGGCCAAACTGAGGACCAGAGTCACCAGATGCAGGTCAGGTCCAGGTGTGGACCAGAGTCAGAAGATCCAGGTGAAGTCCAGGTGGGGACCAGAGTCACCAGATCCAGGTGAAGCCCAGGTAGGGACCAGAGTCGCTAGGTCCAGATGAGACCCAGATGAGGACCAGAGTTACCAGGTACACGTGAAGCCCCGGTGGGGATCAGAGGCAACATGTCCATGTGAGGCTGGCTTGGGGACCATGGTCAACAGGTCTACTAGAGGCCCAGGTGTGGAACACTGTAAGCAGGTCCAGGTGAGTTCCCGGTGGTGACAAGAGTCACCAGGTCCAGGTCAGGCCATGTGGGCACCAGGATCACCACGTCCAGGGGAGGCCCTTGAAAGAAACAGAGTCAACAGTTCGAGGTCAGGCGCAGGTGGCAACCATGGTCAGGAGGTCCAAGTCAGGCCAAAGTGGGGTTCACAGTCACTAGGGCACGGTGACACCCAGAGGGGGACCAGAGTCACCTGGTCCAGGTGAGGTCCAGTTGTGGATCACAGTCACCGGGTCCCAATTTTGCCCAGTTGAGGACCATGGTCAACAGGGCCAGGTGAGGCTCAGATGGGAACGAGAGCCCAAAATCAAGGTGAAGCCAAGGTGGGGACCACAGTCACCAGATCCAGGGTAGTCTCAGGCGCAGACCAGAATCACCAGGTCCAGGTGAGGTGCAGGTGGCAACCACACACAACAGGTACCGGTGAGGCCCTGGTGGGGACCAGAGTCACGAGGTACATGAGAAGCTAGAAACACTGCAGCCACCAGATCCACATGATGTCCATGTGGGAACGAGAATCACCAGTTACAGGTGAGGATCAGGCAGGGATCTGAATCACATGTCCACGTGAGACCCAAGAGGGAACCAGTGTCACCATGTCCAGGTGTGGCCCAGGTGAAGACCAGAGTTAATAGGTCCGGCTGGGTCACTGTTAGTGAAGAGTGTAACCATATCCTGATGCTACCCACGTGGGTACCAGAGACACCAGGTCCTGGTGAGGCCCAGGTGGGACCAGAGACATGAGGTCCAGGTGAGGTCCCGATGGGAACCACAGACACCAGGTCAGGTGAGGCCATGCTTAGGATCAGAGTCACCAGTTACAGGTGAGGCCCAGGTGGAGCCAGAGTCACCAAGTAGAGAAGACGCCAAAGTCAGGACCAGAGTTACCAGGATCAGGAGAGTCCCAGTGGAGAATAGAGTAACCATGTCCCGATGATGCCCAGCTAGAACCCGAGTCACCAAGTACAGATGAGGCGCAGGTGGGGAGTATATTCACTAGGTCCCCTTGAGGCCCAGTTGAGGACCAGATTCCCCCAGTCTAGTTGAGGCCTAGAGGGGTACCAGATTCACCTGGTCTAGGTGACATCCAGATGGGGACCAGAGTCACCAGGACAGGGTGAGGCCCAGAGGGGATCCAGAGTCATCATGTCCAGGTGAGGCTCAGGTGTGGAACAAAGTATCCAGGTCGTATTGGTCCACAGGTGAGGACAAGAATCAACAGATCTGGGTGAGGTCCAGTTAGGATCAGAGTCAGCAGTTCCAGGTGAGGACAAGAAGGAGTCCACAGCAATCAGGTCCAGGTTGGGAACAAAGTCACCAAGACTAGGTGAGGCCCAGATGGGGACCAGATTCACCAGGTCCAGGTGATCCTCAGGTGGTGACCAGAGTTACCAGTTCCAAGTGAAGACCAGGTAAGGACCAGATTCACCAGGTCCAAGTTAGGGCCACGTGGGGACTTGTGTCTCCATGTATGGGTGAGGCCCAGGTGTAAATCCCACTCACCAGGTCCAGGTGAGGCCAACGTGCAGGCCATGCAGTGGAACCATGTACCGATGATGCCCACGTAGGGACAAGACTTACCAGGTCCAGGTGAGGCCAACCTGCAGGCCATGCTTGGAACCATGTCCCGATGATGCCCAGGTAGGGAACAGAGTTACCAGGTCCAGGTGAGGCCAATATGCAAGCCATGCAGTGGAACCATGTCCCGATGATGCCCAGGTAGGGAACAGAGTTACCAGGTCCAGGTGAGGCCAATATGCAGGCCATGCAGTGGAACAATGTCCCGATGATGCCCAGGTAGGGAACAGAGTCACCAGGTCCAAATGAGGCCCAGATGGAGCATATTCACTAGGTCCAGTGAGGCCCAGTTGAGGACCACTGTCACCATATCTGGTTGAGGCTTAGAGGGGTACCAGAATCACCTCGTACAGGTGACATCCAGGTAGGGATCAGAGGCATCAGGTCAGGGAGAGGTCCAGAGTGGTTCCAGAGTCATCATGTCCAGGTTAGGCTCAGGCGTGGAACAGAGTCACCAGGTACCAATGATGCCCAGGTGAGGCCCAGAGTCACCAGATCTGGGTGACGCGAAGATAGGATCAGAGTCACCAGTTCCAGGTGAGGCCAAGAAAGAGTCCACAGCAATCAGGTCCAGGTGGGGAACAAAGTCACCAGGACTGGGTGAGGTACAGATGGGGACCAGATTCACCAGGTCCAGGTGAGGCCCAGGTGGTGACCAGAGTCCCCGGGTCTGGGACAGGACCAGGTAAGGACCAGATTCACCAGGTCCAAGAGGCCCACGAGGGGAATTGAGTCACCAGCTATGTGTGAGGCCCAGGTGGCAACCCTACTCACAAGTTCAAGGTGAGGCCAACCTGCAGGCCATGCTGAGGAACCATGTCCCGATGATGCCCAGGTTGGGACCAGAGTTACCAGGTTCATGTGAGGCCAACCTGCAGGCCATGCAGTGGAACCATGTCCCGATGATGCCCAGGTAGGTACCAGAGACACCAGGTCCAAAGTAGCCCCAGATGGAGCATATTCACTAGGTCAGGTGAGGCCCAGTTGAGGACCAGAGGCACCAGAACTGGTTGAGGCCTAGAGGGGTACTAGAATCACCTGGTCCAGTGACATCCAGATGGGGATCAGAGTCACCAGGTCAGGGTGAGTCCCAGCCAGGTTCCAGAGTCATCATGTCCAGGTGAGGCTCAGGTTCGAACAGAGTCACCAGGTACCAATGATGCCCAGGTTAGGACCAGAGTCACCAGGTCTGAGTGACGCGCAGATAGGATCAGAGTCACCAGATCCAGGTAAGGCCCTAGTCGGGACCGGAGACACCAGGTAAATGTGAGACTACAAGAACACCACAGTAATCAGGTCCAGGTGTGTTTCATGTGGGAATGAGAGTCACAGGTCCAGGTGAGACCCAGGTGGGGACCACAGTCACCAGGTCCAGATTGAGGTCTAGATGGGGGGACCAGAATCATCAGGATCAGTTGAGGCCAAAGTGTGGAGCAAAGTTATCATGTCCAGGTGAGGCCCAGGTGGGGAACAGAGTAACCATGTCCAATTGATGCCAGGTGGGAAAAGAGACAGAAGGTCTAGAAGAGGCCTAAGTGAGGAGTAGATTCACCAGCTCCTGTTGAGGCCCAGTTGAGTGCCAGTGTCCCCAGCTCCGGGTGAGTCCCAGAGGGGGACCAGAGTTACCCGGTTCTGGTGATATGCAGGTGGGGACCAGAGTCACCACGTCAGAGTGAGGCCCAGAGTGGGACGAGAATCACTAGGTCCAGGGAAGTTCCCGATGTGGAACTGAGAAAAAAGGTCCCATAATGCCCATATGAGGATCTGAGTCACCAGGTCCAGGTCAGGTCCCTGTGGGAACCAGTCACCTCATCCAGGTGAGGCCCAGGTGGGACCACAGTCACCAGGTCCAGGAGAGGCCCAGGTATATAAGAGTGTACCCAGGTCCCAATGATGCCCATGTAAGTACCAGAGTCAACAGGTCCAGGAGAGGCCCAAAAATGAAACAGAGTCATTGTGTTCCAGGTGAGGCCAGATGGAGACCACAGGAACCAGGTCCAGGAGAGCCCCATATGGGAACCAGAGCCACCAGATCCAGGTGAGGTCCAGGTGGGACCACAGTCACAAGGTCCCGGTGACGCGCAGGTGGCAACAGGATTCACCAAGTCCAGGAGAGGCCCAGGAGGCGACCAGTCACCAGATCCAGGTTCGGACCATCTAAGGACCAGATTCACCAGGCCCAAGTGAAGCCCAAGGGGTGACCAGAGTCACCAGGTAAGGGTGAGACCCAGAGTGGTAACCAGAGTAACCAGTTTAGTTTGAGGCCCAGAATGGGACCAGAGGTGCCTGGTCAAAGTGAGGCCCAGGTGTTGAATAGAGTATCCAGGTCCCAATGATGGCTGAGTGAGGACCAGAGTCACTAGGCCCATGCAGGCCCTGACGGGGAACAGAATCACTAGGTCCTCGTTCGGCATAGAATAAGACCACAGTCAGCAGTATCCGGTGAGCCCCTTGTGGGAACCAGAGCCACTCTATCCAGCTGAGTCCCAGGTCCATGGGAGGCCCACGTGAGTAACTTATTCATCAGGTCGAAATGAGACATAGCTGGGGACAAGAGTCACCAGGACTGGGTGCGGCCTAGGTGGGGCAAGATTCAGCAGTTCTGAGTTAGGACAAAGTGGGGACGAGAGACACCAGGTCCAGGTGTGGCCAAACTGAGGACCAGAGTCACCATATCCAGTTGAGGTCCATGTTGGAAAGAGAGTCACCAGGTCCAGGAGAGGTCCAGGTGTGACTAGAGTCACCACATCCAGGTGAAGCCCAGGTGGGGATCAGAGTCACTAGGTCCAGATGAGGCCCAGGCGAGGACCAGAGTTATCAGGTACACGTGAGGACCCGGTGGGGATCAGAGGCCACAGGTCCATGTGAGGCCGGCTTGGGGACCATGGTCAACAGATCTACTTGAGCCCCAGGTGTGGAACACAGTAAGCAGGTACAGGTGGGTCCCCAGTGGTGACAAGTGTGACCACGTCCAGGTTAGGCCCAGGTGGGGACCAGGATCATCAGGTCCCGGGGAGGCCCTTGAAAGAACCAGAGTCAACAGTTCGAGGTCAGGCGCAGGTGGCAACCAGGGTCAGGAGGTCCAAGTCAGGCCAAAGTGGGGTTCACAGTCACTAGGGCACGGTGAGACCCAGAGGGGGACCAGAGTCACCTGGTCCAGGTGAGGCCCAGTTGAGGACCAGTTTCACCATATCTGGTTCGGCTTAGAAGGGTACCAGAATCACCTGATCGCGGTGATATCCAGATGGGGACCAGAGTCCCCAGGTCAGGGTGAGGCCCAGAGTGGTTCCAGAGTCATCTGGTCAAGGTGAGGCTCAGGTGTGGAACAGAATCTCCAGGTACCAATGATGCCCAGGTGAGTTCCAGAGTCAAGAGATCTGGGTTACACGCAGATAGGATCAGAGTCACCAGTTCCAGGTGACTGAGAAGAAGAAGAAGGCGTCTACTAAATCAGGTCCAGGTGGTGAAGAAAGTCACCAGGACTTGGTGAGGCCCAGATTTGGACCAGATTCACCAGCTCCAGGTTATTCCCAGGTGGTGACCAGAGTCCTCGGGGCTGGGAGAGGACCAGCTAAGGACCAGATTCAACAGGTCCAAATGAGGCCCACGTGGGGACCTGAGTCACCAGCTATGTGTGAGGCCCAGGTGGCAACCCCACTCCCCAGGTACAGGTGAGGCCAACCAGCAGGCTAGAGTCACCAGATGCAGGTGAGGTCCAGGAGGGGACCAGAGTCACCAAATCCAGGTGAGGTCCATGTTCAAAGAGAGTCACCAGGTCCAGGAAAGGTCCAGGTGGGGACCAGAGTCACCAGATCCAGGTGAAGCCCAGGTGGGGATCAGAGTCACTAGGTCCAGATGAGGTCAAGGTTGGGACAAGAGATACCAGGTACAAGGGAGGCCCCGGTGGGTAGCAGTGGCAACAGGTCCATGTGAGGCCGGCCTGGGGACCATGGTCAACAGGTCTACTTGAGGCCCAGGTGTGGAACACAGTAAGCAGGTCCAGGTGAGTCCCCGGAGGTGACAAGTGTCACCACGTCCAGGTGAGGCCCAGGTGGGGACCAGGATCACCAGGTCCAGGGGAGGCCATTGAAAGAACCAGAGTCAACAGTTCGAGGTCAGTCGCAGGTGGCAACCAGGGTCAGCAAGTCCAAGTCAGGCCAAAGTGGGGTTCACAGTCACTAGGGCACGGTGAGACCCAGAGGGGGACCAGAGTCACCTGGTCCAGGTGAGGTCCAGTTGTGGAACACAGTCACCGGGTCCCAATTTTGTCCAGTTGAGGACCATGGTCAACAGGGCCAGGTGAGGCCCAGATGCGGATTGGAGTCCACAAATCCAGGTGAAGACCAGGTGGGGACCACAGTCAACAGATCCAGGATAGTCTCATGTGCAGACCACATTCACCAGGTCCAGGTGAGTTGCAGGTGGCAACCACACTCACCAGATCCCGGTGAGGCCCTGGTGCAGACCAGAGTCACGAGGTACATGAGAAGCTAGAAACAATGCAGCCACCAGTTCCACGTGATGTCCACGTGGGAACGAGAATCTCCAGTTACACGTGAGGACCTGGTGGGGATCCGACTCACCATGTCCAGGTGAGACCCAGGTGGGAACCAGTGTCACCATGTCCAGGTGTGGCCCAGGTGAAGACCAGAGTTAATAGGTCCAGCTGGGTCACTGTTAGTGAACAGTGTAACCATATACTGATGCTACCCCGGTGGGTACCAGATACACCAGGTACTGGTGAGGCCCAGGTGGAACCAGAGACATGAGGTCCAGGTAGGTCCCGATGGGAACCACAGTCGCCAGGTCAGGTGAGGCCATGCTTAGGATCAGAGTAACCAGTTACAGGTGAGGTCCAGGAGGAGCCAGAGTCACCTGGTACAGAAGAGGCCAAAGTCAGGACATGAGTTACCAGGATCAGTTCAGTCCCAGTGGTGAATAGAGTAACCATTTCCTGATGATGCCCTGGTAAAACCAGAGTCACCAGGTCCAGATGAGGCGCAGGTGGGGAGTATGTTCACTATGTCCCAGTGAGGCGCAGATGAGGACTAGAGTCACCAGGTCAAGTTGAAGCCTAGAAGGGTACCAGATTCACCTGGTCTAGGTGACATCCAGATGGGGACCAGAGTCACCATGTCAGGCTGAGGCCCAGAGGGGATCCAGAGTCATCAAGTCCAGGTGAGGCTCAGGTGTGGAACAGAGTATCCAGGTCATAAAATCCACAGGTGAGTACCAGAGTCAGCAGATCTGGGTGAGGTCCAGTTAGGATCAGAGTCACCAGTTCCAGGTGAGGCCAAGAAGGAGTCCACAGTAATCAGGTCCAGGTTGGGAACAAAGTCACCAAGACTGGGTGAGGCCCAGATGGGGACCAGAATCACCAGGTCCAGGTGATTCCCAGGTGGTGACCAGAGTTACCAGTTCCAGGTGAGCAACAGGTAAGGACCAGATTCACCAGGTCCAAGTGAGGCCCACGTGGGGACTTTTGTCTCCAGGTATGGGTGAGGCCCAGGTGGAAATCCCAATCACCAGGTCCAGGTGAGGCAACGTGCAGGCCATGCAGAGGAATCATGTCCCAATGATGCCCCCGTAGGGACCAGACTTAACTGGTCCAGGTGAGGGCAACCTTTGGGACCTGCTGAGGAAACGTGTCCCGATGATGCCCATTAGGGACCAGAGACACCAGGTCCAAATGAGGCCCAGATCGAGCATATTCACTAGGTCCAGGTGAGGCCCAGTTGAGGACCAGAATCACCAGGTCTGGTTGAGCCCTAGAGGGATACCAGAATCACCTGGTCCAGGTGACATCCAGATGGGGACCAGAGTCACCAGGTCAGAGTGAGGCCCAGAGAGGTTCAAGAGTCATCATGTTCAGGAGAGGCTCAGGTGTGGAACAGAGTCACCACGTACCAAGGATGCCCAGGTGAGGACCAGAGTCACCAGGTCTGGGTGACGCCCAGATAGGATCAGAGTCACTAGGTCCAGGTGAGGCCAAGAAAAGTCCACAGCAATCAGGTCCAGGTGGGGAACAAAGTCACCAGGACTGGGTGTGGCCCAGGTGGGGACCAGATTCACCAGGTCCAGGTGAGGCCCAGGTGGTAACCAGAGTCCCCGGGTATGGGAGAGGACCAGGTAAGGACCAGATTCACCACGTCCAAGAGTTCCACGTGGGGACCTGAGTCACCAGGTATGGGTGAGGCCCAGGTGGCAACCCCACTCACCAGGTCCAGGTGAGGCCAACCAGCAGGCCAGAGTTACCAAATCCAGGAGAGGCCCTAGTGAGGACCAGAGTCACCAGGTAAAAGTGAGTCTACAAGAACACCACAGTCACCAGGTCCAGGTGTGATTCATGTGGGAACGAGAGTCACCAGGTCCAGGTAGGCCAAACTGAGGACCAGAGTCACCAGATCCAGGTGATGTCCATGTTGGAAAGGAGTCACCAGGTCCAGGAGAGGTCCAGGTGGGGACCAGAGTCACCAGATCCAGGTGAAGTCCAGGTGGGGACCAGAGTCACCAGATCCAGGTGAAGCCCAGGTGGGGACCAGAGTCACTAAGTCCAGATGAGGTCAAGGTGGGGACCAGAGATACCAGGTACAAGTGAGGCCCCGGTGGGGAGCAGTGTCAACAGGTCCATGTGAGGCCGTCCTGGGGAACATGGTCAACAGGTCTACTTGAGGCCCAGGTGTGGAACACAGTAAGCAGGTCCAGGAGAGTCCCCGATTCTGACAATGTCACCACGTCCAAGTGAGACCCAGCTGGGGAACAGGATGACCAGGTCGAGGGGAGGCCTTTGAAAAACCAGAGTCTACAGTTTGAGGTCAGGCGCAGGAGGCAACCAGTATCAGCAGGACCAAGACAGGCCATAGAGGGGGTTCACAGTCACTAGGGAACCGTGAGACCCAGAGGGGGACCAGAGTCACCTGGTCCAGGTGAGGTCCAGTTGTGGAACACAGTCACCGGGTTCCAATTTTGCCCAGTTGAGGACCATGGTCAACAGGGCCAGGTGAAGCCCAGATGGAGACCGGAGTCCCCAAATCCAAGTGAAGCTCAGGTGGGGACCAGAGTCACCAGATCCTGGGTAGTCTCAGGTGTAGACCAGAATCACCAGGTCCAGGTGAGGTGCAGGAGGCAACCACACTCACCAGGTCCCGGTGAGGCCCTGGTGGGGACCAGAGTCACGATGTATATGAGAAGCTAGAAACACTGCAGCCACAAGGTCCACATTATGTCCATGTGGGAATGAAAATCACCAGTTACAGGTGAGGACCAGGTGGGGATCCGACTCACCATGTCCAGGTGAGTCCCAGGTGGGAACGAGTGTCACCATGTCCAGGTGTGGCCCAGGTGAAGACCAGAGTTAATAGGTCCGGCTGGGTAACTGGTAGTGAACAGTGTAAACATATCCTGATGCTACCCAGGTGGGAACCACAGAAACCAGGTCCTGGTGAGTCCCAGGAGGGCCCAGAGACATGAGGTCCAGAAGAGGTCCCGATGGGAACCACAGTCACCAGGTCAGGTGAGGGCATGCTTAGGATCAGAGTCACCAGTTACAGGTGAGGCCCCTGTTGAGCCAGAGTCACCTGGTACAGAAGAGGCCAAAGTCAGGACCATAGTTACCAGGATCAGGTCAGTCCCAGTGGGTA
Source organism: Canis aureus (assembly GCF_053574225.1). NCBI lineage: Eukaryota > Metazoa > Chordata > Mammalia > Carnivora > Canidae > Canis > Canis aureus. The sequence goes on along the minus strand of NC_135632.1, from coordinate 55,887,372 downwards.
ATACAGTAACCATGCCCCGATGATACCCAGGTAGAACCAGAGTCACCAGGTCCGGATGAGGCGCAGGTGGGGAGCATATTCACTCGGTCCCAGTGAGGCCCAGTTGCAGACCAGAGTCACGAGGTCTAGTTGAGGCCTAGAGGGGTACCAGATTCACCTGGTCTAGGTGACATCCAGATGGGGAGCAGAGTCACCATGTCAGGGTGAGGCCCATAGGGGATCCAGAGTCATCATGTCCAAGTGAGGCTCAGGTGTGGAACGGAGTATCTAGATCATAATGGTCCACAGGTGAGGACCAAAGTCACCAGATCTGGGTGAGGCCAAGTTAGGATCACACTCACCACTTCCAGGTGAAGCCAAGAATGTGTCCACAGCAATCAGGTCCAGGTGGGGAACAAAGTCACCAGGACTGTGTGAGGCCCACATGGGGACCAGATTCACAAGGTCCAGGTGATTCCCAGGTGGTGACCAGTTACCAGTTCCAGGTGAGGACCAGGTAAGGACCAGATTCACCAGGTCCAAGTGAGGCCCACGTGGGTGCATGGGTCACCAGGTACAGGGGAGGAATAGCTGGGGACAAGAGTCACCAGATCTGGGTTCGGCTTAGGTGGCTCAGGTGGAAACCCCAATCACCAGGTCCAGGTGAGGCCAACCCTTGGGCCATGCAGAGGAACCGTGTCCCGATGATGCCCATGCAGGGACCAGAGTTACCGGCTCCTGGTGATTCCAACCTGTAGGCCATGCTGTGTAACCATGTCCCGATGATGCCCAGGGAGGGACCAAAGTCACCAGGTCCAAATGAGGCCCAGAAGGAGCATATTCACTAGGTCCAGTTGCGGCCCAGTTGAGGACCAGAGTCACCAGATCTCGTTGAGGCCCAGAGGGGTACCAGAATCACCTGGTACAGGTGACATCCAGATGGAGACCAGAGTCACCAGTTCAGGGTGAGGCCAAGAGAGGTTCCAGAGTCATCATGTCCATGTGAGGCCGTCTTGGGGACCATGGTAAACAGGTCTACTGGAGGTCAAGGTGTGGAACACAGTAAGCAGGTCAAGGTGAGTCCCCGGTGGTGACAAGTGTCACCACGTCCAGGTGAGGCCGAGGTGGGGACCAGAATCACCAGGTACAGGAAAGGCCCTTGAAAGAACCTGGGTCAACAGTTCGAGGTCAGGCGCAGGTGGCAACCAGGGTCAGCAGGTCCTAGTCAGGCCAAAGTGGGGTTCACAGTCACTAGGACACGGTGAGACCCAGAGGGGGACCAGAGTCACCTGGTCAGGTGAGGACCAGTTGTGGAACAAAGTCACCGGGGCCCAATTTACCCAGTTGAGGACCATGGTCAACAGGTCCAGGTGAGGCCCAGATGGGGACCGGAGTCCCCAAATACAGGTGATGCCCAGGTGGGGACCACAGTCACCAGATCCAGGGTAGTCTCAGGTGCAGACCAGTATCACCAGGTCCAGGTGACGTGCAGGTGGCAACCACACTCACCAGGACCCGGTGAGGTCCTGGTGGGGATCAGAGTCACGAAGTACATGAGAAGCTAGAAATACTGCAGCCACCAGGTCCACATGATGACCATGTGGGAACGAGAATCACCAGTTACAGGTGAGGACCAGGTGGGGATCCGACTCACCATGTCCAGGTGAGACCCAGGTGGGAACCAGTGTCACCTTGTCCAGGTGTGGCCCAGGTGAAGACCAGTGTTAATAGGTCCGGCTGGGTCACTGTTAGTGAACAGTGTAACCATATGCTGATGCTACCCAGGGGGGTACCAGAGACACCAGGTCCAGGTGAGGCCCAGGTGGGACCGGAGAAATGAGGTCCAGTTTATTTCCCGATTGGAACCACAGTCACCAGGTCAGGTGAGGCCATGCTTAGGATCAGAGTCACCAGGTACAGGTGAGGCACAGGTGGACACAGAGTCACCTGGTACAGAAGAGGCCAAAGTCAGGACCAGAGTTACCAGGATCAGGTCAGTCCCAGTGGGTAATACAGTAACCATGTCCCAATGATGCCCAGGTAGAACCAGAGTCACCAGGTCCATCGAGGCGCAGGTGGGGAGAATATTCACTAGGTCCAGGTGAGGCCCAGATGAGGACCAGACTCACCAGGTCTAGTTGAGGCCTTGAGGGGTACCAAATTCCCCTGGTCTAGGGGATATCCAGATGGGGACCAGAGTCACCATGTCAGGGTGAGGCCCAGAGGGGATCCAGAGTCATCATGTCCAGGTGAGGTTCAGGTGTGGAACAGAGTATCCAGGTCATAATGATCCACAGGTGAGGACCAGAGTCACCAGATCTGGGTGAGGCCCAGTTAGGAGCAGAGTCACAATTTCCAGGTGAGGCCAAGAAGGAGTCCACAGCAATCAGGTGCAGGTAGGGAACAAAGTCACCAGGAATGGGTGAGGCCCAGATGGGGACCAGATTCAACAGGTCCAGGTGATTCCCATGTGGTGACCAGAGTTACCAGTTCCGGGTGAGGGCCAGGTAAGGACCAGATTCACCAGGTCCAAGTGAGGCCCACGTGGGATATGTGTCACCAGGTATCGGTGAGGCCCATGTGGCATCCCCACTCACCAGGTCCAGGTGACGCCAACCTGCAGGCCATGCAGAGGAACCGTGTCCCGATGATGCCCAGGTAGGGACCACAGTTACCAAGCCAAGAAGAGGCCAACCTGCAGACCATTATGTGGAACCATGTCCCGATGTTGCCCATGTAGGGACCAGAGTCACCAGGTCCAAATGAGGCCCAGATGGAGCATATTCACTAGGTCCAGGTGAGGCCCATTTGAGGACCAGAGTCACCAGATCTGGTTGAGGCCCAGAGGGGTACCAGAATCCCCTGGTCCAGGTGACATCCAGATAGGGACCAGAGTCACCAGTTCCAGGTGAGGCCAAGAAAGAGTCCACAGCAATCACGTCCACATGGGGAACAAAGTCACCAGGACTGTGTGAGACCCAGACGGGGACCAGAGTCACCAGATCCAGGTGTAGCCCAGGTTGGGACCAGAGTCACTAGGTCCAGAAGAGGCCCAGGTGAGCACCAAACTTACCAGATACACGTGAGGCACCGGTGGGGATCACAGGCAACAGGTTCATGTGAGGCCGGCTTGGGGACCATGGTCAACAGGTTTACTTGAGGCCCAGGCGTGGAACACAGTAACCAGGTCCACGTGATTAACCGGTGGTGACAAGAGTCACCTCGTCCAGGTGAGGCCCAGGTGGGGACCAGGTTCACCAGGTTCAGGGGAGGCCCTTGAAAGAACCGGAGTCAACAGTTCTACGTCAGTTGCAGGTGGCAACCAGGGTCAGCAAGTTCAAGTCAGTACAATGTGGGGTTCACAGTCACTAGGGCACGGTGAGACCCTGAGGGGGACCAGAGTCACCTGGTCCAGGTGAGGTCCAGTTGTGGAACACAGTCACCGGGTCCCAATTCTGAACAGTTGAGGACCATGGTCAACAGGGCCAGGTGAGGCCAAGATGGGGAACGGAGTCCCCAAATCCAGGTGAAGCCCAGGTGGAGACCCCAGTCACCAGATCCAGTGTAGTCTCAGGTGCAGACCAGAATCACCAGGTCCAGGTGAGGTGCAGGTGGCAACCACACTCACCAGTTCCCGGGGAGGCCCTGGTGGGGAGCAGAGTCACGAGGTACATGAGAAGCTAGAAACACTGCAGCCACCAGATCCACATAATGTCCATGTGGGAACGAGAATCACCAGTTACAGGTGAGGACCAGGTGGGGATCCGACTCACCATGTCAAGGTGAGACCCAGGTGGGAACCAGTGTCACCATGTCCAGGTGTGGCTCAGGTGAAGACCAGAGTTAATAGGTCCGGATGGGTCACTGTTAGTGAACAGTGTAACCATATCCTGATGCTACCCAGGTGGGGAACAGAGATATCAGGTTCAGGTGAGGTCCCGATGGGAACCACAGTCACCAGGTCAGGTGAGGCCATGCTTAGGATCAGAGTCACCAGTTACAGTTTAGGCCCAGGTAGAGCCAGAGTCACCTGGTACAGAGAGGCCAAAGTCATGGCAGAGTTACAAGGATCAGGTCAGTCCCAGTGGGAACAGAGTAACCATGTCCCGATGATGCCCAGATAGTACCAGCGTCACAGGTCCAGATGAGGCGCAGGTGGGGAGCATATTCACTAGGTTCCGGTGAGGCCCAATTGAGGACCAGAGTCACCAGGTCTTCTTGAGGCCTAGAGGGGTACCATATTCACCTGGTCTAGGTGACATCCAGATGGGGACCAGAGTCACCATGTCAGGGTGAGGCCCAGAGGGGATCCAGAGTCAGCATGTCCAGGTGAGACTCAGGTGTGGAACAGAGTATCCAGGTCATAATGGTCCACAGGTGAGGACCAGAGTCACCAGATCTGGGTGAAGCCCAGTTAGGATCAGAGTCAACAGTTCCAGTTGAGTCCAAGAAGGAGTCCACAGCAATCAGGTCCAGGTGGGGAAGAAAGTCAACAGGACTGGATGAGGCCCAGATGGGGACCAGATTCACCAGGTCCAGGTGATTCCCAGGTGGTGACCAGGGTTACCAGGTCCGGGGGAGGACCAGGTAAGGAACAGATTCACCAGGTCCAAGTGAGGCCCACGTGGGGACCTGTGTCACCAGGAATGGGTGAGCCCCAGGTGGTAACCCCACTCACCAGGTCCGGCTGAGGCCAACATGCAGGCCATGCAGAGGAACCGTGTCCTGATGATGTCCAGGTAGGGACCAGAGTTACCAGGTCCAGGTGAGGCCTACCTGCAGGACATGCAGTGGAACCATGTCCCGATGGTGCCCACGTAGGTACCAGAGGGACGAGCTCCAAATGAGGCCCAGATGGAGAATATTCACTAGGTCCAGGTGAGGCCCAGTTGAGGACCAGAGTCACCAGATCTGGTTGAGGCCCAGAGGGGTACCAGAATCCCCTGGTCCAGGTGACATACAGATGGGGACCAGAGTCACCAGGTCAGGGTGAGGCACAGAGAGGTTCGAGAGTCATCATGTCCAGCTGAGGCTCAGCTGTGGAACAGAGTCACCAGGTACCAATGATGCCCAGGTGAGGACCAGAGTCACCAGATCTGGGTGACGCGCAGATAGGATCAGAGTCACTAGGTCCAGGTGAGGCCAATAAAGAGTCCACAGCAATCAGGTCCAGGTGGCGAACAAAGTCACCAGGACTGCGTGAGGCCCAGATGGGGACCAGATTTACCAGGTCCAGGTGAGACCCAGGTGGTCACCAGAGTTCCCGGTTCTGAGAGAGGACCAGGTAAGGACCAGATTCACCAGGTCCAAGAGGCCCACGTGTGGACCTGAGTCACCAGGTATGGGTGAGGCCCAGGTGGCAACCCCACTCACCATGTCCTGCAGGCCAGAGTCACCATATCCAGTTGAGGCCCTTGTGGGGACCGGAATCACAAGGTAAATGTGAGTCTACAAGAACACCACAGTCACCAGGTCCAGGTGTGGTTCATGTGGGAACGGGAGTCACCAGGTCCAGCTGACACCCAGTTGGGGACGAAAGTCACCAGGTCCAGATTGAGGCCTAGGTTGGGGTACGAGAGTCATCAGGACCAGTTGAGGCCAAAGTGTGCAGCAAAGTTATCATGTCCAGGTGAGGCCCAGGTGGGGAACAGAGTAACCATGTCCCATTGATGCCAGGTGGGAAAAGAGTCGCAAGGTCCAGACGAAGCCTAAGTTTGGAGTAGATTCACCAGGTCCTGTTGTGGCCCAGCTGAGGACCAGTGTCCCCAGCTCCGGGTGAGTCCCGAGGGGGACCAGAGTCACCCGGTTCTGGTGATATCCAGGTGGGGACCAGTGTCACAAGTCAGGGTGAGGCCCAGAGGGGGACGAGAATCACTAGGTCCAGGTGAGACCCCGATGTGGAACAGTGAACCCAGGTCCCAAGATGCCCATATGAGGACCTGAGTCACCAGGTCCAGGTGAGGTCCCTGTGGGAACCAGTCACCCCGTCCAGGTGAGGCCCAGGTGGGTCCACAGTCACCAGGTCCTGGTGAGGACCAGGTATATAAGAGAGTATCCAGGTCCCATGATGCCCAGGTAAGGACCAGAGTCAACAGGTCCAGGAGAGGCCCAAATATGGATCAGAGTCATTGTGTTCCAAGTGAAGCCAGATGGAGACCACAGGAACCAGGTCCAGGAGAGCCCCATATGGGAACCAGAGCCACCAGATCCAGGTGAGGTCCAGGAGGGACCACATTCACCAGGTCCAGGTGAGGCGCAGGTGGCAACATGATTCACCAAGTCCAGGTGAGGCCTACGAGGTGACCGGTCACCAGAACCAGGTGCGGACCAGCTAAGAACCAGATTCACCAGGCCCAAGTGAAGCCCAAGGGGTGACCAGCGTCACCAGGTAAGGGTGAGGCCCCGAGGGGGAACCAGAGTAACCAGTTTAGTTTGAGGCCCAGAATGGGACCAGAGGTCCCTGGACAAAGTGAGGCCCAGGTGTGGAATAGAGTATCCAGGTCCCAATGATGCCTTGGTGAGGACCAGACTCACTAGGGCCAAGAAAGCCCAGATGGGGAACAGAATCACTAGGTCCCGTTGAGGCATAGAATAAGAACACAGTCACCAGTATCAGGTGAGCCCCTTGTGGGAACCAGAGTCTCTCTATCCAGCTGAGTCCCAGGTCCATGTGAGGCCCACGTGAGGACCTGATTCATCAGGTCGAATGGAGGCATAGCTGGGGACAAGAGTCACCAGGTCTGGGTGCGGCCTAGGTGGGGCAAGATTCAGCAGTTCTGAGTTAGGTCAAAGTGGGGACGAGAGAAACCAGGTCCAGGTGAGGCCAAACTGAGGACCAGAGTCACCAGATCCAGGTGAGGTCCATGTTGGAAAGAGAGTCACCAGGTCCAGGAGAGTTCCAGGTGGGGACCAGAGTCACCAGATCCAGGTGAAGTACAGGAGGGGACCAGAGTCACCAGATCCAGGTGAAGCCCAGGTGGGGACCAGAGTCAATAGGTCCAGATGAGGCCCAGGTGAGGACCAGAGTTACCAGGTACACGTGAGGCCCCGGTGGGGATCAGAGGCAACAGGTCCATGTGAGTCCGGCTTGGGGACCATGGTCAACAAGTCTACTTGAGGCCCAGATGTGGAACACAGTAAGCAGCTCCAGGTGATTACGCGGTTGTGACATGTGTCACCACGTCCAGGTGAGTCCCAGGTGGGGACCAGGATCACAAGGTACAGTGTAGGCCCTTGAAATTACCAGAGTCAACAGTTCGAGGTGAGGCGCAGGTGGTAACCAGGGTCAGCAGGTCCAAGTCAGGGCAAAGTTGGGATTACGGTCACCAGGGCGCGGTGAGACCCAAAGGGAGACCAGAATCACCTGGTCCAGGTGAGGTCCAGTTGTTGAACACAGTCACCGGGTCCCAATTTTGCCCAGTTGAGGACCATGATCAACAGGGCCAGGTGAGGCTCAGATGGAGACCGGACTCCCCAAAGCAGGTGAAGCCCAGGTGGGGACCATAGTCACCAGATCCAGGGTAGTCTCAGGTGCAGACCAGAATGACCAGGTCCACTTGAGGTGCAGGTGGCAACCACACTCACCAGGTCCCTGTGAGGCCCTGGTGGGGACCAGAGTCACGAGTTGCATGAGAAGCTAGAAACACTGCAGCCACCAGGTCCACATGATGTCCATGTGGGAACGAGAATCACCAGTACAGGGGAGGACCAGTTTTGGATCCGACTCACCATGTCCAGGTGAGACCAGGTGGGAACCAGTGTCAACATGTCCAGGTGTGGCCCAGGTGAAGACCAGAGTTAATAGGTCCGGCTGGGTCACTGTTAGTGAACAGTGTAACCGTATCCTGATGCTACTCAGGTGGGTTCCAGAGACACCAGGTCCTGGTGAAGCCCAGTTGGGACCAGAGACATGAGGTCCAGGTGCGGTCCCGATGGGAACCACAGTCACCAGGTCAGGTGAGGCCATGCTTTGGATCAGAGTCACCAGTTACCGGTGAACCCAAGGTGGATCCAGAGTCACCTGGTACAGAAGAGGCCAAATCAGGACCAGAGTTACCAGGATCAGGTCAGTCCCAGTGGGGAATACAGTAACCATGTCCCGATGATGCCCAGGTAGAACCAGAGTTACCAGGACCAGATGAGGCACAGTTGGGGAGCATATTCACTAGGTCCCAGTGAGGCCCAGTTGAGGACCAGAGTCACCAGGTCTAGTTGAGGCCTAGAGGGGTACCAGATTCACCTGGTCTAGGTGACATCCACATGAGGACCAGAGTCACCACGTCAGGGTGAGGCCCAGACTGGATCCAGAGTCATCATGTCCAGGTGAGGCTCAGTTGTGGAACAGAGTATCCAGTTCATAATGGTCCACAGGGGAGGACAAGAGTCAGCAGATTGAGTTAGGCCCAGTTAGGATGAGAGTCACCAGTTCCAGGTGAGGCCAAGAAGGAGTCCACAGCAATCAGTTCCAGGTGGGGAACAAAGTCATCAGGACTGGGGGAGGCCCAGATGGGGACTAGATTCACCCTGTCCAGGTGATTCCCAGGTGGTGACCAGAGTTACCAGTTCTGGGTGAGGACCAGGTAAGGATCAGATTCACCAGGTCCAAGTGAGGCCCACTTGGGGATCTATGTCACCAGGTATGTGTGAGGCCCATGTGGAAACCCCACTCACCAGGTCCAGGTGAGGCCAACCTGTAGGCCATGCAGAGGAACGGTGTCCCGATGAAGCCCAGGTAGGGACCAGAGTTACCAGGTCCAGGTGAGGCCTACCTGCAGGCCATGCAGTGGAACCATCTCCCGATGATGCCCAGGTAGGGAGCAGAGTCACCAGGTCCAAATGTGGCCCACATCGAGTATATTCACTAGGTCCAGGTGAGGCCCAGTTGAGGACCAGAGTCACCAGATCTGGTTGAGGCCTAGAGGGGTACCAGAATCACCTGGTCCAGGTGACATGCAGATGGGGACCAGAGTCACCAGGTCAGGGTGAGTCCCAGAGAGGTACCAGAGTCATCATGTCCAGGTGAGGCTCAGGTATGGAACAGAGTAATCAGGTACCAATGATGCCCAGGTGAGTTCCAGAGTCACCAGATCTGGGTGACGCGCAGATAGGATCAGAGTCACCAGTTCCAGGTGAGACAAAAAGAGTCCACAGCAATCAGGTCCAAGTGGGGAACAAAGTCACCAGGACTCGGTGAGGCCAAGATATGGAACAGATTCACCAGGTCCAGGTGAGGCCCAGGTCGTGACCAGAGTCCCCGGGTCAGGGAGAGGACCAGGTAAGTACTAGATTCACCAGGTCCAAGAGGCCCACGTAGGGACCTGAGTCACCAGGTATGGGTGAGGCCCAGGTGACCACCCCACTCACCAATTCCAGGTGAAGCCAACCTGCAGGCCAGAGTCACCAGATCCAGGTGAGGCCCTAGACGGGAACGGAGTCACCAGGTAAATGTGAGTCTACAAGGACACCACAGTCACCAGGTCCAGGTGTGGTTCATGTGGGAACGAGAGGCAACAGGTCAAGGTGAGACCCAGGTGGGGACCACAGTCACCAGGTCCAGATTGAGGCCTAGGTGGGGAGGCCAGGGTCATCAGGACCAGTTGAGGCCAAAGTGCGGAGAACAGTTATCATGTCCAAGTGAGGCCCAGGTGGGGAACAGAGTAACCATATCCCATTGATGCCAGGTGGGATAAGAGTCACAAGGTGCAGACGAGGCCTAAGTGAGGAGTAGATTCACCAGATCGTGTTGAGGCCCAGTTGAGTACCAGTCTCCCCAGCTCCGGTGAGTCCCAAAGGGGGACCAGAGTCACCCGGTTCTTGTGATATCCAGGTGAGGACCAGAGTCAACAGGTCAGGGTGAGGCCCAGAGGGGGACGAGAATCACTAGGTCCAGGTGAGGCCCCGATTTGGAACTGAGATAACAGGTCCCATGATGCCCATTTGAGGACCTGAGTCACCAGGTCCGGGTGAGGTCCCTGTGGGAACCAGTGACCTCATCCAGCTGAGGCCCAGGTGGGACCACAGTCACCAGGTCCAGGTGACGCCCAGGTATATAAGAGAGTATCCATGTCCCAATGATGCCCAGGTAAGGACCAGAGTCCACAGGTCAAAGAGAGGCACAAATATGGATCAGAGTCATTGTGTTCCAGGTGAGGCTAGATGGAGACCACAAGAACCAGGTCCAGGAGAGCCCCTTATGGGAACCAGAGCCTCCAGATCCAGGTGAGGTTCTGGTGGGACCACAGTCACAAGTTCCAAGGGGGGCGCAGGTGGCAACAGGATTCACCAAGTCCAGGTGAGGCCCAGGTGGCGACCAGTCACCAGATCCAAATGTGGACCAGCTAAGGACCAGATTCACCAAGTGAAGTCCATGTTGAAAAGAGCGTCACCAGTTCCAGGTGAAATCCAGGTGGGGACCAGAGCCACCAGTTCCAGGTGAAGCCCAGGTGGGGACCAGAGTCACTAGGTCCAGATGAGTCCCAGGTGAGGACCAGAGTTACCAGGTACACGTGAGGACCCGGTGGGGATTAGAGTCAAATGTCCATGTGAGGCCGGCATGGGGACCATGGTCAACAAGTCTACTTGAGGCCGAGTTGTGGAACACAGTAAGCAGGTCCAGGTGAGTCCGCGGTGGTGACTAGAGTCACCACGTCCACGTGAGGCCCAGGTGGGGACCAGGATCACCAGGTACAGGGGAGGCCCTTGAAAGAACCAGAGTCAACAGTTCGAGGTCAGGCGCAGGTGGCAACCAGGGTCAGCAGGTCCAAGTCAAGCCAAAGTGGGGTTCACAGTCACGAAGGCACAGTGAGACCCAGAGGGGGACCAGAGTCATGTGGTCCAGGAGAGGTCCAGTTGTGGAACACAGTCACCGGGTCCAAATTTTGCCCAGTTGAGGACCATGGTCAACAGGTACAGTTGAGGCCCGGATGGGGACCGGAGTCCCCAAATCCGGGTGAAGCCCAGGTGGGGACCACAGTCACCAGATCCAGGGTAGTCTCAGGTGCAGACCAGAATCATCAGTTCCAGGTGTGGTGCAGGTGGCAACCACACTCACCAGGTCCCTTTGAGGCCCTGGTGGGGACCAGAATCACGAGGTACATGAGAAGCTAGAAACACTGCAGCCACCAGGTCCACATGATGTCCATGTGGGAACGAGAATCACCAGTTCCAGGTGAGGCCAAGAAAGTGTCCAAAGCAATCAGGTCCAGGTGGGGAACAAAGTCACCAGGACTGGGTGAGGCCCAGATGGGGAAGAGATTCACCAGGTCCAGGTGAGGCCCAGGTGGCGACCAGTCACCAGATCCAGGTGAGTACCAGCTAAGGACCAGATTCACCAGGTCAAAGTGAAGCCCAAGGCGAGACCAGATTCACCAGGTAAGGGTGAGTCCCAGAGGGGGAACCAGAGCAACCAGTTTAGTTTGAGGCCCAGAATGGGACCAGAGGTCCCTGGTCAAAGTGAGGCCCAGGCGTGGAATAGAGTATCCAGGTCCCAATGATGCCTGGGTGAGGACCAGAGTCACTAGGGCCATGCAGGCCCAGATGGGGAACAGAATCACTAGGTCCTGGTGAGGCATACAAAAAGACCCCAGTCACCAGTATCAAGTGAGCCCATTGTGGGAACCAGAGCCACTCTATCCAGCTGAGTCCCAGGTCCATCTAAGGCCCACGTGAGGACCAGATTCATCAGGTCGAATTGAGGCATAACTGGGGACAAGAGTCACCAGGTCTGGGTGCGGCCTAGGTGGGGCAAGATTCAGCAGTTCTGAGTTAGGTCAAAGTGGGGACGAGAGACACCAGGTCCAGGTGAGGCCAAACTGAGGACCAGAGTCACCAGATCCAGGTGAGGCCCATGTTGGAAAGAGAGTCACCAGGTCTAGGAGAGGTCCAGGTGGGGACCAGAGTCACCAGATCCAGGTGAAGCCCAGGTGGGGACCAGAGTCACTAGGTGCAGATGAGGCCCAGGTGAGGACCAGAGTTACCAGGTACACTTCAGGCGCTGGTAGGTATCAGAGGCAACAAGTCCATGTGAGGCAGGATTGGGGACCATGGTCAAGAGTTCTACTTGAGGCCCAGTGTGGAACACTGTAACCAGGTCCAAGTGAGTCCCCTGTGGTGACAAGAGTCACCAGGCCTAGGTGAGGACCAGGTGGGAACCAGGATCACCAGGTACAGGGGAGGCCCTTGAAACAAACAGAGTCAACAGTTCGAGGTCACGCGCAGGTGGCAACCAGGGTCAGTAGGACCAAGTCAGGCCAAAGTGGGGTTCACAGTGACTAGAGCACGGTGAAACCCACAGGGGGAACAGAGTCACCTGCTCCAGGTGAGGTCCAGGTGTGGAACACAGTCACCGGGTGCCATTTTTCCGTGATGAGGACCATGGTCAACAGGGCTAGGTGAAGCCCAGGTTGGGACCATAGTCACCAGATCCAGGGTAGTCTCAGGTGCAGACCAGAATCACCAGGTCCAGGTGAGGGGCAGGTGGCAACCACACTCACCAGGTCCCGGTGAGGCCCTGGTAGGGACCAGAGTCACGAGGTACATGAGAAGCTAGAAACACTGCAGCCACCAGGTCCACATGATGTCCATGTGGGAACGAGAATCACCACTTAGATGTGAGGACCCTGTGAGGATCCGACTCACCATGTCCAGGTGAGACCCAGGTGGGAACCAGTGTCACCATGTCCAGGTGTGACGAGGTGAAGACCAGAGATAATAGGTCCGGCTGGGTCACTGTTAGTGAACAGTGTAACCATATCCTGATGCTACCCAGGTGGGTACGAGAGACACCAAGTCCTGGTGAGGCCCAGGTGAGACCAGAGACATGAGGACCAGGTCAGGTCCCGATGGGAACCACAGTCACCAGGTCAGGTAAGGCCATGCTTTGGATCAGAGTCACCAGTTACAGGTGAGGCCCAGGTAGAGCCAGAGTCACCTGCTACAGAAGAGGCCAAAGTCAGGACCAGAGTTGCCATGATCAGGTCAGTCCCAGTGGGGAATACAGTAACCATTTCCCGAGGATGCCCAGGTAAAACCAGAGTCACCATGCCCAGATGCGGCGCAGGTGGGGAGCATGTTCACTAGGTCCCGGTGAGGCCCACTTGGGGCCCAGAGTCACCAGGTCAAGTTGAGGCCTAGAGGGGTACCAGATTCACCTGGTCTAGGTGAAATCCAGATGGGGACCAGAGTCACCATGTCAGGCTGAGGCCCAGAGGGGATCCAGAGTCATCATGTCCAGGTGAGGCTCACGTGTGGATCAGAGTATCCAGTTGATAATGGTCCACAGGTGAGGACCAGAGTCACTAGATCAGGGTGAGGCCCAGTTAGTATCAGAGTCACCAGTTCCAGGTGAGGCCAAGAAGGAGTCCACAGCAATCAGGTCCAGTTGGGGAACAAAGTCACCAGGAATGGATGACCCCAGATGGGGACCAGATTCACCAGGTCCAGGTGATTCCCAGGTGGTGACCTGAGTTAACAGTTCCGGGTGAGGACCAGGTAAGGTCCAGATTCAACAGGTCCAAGTGAGGCCCACGTGGGGACCTGTGTCACCAGGCATGGGCGAGTCCCCGGTGGCAACCCCACTCACCAGGTCTAGGTGAGGCGAACCTGCAGGCCATGCAGAGGAACCATGTCCCGATGATGCCCAGGTAGGGACGAGATTTAACAGGTCCAGGTGAGGCCAACCTGCAGACCATGCAGTGAAACCATATCCCGATGATGCCGAGGTTGGGATCAGAATCACCAGGTCCAATGAGACCCAGATGGAGCATATTTACTAGGTCCAGGTGTGGTGCAGTGGAGTACCAGAGTCACAAGACCTGGTTGAGGCCTAGAGGGCTACCAGAATAACCTGGTCCAGGTGACATCCAGATGGGGACCAGAGTCACCAGGTCAGGATGAGGCCCAGAGAGGTTCCAGAGTCAACATGTCCAGGTGAGGCTCAGGTGTGGAACAGAGTCACCAGGTACCAAAGATGCCCAGGTGAGGACCAGAGTCACCAGGTCTGGGTAATGCCCAGATAGGATCAGAGTCACCAGATAGGATCAGAGTCACCAGTTCAAGGTGAGGCCACGAAATAGTGCACAGCAATCATCCAGGTGGGGAACAAAGTCACCAGGACTGGGTGATGCCCAGATGGGGACCACATTGACCAGGTCCAGGTGAGGCCCAGGGGGTGACCAGAGACCCCGGGTATGGGAGACGACCAGGTCTCCCATAGACCAGATTCACCAGGTCCAAGAGGCCGATGAGGGGCCTGTGTCCCCAGGTACAGGTGAGGCACAGGTGGCAACCAGACTCACCAGGTCCAGGAGAGGCCATCTTTCGCGCCATGCAGAGGAACCGTGTCCCGATGATGCCCATGTAGGAACCAGAGTTACCAGGTCCAGGTGATGCCAACCTGCAGGCCATGCAGTGGAACCATGTACTGATGATGCCGAGGGAGGGACCAGAGTCACCAGGTCCAAATGAGGCCCAGATGGAGCATATTCACTAGGTCCAGGTGAGGCCCAGTTGAGGACCAGAGTCACCAGATCTGGTTGAGGCTCAGAGGGGTACCAAAATCACCTGCTCCAGGTGACATCCAGATGGGGACCAGAGTTACCAGGACAGGGTGAGGCCCAGAGAGGTTCCAGAGTCATCATGTCCAGGTTAGGCTCAGGTGTGGAACTGAGTCACCAGGTACCAAGATGCCCACATGAGGACCAGAGTCACCAGGTCTGGGTAATGCCCAGATAGGATCAGAGTCACCAGATAGGATCAGAGTCACCAGTTGCAGGTGAGGCAAAGAAAGAGTCCACAGCAATCAGTTCCAGGTGGGGAACAAAGTAACCAGGACTGGGTGAGGCCCAGATGGGGACCAGTTCCCCTTCTCTAGGTGAGGCCCAGGTGATGACCAGAGTCCCCAGGTTGGGAGAAGACGAGGTAAGGACCAGATTCACCAGGTCCAAGAGGCCCACGTGGGGACCTGAGTCACCAGGTATGGGTGAGCCACAGGTGGCAATCCCACTCACCAGGTTCAGGTGAGGCCAACCTGCAGGCGGTGCGCGGAACCATGTGCCGATGATGCCCAGGTAGGGACCCGAGTCACCAGGTCCAAATAAGGCCAACATGGAGCATATTCACTAAGTCCACGTGAGGCCCAGTTGAGGACCAGAATCACCAGATATGCTTGAGGCCTAGATGGGAACCAGAATCACCCAGTCCGGGTTACGTCCTAATGGGGACCAGAGTCACCAGGTCAGGGTGAGGCCCAGAGAAGTTCCAGAGTCATCATGACCAGGTGAGGCTCAGGTGTGGAACAGAGTCAGCAGGTACGAATGATGCCCAGGTGAGGACCAGAGTCAACAGGTCTGGGTGACGCGCAGATAGGATCAGAGTCACCAGTTCCAGGTGAGGCCAAGAAAGAGTCCACAGCAATCAGGTCAAGTGTGGAACAAAGTCACCAAGAATGGGTGAGGCCCAGATTGGGACCAGATTGACCAGGTCCAGGTGAGGCCCAGGTGGTGACCAGAGTCATCGGGTCTGGGAGAGGACCAGGTAAGGACCAGATTCACCAGGTCCAAGAGGCTCACGTGGGGACCTGAGTCACCAGGTATGGGTGAGGCCCTAGTGGCAACGCACTCACCAGGTCCAGGTGAGGCCAACCTGCAGGCCAGAGTCATCAGATCCAGGTGAGGCCCTAGTGGGGACCCGAGTCACCAGGTAAATGTGAGTCTAAAAGAACACCACAGTCACCAGGTCCAAGTGTGGTTCATGTGGGAACGAGAGTCACCAGGTCCAGGTGAGACCCAGGTGGGGACCATAGTCACCAGGTCCAGATTGAGGACTAGGTAGGGGACCAGAGTCATCAGGACTTGTTGAGGCCAAAGTGTGGAGCAAAGTTATCATGTCCAGGTGAGGCCCAGGTGGAGAACAGAGTAACCATGTCCCATTGATGCCAGGTGGGAAAAGAGTCACAAGGTCCAGTCGAGGCCTAAGTGAGGAGTAGATTCACCAGGTCCTGTTGAGGCCCAGCTGAGGACAAGTGTCGCCAGCCCCGGGTGAGTCCCAGAGGGGGACCAGAGTCACCCGGTCCTGGTGATATCCAGGTGGGAGCCAGAGTCAGCACGTCAGGGTGAGGCCCAGAGGGGACGAGAATCACTAGGTCAAGGTGAGGCCCCGATGTGGAACTGAGAAACCAGGTCCCATGATGCCCATATGAGGACCTGAGTCACCAGGTCCAGGTGAGGCCCAGGTATATAAGAGAGTATCCAGGTCCCAATGATGCCCAGGTAAGGACCAGAGTCACCAGGTCCAGGAGAGGCCCAAATATGGTTCAGAGTCATTGTGTTCCAGGTGAGGCCAGATGGAGACCACAGGAACCAGGTCCAGGAGAGCCCCATATGGAACCAGAGCCACCAGATCCAGGTGATGTCTGGGTGGAACCACAGTCACAAGGTTCAGGGGAGGCGCAGGTGGCAACAGGTTTCACCAAGTCCAGGTGAGGCCCAGGTAGCGACCGGTCACCAGATCCAGGAGCGGAACAGCTAAGGACCAGATTCACCAGGCCCAAGTGAAGCCCAAGGGGTGACCAGAGTCACCAGGTAAGGGTGAGGCCCAGAGGGGGAACCAGAGTAACCAGTTTTGTTTGAGGCCCAGAATGGGACCAGCGGTTCCATTGGTAAAAGTGAGGCCCAGGTGTGGAATAGAGTATCCAGGTCCCAATGATGCCTGAGTGAGGACCAGAGTCACTAAGGCCATGCAGGCCCAGATGGGGAACAGAATCACTAGGTTCTGGTGAGGCATAGAATAAGACCACATTCAGCAGTATCAGGTGAGCCCCTAGTGGGAACCAGAGCCACTCTTTCCAGCTGAGTCCCAGGTAAATGTGAGGTCCACGTGAGGACCAGATTCATCAGGTCGAATTGAGGAATAGCTAGGGACAAGAGTCACCAGGTCTGGGTGCGTAATAGGTGGGGCAAGATTCAGCAGTTCTGAGTTAGGTCAAAGTGGGCAAGAGAGACACCAAGTCCAGGAGAGGTCCAGATTGGGATCAGAGTCACCAGATCCAGGTGAAGTCCAGATGGGGACCAGAGTCTCCAGATCCAGGTGAAGCCCAGGTGGGGACCAGAGTCTCTAGGTCCAGATGAGGCACAGGTGAAGACCAGAGTTACCAGGTACACGTGAGGCCCCGGTGGGGATCAGAGGCAACAGGTACATGTGATGCCGGCTTGGGGACCATGGTCAACAGGTCTACTTTAGGCCCAGGTGTGGAACACAGTAAGCAGGTCCAGGTGAGTCCCCATGGTGACAAGAGTCACCACGTCCAGGTGAGGCCCAGGTTCGGACCAGGATCACCAGGTACAGGGGAGGCCCTTGAAAGAACCAGAGTCAACAGTTCGAGTTCAGGCGCAGGTTTCAACCAGGGACAGCAGGTCTAAGTCAGGGGAAAGTGGGGTAAACAGTCACTAGGGAATGGTGAGACCCAGAGGGGCACCAGAGTCACGTGGTCCAGGTGAGGTCCAGTTGTGGAACACAGTCACCGCGTCCCAATTTTGCCCAGTTGAAGACCATGGTCAACAGGGCCTGGTGAGCCTCACATGGGGACGAGAGTCCCCAAATCCAGGTGAAGCCCAGGTGGGGACCACAGTCACCAGATCCTGGGTAGTCTCAGGTGCAGACCAGAATCACCAGGTCCAGGTGAGGTGCAGGTGGCAACCACACACACCAGGTCCCGGTGAGGCCCTGGTGGGGACCAGTGTCACGAGGTACATGACAAACTAGAAACACCGCAGCCACCAGGTCCACATGATGTCCATGTGGGAACGAGAATAAACAGTTATAGGTTAGGACCAGGTGGGTATCTGACTCACCATTTCCAGGTGAGACCCAGGTGGGAACGAGTGTCACCATGTCCAGGTGTGGCCCAGGTGAAGACCAGAGTTAATAGGTCCGGCTGGGTCACTGTTAGTGAACAGTGTAACCATATCCTGATGCTACCCAGGTGTGTACCAGAGACACCAGGTCCTGGTGAGGCCCAGGTGGGAACAGAGACATGAGGTCCAGGTGAGGTCCCGATTGGAACCACAGTCACCAGGTCAGGTGAGGCCATGCTTTGGATCAGAGTCACCAGTTACAAGTGAGGCCCAGGTGGAGCCAGAGTCACCTGGTACAGAAGAAGCCAAAGTAAGGACCAGAGTTACCAGGATCAGGTCAGTCCCAGTGGGAAACAGAGTAACCATGTCCCGATGATGCCCAGGTAGACCCAGCGTCACCAGGTCCAGATGAGGCGCAGGTGGGGAGCATATTCACTAGGTCTCGGTGACACCCAGTTGAGGACCAGTGTCACCAGGTCTATTTGAGCCCTAGAGGGGTACCAGATTCACCTGGTCTAGGTGACATCCAGATGGGGACCAGAGTCACCATGTCAGGGTGAGGCCCAGAGGGGATCCAGAGTCATCATGTCCAGGTGAGGCTCAGGTGTGGTACAGAGTATCCAGGTCATAATGGTCCACAGGTGAGGACCAGAGTCACCAGATCTGGGTGAGGCCCAGGTAGGATCAGAGTCACCACTTCCAGTTGAGGCCAAGAAGGAGTCCACAGCAATCAGGTCCAGAGGGGAACAAAGTCACCAGGACTGGGTGAGGCCAAGATGGAGACCAGATTCACCAGGTCCAGGTGATTCCCAGGTGGTGATCAGGGTTACCAGGTGCGGGTGAGGACCAGGTAAGGAGGAGATTCACCAGGTCATACTGGGCCCATGGGTGACCTGTGTCACCATGTATCGGTGAGGCCCAGGTGCCAACCCCACTCACCAGGTACAGGTGAGGCCAACCTGCAGGCCATGTAGAGAAAACATTTCCCGATGATGCCCAGGTAGGGACCAGAGTTACCAGGTCCAGGTGAGGCCAACCTGAAGGCCATGCAGCTGAACCATGTCCCGATATGCCCAGGAAGTGACCAGAGTCACCAGGTCCAAATGAGGCCCAGTTGGAGCATATTCACTAGGTCCAGGTGAGGCCCAGTTGAGGTCCAGAGTCACCAGATATGGTTGAGTGTTAGAGGGGTACAAAAATCACCTGGTCCAGTTGACATCCAGATGGGGAGAAGAGTCACCAGGTCAGGGTGAGGCCCAGAGAGGTTCCAGAGTCATCATGTCCAGGTGAGGCTCAGGTGTGGAACAAAGTCACCAGGTACCAATGATGCCCAGGTGAGGACCAGCGTCACCAGGTCTTGGTGACGCTCATTGGATCAGAGTCACCAGTTCCAGGTGAGGCCAAGAGAGAGTCCACAGCAATCAGGTCCAGGTGGGGAACAAAGTCACCAGGACTGGGTGAGGCCCAGATGGGGACCAGATTCACCAGGTCCAGGTGAGGCGAAGTGGTGACCCGAGTCCCCGGGTCTGGGAGAGGACCAGGTAAGGACGAGATTCACCAGGTCCAAGAGGCCCACGTGTGAAACTGAGTCACCAGGTATGGGTGAGGCCCAGGTGGCAACCCCACTCACCAAGTCCAGGTGAGGCCAACTTGCAGGCCAGAGTCACCAGATCCAGGTGAGGCCCTAGTGGGGACCGGAGTCACCAGGTAAATGTGAGTCTACAAGAACCACAGTCACCAGGTCCAGGTGTGGTTCATGTGGGAACGAGAGTCACCAGGTCCAGGTGAGACCCAGGTGGGGACCATAGTCACCAGGTCCAGATTGAGGCCTAGGTGGGGGGAACAAATTGATCAGGACAAGTTGAGGCCAAAGTGTGGAACAAAGTTATCATGTCCAGGTGATGTCTAGGTGGGGAACAGAGTAACCATGTCCCATTGATGCCAGGTGGGAAAAGAGTCACAAGGTACAGATGAGGCCTAAGTGAGGACTAGATTCACAAGGTCCTGTTGAGGCCCAGTTGAGCACCAGTGTCCCCAGCTCTGTGTGAGTCCCAGAGGGGGACCAGAGTCACCCGGTTCTGGTGATATCCAGGTGGGGATAAGACTCACCACGTCAGCGTGAGGCCCAGAGGGGGACGAGAATCACTAGTTTCAGGTGAGGCCCCGATGTGGAACTGAGAAAAAAGGTCCCATAATGCCCAAATGAGGACCTGAGTCACCAGGTACAGGTGAGGCCAAACTGAGGACCAGAGTCAACAGATCCAGGTGAAGCCAAGGTGGGGACCAGAATCACTAGGTCCAGATGAGGCCCAAGTGAGGACCAGTTTTACCAGGTACACGTGAAGCCCCGGTGGGAATCAGAGGCAACAGGTCCATATGAGGCCGGCTTCGGTACCATGGTCAACAGGTCTACTTGAGGCCCAGGTGTGGAACACAGTAACCAGGTCCAGGTGAGTCCCCGGTGGTGACAAGAGTCACCACGTCCAGGTGAGTCCCAGGGGGGGACCAGGATCACCAGGTACAGGGGAAGCCCTTGAATGAACCAGTCAACAGTTCGAGGTCAGGCGCAGGTGTCAACCAGGGTCAGCAGGTCCAAGTCAGGCCAAAGTGGGGTTCACAGTCACTAGGGCACGGTGAGACCCAGAGGGGGACCAGAGTCACCTGGTCCAAGTGAGGTCCAGGGGTGGAACACAGTCACCGGGTCCCAATTTTGCCAGTTGAGGACCATGGTTGACAAGGCCAGGTGAGGCCCAGATTGGGGATCTTCAATCTGGATCAGAGTCACCAGTTCCAGTTGAGGCTAAGAAGGAGTCCACAGCAATCAGGTCCAGATTGACGCCTAGGTCGGGTGACCAGAGTCATCAGGACCAGTTGAGGCCAAAGTGTGGAGCAAAGTTCTCATGTCCAGGTGAGGCCCAGGTGGGGAACAGACTAATCATGTCCCATTGATGCCAGGTGGGAAAAGAGTCACAGGTCCAGACGAGGCCAAAGTGAGGACTAGATTCACCAGGTCATGTTGAGGCCCAGTTGAGGACCAGTGTCCCCAGCTCCGGGTGAGTCCCAGAGGGGGACCAGCGTCACCCGGTTCTGGTGATATCCAGGTGGGGACCAGAGTCACCACGTCAGGATGAGGACCATAATGGGACGAGAATCACTAGGTCCAGGTGAGGCCCCGATGTGGAACTGAGAAACCAGGTCCCATGATGCCCATATGAGGACCTGAGTCACCAGGTCCAGGTGAGGTCCTTGTGGGAACCAGTCACCTCGTCCAGGTGAGGCCCAGGTGGGACCACAGTCACCAGGTCAAGGTTTGGCCCAGGTATTTAAGAGAGTATCCAGGTCCCAATGATGCCCAGGTAAGGACCACAGTCAACAGGTATAGGAGAGGCCCAAATATATATCACAGTCATTGTGTTCCAGGTGAGGCCAGATGGAGACCACAGGAACCAGGTCCAGGAGAGCCCCATGTGGGAACCAGAGCCACCAGATCCAATTGAGGTCCAGGTGGGACCACAGTCACAAGGTCCAGGTGAGGCGCAGGTGGCAAGAGGATTCACCAAGTACACGTGGGGTCCAGGTGACGACCAGTCAGCAGATCCAGGTGCGGACCAGCTAAGGACCAGATTCACCAGGCCCAAGTGAAGCCCAAGGGGTGACCAGAGTCACAACGTAAGGGTGAGGACCAGAGCGGGAACCAGAGTACCCAGTTTAGTTTAAGGACCAGAATGGGACCAGAGGTCCCTGGACAAAGTGAGGCCCAGTTGTAGAATAGAGTATCCAGGTACCAATGATGACTGGGTGAGGAACAGAGTCACTAGGGCCATGCAGGCCCAGATGGGGAACAGAATCACTAGGTCCTGGTGAGGCATAGAATAAGACCACAGTCAACAGTATCAGGTGAGCCCCTTGTGGGAACCAAAGACACTCTATCCAGGTAAGTCCCAGGTCCATGTGAGGCCCACGTGAGGACCAGATTCATCTTGTCGAATTGAGGCATAGCTGGGGACAAGAGTCACCAGGTCTGGATGCGGCCTAGGTGGGTCAAGATTCAGCAGTTCTGAGTTTGGTCAAAGTGGGGACGAGAGACACCAGGTCCTGGTGAGGCCAAACTGAGGACCAGAGTCACCAGATCCAGGTGAGGTCCAGGTGGGGACCCGAGTCACCAGATCCAGGTGAAGCACAGGTGGGGACCAGAGTCACTAGGTCCAGAAGAGACCCAGGTGAGGACCAGTTTTACCAGGTACACGTGAGGCCCCGGTGGGGATCAGAGGCAACAGGTCCATGTGAGGCCGGCTTGGGGACCATGGTCAACAGGTCTACTTGAGGCCCAGGTGTGGAACACAGTAAGCAGGTCCAGGTGAGTCCCCAGTGGTGACAAGGGTCACCACGTCCAGGTGAGGCCCAGTTGCGGACCAGGATCACCAGGTACAGGGGAGGCCCTTGAAAGAACCAGAGTCAACAGTTCGAGGTCAGGCGCAGGTGGCAACCCGCGTCAGCAGGTCCAAGTCAGGCCAAAGTGGGGTTCACAGTAACTAGGACATGGTGAGACCCAGAGCGGCACCAGAGTCACGTGGTCCAGGTGAGGTTGAGTTGTGGAACACAGTCACCGCGTCCCAATTTTGCCCAGTTGAGGACCATGGTCAAAAGGGCCAGGTGAGGCCAAGATGGGGACCGGTGTCCCCAAATCCAGGTGAAGCCCAGCTGGGGACAACAGTCACCAGATCCAGGGTAGTCTCAGGTGCAGACCAGAATCAGCAGGTCCAGGTGAGGTGCAGTTGGCAACCACTCTCACCAGGTCCTGGTGAGGCCCTGGTGTGGACCAGAGTCACGAGGTACATGACAAACTAGAAACACTGCAGCCACCAGGTGCAAATGATATCCATGTGGGAACGAGAATCACCAGTTACAGGTGAGGACCAGGTGGGGACCTGACTCACAATTTCCAGGTGAGACACAGGTGGGAACGAGTGTCACCATGTGCAGGAGTGGCCCAGGTGAAGACCAGAGTTGATAGGTCCGGCTGGGTCACTGTTAGTGTACAGTGTAACCATATCCTGATGCTACCCAGGTGGGTACCAGAGACACCAGGTCCTGGTGAGGCCCAGGTGGGACCAGAGACATGAGGTCCAGGTGAGGTCCCGATGGGAACCACAGTCACCAGGTCAGGTGAGGCCATGCTTAGGATCAGAGTCACCAGTTACAGGTGAGGCCCAGGTGGAACCAGAGTCACCTGGTACAGAAGAGGCCAAAGTCAGGACCAGAGTTACCAGGAACAGGTCAGGCCCAGTGGGGAACAGAGTAACCATGTTCCGATGATGCCCAGGTAGACTCAGCGTCACCAGGTCCAGATGAGGCGCAGGTGGGGAGCATATTCACTAGGTCTCGGTCAGACCCAGTTGAAGACCAGTGTCACCAGGTATATTTGAGCCCTTGAGGGGTACCAGATTCACCTGGTCTAGGTGACATCCAGATGGGGACCAGAGTCACCATGTCAGGGTGAGGCCCCGAAGGGATCCAGAGTCATCATGTCCAGGTGAGGCTCAGGTGTGGAACAGAGTATCCAGGTCATAATGGTCCACAGGTGAGGACCAGAGTCACCAGATCTGGGTGAGGCCCAGTTAGGATCAGAGTCACCAGTTCCAGTTGAGGCCAAGAAGGAGTCCACAGCAATCAGGTCCAGGTTGGGAAAAAGTCACCAGGACTGGGTGAGGCCCAGATGGGGCCAGATACACCAGGTCCAGGTGATTCCCAGGTGGTGACTAGGGTTACCAGGTCCGGTTGAGGAACAGGTAAGGACGAGATTCACCAGGATACTGGGGCCTACGTGGGGACCGGTGTCACCATGTATGGGTGAGGCCCAGGCGGCAAGCCCACTCACCAGGTCCAGGTGAGGCCAGCCTGCAGGCCAGAGTCACCAGATCCAGGTGAGGCCCTAGTGGGGACGGGATTCACAAGGTAAATGTGAGTCTACAAGAACACCACAGTCACCAGATCCAGGTGTGGTTCATGTGGGAACGGGAGTCACCAGATCCAGCTGAGACCCAGTTGGGGATGACAGTCACCAGGTCCAGATTGAGGCCTAGGTTTGGGGACGAGACTCATCAGGACCAGTTGAGGCCAAAGTGTGCAGCAAAGTTATCATGTCCAGGTGAGGCCCAGGTGGGGAACAGAGTAACCATGTCCCATTGATGCCAGGTGGGAAAAGAGTCACAAGGTCCAGACGAAGCCTAAGATTGGAGTAGATTCACCAGGTCCTGTTGAGGCCCACCTGAGGACCAGTGCCCCAGCTTCGCGTGTGTCACCCGGTTCTGGTGATATCCAGGTGGGGACCAGTGTCACAAGTCAGGGTGAGGCCCAGAGGGGGACGAGAATCACTAGGTCCAGGTGAGGCCCCAATGTGGAACTGTGAAACCAGGTCCCAATATGCCCATATGAGGACCTGAGTCACCAGGTCCAGGTGATGTCCCTGTGGGAACCAGTCACCCCGTCCAGGTGAGGCCCAGGTGGGACCACAGTCACCAGGTCCTGGTGAGGCCCAGGTATATAAGAGAGTATCCAGGTCCCAATGATGCCCAGGTAAGGACCAGAGTCAACAGGTCCAGGAGAGGCCCAAATATAGATCAGAGTCATTGTGTTCCAGGTGAGGCCAGAGGGAGACCACAGGGAACAGATCCAGGAGAGCCCCATATGGGAACCAGAGCCACCAGATCCAGGTGAGGTCCAGGAGGGACCACAGTCACAAGGTCCAGGTGAGGCGCTGGTGGCAACATGATTCACCAAGTCCAGGTGAGGCCCACGTGGTGACCTGTCACCAGGGCCAGGTGCGGACAAGCTAAGGACCAGATTTACGAGACCCAAGTGAAGCCCAAGGGGTGACCAGAGTCACCAGGTAAGATTGAGGCCCAGAGGGGAACCAGAGTAACCAGTTTAGTTTGAGGCCCAACATGGGACCAGAGATCCCTGGTCAAACTAGGCCCAGGTGTGGCATAGAGTATCCAGGTCCCAATGATGCCTGGGTGAGGACCAGAGTCACTATGGCCATGCAGGCTCAGATGGGGAACAGAATCACTAGGTCCTGGTGAGGCATAGAATAAGACCACAATCACCAGTATCAGGTGTGCCCCTTGTGGGAACCAGAGCCACTCTATCCAGCTGTGTCCCAGGTCCATGTGAACCCCACGTCAGGACCAGATGCATCAGGTCGAATTAAGGCATAGTTCGGGACAAGAGTCACCAGGTCTGGGTGCGGGCTAGGTGGGGCAAAATTCAGCAGTTCTGAGTTAGGTCAAAGTGGGGATGAGAGACACCAGGTACAGGTGAGGCCAAACTGAGGACCAGAGTCACCAGATCCAGGTGAGGTCCATGTTGGAAAGAGAGTCACCAGGTCCAGGAGAGGTCCAGGTGGGAACCAGAGTCACCAGATCCAGGTGAATTCCAGGTGGGGACCAGAGTCACCAGATCCATGTGAAACCCAGGTGGGGACCAGAGTCACTAGGTCCTGATTAGGCCCAGGTGAGGATCAGAGTTACCAGATACACGTGAGCCCTTGGCGGGGATCAGAGCCAAAAGGTCCACGTGAGCCCGGCTTGGGGACCATGGTCAACAGTCTACCTGAGGCCCAGGTGTGGAACACAGTAATCAAATCCAGGTGAGTCCCCGGTTGTGACAAGAGTCACCACGTCCAGTTGAGGCCCAATTGGGGACCAGGATCACCAGGTACAGGGGAGGCCCTTGAGAGAACCAGAGTCAAGAGTTCGAGGTCAGGCGCAGGTGGCAACCAGGGTCAGCAGGTCCAAGTCAGGCCAAAGTCGGGTTCACAGTCACTAGGGCAGAGTCAGACCCAGAGGGGGACCAGAGTCACCTTGTCCAGGTGAGATCCAGTTGTGGAACAGAGTCACCGGGTCTCAATTTTGCCCAGTTGAGGACCATGGTCAACAGGGCCAGGTGAGGCCCAGATGGGGACCGGAGTCCCCAAATTCAGGTGAAGCCCAGGTGGGGACCACAGTCATCAGTTCCAGGGTAGTCTCAGGTGGACACCAGAATCACCAGGTCCTGGTGAGGTGCAGGTGTCAACCACACTCACCAAGTCCGGGTGAGGCCCTGGTGGGGACCAGAGTCACGAGGTACATGAGAACCTAGAAACACTGCAGCCACCAGGTCCACATGATGTCCATGTGGGAACGAGAATTACAAGTTACAATTGAGGACCAGGTGGGGATCTGAGTCACCATGTCCAGGTGAGACCCTGGTGGGAACCAGTGTCACCATGTCCAAGTGTGGACCAGGTGAAGACGAGAGTTAATAGGTCCGGCCGGGTCACTGTTAGTGAACAGTGTAACCATATCCTGATGCTACTCAGGTGTGTACCAGATACAAGGTCCTGGTGAGTCCCAGTTGGGCCAGAGACATGAGGACCAGGTGAGGTACCGATGAAAACCACAGTCATAGGTCAGGTGAGGCCATGCTTAGGATCAGAGTCACCACTTACAGGTGAGGTCCAGGGGGAGCCAGAGTCACATGGCACAGAAGAGGCGAAAGTCAGGACCAGAGTCACCACGATCAGGTCAGTCCCACTGGGAATAGTGTAACCACGTCCCGATGATGCCCAGGTAGAACCACAGTTACCAGGTCCAGGGGCGGCCAACCTAAAGGCCATGCAGTGGAACCATGTCCCGATGATGCCCAGGTAGGGAAGAGAGTCACCAAGTCCAAATGAAGCCCAGATGGAGCATATTCAATAGGTCCAGGTGAGGCCCAGTTGAGGACCAGAGTCACCAGATCCAGGTGAAGCCAAGGTGGGGACCAGAGTCACTAGGTCCAGATGAGGCCCAAGTGAGGACCAGTGTTACAAGGTACACGTGATGCCCCGGTGGGAATCAGAGGAAACAGGTCCATATGAGGCAGGCTTCGGTACCATGGTCAAAAGGACTACTTGAGGCCCAGGTGTGGAACACAGTAACCAGGTCCAGGTGAGTCCCTGGTGGTGACAAGGGTCACCACGTCCAGGTGAGTCCCAGGGGGGGACCAAGATCACCAGGGACAGGGGAAACCCTTGAATGAACCAGAGTCAACAGTTCCAGGTCATGCGCAGGTGTCAAACTGGGTCAGCAGGTCCAAGTCAGGCCAAAGTCGGGTTCACAGTCACTAGGGCACGGTGAGACCCAGAGGGGGACCAGAGTCACCGGGTCCAGGTGAGGTCCAGGGATGGAACACAGTCACTGGGTCCCAATTTTGCCAGTTGAGGACCATGATTGACAGGGCCAGGTGAGGTCCAGATGGGGGATCCTCAATCTGGATCAGATTCACCAGTTCCAGTTGAGGCTAAAAAGGAGTCCACAGCAATCATGTCCAGACTGACGCCTAGGTCGGGGGACCAGAGTCATCAGGACTAGTTGAGGCCAAAATGTGGAGCAAAGTTATCATGTCCAGGTGAGGCCCAGGTGGGGAACAGACTAACCATGTCCCATTGATGCCAGGTGGGAAAAGAGTCACAAGATCCAGACGAGGCCTAAGTGAGGAGCAGATTCACCAGGTCGTGTTGAGGCCCAGTTGAGGACCAGTGTCCCCAGCTCCGGGTGAGTCCCAGAGGGGGACCAGAGTCACAAGGTTCTGGTGATATCCAGGTGGGGACCAGGGTCACCACGTCAGGGTGAGGACCATAATGGGACGAGAATCACTAGGTCCAGGTGAGGTCCCGATGTGGAACTGAGAAACCAGGTCCCATGATGCCCATATGAGGACCTGAGTCACCAGGTCCAGGTGAGGTCCCTGTGGGAACCAGTCACCTCGTCCAGGTGAGGCCCAGGTGGGACCACAGTCACCAGTATCATGTGAGCCCCTTGTGGGAACCAGAGCCACTCTATCCAGCTGAGTCCCAGGTCCATGTGAGGCCAACATGAGGAGCAGATTCATCAGGTCGAATTGAGGCAGAGCTGGGGACAAGAGTCACCAGGTCTGGGTGCGGCCGAGGTGGGTCAAGATTCAGCAGTTCTGAGTTAGGTCAAAGTGGGGACGAGAGACACCAGGTCCAGGTGAGGCCAAACTGAGGACCAGAGTCACCAGATCCAGGTGAGTTCCAGGTGGGGACCAGAGTCACCAGATCCAGGTGAAGCCCAGGTGGGGACCAGAGTCACTAGGTCCAGATGAGGCCCAGGTGAGGACCAGAGTTACCAGGTACACGTGAGGCCCCGGTGGGGATCAGAGGAAACAGGTCTATGTGAGGCCGCCTTGGGGAACATGGTCAATAGGTCTACTTGAGGCCCAGGTGTGGAACACAGTAAGCAGGTCCTGGTGAGTCCCCCGTGGTGACAAGGGTCACCACGTTCAGGTGGGGCCCAGTTGCGGACCAGGATCACCAGGTACAGGGGAGGCCCTTGAGAGAACCAGAGTCAACAGTTCTAGGTCAGGCGCAGGTGGCAACCAGGGTCAGCAGGTACAAGTCAGTCCAAAGTGGGGTTCACAGTCACTAGGGCACGGTGAGACCGAGAGCGGGACCAGAGTCACCTGGTCCAGTGAGGTCCAGTTGTGGAAATCAGTCACTGGGTCCAAATTTTGCCCAGTGAGGACCATGGTCAACAGGGCCAGTTGAGGCCCAGATGGGGACCGGAGTCCCCAAATCCACGTGAAGCCCAGGTGGGGACCACAGTCACCAGATGCAGGGTAGTCTCAGGTGCAGACCAGAATCACCAGCTGCAGGTGAGGTGCAGGTTGCAACCACACTCACCAGGTCCTGGTGAGGCCCTGGTGGGGACCAGAGTCACGAGGTACATGAGAAGCTAGAAACACTGCAGCCACCAGGTCGACATGGTGTCCATGTGGGAACGAGAATCACCAGTTACAAAAGAGGCCCAGGTGGGGATCTGATTCACTATGTCCAGGTGAGACGTAGGTGGGAACCAGTGTCACCACATACAGGTGTGGCCCAGGTGAAGACCAGAGTTAATACGTCCGGCTGTGTCACTGATAGTGAAGAGTGTAACCATATCCTGATGCTACCCAGGTGGGTACCAGAGACACCAGATCCTGGTGAGGCCCAGGTGCGACTAGAGACATGAGGTCCAGGTGAGGTCCCGATGGGAACCACAGTCAGAAAGTCAGGTGAGGCCATGCTTAGGATCAGAGTCACCAGTTACAGATGAGGCCCAGGTGGAGCCAGAGTCACCTGGTACAGAAGAGGCCAAAGTCAGGACCAGAGTTACCAGGATCAGGTCAGTCCCAGTGTGAAATAGAGTACCCATGTCCCGATGATGACCAGGTAGAACCAGAGTCACCAGGTCCAGATGAGGCGCAGGTGGGGAGCATATTCTCTAGGTCCCGGTGAGGCCCAGTTGAGGACCAGAGTCACCAGGTGTAGTTGAGGCCTAGAGGGGTACAAGATTCACCTGGTCTAAGTGACATCCAGATGGGGACCAGAGTCACCATGTCAGGGTGAGGCCCAGAGGGGATCCAGAGTCATCATGTCCAGCTGAGGCTCAGGTATGGAACAGAGTATTCAGGTTAATGGTCCACATGTGAGGACCAGAGTCACCAGATCTGGGTGAGGCCCAGTTAGGATCAGAGTCACCAGTCCCAGTTGAGGCCAAGAAGGCGTCCACAGCAATCAGGTCCCTGTGGGGATCAAAGTCACCAGGACTGGGTGAGGCCTAGATGGGGACCAGATTCACCAGGCCCAGGTGATTCCCAGGTGGTGACCAGAGTTACCAGTTCTGGGGAAGGACCAGGTAAGGACCAGATTCACCAGGTCCAATTGAGGCCCACGTGGGGACCTGTGTCACCAGATATGGGTGAGGCACAATTGGCAACCCCACTCACCAGGTCCAGGTTAGGCCAACCTGCAGGCCATGCAGTGGAACCATGTCCCGATTATGCCCAGGTAGGGACCAGAGTTACCAGGTCCAGGTGAGGCCAACCTGCAAGCCATGCATTGGAACCATATCCCTATGATGCCCAGGTAGGTACCAGAGTCAACAGGTCCAAATGAGTCCCAGATGGAGCATATTCACTAGGTCCAGGTGAGGCCCAGTTGAGGACCAGGTTCACCAGAACTGTTTGAGGCCTAGAGCGGTACCAGAATCACCTGGTCCAGGTGACATCCAGATGGGGACCAGATTCACCAGGGCAGGGTGAGGCCCAGAGAGGTTCCAGAGTCAGCATGTCCAGTTGAGGCTCAGGTGTAGAACAGAGTCACCAGGTACCAATGATGCCCAGGTGAGGACCAGAGTCACCAGGTCTGGGTGACGCGCAGATAGGATCAGAGTCACCAGTTCCAGGTGAGGCCAAGAAAGATTCCACAGCAATCAGGTCCAGGTGGGGAACAAAGTCACCAGGACTGGGTGAGGCCCAGATGGGAACCAGATTCACCAGATCCAGGTGAGGCCCAGGTGGTGAACAGAGTTACGGGTTCCGGGGAAGGACCAATTAAGGACCAGATTCACCAGGTCCAAGAGTCCCACGTGTGGATCTGAGTCAACAGGTATGGGTGAGGCCCACATGGCAACCCCACTCACCAGGTCCAGGAGAGGCCAACCTGCAGGTCAGAATCACCAGATCCAGGTGAGGCCCTAGTGGGGACCGGAGTCAACAGGTAAATGTGAGTCTACAAGAAAACCACAGTCAAAAGGGCCAGGTGTGTTTCAAGTGGGAACGAGAGTCACCAGGTCCAGGTGAGACCCAGGTGGGGACCACAGTCACCAGGTCCAGATTGAGGCCTAGGTTGGGGGACCAGTTTCATCAGGACCATTTGAGGCCACAGTGTGGAGCAAAGTTATCATGTCCAGGTGAGGCCCAGGTGGGGAACAGAGTAACCATGTCCCATTGATGCCAGGTGGGAAAAGAGTCACAAGGTCCAGACGAGGTCTAAGTGAAGAGTAGATTCACCAGGTCCTGTTGAGGCCCAGCTGAGGACCAGTGTCCCCAGCTCCGGGTGAGTCCCAGAGGGGGACCAGAGTCACCCGCTTTGGTGATATCCAGGGGTGACCAGAGTCACCACGTCAAGGTGAGGCCCAGAGGGGGACGAGAATCACTAGGTCCAGGTGAGGCCCCGATGTGGAAGTGAGAAACCAGGTCCCATGATGCCCATATGAGGACCTGAGTCACCAGGTCCAGGTGACATCCCTGTGGGAACCAGTCACCTCGTCCAGGTGAGGCCCAGGTGGGACCACAGCCACCAGGTCCAGGTGAGGCCCAGGTATATAAGAGAGTATCCAGGTCCCAGTGATGCCTAGGTAAGGACCAGCGTCATCAGGTTCAGGAGAGGACCAAATATCTATCAGAGTCATTGTGTTCCAGGTGAGGCCAGATGGGGACAACATGGACCACGTTCAGGAGAGCCCCATATGGGAACCAGAGCCACCAGATCCAGGTGTGGTCCAGGTGGGACCACTGTCACAAGGTCCAGGTGAGGCGCAGGTGGCAACAGGATTCACCAAGTCCAGGTGAGACCCAGGTGGCGACCAATCACCAGATCCAGGTGCGGACCAACTAAGGACCAGATTCACCAGGCCCAAGTGAAAACCAAGGGGTGACCAGAGACACCAGGTAAGGGTGAGGCCCAGAGGGGGAACCAGAGTAACCAGTTTAGTTTGAGGCCCAGAGGTCCCTCGTCAAAGTGAGGCCCAGGTGTGGAATATAGTTTACAGGTCCCAGTGATGCCTGGGTGAGGACCAGAGTCACTAGGGCCATGCAGGACCAGATGGGGAACAGAATCACTAGGTCCTGGTGAGGCATAGAATAAGACCACAGTCAAAAGTATCAGGTGAGCCCCTTTTGGGAACCAGAGCCACTCTATCCAGCTGAGTCACAGGTCCATGTGAGGCCCACGTGAGGACCAGATTCATCAGGTCGAATTGAGGCATACCTGGGGACAAGAGTCACCAGGTCTGGGTGCGGTTTAGGTGGGGCAAGATTCAGCAGTTCTGAGTTAGGTCAAAGTGGGGACGAGAGACACCAGGTCCAGGTGAGGCCAAACTGAGGACCAGAGTCACCAGATCCAGGTGAGGTCCATGTTGGAAAGTGTCACCAGGTCCAGGAGAGGTCCAGGTAGGGACCTGAGTCACCAGATCCAGGTGAAGCCCAGATGGGTACCAGAGTCACTAGGTCCAGATGAGGCCCAGGTGAGGACCAGAGTTACCAGGTACACGTGAGGCGCCGGTAGGTATCAAGGCAACAGGTCCATGTGAGGCAGGCTTGGGGACCATGGTCAAGAGTTCTACTTGAGGCCCAGTGTGGAACACTGTAACCAGGTCCAAGTGAGTCCCCGGTGGTGACAAAAGTCACCAGGTCCAGGAGAGGCCCAGGTGGGCACCAGGATCACCAGGTACAGGGGAGGCCCTTGAAAGAACCAGAGTCAACAGTGCGAGGTCAGGCGCAGGTGGCAAACAGGGTCAGCAGGTCCAAGTCAGGCCAAAGTGGGGTTCAGAGTCACTAGAGAACGGTGAGACCCAGAGGGGGACCAGAGTAAACTGGTCCAGGTGAGGTCTAGGTGTGGAACACAGTCACCGGGTCCCAATTTTGCCCAGTTGAGGACCATGGTCAACAGGGCCAGGTGAGGCCCAGATGGGAATCGGAGTGCCCAAATCCAGGGGAAGCCCAGGTTGGGACCCCAGTCATCAGATCCAGGGTAGTCTCAGTTGCAGACCAGAATCACCAGGTCCAGGTGAGGTGCAGGTGGCAACCACACACACCAGGATCCGGTGAGGCCCTGGTGGGGACCAGAGTCACGAGGTACATGAGAAGCTAGAAACACTGCAGCCACCAGGTCCACATGATGTCCATGTGGGAACGAGAATCACCAGTTAGAGGAGAGGACCCTGTGGGGATCGGACTCACCATGTTCAGGTGAGACCCAGGTGGGAACCAGTGTCACCATGTACAGGTGTGGCCCAGGTGAAGACCAGAGTTAATAGGTCCGGCTGGGTCACTGTTAGTGAACAGTGTAACCATATCCTGATGCTACCCAGGTGGGTACGAGAGACACCAAGTCCTGGTGAGGCCCAGGTGAGACCAGAGACATGAGGACCAGGTGAGGTCCCATGGGCACCACAGACATCAGGTCAGGTGAGTCCATGCTTAGGATCAGATTCAACAGATACAGGTGAGGCCCAGTTGGAGCCAGAGTCACCTGGTACAGAAGAGCCAAAAGTCAGGACCAGAGTTACCAGGATCAGGTCTGTCCCAGTGGGGAATAGTGTAACCATGACCCGATGATGCCCAGGTAGAACCCGAGTCACCAGGTCCAGATGAGGCGCAGGTGAGGAGCATATTCACTAGGTCCAGGTGAGGCCCAGTTGAGAACCAGAGTCAGCAGATCTGGTTGTGGCCTAGAGGGGTACCAGATACACCTGGTCCAGGTGACATCCAGATGGGGACCAGAATCACCAGGTCAGGGTGAGGCCAGAGGGGTTCCAGAGTCATCACGTGCAGGTGAGGCTCTGGTGTGGAACAGAGTCACCAGGTACCAATGATGCCCAGGTGAGGACCAGTGTCACCAGGTCTGGGTGACGCGCAGATAGGATCAGAGTCACCAGTTCCCGGTGAGGCCAAGAAAGACTCCACAGCAATCAGATTCAGATGGGGAACAAATTCACCAGGACTGGGTGAGGCCCAGATGGGGACCAGATTCACAGGTCCAGATGAGGCCCAGTTGGGGACCAGAGTCCCCGGGTCTGGGAGAGGACCAGTTAACGACCAGATTAACAGGTCCAAGAGGCCCACGTGTGGAACTGAGTCACCAGGTATGGGGTGGCAACCCCACTCACCAGGTCCAGGTGAGGACAACCTTCAGGCCAGAGTCACCAGATCCAGCTGAGGCCCTAGTGGGGACCGGAGTCACCAGGTAAATGTGCGTCTTCAAGAACACCACCATCACCAGGTCCAGGTGTGGTTCATGTGGGAACGAGAGACACCAGGTCCAGGTGAGAAAGAGGTGGGGACCACAGTCACCAGGTCCAGATTGAGGCCTAGGTGGGGGGACCAGCGTCATCAGGACCAGTTGAGGCCAAAGTGTGGAGCAAAGTTATAATGTCCAGGTGAGGCCCGGGTGGGGAACAGAGTAACGATGTCCCATTGATGCCAGGTGGGAAAAGAGTCAGAAGGTCCCGGTGAGGTGCAGGTGGCAACAGGATTCACCAAGTCCATGTGAGGCCCAGGTGGCGAACAGTCACCAGATCCATGTGCGGACCAGCTAAGGACCAGATTCACCAGGCCCAAATGAAGCCCAAGGGGTAACCAGATTTACCAGGTAAGGGTGAGGCCCAGAAGGGGAACCAGAGTAACCAGTTTAGTTTG
The DNA here is from genome assembly GCF_053574225.1 of Canis aureus. Lineage (NCBI taxonomy): Eukaryota > Metazoa > Chordata > Mammalia > Carnivora > Canidae > Canis > Canis aureus. The sequence continues at coordinate 55,853,260 of NC_135632.1, read as the reverse complement.
AGGCCCAGAATGGGACCAGTGGTCCGTGGTCAAAGTGAGGCCCAGGTGTGGAATAGAGTATCCAGTTCCGAATGATGCCTGGGTCAGGACCAGAGTCACTAGGGCCATGCAGGCCCAGATGGGGAACAGAATCACTAGGTCCTGGTGAGTCACAGAAAAAGACCACAGTCACCAGTATGAGGTGAGCCCCTTGTGGGAACCAGAGCCACTCTATCCAGCTGAGTCCCAGGTCCATGTGAAGCCCACGTGAGGACCAGATTCACCAGGTCGAATTGAGGCATAGCTGGGGACAAGAGTCACCAGGTCTGTGTGCGGCCTAGGTGGGGAAAGATTCAGCAGTTCTGAGTTAGGTCAAAGTGTGGAAGAGAGACACCAGGTCCAGGTGAGGCCAAACTGAGTACAAGAGTCACCAGATCCAGGTGAGGTCCATGTTGGAAAGAGAGTCACCAGGTCCAGGAGAGGTCCAGGTGGGAACCAGAGTCACTAGATCCAGGTGAAGTCCAGGTGGGGACCAGAGTCACCAGATGGAGGTGAAGCCCAGGTGGGGACCAGAGTCACTAGGTGCAGATGAGGCCCAGGTGAGGACCAGAGTTACCAGGTACACGTGAGGATCCGGTGGGGATCAGAGGCAACAGGTCCATGTGAGGCCGGCTTGGGGACCATGATCAACAGGTCCACTAGAGACCCAGGTGTGGAACACAGTAAGCAGGTCCAGGTGAGTCCCCCGTGGTTACAAGGGTGACCACGTCCAGGTGAGTCCCAGGTGGGAGCAGGATCACCAGGTCCAGGGAAGGCCCTTGAAAGAACCAGAGTCAACAGTTCGAGTTCAGGCGCAGGTGGCAACCAGGGTCAGCAGGTCCAAGTCAAGCCAAAGTGGAATTCACAGTCACTAGGGCACGGTGAGACCCAGAGTGGGAGCATAGTCACCTGGTCCAGGTGAGGTCCAGTTGTGGAACACAGTCACCAGGTCCCAATTTTGCCCAGTTGAGGACCATGGTCAACAGGGCCAGGTAAGGCCGAGGTGGGGACCGGAGTCCCGAAATCCAGGTGAAGCACAGGTGGGGACCACAGTCACAAGATCCAGGGTAGTGTCAGGTGCAGACCAGAATCACCAGGTCCAGGTGTGGTGCAGGTGGCAACCAAACTCACCAGGTCCCGGTGAGGCACTGGTGGGGACCCTAGTCACGAGGTACATGAGAAGCTAGAAACACATGGGATCCCTGGGTGGCGCAGCGGTTTGGCGCCTGCCTTTGGACCAGGGCGCGATCCTGGAGACCAGGGATCGAATCCATCGTCGGGCTCCCGGTGCATGGAGCCTGCTTCTCCCTCTGCCTGTGTCTCTGCCTCTCTAACTCTCTGTGACTATCATAAATAAATAAAAATTTAAAAAATGATGCTAGAAACACTGCGGCCAACAGGTCCACATGATCTCCATGTGGGAACGAGAATCACCAGTTACAGGTGAGGACCAGGTGGGGATCCGACTCACCATGTCCAGGTGAGACCCACGTGGGAAAAAGTGTCACCATGTCCAGGTGTGGCCCAGGTGAAGACCAGAGTTAATAGGTCCGGCTGGGTCACTGTTAGTGAACAGTATAACCATATCCTGATGCTACCCAGGTGGGTGGCAGAGACAACAGATCCTGGTGAGGCCTAAGTGGGACCAGAGACATGAAGTCCAGGTGAGGTCCCGATGGGAACCACAGTCACCAGGTCAGGTGAGGCCATGCTTAGGATCAGAGTCACCAGTTACAGGTGAGGCCCATGTGGAGCCAGAGTCACCTGGAACAGAAGAGGCCAAAGTCAGGACCAGAGTTACCAGGATCAGGTCACTCCAAGTGGGAATAGAGTAACCATGTCCCGATGATGCCAAGGTAGAACCAGAGTCACCAGGCACAGATGTGGCGCAGGTGGGGAGCATGTTCACTAGGTCCCGTTGAGACCCAGTTGAGGACCAGAGTCACCAGGTCTAGGTGAGACCTAGAGGGGTACCATATTTACCTGGTCTGGTGACATCCAGATGGGGTCCGGAGTCCCCATGTCAGGCTGAGGCCCAGAGGGGATCCAGAGTCAACATATCCAGGTGAGGCTCAGGTGTGGAACAGAGTATCCAGGTCATAATGGTCCACGGGTGAGGACCAGAGTCACCAGATCTGGGTGAGGCCCAGTTAGCATCAGAGTCAGCAGTTCCAGGTTAGCCAAGAAGGAGTCCACAGCAATCAGGTCCAGGTGGGGAAGAAAGTCAACAGGACTGGGTGAGGCCCAGATGGGGACCAGATTCACCAGGCCCAGGTGATTCCCATGTGGTGACCAGAGTTACCAGTTCCGGGTGACCACCAGGTAAGACCAGATTCACCAGGTCCAAGTGAGGCCCACGTGGCGACCTGTGTCACTAGGCAAGGGTGAGGCCCAGGTGACAAACCCACTCACCAGTTCCAGGTGAGGCCAACCTGCAGGCCATGCAGAGGAAACAGGTCCCAAAGATGCTCAGGTAGGCACGAGAGTTACCAGGTTCAGGTGAGGCCAACCTGCAGGCCATGCAGTGGAACCATGTCCCGATGAAGCCCAGGTAGGGAACAGAGTTACCAGGTCCAGGTGAGGCCAACCTGCAGGTCATGCAGTGGAACCATGTCCCGATGATGCCCACATAGTGAACAGAGTCACCAGGTCCAAATGAGGCCCAGATGGAGCATATTCACTAGGTCCAGGTGAGGCCCATGTGAGGACCAGGGTCACCAGACCTGGTTGAGGCCCAGAGGGCTACCATAATCCCCTGGTCCAGGTGATATCCATATGGGGACCAGAGTCACCAGGTCAGGTTGATAGCCAGAGAGGTTCCAGAGTCATCATGTCCAGGGGAGCCTCAGGTATGGAACAGAGTCACCAGGACCAATGATGCCCAGGTGAGGACCAGAGTTACCAGGTACACGAGAGGCCCCGGTGGGGATCAGAGGCAACAGGTCCATGTGAGGCAGGCTTGGGGACCATGGTCAACAGGTCTACTTGAGGCTCAGGTGTGGAACACAGTAACCAGGTCTAGGTGAGTAACCGGTGGTGACAAAAGTTACCACGTCCAGGTGAGGCCCAGGTGGGGTCCAGGATCACCAGGTCCAGGGGAGGCCCTTGAAAGTACCAGAGTCAACAGTACGACGTCAGTTGCAGGTGGGAACCAGGGTCAGCAGTTCCAAGTCCGTCCAAAGTGTTGTTCACAGTCACTAGGGCACGGTGAGACCCAGAGGAGACCAGAGTCGCCTGGTCCAGGTGAGGTCCAGGTGTGGAACACAGTCACCAGGTGCCAATTTTGCCCAGTTGAGTACCATGGTCAACAGGGCCAGGTGACGCCCAGATGGGGACCGGAGTCCCCAAATCCAGGTGAAGCCCAGGTGGAGACCACAGTCACCAGATCCAGGGTAGTCTCAGGTGCAGGCCAGAATCACCAGGTCCAGGTGAGGTGCAGGTGGCAACCACACTCACCAGGTCCCGGTGAGGCCGTGGTGGGGACCAGAGTCACGAGGTACATGAGAAGCTAGAAACACTGCAGCCTCCAGGTCCACATAATGTCCATGTGGGAACGACAATCACCAGTTACAGGTGAGGCCCATGTGGAGCCAGAGTCACCTGGAACAGAAGAGGCCAAAGTCAGGACCAGAGTTACCAGGATCAGGTCACTCCAAGTGGGAATAAAGTAACCATGTCCCGATGATGCCAAGGTAGAAGCAGAGTCACCAGGCACAGATGTGGCGCAGGTGGGGAGCATGTTCACTAGGTCCCGTTGAGGCCCAGTTGAGGACCAGAGTCACCAGGTCTAGGTGAGACCTAGAGGGGTACCATATTTACCTGGTCTGGTGACATCCAGATGGGGTCCGGAGTCCCCATGTCAGGCTGAGGCCCAGAGGGGATCCAGAGTCAACATATCCAGGTGAGGCTCAGGTGTGGAACAGAGTATCCAGGTCATAATGGTCCATAGGAGAGGACCAGAGTCACCAGATCTGGGTGAGGCCCACTTAGGATCAGAGTCACCAGTTCCAGGTGAGGCCAAGAAAGAGTCCACAGCAATCAGGTCCAGGTGGGAACAATGTCACCAGGACTGGATGACGCCCAGATGGGGACCAAATTAACCTGGTTCAGGTGATTCCCAGGTGGTGACCAGAGTTACGAGTTCCGGGTGAGAACAAGGTAAGGACCAGATTCACCCGTTCCAAGTGAGGCCCACGTGGGGACCTGTGTCACCAGGCATGGGTGAGGCACAGGTGACAACCCCACTCACCAGGTCCAGGTGATGCCAACCTGCAAGCCATGCAGAGGAACCATGTCCCGATGATGCACAGGTAGGGACTAGAATTACCAGGTGCAGGTGATGCCAACCTGCAGGGCATGTGTGGAACCATGTCCCGATAATGCCCAGGTAGGGACCAGAGTTAACAGGTCCAGGTGAGACCAACCTGCAGGCCATGCTGTGGAACCATATCCCTATGAGGCCCAGGTATGGACCAGAGTCACCAGGTCCAAATGAGGCCAAGATGGATCATATTCATTAGGTCCAGATGAGGCCCAGTTGAGTACCCGAGTCACCATATCTGGTTGAGGCCTAGAGGGGTACCAGATCCCCTGGTCCAGGTGACATCCAGATGGGGACCAGAGTCACCAGGTCAGGGTGAGGCCCAGAGAGGTTCCAGAGTCATCATGTCCAGGTGAGGCTCAGGTGTGGAACAGAGTAATCAGGTACCAATGATGCCCAGGTGAGTTCCAGAGTCACCAAATCTGGGTGACGCGCAGATAGGATCAGAGTCACCAGTTCCAGGTGAGGCCCATGTGGAGCCAGAGTCACCTGGTACATAAGAGGCCAAAGTCAGGACCAGAGTTACCAGGATCAGGTCAGTCCCAGTGTGGAACAGAGTAAACATGTCCCGATGATGCCCAGGAAGAACCAGAGTTACCAGTTCCAGATGAGGTGCAGGTGGGAGCATATTCACTAGGTCCCGGTTAGGCCAAGTTGAGGACCAAGTCACCAGGTCTAGTTGAGGCTTGGAGGGGTACCAGATTCACCTGGTCTAGGTGACATCCAGATGGGGACCAGAGTCACCATGTCAGGCTGAGACCCAGAGGGGATCCAGAGTCATCATGTCTAGGTGAGGCTCACGTGTGGAACAGAATATCCAGGTCATAATGGTCCACAGGTGAGGACCAGAGTCACCAGATCTGGGTGAGGCCCAGTTAGGATCAGAGTCACTAGTTCCAGGTGAGGGCCAAGAAGGAGTACACAGCAATCAGGTCCAGGTGGGAACAAAGTCACCTGGACTAGATGAGGCCCAATGGGGACCAGAATCACAATGTCCAGGTGATTCTCAGGTGATGACCAAAGTTACCAGTTCCGGGTGAGGACAAGGGAAGGACCAGATTCACCAGGTCCACGTGAGGCCCACGTGGGAACCTGTGTCACCATGTATGGGTGAGGCACAATTGGCAACCCCACTTACCAGGTCCAGGTGAGGCCAACCTGCAGGCGATGGAGAGGAACCGTGTCCCGATGATGCCCATGTAGGGACCAGAGTTACCAGGTCCAGGTGAGGCCAACCTGCAGGCGATGGAGAGGAACCGTGTCCCGATGATGCCCAGGTAGGGACCAGAGTTACCAGGCCCAGGTGAGGCCAACCTGCAGGCCATGCAGTGGAACCATATCCCTATGATGCCCAGGTAGGGACCAGAGTCACCAGGTCCAAATGAGGCCCACATGGAGCATATTCACTAGGTCCAGGTGAGGCCCAGTTGAGGACCAGAGTCACCAGATCTGGTTGAGGCCTAGAGGAATACGAGAATCCCCTGTTCCAGGTGACATCCAGATGGAGACCAGAGTCACCAGGGAAGGGTGAGGCTCAGAGATGTTCCAGAGTCATCATGTCCAGGTGAGGCTCAGGTGTAGAACAGAGTCACCATGTACCAATGTTGCCCAGGTGAGGACCAGAGTCACCAGGTCTGGGTGATGCGCAGATATGATCAGAGTCACCAGTTCCAGGTGAGGTCAAGAAAGAGTCCACAGCAATCAGGTCCAGGTGGGGAACAAAGTCACCAGGACTGGGTGAGACCCAGATGGGGACCAGATTCACCAGATCCAGGTGAGGCCCAGTTGGTGACCAGAGTCCCCGGGTCTGGGAGAGGACCAGATATTAACCAGATTCACCAGGTCCAAGAAGCCCACGTGTGGACCTGAGTCAACACGTATGGGTGAGGCCCATGTGGCAACCCTACTCACCAGGTCCAGGTGAGGTCAACCTGCAGGTCAGAGTCACCAGATCCAGGTGAGGCCCTAGTGGGGACCGGAGTCACAGGTAAATGTGAGTCTACAAGAACACCACAGTCAACAGGGCCAGGTGTGTTTCAAGTGGGAACGAGAGTCACCAGGGCCAGGTGAGACCCAGGTGGGGACCACACTCACCAGGTCCAGATTGAGGTCTAGGTGGGGGGACAAGATTCATCAAGACAAGTTGAGGCCAAAGTGTGGAGCAAAGTTATCATGTCCAGGAGAGGCCCAGGTGGGCAACAGTGTAACCATGTCCCATTGATGCCAGGTGCGAAAAGAGTCACAAGGTCCAGACGAGGCCTAAGTGAGGAGTAGATTCACCAGGTCCTGTTGAGGCCGAGCTGAGGACCAGTGTCCCCAGCTCCGGGAGAGTCCTAGAGGGGGACCAGAGTCACCCGGTTCTGGTGATATCCAGGTGGGGACCAGAGTCACCACGTCAGGGTGAGGCCCAGAGGGGGACGAGAATCACTAGGTCCAGGTGAGGCCCCGATGTGGAACTGAGAAACCAGGTCCCATGATGCCATATGAGGACCTGAGTCATCAGGTCCAGGTGAGGTCCCTGTGGGAACCAGTCACCTCGTCCCGGTGAGGCCCAGGTGGGACCACAGTCACCAGGTCCAGGTGAGGCCCAGGTATATAAGATTGTATCCAGGTCCCAGTGATGCCCAGGTAAGGACCAGCATCATCAGGTCCAGGAGAGGCCCAAATATGGATCAGAGTCATTGTGTTACAGGTGAGGCCAGATGGAGACAACACGGACCAGATTCAGGAGAGCCCCATATGGGAACCAGAGCAACCAGATCCAGGTGAGGTCCAGGTGGGACCACAGTCACAAGGTCCAGGTGAGGCGCAGGTGGCAACAGGATTCTCCAAGTCCAGGTGAGACCCAGGTGGAGACCAGTCACCAGATCCAGGTGAGGACCAGCTAAGGACCAGATTCCCCAGGCCCAAGTGAAGCCCAAGGGCTGACCAGATTTACCAGGTAAGGGTGAGGCCCCGAGTGGGAACCAGAGTAACCAGTTTAGTTTGAGGACCAGAATGGGACCAGAGGTCCCTGGTCAAGTGAGGCCCAGGTGAGGAATAGAGTATCCAGGTCCGAATGATACTGGGTGAGGACCAAAGTCACTAGGGCCATGCAGGCCCAGATGGCGAACAGAATCACTAGGTCCTGGTGAGGCATAGAAAAAGACCACAGTCACCAGTATCAGGTGAGCCCCTTGTGGGAACCAGAGCCACTCTATCCAGCTGATTCCCAGGTCCATGTGAAGCCCACGTGAGGACGAGATTCATCAGGTCGAATTGAGGCATAGCTGGGGACAAGAGTCACCAGGTCTGGGTGCGGCCTGGGTAGGGCAAGATTCAGCAGTTCTGAGTTAGGTCAAAGTGCGGACGAGAGACACCAGGTCCAGGTGAGGCCAAACTGAGTACCAGATTCACCACATCCAGGTGAGGTTCATGTTGGAAAGAGAGTCACCAGGTCCAGGAGAGGTCCATGTGGGGACCAGAGTCACTAGATCCAGGTGAAGTCTAGGTGGGGACCAGAGTCCCCAGATCGAGGTGAAGCCCAGGTGGGGACCAGAGTCACTAGGTGCAGATGAGGCCCAGGTGAGGACCAGAGTTACCAGGTACACGTGAGGCCCCGGTGTGGATCAGAGGCAACAGGTTCATGTGAGGCCGGCTTGGGGACCATGGTCAACAGGTCTATTGAGGCCCATGTGTGGAACACAGTAAGCAGGTCCAGGTGAGTCCCCGGTGGTGACAAGAGTCACCACTTCCAGGTGAGGTCCAGGTGGGGACCAGGATCACCAGGTACAGGGGAGGCCCTTGAAAGAACCAGAGTCAACAGTTCGAGTTCAGGCGCAGGTGGCAACCAGGGTCAGCAGGTCCAAGTCTAGCCATAGGGGATTTCACATTCACTAGGGCACGGTGAGACCCAGAGGGTGAGCATAGTCACCTGGTCCAGGTGAGGTTCAGTTGTGGAACACAGTCACCAGGTCTCAATTTTGCCCAGTTGAGGACCATGGTCAACAGGGCCAGGTGAGGCCCAGATGGGGACCGGAGTCCCGAAATCCAGGTGAAGCCCAGGTGGGGACCACAGTCACCAGATCCAGGGTAGTCTCAGGTGCAGACCAGAATCACCAGGTCCAGGTGTGTTGCAGGTGGCAACCAAACTCACCAGGTCCCGGTAAGGCACTGGTGGGATACATGAGAAGTCACGAGGTACATGAGAAGCTAGAAACACATGGGATCCCTGGGTGGCGCAGCGGTTTGGCGCCTGCGTTTGGACCAGGGCGCGATCCTGGTCTCGGGATCGAATCCCACGTCGGGCTCCCGGTGCATGGAGCCTGCTTCTCCCTCTGCCTGTGTCTCTGCCTCTCTCTCTCTCTCTGTGACTATCATAAATAAATACAAATTTAAAAAAAAGATGCTAGAAACACTGCGGCCAACAGGTCCACATGATCTCCATGTGGGAACGAGAATCACCAGTTACAGGTGAGGACCAGGTGGGGATCCGACTCACCATGTCCAGGTGAGACCCAGGTGGGAAACAGTGTCACCATGTCCAGGTGTGGCACAGGTGAAGACCAGAGTTAATAGGTCCGGCTGGGTCACTGTTAGTGAACAGTATAACCATATCCTGATGCTACCCAGGTGGGTAGCAGAGACACCAGGTCCTGGTGAGGCCCAAGTGGGACCAGAGACATGAGGTCCAGGTGAGGTCCCGATGGGAACCACAGTCACCCGGTCAGGTGAAGCCATGCTTAGGATCAGAGTCACCAGTTCCAGGTGAGGCCCAGGTGGAGCCAGAGTCACCTGGTACAGAAGAGGCCAAAGTCAGGACCAGAGTTACCAGGATCAGGTCACTCCAAGTGGGAATAGAGTAATCATGTCCCGGTGATGCCCGGGTAGAACTAGAGTCACCAGGCCCAGATGTGGCGCAGGTGGGGAGCATGTTCACTAGGTCCCGTTGAGGCCCAGTTGAGGACCAGAGTCACCAAGTCTAGGTGAGGCCTAGATGGGTACCAGATTCACCTGCTCTAGTGACATCCAGATGGGGACCAGAGTCCCCATGTCAGGCTGAGGCCCAGAGGGGATCCAGAGTCATCATATCCAGGTGAGGCTCAGGTGTGGAACAGAGTATCCAGGTCATAATGGTCCACAGGTGAGGACCAGAATCACCAGATCTGGGTGAGGCCCAGTTAGCATCAGAGTCAGCAGTTCCAGGTTAGCCAAGAAGGAGTCCACAGCAATCAAGTCCAGGTGGGGAAGAAAGTCAACAGGACTGGGTGAGGCCCAGATGGGGACCAGATTCACCAGGCCCTGGTGATTCCCAGGTGGTGACCAGAGTTACCAGTTCCGGGTGACCACCAGGTAAGGACCAGATTCACCAGGTCCAAGTGAGGCCCACGTGGGGACCTGTGTCCCTAGGCAAGGGTGAGGCCCAGGTGACAAACCCACTCACCAGGTCCAGGTGAGGCCAACCTGCAGGCCATGCAGAGGAACCAGGTCCCAATGATGCCCAGGTAGGGACGAGAGTTACCAGGTCCAGGTGAGGCCAACCTACAGGCCATGCAGTGGAACCATGTCCTGATGATGCCGAGGTAGGGACCAGAGTTACCAGGTCCAGGTGAGGCCAACCTGCAGGTCATGCAGTGGAACCATGTCCCGATGATGCCCAGGTAGTGACCATAGTCACCAGATCCAAATGAGGCCCAGATGGAGCATATTCACTAGGTCCAGGTGAGGCCCAGTTGAGGACCAGAGTCACCAGACCTTGTTGAGGCCCAGACGGATACCATAATCCCCTGGACCAGGTGACATCCATATGGGGACCAGAGTCACTACGTTAGGTTAATAGCCAGAGTAGTTCCAGAGTCATCATGTCCAGGGGAGCCTCAGGTGTGGAACAGAGTCACCAGGACCAATGATGCCCAGGTGAGGACCAGAGTAACCAGGTACACGTGAGGCCCCGGTGGGGATCAAGGCAACAGGTTCATGTGAGGCCGGCTTGGGGACCATGGTCAACAGGTCTATTGAGGCCCAGGTGTGGAATACAGTAAGCAGGTCCAGGTGAGTCCCCAGTGGTGACAAGAGTCACCATGTCCAGGCGACGCCCGGTGGGGACCAGGATCACCAGGTACTGGGGAGGCCCTTGAAAGAACCAGAGTCAACAGTTTGACGTCAGGCTCAGGTTCCAACCAGGGTCAGCAGGTCCAAGTCAGGCCAAAGTGGGGTTCACAGTCCCTACTGCACGGTAGACCCAGAGGGGGACCAGAGTTACCTGGTCCAGGTGAGGTCCAGTTGTGGATTACAGTCACTGGGTCCCAATTTTGCCCAGTTGAGGACCATGGTCAACAGGGCCAGGTGAGGCCCAGATGGGAACCAGAGCCCGAATTCCAGGTGAAGCCCAGGTGGGGACCACAGTCACCAGATCCAGGGTAGTCTCAGGTGCTGACCAGAATCACCAGGTCCAGGTGAGGTGCAGGTGGCAACCACACTCAACAGGTCCCAGTGAGGCCCTGGTGGGGACCAGAGTCACGAGGTACATGAGAAGCTAGAAACACTGCAGCCACCAGATCCACATGATGTCCATGTGGGAACGAGAATCACCAGTTACAGGTGAGGACCAGGCAGGGAACCGAATCACATGTCCACGTGAGACCCAAGAGGGAACCAGTGCTACCATGTCCAGGTGTGGCCCAGGTGAAGACCAGAGTTAATATCTGGCTGGGTCACTGTTAGTGAACAGTGTAACCATATCCTGATGCTACCCATGTGCGTACCAGAGACACCAGGTCCTGGTGAGGCCTAGGTGGGACCAGAGACATGAGGTCCAGGTGAGGTCCCGATGGGAACCACAGTCACCAGGTCAGGTGAGGCCATGCTTAGGATCAGAGTCACCAGTTACAGGTGAGACCCAGGTCGAGCCAGAGTCACCAAGTAGGGAAGACGCCAAAGTCAGGACCAGAGTTACCAGGATCAGGTCAGTCCCAGTGGGGAATAGAGTCACCATGTCCCGATGATGCCCAGGTTGAACCCGAGTCACCACGTACAGATGAGGCGCAGGTCGGGAGTATATTCACTAGGTCCCGGTGAGGCCCAGTTGAGGACCAGATTCCCCCAGTCTTTTTGAGGCCTAGAGGGGTACCAGATTCACCTGGTCTAGGTGACATCCAGATGGGGACCAGAGTCACCAGGTCAGGGTGAGGCCCAGAGAGGTTCCAGAGTCATCATGTCCAGGTGAGGCTCAGGTGTGGAACAGTGTCACCAGGTACCAATGATGCCCAGGTGAGGACCAGAGTCACCAGGTCTGTGTGACGCGCAGATAGGATCAGAGTCACCAGTTTCAGGTGAGGTCAAGAATTAGTCCACAGCAATCAGGTCCAGGTGGGGAACAAAGTCACCAGGACTGGGTGAGGCCCAGATGGGGACCAGATTCACCAAGTCCATGTGATTGCCAGGTGGTGACCAGAAATACCAGTACCGGATGAGCACCAGGAAAGGACGAGATTCACCAGGTCCAAGGGAGACCCACGTGGGGACCTGTGTCACATTGCATGTGTGAGGCCCAGGTTGCCACCCCACTCACCAGGTCCAGGTCAGGCCAACCTGCAGGCCAAGCAGAGGAACCATGTCTCGATGATGCCCAGGTAGACATCAGAGTTACCAGGTCCAGGTGAGGCAAACCTGCAGGCCATGCAGTGGAACCATGTCGCGATGATGCCCAGGTAGGGACCAGAGTCACCAGGTCCAAAGGAGGCCCAGATGGAGCATATTCACTAGGTCCAGGTGAGGCCCAGTTGAGGACCAGAGTCACCAGACATGGTTGAGGCCCAGAGGGGTACCATAATCCCCTGGTCCAGGTGACATTCATATGGGGACCAGAGTCACCAGGTCAGGTTGATAGCCAGTGAGATCCAGAGTCATCATGTCCAGGGGAGCCTCAGGTGTGGAACAGAGTCACCAGGACCAATGATGCCAGGTGAGGACTAGAGTAACCACGTACACGTGAGGCCCCGGTGGGGATCAGAGGCAACAGGTCCATGTGAGGTAGGCTTGGGGACCATGGTCAACAGGTTTATTGAGGCCCAGGAGTGGAACACAGTAAGCAGGTCCAGTTGAGTCCCCAGTGGTGACAAGAGTCACCACGTCCAGGTGAGGCCCGGTGGGGACCAGGATCACCAGGTACAGGGGAGGCCCTTGAAAGAACCAGAGTAAACAGTTCGACGTCAGTCGCAGGTGGGAACCAGGGTCAGCAGGTCCAAGTCAGGCCAAAGTGGGTTTCACAGTCACTAGGGCACGGTGAGACCTAGAGGGGAACCAGAGTCACGTGGTCCAGGTGAGTTCCAGTTGTGGAACACAGTCCCCGGTCCCAATTTTGCCCAGTTGAGGACCATGGTCAACAGGGCCATGTGAGCCCCAGATGGGGACCGGAGTCCCCCAATCCAGGTGAAGCCCAGGTGGGGACCACAGTCACTAGATCCAGGGTAGTCTCAGGTGCAGACCAGAATCACCAGGTGCAGGTGAGATGCAGGTGGCAACCACACTGACCAAGTCCCGGTGAGAGCCTGGTGGGGACCAGAGTCACGAGTTACATGAGAAGCTAGAAACACTGAAGCCACCAGGTCCACATGATGTCCATGTGGAAACGTGAATCACCAGTTACAGGTGAGGACCATTGGGGATCTGAGTCACCATGTCCAGGGGAGACTCAGGGGGGAACCAGTGTCACCATGTCCAGGTGTGGCCCATGTGAAGACCAGAGTTAATAGGTCCGGCTGGGTCACTGTTAGTGAACAGTGTAACCATATCCTGATGCTACCCAGGTGGGTACCAGAGACACCAGGCCCTGGTGAGGCCCAGGTGGGACCAGAGACATGAGGTCCAGGTGAGGTCTCGATGGGAACCACAGTCACCAGGTCAGTTGAGGCCAACTTAGAATCAGAGTCACCAGTTACAGGTGAGGCCCAGTTAGAGCCCGAATCACCTGGTTCAGAGAGGCCAAAGTCAGGACCAGAGTAACCTGGATCAGGTCAGTCCCAGTGGGGAATAGAGTAACCATGTCCCGATGATGCCCACGTAGAACCAGAGTCACCATGTCCAGATGAGGCGCAGGTGGGGAGCATATTCACTAGGTCCCGGTGAGGCCCTCTTGAGGACTAGAGTCACCAGGTTTGGTTGAGGCCTAGAGGGGTACCAGATTCACCTGGCCTAGGTGACATCCAGATGGGGACCAGAATCACCATGTCAGGGGGAGGCCCAGAGTGGATCCAGAGTCATCATGTCCAGGTGAGGCTCAGGTGTGGAAAGAGTATCCAGGTCATAATGATCAACAGGTGAGGACCAGAGTCACCATATCTGGGTGACGTGCAGATACGATCAGAGTGACCAGTTCCAGGTGAGGCCAAGAAGGAGACCACAACAATCAGGTCCAGGTGGCGAACAAAGTCACCAGGAATGGGGGAGGCCCAGATGGGGACCAGATTCACCAGGTCCAGGTGAGGCCCAGGTGGTGAGCAGAGTCCCGGGTCTGGGAGAGGATCAGGTAAGGACCAGATTAACATGTCAAAGATGCCCACGTGGGGACCTGAGTCACCAGGTTTGGGTGAGGCCCAGGTGGCAACCCCACTCACCAGGTCCAAGTGAGGCCAACCTGCAGGCCAGAGTCACCAGATCCAGGTGCGGCCCTACTGGGGACTGGAATCACCAGGTAAATGTGAGTCTACAAGGACACCACAGTCACCAGGTCTAGGTGTGGTTCATGTGGGAACGAGAGTCACCAGGTCCAGGTGAGACCCAGGTGGAGACGACAGTCTCCAGGTCCAGATTGAGGCCTCGGTTGGGTGACCAGGGTCATCAGGACCAGTTGAGGCCAAAGTGCAGAGCAAAGATATCATTTCCATGTGAGGCCCAGGTGCGGAACAGAGTAACCATGTCCCATTGTTGCCAGGTGGGAAAAGTGTCACAAGGTCCAGACGAGGCCTAAGTGAGGAGTAGATTCACCGTTCCTGTTGAGGCCGAGTTGAGGATCAGTGTCCCCAGCTCCAGGTGAGTCCCAGTGGGGGACCACTGTCGCCCGGTTCTGGTGATATCCAGGTGGGGACCTGAGTCACCACGTCAGGGTGAGGCCCAGAGCGGGACGAGAATCACTAGGTGCAGATGAGGCCCCGATGTGGAACTGAGAAACCAGGTCCCATGATGCCCATATGAGGACCTGAGTAACCAGGTCCAGGTGAGGTCCCTTTGGGAACCAGTCACCCCGTCCAGGTGAGGCCCAGGTGGGACCACAGTCACCAGGTCCTGGTGAGGCCCAAGTATATAAGAGAGTATCCAGGTCCCAATGTTGCCCAGGTAAGGAGCAGAGTCAACAGGTCCAGGAGAGGCCCAAATATGAATCAGAGTCATTGTGTTCCAGGTGAGGCCAGATGGAGACCACAGGATCCAGGTCCAGGAGAGGCCCAAATGGCAACCAGAGCCACCAAATCCAGGTGAGGTCCGGGTGGGACCACAGTCACAAGGTCCAGGTGAGGCGCTGGTGGCAACAGGATTCACCAAGTCCAGGTGAGAACCAGGTGGGGACCAGTCACTAGATCCAGGTGCGGACCTGCTAAGGACCAGATTCACCAGGCCCAAGTGAAGCCCAAGGGGTGACCAGAGTCACCAGGTAAGGGTGAGGCCCAGAGGGGAACCAGAGTAACCAGTTTAGTTTGAGGCCCAGAATGGGACCAGAGGTCCATGGTGAAAGTGAGGCCCAGGTGTGGAATAGAGTATCGAGTTCCCAATGATGCCTGGGTGAGGACCAGAGTCAGTAGGGCCATGCAGGCCCAGATGGGGAACAGAATCTCTAGGTCCTGGTGAGGCATAGAATAAGAACACAGTCACCAGTATCAGGTGAGCCCCTTGTGGGAACCAGAGCCACTCTATCCAGGTGAGTCCCAGGTCCATGTGAGGCCCACGTGAGGACCAGATTCATGAGGTCGAATTGAGGCATAGCTGGGGACAAGAGTCACCAGGTCTGCGTGCGGCCTAGGTGGGGCAAATTCAGCAGTTCTGAGTTAGGTCAAAGTGGAGACGAGCGACACCAGGTCCAGGTGAGGCCAAACTGAGGACCAGAGTCACCAGATCCAGGTGAGGTCCATGTTGGAAAGAGAGACACCAGGTCCAGGAGAGGTCCAGGTGGGGACCAGTGTCACCAGATACAGGTGAAGTCCAGGTGGGGACCAGAGTCTCCAGATCCAGGTGAAGCCCAGGTGGGGACCAGAGTCACTAGGTCCAGATGAGGCCCAGTGAGGATCAGAGTTACCAGGTACAAGTGAAGCCCCGGCGGGGACCAGAGCCAAAAGGTACACGTGAGGCTGGCTTGGGGACCATGGTCAACAGGTCTACATGTGGCCCAGGTGTGGAACACTGTAAGCCTGTCTAGGTGAGTCCCCAGTGGTGACAAGAGTCACCACATCCAGTTGAGGCCCAATTGGGGACCAGGATCACCAGGTACAGGGGAGGCCTTTGAAAGAACCTGAGTCAACAGTTCGAGTTCAGGCGCAGGTGGCAACCAGGGTCAGCAGGTCCAAGTCAGTCCAAAGTTGGGTTCACAGTCACTAGGGCATGGTGAGACCCAGAGGGGGACCAGAGTCACCTGGTCCAGGTGAGGTCCAGTTGTGGAACAAAGTCACCGGGTCCCAATTTTGTCCAGTTGAAGACCATGGACAACAGGGCCAGGGGAGGTCCGGATGGGGATCGGAGTCCCCAAATCCAGGTGAGGCCAGGTGCGGACCACAGTCACAAGATCCAGGGTAGTCTCAGGGGCAGACCAGAATCACCAGGTCCTGGTGAGGTGCAGGAGGCAACCACACTAACCAGGTCCCGGTGAGGCCCAGGTTCGGACCAGATTCTCGAGGTACATGAGAAGCTAGAAACTCTGTAGCCACCAGTTCCACGTGATGTCCATGTGGGAACGAGAATCACCAGTTACAGATGAGGACCTGGTGGGCATGTGACTCACCATGTCCAGGTGAGACCATGGTGGGAACCAGTATCACCATGTCCAGGTGTGGACCCGGTGAAGACCAGAGTTAACAGGACTGGCTGGGTCACTGTTAGTGAACAGTGTAACCATATTCTGATGCTACTCAGGTGGGTACCAGATACAAGATCCTGGTGAGGCCCAGGTGGGACCAGAGACATGAGGTCCAGGTGAGGTACCGATGGAAACCACAGTCACCAGGTCAGGTGAGGCGATGCTTCGGATCAGAGTCACCACTTACAGGTGCGGTCCAGGTGGAGCTAGAGTCAAATGGTACAGAAGAGGCCAAAGTCAGGACCAGAGTTACCACGATCAGGTCAGTCCCACTGGGGAATAGAGTAACCACGTCCCGATGATGCCCAGGTATAACCAGAGTTACCAGGTCCAGGTGCGGCCAACCTGAAGGCCATGCAGTGGAACCATGTCCCGATGATGCCCAGTTAGGGACCAGAGTCACCAGGTCCAAATGAAGCCCAGATGGAGCATATTCACTAGGTCCAGGTGAGGCCTAGTTGAGGACCAGAGTCACCAGACCTTGTTGAGGCCTAGAGGGGTACCAGAATCACCTGGTCCAGGTGCCATCCAGATGGGTCCTGAGTCACCAGGTCAGGGTGAGCCCCAGAGAGGTTCCAGAGTCATCATGTCCAGGTGAGGCTCAGGTGTGGAACAGAGTATAGAGGTCATAATGGTCCACAGGTGAGGACCAGAGTCACCAGATCTGGGTGAGGCCCAGTTAGGTTCAGAGTCACCAGTTCCAGTTGAGGCCAAGAGGAGTCCACAGAAATCAGGTCCAGGTGGGGAAGAAAGTCAACAGGACTGGGTGAGGCCCAAAGGGGGACCATATTCACCAGGTCCATGTGATTCCCAGGTGGTGACCAGGGTTACCAGGTCCGGGTGAGTACCGGGAAAGGACCAGATTCACCAGGTCCAAGTGAGGCCCACGTGGGTACCTGTGACACCAGGTATGGGTGAGCCCCACGTGGCAAGTCCAGTCACTAGTTCCAGGTGAGGCCAACCTGGAGGCCATGCAGAGGAACCGTGTCCCGGTGATGCCCGGGTAGGGTCCAGAGTTACCAGGTCCAGCTGAGGCCAACCTGCAGGCCATGCAGTGGATCCATAGCCCGATGATGCCCAGGTAGGGACCAGAATCACCAGGTCCAACTGAGTCCCAGATGGAGCATATTCACTAGGTCCAGGTGAGGCCCAGTTGAGGACCAGAGTCCCCAGACCTGGTTGAGGCCTAGAGGGTTCCCAGAGTCACCTGGTCCCGGTGACATCCAGATGGAGACCAGAGTCACCAGGTCAGGGTTAGGCCCAGAGTGGTTCCAGAGTCATCATGTCCAGGTGAGGCTCAGGTGTGGAACAGAGTCACCAGGTACCAATGATGCCCAGGTGAAGACCAGAGTGACCTGGTCTGGGCGACGCGCAGATAGGATCAGAGTCACCAAGTCCAGGTGAGGCCAAGAAAGAGTCCACAGCAATCAGGTCCGGGTGGGGAACAAAGTCACCAGGTCTGGGTGAGGCCCAGATGGGGAACAGATTCATTCACCAGGTCCAGGTGAGGCCCAGGTGGTGAGCAGAGTCCCCGGGTCTGGGAGAGGACCAGGTACGGTACAGATTCACCAGGTCCAAGAGGCCCACGTGGTGACCTGAGACACCAGGTATGGGTGATGCCCAGGTGGCAACCCCACTCACCAGATCCAGGTGAGGCCAACCTGCAGGCCAGAGTCACCAGATCCAGGTGAGGCCCTAGTGGGGACAGGAGTCACCAGGTAAATGTGAGTCTACAAGAACACCACAGTCACCAGGTCCAGGTGTGGTTCATGTGGGAACTTAGTCACCAGGTCCAGGTGAGACCCAGGTGGGGACCACAGTCACCAGGTTCAGATTGAGGACAAGGTGGGGCGACTAGTGTCATCAGAAGCAGTTGAGGCCAACGTGTGGAGCAAAGTTATCATGTCCAGGTGAGGCCCAGGTGTGGAACAGAGTAACAATGTCCCTTTGATGCCAGGTGCGAAAAGAGTTACAAGGTCCAGACGAGGCCTAAGTGAGGAGTAGATTCACCAGGTCCTGTTGAGGCCCAGTTGAAGACCAGTGTAACCAGCTCCGGGGGAGTCCCAGAGGGGGCGAGTCACCCAGTACTGGTGATATCCAGGTGGGGACCAGAGTCACCACGTCAGAGTGAGGCCCACAGCGGGACGAAAATCACTAGGTCCAGGTGAGGCCCTGATGTATAACTAAGAAACCAGGTCCCATGATGCCCGTATGAGGACCTGAATCACCAGGTCCAGTTGAGGTCCCTGTGGGAAACTGTCACCTCGTCCAGGTGAGGCCCAGGGGGACCACAGTCACCAGTTCCAGGTTAGGCCCAGGTATATAAGAGAGTATCCAGGTCCCAATGATGCCTAGGTAAGGCCCTGAGTCAACAGGTCCAGGAGAAGCCCAAATATGGATCAGAGTCATTGTGTTCCTGGTGAGGCCAGATGGAGACCACAGGAACCAGGACCAGGAGAGCCCCATATGGGAACCAGAGCCACCAGATCCAGGTGAGGTCCAGGTGGGACCAGAGTCACAAGGTCCAGGTGAGGCGCAGGTGGTAACAGGATTCACCAAGTCCAGGTGAGGCCCAGGTGGCGACCAGTCACCAGATCCAGGTGAGGATCAGCTAAGGACCAGATTCACCAGGCCCAGGTGAAGCCCAAGGGGTGACCAGCGTCACCAGGTAAGGGTGAGGCCCAGAGGGGGAACCTGAGTAACCAGTTTAGTTTGAGGCCCAGAATGGGACCAGAGGTCCCTGGTCAAAGTGAGGCCCAGGTGTGGAGTAGAGTATCCAGGTCCCAATGATGCCTGGGTGAGGACCAGAGTCACTAGGGCCATGCAGGCCCAAATGGGTAACAGAATCACTTGGTCCTGGTGAGGCATAGAATAAGACCACAGTCAGCAGTATCAGGTGACCCCCTTGTGGAAACCAGAGCCACTCTATCCAGCTGAGTCCCAGGTCCATGTGAGGCCCACGTGAGGACCAGATTCATCAGGTCGAATTGAGGCATAGTGGGGACAAGAGTCACCAGGTCTGGGTGCAGCCTAGGTGCGGCAAGATTCAGCAGTTCTGAGTTAGATCTAAGTGGGGACGAGAGACACCAGGTCCATGTGAGGCCAAACTGAGGTCCAGAGTCACCAGATGCAGGTGAGGTCCATGTTGGAAAGAGAGTCACCAGGTCCAGGAGAGGTCCAGGTGGGTCCAGAGTCACCAGGTCCAGGTGAAGTCCCGGTGGGGACCAGAGTCACCAGATCCAAGTGAAGCCCAGGTGGGGACCAGAGTCACTAGGTCCAGATGAGGCCCAGGTGAGGACCAGAGTTACCAGGTACACGTGAGACCACGGTGGGGATCAGAGGCAACAGGTCCATGTGAGGCCGTTTTGGGGACCATGGTCAACAAGTGTTCTTGAGGCCCATGTGTGGAACACAGTAACCAGGTCCAGGTGAGTCCCTGGTGGTGACAAGAGTAACGAGGTACATGAGAATCTAGAAACACTGCAGCCACCAGGTCCACATGATGTCCATGTGGGAACGAAAATCACCAGTTACAGGTGAGGAACAGGTGGGGATCCGACTCACCATGTCCAGGTGAGACCTAGGTGGGAACCAGTGTCACCATGTCCTGGTGTGCCCCAGGTGAAGACCAGAGTTATTAGGTCCTGCTGGATGAGTGTTAGTGAACAGTGTAACCATATCCTGATGCTACCCAGGTGGGTACCAGAGACACCAGGTCCTGGTGAGGCCCAGGTGTAACCGGAGACATGAGGTCCAGGTGAGGTCCCGATGGGAACCACAGTCACCAGGTCAGGTGAGGCCATGCTTAGGATCAGAGTCAACAGGTACAGGTGAGGCCCAGGTGGAGCCAGAGTCACCTGGTACAGAAGAGGCCAAAGTCAGGACCAGAGTTACCAGGATCAGGGCAGTCCCAGTGGGTAATACAGTAACCATGTCCCAATGATGCCCAGGTAGAATCAGAGTCACCAGGTCCATCGAGGCGCAGGTGGGGAGAATATTAATTAGGTCCAGGTGAGGCCCAGATGAGGACCAGAGACACCAGGTCTAGTTGACGCCTAGAGGGGTACCAGATTCACCTGGTCTAGGGGACGTCCAGATGGGGACCAGAGTCACCATGTCATCGTGAGGCCTTGAGTGAATCCAGAGTCATCATGTCCAGGTGAGGCTCATGTGTGGAACAGAGTGTCCAGGTCATAATGGTCCACAGGTGAGGACCAGAGTCACCAGATCTGGGTGAGGCCCAGCTACGATCAGAATCACCACTTCCAAGTGAGGCCAAGAAGGAGTCCACAGCAATCAGGTCCAGGTGGGGAACAAAAATCACCAGGACTGGGTGAGGCCCAGATGGGGACCAGATTCACCAGGCCCAGGTGTTTCCCAGGTGGTGACCAGAGTTAGCAGTTCCGGGTGAGGAGCAGGTCAGGACCAGATTCACCAGGTCCAATTGAGTCCCACGTGGGCACCTGGGTCACCAGGTATGGGTGAGGCCCAAGTGGCAACCCCACTCACCAGGTCCAGGTGAGGCCACCCTGCAGGCAATGCAGAGGAAGAGTGTCCCGATGATGCCCAGGTAGAACCACAGTTACCAGGTCCAGGTGCGACCAACCTAAAGGCCATGCAGTGGAACCATGTCCCGATGATGCCCAGGTAGGGAAGAGAGTCACCAGGTCCAAATGAGGCCCAGATGGAGCATATTCAATAGGTCCAGGTGAGGCCCAGTTGAGGACCAGCGTCACCAGAACTGGTTGAGGCCTAGAGGGGTACAAAAATCACCTGGTCCATGTGACATCCAGATGGAGACCAGAGTCACAAGGTCAGGGTTAGGCCCAGAGTGGTTCCAGAGTCCAGAGCCTCATGTCCAGGTGAGGCTCAGGTGTGGAACAGAGTCACCAGGTACCAATGACGCCCAGGTGAGGACCAGAGTCACCAAGTCTGGGTGACACGCAGATAGGATCAGAGTCACCAGGTCCAGGTGAGGCCATGAAAGAGTCCACAGCAATCAGGTCAAGGTGGGGAACAAAGTCACCAGGACTCGTGGAGGCCCAGATGGGGACCAGATTCACTAGGCCCAGGTGATTCCCAGGTGCTGACCAGAGTCCCCAGGTCTGGGAGAGGACCAGGTAAGTACCAGATTCACCAGGTCCAAGAGGCCCACGTGGAGACCTGAGTCACCAGGTATGGGTGAGGCCCAGGTTGCATCCCACTAATCAAGTCCAGGTGAGGCCAACCTGCAGGCCAGAGTCACCAGGCCCAGGGGAGGCCCAAGGGGTGACGAGAGTCATCAGGTAAGGGTGAGGTTAAGAGGGGGAACCAGAGTAACCATTTTAGTTTGAGGCCCAGAATGGGACCAGCGGTTCCTGGTAAAAGTGAGGCCCAGGTGTGGAATAGAGTATCCTGGTCCCAATGATGCCTGAGTGAGGACCAGAGTCACTAAGGCCATGGAGGTCCAGATGGGGAACTGAATCACTAGGTTCTGGTGAGGCATAGAATAAGACCACATTCTGCAGTACCAGGTGAGCCCCTACTGGGAACCAGAGCCACTCTTTCCAGCTGAGTCCCAGGTAAATGTGAGGTCCACGTGAGGACCAGATTCATCAGGTCGAATTGAGGCATAGCTAGGGACAAGAGTCACCAGGTCTGGGTGCGTAGTAGGTGGAGCAAGATTCAGCAGTTCTGAGTTAGGTCAAAGTGGGCAAGAGAGACACCAGGTCCAGGAGAGGTCCAGATTCGGACCAGAGTCACCAGATCCAGGTGAGGTCCATGTTTGAAAGATAGTCACCAAGTCCAGGAGAGGTCCAGGTGGGGACCAGAGTCACCAGATCCAGGTGAAGCACAGGTGGGGACCAGAGTCATTAGGTCCAGATGAGGCCCAGGTGAGGATCAGAGTTACCAGATACACGTGAGCCCCCTGCGGGGATCAGAGCCAAAAGGTCCACATGAGGCCGGCTTGGGGACCATAGTCAACAGGTCTACCTGAGGCCCAGGTGTGGAACAAAGTAATCATGTCAAGGTGAGTCCCCGGTGGTGACAAGAGTCACCACGTCCAGTTGAGGACGAGTTGGGGACCAGGATCACCAGGTACAGGGGAGGCCCTTGAGAGAACCAGAGTCAACAGTTTGAGGTCAGGCGCAGGTGGCAACCAGGGTCAGCAGGTCCAAGTAAGGGCAAAGTGGGGTTCACAGTCACTAGGGCACAGTGAGACCCAGAGGGGGACCAAAGTCACCTTGTCCAGGTGAGATCAAGTTGTGGAATACAGTCACCGGGTCCCAATTCTACACAGTTGAGGACCATGGTCAACAGAGCCAGTTGAGGCCCAGATGGGGACCGGAGTCCCCAAATTCAGGTGAAGCCCAGGTGGGGACCACAGTCACCAGATCCAGGGTAGTCTCAGGTGGACACCAGAATCACCAGGTCCTGGTGAGGTGCAGGTGGCAACCACACTCACCAAGTCCCGGTGAAGCCCTGGTGGGGACCAGAGTCACGAGGTACATGAGAAGCTAGTAACACTCCAGCCACCAGGTCCACATGATGTCCATGTGGGAACGAGAATTACAAGTTACAGGTGAGGACCAGGTGGGGATCTGAGTCACCATGTCCAGGTGAGACCCTGGTGGGAACCAGTGTCACCATGTCCAAGTGTGGACCAGGTGAAGACGAGAGTTAATAGGTCCGGCCGCGTCACTGTTGGTGAACAGTGTAACCATATCCTGATGCTACTCAGGTGGGTACCAGATACAAGTCCTGGTGAGTCCCTGTTGGGACCAGAGACATGAGGTCCAGGTGAGGTACCGATGGAAACCACAGTCACCAGGTGAGGAGAGGCCATGCTTAGGATCAGAGTCACCACTTACAGGTGAGGTCCAGGGGGAGCCAGAGTCACATGGCACAGAAGAGTCCAAAATCAGGACCAGAGTTACCACGATCAGGTCAGTCCCACTGGGAATAGAGTAACCACGTCCCGATGATGCCCAGGTAGAACCACAGTTACCAGGTCCAGGTGCGGCCAACCTAAAGGCCATGCAGTGGAACCTTATCCCGATGATGCCCAGGTAGGGAAGAGAGTCACCAGGTCCAAATGAGGCCCAGATGGAGCATATTCACTAGGTCCAGACGAGGCCCAGTTGAGGACCAGAGACACCAGATCTGGTTTAGACCTAGAGGGGTACCAGAATCACCTGGTCCAGGTGACTTCTAGATGGGGACCAGAGTCTCCAGGCCTGAGTCACGCGCAGAGAGGATAAGAGTCACCAGTTCCAGGTGAGGCCAAGAAAGAGTCCATAGCAATCAGGTCCAGGTGGGGAACAAACGCACCAGGACTGGTTGAGGTCCAGATGGGGAAGAGATTCACCAGGTCCAGGTGAGGCCCAGGAGGTGACCAGAATCCCCGGGTCTGGGAGAGGACCATGTAAGGACCAGATTCACCAGGTCCAAGAGAACCACGTGGTTTCCTGAGTCACCAGGTATGGGTGAAGCTCAGGTGGCAACCCCACTCAGCAGGTCCAGGTGAGGCCAACCTGCACGCCAATCACCAGAACCAGGTGAGGCCCTAATGGGGACCGGAGTCACCAGGTAATTGTGAGTCTACAACAAAACAACAGTCACCAGGTCCAGGTGTGTTTCATGTGGGAACGAGAGTCATCAGGTCCAGGTGAGACCCAGGTGGGGACCACAGTCACCAGGTCCAGATTGAAGCCTCGGTGGGGGGACCAGAGTCATCAGGACCAGTTGAGGCCAAAGTGTGGAGCAAAGTTATCATGTCCAGGTGACGCCCAGGTGGGGAACAGAATAACCATGTCCCATTGATGTCAGGTGAGAAAAGAGTCACAAGGTCCAAACGAGGCCTAAGTGAGGAGTAGATTCACCAGGTCCTGTTGAGGATCAGCTGAGGACCAGTGTCCCAGCTCCGGGTGAGTCCCAGAGGGGGACCAGAGTCACCCGGTTCTGGTGATATCCAGGTGGGGACCAGAATCACCACGTCCGGGTGAGGCCCTGAGGGGGACGAGAATCACTAGGTCCAGATGAGGCCCCGATGTGGAACTGAGAAACCAGGTCCCATGAAGCCCATATGAGGACCTGAGTCACCAGGTCCAGGTGAGGTCCCTGTGGGAACCAGTCACCTCGTCCAGGTGAGGTCCAGGTTGGACCACAGTCACAAGGTCCAGGTGAGGCGCAGGAGGCAACAGGATTCACCAAGTCCAGGTGAGGCCCAGGTGGCGACCAGTCACCAGATCCAGGTGCGGAACAGATAAGGACCAGATTCTCCAGGCCCAAGTGAAGCCCAACGGGTGACCAGAGTCACCAGGGCAGGGTGAGGCCCAGAGGGGGGACCAGAGTAACCAGTTTAGTTTGAGGCCCAGAATGGGATCAGAGGTCCCTGGTCAAAGAGAGGCCCAGGTGTGGAATAGAGTATCCAGGTCACAATGACACCTGGGTGAGGACCAGAGTCACTAGGGCCATGCAGTCCCAGATGGGGAACAGAATCACTAGGTCCTGGTGAGGCATAGAATAAGACCACATTCAGCAGTATCAGGTGAGCCCCTTGTGAGAACCAGAGCCACTCTATCCAGCTGAGTCCCAGGACCAGGTGAGTCCCACGTGAGGACCAGATTCATCATGTCGAATTGAGGTATAGCTGGGGACAAGAGTCACCAGGTCTGGGTGCGGCCTAGGTGGGGCAAGATTCAGCAGTTCTGAGTTAGGTCACAGTGGGGACGAGAGACACCATGTCCAGGTGAGGCCAAACTGAGGACCAGATTCACCAGATCCAGGTGAGGTCCATGTTGGAAAGAGAGTCACGAGGTCCAGGAGAGGTCCAGGTGGGGTCCAGAGTCACCAGATCCATGTGAAGTCCAGGTGGGGACCAGAGTCACCAGATCCATGTGAAGCCCAGGTGGGGACCAGAGTCACTAGGTCCAGATGAGGTCCAGGTGAGGACCAGAGATACCAGGTACACGTGAGGACACGGTGGGGATCAGAGGCAACAGGTCCATGTGAGGTCGGCTTGGGGACCATGGTCAACAGGTCTACTTGAGGCCCAGGTGTGGAACACAGTAAGCAGATCCAGGTGAGTCCCCATTGGTGACAGGAGTCACCACGTCCAGGTGTGGCCCAGGTCCGACCAGGATCACCAGGTCCAGGGAAGGCCCTTGAAAGAACCAGAGTCAACAGTTCGAGGTCAGGCGCATGTGGCCACCAGGGTCAGCAGGTCCAAGTCAGGCCAAAGTGGGGTTCACAGTCACTAGGGCACGGTGACACCCAGAGTGGGACCAGAGTCACCTGGTCCAGGTGAGGTCCAGTTGTGGAACACAGTCACCGGTTCCCAATTTTGCCCAGTTGAGGACCATGGTCAACAGGGCCAGGTGAGGCCAAGATGGGGACCGGAGTCCCCAAATCCAGGTGAAGCCCAGGTGGGGACCACAGTCACCAGATCCAGGGTAATCTCAGGTGCAGACCAGAATCACCAGGTCCATGTGAGGTGCAGGTGGCAACCACACTCACCCGGTCCCGGAGAGGCCCCGGTGGGGACCAGAGACACGAGGTACATGAGAAGCTAGAAACACTGCAGCAACCAGGTCCACATGATGTCCATGTGGGAACGAAAATCACCAGTTACAGGTGAGGACCAGGTGGGGATCCGACTCACCATGTCCAGGTGAGACCCAGGTGGGAACCAGTGTCACCATGTCCTCGTGTGCCCCAGGTGAAGACCAGAGTTATTAGGTCCGGCTGGATTAGTGTTAGTGAACAGTGTAACCATATCCTGATGCTACCCATGTGGGTACCAGAGACACCAGGTCCTGGTGAGGCCCAGGTGTAACCGGAGACATGAGGTCCAGGTGAGGTCTCGATGGGAACCACAGTCACCAGGTCAGGTGAGCCCATGCTTAGGATCAGAGTCACCAGGTACAGGTGAGGCCCAGGTGGAGCCAGAGTCACCTGGTACAGAAGAGGCCAAAGTCAGGACCAGAGTTACCAGGATCAGGTCACTCCCAGTGGGTAATACAGTAACCATGTCCCAATGATGCCCAGGTAGAATCAGAGTCACCAGGTCCAGTGAGGCGCAGGTGGGGAGAATATTCACTAGGTCCAGGTGAGGCCCAGATGAGGACCAGAGTCACCAGGTCTAGTTGACGCCTAGAGGGGTACCAGATTCACCTGGTCTAGGGGACATCCAGATGGGGACCAGAGTCACCATGTCAGGGTGAGGCCCAGAGGGCTTCCAGAATCATCATGTCCAGGTGAGGTTCAGGTGTGGAACAGAGTATCCAGGTCATAATGGTCCACATGTGAAGACCAGAATCACCAGATCTGGGTGAGGCCCATTTAGGAGCAGAGTCACGAGTTCCAGTTGAGGCCAAGAAGGAGTCCACAGCAATCAGGTCCAGGTGGGGATCAAAATCACCAGGACTGGGTGAGGCCCAGATGGGGACCAGATTCACCAGGTCCAGGTGATTCCCAGGTGGTGACAAGGGTTACCAGTTCCGGGTGAGGACCAGGTAAGGACCAGATTCACCAGGTCCAAGTGAGGCCCACGTGAGACCTGTGTCACCAGGTATGGGTGAGGCCCAGGTGGCAAGCCCACTCACCAGGTCTAGGTGAGGCCAACCTGCAGGCCATGCAGAGGAACCGTGTCCCGATGATGCCCACGTAGGGACCAGAGGTACGAGGTCCAGGTGACGCCAACGTGCAGGCCATGCAGAGGAACCGTGTCCCAATGATGCCCAGATAGGGACCAGAGTTACCAGGTCAAGAAGAGGCCAACCTGCAGACCATTATGTGGAACCATGTTCCGATGTAGCCCACGTAGGGACCAGAGTCACCAGGTCCAAATGAGGCCCAGATGGAGCATATTCACTAGGTCCAGGTGAGGCCCAGTTGAGGACCAGAGTCACCAGATCTGGTTGAGGCCCAGAGGGGTACCAGACTCACCTGGTCAAGGTGACATCCAGATGGGGACCAGAGTAACCATGTCAGGGTGTGCCCAGAGGGGATCCAGAGTCAACAGTCCAGGTGAGGCTCAGGTGTGGAACAGAGTATCCAGATCATAATGGTCCACAGGTGAGGACCAGAACCACCAGATCTGGGAGAGGCCCAGTTAGGATCAGAGTTACCACTTCCAGGTGAGGCCAAGAAGGTGTCCAGAGCAATCAGGTCCAGGTGGGGAACAAAGTCACCAGGACTAGGTGATGCCCAGGTGGTGACCAGGTTTACCACTTCCGGGTGAGGACTAGGTAAGGACCACATTCAGCAGGTCCAAGTGAGGCCCACGTGGGGACCTGTGTCACCAGGCATGGGTAAGATCCAGGAGGGAACCCCACTCACCAGGTCAAGATAACCCGATGATGCCCAGGTAGGGACCAGTGTTACCAGGTCCAGGTGAGGCAAACCAGCAGGCCATGCAGTGGAACCATTTCCCGATGATGCCCAGTGAGTGTCCAGAGTCACCAGATCCAAATGAGGCCCAGATGGAGCATATTCACTAGGTCCAGGTGAGGCCCAGTTGAGGACAAGAGTCACCAGATCTGGTTGAGGCCTAGAGGGGTTCCAGAATCACCTGGTCCAGGTGACATCCAGATGGTGACCAGATCACCAGGTCAGGGTGAGGCCCAGAGAGGTCCCAGAGACCTCATGTACAGGTGAGGCTCAGTTGTGGAACAGAGTAACCAGGTACCAATGATGCCCAGGTGAGGACGAGAGTCCCCAGGTCTGGGTGACGCACAGATAGGATCAGAGTCACCAGTTCAAGGTGAGGGCAAGAAAGAGTCCAGAGCAAACACGTCCAGGTGGGGAACATAGTCACCAGGACTGGGTTAGGCCCAGATGGTGACCAGATTCACCAGGTCTAGGTGAGGCCCAGGTTGTGACAAGATTCCCAGGGTCTGGGAGCAGACCAGGTAAGGGCCAGATTCACCAGGACAAAGAGGCCCACGTGGGGACCTGAGTCACCAGGTATGGGTGAGGCCCAGGTGGCATCCCACTAACCAAGTTTAGGTGAGGCCAACCTGCAGGCCAGAGTCAGCAGATCCAGGTGAGGCCCTAGTGGGGCCAGAGTCACCAGGTAAATGTGAGTCTACAAGTACACAACAGTCACCAGGTCCAGGTGTGATTCATGTGGGAACGAGAGTCACAAGGTCAAGGTGAGACCCAGGTGTGGATGACAGTCTCCAGGTCCAGATTGAGGCCTATGTGTGGGGACCAGAGTCATCGGGACGAGTTGAGGCCAAAGTATGGAGCAAAGTTATCATGTCCAAGTGAGGCCCAGGTGGGGAACAGAGTAAAAATGTCCCATAGATGCCAGGTGGGAAAAGAATCACAAGTTCCAGACGAGGCCTAAGTGAGGAGTAGATTCACCAGGTCCTGTTGAGGCCCAGTTGAGTATCAGTGTCCCAAGCTCTGGGTGATTCCCAGAGGGGGACCAGAGTCACCCGGTTCTGGTGTGAGTCAGATGCGGACCAGAGTCACCACGTCAGGATGAGGCCCAGAGGGGAACGAGAATCACTAGGTCCAGGTGAGGCCCCGATGTGGAACTGAGAAAACAAGTCCCATGTTGCACATATGAGGACCTGAGTCACCAGGCCCAAGGGAGGTCCCTGTGGGAACCAGTCACCTCGTCCAGGTGAGGCCCAGGTGGGACCACAGTCACCAGTTCCATGTGAGGCCCAGGTATATAAGAGAGTATCCAGGTCCCAATGAAGCCCAGGTAAGGTCCAGAGTCAACAGGTCCAGGAGAGGCCCAAATATGGATCAGAGTCATTGTTTTCCAGTGGAGGCCAGATGGAGACCACAGGAACCAGGTCCAGAAGAGCCCCATATGGGAACCAGAGCCACCAGATCCATGTGAGGTCCAGGTGGGACCACAGTCACAAAGTCCAGGTGAGGCGCAGGTGGCAACAGGATTCACCAAATCCAGGTGAGGCCCAGGTGGCGTCCAGTCTCCAGATCCAGGTGCGGACCAGCTTAGGACCAGATTCACCAGGCCCAAGTGAATCCCAAGGGGTGACCAGAGTCACCAGGTAAGGGTGAGGCCTAGAGGGGGTACCAGAGTAACCAGTTTAGTTTGAGGCTCAGAATGGGACCAGAGGTCCCTGGTCAAAGTGAGGCCCAATTGTGGAATAGAGTATCCAGGTCCCAATGATGCCTGGGTGTGGACCAGAGTCACTAGGGCCATGCAGGCCCAGATGGGGAACAGAATCACTAGGTCCTGGTGAGGCATAGAATAAGACCACTGGTGAATAAGTCACCAGTATCAGGTGAGCGCCTTGTTGGAACCAGAGCCACTCTTTCCAGCTGAGTCCCAGGTCCATGTGAGGCCCATGTGAGGACCAGATTCATTAGGTCGAATTGAGGCATAGCTGGGGACAAGAGTCACCAGGTTTGGGTGCGGCCTAGGTGGGGCAAGATTCAGCAGTTCTGAGTCAGGTGAAAATGGGGACGAGAGACACCAGGTCCAGGTGAGGCCAAACTGAGGACCAGAGTCACCAGATCGAGGTGAGGCCCAGAGCGGGACGAGAATCACTAGGAACAGGTGAAGCCCTGATGTGGAACTGAGAATCCAGGTGAATGCTGCCCATATGAGGACCTGAGTCACCAGGTCCAGATGATGTCCCTGTGGGAACCAGTCACCTCCTTCACGTGAGGCCCAGGTGGGACCACAGTCACCATGTCCAGGTGAGGCCCAGGTATATAAAAGAGTATCCAGGTCCCAATGATGCCCAGGTAAGGACCAGAGTCAATAGGTCCAGATGAGGCCCAGGTGAGGACCAGAGTTACCAGGTACACGTGAGGCCCCGGTGGGGATCAGAGGCAACAGGTCCATGTGAGTCCCGCCTTGGACCATGGTCAACAGGTCTACTTGGGGCACAGGTGTGGAACACAGTAAGCAGGTCCAGTTGAGTCCCCGGTGGTGACAAGAGTCACCACGTCCAGGTGAGGCCCAGGTGGGGACCAGGAACACCAGGTACAGGGGAGGCCCTTGAAAGAATCAGAGTCAACAGCTCAAGGTCAGGCGCAGGAGGCAACCAGGGTCAGCAGGTCCAAGTCAGGCCAAAGTGGGCTTCACAGAAACTAGGGCACAGTGAGACCCAGAGGGGGACCAGAGTCACCTGGTCCAGGTGAGGACCAGTTGTGGAACACAGTCACTGGGTCCCTATTTTGCCCCGGTGGGAACCATGGTCAACAAGGCCAGGTGAGGCCCAGGTGGGGACCGTAGTTCCCAAATCCATGTGAAGCCCAAGGGGGGACCACAGTCACCAGATCAGGGTAGTCTCGGGTGCAGACCAGAATCACCAGGTCCAGGTGAGGTGCAGGTGGCAACCACACACACCAGGTCCCGGTGAGTCCCTGGTGGGGACGAGAGTCACGAGGTACATGAGAAGCAAGAAACACTGCAGCTACCAGGTCCACATGATGTCCATGTGGAAACGAGAATCACCAGTTTCAGTTGAGGACCAGGTGGGGATCCGATTCACCATGTCCAGATGAGACCCAGGTGTGAACCAGTGTCACCATGTCCAGGTGTGGCCCAGGTGAAGACCAGAGTTGATAGGTCTGGCTGGGTCACTGATAGTGAACAGTGTAACAATATCCTGATGCTACCCAGGTGGGTACCAGAGACACCAGGTCCTGGTGAGTCCCAGTTGGGACCAGAGACATGAGGTCCACGTGAGGTCCCGATGGGAACCACAGAGGCCATGCTTAGGATCAGAGTCACAGGTTACAGGTGAGGCCCAGGTGGAGCCAGAGACACCTGGCACAGAAGAGGCCAAATTCAGGACCAGAGGTACCAGGATCAGGTCAGGACCAGTGGGGAATTGAGTAACCATGTCCCGATGATGCCCAGGTAGAATCAGAATGACCAGGTCCACATGAGGCGCAGGTGGGAAGCATGTTCACTAGGTCCCGGTGAGGCCCAGTTGAGGACCAGAGTCACCAGGTCTAGTTGAGGCCTAGAGGGGTACCAGATTCACCTTGTCTAGGTGACATCCAGTTGGGGACCAGAGTCACCATGTCAGCGTGAGGCCCAGAGGGGATCCAAAGTCATCATGTCCAGGTGAGTCTCACGTGTGGAACAGAGTATCCAGGTCATAATGGTCCACAGGTGAGGACCAGAGTCACAAGATCTGGGTAGACCCAGTTAGGATCAGAGTCACCAGTTCCAGGTGAGGCCAAGAAGGAGTCCACAGCAATCAGGCCCAGGTGGGGATCAAAGTCACCAGGACTGGGTGAGGCCCAGATGGGGACCAGATTCACCAGGTCCACGTGAGGCGCAGGTGGTGACCAGAGTCCCCAGGTCTGGGAGAGAACCAGGTAAGGACCAGATTCACCAGGTCCAAGAGGCCCACGCGGGGACCTGAGTCACCAGGTATGGGTGAGGCCCAGGTGGCAACCCCACTCACCAGGTCCAGGTGAGGCCAACTTTGGCCAGAGTCGCTAGATCCAGTTGAGGCCCTAGTGGGGACCGGAATCACCAGGTAAATGTGAGTCTACAAGAACACCACAGTCACCAGGTCCAGGTGTTGTTCATGTGGGATCGAGAGTCACCAGGTCCAGGAGAGACCCAGGTGGGGACCAGTCACCAGGTCCAGATTGAGTCCTATGTCGGGGGACCAGAGTCATCAGCACCAGTTGAGGCCAAAGTGTGGAGAAAAGTTACCATGTCCAAGTGAGGTCAAGGTGAGGCCCAGGTGGCAACCATACTCACCAGGTCCAGGTGAGGCCAACCTGCAGGCCATGTAGAGGAACAATGTCCCGATGATGCCCAGGTAGGGACCAGAGTTACCAGGTCCAGGTGAGGCCAACCTGAAGGCCATGCAGCTGAACCATGTCCCGATGATGCCCAGGAAGGGACCAGAGTCACCAGGTCCAAATGAGGCCCAGTTTGAGCATATTCACTAGGTCCAGGTGAGGCCCAGTTGAGGACCAGAGTCACCAGATCTGGTTCAGTATTAGAGTGGTACAAGAGTCACCTGGTCCAGTTGACATCCAGATGGGGACAAGAGTCACCAGGTCAGGTTGAGGCCCAGAGAGGTTCCAGAGTCATCATGTCCAGGTGAGGCTCAGGTGTGGAACAGCGTCACCAGGTACCAATGATGCCCAGGTGAGTACCAGAGTCACCAGGTATCGGTGACGCTCAGATAGGATCAGAGCCACCAGTTCCAGGTAAGGCCAAGAAAGGGTCCACAGCAATCAGGTCCAGGTGGGGAACAAAGTCACCAGGAAAGGGTGAGGCCCAGATGGAGACCAGATTCACTCACCAGGTCCAGGTGAGGTCCAGGTGGTGACCGGAGTGCCCGGGTCTAGTAGAGGACCAGGTAAGGACCAGATTCTCCAGGTCCAAGAGGCACACGTGGGGACCTGAGTCACCAGGTATGGGTGTATCCTAGGTGGCATCCCCACTCACCAGGTCCAGGTGAGGCCATCCTGCAGGCCAGAGTCACCAGATCCACGTGAGGCCCAGTGGGGACCAGAGTCACTAGGTAAATGTGAGTCTACAAGAACACCACAGTCACCAGGTCCAGGTGTGTTTCATGTAGGAACAAGACTCATCAGGTCCAGGAGAGACCCAGGTGGGGACCACAGTCACCAGGTCCAGATTGAGGCCTAGGTGTGGGGACCAGATTCATCAGAACCAGTTGAGGCCAAAGTGTGGAGCAAAGTTATCATATCCAGGTGAGGTCCAGGTGGGGAACAGAGTAACCATGTCCCATTGATGTCAGGTGGGAAAAGAGTCACAGGTCCAGACGAGGTCTATGTGAGGAGTAGATTCATCAGGTCCTGTTGAGGCCCAGTTGAGGACCAGTGTCCCCAGCTTTGGGTGAGTCCCAGAGGGGAACCAGAGTCACCCGGTTCTGGTGATATCCAGGTGGGGACCAGAGTCACCACGTCAGGGTGAGGCCCAGAGGGGGACGAGAATCACTAGGTCCAGGTGAGGCCCCAATGTGGACCTGAGAAAGCAGGAACCATGATGCCCATATGAGGACCTGAGTCACCAGGTCCAGGTGAGGTCCCTGTGGGAACCAGTCACCTCGTCCAGCTGAGGCCAGGTGGGACCACAGTCACCAGGTCCAGCTGAGGCCCAGGTATATAAGAGTGTATCCAGGTCCCAATAATGCCAAGGTGAGGACAGAGTAAACAGGTCCAGGAGAGGCCCAAATATGGATCAGAGTCATTGTGTTCCAGGTGAGGCCAGATGGAGACCACAGGAACCAGGTCCAGGAGAGCCCCATATGGGAACCAGAGCCACCAGATCCAGGTGAGGTCCAGGTGGGACCACTGTCACAAGGTCCAGGGGAGGCGCAGATGGCAACAGGATTCACCAAGCCCAGGTGAGGCGCAGGTGGCGACCAGTCACCAGAATCAGGTGCGGACCAGCTAAGGACTAGATTCACCAGGGCCAAGTGAAGCCCAAGGGGTGACCAGAGTCACCAGGAAGGGTGAGGCCCAAAGTGTAACCAGAGTAACCAGTTTAGTTTGTGGCCCAGAATGGGACAATAGGTCACTGGTCAAAGTGAGGTCCAGGTGTGTAATAGAGTATCCAGGACCCAATGATGCCTAGGTGAGGACCAGAGTCCCTAGGGCCATGCAGGCCCAGATGGGGAACAGAATCACTAGGTCCTGGTGAGACATAGAATAAGACCACATTCAGCAGTATCAGGTGAGCCCCTTGTGGGAACCAGAGCCACTCTATCCAGCTGAGTACCAGGTCCATGTGGGGCCCACGTGAGGACCAGATTCATCAGGTCGAATTGAGGCATAGCTGGGGACAAGAGTCACCAGGTCTGGGTGCGGCCTAGGTGGGGCAAGATTCAGCAGTTCTGAGTTAGGTCAAAGTGGGGACGAGAGACACCAGGTCCAGGTGAGGCCAAACTGAGGACCAGAGTCACCAGATCCAGGTGAGGTCCATGTTGGAAAGAGAGTCACCAGGTCCAGGAGAGGTCCAGGTGGGGACCTGAGTCACCAGATCCAGGTGAAGCCCAGATGGGTACCAGAGTCACTAGGTCCAGATGAGGCCCAGGTGAGGACCAGAGTTACCAGGTACACGTGAGGCGCCGGTAGGTATCAGAGGCAACAGGTCCATGTGAGGCAGGCTTGGGGACCATGGTCAAGAGTTCTACTTGAGGCCCAGTGTGGAACACTGTAACCAGGTCCAAGTGAGTCCCCGGTGGTGACAAGAGTCACCAGGTCCAGGTGAGGCCCAGGTGGGCACCAGGATCACCAGGTACAGGGAAGGCCCTTGAAAGAACCAGAGTCAAAAGTGCGAGGTTAGGCGCAGGTGGCAAACAGGGTCAGCAGGTCCAACTCAGGCCAAAGTGGGGTTCAGAGTCACTAGAGAACGGTGAGACCCAGAGGGGGACCAGAGTAAACTGGTCCAGGTGAGGTCCAGGTGTGGAACACAGTCACCGGGTCCCAATTTTGCCCAGTTGAGGACCATGGTCAACAGGGCCAGGTGAGGCCCAGATGGGAATCGGAGTGCCCAAATCCAGGTGAAGCCCAGGTTGGGACCCCAGTCATCAGATCCAGGGTAGTCTCAGTTGCAGACCAGAATCACCAGGTCCAGGTGAGGTGCAGGTGGCAACCACACTCACCAGGACCCGGTGAGGCCCTGGTGGGGACCAGAGTCACGAGGTACATGAGAAGGTTGAAACACTGCAGCCACCAGGTCCACATGATGTCCATGTGGGAACGAGAATCACCAGTTAGAGGAGAGGACCCTGTGGAGATCCGACTCACCATGTTCAGGTGAGACCCAGGTGGGAACCAGTGTCACCATGTACAGGTGTGGCCCAGGTGAAGACCAGAGTTAATAGGTCCGGCTGGGTCACTGTTAGTGAACAGTGTAACCATATCCTGATGCTACCCAGGTGGGTACGAGAGACACCAAGTCCTGGTGAGGCCCAGGTGAGACCAGAGACATGAGGACCAGGTGAGGTCCCATGGGCACCACAGACATCAGGTCAGGTGAGTCCATGCTTAGGATCAGATTCAACAGATACAGGTGAGGCCCAGGTGGAGCCAGAGTCACCTGGTACAGAAGAGCCAAAAGTCAGGACCAGAGTTACCAGGATCAGGTCAGTCCCAGTGGGGAATAGAGTAACCATGACCCGATGATGCCCAGGTAGAACCCGAGTCACCAGGTCCAGATGAGGCGCAGGTGGGGAGCATATTCACTAGGTTCCGTTGAGGCCCAGTTGAGGACCAGTGTCACCAGGTCTAGTTGAGGCCCAGAGGGGTACCAGATTCACCTGGTCAAGGTGACATCCAGATGGGGACCATCGTCACCATGTAAGGGTGAGCCCCAGGTGGCAACCCCACTCACCAGGTCCAGGTGAGGCCAACCTGCAGCCCAGAGTCACCAGATCCAGGTGAGTCCCTAGTGGGGACCGGAGTCACCAGGTAAATGTGAGTCTACAAGAACACCACAGTCACCAGATCCATGTGTGGTTCATCTGGGAACGAGAGTCACCAGGTCCAAGTGAGAAAGAGGTGGGGACCACAGTCACCAGGTCCAGATTGAGGCCTAGGTGGGGGGACCAGAGTCATCAGGACCAGTTGAGGCCAAAGTGTGGAGCAAAGTTATCATGTCCAGGTGAGGCCCAGGTGGGGAACACAGTAACCATGTCCCATTGATGCCAGGTGGGAAAAGAGTCACAAGGTCCAGACGAGGTCTAAGTGAGGAGTAGATTCACCAGGTCCTGTTGAGGCCCAGCTGAGGACCAGTGTCCCAAGCTCCGGGTGAGTCCCAGAGGGGGACCAGAGTCACCCGGTTCTGGTGATATCCAGGTGGGAAGCAGAGTCAGCACGTCAGGAAGAGGCCCAGAGGGGGAAGAGAATCACTAGGTCCAGGTGAGGCCCCGATGTGGAACTGAGAAACCAGGTTCCATGATGCCCATATGAGGACCTGAGTCACCAGGTCCAAGAGAGGTCCCTGTGGGAACCAGTCACCTCGTCCAGGTGAGGCCCAAGTGGGACCACAGTCACCAGGTCCAGGTGAGGCCCAGTTATATAAGAGAGTATCCAGGTCCCAATGATGCCTAGGTAAGGACCAGAGTCAACAGGTCCAGGAGAGGTCCAGATATGGATCAGAGTCATTGTGTTCCAGGTGAGGCCAGATGGAGACCACAGGAACCAGGTCCAGGAGAGCCCCATAGGGGAACCAGAGCCACCAGATCCAGGTGAGGTCCAGGTGTGGCCACAGTCACAAGGTCCAGGTGAGGTGCAGGTGGCAACAGGATTCACCAAGTCCAGGTGAAGCCCAGGTGGCGACAAGTCACCACATCCAGGTGCGGACCAGCTAAGGACCAGACACAAGGCCCAAGTGAAGCCCAAGGGGTAACCAGAGTCACCAGGTAAGGGTGAGGCCCAGAGGGGGAACCATAGTAACCATTTTGTTTGAGGCCCAGAATGGGACCAGAGGTCCCTGGTCAAAGTGAGGCTCATGTGGGGTATAGAGTATCCAGATCCCAGTGATGCCTGGGTGAGGACCAGAGTCACTAGGGCCATGCAGGCCCAGATGGGGAACAGAATCACTAGGTCCTGGTGAGGCATAGAAACACACCCCAGTCAGCAGTATCAGGTGAGGCCCTTGTGGGAACCAGAGCCACTCTATCCAGCAGAGTCACAGGCCCATGTGAGGCCCACGTGAGGACCAGATTCATCAGGTCGAATTGAGGCATAGCTGGGGACAAGAGTCACCAGGTCTGGGTGCGGCCTAGGTGGGGCAAGATTCAGCAGTTCTGAGTTTGGTCAAAATGGGGACGAGAGACACCAGGTCCAGGTGAGGCCAAACTGAGGACCAGAGTCACCAGATCCAGGTGAGGTCCATGTTGGAGAGTCACCAGGTCCAGGAGAGGTCCAGGTGTGGACCAGAGTCACCAGATCACGTGAAGCCCAGTTGTGGACCAGAGTCACTATGTCCGGTTGAGGTCCAGGTGAGGACCAGAGTTACCAGGTACACGTGAGGCCTCGGTGGGGATCAGAGGCAACAGGTCTATGTGAGGCCGGCTTGGGGACCATGGTCAACAGGTCTACTTGAGGCCCAGGAGTGGAACATAGTAAGCAGGTCCAGGTGAGTCCTCCGTGTTGAAAAGTGTCACCATGTCCAGATGAGGCCCTGGTGGGACCAGGATCACCAGGTACAGGGGAGGACCTTGAAATAACCAGAGTCAAAAGTTCGAGGTCAGGCGCAGGTGGCAACAAGTGTCAGGAGGTCCAAGTCAGGCCAAAGTGGGTTTTACAGTCACTAGGGATCGGTGAGACCCAGAGGGGGACCAGAGTCATGTGGTCCAGGTGAGGTCCAGTTGTGGAACACAGTCACCGGTTCCGATTTTGCCCAGGTGAGGACCATGGACAACAGGGCCAGGTGAGGCCCAGGTGGGGACCGGAGTCCCAAAATCCAGGCGAAGCCCAGGTGGGGACCACGTCACCAGATCCAGGTTAGTTACAGGTGCAGACCAGAATCACCAGGTCCAGGTGAGGCGGAGGTGGCAACCACACACACCACGTCCCGGTGAGTCCTTGGTGGGGACCAGAGTCACGAGGTACATGAGAAGCTAGAAACACTGCAGCCACCAGGTCCACATGATGTCCATGTGGGAACAAGAATCACCAGTTACAAATGAGTACCAGGTGGGGATCTGACTCACCATGTCCAGGTGAGACCCAGGTGGGAACCAGTGTCACCATGTCCAGGTGTGGCCCAGGTGAAGACCAGAGTTAATAGGTCCGGCTGGGTCACTGTTAGTGAACAGTGTAACCATATCCTAATGCTACCCAGGTGGGTACGATAGACACCAGGTCCTGGTGAGGCCCAGGTGGGACCAGAGACATGAGGTCCGTGTGAAGTCCTGATGGGATCCACAGTCACCAGGTTAGGTGAGGCCATGCTTAGGATCAGAGTCACCAGTTCCAGGTGAGGACAAGAAGGAGTCCACAGCAATCAGGTTCAGGTGGGGTGACTTAGTCACCAGGATTAGATGAGGACCAGATGGGGACCAGATTAACCAGGTTCAGGTGATTCCCAGGTGGTGACCCGATTTAGGAGTTTCGGGTGAGGACCAGGTAAGGACCAGATTCACCAGGTCCAAGTGAGGCCCACGTGGGGACCTGTGTCACCAGGCATGGGTGAGGCCAAGGTGACAACGCCACTCACCAGGTCCAGGTGAGCCCAACCTTCAGGCCATGCAGAGGATCCATGTCCCGATGATGCCCAGGTAGCAACTAGAGTTACCGGGTCCAGGTGAGGCCAAACTGCAGGCCATGTGTGGAACCATGTCCCGATGATGCCCAGGTAGGGACCAGAGTTACCAGGTCCAGGTGAGGCCAACCTGCAGGTCATGCAGTGGAACCATGTCCCGATGATGCCCCGGTAGTGACCAGAGTCACCAGGTCCAAATGAGGCCCAGATGGAGCATATTCACTAGGTCCAGGTGAGGCCCAGTTGAGAACTAGAGTCAGCAGATCTGGTTGTGGCCTAGAGGGGTACCAGATACACCTGGTCCAGGTGACATCCAGATGGGGACCAGAATCACCAGGTCAGGGTGAGGCCCAGAGGGGTTCCAGAGTCATCATGTGCAGGTGAGGCTCTGGTGTGGAACAGAGTCACCAGGTACCAATGATGCCCAGGTGAGGACCAGAGTCACCAGTTCTGGGTGACGCGCAGATAGGATCAGAGTCACCAGTTCCCGGTGAGGCCAAGAAAGAGTCCACAGCAATCAGATTCAGATGGGGAACAAATTCACCAGGACTGGGTGAGGCCCAGATGGGGACCAGATTCACAGGTCCAGATGAGGCCCAGTTGGGGACCAGAGTCCCCGGGTCTGGGAGAGGACCAGTTAACGACCAGATTAACAGGTCCAAGAGGCCCACGTGTGGAACTGAGTCACCAGGTATGGGGTGGCAACCCCACTCACCAGGTCCAGGTGAGGACAACCTTCAGGCCAGAGTCACCAGATCCAGCTGAGGCCCTAGTGGGGACCGGAGTCACCAGGTAAATGTGCGTCTTCAAGAACACCACCATCACCAGGTCCAGGTGTGGTTCATGTGGGAACGAAAGACACCAGGTCCAGGTGAGAAAGAGGTGGGGACCACAGTCACCAGGTCCAGATTGAGGCCTAGGTGGGGGGACCAGCATCATCAGCACCAGTTGAGGCCAAAGTGTGGAGCAAAGTTATCATGTCCAGGTGAGGCCCGGGTGGGGAACAGAGTAACGATGTCCCATTGATGCCAGGTGGGAAAAGAGTCAGAAGGTCCCGGTGAGGTGCAGGTGGCAACAGGATTCACCAAGTCCATGTGAGGCCCAGGTGGCGAACAGTCACCAGATCCATGTGCGGACCAGCTAAGGACCAGATTCACCAGGCCCAAATGAAGCCCAAGGGGTGACCAGATTTAACAGGTAAGGGTGAGGCCCAGAAGGGGAACCAGAGTAACCAGTTTAGTTTGAGGCCCAGAATGGGACCAGTGGTCCGTGGTCAAAGTGAGGCCCAGATGTGGAATAGAGTATCCAGGTCCCAATGATGCCTGGGTCAGGACCAGAGTCACTAGGGCCATGCAGGCCCAGATGGGGAACAGAATCACTAGGTCCTGGTGAGTCACAGAAAAAGACCACAGTCACCAGTATGAGGTGAGCCCATTGTGGGAACCAGAGCCACTCTATCCAGCTGAGTCCCAGGTCCATGTGAAGCCCACGTGAGGACCAGATTCACCAGGTCGAATTGATGCATAGCTGGGGACAAGAGTCACCAGGTCTGGGTGCGGGTTGGTGGGGAAAGATTCAGCATTTCTGAGTTAGGTCAAAGTGGGGACGAGAGACACCAGGTCCAGGTGAGGCCAAACTGAGTACAAGAGTCACCAGATCCAGGTGAGGTCCATGTTGGAAAGAGAGTCACCAGGTCCAGGAGAGGTCCAGGTGGGAACCAGAGTCACTAGATCCAGGTGAAGTCCAGGTGGGGACCAGAGTCACCAGATTGAGGTGAAGCCAGGTGGGGACCAGAGTCACTAGGTGCAGATGAAGCCCAGGTGAGGACCAGAGTTACCAGGTACACGTGAGGATCCGGTGGGGATCAGAGGCAACAGGTCCATGTGAGGCCAGCTTGGGGACCATGATCAACAGGTCCACTTGAGACCCAGGTGTGGAACACAGTAAGCAGGTCCAGGTGAGTCCCCCGTGGTTACAAGGGTCACCACGTCCAGGTGAGTCCCAGGTGGGAGCAGGATCACCAGGTACAGGGGAGGCCCTTGAAAGAACCAGAGTCAACAGTTCGAGTTCAGGCGCAGGTGGCAACCAGGGTCAGCAGTTCCAAGTCAAGCCAAAGTGGAATTCACAGTCACTAGGGCACGGTGAGACCCAGAGGGGGAGCATAGTCACCTGGTCCAGGTGAGGTCCAGTTGTGGAACACAGTCACCAGGTCCCAATTTTGCCCAGTTGAGGACCATGGTCAACAGGGCCAGGTGAGGCCGAGGTGGGGACCGGAGTCCCGAAATCCAGGTGAAGCACAGGTGGGGACCACAGTCACCAGATCCAGGGTAGTGTCAGGTGCAGACCAGAATCACCATGTCCAGGTGTGGTACAGGTGGCAACCAAACTCACCAGGTCCCGGTGAGGCACTGGTGGGGACCCGAGTCACGAGGTACATGAGAAGCTAGAAACACATGGGATCCCTGGGTGGCGCAGCGGTTTGGCGCCTGCCTTTGGCCCAGGGCGCGATCCTGGAGACCGGGGATGGAATCCCACGTCGCGCTCCCGGTGCATGGAGCCTGCTTCTCCCTCTGCCTGTGTCTCTGCCTCTCTCTCTCTCTGTGACTATCATAAATAAATAAAAATTTAAAAAAAGATGCTAGAAACACTGCGGCCATCAGGTCCACATGATCTCCATGTGGGAACGAGAATCACCAGTTACAGGTGAGGACCAGGTGGGGATCCGACTCACCATGTCCAGGTGAGACCCACGTGGGAAAAAGTGTCACCATGTCCAGGTGTGGCCCAGGTGAAGACCAGACATAATAGGTCCGGCTGGGTCACTGTTAGTGAACAGTGTAACCATATCCTGATGCTACCCAGGTGGGTGGCAGAGACAACAGATCCTGGTGAGGCCTAAGTGGGACCAGAGACATGAAGTCCAGTTGAGGTCCCGATGGGAACCACAGTCACCAGGTCAGGTGAGGCCATGCTTAGGATCAGAGTCACCAGTTACAGGTGAGGCCCATGTGGAGCCAGAGTCACCTGGAACAGAAGAGGCCAAAGTCAGGACCAGAGTTACCAGGATCAGGTCACTCCAAGTGGGAATAGAGTAACCATGTCCCGATGATGCCAAGGTAGAACCAGAGTCACCAGGCACAGATGTGGCGCAGGTGGGGAGCATGTTCACTAGGTCCCGTTGAGGCCCAGTTGAGGACCAGAGTCACCAGGTCTAGGTGAGACCTAGAGGGGTACCATATTTACCTGGTCTGGTGACATCCAGATGGGGTCTGGAGTCCCCATGTCAGGCTGAGGCCCAGAGGGGATCCAGAGTCAACATATCCAGGTGAGGCTCAGGTGTGGAACAGAGTATCCAGGTCATAATGGTCCACAGGTGAGGACCAGAGTCACCAGATCTGGGTGAGGCCCAGTTAGCATCAGAGTCAGCAGTTCCAGGTTAGCCAAGAAGGAGTCCACAGCAATCAGGTCCAGGTGGGGAAGAAAGTCAACAGGACTGGGTGAGGCCCAGATGGGGACCAGATTCACCAGGCCCAGGTGATTCCCAGGTGGTGACCAGAGTTACCAGTTCCGGGTGACCACCAGGTAAGGACCAGATTCACCAGGTCCAAGTGAGGCCCACGTGGGGCCTTTGTCACCAGGTATGAGTGAGGCCCAAGTGGCAACCCCACTCACCAGGTCCAGGTGAGGCCAACCTGCAGGCCATGCAGAGGAAATATGTCCCGATGATGCCCAGGTAGGGACTAGAGTTACCAGGTCCAGGTGAGGCCAACCTGCAGGCCATGCAGCGGAACCATGTCCCGATGATGCCCAGGTAGAGACCAGAGTTAACAGGTCCAGGTGAGGCCAACCTGAAGTCCATGCAGTGGAACCATGTCCCGATGATGCCCAGGTAGGGA
Organism: Canis aureus; assembly: GCF_053574225.1. Classification (NCBI taxonomy): domain Eukaryota; kingdom Metazoa; phylum Chordata; class Mammalia; order Carnivora; family Canidae; genus Canis; species Canis aureus. Next base: position 55,810,796 of record NC_135632.1, on the reverse strand, counting down.
TCAGAATCATCAGGTCCAATGAGATCCAGATGGAGCATATTCACTAGGTCCAGGTGAGGTCCAATGGAGGACCAGAGTCACAGCACCTGGTTGAGGCCTAGAGGGGTACCAGAATCACCTGGTCCAGGTGACATCCAGATGGGGACCAGAGTCACCAGGTCAGGATGAGGCCCAGAGAGGTTCCAGAGTCATCATGTCCAGGTGAGGCTCAGGTGTGGAACAGAGTCACCAGGTACCAAAGATGCCCAGGTGAGGAGCAGAGTCACCAGGTCTGGGTAATGCGCAGATAGGATCAGAGTCACCAGTTCCCGGTGAGGCCAAGAAAGAGTCCACAGCAATCAGATTCAGGTGGGGAACAAAGTCACCAGGACTGGGTGAGGCCCAGATGGTGACCAGATTCACCAGGTCCAGGTGAGGCCCAGGTGGTGACCAGAGAACCTGGGGCTGGGAGACGACCAGTTAAGGACCAGATTCTCCAGGTCCAAGAGGCCCAAGCAGGGACCTGTGTCCCCAGGTACGGGTGAGGCACAGGTTGCAACCAAACTCACCAGGTCCAGGAGAGGCCATCCTTCGCGCCATGCAGAGGAACCGTGTCCCGATGATGTACATGTAGGAACCAGAGTTACCAGGTCCAGGTGATGCCAACCTGCAGGCCATGCAGTGGAACCATGTCCCGATGATGCCCAGGTAGGGACCAGAGTCACCAGGTCCAAATGAGGCCCAGATGGAGCATATTCACTAGGTCCAGGTGAGGCCTATTTGAGGACCAGGGTCACCAGACCTGGTTGAGGCCCAGAGGGCTACCATAATCCCCTGGTCCAGGTGATATCCATATGGGGACCAGAGTCACCAGGTCAGGTTGATAGCCAGAGAGGTTCCAGAGTCATCATGTCCAGGGGAGCCTCAGGTATGGAACAGAGTCACCAGGACCAATGATGCCCAGGTGAGGACCAGAGTTACCAGGTACACGAGAGGCCCCGGTTGGGATCAGAGGCAACAGGTCCATGTGAGGCAGGCTTGGGGACCATGGTCAACAGGTCTACTTGAGGCTCAAGTGTGGAACACAGTAACCAGGTCTAGGTGAGTAACCGGTGGTGACAAAAGTTACCACGTCCAGGTGAGGCCCAGGTGGGGTCCAGGATCACCAGGTCCAGGGGAGGCCCTTGAAAGTACCAGAGTCAACAGTACGACGTCAGTCGCAGGTGGGAACCAGGGTCAGCAGGTCCAAGTCCGTCCAAAGTGGGGTTCACAGTCACTAGGGCACGGTGAGACCCAGAGGGAGACCAGAGTCGCCTGGTCCAGGTGAGGTCCAGGTGTGGAACACAGTCACCAGGTCCCAATTTTGCCCAGTTGAGTACCATGGTCAACAGGGCCAGGTGACGCCCAGATGGGGACCGGAGTCCCCAAATCGAGGTGAAGCCCAGGTGGAGACCACAGTCACCAGATCCAGGGTAGTCTCAGGAGCAGGCCAGAATCACCAGGTCCAGGTGAGGTGCAGGTGGCAACCACACTCACCAGATCCCGGTGAGGCCGTGGTGGGGACCAGAGTCACGAGGTACATGAGAAGCTAGAAACACTGCAGCCTCCAGGTCCACATAATGTCCATGTGGGAACGACAATCACCAGTTACAGGTGAGGCCCATGTGGAGCCAGAGTCACCTGGAACAGAAGAGGCCAAAGTCAGTACCAGAGTTACCAGGATCAGGTCACTCCAAGTGGGAATAGAGTAACCATGTCCCGATGATGCCAAGGTAGAACCAGAGTCACCAGGCACAGATGTGGCGCAGGTGGGGAGCATGTTCACTAGGTCCCGTTGAGGCCCAGTTGAGGACCAGAGTCACCAGGTCTAGGTGAGACCTAGAGGGGTACCATATTTACCTGGTCTGGTGACATCCAGATGGGGTCCGGAGTCCCCATGTCAGGCTGAGGCCCAGAGGGGATCCAGAGTCAACATATCCAGGTGAGGCTCAGGTGTGGAACAGAGTATCCAGGTCATAATGGTCCACAGGTGAGGACCAGAGTCACCAGATCTGGGTGAGGCCCAGTTAGCATCAGAGTCAGCAGTTCCAGGTTAGCCAAGAAGGAGTCCACAGCAATCAGGTCCAGGTGGGGAAGAAAGTCAACAGGACTGGGTGAGGCCCAGATGGGGACCAGATTCACCAGGCCCAGGTGATTCCCATGTGGTGACCAGAGTTACCAGTTCTGGGTGACCACCAGGTAAGGACCAGATTCACCAGGTCCAAGTGAGGCCCACGTGGGGCCTTTGTCACCAGGTATGAGTGAGGCCCAGGTGGCAACCCCACTCACCAGGTCCAGGTGAGGCCAACCTGCAGGCCATGCAGAGGAAATATGTCCCGATGATGCCCAGGTAGGGACTAGAGTTACCAGGTCCAGGTGAGGCCAACCTGCAGGCCATGCAGCGGAACCATGTCCCGATGATGCCCAGGTAGGGACCAGAGTTACCCGGTCCAGGTGAGGCCAACCTGAAGTCCATGCAGTGGAACCATGTCCCGATGATGCCCAGGTAGGGATCAGAATCATCAGGTCCAATGAGATCCAGATGGAGCATATTCACTAGGTCCAGGTGAGGTCCAATGGAGGACCAGAGTCACAGGACCTGGTTGAGGCCTAGAGGGGTACCAGAATCACCTGGTCTAGGTGACATCCAGATGGGGACCAGAGTCACCAGGTCAGGATGAGGCCCAGAGAGGTTCCAGAGTCATCATGTCCAGGTGAGACTCAGGTGTGGAACAGAGTCACCAGGTACCAAAGATGCCCAGGTGAGGAGCAGAGTCACCAGGTCTGGGTAATGTGCAGATAGGATCAGAGTCACCAGTTCCCGGTGAGGCCAAGAAAGAGTCCACAGCAATCAGATTCTGGTGGGGAACAAAGTCACCAGGACTGGGTGAGGCCCAGATGGTGACCAGATTCACCAGGTCCAGGTGAGGCCCAGGTGGTGACCAGAGAACCCGGGGCTGGGAGACGACCAGTTAAGGACCAGATTCACCAGGTCCAAGAGGCCCAAGCAGGGACCTGTGTCCCCAGGTACGGGTGAGGCACAGGTTGCAACCAAACTCATCAGGTCCAGGAGAGGCCATCCTTCGTGCCATGCAGAGGAACCGTGTCCCGATGATGTACATGTAGGAACCAGAGTTACCAGGTCCAGGTGATGCCAACCTGCAGGCCATGCAATGGAACCATGTCCCGATGATGCCCAGGTAGGGACCAGAGTCACCAGGTCCAAATGAGGCCCAGATGGAGCATATTCACTAGGTCCAGGTGAGGCCCAGTAGAGGACCAGAGTCACCAGATCTGGTTGAGGCTCAGAGGGGTACCAGAATCACCTGGTCAAAGTGACATGCAGATGGGGACCAGAGTCACCAGGACAGGGTGAGGCCCAGAGAGGTTCCAGAGTCATCATGTCCGGGTGAGGTTCAGTTGTGGAACTGAGTCACCAGGTACCAATGATGCCCAGATGAGGACCAGATTCACCAGATCTGGGTGACGCGCAGATAGGATCAGAGTCACCAGTTCCAGGTGAGGCAAAGAAAGAGTCCACAGCAATCAGTTCCAGGTGGGGAACAAAGTAACCAGGACTGGGTGAGGCCCAGATGGGGACCAGTTCACCTTGTCCAAGTGAGGCCCAGGTGATGACCAGAGTACCCAGGTTGGGAGAAGAAGAGGTAAGGACCAGATTCACCAGGTCCAAGAGGCCCACGTGGGGACCTGAGTCACCAGGTATGGGTTAGCCACAGGTGGCAATCCCACTCACCAGGTCCAGGTGAGGCCAACCTGCAGGCCATGTGCGGAACCATGTCCCGATGATGCCCAGGCAGGGACGACAGTCACCAGGTCCAAATGAGGCCCAGATGGAGCATATTCACTAGGTCCAGGTGAAGCCAATTGAGGACCAGAGTCACCAGAACTGGTTGAGGCCTAGAGGGGTACCAGAATCACCTGGTCCAGGTTACATCCTAATGGGGACCAGAGTCACCAAGTCAGGTGAGGCCATGCTTAGGATAAGAGTCACCAGTTACAGGTGAGGCCCAGGTGGAGCCAGAGTCACCTGGTACAGAAAATGCCAAAGTCAGACCAGTGTTACAAGGATCAGGTCACTCCCAGTGGGGAATAGAGTAACCATGTCCCGATGATGCCCACGTAGAACCAGAGTCATCATGTCCAGATGAGGCGCAGTTGGGGAGCATATTCACTAGGTCCCGGGCAGACCCAGTTGAGGACTAGAGTCACCAGGTTTGGTTGAGGCCTAGAGGGGTACCAGATTCACCTGGTTAGGTGACATCCAGATGGGGACCAGAGTCACCATGTCAGGCTGAGGCCCAGAGGGGATCCAGAGTCATCATGTCCAGGTGAGGCTCAGGTGTGGAACAGAGTATCCAGGTCATAATGGTCCACAGGTGAGGACCAGAGTCACCAGATCTGGGAGAGGCCCAGTTAGGATCAGAATTACCACTTCCAGGTGAGGCCAAGAAGGTGTCCACAGCAATCAGGTCCAGGTGGGGAACAAAGTCACCAGGACAAGGTGATGCCCAGGTGGTGACCAGATTTACCAGTTCCGGGTGAGGACTAGGTAAGGACCACATTCACCAGATCCAAGTGAGGCCCAGGTGGGGACCTGTGTCACCAGGCATGGGTAAGACCCACGTGGGAACCCCACTCACCAGGTCAAGTTGAGGCCAACCTGCAGGCCATGCAGAGGAACCATGTCCCGATGATGCCCAGGTAGGGACCAGAGTTACCAGGTCCAGGTGAGGCCAACCAGCAGGCCATGCAGTGGAACAATTTCGCGATGATGCCCAGTGAGTGACCAGAGTCACCAGGTCCAAATGAGGCCCAGATGGAGCATATTCACTAGGTCCAGGTGAGGCCCAGTTGAGGACAAGAGTCACTAGAACTGATTGAGGCTTAGAGGGGTACCAGAATCACCTGGTCCAGGTGACATCCAGATGGGGATCAGATCACCAGGTCAGGGTGAGACCCAGAGAGGTCCCAGAGACATCATGTCCAGGTTAGGCTCAGGTGTGGAACAGAGTAACCAGGTACCAATGATGCCCAGGTGAGGACCAGAGTCAACAGGTCTGGGTGACCCACAGATAGGATCAGAGTCACCAGTTCCAGGTTAGGCCAAGAAAGAGTCCAGAGCAATCAGGTCCAGGTGAGGAACATAGTCACCAGGACTGGGCTAGGCCCAGATGGGGGCCAGATTCACCAGGTCCAGGTGAGGCCCAGGTTGTGACCAGATTCCCCGGGTCGGGGAGAAGACCAGGTAAGGACCAGATTCACCAGGTCCAAGAGGCCCACGTGGGGACCTGAGTCACCAGGTATGGGTAAGGCCCACGTGGCATCCCACTAACAAAGTCCAGGTGAGGCCAATCTGCAGGCCAGAGTCACCAGATCCAGGTGAGGCCCAGGTATATAAGAGAGTATCCAGGTCCCAAAGATGCCTGGGTCAGGACCAGAGTCACTAGGCCCATGCAGGCCCAGATGGGGAACAGAATCACTAGGTCCTGGTGAGGCATACAATAAGACCAAATTCACTAGTATCAGGTGAGATCCTTGTGGGAACAAGAGCCACTCTAACCAAATGAGTCCCAGATCCATGTGAGGCCCACCTGAGGACCAGATTCATCAGGTCGAATTGAGAATAGCTGGGGACAAGTGTCACCAGGTCTGGGTGAGGGCAAACTGAGGACCAGTGTCACCAGATCCAGGTGAGGTCCAGGTGTGGACCAGAGTCACCAGATCCAGGTGAAGCCCAGGTGGGGACCAGAGTCACTAGGTCCAGATGAGGCCCAGGTGAGGACCAGAGTTACCAGGTACACGTGAGGCCCCGGTGGGGATCAGAGGCAACAGGTACATGTGGGGCCGCCTTGGGGACCATGGTCAACACGTCTACTTGAGGCCCAGGTGTGGAACACAGTAAGCAGGTCCAGGTGGGTCCCCGGTGTTGACAAGAGTCACCACGTCCAGGTGAGGCTCAGGTGGGGACCAGCATCACCAGGTACGGGGGAGGCCCTTGAAAGAACCAGAGTCAACAGTTCGAGGTCAGGCGCAGGTGGCAACCCGCGTCAGCAGGTCCAAGTCAGGCCAAAGTTGGATTCACAGTCACTAGGGCACGGTGAGACCCAGAGGGGGACTAGAGTCACATGGTCCAGGTGAGTTCCAGTTGTGGAACACAGTCACCGGGTCCCAATTGTGCCCAGTTGAGGACCATGGTCATCAGGGCCAGGTGAGGCCCAGATGGGGTCCGGAGTCCCCAAATCCAGGTGAAGCCCAGGTGGGGACCACAGTCACCAGATCCAGGGTAGTCTCAGGGGCAGACAAAAATCAGCAAAGTTCAGGTGAGGTGCAGGTGGCAACCACACTCAACAGTTCCCGGTGAGGCCCTGGTGGGGACCAGAGCCACGAGGTGCATGAGAAGCTAGAAACAGTGCAGCCAGCAGGTCCACATGATGTCCATGTGGGAATGAGAATCACCAGTTACATTGAGGCCCAGGTGGGGATCAGACTCACCATGTCCAGGTGAGATCCAGGTGGTATCCAGTGTCACCATGTCCATGTGTGGCGAGGTGAAGACCAGAGATAATAGGTCCGGCTGGGTCACTGTTAGTGAACAGTGTAACCATATCCTGATGCTACCCAGGTGGGTACGAGAAACACCAAGTCCTGGTGAGGTCCAGGTGAGACCAGAGACATGAGGACCAGGTGAGGTCCCGATGGGAACCACAGTCACCAGGTCTGGTGAGGCCATGATTTGGATCAGAGTCACCAGTTACAGGTGAGACCCAGGTGAAGGCAGAGTCACCTGGTAGAGAAGAGGCCAAAGTCAGGAACAGAGTTACCAGGATTAGGTCAGTCCCAGTGGGGAATAGAGTAACCATGTCCCGATGATGCCCACGTAGAACCAGAGTCACCAGGTCCAGATGAGGCGCAGGTGGGGAGCATTTTCACTAGGTCCCGGTGAGGCCCAGTTGAGGACCAGAGTCACCAGGTCAAGTTGAGGCCTAGAGGGGTACCAGATTCACCTGGTCTAGGTGACATCCAGATGGGGACCAGAGTCACCATGTCAGACTGAGACCCAGAGGGGATCCAGAGTCATCATGTCCAGGTGAGGCTCAGGTGTGTAACAAAGTATCAAGGTCTTAATGGTCCACAGGTGAGGACCAGAGTCACCAGATCTGGGTGAGACCCAGTTAGGATCAGAGTCACCAGTTCAAGGTGAGGCCAAGAAGGAGTCCACAGCAATCAGGCCCAGGTGGGGAACAAAGTGACCAGGACTTTGTGAGGCCCAGATGGGGACCAGATTCACCAGGCCCAGGTGATTCCCAGGTGGTGACCAGAGTTACCAGTTCCGGGTGAGGTCCAGGTAAGGACCAGATTCACAAGGTCCAAGTAAGACCCACGTGGGGACCTGTGTCATCAGGCATGGGTGAGGCCCAGGTGTCAACCCCACTCACAGGGCCAGGTGAGGGCAACCTGCAGGCCATGCAGAGGAACCATGTCCCGATGATGCCCAGGTAGGGACTAGAGTTACCAGGTCCAGGTGAGGCCAACCTGCAGGCCATGCAGTGGAACCATGTCCCGATGATGCCCAGGTAGGGACCAGAGTTACCAGGTCCAGGTGAGGCCAACCTGCACGTCATGCAGTGGAGCCATGTCCCGATGATGCCCAGGAAGGGACAAGAGTCACCAGGTCAATGAGGCCCAGATGGAGCATATTCACTAGGTCCAGGTGAGGCCCAGTTGAGGACCAGAGTCACCAGATCTGGTTGAGGCCTACAGGGGTACCAGAATCACCTGGTACAGGAGACACCCAGATGGGGACCAGAGTCACCACTTCAGGGTGAGGCCCAGAGTGGGAAGAGAATCACTAGGTCCAGGTGAGGCCCCAATGTGGACCTGAGAAACCAGGTCCCATGATGCCCATATGAGGACCTGAGTCACCAGGTCCAGGTGAGGTCCCTGTGGGAACCCGTCACCTCGTCCAGGTGAGGCACAGGTGGGATCACAGTCACCAGGTCCAGGTGAGGCCCAGGTATATAAGAGAGTATCGAGGTCCCAATGATGCCCAGGTAAGGACCAGAGTCAACAGGTCCAGGAGATGCCCAAATATGGATCAGAGTCATTGTGTTCTAGGTGAGGCCAGAAGGAGACCACAGGAACCAGGACCAGGAGAGGGCCATATGGGAACCAGAGCCACCAGAGCCAGGTGAGGTCCAGGTGGGACCACAGTCAGAAAGTCCAGGTGAGGCGCAGGTGGCAACAGGATTCACCAAGTCCAGGTGAGGCCCAGGTGGCGACCTGTCACCAGATCCAGGTGTGGACCAGCTAAGGACTAGATTCACCAGGCCCAAGAGATGCCCAAGGGGTGACCAGAGTCACCAGGTAAGGGTGAGGCCCAGAGGGATAACCAGATACCCAGTTTAGTTTGAGGCCCAGAATGGGACCAGAGGTCCCTGGTCAGAGTGACGCCCTGGTGTGGAATAGATTATCCAGATCCCAGTGATGCCTGGGTGAGGACCAGACTCACTAGGGTCATGCAGGCGCAGATGGGGAACAGAATCACTAGGTCCTGGTGAGGCATAGAATAAGACCAGAGTCACCAGAATCAGGTGAGCCCCTTGTGGGAACCAGAGCCACTCAATCCAGCTGAGTCCCAGGTCCATGTGAGGCCCACGTGAGGACAAGATTCATCAGGTCGAATTGAGGCATGGCTGGGGACAAGACTCACCAGGTCTGGGTGCGGCCTAGGTGGGGCATGATTCAGCAGTTCTGAGTTAGGTGAAAGTGGGGATGAGAGACACCAGGTCCAGGAGAGGCGAAACTGAGGACCAGAGGCAACAGATCCATGTGAGGTCCATGTTGGAAAGAGAGTCACCAGGTCCAGGAGAGGTCCAGGTGGGGACCAGAGTCACCAGATCCAGGTGAAGCTCAGGTGGGGACCAGAGTCACTAGGTCCAGATGAGGCCCTGGTTAGGACCAGAGATACCCGGTACACGTGAGGCCCCGGTGGGAATCAGAGGCAACAGGTCCATATGAGGCCGGCTTCGGTACCATGGTCAACAGATCTACTTGAGGCCCAGGTGTGGAACACAGTAACCAGGTCCAGGTGAGTCCCCGGTGGTGACAAGTGTCACCACGTCCAGGTGAGTCCCAGGGGGGACCAGGATCACCATGTACAGGGTAAGCCCTTGAACGAACCAGAGTCAACAGTTCGAGGTCAGGCACAGGTGGCAACTTGCGTCAGCAGGTCCAAGTCAGACCAAAGTTGGATTCACAGTCACTAGGGCACGGTGAGACCCATAGGGGAACCAGAGTCACGTGGTCCAGGTGAGGTCCAGGTGTGGTACACAGTCACCGCGTCCCAATTTTGCCCAGTTGAGGACCATGGTCAACAGGGCCAGGTGAGGCCCAGATGGGGACCGGAGTCCCCAAATCCAGGTGAAGCCCAGGTGGGGACCACAGTCACCAGATCTAGGGTAGTCTCAGGTGCAGACCAGAATCACCAGGTCCAGGTGAGGTGCAGGTGGCAACCACACTCACAAGGTCTCGGTGAGGCCCTGGTGGGGACCAGAGTCACAAGGTACATGACAAACTAGAAACACCGCAGCCACCAGGTCCACATGATGTCCATGTGGGAAGGAGAAACAACAGTTACAGGTTAGGAACAGGTGGGTATCTGACTCACCATTTCCAGGTGAGACCCAGGTGGGAACGAGTGTCACCATGTCCAGGTGTGGCCCAGGTGAAGACCAGAGTTAATAGGTCCGGCTGGGTCACTGTTAGTGAACAGTGTAACAATATCCTGATGCTACCCAGGTGGGTACCAGAGACACCAGGTCCTGGTGAGGCCCAGGTGGGACAGAGACATGAGGTCCAGGTGAGGTCCGATGGAAACCACAGTCACCAGGTCAGGAGAGGCCATGCTTTGGATCAGAGTCACCAGTTACAGGTAAGACCAAGGTGGAAGCAGAGTCACCTGGTACAGAAGAGGCCAAAGTCAGGACCAGAGTTACCAGAATCAGGTCAGTCCCAGTGGGGAACAGAGTAACCATGTCCCGATGATGCCCAGGTAGACCCAGCGTCACCAGGTCCAGATGAGGCGCAGGTGGGGAGCATATTCACTAAGTCTCGGTGACACCCATTTGAGGACCAGTGTCACCAGGTCTATTTGAGCCCTAGAGGGGTAACAGATTCACCTGGTCTAGGCGACATCCAGATGGGGACCAGAGTCACCATGTCAGGGTGAGGCCCAGAGAGGTTCCAGAGTCATCATGTCCAGGTGAGCCTAAGGTGTGGAACAGAGTCACCAGGTACCAGTAATGCCCAGGTGAGGACCAGAGTCACCAGGTCTGGGAGACGCGCAGATAGGATCAGACTCACCAGTTCCAGGTGAGGCCAAGAAAGAGTCGACAGCAATCAGATCCAGATGGGGAACAAAGTCACCATGCTTGGGTGAGGCCCAGATGGGGACCAGATTCACCAGGTACAGGTGATTCCCAGGTGGTGACCAGGGTTACCAGGTCCGGGTGAGGACCAGGTAAGGACCAGATTCACCAGGTCCAAGTGAGGCCCACGTGGGGACCTGTGTCACCAGGTATGGGTGAGAACCAGGTGGCAACCCCACTCACCAGGTCCGGCTGAGGCCAACCTGCAGGCCATGCAGAGGAACCGTGTCCCGATGATGTCCAGGTAGGGACCAGAGTTACCAGGTCCAGGTGAGGCCAGCATGCAGGCCAGTGTCACCAGATCCAGGTGAGGCCCTAGTGGGGACGGGAGTCACAAGGTAAATGTGAGTCTACAAGAACACCACAGTCACCAGGTTCAGGTGTGGTTCATGTGGGAACGGGAGTCACCAGGTCCAGCTGAGACCCAGTTGGGGACGACAGTCACCAGTCCAGATTGAGGCCTAGGTTGGGGGACGAGAGTCATCAGGACCAGTTGAGGCCAAAGTGTGCACCAAATTAAAATGTCAAGATGAGGCCCAGGTGGGGAACAGAGTAACCATGTCCCATTGATGCCAGGTGGGAAAAGAGTCACAAGGTCCACACGAAGCCTAAGTTTGGAGTAGATTCACAGGTCCTGTTGAGGCCCAGCTGAGGACCAGTGTCCCCAGCTCTGGGTGTGTCACCCGGTTCTGGTGATATCCAGGTGGGGACCATTGTCACAAGTCAGGGTGAGGCCCTGAGGGGGCCGAGAATCACTAGGTCCAGGTGAGGCCCCGATGTGGAACTGTGAAACCAGGTCCCAAGATGCACATATGAGGACCTGAGTCACCAGGTCCAGGTGATGTCCCTGTGGGAACCTGTCACCCCGTCCAGGTGAGGCCCAGGTGGGACCACAGTCACCAAGTCCTGGTGAGGCCCAGGTATATAAGAGAGTATCCAGGTCCCAATGATGCCCAGGTAAGGACCAGAGTCAACAGGTCCAGGAGAGGCCCAAATATGGATCAGAGTCATTGTGTTCCAGGTGAGGCCAGATGGAGACCACAGGAACCAGGTCCAGGAGAGCCCCATATGGGAACCAGAGCCACCAGATCCAGGTGAGGTCCAGGAGGGACCGCAGTCACAAGGTCCAGGTGAGGCGCACTGGCAACATGATTCACCAAGTCCAGGTGAGGCCCACGTGGTGACCTGTCACCAGATCCAGGTGCGGACCAGCTAAGAAACAGATTCACCAGGCGCAAGTGAAGCCCAAGGGGTGACCAGAGTCACCAGGTAAGGGTGAATCCCAGAGGGGGAACCAGAGTAACCAGTTTAGTTTGAGGCCCAGAATGGGACCAGAGGTCCCTGGTCAAAGTGAGGCCCAGGTGTGGAATAGAGTATCCCGGTCCCAATGATGCCTGGGTGAGGACCAGAGTCACTAGGGCCATGGAGGCCCAGATGGGGAACAGAATCACTAGGTCCTGGTGAGGCATAGAATAAGAATACAGTCACCAGTATCGGGTGAGCCCCTTGTGGGAACCAGAGCCACTCTATCCCGCTGAGTCCCAGGTCCATGTGAGGCCCACGTGAGGACCAGATTCATCAGGTCGAATTGAGGCATAGCTGGGGACAAGAGTCATCAGGTCTGGGTGCGGCCTAGGTGGGGCAAGAATCAGAAGTTCTGAGTTAGGTCAAAGTGGGGACGAGAGACACCAGTCCAGGTGAGGCCAAACTGAGACCAGAGTCACCAGATACATGTGAGTTCCAGGTGGGGAGCAGAGTCACGAGATCCAGGTGAAGTCCAGGTGGGGACCAGAGTCACTAGGTGCAGATGAGGCCCTGGTGAGGACCAGAGTTACCAGGTACACGTGAGGCCCCGGTGGGGATCAGAGGTAACATTTCCATGTGAGGCGAGCTTGGGGACTATGGTCAAGAGGTGTAATTGAGGCCCAGGTGTGGTGACTAGAGACACCACGTGCAGGTGAGGCCCAGGTGGGCATCAGGATCACTAGGTACAGGGGAGGCCCTTGAAAGAACCAGAGTCAACAGTTCGAGGTCAGGCACAGGTGGCAACCAGGGTCAGCAGGTCGAAGTCAGGCCAAAGTGGGGTTCACAGTGACTAGGGCACGGTGAGACCCAGAGGGGGACCAGAGTCACCTGGTCCGGGTGAGGTCCAGTTGTGGAACACAGTCACCGCGTCCCAATTTTCCCCAGTTGAGGACCATGGTCAAAGGGCCAGGTGAGGCCCAGATGGGTACCGGAGTCCCCAAATCCAGGTGAAGCCCAGGTGGGGACCACAGTCACCAGATCCAGGGGAGTCTCAGGTGCAGACCAGAATAACCAGGTCCAGGTGAGGTGCAGGTGGCAACCACACTCACCAGAAAATGCCAAAGTCAGGAATAGTGTTACCAGGATCAGGTCGCTCCCAGTGGGGAATAGAGTAACCATGTCCCGATGATGCCCACGTAGAACCAGAGTCACCATATCCAGATGAGGCGCAGTTGGGGAGCATATTCACTAGGTCCCGGTAAGGCCCAGTTGAGGACTAGAGTCACCAGGTTTGGTTGAGGCCTAGAGGGGTACCAGATTCACCTGGTCTAGGAGACATCCAGATGGTGACCAGAGTCTCCATGTCAGAGGGAGGCCCAGAGTGGATCCAGAGTCATCATGTCCAGGTGAGGCTCAGGTGTGGAGCAAAGTTATCATGTCCAAGTGAGGCCCAGGTGGGAAACAGAGTAACCATGATCCCATTGATGCCAGGTGGGAAAAGAGTCACAAGGTCCAGACGAGACCTATGTAAGGAGTAGATTCAACAGGTACTGTTGAGATCCAGCTGAGTACAAGTGTCGCCAGCTCCGGGTGAGTCCCAGAGGGGGACCAGAGTCACCCGGTACTGGTGATATCAAGGTGGGGACCAGAGTCACCACGTCAGGGTGAGGCCCAGAGGGGACGAGAATCACTAGGTCCAGGTGAGGCCCCGATGTGGAACTGAGAATCCAGGCCCCGTGATACCAATATGAGGACCTGAGCCACCAGGTCCAGGTGAGGTCCCTGTGGGAACAAGTCACCTCGTCCAGGTGAGGCCCAGGTGGGACCACAGTCACAAGGTCCAGATGAGGCACAGGAATATAAGAGAGTATCCAGGACCCAATGATGCCCAGGTAAGGACCAGAGTCAACAGGTCCAGGAGAGGCCCAAATATGGATCAGAGTCATTGTATTCCAGGTGAGGCCAGATGGAGACCACAGGAACCAGGTCCAGGACAGCCCCATATGGGAAACAGAGCCACCAGATCCAGGTGAGGTCCAGGTGGGACCACAGTCACAAGGTCCAGGTGAGGCGCAGGAGGCAACAGAATTCAACAAGTCCAGGTGAGACCCAGGTGGCGACCAATCACCAGATCCAGGTGCGGACCAATTAAGGACCAGTTTCAGCAGGCCCATGTGAAGCCTAAGGGGTGACCAGAGTCACCAGGTAGGGTTGAGGCTCAGAGGGGGAACCAGAGTAACCAGTTTATTTTGAGGCCCAGAATGGGACCAGAGGTCCCTTGTCAAAGTGAGGCCCAGGTGTGGCATAGATTATCCAGGTCCCAATGATGCCTGGGTGAGGACCAGAGTCACTAGGGCCATGCAGGCCCAGATGGCAAACAGAATCACTAGGTCCTGGTGAGGCATAGAATAACATCACAGTCAGCAGAATCAGGTGATCCCCTTGTGGGAATCAGAGCCACTCTATCCCGCTGAGTCCCAGGTCCATGTGAGGCCCACGTGAGGACCAGATTCATCAGGTCGAATTAAGGCATAGCTGGGGACAAGAGACACCAGGTCTGGGTGCGGCCTAGGTGTGGCAAGATTCTGCAGTTTTGAGTTAGTTCAATGGGGGGATGAGAGGCACCAGGTCCAGGTGAGGGCAAAGAGAGGACCAGAGTCACCAGATCCAGGTGAGGTCCATGTTGGACAGAGAGTCACCAGGTCCAGGAGATGTCCAGGTGGTGACCAGAGTCACTAGGTCCAGATGAGGCCAGGTGAGGACCAGAGTTACCAGACAACTGAGGCCCCGGTGGAGATCAGAGGCAACAGGTCTACTTGAGGCCCAGGTGTAGAACACAGTAACAAGGGCCAGGTGAATCCCTGGTGTTGACAAGAGTCAGCACGTCCAGGTGAGCCCCAGGTGGGGACCAGGATCACCAGGGACAGGGGAGGCCCTTGAAAGAACCAGAGTCAAAAGTTCGAGGTCAGGAGCAGGTTGCAACAAGGGTCAGCAGGTCCAAGTCAGGCCAAAGTGGGGTTAACAGTCACTAGGGAACGGTGAGACCCGGAGGGGGACCAGAGTGAACTGGTCAAGGTGAGGTCCAGTTGTGGAACACAGCCACCGGGTCCCAGTTTTGCCCAGTTGAGGACCATGGTCAACACGGCCAGGTGAGGCCCAGATGGGGACCAGAGTCCCCAAATCCAGGTGAAGCCCAGGTGGGGACCACAGTCACCAGATCCAGGATAGTCTCAGGTGCAGACCAGAATCACCAGATCCAGGTGAGGTGCAGGTGGCAACCACACTCACCAGGTCCCGGTCAGGTCCTGCTGGGGACCAGAGTCACGAGGTACATGAGAAGCTAGAAACACTGCAGCCACCAGGTCCACAAGATGTCCATGGGGAACGAGAATCACCAGTTACAGTTGAGGACCAGATGGGGATCCGACTCAACATGTCCAGGTGAGACCCAGGTGGGAACCAGTGTCACCATGTCCAGGTGTGGCTCAGGTGAAGACCGGAGTTAATAGGTCCGGCTGGGTCACTGTTAGTGAACAGTGTAACGATATCCTGATGCTACACAGGTGGGTACCAGGGACACCAGGTCCTGGTGACCCCGAGAAGGGACCAGAGACCTGAGGTCCAGTTGAGGTCCCGATGGGAACCACAGTCACCATGTCAGGTGAGGCCATGCTTAGGATCAGAGTCACCAGTTACAGGTGAGGCCCAGGTGGAACCAGAGTCACCTGGTACATAAGAGGCCAAAGTTAGGACCAGAGTTGCCAGGATCAGGTCAATCCCAGAGGGTAATACAGTAACCATGTACCGATGATGCCCAGGTAGAACCTGAGTCACCAGGTCCAGATGAGGCGCAGGTGGGGACCATGTTCACTAGATTCCGGTGAGGCCCAGTTGAGAACCAGAGTCACCAGGTCAAGTTGAGGCCTAGAGGGATACCAGATTCACCTGGTCTACGTGACATCCAGATGGTGAACCGAGTCCACATGTCAGGCTGAGGCCCAGAGGGGATCCAGATTCATCATGTCCAGGTGAGGCTCAGGTGTGGAACAGAGTATCCAGGTCATAATGGTCCACAAGTGAGGACCAGAGTCACCAGATCTGGGTGAGACCCAGTTAGGATCAGAGTCACCAGTTCCAGGTGAGGCCAAGAAGGAGTCCACAGCAATCAGGCCCAGGTGGGGAACAAAGTCACCAGGAATGGGTGAGGCCCAGATGGGGACCAGATTCACCAGGCCCAGGTGAATCCCAGGTGGTGACCAGAGTTACCAGTTCCGGGTGAGGACCAGGTAAGGACAAGATTCACCAGGTCCAAGTGAGGCCCGCGTGGGGACCTGTGTCACCAGGCATGGTTGAGGCCCAGATGACAACACCACTCACCAGGTCCAGGTGATTCCAAACTGCAGGCCATGCAGAGGAACAATATCCCGATGATACTCAGGTACTGACTAGAGTTACCAGGTCCAGGTGAGGCCAACATGCAGGCCATGCAGTGGAGCCATGTCCCTATGATGCCCAGGTAGGGACCAGAGTCACCAGGTCCAAATGAGGCCCAGATGGAGCATATTCACTAGGTCCACGTGAGGCCCAGTTGAGGACCAGTGTCACCAGATCTGGTTGAGGCCTAGAGGGGTACCAGAATCTCCTGGTCCAGGTGACATCCAGATGGGGTCCAGAGTCACTAGGTCAGGGTGAGGCCCAGAGTGGTTCCAGAGTCATCATGTCCAGGTGAGGCTCAGGTGTGGAACAGAGTCACCAGATACCAATGATGCCCAGGTGAGGACCAGAGTCACCAGGACTGGGTGACGCGCAGATAGGATCAGAGTCACCAGTTCCAGGTGAGGCCAAGAAAGTGTCCACACCAATCAGGTCCAGGAGGGGAACCAAGTCACCAGGACTGGGTGAGGCCCAGACGGGGACCAGATTCACCAGGTCCAGGTGAGGCCCAGTTGGGGACCAGAGTCCCCGGGTCTGGGAGAGGACCAGGTAATGACCAGATTAAAAGGTCCAATAGGCCCACGTGGAGACCTGAGTCACCAGGTTTGGGTGAGGCCCAGGTGGCAACCCCACTCACCAGGTCGAAGTGAGGCCAACCAGCAGGCCAGAGTCACCAGATCCACGTGAGGCCCTAGTGGGCACCGGAGTCACCAGGTAAATGTGAGTCTACAAGAAAACCACAGTCACCATGTCCAGGTGGGGTTCATGTGGGAACGAGAGTCACCAGGTCCAGGTGAGACCCAGGTGGGGACAACAGTCACCAGGTCCAGATTGAGGCCTAGGTGGGGGGACCAGGGTCATCAGGACCAGTTGAGGCCAAAGGGCGGAGCAAAGTTATCATGTCCAGGTGAGGCCCAGGTGCGGAACAGAGTAACCATGTCCCATTGATGCCAGGTGGGAAGAGTCACAAGGTCCAGACGAGGCCTAAGTGAGGAGTAGATTCACCAGGTCCTGTTGAGACCCAGTTGAGCACCAGTGTCCCCAGGTCCGGATGAGTCCCAGAGGGGACCAGAGTCACCCGGTTCTGGTGATATCCAGGTGGGGACCAGAGTCAGCACGTCAGTGTGAGGCCCAGAGGGAGACGAGAATCACTAGGTCCATGTGAGGCCCCGATGTGGAACTGAAAAACCAGGTCTCATGATGCCCATATGAGGACCTGAGTCACCAGGTCCAGCTGAGGTCCCTGTGGGAACCAGTCACCTCTACCAGGTGAGGCCCAGGTGGGACCACAGTCACCAGGTCCAGGTGAGGCCCAGGTATATAAGAGAGTATCCAGGTCCCAATGATGGCCAGGAAAAGACCAGAGTCAACAGGTCCAGGAGAGGCCCAAATATGGATCAGAGTCATTGTGTTCCAGGTGAGGCCAAATGGAGACCACAGGAAAGAGTTCCAGGAGAGCCCCATATGTGAAGCAGAGCCATCAGATCCAGGTGAGTTCCAGGTGGGTCCACAATCACAAGGTCCAGGTGAGGCGCAGGTGGCAACAGGATTCACCAAGTCCAGGTGAGGCCCAGGTGGCGACCAGTCACCACATCCAGGTGCAGACCAGCTAAGGACCAGATTCACCAAGCCCAAGTGAAGCCCAAGGGGTGTCCAGAGTCACGAGGTAAGGGTGAATCCGAGAGGGGCACCAGAGTAACCCGTTTAATTTGAGGCCCATAATGGGACCAGAGGTCCCTGGTCAAAGAGGGGCCCAGGTGTGGAATAGAGTATCCAGGTACCAATGATGCCTGGGTGAGGACCAGAGTCACTAGGGCCATGCAGGCCCAGATGGGGAACAGAATCACAAGGTCCTTGTGAGGCATAGAAAAAGACCCTAGTCACCAGTAACAGGTGAGACTCTTGTGGGAACCAGAGCCACTCTATGCAGCTGAGTCCCAAGTCCACGTGAGGCCCAAGTGAGGACCAGATTCATCAGGTCAGTTCGAATTGAGGCATAGCTGGGGACAAGAGTCCCCAGGTCTGGGTGCGTCCTAGGTTTGGCAAGATTCTGCAGTTTTGAGTTAGGTCAAAGTGGGGACGAGAGACACCAGGTCCAGGTGAGACCGAACTGAGGACCAGACTCACCAGATCCAGGTGAAGTCCAGGTGGTGACCAGAGTCACTAGGTCCAGATAAGGCCCAGGTGAGGACCAGAGTTACTAGGTACACATGAGGCCCCGGTGGGGATCAGAGGAAACAGGTCCATGTGAGGCCAGCTTGGGGACTATGGTCAAGAGGTGTACTTGAGGCCCAGGTGTAGAACACAGTAAGCAGGTCCAGGTGAGTCCCCGGTGGTGACAAGAGTAACCACGTCCAGGTGAGGCCCAGATGCGGACCAGGATCACCAGGTACAGGGGAGGCCCTTGAAAAACCAGAGTCAACAGTTCGAAGTCAGACTTAGGTGGCATCCAGGGTCAGCAGGTCCAAGTCAGGCCAAAGTGGGGTTCACAGTCACTAGGGCACGGTGCGACCCAGAGGGGGACCAGAGTCACGTGGTCCAGGTGAGGTCCAGTTGTGGAACACAGTCACCGGCTCCCAATTTTCCCAGTTCAGGACCATGGTCAACAGGGCCAGGTGAGGCCCAGATGGGGACCGGAGTCCCCAAATCCAGGTGAAGACCAGGTGGGGACCACAGTCACCAGATCCAGGGTAGTCTCAGGGGCAGACCAGAATCACCAGGTCCAGGTGAGGTGCCGGTGGCAACCACACTCAGCAGGTCCCAGTGAGGCCCTGGTGGGGACCAGAGACACGAGGTACATGAGAAGCTAGAAACACATGGGATCCCTGGGTGGCGCAGCGGTTTGGCGCCAGCCTTTGGCCCAGGGCGCGATCCTGGAGACCCGGGATCGAATCCCACGTCGAACTCCCTGTGCATGGAGCCTGCTCCTCCCTCTGCCTGTGTCTCTGCCTCTCTCTCTCTGTGACTATCATAAATAAATAAAAATTTAAAAAAAGAAGCTAGAAACACTGCGGACAACAGGTCCACATGATCTCCATATGGGAACGAGAATCACCATTTATAGGTGAGGACCAGGTGGGGATACGACTCACCATGTCCAGGTGAGACCCAGGTGGGAACCAGTGTCACCATGTGCAGGTGTGGCCCAGGTGAAGACCAGAGTTAATAGTTCCGGCTGGCGCACTGTTAGTGAACACTGTAACCATATCCTGATGCTACCCAGGAGGGTCCCAGAGACGCCAGGTCCTGGTGAGGCCCAGGTGGGACCAGAGACATGAGGTCCAGGTGAGGTCCCGATGGGAACCACAGTCACCAGGTCAGGTGAGGCCATGCTTAGGATCAGAGTCACCAGTTACAGGTGAGGCCAAGAAGGAGTCCACAGCAATCAGGTCCAGGTGGGGAAGAAAGTCAACAGGACTGGGTGAGGCACAGATGGAGACCAGATTCACCAGGACCAGGTGATTCCCAGGTGGTGACCAGAGTTACCAGTTCCGGGTGACCAACAGGTAAGGACCAGATTCACCAGGTCCAAGTGAGGCCCACGTGGGGACCTGTGTCACTAGGCATGGGTGAGGCCCAGGTGAGAAACCCACTCACCAGGTCCAGGTGATGCCAACCTCCAGGGCATGCAGAGGAACCAGGTCCCAATGATGCCCAGGTAGGGACGATAGTTACCAGGTCCAGGTGAGGCCAACCTACAGGCCATGCAGTGGAACCATGTCCCGATGATGCCCAGATAGGGACCAGAGTTACCAGGTCCAGGTGAGGCCAACCTGCAAGCCATGCATTGGAACCATATCCCTATGATGCCCAGGTAGGTACCAGAGTCACCAGGTCCAAATGAGTCCCAGATGGAGCATATTCACTAGGTCCAGGTGAGGCCCAGTTGAGGACCAGGTTCACCAGAACTGTTTGAGGCCTAGAGCGGTACCAGAATCACCTGGTCCAGGTGACATCCAGATGGTACCAGAGTCACCAAGGCAGGGTGAGGCCCAGACAGGTTCCAGAGTCAGCATGTCCAGTTGAGGCTCAAGTGTAGAACAGAGTCACCAGGTACCAATGATGCCCAGGTGAGGACCAGAGTCACCAGGTCTGGGTGACGCGCAGATAGGATCAGAGTCACCAGTTCCAGGTGAGGCTAAGAAAGAGTCCACAGCAATCAGGTCCAGGTGGGGAACAAAGTCACCAGGACTGGGTGAGGCCCAGATCACCAGGTCCATGTGAGGTGCAGGTGGCAACCACACTCACCCGGTCCGTAGAGGCCCCGGTGGGGACCAGAGACACGACGTACATGACAAGCTAGAAACACTGCAGCCACCAGGTTCACATGATGTCCATGTGGGAATGAAAATCACCAGTTACAGGTGAGGACCAGGTGGGGATCCGACTCACCATGTCCAGGTTAGACCCAGGTGGGAACCAGTGTCACCATGTCTGCGTGTGCCCCAGGTGAAGACCAGAGTTATTAGGTCCGGCTGGATGAGTGTTAGTGAACAGTGTAACCATATGCTGATGCTACCCAGGTGGGTACCAGAAACACCAGGTCCTGATGAGGCCCAGGTGTAACCGGAGACATGAGGTCCAAGTGAGGTCCCGATGGGAACCACAGTCACCGGGTCAGGTGAGCCCATGCTTAGGATCAGAGTTACCAGGTACAGGTGTGGCCCAGGTGGAGCCAGAGTCACCTGGTACAGAAGAAGCCAAAGTCACGACCAGAGTTACCAGGATCAGGTCAGTCCCAGTGGGTAATACAGTAACCATGTCCCAATGATGCCCAGGTAGAGTCAGAGTCACCAAGTCCAGCGAGGCGCAGGTGGGTAGAATATTCACTAGGTCCAGGTGAGGCCCAGATGAGGACCAGAGTCACCAGGTCTAGTTGACGCCTAGAGGGGTACCAGATTCACCTGGTCTAGGGGACATCCAGATGGGGACCAGAGTCACCATGTCATGGTGAGGCCCAGAGGGCATCCAGAGTCATCATGTCCAGGTGAGGCTCAGGTGTGGAACAGAGTATCCAGGTCATAATGGTCCACAGGTGAGGACCAGAGTCACCAGATCTGGGTGAGGCCCAGTTAGGATCAGAGTTGCCAGTTCCAGGTGAGGCCAAGAAGGAGTCCACAGCAATCAGGTCCAGGTGGGGATCAAAGACACCAGGAATGTGTGAGGCCCAGATGGGGACCAGATTCACGAGGTCCAGGTGATTCCCATTTGGTGACAAGGGTTACCAGTTCCGGGTGAGGACCAGGTAAGGACGAGATTCACCAGGTCCAAGTGACGCCCACGTGAGACCTGTGTCACCAGGTATGGGTGAGGCCCAGGTGGCAAGCCCACTCACCAGGTCTAGGTGAGGCCAACCTGCAGGCCATGCAGAGGAACCATGTCCCGATGATACCCAGGTTGGTACTAGAGTTACCACGTCCAGGTGAGGCCAACCTGCAGGCCATGCAGTGGAACCATGTCCCGATGATGCCCAGGTAGGGACCAGATTTACCAGCACTAGATGAGGCCAACCTGCAGGCCATGCAGTGGAACCATGTCCCGATGATGGCCAGGTAGGGACGAGAGTCACCAGGTCCAAATGAGACCCTGATGGAGCGTATTCACTAGGTCCAGGTTAGGCCCAGTTGAGGACAAGAGTCAAGAGATCTGGTGAGGCCTAGAGGGCTACGAGAATCACCTGGTCCAGGTGACATCCAGATGGGGACCAGAGTCACCAGGTCAGGATGAGGCCCAGAGAGGTTCCAGAGTCATCATGTCCAGGTGATGCTCAGGTGTGGAACAGAGTCACCGGGTACCAATGATGCCCAGGTGAGGACCAGAGTCAGCAGGTCTATGTGACTCGCAGACAGGATCAGAGTCACCAGTTCCTTGTGAGGCCAAGAAAGAATCCACAGCAATCAGGTCCAGGTGGGGAACAAAGTCACCAGGACTGGGTGTGGCCCAAATGGGGACCAGATTCAACAGGTCCAGGTGAGGCCCAAGAGGTGACCAGAGTCCCCGGGTCTGGGGGAGGACCAGGTAAGGACCAGATTCACCAGGTCCAAGAGGCCAACGTGAGGACCTGAGTCACCAGGTATGGGTGAGGCCCAGGTGGCAACCCCACTCACCAGGTCCAGGTGAGGCCAACCTTCAGGCCAGAGTCACCAGATCCAGGTGAGGCCCTAGTGGGACCGGAGTCACCAGGTTAATGTGAGTCTACAAGAACACAACAGTCACCAGGTCCATGTGTGGGTCATGTGGGAACTTGAGTCACCTGGTCCAGGTGAGACCCATGTGGGGACCAGTCACCAGATCCAGATTGAGGCCTAGGTGGGGGGACCAGAGTCATCAGGACCAGTTAAGGCCAAAGTGTGGAGCAAAGTTATCATGTCCATGTGAGGCCCAGGTGGGGAACAGAGTAACCATGTCCCATTGATGCCAGGTGGGAAAAGAGTCACAAGGTCCAGACGAAGCCTAAGGGAGGAGTAGATTCACCAGGTCCTGTTGAGGCCCAGTTGAGGACCAGTGTCCCCAGCTCCTGGTGAGTCCCAGAGGGGGACCAGAGTCACCCGGATCTGGTGATATCCAGGTGGGGACCAGGGTCAACACCTCAGGGTGAGGCCAGAGGTGGACGAGAATCACTAGGTCCAGGTGAGGCCCCGATGTGGAACTGAGAAACCAGGTCCCATGATGCCCATATGAGGACCTGAGTCACCAGGTCCAGGTGAGGTCCCTGTGGTAACCAGTCACCTCGTCCAGGTGAGGCCCAGGTGGGACCACAGTCACCAGGTCCAGGTGAGGCCCAGGTATATAAGTGAGTATCCAGGTCCCAATGATGCCCAGGTAAGTACCAGAGTCAACAGGTCCAGGAGAGGCCCAATTATGGTTCAGAGTCATTGTGTTCCAGGTGAGGCCAGAAGGAGACCACAGGAACCAGGTCCAGGAGAGCCGATATGGGAACCAGAGCCACCAGATCCAGGTGATGTCCGGGTGGGACCACAGTCACAAGGTCTAGGTGAGGCGCAGGTGTCAACAGGATTCACCAAGTCCAAGTGAGGCCCAGGTGGCAACCGGTCACCAGATCCAGAAGCGGATCAGATAAGGACCATATTCACCAGGCCCAAGTGAAGCCCAAGGGGTGACCAGTGTCACCAGGTAGGGGTGAGGCCCAGAGGGGGAACCAGAGTAACCAGTTTAGTTTGAGGCCCAGAATGAGACCCTAGGTCCCTGGTGAAAGTGAGGCCCAGTTGTGGAATAGAGTATCCAGATCCCAATGATGCCTGGGTAAGGACCAGAGTTACTAGGGCCATGCAGGCCCAGATGGGGAACAGAATCACTAGGTCCTGCTGAGGCATAGAATAAGACCACAGTCAGCTGTATCAGGTGTGCCCCTTGTGGGAACCAGAGCCACTCTATCCAGCTGAGTCCCAGGTCCATGTGAGGCCCACGTGACTACCAGATTCATCAGGTCGAATTGAGGCATAGCTGGGGACAAGAGTCACCAGGTCTGGGTGCGGCCTAGGTGGGTGAAGATTCAGCAGTTCTGAGTTAGGTCAAAGTGGGGACAAGAGACACCAGGTCCAGGTGAGGCCAAACTGAGAACCAGAGTCACCAGACCCAGGTGAGGTCCATGTTGGAAAGAGAGTCACCAGGTCCAGGAGAGGTCCAGGTGGGGACCAGAGTCACCAGATCCAGGTGAAGTCCAGGTGGGGACCAGAGTCACCAGATCCAGGTGAAGCCCAGGTGGGGACCAGAGTCACTAGGTCCAGATTAGGCCCAGGCGAGGACCAGAGTTACCAGGTACACGTGAGGCCCCGGTGGGGATCAGAGGCAACAGGCCATGTGAGGCCGGCTTGGGTACCATGGTCAACAGGTCTACTTGAGGCCCAGGTGTGGAACAACTTAACCAGGTCCAGGTGAGTCCCCGGTGGTGACAAGAGTCACCACGTCCAGGTGAGGCCCAGGGGGGACCAGGATCACTAGGTACAGGGGAGGCCATTGAAAGAACCAGAGTCAACAGTTCGAGGTCAGGCGCAGGTGGCAACCAGGGTCAGCAGGTCCAAGTCAGGCCAAGGTGGGGTTCACAGTAATTAGGGCACGGTGAGACCCAGAGTGGGACCAGAGTCACCTGGTCCAGGTGAGGTCCAGTTGTGGAACACAGTCACAGGGTCCCAATTTTGGCCAGTTGAGGACCATGGTCAACAAGGCCAGGTGAGGCCCAGATGGGGACCGGAATCCTCAAATCCAGGTGAAGCCCAGGTAGGGACCACAGTCACCAATCCAGTGTAGTCTCGGGTGCAGACCAGAATCACCAGGTCCAGCTGAGGTGCAGGTGGCAACCACACTCACCAGGTCCCGGTGAGGCACTGGTGGGGACCAGAGTCACGAGGACATGAGAAGCTAAAAGCACTGCAGCCACCAGGTTCACATGATGTCCATGTGGAAGCGAGAATCACCAGTTAAAGGTGAGGAACAGGTGGGGATCTGACTCACCATGTCCAGGAGAGACCCAGGTGGGAACGTGTGTCACCATGTCCAGGTGTGGCCCAGGTGAAGACCAGAGTTAATAGGTGTGGCTGGGTCACTGTTAGTGAACAGTGTAACCATATCCTGATGTTACCCAGGTGGTTAGCAGAGACACCAGGTCCTGGTAAGGCCCAGGTGGGACCGGAGACCTGAGGTCCAGGTGAGGTCCCGATGGGAAGCACTGTCACCAGGTCAGATGAGGCCATGCGTAGGATCAGAATCACCAACTACAGGTGAGGTCCAGGTGGAGCCAGAGTTACCTGGTACAGAAGAGTCCAAAGAGAGGACCAGAGTTACCAGGATCAGGGGATTCCCAGTGTGGAATAGAGTAACATTGTACCGATGATGCCCAGGTAGGGACCAGAGTCACCAGGTCCAGATGAGGCCCAGATGGAGCATATTCACTAGGTCCAGGTGAGGCCCAGTTGAGGACCAGAGTCACCAGATCATGTTGAGTCCTAGAGGGGTACAAGAATCACTAGGTCCAGGTGACATCCAGATGGGGACCTGGGTCACCAGGTCAGGGTGAAGCCCAGAGTGGTTCCAGTGTCATCATGTCCAGGTGAGGCTCAGGTGTGGATCAGAGTCTTCAGGTACCAATGATGCCCAGCTGAGGACCAGAGTCACCAGGTCTGGGTGACACTCAGATAGGATCAGAGTCGCCAGTTCCAGGTGAGGCCAAGAAAGAGTCCACAGCAATCAGGTCCAGGTGGGGAAAAAAGTCACCAGGACTGGGTGAGGCACAGATGGGTACCATATTCACCAGGTCCAGGTGAGACCCAGGTGGTGACCAGTGTCCCCGGGGTGGGAGAGGACCAGGTAAGAACAAGATTCACCAGGTCCAAAGGCCCACGTGGTGACCTGAGTCACCAGGTATGGGTGAGGCCCAGGTGTCAACCCCACTCACCAGGTCCAGGTGAGGCCAGGCTGCAGGCCAGAGTCACCAGATCCAGGTAATGCCCTAGTGGGGACTGGTGTCACCAGGAAAATGTGAGTCTACTAGAACACCACAGTCACCAGCTCCAGGTGTGGTTTATGTGGGAACGAGAGTCACCAGGTCCAGGTGAGACCCAGGTTGGGACCACACTCACCAGGTCCAGATTGAGGCCTAGGTGGGGGGACCAGATTCATCAGGACCAGTTTAGGCCAAAGTGTGGAGCAAAGTTTTCATGTCCAGGTGAGGCCCAGGTGGGGAACAGAGTAACCATGTCCCATTGATGCCATGTGGGAAAAGAGACACATGGTCCAGAGGAGGCCTAAGTGAGGAGTAGATTCACCAGGTCCTGTTGAGGCTCAGCGGAGGACCAGTGTCCCCAGCTCCGGGAGAGTCCCAGAGGGGGACCAGAGTCACCCGTTTCTGGTGATATCCAGGGGTGACCAGAGTCACCAAGTCAGAGTGAGGCCCAGAGGGGGACGAGAATCACTAGGTCCAGGTGAGGCCCCGATGTGGAACTGAAAAACCAGGTCCCATGATGCCCATATGAGGACCTGAGTCACCAGGTCCAGGTGAGGTCCCTGTGGGAACCAGTCACCTCGTCCAGGTGAGGCCAAGGTGGGACCACAGTCACCAGGTCCAGGTGAGGCCCAGGTATATAAGAGAGTATCCAGGTCCCTGTGATGCCCAAGTAAGGACCAGCGTCATCAGTTCCATGAGAGACCCAAATATGTATCAGAGTCATTGTGTTCCAGGTGAGGCCAGGTGGAGACAACACGGACCAGGTTCAGGAGAGCCCCATATGGGAACCAGAGCCACCAGATTCAGGTGAGGTCCAGGTGGGACCACAGTCACAAGGTCCAGGTGAGGCGCAGGTGGCAACAGGATTCACCAAGTCCAGGTGAGGCCCAGGTGGCGACCAGTCACCACATCCAGGGCACACCAGCTAAGGACCAGATTCACCAGGCCGAAGTGAAGCCCAAGGGGTGACCAGAGTCACCAGGTAAGGGTGAATACCAGAGTGTGAACCAGAGTAACCAATTTAGTTTGAGGACCAGAATGGGACCAGAGTTTCCTGGACAAAGTGAGGCCCAGTTGTAGAATAGAGTATATAGGTCCCAATGATGCCTGGGTGAGGACCAAGGTCACTAGGGCCATGCAGGCCCAGATGGGGAACAGAATCACTAGGTCCCGGTGAGGCATAGAATAAGACCACAGTCAACAGTATCATGTGAGCCCCTTGTGGGAACCAGAGACACTCTATCCAGGTGAGCCCCAGGTCCATGTGAGGCCCACGTGACGACCAGATTCATCAGGTCGAATTGAGGCATAGCTGGGGACAAGAGTCACCAGGTCTGGGTGCGGCCTAGGTGGGGCAAGATTCAGCAGTTCTGAGTTAGGTCAAAGTGGGGACGAGAGACACCAGGTCCAGATGAGGCCAAACTGAGGACCAGAGTCACCAGATACAGGTGAGGTCCAGGTTGGAAAGAGAGTCACTAGGTCCAGGAGAGGTCCAGGTGGGAACCAGAGTCACCAGATCCAGGTGAAGCCCAGGTGGGGACCATAGTCACTAGGTCCAGATGAGGCCCAGATGAGGATAAGAGTTACCAGATACACGTGAGCCCCCGGCGGGTATCAGAGCCAAAAGCTCCACGTGAGGCCGGCTTGGGGACCATGGTCAACAGGTCTACCTGAGGCCCAGGTGTGGAACACAGTAAGCAGGTCCAGGTGAGTGCCCGGTGGTGACAAGAGTCACCAAGTCCAGGTGAGACACAGGTGGGGACCAGGATCCCCAGGCCCAGGGGAGGTCCTTCAAAGAACCAGAGTCAACAGTTCGAGGTGAGGCGCAGGTGGCAACCTGGGTCAGCAGGTCCAAGTCAGGCCAAAGTGGGGTACAAGGTCACTAGGGGACGGTGAGACGCACAGTGGGACCAGAGTCACCTGGTCCAGGTGAGGTCCAGTTGTGGAACACAGTCACCGGGTCCCATATTGCATGTTGAGTACCATGGTCAACGGGGGCAGGTGAGGACCAGATGGGGACCGGAGTACCCAAATCCAGGTGAAGCCCAGGTGGGGACCACAGTCACCAGATCCCGGGGAGTCTCAGGTGCAGACCAGAATCACCATGTCCAGGTGAGTTGCAGGTGGCAACCACACTCACCAGGTCCCGGTGAGGCCCTGGCGGGGACCAGAGTAACGAGGTACATGAGAATCTAGAAACACTGCAGCCACCAGGTCCACATGACGTCCATGTGGGAACGAGAATCAACAGTTACAGGTGAGGACCAGGTGGGACCTGAATCACCATGTCCAGGTGAGACCCTGGTGGGAACCAGTGTCACCATGTCCAGGTGTGGCCCAGGTGAAGACCAGAGTTAATAGGTCTGGCTGGGTCAATATGAGTGAACACTGTAACCATATCCTGATGCTACCCAGGTGGGTACCAGAGATACCATGTCCTGGTGTGGCCCAGGTGGGACCAGAGACACGAGGTCCAGGTGAGGTCCCGATGGGAACCACAGTCACCAGGTCAGGTGAGGCCATGCTTAGGATCAGAGTCACCAGTTACAGGTGAGGCCCAGGTGGAGCCAGAGTCACCTGGTACAGAAGAGGCCAAAGTCAGGACCAGAGTTACCAGGATCAGGTCAGTCCCACTGGGGAATAGAGTCACCATGTCTCGATGATGCCCAGGTAGAACCAGAGTCAACACGTCCAGATGAGGCGCATGTGGGGAGCATGCTCACTAGGTCCCGGTGAGTCCAAGTGAGGACCAGAGTCACCAGGTCTAGTTGAGGCTTGGAGGGGTACCAGATTCACCTGGTCTAGGTACATCCAGATGGGGACCAGAGTCACCATGTCAGGCTGAGGCCGAGAGGGGATCCAGAGTCATCATGTCCAGGTGAGGCTCACGTGTGGAACAGAGTATCCAGGTCATAATGGTCCACAGGTGAGGACCAATTTCACCAGAACTGGGTGAGGCCCAGTTAGGATCAGAGTCACTAATTCCAGGTGAGGGCCTAGAAGGAATACACAGCAATCAGGTCCAGGTGGGCACAAAGTCACCTGGACTGGATGAGGCCTAATGGGGACCAGAATCACAATGTCCAGGTGATTCCCAGGTGATGACCAGAGTTACCAGTTCCGGGTGAGGACAAGGGAAGGACCAGATTCACCAGGTCCACGTGAGGCCCACGTTGGGACCTGTTTCACCAGGCATGGGTGAGTCTCAGGTGACAACCCCATTCACTAGGTCCAAGTGAGGCCAACCTGCAGGCCATGCCGAGGAACCATGTACTGATGATGCCCAGGTGGGGTCTAGAGTTATCAGGTCCAGGTGAGGCACACCTGCAGGCCATGCAGTGGAACCATGTCCCGGTAATGCCGAGTTAGGGATCAGAATCACCATGTCCAGATGAGGCCCAGATGGAGCATATTCACTAGGTCTAGGTGAGGCCCAGTTGAGGACCAGAGTCACCAGATCTGGTTGAGCCCTATAAGGGAACCAGAATCACCTGGTTCAGGTGACATCGAGATGGGGACCAGAGTCACCAGGAAAGGGTGAGGCCCAGAGAGGTTCCAGAGTCATCATGTCCAAGTGAGGCTCAGGTGTGGAACAGAGTCACCAGGTACCAATGATGCCCAGTTGAGGACCAGATTCACCAGGTCTGGGTGACGCGCAGATAGGATCAGAGTCACCAGTTCCAGGTGAGGCCAAGAAGGCGTCCACAGCAATCAGGTCCATGTGGGGAACAAATTCACCAGGACTGGGTGAGGCCCAGATGGGGACCAGATTCACCAGATCCAGGTGAGGCCCAGGTGGTGACCAGAGTCCCCGGGTCTCGGAGAGGACCAGGTAAGGACAAGATTCACCAGGTCCAAGAGGCCCACGTGGGGACCTGAGTCTACACGTATGGGTGCGGCCCATTTGGCAGCCCCACTCACCAGGTCCAGGTGAGGCCAACCTGCAGGTCAGAGTCACCAGATCCAGGTGAGGCCCTAGTGGGGACCGGAGTCACAGGTAAATGTGACTCTACAAGAACACCACAGTCAACAGGGCCAGGTGTGTTTGAAGTGGGAACGAGAGTCACCAGGTCCAGGTGAGACCCAGGTGGGGACCACACTCACCAGGTCCAGATTGAGGCCTAGGTGCAGGGACCAGATTCATCAGGACCAGTTGAGGCCAAAGTGTGGAGCAAAGTTATAATGTCCAGGTTAGGCCCATGCGGGCAACAGAGTAACCATGTCCCATTGATGCCACGTGGGAAAAGAGTCACAAGGTCCAGACGAGGCCTAAGTGAGGAGTAGATTCACCAGGTCCTGTTGAGGCCCAGCTGAGGACTAGTGTCCCCAGCTCCGGGAGAGTCCCAGAGGGGGACCAGAGTCAACCGGTTCTGGTGATATCCAGGGGTGACCAGAGTCACCACGTCAGGGTGAGGCCCAGAGGGGACGAGAATCACTAGGTCCAGGTGAGGCCCCGAAGTGGAACTGAGAAACCAGGTCGATAGATGCCCCTATGAGGACCTGATTCACCAGGTCCAGGTGAGGTCCCTGTGGGAACCAGTCACCACGTCCAGGTAAGGACCAGGTGGGACCAGAGTCACCAGGTCCAGGTGCGGCCAGGTATATAAGAGAGTATCCAGGTCCCAATGATGCCCAGGTAAGGACCAGCGTCATCAGGTCCAGGAGAGGCCCAAATATGTATCAGAGTCATTGTGTTCCAGGTGAGGCCAGATGGAGACAACACGGACCAGATTCAGGAGAGCCCCATATGGGAACCAGAGCAACCAGATCCAGGTGTGGTCCAGGTGGGACCACAGTCACAAGGTCCAGGTGAGGCGCAGGTGGCAACAGGATTCACCAAGTCCAGGTGAGGCCCAGGTGGCGACCAGTCACCAGATCCAGGTGCGGACCAGCTAAGGACCAGATTCACCAGGCCCAAGTGAATCCCAAGGGGTGACCAGAGTCACCAGGTAAGGTTGAGGCCCAGAGGGGGAACCAGAGTAAGCAGTTTACTTTGAGGCCCATAATGGGATCAGAATTCCCTTGGCAGTGTGAGGCCCAGGTGTGGAATATAGAGTATCCAGGTCCCAATGATGCCTGGGTGAGGACCAGAGTCACAAGGGCCATGCAGCCCAGATGGGGAACAGAATCACTAGGTCCTGTTGAGGCATAGAATAAGACCACAGTCACCAGTATCAGGTGAGCCCCTGAGGGAACCAGAGCCACTCTATGCAGCTGAGTCCCTAGTCCATGTGAGGCCCACGTGAGGACTAGATTCATCAGGTCGAATTGAGGCATAGCTGGGGACAAGAGTCACCCGGTCTGGGTGCGGCCTAGGTGGGGCAAGATTCAGCAGTTCTGAGTTAGGTCAAAGTGGGGACGAGAGACACCAGGTCCAGGTGAGGCCAAACTGAGGACCAGATTCACCAGATCCAGGTGAGGTCCATGTTGGAAAGAGAGTCACCAGGTCCAGGAGAGGTCCAAGTGGGGACCAGAGTCACCAGATCCAGGTGACTTCCAGGTGGGGACCAGAGTCACCAGATCCATCTGAGGCGCAGCTGAGGACCAGAGTTACGAAATACATGTGAGGCCCCGGTGGGGATCAGAGGCAACAGGTCCTTGTGAGGCCGGCTTGGGGACCTTGGTGAACAGGTCTATTTGAGGCCCAGGTTTGGAACACAGTAACCAAGTCCAGGTGAGTCCCCGGTGGTGACAAGTTTCATCACGTCCAGGAGAGGCCAAGGTTGGGACCAGGATCACCAAGTCCAAGTAGGCCCTGGAAAGAACCAGAGTCAACATTTCGAGGTCAGGCGCAGGTGGCAGCCATGGTCAGAAGGGCCAAGACTGGCCAAAGTGGGGTTCACAGTCACTAGGGCACGGTGAGACCGAGAGCGGGCCAGAGTCATCTGGTCCAGGTGCGGTCCAGTTGTGGAACACATTCACCGGGTCCCAATTTTGCCCAGTTGAGGACCATGGTCAACAGGGTCAGGTGAGACCCAGTTGGGGACCAGAGTCCCCATATCCAGGTGAAGCCCAGGTGGGGACCAGAGTCACCAGATCCAGGTGAAGCCCAGGTGGGGACCACAGTCACCAGATCCAGGGTAGTCTCAGGTGCCGACCAGAATCACCAGGTCCAGGTGAGGTACAGGTGGCAACCACACTCACCAAGTCCCGGTGAGGCCCTGGTGGGGACCAGAGTCACGAGGTACATGAGAAGCTAGAAACACTGCAGCCACTTGGTCCACGTGATGTCCATGCTGGAATGAGAATCACCAGTTACAGGTGAGGACCAGGTGGGGATCCGACTCACCACGTCCAGGTGATACCAAGGTTGGAACAAGTGTCACCATGTCCAGGTGTGGCCCAGGTGAAGACCAGAGTAATAGGTCTGGCTGGGTCGCTATTAGTGAACAGTGCAACCATATCCTGATGCTACCCAGGTGGGTACCAGAGACACCGGGTCCTGGTGTGGCCCAGGTGGGACCAGAGACACGAGGTCCAGGTGAGGTCCCGATGGGAACCACAGTCTCCAGGTCAGGTGAGGCCATGCTTAGGATCAGAGTCACCAGTTACAGGTGAGGCCCAGGTGGAGCCAGAGTCACCTGGTACAGAAGAGGCCAAAGTCAGGACCAGAGTTACCAGGATCAGGTCAGTCCCACTGGGGAATAGAGTCACCATGTCTCGATGATGCCCAGGTAGAACCAGAGTCAACACGTCCAGATGAGGCGCATGTGGGGAGCATGCTCACTAGGTCCCGGTGAGTCCAAGTGAGGACCAGATTTACCAGGTCAAGTTGAGGCCTAGAGGGGTACCAGATTCACCTGGTCTAGGTGACATCCAGATGGGGACCAGAGTCATCATGTCAGGCTGAGGCCCAGAGGGGATCTAGAGTCATCATGTCCAGGTGAGGCTCAGGTGTGGAACAGAGTATCCAGGTCATAATGGTCCACAGGAAGGACCAGAGTCACCAGATCTGGGTGAGGCCCAGTTAGGATCAGAGTCACCAATTCCAGGTGAGGCCAAGAAGGATTCCACAGCAATCAGGTCCAGGTGGGGAGCAAAGTCACCAGGACTGGATGAGGCCCGGATGGGGACCAGATTCTCCAGGTCCAGGTGATTCCCAGATGGTTACCAGAGTTACGAGTTCCGGGTGAGGACCAGGTAAGGACCAGATTCACCAAGTCCAAGTGAGGCCCACGTGGGGACCTGTGTCACCAGGCATGTGTGAGACCCAGGTGACAACCCCACTCACCAGGTCCAGGTGAGGCCAACCTGCAGGCCAATGCAGAGGAACCATCTCCCGATGATGCCCAGGTAGGGACTAGAGTTAACAGGTCCAGGTGAGGCCAAACTGCAGGCCATGCAGTGGAACCATGTCCCGATAATGCCCAGGTAGGGACCAGAATCACCAGGTCCAATGAGGTCCAGATGGAGCATATTCACTAGGTCCAGGTGAGGTCCAGTGGAGGACCAGAGTCACCAGACTTTGTTGAGGTCTAGAGGGGTACGAGAATCACCTGGTCCAGGTGATTCCAGATGGGGACCAGAGTCACCGGGTCAGGATGAGGCCCTGAGAGGTTCCAGAGTCATCATGTCCAGGTGAGGCTCAGGTGTGGAACAGAGTCACCAGGTACCAAAAATGCCCAGGTGAGGACCAGCGTCACCAGGTCTCGGTGACGGGCAGATAGGATCAGAGTCACCAGTTCCAGGTGAGGCGAAGAAAGAGTCCACAGCAATCAGATACAGATGGGTACAAAGTCAACAGGCCTGGGTGAGGCCCAGATGGGGATCAGATTCACCATGTCCAGGTAGGCTCAGGTGGTGACCAGAGACCCCGGGGCTGGGAGACGACCAGGTATGGACCAGATACCAGGTCCAAGAGGCCCACAAGGGGACCTGACTCCCCAGGTATGGGTGAGGCCCAGGTGGCAACCCCACTCACCATGTCCAGGTGAGGCCAACCTGCATGTCAAAGTCACCAGATCCACGTGAGGCCCTAGTCGGCACCGGAGAGGGCAGGTAAAAGTGAGTCTACAAGAACACCACAGTCACCAGGTCCAGGTGTGGTTCATGTGGGAATGAGAGTCACCAGTTCCAGGTGAGACCCAGGTGGGGACGACAGGCACCAGGTCCAGATTGAGGCCTAGGTTGGGGGACGAGAGTCATCAAGACCAGTTGAGGCCAAAGTGTGCAGCAAAGTTATCATGTCCAGGTGAGGCCCAGATGGGGAACAGAGTAACCATATCCCAATAATGCCAGGTGGGAAAATAGTCACAAGGTCCAGACGAAGCCTAAGTTTGGAGTAGATTCACCAGGTCCTGTTGAGGCCCAGCTGAGGACCAGTGTCCCCAGCTCCGGGTGTGTCACCCGGTTCTGGTGATATCCAGGTGGGGACCAGTGTCACAAGTCAGGGTGAGGCCCAGTGGGGGACGAGAATCACTAGGTCCAGGTGAGGCCCCAATGTGTAACTGTGAAACCAGGTCCCAATATTCCCATATGAGGACCTGAGTCACCAGGTCGAGGTGATGTCCCTGTGGGAACCAGTCACCCCGTCCAGGTGAGGCCCGGGTGGGACCACAGTCACCAGGTCCTGGTGAGGCCCAGGTACATAAGAGAGTATCCACGTCCCAATGATGCCCAGGTAAGGACTAGAGTCAACAGGTCCAGGAGAGGCCCAAATATGGATCAGAGTCATTGTGTTCCAGGTGAGGCCAGATGGAGACCACAGGAATCAGGTCCAGGAGAGCCCCATATGGGAACCAGAGCCACCAGATCCAGGTGAGGTCCAGGAGGGACCACAGTCACAAGGTCCAGGTGAGGCGCAGGTGGCAACATGATTCACCAAGTCCAGGTGAGGCCCACGTGGTGACCTGTCACCAGATCCAGGTGCGGACCAGATAAGAACCAGATTCACAAGGCCCAAGTGAAACCCAAGGGGTGACCAGATTTTCCAGGTAAGGGTGAGGCCCCGAGTGGGAACCAGAGTAACCAGTTTAGTTAGAGGCCCAGATTAGGACCAGAGGTCCCTGGACAAAGTGATGCCTAGGTGTGGAATAGAGTATCCAGGTCCCAATGATGCCTGGGTGAGGACCAGAGTCACTAGGGCCATGAAAGCCCAGATGGGGAACAGAATCACTAGGTCCTGGTGAGGCATAGAATAAGAACACAGTCACCAGTATCAGGTGAGCCCCTTGTGGGAACCAGAGCCACTCTATCCCGCTGAGTCCCAGGTCCATGTGAGGCCCACGTGAGGACCAGATTCATCAGGTCGAATTGAAGCATTGCTGGGGACAAGAGTCATCAGGTCTAGGTGCGGCCTAGGTGGGGCAAGATTCAGCAGTTCTGAGTTAGGTCAAAGTGGGGACGATAGACACCAGTCCAGGTGAGGACAAACTGAGACCAGATTCACCAGATACAGGTGAGTTCCAGATGGGGACCAGGGTCACCAGGTTAGGGTGAGGCCCAGAGAGGTTCCAGAGTCATCATGTCCAGGTGAGGACCAGAGTCACCAGGTCTGGGTGATGCGCAGATAGGATCAGAGTCACCAGTTCCAGGTGAGGCCAAGAAAGAGTCCACAGCAATCAGGTCCAGGTGGGGAACAATGTCACCAGGACTGGATGACGCCCAGATGGGTACCAGAAACACCAGGCCCAGGTGATTCCCAGGTGGTGACAAGAGTTACGAGTTCCGGGTGAGAACAAGGTAAGGACCAGATTCACCCGTTCCAAGTGAGGCCCACGTGGGGACCTGTGTCACCAGGCATGGGTGAGGCACAGGTGACAACCCCACTCACCAGGTCCAGGTGATGCCAACCTGCAGGCCATGCAGAGGAACCATGTCCTGATGATGCACAGGTAGGGACTAGAATTACCAGGTGCAGGTGATGCCAACCTGCAGGGCATGTGTGGAACCATGTCCCGATAATGCCCAGGTAGGGACCAGAGTCACCAGGTCCAAATGAGGCCAAGATGGATCATATTCACTAGGTACAGATGACGCCCAGTTGAGGACCCGAGTCACCATATCTGGTTGAGGCCTAGAGGGGTACCAAAATCCCCTGGTCCAGGTGACATCCAGATGGGGACCAGAGTTACCAGGTCAGGGTGAGGCCCAGAGAGGTTCCAGAGTCATCATGTCCAGGTGAGGCTCAGGTGTAGAACAGAGTCACCAGGTACCAATGATGCCCAGGTGAGGACCAGAGTCACCAATTCTGGGTGACGAGCAGATAGGATCAGAGTCACCAGTTCCAGGTGAGTCCAAGATAGAATCCACAGCAATCAGGTACCGGTGGGGAACAAAGCCACCAGGACTGGGTGAGGCCCAGATGGGGAAAAGATTCAACAGGTCCAAGTGATTCCCAGGTGGTGACCAGAGTCCCCGGGTCTTGGAGAGAACCAGGTAAGGACCAGATTCACCAGGTCCAAGAGGCCCACGTGGGGACAGAGTCACCAGGTATGGGTGAGGCCCATGTGGCAACCCCACTCACCAGGTCCAGGTGAGGCCAACCTGCAGGCCATACAGTGGAACCATGTCCCGATGATGCCCAGGTAGGGACCAGAGTCACCAGGTCCGAATGAGGCTCAGATGGAGCATATTCACTACGTCCAGGTGAGGCCCAGTTGAGGACCAGTGTCACCAGACGTGGTTGAGGCCTAGAGGGGTACCAGAATCACCTGGTCCAGGTGCCATCCAGATGGGTCCAGAGTCACCAGGTCAGGGTGATGCCCAGAGAGGTTCCAGAGTCATCATGTCCAGGTGAGGCTCAGGTGTGGAACAGAGTATCCAGGTCATAATGGTCCACAGGTGAGGACCATGGTCACCAGATCTGGGTGAGGCCCAGTTAGGATCAGAGTCACCAGTTCAGTTGAGGCCAAGAGGAGTCCACAACAATCAGGTCCAGGTGGGGAAGAAAGTCAACAGGACTGGGTGAGGCCCAGAGGGGAACCAGATTCAACAGGTCCAGGTGATTCCCAGGTGGTGACCAGGGTTACCACGTGCGGGTGAGGAACAAGTAAGGACCAAATTCACCAGGTCCAAGTGAGGCCCACGTGGGGACCTGTGTCACCAGGAATGGGTGAGCCCCAGGTGGCAACCCCACTCACTGGGTCCACGTGAGGCCAACCTGGATGCCATGCAGATGAACTGTGTCCCGGTGATGCCCAGGTAGGGACCAAGTTACCAGGTCCAGCTGAGGCCAACCTGCAGGCCATGCAGTGGATCCATGTCCCGATGATGCCCAGGTAGGGACCAGAGTCACCAGGTCCAACTGTGGCCCAGATGGAGCATATTCACTAGGTCCAAGTGCGGCCAAGTGGAGGACCAGTGTCCCCATACCTGGTTGAGGCCTAGAGGGGTCCCAGTCACCTGGTCCAGGTGAAATCCAGATGGAGACCAGAGTCACCAGGTCAGGGTTAGGCCCAGAGTGGTTCCAGAGTCATCATGTCCAGGTGAGGCTCAGGTCTCGAACAGAGTCACCAGGTACCAATGATGCCCAGGTGAGGACCAGAGTGACCAGGTCTGGGTGACGCGCAGATAGGATCAGAGTCACCAGGTCCAGGTGAGGCCAAGAAAGAGTCCACAGCAATCAGGTCCAGGTGGGGAACAAAGTCACCAGGAGTGGGTGAGGACCAGATGGGGACCAGATTCATTCATTAGGTCCAGGTGAGGCCCAGGTGGTGACCAGAGTCCCAGGGTCTGGGAGAGGACCAGGTAAGGACCAGATTCACCAGGTCCAAGAGGCCCACGTGGGGACCTGAGTCACCAGGTATGGGTGATGACCAGGTGGCAACCCCACTCACCAGGTCCAGGTGAGGCCAACCTGCAGGCCAGAGTCACCAGATCCAGGTGATGCCCTAGTGGGGACAGGAGTCACCAGGTAAATGTGAGTCTACAAGAACACCATACACACCAGGTCCAGGTGTGGTTCACGTGGGAACGAGAGTCACCAGGTCCAGGTGAGACCCAGGTGGGGACCACAGTCACGAGGTCCAGATTGAGGACAAGGTGGGGCGACCAGTGTCATCAGAACCAGTTGAGGCCAAAGTGTGGAGCAAAGTTATCATGTCCAGGTGAGGCCCAGTTGTGGAACAGAGTAACAATGTCCCATTGTTGCCAGGTGCGAAAAGAGTCACAAGGTCCACACGAGGCC
Organism: Canis aureus; assembly: GCF_053574225.1. Classification (NCBI taxonomy): domain Eukaryota; kingdom Metazoa; phylum Chordata; class Mammalia; order Carnivora; family Canidae; genus Canis; species Canis aureus. Next base: position 55,773,064 of record NC_135632.1, on the reverse strand, counting down.
TAAGTGAGGAGTAGATTCACTAGGACCTGTTGAGGCCCAGTTGAAGACTAGTGTCCCCAGCTCAGGGGGAGTCCCAGAGGGGACCAGAGGCACCCGGTTCTGGTGATATCCAGGTGGGGACCAGAGTCACCACGTCAGAGTGAGGCCCAGAGGGGGACGAGTATCACTAGATCCAGATGAAGCCCCGATGTGTAACTAAGAAACCAGGTCCCATGATGCCCATATGAGGACCTGAGTCACCAGGTGCATTTGAGGTCCCTGTGGGAACCAGTCACCTCCTCTAGGTGCGGCCCATGTGGGACCACAGTAACCAGTTCCAGATGAGGCCCAGGTATATAAGAGAGTATCCAGGTCCCAATGATGCCTAGGTAAGGACCTGAGTCAACAGGTCCAGGAGAGGCCCAAATATGGATCAGAGACATTGTGTTCCAGGTGAGGCCAGATGGAGACCACAGGAACCAGGTCTTGGAGAACCCCATATGGGAACCAGAGACAGCAGATCCAGGTGAGGTCCAGGTGGGACCACAGTCAGAAGGTCCAGGTGAGGCGCAGGTGGCAACAGGATTCACCAAGTCCAGGTGAGGCCCAGGTGGCGTTCAGTCACCAGATGCAGGTTAGGACCAGCCAAGGACCAGATTCACCAGGCCCAGGTGAAGCCCAAGGGGTGACCAGCGTCACCAGGTAAGGGTGAGGCCCAGAGGGGAACCAGAGTAACCAGTTTAGTTTGAGGCCCAAAATGGGACCAGAGGTCCCTGGTCAAAGTGTGGCCCAGGTGTGGAATAGAGTATCCAGGTCCCAATGATGCCTGGGTTAGGACCAGAGTCACTAGGGCCATGCAGGCCCAGATGGGGAACAGAATCACTTGGTCTGGTGAGGCATAGAATAAGACCAAAGTCAGCAGTATCAGTGGAGCCCCTTGTGGGAACCAGAGCCACTCTATCCAGCTGAGTCCCAGGTCCATGTGAGGCCCACGTGAGGATCAGATTCATCAGGTTGAATTGAGGCATAGCTGGGGACAAGAGTCACCAGGTCTGGGTGCGGCCTAGGTGGGACAAGATTCAGCAGTACTGAGTTAGGACCAAGTGGGGACGAGAGATACCAGGTCCATGTGAGGCCAAACTGAGGACCAGAGTCACCAGATCCAGGTGAGGTCCATGTTGGAAAGAGAGTCACCAGGTCCAGGAGAGGTCCAGGTGGGGACCAGAGTCACCAGATACAGGTAAATTTCAGGTGGGCACCAGAGTCACCAGATCCAGGTGAAGTCCAGGTGGGGACCAGAGTCTCTAGTTGCAGATGAGGCCCAGGTGATGACCAGAGTTACCAGGTACACGTGAGGCCCTGGTGGGGATCAGAGGCAACAGATCCATGTTAGGCGGTCTTGGTGACCATGGTCAAGAAGTGTACTTGAGGCCCAAGTGTGGAACACAGTAAGCAGGTCCAGGTGAGTCCCCGGTGGTGACAAGAGTCACCACGTCCAGATGAGGACCAGGTGGGCACCAGGATCACCAGGTACAGGGGAGGCCCTTGAAAGAACCAGAGTCAACAGTTCGAGGTCAGGCCCAGGTGGCAACCAGGGTCATCAGGGCGAAGCCAAGCCAAAGTGGGGTTCACAGTCAATAGGGCACGGTGAGACCCAAGGGGGACCAGTGTAACCTGGTCCAGGTGAGGTCCAGTTGTGGAACACAGTCACCGGGTCCCAATTTTGCCCAGTTGAGGACCTTGGTCAACAGTGCCAGGTGAGGCCCAGATGGGGACTGGAGTCCCCAAATCCAGGTGAAGCCCAGGAGGGTACCACAGTCACCAGATCCAGGGTAGTCTCAGGTGCAGACCAGAATCACCAGGTCCAGGTGAGGTGCAGGTGGCCACCACACTCACCAGGTCCCGGTGAGGCCCTGGTGGGGACCAGAGTCACGAGGTACATGAGAAGCTAGAAACACTGCAGCCACCAGGTGAACATGATGTCCATGCTGGAATGAGAATCACCAGGTACAGGTTAGGACCAGGTGGGGATCCGACTCACCATGTCCAGGTGAGACCCATGGGGGAAACCAGTGTCATCATGTCGAGTGTGGACAAGGTGAAGACCAGAGTTAATAGGTCTGGCTGTGTCACTATTAGTGAACAGTGTAAACATATCCTGATGCTACCCAGGTGGGTACCAGAGACACCAGCTCCTGTTGTGGCCGAGGTGGGACCAGAGACACGAGGTCCAGGTGAGTTCCCGATGGGAACCACAGTCACCAGGTCAGGTGAGGCCATGCTTAGGATCAGAGTCACCAGTTACAGGTGAGGCCCAGGTGGAGCCAGAGTCACCTGGTACAGAAGAGGCCAAAGTCAGGACCAGAGTTACCAGGATCAGGTCAGTCCCAGGGGGGAATAGAGTAACCATGTCCCGATGATGCCCAGGTAGAACCAGAGTTACCATGTCCAGATGAGGTGCAGGTGGGGAGCATATTCACTAGGTCCCGGTTAGGCCAAGTTGAGGACCAGAGTCACCAGGTCTAGTTGAGGATTGGAGGGGTACCAAATTCACCTGGTCTAGGTGACATCCAGATGGGGACCAGAGTCACCATGTCAGGCTGAGGCCCAGAGGGGATCCAGAGTCATCATGTCCAGGTGAGGCTCACGTGTAGAACAGAGTATCCAGGTCATAATGGTCCACAGGTGAGGACCAGAGTCACCAGATCTGGGTGAGGCCCAGTTAGGATCAGAGTCACTAGTTCCAGGTGAGGGCCATAAGGAGTACACAGCAATCAGGTCCAGGTGGGAACAAAGTCACCTGGAATGGATGAGGCCCAATGGGGACCAGAATCACAATGTCCAGGTGATTCCCAGGTGATGACCAGAGTTACCAGTCCCGGGTGAGGACAAGGGAAGGACCAGATTCACCACGTCCACGTGAGGCCCACGTTGGGACCTGTGTCACCAGGCATGGGTGAGTCTCAGCTGACAACCCCACTCACTAGGTTCAAGTGAGGCCAACCTGCAGGCCATGCCGAGGAACCATGTCCTGATGATGCCCAGGGGGGGTCTAGAGTTATCAGGTCCATGTAAGGCACACCTGCAGGCCATGCAGTGGAACCATGTCCCGGTAATGCCGAGGTAGGGATCAGAATCACAATGTCCAAATGAGGCCCAGATGGAGCATATTCACTAGGTCTAGGTGAGCCCAGGTGAGGACCAGAGTCACCAGATCTGGTTGAGCCCTATAAGGGTACCAGAATCACCTGGTTCAGGTGACATCGAGATGGGGACCAGAGTCACCAGGTCAGGGTGAGGACCAGAGAGGTTCCAGAGTCATCATGTCCAGGTGAGGCTCAGGTGTGGAACAGAGGCACCAGGTACCAATGATGCCCAGTTGAGGACCAGATTCACCAGGTCTGGGTGACACGCAGATAGGATCAGAGTCACCAGTTCCAGGTGAGGCCAAGAAGGCGTCCACAGCAATCAGGTCCATGTGGGGAACAAAGTCACCAGGACTGGATGAGGCCCAGATGGGGACCAGATTCACCAGGCCCAGGTGATTCCCAGGTGGTGACCAGAGTTACCAGTTCCGGGGAAGGACCAGGTAAGGACCAGATTCACCAGGTCCAATTGAGGCCCACTTGGGGACCTGTGTCACTATGTATGGGTGAGGCTCAATTGGCAACCCCACTCACTAGGTTCAGGTGAGGCCAACCTGCAGGTGATGGAGAGGAACCGTGTCCCGATGATGCCCAGGTAGGGACCAGAGTTACCAGGTCCAGGTGAAGCCAACCTGCAGGCCATGCAGTGGAACCATGTCCCGATGATGCCCAGGTAGGGATCAGAGTTACCAGGTCCAGGTGAGTCCAACCTGCAGGCCATGCAGTGGAACCATATCCCTATGATGCCCAGGTAGGGACCAGAGTCACCAGGTCCAAATGAGGCCCACATGGAGCATATTCACTAGGTCCAGGTGAGGCTCAGTTGAGGACCAGAGTCACCAGATCTGGTTGAGGCCTAGAGGGATACGAGAATCCCCTGGTCCAGGTGACATCCTGATGGGGACCACAGTCACCAGGGAAGGGTGAGGCCCAGAGAGGTTCCAGAGTCATCATGTCCAGGTGAGGCTCAGGTGTAGAACAGAGTCACCAGGTACCAATGATGCCCAGGTGAGGACCAGAGTCACAAGGTCTGGATGACGCGCAGATATGATCAGAGTCACCAGTTCCAGGTGAGGCCAAGAAAGAGTCCACATCAATCAGGCCCAAGTGGGCAACAAAGTCACCAGGACTGCGTGAGGCCCAGATGGGGACCAGATTCACCAGGTCCAGGTGAGGCCCAGGTGGTGACCAGAGTTCCCGGGTCTGGGAGAGGACCAGGTAACAACAAGATTCGACCAGTCACCAGATCCATGTGCGGACCAGCTAAGGACCAGATTCACTAGGCCCAAGTGAAGCCCAAGGGGTGACCAGATATACCAGGTAAGGGTGAGGCCCAGAAGGGGAACCAGAGTAACCAGTTTAGTTTGAGGCCCAGAATGGGACCAGAGGTCCCTGGTCAAATTGAGGCCCAGTTGTGGAATAGAGTATCCAGGTCCCAGTGACGCCTGAGTGAGGACCTGAGTCACTAGGGTCATGCAGGCCCAGATGGGGAACAGAATCACTAGGTCCTGGTGAGGCATAGAATAAGACCACATTCAGCAGTATCAGGTGAGCCCCTTGTGGGAACCAGAGCCACTCTATCCAGCTGAGTCCCAGGACCATGTGAGGCCCACGTGAGGACCAGATTCATCAGGTCGTATAAAGGCATAGCTGGGGACAAGAGTCACCAGGTCTGGGTGCGGCCTAGGTGGGGCAAGATTCAGCAGTTCTGAGTTAGGTCCAAGTGGGGACGAGAGACACCAGGTCCAGGTGAGGGCAAACTGAGGACCAGAGTCACCAGATCCAGGTGAGGTCCATGTTGGAAAGAGAGTCACGAGGTCCAGGAGAGGTCCAGGTGGAGTCCAGAGTCACCAGATCCAGGTGAAGTCCAGGTGGGGACCAGAGTCACCAGATCGAGGTGAAGCCCAGGTGGGGACCAGAGTCACTAGGTCCAGATGAGGCCCAGGTGAGGACCAGAGTTACCAGGTACACGTGAGGCCCCGGTTGGGATCAGAGGCAACAGGTTCATGTGAGGCCGGCTTGGGGACCATGGTCAACAGGTCTATTGAGGCCCAGGTGTGGAACACAGTAAGCAGGTCCAGGTGAGTCCCCGGTGGTGACAAGAGTCACCACTTCCAGGTGAGGTCCAGGTGGGGACCAGGATCACCAGGTACAGGGGAGACCCTTGAAAGAACCAGAGTCAACAGTTCGAGTTCAGGCGCAGGTGGCAACCAGGGTCAGCAGGTCCAAGTCAAGCCAAAGGGGACTTCACAGTCACTAGGGCACGGTGAGACCCAGAGGGGGAGCATAGTCACCTGGTCCAGGTGAGGTTCAGTTGTGGAACACAGTCACCAGGTCCCAATTTTGCCAAGTTGAGGACCACGGTCAACAGGGCCAGGTCAGGCCCAGAAGGGGACCGGAGTCCCCAAATCCAGGTGAAGCCCAGGTGGGGACCACAGTCACCAGATCCAGGGTAGTCTCAGGTGCAGACCAGAATCACCAGGTCCAGGTGTGGTGCAGGTGGCAACCAAACTCACCAGGTCCCGGTAAGGCACTGGTGGGATACATGAGAAGTCACGAGGTACATGAGAAGCTAGAAACACATGGGATCCCTGGGTGGCGCAGTGGTTTGGCGCCTGCCTTTGGACCAGGGCGCGATCCTGGAGACCCGGGATCGAATCCCACGTCGGGCTCCCGGTGCATGGAGCCTGCTTCTCCCTCTGCCTGTGTCTCTGCCTCTCTCTCTCTCTGTGACTTTCATAAATAAATAAAAATTAAAAAAAAAAAGATGCTAGAAACACTGCGGCCAACAGGTACACATGATCTCCATGTGGGAACGAGAATCACCAGTTACAGGTGAGGACCAGGTGGGGATCCGACTCACCATGTCCAGGTGAGACCCACGTGGGAAACAGTGTCACCATGTCCAGGTGTGGCCCAGGTGAAGACCAGAGTTAATAGGTCCGGCTGGGTCACTGTTAGTGAACAGTATAACCATATCCTGATGCTACCCAGGTGGGTAGCAGAGACACCAGGTCCTGGTGAGGCCCAAGTTGGACCAGAGACATGAGGTCCAGGTGAGGTCTCGATGGGAACCACAGTCACCCGGTCAGGTGAGGCCATGCTTAGGATCAGAGTCACCAGTTCCAGGTGAGGCCCAGGTGGAGCCAGAGTCACCTGGTACAGAAGAGGCCAAAGTCAGGACCAGAGTTACCAGGATCAGGTCACTCCACGTGGGAATAGAGTAATCATGTCCCGGTGATGCCCAGGTAGAACCAGAGTCACCAGGCCCAGCTGTGGCGCAGGTGGGGAGCATGTTCACTAGGTCCCGTTGAGGCCCAGTTGAGGACCAGAGTCACCAGGTCTAGGTGAGGCCTAGAGGGGTACGAGATTCACCTGGTCTAGTGACATCCAGATGGGGATCAGAGTCCCCATGTCAGGCTGAGGCCCAGAGTGGATCCAGAGTCAACATATCCAGGTGAGGCTCAGGTGTGGAACAGAGTATCCAGGTCATAATGGTCCACAGGTGAGGACCAGAATCACCAGATCTGGGTGAGGCCCAGTTAGCATCAGAGTCAGCAGTTCCTGGTTAGCCAAGAAGGAGTCCACAGCAATCAGGTCCAGGTGGGGAAAAAGTCAACAGGACTGGGTGAGGCCCAGATGGGGACCAGAAAAACCAGGCCCAGGTGATTCCCATGTGGTGACCAGAGTTACCAGTTCCGGGTGACCACTAGGTAAGGACCAGATTCACCAGGTCCAAGTGAGGCCCACGTGGGGACCTGTGTCCCTAGGCAAGGGTGAGGCCCAGGTGACAAACCCACTCACCAGGTCCAGGTGACGCCAACCTGCAGGCCATGCAGAGGAACCAGGTCCCAATGATGCCCAGGTAGGGACGAGAGTTACCAGGTCCCGGTGAGGCCAACCTACAGGCCATGCAGTGGAACCATGTCGCGATGATGCCCAGGTAGGGACCAGAGTTACCAGGTCCAGGTGAGGCCAACCTGCAGGTCATGCAGTGGAACCATGTCCCGATGATGCCCAGGTAGTGACCAGAGTCACCAGGTCCAAATGAGGCCCAGATGGAGCATATTCACTAGGTCCAGGTGAGGCCCAGTTGAGGATCAGAGTCACCAGACCTTGTTGAGTCCCAGACGGGTACCATAATCCCCTGGACCAGGTGATATCCATATGGGGACCAGAGTCACTACGTTAGCTTGATAGCCAGAGTGGTTCCAGAGTCATCATGTCCAGGGGAGCCTCAGGTGTGGAACAGAGTCACCAGGACCAATGATGCCCAGGTGAGGACCAGAGTAACCATGTACACGTGAGGCCCCGGTGGGGATCAGAGGCAACAGGTTCATGTGAGGCCGGCCAGGGGACCATGGTCAACAGTTCTATTGAGGCCCAGGTGTGGAACACAGTAAGCAGGTCCAGGTGAGTCCCCAGTGGTGACAAGAGTCACCATGTCCAGGCGAGGCCCGGTGGGGACCAGGATCACCAGGTACAGGGGAGGTGTTTGAAAGAACCAGAGTCAACAGTTTGACGTCAGGCGCAGGATCCAACCAGGGTCAGCAGGTCCAAGTCAGGCCAAAGTGGGGTTCACAGACACTAGGGCACGGTGAGACCCAGAGGGGAACCAGAGTCACGTGGTCCAGGTGAGTTCCAGTTGTGGAACACAGTCACTGCGTTCCAATTTTGCCCAGTTGAGGACCATGGTCAACAGGGCCAGGTGAGCCCCAGATGGGGACCGGAGTTCCCAAATCCAGGTGAAGCCCAGGTGGGGACCACAGTAACTAGATCCAGTGTAGTCTCAGGTGCACACCAGAATCACCAGGTGGAGGTGAGATGCAGGTGGCAACCACAATGACCAGATCCCGGTGAGGCCCTGGTGGGGACCAGAGTCACGAGGTACATGAGAAGCTAGAAACACTGGAGCCACCAGGTCCACATGATGTCCATGTGGAAACGAGAATCACCAGTTAAATATGAGGACCAGGTGGGGATCCGAGTCACCATGTCCAGGTGAGACCCAGGTGGGAACCAGTGTCACCATGTCCAGGTGTGGCCCAGGTGAAGACCAGAGTTTATAGGTCCGGCTGGGTCACTGTTAGTGAACAGTGTAACCATATCGTAATGCTACCCAGGTGGGTACCAGAGACACCAGGCCCTGGTGAGGCCCAGGTGGGACCAGAGACATGAGGTCCAGGTGAGGTCCTGATGGGAACCACAGTCACCATGTCAGGTGAGACCATGCTTAGAATCAGAGTCACCAGTTACAGGTGAGGCCCAGTTAGAGCCAGAATCACCTGGTACAGAAGAGGCCAAAGTCAGGACCAGAGTTACAAGGATCAGGGCAGTCCCAGTTGGGAACAGAGTAACCATGTCCCGATGATGCCCAGATAGAACCAGCGTCACCAGGTCCAGATGAGGCGCAGGTGGGGAGCATATTTACTAGGTCCCGTTGAGGCCCTGTTGAGGACCAGAGACACCAAGTCTAGTTGAGGCCTAGAGGGGTACCAGATTCACCTGATCTAGGTGACATCCAGATGGGGACCAGAGTCACCATGTCAGGCTGAGGCCCAGAGGGGATCCAGAGTCATCATGTCCAGGTGAGGCTCAGGTGTGGAACAGAGTATCCAGGTCATAATGGTCCACAGGAGAGGACCAGAGTCAACAAATCTGGGTGAGGCCCAGTTAGGATCAGTGTCACCAGTTCCAGTTGAGGCCAAACAGTCCACAGCAATCAGTTCCAGGTGGGGAAGAAATTCAACAGGACTCTGTAGGCCCAGATGGGGACCAGATTCACCAGGTTCAGGTGACTCCCAGGTGGTGACCAGGGTTACCATTCCGGGTGAGGACCAGGTAAGGACCAGATTCACCAGGTCCAAGTGAGGCCCACGTGGGGACCTGTGTCACCAGTTATGGGTGAGAACCAGGTGGCAACCCCATCACTAGGGCCAGGTGAGGCCAACCTGGAGGCCATGCAGAGGAACCGTGTCCCGGTGATGCCCAGGTAGGGACCAGAGTTACCAGGTCCATCTGAGGCCAACCTGCAGGCCATGCAGTGGATCCATGTCCCGATGATGCCCAGGTAGTGACCAGAGTCACCAGGTCCAAATGAGGCCCAGATGGAGCATATTCAATAGGTCCAGGTGAGGCCCAGTTTAGGACCAGAGTCACCAGAACTGGTTGAGTCCTAGAGGGGTACCAGAATCACCTGGTCCATGTGACATCCAGATGGAGACCAGAGTCACCAGGTCAGGGTTAGGCCCAGAGTGGTTCCAGAGTCCAGAGCCTCAGGTCCAGGTGAGGCTCAGGTGTGGAACAGAGGCACCAGGTACCAATGATGCCCAGGTGAGGACCAGAGTCACCAGGTCTGGGTGACGCGTAGATAGGTTCAGAGTCACGAGTTCCAGGTGAGGCCAAGAAAGAGTCCACAGCAATCAGGTCCAGGTGGGGAACAAAGTCACCAGGACTGAGTGAGGCCAAGATGGGGACCAGATTCACCAGGTCCAGGTGAGGCCCAGGTGGTGACCAGAGTCCCCGGGTCTGGGAGAGGACCAGGTAAATACCAGATTCACCAGGTAGAAGAGGCCCACATGGGGACCTGAGTCACCAATTATGGGTGAGGCCCAGGTGGCATCCACACTAACCAGGTCCATGTGAGGCCAACCTGCAGGTCAAGTCACCTGATCAACGTGAGGACCTAGTGGGGACTGGAGTCACCAGTTAAAAATGATTCTACAAAAACAACACAGTCACCAGATCCTGGTGTGGTTCATGTGGGAACGAGAGTCACCAGGTCCAGGTGAGACCCAGGTGGGGACCACAGTCACCAGGTCCAGGTGAGGCCCAGGTGGGACCACAGTCACCAGGTCCAGGTGAGGCCTAGGTCGGGGGACCAGAGTCATTAGGTTTAGTTGAGGCCAAAGTGTGGAGCAAAGTTATGAGGTCCATGTGAGGCCCTGTTGTGGAAGAGTAACCATGTCCCATTGACGCCAGGTGCGAAAAGAGTCACAAGGTCCAGACGAGGCCTTAGTGAGGAGTAGATTCACCAGGTCCTGTTGAGGCCCAGTTGAGGACCAGTGTCCCCAGCTCCGGGTGAGTCCCAGAGGGGGACCAGTGTCACCCGGTTCTAGTGATATCCAGGTGGGGACCAGAGTCACCACGTCAGGGTGAGGCCCAGAGTGGGACGAGAATCACTAGGTCCAGATGAGACCCCGATGTGGAACTGAAAACCCTGGTCCCGTGATGCCCATATGAGGACCTGAGTCACCAGGTCCAGGTGAGGTCCCTGTGGGAACCAGTCACCTCGTCCAGGTGAGGCCGAGGTGGGACCACAGTCACCAGGTCCAGGTGAGTCCCAGGGATTTAGAGAGTATCCAGGTCCCAATGATGCCCAGGTAAGGACCAGAGTCAACAGGTCCAGGAGAGGACCAAATATGGATCAGAGTCATTGTGTTCCACGTGAGGCCAGAAGGAGACCACAGGAACCAGGTCCAGGGGAGCCCCATATGGGAACCAGAGCCAACAGATCAGGGTGAGGTCCAGTTGTGACCACAGTCAGAAGGCCCAGGTGAGGCGCAGGTGGCAACAGGATTCACCAAGTCCAGGTCAGGCCTAGGTGGCCACCAGTCACCAGATGCAGATGCGGACCAGCTAAGGACCAGATTCACCAGGCCAAAATGAAGCCCAAGGGGTGACCAGAGTCACCAGGTAAGGGTGAGGCCCAGAGGGGAATCAGAGTAACCAGTTTAGTTTGAGGCCCAGTATGGGACCAGAGGTCCCTGGTCAAAGGTAGGCCCAGGTCTGGCATAGAGTATCCAGGTCCCAATGATGCCTGGGTGAGGACCAGAGTCACTAGGGCCATGCAGGCCCAGATGGGGAACAGAATCACTAGGTACTGGTGAGGCATAGAATAAGACCACAATCACCAGTATCAGGAGTGCCCCTTGTGAGAACCAGAGCCACTCTATCCAGCTGAGTAACAGGTCCATGTGTGCCCCACGTCAGGAACAGATGCATCAGGTCGAATTGAGGCATAGTTCGGGACAAGAGTCACCAGGTCTGGGTGCTGCCTAGGTGGGGCAAGATTCAGCAGTTCTGAGTTAGGTCAAAGTGGGGACGAGAGACACCAGGTCCAGGTGAGGCCAAACTGAGGACCAGAGTCACCAGATCCAGGTGAGGTCCATGTTGGAAAGAGAGTCACCAGGTCCAGGAGAGGTCCAGGTGGGGACCAGAGTCACCAGATCCAGGTGAAGTCCAGGTGGGGACCAGAGTCACCAGATCCAGGTGAAGCCCAGGTGGGGACCAGAGTCACTAGGTCCTGATTAGACCCAGGTGAGGATCAGAGTTACCAGATACATGTGAGCCCCCGGCGGGGATCAGAGCCAAAAGGTCCACGTGAGCCCGGCTTGGGGACCATGGTAAATAGGTCTACCTGAGGCCCAGGTGTGGAACACAGTAATCATGTCCAGGTGAGTCCCCGGTGGTGACAAGAGTCACCACGTCCCGGTGAGGCCATTGGGGACCAGGATCACCAGGTACAGGGGAGGCCCTTGAGAGAACCAGAGTCAACAGTTCGAGGTCAGGCGCAGGTGGCAACTAGGGTCAGCAGGTCCAAGTCAGGCCAAAGTGGGGTTCACAGTCACTAGGGCACAGTGAGACCCAGAGTGGGACCAGAGTCACCTTGTACAGGTGAGGTCCAGTTGTGGAACACAGTCACCGAGTCCCAATTTTGCCCAGTTGAGGACCACGGTCAACAGGGCCAGGTGAGGCCCAGATGGGGACCGGAGTCCCCAAATTCAGGTGAAGCCCAGGTGGGGACCACAGTCACCAGATCCAGGGTAGTCTCAGGTGGACACCAGAATCACCAGGTCCTGGTGAGGTGCAGGTGGCAACCACACTCACCAAATCCCGGTGAGGCCCTGGTGGGGACCAGAGTCACGAGATACATGAGAAGCTAGAAACACTGCAGCCACCAGGTCCACATGATGTCCATGTGGGAACGAGAATTACAAGTTACAGGTGAGGACCATTTGGGGATGTGAGTCACCATGTCCAGGTGAGACCCTGGTGGGAACCAGTGTCTCCATGTCCAAGTGTGGACCAGGTGAAAACGAGAGTAATAGGTCCGGCCGGGTCACTGTTAGTGAACAGTGTAACCATATCCTGATGCTACTCAGGTGTGTACCAGATACAAGGTCCTGGTGAGTCCCAATTGGGACCAGAGACATGAGGACCAGGTGAGGTACCGATGGAAACCACAGTCACCAGGTCAGGTGAGGCCATGCTTAGGATCAGAGTCACCACTTACAGGTGAGGTCCAGGGGGAGCCAGAGTCACATGGCACAGAAGAGCCGAAAGTCAGGACCAGAGTTACCACGATCAGGTCAGTCCCACTGGGAATAGAGTAACCACGTCCCGATGATGCCCAGGTAGAACCAGAGTTACCAGGTCCAGGTGCGGCCCACCTAAAGGCCATGCAGTGGAACCATGTCCCGATGATGCCCAGGTAGGGAAGAGAGTCACCAGGTCCAAATGAGGCCCAGATGGAGCATATTCAATAGGTCCACGTGAGGCCCAGTTGAGGACCAGAGTCACCAGATCCAGGTGAAGCCAAGGTGGGGACCAGAGTCACTAGGTCCAGATGAGGCCCAAGTGAGGACCAGTGTTACCAGGTACACGTGATGCCCCGGTGGGAATCAGAGGAAACAGGTCCATATGAGGCCGGCTTCAGTACCATGTTCAACAGGACTACTTGAGGCCCATGTGTGGAACACAGTAACCAGGTCCAGGTGAGTCCCCGGTGGTGACAAGGGTAACCACGTCCAGGTGAGTCCCAGGGGGGGACCAGGATCACCAGGTACAGGGGAAGACCTTGAATGAACCAGAGTCAACAGTTCGAAGTCAGGCGCAGGTGGCAACCAGGGTCAGCAGGTGCAAGTCAGGTCAAAGTGGCGTTCACCGTCACTAGGGGACGGTGAGACCCAGAGGGGGACCAGAGTCACCTGGTCCAGGTGAGGTCCAGGGTTGGAACACAGTCACCGGGTCCCAATTTTGGCAGGTGAGGACCATGGTTGACAGGGCCAGGTGAGGCCCAGATTGGTGATCCTCAATCTGGATCAGATTCACCAGTTCCAGTTGAGGCTAAGAAGGAGTCCACAGCAATCATGTCCAGATTGACGCCTAGGTCGGGGGACCAGAGTCATCAGGACTAGTTGAGGCCAAAATGTGGAGCAAAGTTATCATGTCCAGGTGAGGCCCAGGTGGGGAACAGAGTAACCATGTCCCATTGATGCCAGGTGGGAAAAGAGCCACATGGTCCAGACGAGGCCTAAGTGAGGAGCAGATTCAACAGGTCCTGTTGAGGCCCAGTTGAGGACCAGTGTCCCCAGCTCCGGGTGAGTCCCAGAGGGGGACCAGAGTCACCCGGTTCTGGTGATATCCAGGTGGGTACCGGAGTCACCACGTCAGGGTGAGGACCATAATGGGACGAGAATCACTAGGTCCAGGTGAGGTCCCGATGTGGAACAGAGAAACCAGGTCCCATGATGCCCATATGAGGACTTGAGTCACCAGGTCCAGGTGAGGTCCCTGTGGGAACCAGTGACCTCGTCCAGGTGAGGCCCAGGTGGGACCACAGTCACCAGTATCATGTGAGCCCCTTGTGGGAACCAGAACCAATCTATCCAGCTGAGTCCCAGGTCCATGTGAGGCCCACGTGAGGAGTAGATTCATCAGGTCGAATTGAGGCATAGCTGGGGACAAGAGTCACCAGGTCTGGGTGCGGCCTACGTGGGTCAAGATTCAGCAGTTCTGAGTTAGGTCAAAGTGGGCACGAGAGACACCAGGTCCAGGTGAGGCCAAACTGAGGACCAGAGTCACCAGATCCAGGTGAGGTCCAGGTGGGGACCAGATTCACCAGATCCAGGTGAAGCCCAGGTGGGGACCAGAGTCACTAGGTCCAGATGAAGCCCAGGTGAGGACCAGAGTTACCAGGTACACGTGAGGCCCCGGTGGATATCGGAGGAACAGGTCCATGTGAGGCCGGCTTGGGGACCATGGTCAACAGGTCTACTAGAGGCCCAGGTGTGGAACACAGTAAGCAGGTCCTGGTGAGTCCCCATTGGTGACAGGAGTCACCACGTCCATGTGTGGGCCAGGTCCGACCAGGATCACCAGGTCCAGGGAAGGCCCTTGAAAGAACCAGAGTCAACAGTTCGAGGTCAGGCGCAGGTGGCAACCAGGGTCAGCAGGTCCAAGTCAGGCCAAAGTGGGGTTCACAGTCACTAGGGCACGGTGAAACCCAGAGTGGGACCAGAGTCACCTGGTCCAGGTGAGGTCCAGTTGTGGAACACAGCCACCGGTTCCCAATTTTGCACAGTAGAGGACCATGGTCAACAGGGCCAGGTGAGGCCCAGATGGGGAACAAAGTCCCCAAATCCAGGTTAAGCCCAGGTGGGTACCACAGACGCCAGATCCAGGGTAGTCTCAGGTGCAGAGCAGAATCACCAGGTCCATGTGAGGTGCAGGTGGCAACCACACTCACCCGGTCCCGGAGAGGCCCCGGTGGGGACCAGAGACACGAGGTACATGAGAAGCTAGAAACACTGCAGCCACCAGGTCCACATGATGTCCATGTGGGAATGAAAATCACCAGTTACAGGTGAGGACCAGGTGGGGATCCGACTCACCATGTCCAGGTGAGACCCAGGTGGGAACCAGTGTCACCATGTCCTCGTGTGCCCCAGGTGAAGACCAGAGTTATTAGGTCCGGCTGGATGAGTGTTAGTGAACAGTGTAACCATATCCTGATGCTACCCAGGTGGGTACCAGAGACACCAGGTCCTGATGAGGCCCAGATGTAACCGGAGAGATGAGGTCCAGGTGAGGTCCCGATGGGAACCACAGTCACCAGGTCAGGTGAGCCCATGCTTAGGATCAGAGTCACCAGGAACAGGTGAGGCCAAGCTGGAGCCAGAGTCACCTGGTACAGAAGAGGCCAAAGTCAGGACCACAGTTACCAGGATCAGGTCAGTCCCAGTGGGTAATACAGTAACCATGTCCCAATGATGCCCAGGTAGAATCAGAGTCACCAGGTCCAGTGAGGCGCAGGTGGGTAGAGTATTCAGTAGGTCCAGGTGAGGCCCAGATGAGGACCAGAGTCACCAAGTCTAATTGACGCCTAGAGGGGTACCAGATTCACCTGGTCTAGGGGACATCCAGATGGGGACCAGAGTCACCATGTCAGAGTGAGGCCCAGAGAGGATCCAGAGTCATCATGTCCAGGTGAGGTTCAGGTGTGGAACAGAGTATCCAGGTCATAATGGTTCACAGGTGAGGACCAGATTCACCAGATCTGGGTGAGGCCCAGTTAGGAGCAGAGTCACAAGTTCCAGGTGAGGCCAAGAAGGAGTCCACAGCAATCAGGTCAACGTGGGGATCAAAGTCACCAGGAATGGGTGAGGCCCAGATGGGGACCAGATTCACCAGGTCCAGGTGATTCCCATTTGGTGACAAGGGTTACCAGTTCCGTGTGAGGACCAGGTAAGGACCAGATTCACCAGGTCCAAGTGAGGCCAACGTGAGACCTGTGTCACCAGGTATGGGTGAGGCCCAGGTGGCAAGCCCACTCACCAGGTCTAGGTGAGGCCAACCTGCAGGCCATGCAGAGGAACCGTGTCCCGATGATGCCCAGGTAGGGACCAGAGGTACGAGGTCCAGGTGACGCAAACCTGCAGGCCATGCAGAGGAACCGTGTCCCGATGATGCCCAGGTAGGGACCAGAGTTACTAGGTCAAGAAGAGGCCAACCTGCAGACCATTATGTGGAACCAGGTCGCGATGTTGCCCACGTAGGGACCAGAGTCACCAGGTCCAAATGAGGCCCAGATGGAGCATATTTACTAGGTACAGGTGAGGCCCAGTTGAGGACCAGAGTCACCAGATCTGGTTGAGGCCCAGAGGGGTACCAGATTCACCTGGTCTAGGTGACATCCAGATGGGGACCAGAGTAACCATGTCAGGGTGAGGCCCAGAGGGGATCCAGAGTCATCATGTCCAGGTGAGGCTCAGGTGTGGAACAGAGTATCCAGGTCATAATGGTCCACCCGTGAGGACCAGAGTCACCAGATCTGGGAGAGGCCCAGTTAGGATCAGAGTTACCACTTCCAGGTGAGGCCAAGAAGGTGTCCACAGCAATCAGGTCCAGGTGGGGAACAAAGTCACCAGGAATAGGTGATACCCAGGTGGTGACCAGATTTACCAGTTCCGGGTAGAACTAGGTAAGGACCACATTCACCAGGTCCAAGTGAGGCCCACGTGGGGACCTGTGTCACCAGGCATGGGTAAGACCCACGTGGGAACTCCACTCACCAGGTCAAGATGAGGCCAACATGCAGGCCTTGCAGAGGAGCCATGTCCCGATAATGCCCAGGTAGGGACCGGAGTTACCAGATCCAGGTGAGACCCAGGTGGGGAACACAGGAACTAGGTCCAGATTGAGGTCTAGGTGGGGGGACCAGAGTCATCAGGACCAGTTGAGGCCAAAGTGCGGAGAAAACTTAACATGTCCAGGTGAGGCCCAGGTGGGGAACAGAGTAACCATGTCCCATTGATGCCAGGTTGGATAAGAGTCACAAGGTCCAGACGAGGCCTAAGTGAGGAGTAGATTCACCAGATCCTGTTGAGCCCATGTGAGGACCTGTGTCCCCAGCTCCGGGTGAGTCCCAGAGGGGGACCAGAGTCACCCGGTTCTGGTGATATCCAGGTGGGGACCAGAGTCACCAGGTCAGGGTGAGGCCCAGAGGGGGACGAGATCACTAGGTCCAGGTGAGGCCCCAATGTGGCACTGAGATACCAGGTCCCATGATACCAATTTGAGGACCTGAGTCACCAGGTCGAGGTGAGGTCCCTGTGGGAACCAGTGTCCTCATCCAGATGAGGTCCAGGTGGGACCACAGTCACCAGGTCCAGGTGAGGCCCAATATATAAGAGAGTATACATGTCCCAATGATGGCCAGGTAAGGACCAGAGTCAACAGGTCCAGGAGAGGCCCAAATATGGATCAAAGTCATTGTGTTCCAGGTGAGGCCAGATGGAGACCACAGTAACCAGGTCCAGGAGAGACCCATATGGGAACCAGAGCCACCAGATCCAGGTGAGTTCCAGGTGGGACCACAGTCACAAGGTCCAGGTGAGGCGCAGGTGGCAACTGGATTCACCAAGTGCAGGTGAGGCCCAGGTGGCGACCAATCACCAGATCCAGGTGCGGATCAGCTAAGGACCAGATTCACCAGGCCCATGTGAAGCTCAAGGGGTGACCAGAGAAACCAGGTAACGGTGAGTCCCAGAGGTAGAATCAGAGTAACCAGTTTAGTTAGAGGCACAGAATTGGACCAGAGGTCCCTGGTCAAAGTGAGGCCCAGGTGTGGAATAGAGTATCCAGGTCCCAATGATGCCTGGGAGAGGAACAGAGTCTCTAGGGCCATGAAGGCCCAGATGGGGAACAGAATCACTAGGTCCTAGTGAGGCATAGAATAAGACCACAGTCAGCAGTATCAGCTGAGTCCCTTGAGGGAACCAGAGCCACTCTACCCAGCTGAGTCCAAGGTCCATGTGAGGCCCACGTGAGGACCAGATTCATCAGGTCGAATTGAGGCATAGCTGGGGACAGAGTCACCAGGTCTGGGTGCGGCCTAGGTGGGACAAGATTCAGCAGTTCTGAGTTAGGTCAAAGAGGGAACGAGAGACACCAGGTCCAAGGGAGGCCAAACTGAGGACCAGAGTCACCAAATCCAGGGGAGAACCATGTTGGAAAGAGAGTCACCAGGTCCAGGAGAGGTCCAGGAGGGGACCAGAGTCACCAGATCCAGGTGAAGTCCAGGTGGGGACCCGAGTCACCAGCTCCAGGTGAAGCCCAGGTGGGAACCAGAGTCACTAGGTCCAGATGAGTCCCAGGTGAGGACCAGAGTTACCAGGTACACGTGAGGCCCCGGTGGGGATCAGAGGCAACAGGTCCATATGAGTCCCGCCTGGGGACCATGGTCAACAGGTCTACTTGAGGCCCAGGTGTGGAACACAGTAAGCTGGTCCAGGTGAGTCCCCGGTGGTGACAAGAGTCACCACGTCCAGGTGAGGCCCAGGTGGGGACCAGGATCACCAGGTACAGGGGAGGCCCTTGAAAGAATCAGAGTCAACAGCTCGAGGTCAGGCGCAGGTGGCAACCAGGGTCAGCAGGTCCAAGTGAGGCCAAAGTGGGGTTCACAGTCACTAGGGCACGGTGAGACCCAGAGGGGGACCAGAGTCACCTAGTCCAGGTGAGGTCCAGTTGTGGAACACAGTCACCGGATCCCAATTTTGCCCAGTTGAGGATCATGGTCAACAGAGCCTGGTGTGCCCATATGGGGACCGGAGTCCCCAAATCCAGGTGAAGCCCAGGTGGGGACCACAGTCACCAGATCCAGGGTAGTTTCAGGTGCAGACCAGAATCACCAGGTCCATGTGAGGTGCAGGTGGCAACCACACTCACCAGGTCCCGGTGAGGCCCTGGTGGGGACCCGAGCCACGAGGTACATGAGAAGCTAGAAACACTGCAGCCACCAGGTCCACATGATGTCCATGTGGGAACGCGAATCACCAGTTACAGGTGAGGACCAGGTGGGGATCCGACCCACCATGCCCAGGTGAGACCCAGGTGAAGACCAGAGTTAATCGGTCCGGCTGGGTCACTGTTAGTGAACAGTGTAACCATATCCTGATGCTACCAAGGTGGGTACCAGAGACACCATATCCTGGTGAGGCCCAGGTGGGCCCAGAGACATGAGGTCCAAGTGAGGTCCCGATGGGAACCACAGTCACCACGTCAGGTGAGGCCATGCTTAGGATCAGAGTCACCAGTTACAGGTGAGGCCCAGGTGGAGCCAGAGTCACCTGGTACAGAAGAGGCCAAAGTCAAGACCAGAGTCACCACGATCAGGTCAGTCCCAGTGGGGAATAGAGTAACCATTTCAGGATGATGCCCAGGAAGAACCAGAGTCACCAGGTCCAGATTGGCGCAGGTGGGGAGCATATTCACTAGGTCCCTGTGAGGCCAATTGAGGACGAGAGTCACCAGGTCTTGTTGAGTCCTAGAGGGGTACCAGATTCACCTGGTCTAGGTGACATCCAAATGGAGACCAGAGTCACCATTTCAGGGTGAGGCCCAGAGAGGTTCCAGAGTCATCAAGTCCAGGTGAGGCTCAGGTGTGGAACAGAGTATCCAAGTCTTAATGATCCACAGTTGAGGACCAGAGTCACCAGATCTGGGTGAGGCCCAGTTAGGAACAGAGTCACCAGTTCCAGGTGAGGCCAAGAAAGTGTCCACAGCAATCAGGTCGAGGTGGGGAACAAAGTCACCAGGACTGGGTGACGCCCAGATTGGGAACAGATTCACAGGGTCCAGGTGATTCCCAGGTGATGACCAGAGTTACCATTTCCGGATGAGGACCAGGTAAGGACCAGATTCACCAGGTCCATGTGAGGCCCACGTGGGGACCTGTGTCACCAGGTATGGGTGAGGCCCAGGTAGCAAACCCACTCACCAGGTCAAGGTGAGTCCAACCTGTAGGCAATGCAGAGGAATCGTGTACCGAAGATGCCCGTGTAGGGAACAGAGTTACCAGGTCCAGGTGAGGCCAACCTGCAGGCCATGCAGTGGAACCATGTCCCGATGATGCCCAGGTAGGGACCAGAGTAACCAGTTCCAAATGAGGCCCAGATGGAGCATATTCACTAGGCCCATGTGAGGCCCAGTTGAGGACCAGAGTCACCAGATCTGGTTGAGGCCTAGAGGGGTACCAGAATCACCTGATCCAGGTGACATCCAGATGGGGACCAGAGTCCCTGATAGTGAACAGTGTCACCATAACCTGATGCTACATAGATGGTTACCAGAGACACCAGGTCTTGGTGAGGCCCAAGAGGGACCCGAGACATGAGGTCCAGGTGAGGTCCCGATGGGAACCGCAGTCAGCAGGTCAGGTGAAACCATGCTTAGGATCAGAGTCACCAGTTACAGGTGAGGCACAGGTTGAGCCAGAGTCACCTGGTACAGAAGAGGCCAAAGTCAGGACAAGAGTTACCAGGATCAGGTCAGTCCCAGTGGGGAATAGAGTAACCATGTCCCGATGATGCCCAGGAAGAACCAGAGTCACCAGGTCCAGATGAGGCGCAGGTGGGGAGCATATTCACTAGGTCCCGGTGAGGCCAAGTTGAGGACAAGAGTCACCAGTTCTAGTTGAGGCGTAGAGGGGTCCAGATTCACCTGGTCTAGGTGACATCCAGATGGGGACCAGAGTCATCATGTCAGCCTCACCTGGACTTGCTGACTCTGGGCCAGGTCCTGGTGAGGCCCAGGTGGGACCAGAGATATGAGTTCCAGGTGAGGTCCCGATGGGAACCACAGTCACCAGGTCAGGGGAGGCCATGCTTAGGATCAGAGGCACCAGTTACAGGTGAGGCCCAGTTGGATCCAGAGTCACCTGGTACAGAAGAGCCAAAGGCAGGACCAGAGTTACCAGGATCAGTTCAGTCCCAGTGGGGAATAGAGTAACCATGTCCCGATGATGCCCAGGTAGAAACAGAGTCACCAGGACCAGATGACGCGCAGGTGGGGAGCATGTTCACTAGGTCCCGGTGAGGCCCAGTTGAGGACCAGAGTCACCAGGTCAAGTTGAGGCCTAGAGGGGTACCAGATTCACCTGGTCTAGGTGACATCCAGATGGGGACCAGAGTCACCATGTCAGGCTGAGGCCCAGAGGGGATCCAGAGTCATCATGTCCAGGTGAGGCACAGGTATGGAGCAGAGTATCCAGGTCATAATGGTCCACAGGTGAGGACCAGAGTCACCAGATCTGGGTGAGGCCCAGTTAGGTTCAGAGTCACCAATACCAGGTGATGCCAAGAAGGAGTCCACAGCAATCAGGTCTAGGTGGGGAACAAAGTCACCAGGACTGGATGAGGCCCAGATGGGGACCAGATTACCCAGGTCCAGATGATTCCCAGGTGGTGACCAGAGTTACAAGTTCCGGGTGAGGACAAGGTAAAGACCAGATTCACCAGGTCCAAGTGAGGCCCACGTGGGGACCTGTGTCACCAGGCATGGGTGAGGCCCAGGTGACAACCCCACTCACCAGGTCCAGGTGAGGCCAACCTGCAGGCCATGCAGAGGAACCATGTCCCGATGATGCCCAGGTAGGGACCAGAGTTACCAGGTCCAGGTGAGGCCAACCTGCAGGTCATGCAGGGGAACCATGTCCCGATGATGCCCAGGTAGGGACCAGATTTACCAGGTCCAGGTGAGGCCAATCTGCAGGCCATGCAGGGGAACCATGTCCCGATGATGCCCAGGTAGGGACCCGAGTCACCAGGTCCAAATGAGGCCAACCTGCAGGCCATGCAGGGGAACCATGTCCCGATGATGCCCAGGAGGGCCAGAGTCATGAGGTCGTGGTGAGTCTAACCTGCATGCCATGCAGTGGAAACATATCCCTATGATGCCCAGGTAGAGACCAGAATTACCAGGTCCAGGTGAGGCCAACCTGCAGTTCATGCAGTGGAACCATGTCCCGATGATGCCCAGGTGAGGAACAGAGTCACCAGGTTTGGGGGACGCGCAGAAAAGATCAGAGTCACCATTTTCAGGTGAGGCCAAAAAGAGTCCACAGCAATCAGGTCCAGGTGGGGAACAAAGTCACCAGGACTGGGTGAGTCCCAGATGATGACCGGATTCACCAGGTCCAGTTGAGGCCCAGTTGGGGACCAGAGTCCCCGGGTCTTGGAGAGGACCAGGTAAGGATCAGATTCACCAGGTCCAAGAGGCCCAGGTGGGTAAGTAACACCAGGTATGGGTGAGGCCCAGGTAGCAACCCCACTCACCAGGTCCAGGTGAGGCCAACCTGCAAGCCAGAGTCACCAGAACCAGGTGAGGCCCTAGTGGGACCGGAGTCACCAGGTAAATGTGAGTCTACAAGAACACCACAGTCACCTGGTCCAGGTGTGTTTCATGTGGGAACGAGTGTCACCAGGTACAGGTAAGGCCCTGGTGGGGACTACAGTCACCAGGTCCAGATTGAGGCCTAGGTGGGGGGACCAGAGTCATCAGGACGAGTTGAGGCCAAAGTGTGGAGCAAAGTTATCATGTCCAATCTAGGCCCAGGTGGGGAACAGAGTAACCATGTCCCATTGATGACAGGTGGGAAAAGAGTCACAATGTCCAGACGAGGCCTAAGTGAGGAGTAGATACACCAGGTCCTGTTGAGGCCCAGTTGAGGACCAGTGTCCCCAGCTCCGGGTGAGTCCCAGAGGTGGAACAGAGTCACCCGGTCCTGGTGATATCCAGGTGGGAACCAGAGTCACCACGTCAGGGTGAGGCCCAGAGGGGGACGAGAATCACTAGGTCCAGGTGAGGCCCCGATGTGGAACTGAGAAACCAGGTCCCATGATGCCCATATGAGGACCTGAGTCACCAGGTCCAGGTGAGTTCCCTTGGAAGCCAGTCACCTCGTCCAGGTGAGGCCTAGGTGGGACCACAGTCACCACATCCAAGAGAGGCCTAGGTATATAAGAGAGTATCCAGGTCCCAATGATGCCCAGGTAAGGACCAGAGTCAACAGGTCCAGGAGAGGTCCAAATATGTATCAGAGTCATTGTGTTCCAGGTGAGGCCAGATGGAGACCACAGGAACCTGGTCCAGGAGAGACCCATATGGGAACCAGAGCCACCAGAGCCAGGTGAGGTCTAGGTGGGACCACAGTCACATGGTCCAGGTGAGGCGCAGGTGGCAACAGGATTCACCAAGTCCAGGTGAGTCCCAGCTGGCGACCAGTCACCAGATCCTGGTGAGGACCAGCTAAGGACCAGATTCACCAGGCCCAAGTGCAGCCCAGGGGGTGACCAGAGTCACCAGGTAAGGGTGAGGCCTAGAGGGGGAACCAGAGTAACCAGTTTAGTTGAGGCCCAGAATGGGACCAGAGGTCCCTGGTCAAAGTGAGGCCCAGGTGTGGAATAGAGTATCCAGGTCCCAATGATGCCTGGGTGAGGACCAGAGTCACTAGGGCCAGGCAGGCCCAGATGGGGAACAGAATCACTAGGTCCTGGTGAAGCATATAATAAGACCACAGTCAGCAGTAACAGGTGAGCCCCTTGTGGGAACCAGAGCCACTCTATCCAGCTGAGTCCCAGGTCCATGTGAGGCCCACGTGAGGACCAGATTCATCAGGTCGAATTGAGGCATAGCTGGGGACAAGAGTCACCAGGTCTGGGTGCGGCCTAGGTGGGGCAAGATTCAGCAGTTCTGAGTTAGGTCAAAGTGGGGACGAGAGATACCAGGTCCATGTGAGGCCAAACTGAGGACCAGAGTCACCAGATCCACATGAGTTCCATGTTGGAAAGAGAGTCACCAGGTCCAGGAGAGGTCCAGGTGGGGACCAGAGTCACCAGATACAGGTAAATTTCAGGTGGGGACCAGAGTCACCAGATCCAGGTGAAGTCCAGGTGGGTACCAGAGTCTCTAGTTGCAGATGAGGCCCAGGTGATGACCAGAGTTACCAGGTACACGTGAGGCCCCGGTGGGGATCAGAGGCAACAGATCCATGTTAGGCGGTCTTGGTGACCATGGTCAAGAAGTGTACTTGAGGCCCAAGTGTGGAACACAGTAAGCAGGTCCAGGTGAGTCCCCGGTGGTGACAAGAGTCACCACGTCCAGATGAGGACCAGGTGGGCACCAGGATCACCAGGTACAGGGGAGGCCCTTGAAAGAACCAGAGTCAACAGTTCGAGGTCAGGCGCAGGTGGCAACCAGGGTCATCAGGGCGAAGCCAAGCCAAAGTGGGGTTCACAGTCAATAGGGCACGGTGAGACCCAAGGGGGACCAGTGTAACCTGGTCCAGGTGAGGTCCAGTTGTGGAACACAGTCACCGGGTCCCAATTTTGCCCAGTTGAGGACCTTGGTCAACAGTGCCAGGTGAGGCCCAGATGGGGACTGGAGTCCCCAAATCCAGGTGAAGCCCAGGAGGGTACCACAGTCACCAGATCCAGGGTAGTCTCAGGTGCAGACCAGAATCACCAGGTCCAGGTGAGGTGCAGGTGGCCACCACACTCACCAGGTCCCGGTGAGGCCCTGGTGGGGACCAGAGTCACGAGGTACATGAGAAGCTAGAAACACTGCAGCCACCAGGTGAACATGATGTCCATGCTGGAATGAGAATCACCAGGTACAGGTTAGGACCAGGTGGGGATCCGACTCACCATGTCCAGGTGAGACCCATGGGGGAAACCAGTGTCATCATGTCGAGTGTGGACAAGGTGAAGACCAGAGTTAATAGGTCTGGCTGTGTCACTATTAGTGAACAGTGTAAACATATCCTGATGCTACCCAGGTGGGTACCAGAGACACCAGCTCCTGTTGTGGCCGAGGTGGGACCAGAGACACGAGGTCCAGGTGAGTTCCCGATGGGAACCACAGTCACCAGGTCAGGTGAGGCCATGCTTAGGATCAGAGTCACCAGTTACAGGTGAGGCCCAGGTGGAGCCAGAGTCACCTGGTACAGAAGAGGCCAAAGTCAGGACCAGAGTTACCAGGATCAGGTCAGTCCCAGGGGGGAATAGAGTAACCATGTCCCGATGATGCCCAGGTAGAACCAGAGTTACCATGTCCAGATGAGGTGCAGGTGGGGAGCATATTCACTAGGTCCCGGTTAGGCCAAGTTGAGGACCAGAGTCACCAGGTCTAGTTGAGGATTGGAGGGGTACCAAATTCACCTGGTCTAGGTGACATCCAGATGGGGACCAGAGTCACCATGTCAGGCTGAGGCCCAGAGGGGATCCAGAGTCATCATGTCCAGGTGAGGCTCACGTGTAGAACAGAGTATCCAGGTCATAATGGTCCACAGGTGAGGACCAGAGTCACCAGATCTGGGTGAGGCCCAGTTAGGATCAGAGTCACTAGTTCCAGGTGAGGGCCATAAGGAGTACACAGCAATCAGGTCCAGGTGGGAACAAAGTCACCTGGAATGGATGAGGCCCAATGGGGACCAGAATCACAATGTCCAGGTGATTCCCAGGTGATGACCAGAGTTACCAGTCCCGGGTGAGGACAAGGGAAGGACCAGATTCACCACGTCCACGTGAGGCCCACGTTGGGACCTGTGTCACCAGGCATGGGTGAGTCTCAGCTGACAACCCCACTCACTAGGTTCAAGTGAGGCCAACCTGCAGGCCATGCCGAGGAACCATGTCCTGATGATGCCCAGGGGGGGTCTAGAGTTATCAGGTCCAGGTAAGGCACACCTGCAGGCCATGCAGTGGAACCATGTCCCGGTAATGCCGAGGTAGGGATCAGAATCACAATGTCCAAATGAGGCCCAGATGGAGCATATTCACTAGGTCTAGGTGAGCCCAGGTGAGGACCAGAGTCACCAGATCTGGTTGAGCCCTATAAGGGTACCAGAATCACCTGGTTCAGGTGACATCGAGATGGGGACCAGAGTCACCAGGTCAGGGTGAGGACCAGAGAGGTTCCAGAGTCATCATGTCCAGGTGAGGCTCAGGTGTGGAACAGAGGCACCAGGTACCAATGATGCCCAGTTGAGGACCAGATTCACCAGGTCTGGGTGACGCGCAGATAGGATCAGAGTCACCAGTTCCAGGTGAGGCCAAGAAGGCGTCCACAGCAATCAGGTCCATGTGGGGAACAAAGTCACCAGGACTGGATGAGGCCCAGATGGGGACCAGATTCACCAGGCCCAGGTGATTCCCAGGTGGTGACCAGAGTTACCAGTTCCGGGGAAGGACCAGGTAAGGACCAGATTCACCAGGTCCAATTGAGGCCCACTTGGGGACCTGTGTCACTATGTATGGGTGAGGCTCAATTGGCAACCCCACTCACTAGGTTCAGGTGAGGCCAACCTGCAGGTGATGGAGAGGAACCGTGTCCCGATGATGCCCAGGTAGGGACCAGAGTTACCAGGTCCAGGTGAAGCCAACCTGCAGGCCATGCAGTGGAACCATGTCCCGATGATGCCCAGGTAGGGATCAGAGTTACCAGGTCCAGGTGAGTCCAACCTGCAGGCCATGCAGTGGTACCATATCCCTATGATGCCCAGGTAGGGACCAGAGTCACCAGGTCCAAATGAGGCCCACATGGAGCATATTCACTAGGTCCAGGTGAGGCCCAGTTGAGGACCAGAGTCACCAGATCTGGTTGAGGCCTAGAGGGATACGAGAATCCCCTGGTCCAGGTGACATCCTGATGGGGACCACAGTCACCAGGGAAGGGTGAGGCCCAGAGAGGTTCCAGAGTCATCATGTCCAGGTGAGGCTCAGGTGTAGAACAGAGTCACCAGGTACCAATGATGCCCAGGTGAGGACCAGAGTCACAAGGTCTGGATGACGCGCAGATATGATCAGAGTCACCAGTTCCAGGTGAGGCCAAGAAAGAGTCCACATCAATCAGGCCCAAGTGGGCAACAAAGTCACCAGGACTGCGTGAGGCCCAGATGGGGACCAGATTCACCAGGTCCAGGTGAGGCCCAGGTGGTGACCAGAGTTCCCGGGTCTGGGAGAGGACCAGGTAACAACAAGATTCGACCAGTCACCAGATCCATGTGCGGACCAGCTAAGGACCAGATTCACTAGGCCCAAGTGAAGCCCAAGGGGTGACCAGATATACCAGGTAAGGGTGAGGCCCAGAAGGGGAACCAGAGTAACCAGTTTAGTTTGAGGCCCAGAATGGGACCAGAGGTCCCTGGTCAAATTGAGGCCCAGTTGTGGAATAGAGTATCCAGGTCCCAGTGACGCCTGAGTGAGGACCTGAGTCACTAGGGTCATGCAGGCCCAGATGGGGAACAGAATCACTAGGTCCTGGTGAGGCATAGAATAAGACCACATTCAGCAGTATCAGGTGAGCCCCTTGTGGGAACCAGAGCCACTCTATCCAGCTGAGTCCCAGGACCATGTGAGGCCCACGTGAGGACCAGATTCATCAGGTCGTATAAAGGCATAGCTGGGGACAAGAGTCACCAGGTCTGGGTGCGGCCTAGGTGGGGCAAGATTCAGCAGTTCTGAGTTAGGTCCAAGTGGGGACGAGAGACACCAGGTCCAGGTGAGGGCAAACTGAGGACCAGAGTCACCAGATCCAGGTGAGGTCCATGTTGGAAAGAGAGTCACGAGGTCCAGGAGAGGTCCAGGTGGAGTCCAGAGTCACCAGATCCAGGTGAAGTCCAGGTGGGGACCAGAGTCACCAGATCGAGGTGAAGCCCAGGTGGGGACCAGAGTCACTAGGTCCAGATGAGGCCCAGGTGAGGACCAGAGTTACCAGGTACACGTGAGGCCCCGGTTGGGATCAGAGGCAACAGGTTCATGTGAGGCCGGCTTGGGGACCATGGTCAACAGGTCTATTGAGGCCCAGGTGTGGAACACAGTAAGCAGGTCCAGGTGAGTCCCCGGTGGTGACAAGAGTCACCACTTCCAGGTGAGGTCCAGGTGGGGACCAGGATCACCAGGTACAGGGGAGACCCTTGAAAGAACCAGAGTCAACAGTTCGAGTTCAGGCGCAGGTGGCAACCAGGGTCAGCAGGTCCAAGTCAAGCCAAAGGGGACTTCACAGTCACTAGGGCACGGTGAGACCCAGAGGGGGAGCATAGTCACCTGGTCCAGGTGAGGTTCAGTTGTGGAACACAGTCACCAGGTCCCAATTTTGCCCAGTTGAGGACCACGGTCAACAGGGCCAGGTCAGGCCCAGAAGGGGACCGGAGTCCCCAAATCCAGGTGAAGCCCAGGTGGGGACCACAGTCACCAGATCCAGGGTAGTCTCAGGTGCAGACCAGAATCACCAGGTCCAGGTGTGGTGCAGGTGGCAACCAAACTCACCAGGTCCCGGTAAGGCACTGGTGGGATACATGAGAAGTCACGAGGTACATGAGAAGCTAGAAACACATGGGATCCCTGGGTGGCGCAGTGGTTTGGCGCCTGCCTTTGGACCAGGGCGCGATCCTGGAGACCCGGGATCGAATCCCACGTCGGGCTCCCGGTGCATGGAGCCTGCTTCTCCCTCTGCCTGTGTCTCTGCCTCTCTCTCTCTCTGTGACTTTCATAAATAAATAAAAATTAAAAAAAAAAGATGCTAGAAACACTGCGGCCAACAGGTACACATGATCTCCATGTGGGAACGAGAATCACCAGTTACAGGTGAGGACCAGGTGGGGATCCGACTCACCATGTCCAGGTGAGACCCACGTGGGAAACAGTGTCACCATGTCCAGGTGTGGCCCAGGTGAAGACCAGAGTTAATAGGTCCGGCTGGGTCACTGTTAGTGAACAGTATAACCATATCCTGATGCTACCCAGGTGGGTAGCAGAGACACCAGGTCCTGGTGAGGCCCAAGTTGGACCAGAGACATGAGGTCCAGGTGAGGTCTCGATGGGAACCACAGTCACCCGGTCAGGTGAGGCCATGCTTAGGATCAGAGTCACCAGTTCCAGGTGAGGCCCAGGTGGAGCCAGAGTCACCTGGTACAGAAGAGGCCAAAGTCAGGACCAGAGTTACCAGGATCAGGTCACTCCACGTGGGAATAGAGTAATCATGTCCCGGTGATGCCCAGGTAGAACCAGAGTCACCAGGCCCAGCTGTGGCGCAGGTGGGGAGCATGTTCACTAGGTCCCGTTGAGGCCCAGTTGAGGACCAGAGTCACCAGGTCTAGGTGAGGCCTAGAGGGGTACGAGATTCACCTGGTCTAGTGACATCCAGATGGGGATCAGAGTCCCCATGTCAGGCTGAGGCCCAGAGTGGATCCAGAGTCAACATATCCAGGTGAGGCTCAGGTGTGGAACAGAGTATCCAGGTCATAATGGTCCACAGGTGAGGACCAGAATCACCAGATCTGGGTGAGGCCCAGTTAGCATCAGAGTCAGCAGTTCCTGGTTAGCCAAGAAGGAGTCCACAGCAATCAGGTCCAGGTGGGGAAAAAGTCAACAGGACTGGGTGAGGCCCAGATGGGGACCAGAAAAACCAGGCCCAGGTGATTCCCATGTGGTGACCAGAGTTACCAGTTCCGGGTGACCACTAGGTAAGGACCAGATTCACCAGGTCCAAGTGAGGCCCACGTGGGGACCTGTGTCCCTAGGCAAGGGTGAGGCCCAGGTGACAAACCCACTCACCAGGTCCAGGTGACGCCAACCTGCAGGCCATGCAGAGGAACCAGGTCCCAATGATGCCCAGGTAGGGACGAGAGTTACCAGGTCCCGGTGAGGCCAACCTACAGGCCATGCAGTGGAACCATGTCGCGATGATGCCCAGGTAGGGACCAGAGTTACCAGGTCCAGGTGAGGCCAACCTGCAGGTCATGCAGTGGAACCATGTCCCGATGATGCCCAGGTAGTGACCAGAGTCACCAGGTCCAAATGAGGCCCAGATGGAGCATATTCACTAGGTCCAGGTGAGGCCCAGTTGAGGATCAGAGTCACCAGACCTTGTTGAGTCCCAGACGGGTACCATAATCCCCTGGACCAGGTGATATCCATATGGGGACCAGAGTCACTACGTTAGCTTGATAGCCAGAGTGGTTCCAGAGTCATCATGTCCAGGGGAGCCTCAGGTGTGGAACAGAGTCACCAGGACCAATGATGCCCAGGTGAGGACCAGAGTAACCATGTACACGTGAGGCCCCGGTGGGGATCAGAGGCAACAGGTTCATGTGAGGCCGGCCAGGGGACCATGGTCAACAGTTCTATTGAGGCCCAGGTGTGGAACACAGTAAGCAGGTCCAGGTGAGTCCCCAGTGGTGACAAGAGTCACCATGTCCAGGCGAGGCCCGGTGGGGACCAGGATCACCAGGTACAGGGGAGGTGTTTGAAAGAACCAGAGTCAACAGTTTGACGTCAGGCGCAGGATCCAACCAGGGTCAGCAGGTCCAAGTCAGGCCAAAGTGGGGTTCACAGACACTAGGGCACGGTAAGACCCAGAGGGGAACCAGAGTCACGTGGTCCAGGTGAGTTCCAGTTGTGGAACACAGTCACTGCGTTCCAATTTTGCCCAGTTGAGGACCATGGTCAACAGGGCCAGGTGAGCCCCAGATGGGGACCGGAGTTCCCAAATCCAGGTGAAGCCCAGGTGGGGACCACAGTAACTAGATCCAGTGTAGTCTCAGGTGCACACCAGAATCACCAGGTGGAGGTGAGATGCAGGTGGCAACCACAATGACCAGATCCCGGTGAGGCCCTGGTGGGGACCAGAGTCACGAGGTACATGAGAAGCTAGAAACACTGGAGCCACCAGGTCCACATGATGTCCATGTGGAAACGAGAATCACCAGTTAAATATGAGGACCAGGTGGGGATCCGAGTCACCATGTCCAGGTGAGACCCAGGTGGGAACCAGTGTCACCATGTCCAGGTGTGGCCCAGGTGAAGACCAGAGTTTATAGGTCCGGCTGGGTCACTGTTAGTGAACAGTGTAACCATATCGTAATGCTACCCAGGTGGGTACCAGAGACACCAGGCCCTGGTGAGGCCCAGGTGGGACCAGAGACATGAGGTCCAGGTGAGGTCCTGATGGGAACCACAGTCACCATGTCAGGTGAGACCATGCTTAGAATCAGAGTCACCAGTTACAGGTGAGGCCCAGTTAGAGCCAGAATCACCTGGTACAGAAGAGGCCAAAGTCAGGACCAGAGTTACAAGGATCAGGGCAGTCCCAGTTGGGAACAGAGTAACCATGTCCCGATGATGCCCAGATAGAACCAGCGTCACCAGGTCCAGATGAGGCGCAGGTGGGGAGCATATTTACTAGGTCCCGTTGAGGCCCTGTTGAGGACCAGAGACACCAAGTCTAGTTGAGGCCTAGAGGGGTACCAGATTCACCTGATCTAGGTGACATCCAGATGGGGACCAGAGTCACCATGTCAGGCTGAGGCCCAGAGGGGATCCAGAGTCATCATGTCCAGGTGAGGCTCAGGTGTGGAACAGAGTATCCAGGTCATAATGGTCCACAGGAGAGGACCAGAGTCAACAAATCTGGGTGAGGCCCAGTTAGGATCAGTGTCACCAGTTCCAGTTGAGGCCAAACAGTCCACAGCAATCAGGTCCAGGTGGGGAAGAAATTCAACAGGACTCTGTAGGCCCAGAAGGGGACCAGATTCACCAGGTCCAGGTGAGGCCCAGATGGTGACCAGAGTCCCCAGGTCTGGGAGAGGACCAGGTAAGGACCAGATTCACCAGGTAGAAGAGGCCCACATGGGGACCTGAGTCACCAATTATGGGTGAGGCCCAGGTGGCATCCCCACTAACCAGGTCCATGTGAGGCCAACCTGCAGGCCAAGTCACCCGATCAACGTTAGGACCTAGTGGGGACTGGAGTCACCAGTTAAAAATGATTCTACAAAAACAACACAGTCACCAGATCCTGGTGTGGTTCATGTGGGAACGAGAGTCACCAGGTCCAGGTGAGACCCAGGTGGGGACCACAGTCACCAGGTCCAGTTGAGGCCCAGGTGGGACCACAGTCAACAGGTCCAGGTGAGGCCTAGGTCGGGGGACCAGAGTCATCAGGACTAGATGAGGCCAAAGTGTAGAGCAAAGTTATCAGGTCCATGTGAGGCTAGTTGTGGAAGAGTAACCATGTCCCATTGATGCCAGGTGGGAAAAGAGTCACAAGGTCCAGACGAGGCCTTAGTGAGGAGTAGATTCACCAGGTCCTGCTGAGGCCCAGTTGAGGACCAGTGTCCCCATCTCCGGGTGAGTCCCAGAGGGGGACCAGTGTCACCCGGTTCTGGTGATATCCAGGTGGGGACCAGAGTCACCACGTCAGGGTGAGGCCCAGAGGGGGACGAGAATCACTAGGTCCAGATGAGACCCTGATGTGGAACTGAGAACCCTGGTCCCTTGATGCCCTTATGAGGACATGAGTCACCAGGTCCAGGTGAGGTCCCTGTGGGAACCAGTCACCTCGTCTAGGTGAGGCCCAGGTGGGACCACAGTCACCAGGTCCAGGTGAGGCCCAGGTATATAGAGAGTATCCAGGTCCCAATGATGCCCAGGTAAGGACCAGAGTCAACAGGTCCAGGAGAGGACCAAATATGGATGAGAGTCATTGTGTTCCAGGTGAGGCCAGAAGGAGAGGTCCATGTTGGAAAGAGAGTCACGAGGTCCAGGAGAGGTCCAGGTGGGGACCAGAGTCACCAGATCCAGGTGAAGTCCAGGTGGGGACCAGAGTCACGAGATCCAGGTGAAGCCCAGGTGGGGACCAGAGTCACTAGGTCCTGATTAGACCCAGGTAAGGATCAGAGTTACCAGATACACGTGAGCCCCCAGCGGGGATCAGAGCCAAAAGGTCCACGTGAGGCCGGCTTGGGGACCATGGTCAACAGGTCTACCTGAGGCTCAGGTGTGGAACACAGTAATCATGTCCAGGTGAGTCCCCGGTGGTGACAAGAGTCACCACGTCCAGTTGAGGCCCAATTGGGGACCAGGATCACCAGGTACAGGGGAGGACCTTGAGAGAACCAGAGTCAACAGTTCGAGGTCAGGCACAGATGGTAACCAGGGTCAGCAGGTCCAAGTCAGGCCAAGGTGGGGTTCACAGTCACTAGGGCACAGTGAGACCCAGAGGGGGACCAGAGTCACATGGTCCAGGTGAGGTCCAGTTGTGGAACACAGTCACCGGTTCCCAATTTTGGCCAGTTGAGGACCATAGTCAACAGGGCCAGGTGAGGCTCAGATGGGGACCAGAGTCCCCAAATCCAGGTGAAGCCCAGGTGGGGACCACAGTCACCAGATCCAGGGTAGTCTCAGGTGCAGACCAGAATCACCAGGTCCAGGTGAGGTGCAGGTGGCAAACACAATCACCAGGTCTCGGTGAGGCCCTGGTGGGGACAAGTGTCACAAGGTACATGACAAACTAGAAACACCGCAGCCACCAGGTCCACATGATGTCCATGTGGGAACGAGAATCAACAGTTATAGGTTAGGACCAGGTGTGTATCTGACTCACCATTTCCAGGTGAGACCCAGGTGGGAACCAATGTCACCATGTCCAGGTGTGGTCCAGGTGAAGACCAGAGTTAATAGGTCCGACTTGGTCACTGTTAGTGAACAGTGTAACCATATCCTGATGCTACCCAGGTGGGTACCAGAGACACCAGGTCCTGGTGAGGCCCAGGTGGGACCAGAGACATGAGGTCCAGGTGAGGTCCCGATGGGAACCACAGTCACCAGGTCAGGAGAGGTCATGCTTTGGATCAGAGTCACCAGTTACAGGTGAGGCCCAGGTGGAGCCTGAGTCACCTGGTACAGAAGAGGCCAAAGTCAGGACCAGAGTTACCAGGATCAGGTCATTCCCAGTGGGGAACAGAGTAACCATGTCCCGATGATGCCCAGGTAGACCCAGCGTCAACAGGTCCAGATGAGGCGCAGGTGGGGAGCATATTCACTAGGTCTCGGTGACACCCAGTTGAGGACCAGTGTCACCAGGTCTATTTGAGCCCTAGAGGGGTAACAGATTCACCTGGTCTAGGTGACATCCAGATGGGGACCAGAGTCACCATGTCAGGGTGAGGCCCCGAGGGGATCCAGAGTCATCATGTCCAGGTGAGGCTCAGGTGTTTAACAGAGT
The DNA here is from genome assembly GCF_053574225.1 of Canis aureus. Lineage (NCBI taxonomy): Eukaryota > Metazoa > Chordata > Mammalia > Carnivora > Canidae > Canis > Canis aureus. The sequence continues at coordinate 55,739,315 of NC_135632.1, read as the reverse complement.
ATCCAGGTCATAATGGTCCACAGGTGAGGACCAGAGTCACCAGATCTGGGTGAGGCCCAGGTAGGATCAGAGTCACCACTTCCAGTTGAGGCCAAGAAGGAGTCCACAGCAATCAGGTCCAGAAGGGAACAAAGTCACCAGGACTGGGTGACGACCAGATGGGGACCAGATTCACCAGGTCCAGGTGATTCCCAGGTGGTGACCAGGGTTACCAGGTACGGGTGAGGACCAGGTAAGGACGAGATTCACCAAGTCATAAAGGGCCCACCGGGGACCTTTGTCACCATGTATGGTGACCAGAGTCACCTGGTACAGAAGAGCCAAAAGTCAGGACCAGAGTTACCAGGATCAGGTCAGTCCCAGTGGGGAATAGAGTAACCATGACCCGATGATGCCCAGGTAGAACCAGAGGCACCAGGTCCAGATGAGGCGCAGGTGGGGAGCATATTCACTAGGTCCCGGTGAGGCCCAGTTGAGGACCAGTGTCACCAGGTCTAGTTGAGGCCCAAAGGGGTACCGGATTCACCTGGTCAAGGTGACATCCAGATGGGGACCAGAGTCACCATGTCAGGGTGAGCCCCAGGTGGCAACCCCACTCACCAGGTCCAGGTGAGGCCATCCTGCAGGCCAGAGTCACCAGATCCAGGTGAGTCCCTAGTGGGGACCGGAGTCACCAGGTAAATGTGAGTCTACAGGAACACCACAGTCACAGTTCCAGGTGTGGTTCATGTGGGAACGAGAGTCACCAGGTCCAGGTGAGAAAGAGGTGGGGACCACAGTCACCAGGTCCAGATTGAGGCCTAGGTGGGGGGACCAGAGTCATCAGGACCAGTTGAGGCCAAAGTGTGGAGCAAAGTTATCATGTCTAGGTGAGGCCCAGGTGGGGAACACAGTAACCATGTCCCATTGATGCCAGGTGGGAAAAGAGTCACAAGGTCCAGACGAGGTCTAAGTGAGGAGTAGATTCACAAGGTCCTGTTGAGGCCCAGCTGAGGACCAGAGTCCCAAGCTCCGGGTGAGTCCCAGAGGGGGATCAGAGTCACCCAGTTCTGGTGATGTCCAGGTGGGAACCAGAGTCAGCACGTCAGGAAGAGGCCCAGAGGGGGAAGAGAATCACTAGGTCCAGGTGAGGCCCCGATGTGGAACTGAGAAACCAGGTTCCATGATGCCCATATGAGGACCTGAGTCACCAGGTCCAGGTGAGGTCCCTGTGGGAACCAGTCACCTCGTCCAGGTGAGGCACAGGTGGGACCACATTCATCAGGTCCAGGTGAGGCCCAGGTATATAAGAGAGTATCCGGGTTCCAATGATGCCCAGGTAAGGACCAGAGTCAACAGGTCCATGAGAGGCACAAATATGGATCAGAGTCATTGTGTTCCAGGTGAGGCCAGATGGAGACCACAGGAACCAGGTCCAGGAGATCCCCATATGGGAACCAGAGACACCAGATCGAGGTGAGGTCCACGTGGGACCACAGTTACAAGGTCCAGGTGAGGCGCTGTTGGCACCAGGGTTCACCTAGTCCAGGTAAGGGCCAGGAGGCGACCAGTCACCAGATCCAGGAGCGGACCAGCTAAGGACCAGATTCACCAGGCCCAAGTGAAGCCCAAGGGGTGACCAGAGTCACCCGGTAAGGGTGAGGACCAGAGGGGGAACCAGAGTAACCAGTTTAGTTTGCGGCCCAGAATGGGACCAAAGGTCCCTGGTCAAAGTGAGGCCCAGGTGTGGAATAGAGTATCCAGGTCCCAATGGTTCCTGGGTGAGGACCACAGTCACTAGGGCCATGCAGGCCCAGATGGGGAACAGATCACTAGGTCCTGGTGAGGCATAGAATAAGACCACAGTCAGTAATATCAGGTGAGCCCCTTGTGGGAACCAGAGCCACTCATCCAGCTGAATCCCAGGTCCATGTGAGGCCCACGTGAGGACCAGATTCATCAGGTCGAATTGAGGCATCGCTGGGGACAAGAGTCACCAGGTCTGGGTGCGGCCTAGGTGGGGCAAGATTCAGCAGTTCTGAGTTAGGTCAAAATGGGGACGAGAGACACCAGGTCCAGGTGAGACCAAACTGAGGACCAGAGTCACCAGATCCAGGTGAGGTCCATGTTGGAAAGAGAGTCACCAGGTCCAGGAGAGGTCCAGGTGTGGACCAGAGTCACCAGATCAGGTGAAGCCCAGTTGGGGACCAGAGTCACTAGGTCCGGTTGAGGCCCAGGTGAGGACCAGAGTTACTAGGTACACGTGAGGTCTCGGTGGGGATCAGAGGGAACAGGTCCATGTCAGGCCGGCTTGGGGACCATGGTCAACAGGTCTACTTGAGGCCCAGGAGTGGAACATAGTAAACAGGTCCAGGTGAGTCCTCCGTGGTGAAAAGTGTCACCATGTCCAGATGAGGCCCTGGTGGGGACCAGGATCACCAGGTACAGGGGAGGACCTCGAAATAACCAGAGTCAACAGTTCGAGGTCAGGCGCAGGTGGCAACAAGTGTCAGGAGGTCCAAGTCAGGCCAAAGTGGGTTTCACAGTCACTAGGGAACGGTGAGACCCAGAGGGGGACCAGAGTCATGTGGTCCAGGTGAGGTCCAGTTGTGGAACACAGTCACCGGGTCCGATTTTGCCCAGGTGAGGACCATGGACAACAGGGCCAGGTGAGGCCCAGGTGGGGACCGGAGTCTCCAAATGAAGGTGAAGCCCAGGTGGGGACCACAGTCACCAGATCCAGGTTAGTCTCAGGTGCAGACCAGAATCACCAGATCCAGGTGAGGCGGAGGTGGCAACCACACACACCAGGTCCTGGTGAGTCCTTGGTGGGGACCAGAGTCACGAGGTACATGAGAAGCTAGAAACACTGCAGCCACCAGGTCCACATGATGTCCATGTGGTAACGAGAATCACCAGTTTCAAATGAGGACTAGGGGGGGATCCGACTCACCATGTCCAGGTGAGACCCAGGTGGGAACCAGTGTCACCATGTCCAGGTGTGGCCCAGGTGAAGACCAGAGTTAATAGGTCCGGCTGGGTCACTGTTAGTGAACAGTGTAACCATATCCTAATGCTACCCAGGTGGGTATGAGAGACACCAGGTCCAGGTGAGGCCCAGGTGGGACCAGAGACATGAGGTCCTGGTGAAGTCCCGATGGGAACCACAGTCACCAGGTCAGGTGAGGCCATGCTTAGGATCAGAGTCACCAGCTCCAGGTGAGGCCAAGAAGGAGTCCACAGCAATCAGTTCCAGGTGGGGTGACTTAGTCACCAGGTTTAGATGAGGACCAGATGGGGACCAGATTAACCAGGTTCAGGTGATTCCCAGGTGGTGACCCGATTTAGGAGTTTCGGGTGAGGACCAGGTAAGGACCTGATTCATCAGGTCCAAGTGAGGCCCACGTGGGGACCTGTGTCACCAGGCATGGGGGAGGCCAAGGTGACAACGCCACTCACCAGGTCCAGGTGAGCCCAACCTGCAAGCCATGCAGAGGAACCATGTCCCGATGATGCCCAGGTAGCAACTAGAGTTACCGGGTCCAGGTGAGGCCAACCTGCAGGCATGTGTGGAACCATGTCCCGATGATGCCCAGGTAGGGACCAGAGTTACCAGGTCCAGGTGAGGCCAACCTGCAGGTCATGCAGTGGAACCATGTCCCGATGATGCCCAGGTAGTGACCAGAGTCACCAGCTGCAAATGAGGCCCAGATGGAGCATATTCACTAGGTCCAGGTGAGGCCCAGTTGAGAACCAGAGTCAACAGATCTGGTTGAGGCCTAGAGGGGTACCAGAATCACCTGGTCCAGGTGACATCCAGATGGGGACCAGAATCACCAGGTCAGGGTGAGGCCCAGAGGGGTTCCAGAGTCATCATGTCCAGGTGAGGCTCTGGTGTGGAACAGAGTCACCAGGTACCAATGATGCCCAGGTGAGGACCAGAGTCACCAGGTCTGGGTGACGCGCAGATAGGATCAGAGTCACCAGTTCCCGGTGAGGCCAAGAAAGAGTCCAGAGCAATCAGATCCAGGTGGGGAACAAAGTCACCAGGACTGGGTGAGGCCCAGATGGGGACCAGATTCACAGGTCCAGATGAGGCCCAGTTAGGGACCAGAGTCACCGGGTCTGGGAGAGGACCAGGTAACGACCAGATTAACAGGTCCAAGAGGCCCACGTGTGGAACTGAGTCACGAGGTATGGGGTGGCAACCCCACTCACCAGGTCCAGGTGAGGACAACCTTCAGGCCAGAGTCACCAGATCCAGGTGAGGCCCTAGTGGGGACCGAAGACACCAGGTAAATGTGCTTCTACAAGAACACCACAGTCACCAGGTCCAGGTGTGGTTCATGTGGGAACGAGAGACACCAGGTCCAGATTGAGGCCTAGGTGGGGGGACCCGATTCATCAGGACCGGTTGAGGCCAAAGTGTGGAGCAAAGTTATAATGTCCAGGTGAGGCCCAGGTGGGGAACAGAGTAACCATGTCTCATTGATGCCAGGTGGGAAAATTGTCGCAAGGTCCCGATGAGGCGCAGGTGGCAACAGGATTCACCAAGTCCATGTGAGGCCCAGGTGGCGACCAGTCACCAGATCCATGTGAGGACCAGCTAAGGACCAGATTCACCAGGCCCAAGTGAAGCCCAAGGGGTGACCAGATTTACCAGGTAAGGGTGAGGCCCAGAAGGGGAACCAGAGTAACCAGTTTAGTTTGAGGCCCAGAATGGGACCAGTGGTCCGTGGTCAAAGTGAGGCCCAGGTGTGGAATAGAGTATCCAGGTCCCAATGATGCCTGGGTCAGGACCAGAGTCACTAGGGCCATGCAGGCCCAGATGGGGAACAGAATCACTAGGTCCTGGTGAGGCATAGAAAAAGACCACAGTCACCAGTATGAGGTGAGCCCCTTGTGGGAACCAGAGCCACTCTATCCAGCTGAGTCCCAGGTCCATGTGAAGCCCACGTGAGGACCAGATTCACCAGGTCGAATTGAGGCATAGTTGGGGACAAGAGTCACCAGGTCTGTGTGCGGCCTAGGTGGGGAAAGATTCAGCAGTTCTGAGTTAGGTCAAAGTGGGGACGAGAGACACCAGGTCCAGGTGAGGCCAAACTGACTACCAGAGTCACCAGATCCAGGTGAGGTCCATGTTGGAAAGAGAGTCACCAGGTCCAGGAGAGGTCCAGGTGGGAACCAGAGTCACTAGATCCAGGTGAAGTCCAGGTGGGGACCAGAGTCACCAGATCGAGGTGAAGCCCAGGTGGGGACCAGAGTCACTAGGTGCAGATGAGGCCCAGGTGAGGACCAGAGTTACCAGGTACACGTGAGGATCCGGTGGGGATCAGAGGCAACATGTCCATGTGAGGACGGCTTGGGGACCATGATCAACAGGTCCACTTGAGACCCAGTTATGGAACACAGTAAGCAGGTCCAGGTGAGTCCCCCGTGGTTACAAGTGTCACCATGTCCAGGTGAGGCCCAGGTGGGACCAGGATCACCAGGTACAGGGGAGGCCCTTGAAAGAACCAGAGTCAACAGTTCGAGTTCTGGCGCAGGTGGCAACCAGGGTCAGCAGGTCCAAGTCAAGCCAAAGTGGAATTCACAGTCACTAGGGCACCGTGAGACCCAGAGGGGGAGCATAGTCACATGGTCCATGTGAAGTCCAGTTGTGGAACACAGTCACCAGGTCCCAATTTTGCCCAGTTGAGGACCATGGTCCCAGGGCCAGGTGAGGCCGAGGTGGGGACCGGAGTCCCGAAATCCAGGTGAAGCCCAGGTGGGGACCACAGTCACAAGATCCAGGGTAGTGTCAGGTGCAGACCAGAATCACCAGGTCCAGGTGTGGTGCAGGTGGCAACCAAACTCACCAGGTCCCGGTGAGGCACTGGTGGGGACCCGAGTCACGAGGTACATGAGAAGCTAGAAACACATGCATCCCTTGGTGGCGCAGCGGTTTGGCGCCTGCCTTTGGCCCAGGGCGCGATCCTGGAGACCGGGGATCGAATCCCACCTCGGGCTCCCGGTGCATGGAGCCTGCTTCTCCCTCTGCCTGTGTCTCTGTCTCTCTCTCTCTCTGTGACTATCATAAATAAATAAAAATTAAAAAAAAGATGCTAGAAACACTGCAGCCAACAGGTCCAAATGATCTCCATGTGGGAAAGAGAATCACCAGTTACAGGTGAGGACCAGGTGGGGATCCGACTCACCATGTCCAGGTGAGACCTACGTGGGAAAAAGTGTCACCATGTCCAGGTGTGGCCCAGGTGAAGACCAGAGTTAATAGGTCCGGCTGGGTCACTGTTAGTGAACAGTGTAACCATATCCTGATGCTGCCCAGGTGGGTGGCAGAGACACTAGATCCTGGTGAGGCCTAAGTGGGACCAGAGACATGAGGTCCAGGTGAGGTCCCGATGGGAACCACAGTCACCAGGTCAGGTGAGGCCATGCTTAGGATCAGAGTCACCAGTTACAGGTGAGGCCCAGGTGGAGCCAGACTCACCTGGAACAGAAGAGGCCAAAGTCAGGACCAGAGTTACCAGGATCAGGTCACTCCATGTGGGAATAGAGTAACCATGTCCCGATGATGCCAAGGTAGAACCAGAGTCACCAGGCACAGATGTGGCACAGGTGGGGAGCATGTTCACTAGGTCCCTTTGAGGCCCAGGTGAGGACCTGATTCACCAGGTCTAGGTGAGGCCTAGAGGGGTACCAGATTTACCTGGTCTGGTGACATCCAGATGGGGTCCAGAGTCCCCAAGTCAGGCTGAGGCCCAGAGGGGATCCAGAGTCAACATATCCAGGTGAGGCTCAGGTGTGGAACAGAGTATCCAGGTCATAATGGTCCACAGGTGAGGACCAGAGTCACCAGATCTGGGTGAGGCCCAGTTAGCATCAGAGTCAGCAGTTCCAGGTTAGCCAAGAAGGAGTCCACAGCAATCAGGTCCAGGTGAGAAGAAAGTCAACAGGACCGGGTGAGGCCCAGATGGGGACCAGATTCACCAGGCCCAGGTGATTCCCATGTGGTGACCAGAGTTACCAGTTCCGGGTAACCACCAGGTATGGACCAGATTCACCAGGTCCTAGTAAGGCCCACGTGGGGACCTGTGTCACTAGGCAAGGGTGAGACCCAGGTGACAAACCCACTCACCAGTTCCAGGTGAGGCCAACCTGCAGGCCATGCAGAGGAAACAGGTCCCAAAGATGCTCAGGTAGGCACGAGAGTTACCAGGTCCAGGTGAGGCCAACCTAAAGGCCATGCAGTGGAACCAGGTCCCGATAATGCAGGTAGGGACCAGAGTTACCAGGTCCAGGTGAGGCCAACCTGCAGGTCATGCAGTGGAACCATGTCCCGATGATGCCCAGGTAGGGACCAGAGTCACCAGGTCCAAATGAGGCCCAGACGGAGCATATTCACTAGGTCCAGGTGAGGCCCATTTGAGGACCAGAGTCACCAGACCTGGTTGAGGCCCAGAGGGCTACCATAATCCCCTGGTCCAGGTGACATCCATATGGGGACCAGAGTCACCAGGTCAGGTTGATAGCCAGAGAGGTTCTAGAGACATCATGTCCAGGGGAGCCTCAGGTATGGAACAGAGTCACCAGGACCAATGATGCCCAGGTGAGGACCAGAGTTACCAGGTACACGAGAGGCCCCGGTGGGGATCAGAGGCAACAGGTCCATGTTAGGCCGGCTTGGGGACCATGGTCAACAGGTCTACTTGAGGCTCAGGTGTGGAACACAGTAACCAGGTCTAGGTGAGTAACCGGTGGTGACAAAAGTTACCACGTCCAGGTGAGGCCCAGGTGGGGACCAGGATCACCAGGTCCAGGGGAGGCCCTTGAAAGTACCAGAGTCAACAGTACGACGTCAGTCGCAGGTGGGAACCAGGGTCAGCAGGTCCAAGTCAGGCCAAAGTTGGATTCACAGTCACCATGGCACGGTGAGACCCAGAGGGGGACCAGAGTCGCCTGTCCAGTTGAGGTCCAGGTGTGGAACACAGTCACCAGGTCCCAATTTTGCCCAGTTGAGTACCATGGTCAACAGGGCCAGGTGACGCCCAGATGGGGACCGGAGTCCCCAAATCCAGGTGAAGCCCAGGTGGAGACCACAGTCACCAGATCCAGGGTAGTTTCAGGTCCAGGCCAGAATCACCAGGTCCAGGTGAGGTGCAGGTGGCAACCACACTCACCAGGTCCCGGTGAGGCCCTGGTGGGGACCAGAGTCACGAGGTACATGAGAAGCTAGAAACACTGCAGCCTCCAGGTCCACATGATGTCCCTGTGGGAACGACAATCACTAGTTACAGGTGAGGACCAGGTGGAGCCAGAGTCACCTGGTACAGAAGAGGCCAAAGTCAGGACCAGAGTTACCAGGATCAGGTCAGTCCCAGTGTGGAATAGAGTAACCATGTCCCGATGATGCCCAGGTAGAACCAGAGTCACCAGCTCCCGATGAGGTGCAGGTGGGGAGCATATTCACTAGGTCCCGGTTAGGCCAAGTTGAGGACCAGAGAAACCAGGTCTAGTTGAGGCTTGGAGGGGTACGATATTCACCTGGTCTAGGTGACATCCAGATGGGGACCAGAGTCACCATGTCAGGCTGAGGCCCAGAGGGGATCCAGAGTCATCATGGCCAGGTGAGGCTCAGGTGTGGAACAGAGTATCCAGGTCATAATGGTCCATAGGTGAGGACCATAGTCACCAGATCTGGGTGAGGCCCAGTTAGGATCAGAGTCACTAGTTCCAGGTGAGGGCCATAAGGAGTACACAGCAATCAGGTCCAGGTGGGAAGAAAGTCACCAGGACTGGATGAGGCCCAATGGGGACCAGAATCACAATGTCCAGGTGATTCCCAGGTGATGACCAGAGATACCAGTTCCGGGTGAGGACAAGGGAAGGACCAGATTCACCAGGTCCAGGTGATTCCCAGGTGGTGACCAGAGACCCTGGGGCTGGGAGACGACCAGGTAAGGACCAGATTCACCAGGTCCAAGAGGCCCAAGCGGGGACCTGTGTCCCCAGGTACGGGTGAGGCACAGGTTGCAACCAAACTCACCAGGTCCAGGAGAGGCCATCCTTCGCGCCATGCAGAGGAACCGTGTCCCGATTATGTACATGTAGGAACCAGAGTTACCAGGTCCAGGTGTTGCCAACCTGCAGGCCATGCTGTGGAACCATGTCCCGATGATGCCCAGGTAGGGACCAGAGTCACCTGGTCCAAATGAGGCCCCGATGTAGCATATTCACTAGGTCCAGGTGAGGCCCAGTAGAGGACCAGAGTCACCAGATCTGGTTGAGGCTCAGAGGGGTACCAGAATCACCTGGTCCAGGTGACATCCAGATGGGGACCAGAGTCACCAGCACAGGGTGAGGCCCAGAGAGTTTCCAGAGTCATCATGTCCAGGTGAGTTTCAGGGGTGGAACTGAGTCTCCAGGTACCAATGATGCCCAGGTGAGGACCAGAGTCACCAGATCTGGGTGACGCGCAGATAGGATCAGAGTCACCAGTTCCAGGTGAGGCAAAGAAAGAGTCCACAGCAATCAGTTCCAGGTGGGGAACAAAGTAACCAGGACTGGGTGAGGCCCAGATGGGGACCAGTTCACCTTGTCGAAGTGAGGCCCAGGTGATGACCAGAGTACCCAGGTTGGGAGAAGAAGAGGTAAGGACCAGATTCACCAGGTCCAAGAGGCCCACGTGGGGACCTGAGTCACCAGGTATGGGTTAGCCACAGGTGGCAATCCCACTCACCAGGTCCAGGTGAGGCCAACCTGCAGGCCATGTGCGGAACCATGTCCCGATGATGCCCAGGTAGGGACGACAGTCACCAGGTCCAAATGAGGCCCAGATGGAGCATATTCACGAGGTCCAGGTGAAGCCAATTGAGGACCAGAGTCACCAGAACTGGTTGAGGCCTAGAGGGGTACCAGAATCACCTGGTCCAGGTTACATCCTAATGGGGACCAGAGTCACCAAGTCAGGTGAGGCCATGCTTAGGATAAGAGTCACCAGTTACAGGTGAGGCCCAGGTAGAGCCAGAGTCACCTGGTACAGAAAATGCCAAAGTCAGACCAGTGTTACAAGGATCAGGTCACTCCCAGTGGGGAATAGAGTAACCATGTCCCGATGATGCCCACGTAGAACCAGAGTCATCATGTCCAGATGAGGCGCAGTTGGGGAGCATATTCACTAGGTCCCGGGCAGACCCAGTTGAGGACTAGAGTCACCAGGTTTAGTTGAGGCCTAGAGGGGTACCAGATTCACCTGGTTAGGTGACATCCAGATGGGGACCAGAGTAACCATGTCAGGGTGAGGCCCAGAGGGGATCCAGAGTCATCATGTCCAGGTGAGGCTCAGGTGTGGAACAGAGTATCCAGGTCATAATGGTCCACACGTGAGGACCAGAGTCACCAGATCTGGAAGAGGCCCAGTTAGGATCAGAATTACCACTTCCAGGTGAGGCCGAGAAGGTGTCCACAGCAATCAGGTCCAGGTGGGGAACAAAGTCACCAGGACTAGGTGATGCCCAGGTGGTGACCAGATTTACCAGTTCCGGGTGAGGACTAGGTAAGGACCACATTCACCAGGTTCAAGTGAGGCCCACGTGGGGACCTGTGTCACCAGGCATGGGTAAGACCCACGTGGGAACCCCACTCACCAGGTCAAAATGAGGCGAACCTGCAGGCCATGCAGAGGAACCATGTCCCGATGATGCCCAGGTAGGGACCAGAGTTACCAGGTCCAGGTGAGGCCAACCAGCAGGCCATGCAGTGGAACCATTTCCCAATGATGCCCAGTGAGTGACCAGAGTCACCAGGTCCAAATGAGGCCCAGATGGAGCATATTCACTAGGTCCAGGTGAGGCCCAGTAGAGGAAAAGAGTCACCAGATCTGGTTGAGGCCTAGAGGGGTACCAGAATCACCTGGTCCAGGTGACATCCAGATGGGGATCAGATCACCAGGTCAGGGTGAGACCCAGAGAGGTCCCAGAGACATCATGTCCAGGTGAGGCTCAGGTGTGGAACAGAGTAACCAGGTACCAATGATGCCCAGGTGAGGACCAGAGTCAACAGGTCTGGGTGATGCACAGATAGGATCAGAGTCACCAGTTCCAGTTGAGGCTAAGAAAGAGTCCAGAGCAATCAGGTCCAGGTGGGGAACATAGTCACCAGGACTGGGTGAGGCCCAGATGGGAGCCAGATTCACCAGGTCAAGGTGAGGCCCAGGTTGTGACCAGATTCCCCGGGTCTGGGAGAAGACCAGGTAAGGACCAGATTCACCAGGTCCAAGAGGCCCACGTGGGGACCTGAGTCACCAGGTATGCGTAAGGCCCACGTGGCATCCCACTAACAAAGTCCATGTGAGGCCAACCTGCAGGCCAGAGTCACCAGATTCAGGTGAATCTGGTCCCCATCTGGGCCTAACCCAGTCCTGGTGACTATGTTCCCCAACTGGACCTGATTGCTCTGGACTCTTTCTTGCCCTCACCTTGAACTGGTGACTCTGATCCGATCTGAGCGTCACCCAGACCTGGTGACTCTCGTCCTCACCTGGGCATCATTGGTACGTGGTTACTCTGTTCCTCACCTGAGCCTCACCTGGACATGATGTCTCTGGGACCTCTCTGGGCCTCACCCTGACCTGGTGATCTGGTCCCCATCTGGATGTCACCTGGACCAGGTGATTCTGGAAACCCTCTAGGCCTCAACTTGATCTGGTGACTCTTGTCCTCAAGTGGGTCTCACCTGGACCTAGTGAATATGCTCCATCTGGGCCTCATTTGGACCTGGTGACTCTGGTCACTCACTGGGGATCATCTGGAAATGGTTCCACTGCATGGCCTGCTGGTTTGCCTCACCTGGACCTGGTAACTCTGGTCCCTACCTGGGCATCATCGGGACATCTTGACCTGGTGAGTGGGGTTCCCACCTGCATCTTACCCATGCCTGGTGACACAGGTCCCCACGTGGGCCTCACTTGGACCTGGTGAATGTGGTCCTTACATAGTCCTCACCCGGAACTGGTAAATCTGGTCACCACCTGGGCATCACCTAGTCCTGGTGACTTTGTTCCCCACCTGACCTGATTGCTGTGGACACCTTCTTGGCATTACCTGGAAGTGGTAACTCTGATCCCAACTGGGCCTCTCTCAGATCTGGTGACTCTGGTCCTCACCTGGGCCTCATCTGGACCTGGTGCCTCTCGACCTCACCTGGGCTTCAACTGGATCTGGTGACTCTGGTCCCCACCTGGATTTCACCTGGAACTGGTGACTCTGGTCCATACCTGAACCTCTCCTGGACCTGGTGACTCACTTTCCAACATGGACCTCACTTGGATCTGGTGACTATGGTCCTCAGTTTGGCCTCACCTGGACCTGGTGTCTCTCGTCCCCACTTTGACCTAACTCAGAACTGCTGATCTTGCCCAACCTAGGCCGCACACAGACATGGTGACTCTTGTCCCCAGCTATGCCTCAATTCGACCTGATGAATTTGGTCCTCACGTGGGCCTCCATGGACCTGGGACTCAGCTGGATAGAGTGGCTCTGGTTCCCACAAGGGGCTTACCTGATACTGCTGACTGTGGTCTTATTCTATGCCTCACCAGGACGTAGTGATTCTGTTCCCCATCTGGTCCTGCATGGCCCTAGTAACTATTTTCCTCACACAGGCATCATTGGGATCTGGATACTCTATTCCACATCTGCGCCTCACTTTCACCAGGGACCTAGGGTCCCATTCTGAGCCTCAAACTAAACTGGTTATTCTGGTTCCCCCTCTGGGCGTCACTCCTACCTGGTGACTCTGGTCACCCATTGGGCTTCACTTGGGCCTGGTGAATCTGGTCCTTAGCTATTCCGCACCTGGATCTGGTGACCGGTCACTACCTGGGCCTCACCTGGATTTGGTGAAACCTGTTGCCACCTGCGCCTCCTCTGGACCTAGTGACTGTGGTCCCACCCAGACATCACCTGGATCTGGTGGCTCTGGTTCCCATATGGGGCTCTCCTGGACCTGGTTCCTGTGGTCTCCATCTGGCCTCACCTGGAGCACAATGACTCTGAACCATATTTGGGCCTCTCCTGGACCTGTTGACTCTGGTCCTTACCTGGACATCATTGGGACCTGGATACTCTCTTATATACCTGGGCCTCACCTGGACCTGGTGACTGTGGTCCCACCTGGGCCTCACCTGGACGAGGTGACTGGTTCCCACAGAGACCTCACCTGGACCTGGTGACTCAGGTCCTCATATGGGCATCATGGGACCTGGTTTCTCAGTTCCACATCGAAGCCTCACCTGGACCTAGTGATTCTCGTCCCCTCTGGGCCTCACCCTGACGTGGTGACTCTGGTCCCCACCTGGATATGACCAGGACCGGGTGACTCTGGTCCCCATCTGGGACTCACCCGGGGCTGGCGACACTTGTCCTCAGCTGGGCCTCAACATGACCTGGTGAATCTACTCCTCACTTAGGCCTCGTCTGGACCTTGTGACTCTTTTCCCACCTGGCATCAATGGGACATGGTTACTCTGTTTCCCACCTGGGTCTCACATGGACATGATAACTTTGCTCCACATTTTGGCCTCAACAAGTCCTGATGACTCTGGTCCCCCTACCTAGTCCTCAATCTGGACCTGGTGACTATGGTCCCCACCTGGGTCTCACCTGGACCTGGTGTCTCTCGTTCCCACATGAACCACACCTGGACCTGGTGACTATGGTGTTCTTGTAGACTCACATTTACCTGGTGACTCCGGTCCCCACTAGGGCCTCACCTGGATCTGGTGACTCTGGCCTGCAGGTTGGCCTCACCTGGACCTGGTGAGTGGGTTGCCACTAGGGCCTCACCCATACCTGGTGACTCAGGTCCCTACGTGAGCCTCTTGGACCAGGTGAATCTGGTCCTTACCTGGTCCTCTCCCAGACCCGATGACTCTGGTCACCACCTGGGCCTCACCTGGACCTGGTGAATCTGGTCCCAATCTGTGCCTCACCCATTCTTGGTGACTTTGTTCCACACCTTGACCTGATTGCTGTGGACTCTTTCTTGGCCTCACCTGGAACTGGTGACTCTGATCCTATCTGCGCGTCACCCAGACCTGTTGACTCTTGTCCTCACCTGGGCATCATTCGTACCTGGTGACTCTGTTCCACACCTGAGCCTCACCTGTACATGATGACTCTGGAACTTCTCTGGGCCTCACCCTGACCTGGTGACTCTGGTCCCCATTAGGACGTAACCTGGACTGGGTGATTCTGGTTCCCATCTAGGCCTCAAGCAGATCTGGTGATTCTGGTCCTCAACTGGGCCTCACGTGGACTTAGTGAATATGCTCCATCTGGGCCTCATTTGGACCTGGTGACTCTGGTCCCTCCCTCGGCATCATCGGTACATGGTTCCACTGCATTGCCTGCAGGTTGGCATCACCTGGACCTGGTAACTCTGGTTCCTACATGGGCATCATCGGGACACGGTTCCTCTGCATGGCGCGAAAGATGGCCTCTCCTGGACCTGGTGAGTGTGGTTGCCACCTGTGCCTCACCCGTACCTGGGGACACAGGCCCCTCGTCGGCCTCTTGGACCTGGTGAATCTGGTCCTTACCTGGTCGTCTCCGATACCCGGGGTCTCTGGTCACGCCCTGGGCCTCACCTGGACCTGGTCAATCTGGTCCCCATCTGGGCATCACCCAGTCCTGGTGACTTTGTTCCACACCTGGATGATTGCTGTGGACAATTTCTTGGCCTCACCTTGAACTGGTGACTCTGATCCTATCTGCGCATTACCCAGACCTGGTGACTCTGGTCCTCACCTGGGCATCTTTGGTACCTGGTGACTCTGTTCCACACCTGAGCCTCACCTGGACATGTTGACTCTGGAACCTCTCTGGGCCTCATCCTGACCTGGTGACTCTGGTCCCCATCTGGATGTCACCTGGACCAGGTGATTCTGGTACCCCTCTAGGCCTCAACCAGGTCTTGTGACTCTGGTACTCCACTGCACCTCATGGACCTAGTAAATATGCTCCATCTGGGTCTCATTGGACCTGGTGATTCTGATCCCAACCTGGGCATCATCGAGACATGGTTCCTCTGCATGGCCTGCAGTTTCGCCTCACCTGGACCTGGTGAGTGGGGTTGCCACATGGGCCTCGCCCATGCCTGGTGACACAGGTCCCCACGTGGGCCTCACTTGGACCTGGTGAATCTGGACTTTACCTGGTCCTCACCCGGAACTGTTAACTCAGGTCACCACCTGGGAATCACCTGGACCTGGTGAATCTGGTCCCCATCTGGGGTCATCCATTCCTGGTGACTTTGTTCCCCAACTGGACCTGATTGCTGTGGACTCCTTCTTGGCCTCACCTGGAACTGGTGACTCTGATACTAACTGGGCCTCACCCTGATCTAGTGACTCTGGTCCTCACCTGTGTATCATTATGAACTGGATTCTCTGTTCCACACTTGAGCCTCACCTGGACATGATGACTCTGGATCCCCTCTGGGCCTCAGCCTGACATGGTGACTCTGGTCCCCATCTGGATTTCACCTAGACCAGGTGAACCTGGTACCCCTCTAGGCCTCAACTTGACCTGGTGACTCTGGGCCCCAAGTGGGCCTCACCGGGACCTAGTGAACATGCTCCCCACCTGCGACGCATCTGGGCATGGTGACTCTGGTTTTACCTGGGCATCCTCGGGAAATGGTTACAGTATTCCCCACTGGGACTGACCTGATCATGTCAACTCTGGTCCTGACTTTGGCCTCTTCTGTACCAGGTGACTCTGGCTCTACCTGGGCCTCACCTGTAACCGGTGACTCTGATCCTAAGCATGGCCTCACCTGACCTGGTGACTGTGGTTCCCATCGGGATCTCACCTGGACCTTTGTCTCTGGTCCCCACCTGGGTAACCTCAGGATATTGTTACACTGTTCACTAACAGTGATCCCGCTGGACCTATTAACTCTGGTCTTCACCTGGGCCACACCTGGACATGGTGACACTGGTTCCCACCTGGATCTCACCTGGACATGGTGAGTCGGATCCCCACCTGGACCTCACCTGTAACTGGTGATTGTCGTTCCCACATGGACATCATGTGGACCTGGTGGCTGCAGTGTTTCTAGCATCTCATGTACCTCGTGACTCTGGTCCCCACCAGGGCCTCACCGGGACCTGGTGAGTGTGGTTGCAACCTGCACCTCAAGTGGACCTGGTCATTCTGGTCTGCACCTGAGACTACCCTGGATCTGTTGACTGTGGTCCCCACCTGGGCTTCACCTGTTTTGGAGACTCCGGTCTCCATCTGGGCCTCACCTGGCCCTGTTGACCATGGTCCTCAACTGGGCAAAATTGGGACCCGGTGACTGTATTCCACAACTGGACCTCACCTGGACCAGGTGATTCTGGTCTCCCTCTGGGTCTCACCACGCCCTAGTGACTGTGAACCCAAGTTTGCCCTGACTTGGACCTGCTGACCCTGGTTGCCACCTGCGCCTGACCTCAAACTGTTGACTCTGGTACTTTCAAGGGCCTACCCTGTACCTTGTGATCCTGGTCCCCACCTAACTCACCAGGACGTGGTGACTCATGTCACAACCGCGTACTCACCTGGACCTGCTTACTGTGTTCCACACCTGGGCCTCAAGTAGACTTGTTGACCATGATCCCCAAGCCGGCCTCACATGACCTGTTGCCTCAGATCCCCACCGGGGCCTCACGTGTACCTGGTAACTCTGGCCCTCATCTGGGCCTCATCTGGACCTAGTGACTCTGGTCCCCACCTGGGCTTCACCTGGATCTGGTGACTCTGGTCCCCAACTGTACCTCACCTGGATCTGGTGACTCTGGTCCCCACCTGGACCTCTCCTGCACCTGGTGACTCTCTTTCCAACATGGACCTCACCTGGATCTGTTGACTCTGGTCCTCAGTTTGGCCTCACCTGGACCTGGTGTCTCTCGTCCCCACTTGGACCTAACTCAGAACTGCTGAATCTTGCCCCACCTAGTTCGCACCCAGACCTGGTGACTCTTGTCACCAGCTATGCCTCAATTCGACTTGATGAATCTGATCCTCACGCGGGCCTCACATGGACCTGGGACTCAGCTGGGTACAGTGGCTCTGGTTCCCACAAGGGGCTCAACTGATACTGGTGACTGTGGTCTTATTCTATGCCTCACCAGGACCTAGTGATTCTGTTCCCCATCTGGGCCTGCATGGCCCTAGTGACTCTGGTCCTCACCCAGGAATCATTGGGAAGTGGATACTCTATTCCACACCTGGGACTCACATTGACCAGGGACCTCTGGTCCCATTCTGGGCCTCAAACTAAACTGGTTACTCTGGTTCCCCCTCTGGGCCTCACCCTTACCTGGTGACTCTGGTCACCCCTTGGGCTTCACTTGGGCCTGGTGAATATGGTCCTTAGCTGGTCCACACCTGGAATTGGTGACTGGTGGCCACCTGGGTCTCACCTGGCCTTGGTGAATCCTGTTGCCACCTGCACCTTACCTGGACATTGTGACTGTGGTCCCACCTGGACCTCACCTGGATCTGGTGGCTCTGGTTCCCATATGGGGCTCTCCTGGACCTGGTTCCTGTGGTCTCCATTTGGCCTCACCTGGAAGACAATGACTCTGATACATATTTGGACCTCTCATGGACCTGTTGACTCTGGTCCTTACCTAGGCATCATTGGGACCTGGATACTCTCTCATATACCTGGGCCTCACCTGGACCTAGTGACTGTGGTCCCACCTGGGCCTCACCTGGACGAGGTGACTGGTTCCCACAGGGACCTCAACTGGACCTGGTGACTCAGGTCCTCATATGGACATCATGGGACCTGGTTTCTCAGTTCCACATCGGGGCCTCACCTGGACCTAGTGATTCTCATCCCTCTCTGGGCCTCACCCTGACGTGCTGACTCTAATCCCCCCCCTGATATCACCAGAACCGGGTGACTCTGGTCCCCTTCGGGACTCACCCGGAGCTGGGGTCACTGGTCTTCAACTCGGCCTCAACAGGACCTGGTGAATCTACTCCTTACTTAGGCCTCGTCTGGACCTTGTGACTCTTTTCCCACCTGGCAACAATGGGACATGGTTACTCTGTTCCGCACCTGGGCCTCACATGGACATGATAACTTTGCTCCGCACTTTGACCTCAACTGGTCCCGATGACCCTGGCCCCATCCGAGGCCTCAATCTGGACCTGGAGACTGTCGTCCCCACCTGGGTCTCACCTGGACCTGGTGACTCTCGTTCCCACATGAACCACACCTGGACCTGGTGACTGTGGTGTACTTGTAGACTCACATTTACCTGGTGACTCCGGTCCCCACTAGTGCCTCACCTGAATCTGGTGACTTTGGCCTGCAGGTTGGTCTCACCAGGACCTGGTGAGTGGGGTTGCCACCTGGGCCTCACCCAAACCTGGTGATCTGGTCCCCATCTTGATGTCACCTGCACCAGGTGATTCTAGTACCCCACTATGCCTCAACCAGATCTGGTGACTCTTGTCCTCAACTGGGCCACACCTGGACCTAGTGAATATGCTACATCTGGGCCTCATTTGGACCTGGTAACTCTGGTCCCTACCTGGGCATCATCGGGACATCGTTCCACTGCATGGCCTGCTGCTTGGCCTCACCTGGACCTGGTAACTCTGGTCCCTACCTGGGCATCATTGGGACCTGGTTCCTCTGCTTGGCCTGCAGGTTGGCCTTATCTTGACCTGGTGAGTGGGGTTCCCACCTGCGTCTTACCCATGCCTGGGTACACAGGTCCCCACGTGGGCCTCACTAGGACCTGGTGAATGTGGTCCTTACCTAGTCCTCACCCGGAACTGGTAAATCTGGTCACCACCTCGGCATCACCTAGTCCTGGTGACTTTGTTCCCCACCTGGACCTGATTGCTGTGGACACCCTCTTGGCCTCACCTGGAAGTGGTAACTCTGATCCTAACTGGGCCTCTCCGAGATATGGTGACTCTGGTCCTCACCTGTGGACCATTATGACCTGGATACTCTGTTCCACACCTGAGCCTCACCTGGACATGATGACTCTGGATCCCCTCTGGGCCTCGCCCTGACATGGTTACGATCGTCCCCATCTGGATGTCACCTAGACCAGGTGAATCTGGTACCCCTCTAGGCCTCACCCAATCCTGGTGACTCAGGTCCCCACGTGGGCCTCTTTGATCTGTTAATCTGGTCCTTACCTGGTCCTCTCACCCGGGGACTCTGCTCACCACCTGGGCCTCACCTGGACCTGGTGAATCTGGTCCCCATCTGGGCCTCACCCATTCCTGGTGACTTTGTTCGCCACCTGGACCTGATTGTTGTGGTCTCCTTCTTGGCCTCACCTGGAACTGGTCACTCTGATCGTATCTGCACGTCACCCAGATCTTGTGAGTCTGGTCCTCACCTGGGCATCATTGGTACCTGGTGACTCTGTTCCTCACCTGAGTCTCACCTGGATATGATGACTCTGGAACCTCTCTGGGCCTCACCCTGACCTGGTGACTCTGGTCCCCATCTGGATGTCACCTGGTCCAGGTGATTCTGGTACCCCTCTAGGACTCAACCATATCTGGTGACTGTGATCCTCAACTGGGCCTCACCTGCACCTAGTGAATATGCTCCATCTGGGCCTCATTTGGACCTGGTGACTCTGATCCCTACCTGGGCATCATCAGGACATGGTTCCCTTGCATGGCCTGCAGGTTGGCCTCACCTGAACCTGGTAACTCTGGTTCCTACCTGAACATCATCGGGACATGTTCCATGCAAGGCCTGCAGGTTGGCTCACCTGGACCTGAGAACTCTAGTCCCTACCTCGGCATCATCGGGACCTGGTTCCTCTGCATGGCCTGCAGGTTGGCCTCACCTGGACCTGGTGAGAGGGGTTGTCACTTGGGCCTCACACATGCCTGGTGACACAGGTCCCCACGTGGGCCTCACTTGGACCTGGTGAATCTGGTCCTTCCCTGGTCCTCACCCGGAACTCGTAACTCTGTTCGCCACCTGGGAATCACCCGGACCTGGTGAATCTGGTCCCCATCTGGGCCTCACCCAGTCCTCGGGGCTTTGTTCCCCACCTGGACCTGATTGCTGTGGACCCTTTCTTGGCCTCACCTGGAACTGGTGACTCTGATCCTATCTGCGTGTCACCCAGACCTGGTGACTCAGGTCCTCACCTGGGCATCATTGGTACCTGGTGAATCTGTTCCACACCTGAGCCTCACCTGGACATGATGACTCTGGAACCTTTCTGGGCCTCACCCTGTAATGGTGACCCTGGTCCCCATCTGGATGTCACCTGGACCAGGTGTTTCTGGTACCCCTCTAGGCCTCAACCAGATCTGGTGACCCTGGTCCTCACCTGGGCCTCACTGGGACCTAGTGATCATGCTCCCCACCTGTGCCCCATGTGGACCTGATGACTCTGGTTCTACCTGGGCATCATCGGGACATGGGTACTCTATTCCACACTCGAACTGACCTGATCCTGGTAACTCTGGTCCGGACTTTGGCCTCTTCTGTACCAAGTGACTCTGGCTCCACCTGGGCCACACCTGTAACTGGTGACTCTGATCCTAAGCATGGCCTCACCTGACCTGGTGACTGTGGTTCCCATCGGGACCTCACCTGGACCTCAAGTCTCTGGTACAACCTGGGGCTCACCAGGTCCTGGTGTCTCTGGTACCCAGCTGGGTAGCATCAGGATATGGTTATATTGTACACTAACAGTGACCCAGCCGGACCTATCAACTCTGGGCTTCACCTGGGCCACTCCTGGACATTGTGACACTGGTTCCCACCTGGACCTCACCTGGACATGGTGAGTCGGATCCCCACATGGTCCTCACCTATAACTGGTGATTCTCGTCCCCACATGGATATCATGTGGACCTGGTGGCTGCAGTGTTTCTAGCTTCTCATGTACCTTGTGACAGTGGTCCCACCAGGGCCTCACCGGGACCTGGTGAGTGTGGTTGCTACCTGCACCTCACCTGAACCTGGTGATTCTGGTCTGCACCTGAGACTACCCTGGATCTGGTGACTGTGGTCCCCACCTTGGCTTCACCTGGATTTGGGGACGCGGATCCCCATCTGGGTCTCACCTGGCCCTGTTGACCATGGTCCTCAACTGGGTAAAATTGGGACCCGGTGAGTGTGTTCCACAACTGGACCTCACCTGGACCAGGTGACTCTGGACCCCCTCACCGTGCCCTAGTGGCTGTGAACCCCCTTTGGCCTGACTTGGAACTGCTGACCCTGGTTGAAACCTGTGCCTGACCTCGAACTGTTCACTCTGGTTCTTTCAAGGGCCTCCCCTGGACCTGGTGAACCTGCTCCACAACTGGGCCTCATCTGGACGTGGTGACACTTGTCACAACCAGGGACTCACATGGACATGTTTACGGTGTTCCACACCAGGGCCTCAAGTAGACCTGTTGACCATAGTCCCCAAGCTGGCCTCACATGGACCTGTTGCCTCTGATCCCCACCGGGGCCTCACTTGTACCTGGTAACTCAGGCCCTTCACCTGGATCTGGTGACTCTGGTCCCCACCTGGACCTCTCTTGGACCTGGTGACTCTCTTTCCAACATGGACCTCACCTGGATCTGGTGACTCTGGTCCTCCGTTTGGCCTCACCTGGACCTGGTGTCTCTCTTCCCCACTTTGACCTAACTCAGAACTGCTGAATCTTGCCCCATCTAGGCCGCACCCAGACCTGGTGACTCTTGTCCCCAGGTATGCCTCAATTCGACCTGATGAATCTGCTCCTCACGTGGGCCTCACATGGACCTGGGACTCAGCTGGATAGAGTGGCTCTGGTACCCACAATGGGCTCACCTGTTATTGCTGACTGTGGTCTTATTCTCTGCCTCACCAGGACCTAGTGATTCTCTTCCCCATCTGGGCCTGCATGGCCCTAGTGACTCTGGTCCTCACCCAGGCATCATTGTGACCTGGATACTCTATTCACATCTGGGCCTCACTTTGACCAGGGACCTCTGGTCCAAATCCGGGCCCCAAACTAAACTGGTTACTCTGGTTCCCCCTCTGGGCCTCACCCTTACCTGGTGACTCTGGTCACCCATTGGGCTTCACTTTGGCCTGGTGAACCTGGTCATAGCTCGTCCGCACCTGGATCTGGTGACTGGTCGCCACCTGGGCCTCACTTGGACTTGGTGAATCCTGTTGCCACCTGCGCCTCACCTGGACCTTGTGACTGTGGTCCCACCTGGACCTCACTTGGATATGGTTGCTCTGGTTCCCATATGGGGCTCTCCTGGACCTGGTTCCTGTGGTCTCCATCTGGCCTCAACTGGAACACAATGACTCTGATCCATATTGGGCCTCTCCTGGACTTGTTGACTCTGGTCGTTACATGGGCATCATTGGGACCTGGATACTCTCTTATATTCCTGGGCCTCATCTGGACCTGGTGACCGTGGTCTCACCTGGGCCTCACCTGGACGAGTTGACTCTTTCCCACAGGGACCTCTTTTGGACCTGGTGACTCAGGTCTTCATATGGGCATCATGGGACCTGGTTTCTCAGTTCCACATCGGGGCCTCACCTGGACCTAGTGATTCTCGTCCCCCTCTGGGCCTCACCCTGACGTGGTGACTCTGGTCCCCACCTGGATATCACGAGGACCGGGTGTCTCTGATCCCCCTCTAGGACTCACCCGGAGCTGGCGACACTTGTCCTCAGCTGGGCCTCAACAGGACCTGGTGACTCTACTCCTCAGTTAGGCCACTTCTGGACCTTGTGACTCTTTACCCACCTGGCATCAATGGGACATGGTTACTCTGTTCCCCACCTGGGCCTCACCTGGACATGATAACTTTGCTCCGCACTTTGTTCTCAACTGGTCCTGATGACTCTGGTCCCCCCACCTAGGCCTCAATCTGGACCTGGTGACTGTGGTCCCCACCTTGGTCTCACCTGGACCTGGTGACTCTCGTTCCCACATGAACCGCACCAGTACCTGGTGACCGTGGTGTTCTTGTAGACTCACATTTACCTGGTGACTCCCGTCCCCACTAGGACCTCACCTGGATCTGGAGACTCTGGCCTGCAGGTTGGCCTCACCTGGACCTGGTGAGTGGGGTTGCCTCCTGGGCCTCACCCATACCTTGACTCAGGTCCCCACGTGGGCCTCTTGGACCTGGTGAATCTGGTCCTTACCTGGTCCTTCCCGGACCCGGGGACTCTGTTCACCACCTGGGAATCACCTGAACCTGGTGAATCTGGTCCCCATCTGGGTCTCACCCAGTCCTGGTGATTTGTTCACCACCTGGACCTGACTGATGTGGACTCTTTCTTGGCCTCACCTGGAATGAGTGACTCTGATTCTATCTGCGCATCACGCAGACCTGGTGACTCTGGTCCTCACCTGGGCATCGTTGGCACCTGGTGACTCTGTTCCACACCTGAGCCTCACCTGGACATGATGACTCTGGAAAATCTCTGGGTCTCACCCTGACCTGGTGACTCTGGTCCCCATCTGGATGTCACCTGGACCAGGTGATTCTGGTACCCCTCTAGGCCTCAACCAGATCTGGAAACTCTGGTCCTCAACTGGGCCTCACCTGGACCTAGTGAATATGCTCCATCTGTGCCTCATTTGGACCTGGTGACTCTGGTCCCTACCTGGGCATTATCGGGACATGGTTCCACTGCATGGCCTGCAGGTTGGCCTCACCTTTATCTGGTAACTCTGGTCCCAACCAGGGCATCATCGTGACATGTTTCCTCTGCATGGCCTGCATGTTGGCTTCACCTGGACCTGGGGAGTGGTGTTGCCACCTGGGCCTCACACATACCTGGTGACACAGGTCCCCACGTGGGCCTCACGTGGACCTGTTGAATCTTATCCTTACCTGGTCCTCACCCGGAACTGGTAAGTCTGGTCAACACCTGGAAGTCACCTGGACCTGGTGAATCTGGTCCCCATCTGGGCCTCACCCAGTCCTGGTGAATTTGTTGCCCTCCTGGTCCTGATTGCTGTGGATTCCTTCTTGGGCTCACCTGGAACTGGTGACTCTGATCCAAACTGGGCCTCACCCAGATCTGCTGAATCTGGTCCTCACCTGTGTCCATTGTGACCTGGATACTCTCTTCCACACCTGAGCCCTACCTGGACATGATGACTCTGGATCCCCTCTGGGCCTCACCCTGACATGGTGACTCTGGTCCTCATCTGGATGTCACCTAGACCAGGTGAATCTGGTACCCCTCTAGGCCTCAAATAGACCTGGTGACTCTGTTCCTCAACTGGCCCTCACCGGGACCTAGTGAACATGCTCCACACCTGCGCCTCATCTGGACCTGGTGACTCTGGTTCTACCTGGGCATCATCGGGACATGGTTACTCTATTCCTTACTGGGACTGACCTGATCCTGGTAACTCTCGTCCTGTCTTTGGCCTCGTCTGTACCAGGTGACTCTGGCACCAGCTGGGCCTCACTTTTATCTGGTGACACTGATACAAAGCATGACGTCAACTGACCTGGTGACTGTGGTTCCCATCAGGACCTCACCTGGACCTCATGTCTCTGGTCCCACCTGGGCCTCACCGAGACCTGGTGTCTCTGGTACCCACCTGGGTAGCATCAGGATATGGTTACCCTGTTCACTATCAGTGACCAAGCCGGACCTATTAACTCTGGTCTTCACATGGGCCACACATCGACATGTTGACACTGGTCCCCACCTGGGACTCACCTGGACATGTTGAGTGGGATCCCCACTTGGTCCTCACCTGTAACTGGTGATTGTCGTTCCCACATGGACATCATGTGGACCTGGTGGCTGCAGTGTTTCTAGCTTCTCATGTACCTAGTGACTCTGATCCCCACCAGGGCCTCACCGGGTCTGGTGACTTTGGTTTCACCTGAACCTCACCTGGACCTGGTGATTCTGGTCTGCACCTAAGACTACCCTGGATCTGGTGACTGTGGTACCCACCTGGGATTCAACTGGATTTGGGGACTCTGGTCCCCATCTGGGCCTCACCTGGCCCTGTTGACGATGGTCCTCAACTGGGCAAAATTGGTACCCGGTGACTGTGTTCCACAACTAGACCTCACCTGGACCAGGTCACTCTGGTCCCCCTCTGGGTCTCACGTGTCCTAGTGACTGTGAACCCCACTTTGGCCTGACTTGGACCTGCTGACCCTGGTTGCCACCTGCGCCTGACCTCGAACTGTTGACTCTGGTTCTTTCAAGGGCCTCCACTGTATCTGGTGATTCTGGTCCCCACCTGGGCCAAACCAGGACGTGGTGACACTTGTCACCACCAGGGAATCACCTGGACCTGCTTACTGTGTTCCACACCTGGGCCTCAAGTAGACCTGTTGACCATGGTCCCTAAGCCGGTCTCACATGGACCTGTCGCCTCTGATCCCCACCGGGGCCTCACTTGTACCTGATATCTCTGGTCCCCACCTTGACCTCATCTGGACCTAGTGACTCTGGTCCCCACCTGGGCTTCACCTGGATCTGGTGACTCTGGTCACCCCTTTGACTTCTCTTGGGCCTGGTGAATCTGGACATTAGCTGGTCCGCACATGGATGTGGTGACTGGTCGCCACCTGGGCCTCCCCTGGACTTGGCATATCCTGTTGCTAATTGCGCCTCACCTGGACCTTGTGACTGTGTTCCCACCTGGACCTCACATGGATCTGGTGGCTCTGGTTCCCATATTGGGCTCTCCTGGACCTGGTTCCTGTGGTCTCCATCTGGACACACCTGGAAAACAATGACTCTGATCCATATTTGGGCCTATCCTGGATCTGTTCTCTCTGGTCCTTACCTGGCCTCATTGGGACCTGTATACTCACTTATATACCTGGGCCTCACCTGAACCTGCTGACTGTGGTCCCACCTGGGCCTCACTTGCACGAGGTGCCTAGTTTCCACAGGGACCTCACCTGGACCTGGTGACTCAGGTCCTCATATGGGCATCATGGGACCTGGTTTCTCAGTTCCACATCGGGGCCTCACTGGACCTAGTGATTCTCGTCCCCCTCTGGGCCTCACCCTGACGTGGTGACTCTGGTCCCCACCTGGATATCACCAGAACCAGGTGACTCTGGTCCACCTCTGGGACCACTGGGATCTGGGGACACTGGTCCTCATCTGGGCCTCAACAGGACCTGGTGAATCTACTCCTCACTTAGGCCTCGTCTGGACCTTGTGACTCTTTTCCCACCTGGCATCAATGGGATATGGTTACTATGTTCCCCACCTGGGCCTCACCTGGACATGATAACTTTGCTCCACACTTTGGCATCAACTTGTCCTGATGACTCCGGTCCCCCACCTAGTCCTCAATCTGGACCTGTTGACTGTGGTCCCCACCTGGGTCTCACCTGGACCTGGTGACTCTTGTTCCCACATGAACCACATGTGGACCTGGCGACTGTGCTGTTCTTGTAGACACATTTACCTGGTGACTCCGGTCCCCATTAGTGCCTCACCTGCAATTCGTAACTCTGGTCCCTACCTGGGCATTATCGGGACACGGTTCCTCTGCATGGCCCGAAGTTTGGCCTCCCCTGGACCTGGTGAGTGGGGTTGCCATCTGGGCCTCACCCATACCGGTGACACAGGTACCCACGTGGGCCTCACTTGGACCTGGTGAATATGGTCCTTACCTGGTCCTCACCCCGAACTGGTAACTCTGGTCACCACGTGGGAATCACCTGGACCTGGTGAATCAGGTCCCCATCTGGGCCTCACCCAGTCCTGGTGACTTTGTTCCCTACCGGGACCTGATTGCTGTGGACTCCTTCTTGGCCTCAACTGGTACTGGTGCGTCTGATGCTATGTGTGCCTCACCCAGATCTGGTGACTCTGGTCTTCACCTGTGGACCATTATGACCTGGATACTCTGTTCCACACCTGACCCTCACCTGGACATGATGACTCTGGATCAACTCTGGGCCTCACCCTGACATGGTGACTCTCGTCCCCATCTGGATGTCACGAAGGCCAGGTGAATCTGGTTCCCCTCTAGGCCTCAACTAGACCTGGGCATTCTGGTCCTCAACTGGGCCTCACCGGGACCTAGTGAATATGCTCCCCACCTGTGCCTCATCTGGACGTGGTGACTCGGGTTCTACCTGGGCATCATCGGGACATGGTTACTCTATTCCCTACTGGGACTGACCTAATCCTTGTAACTCTAGTCCTGACTTTGGCCTCTTCTGTCCCAGGTGACTCTGGCTCCACCAGGGACTCACCTCTAACTGGTGACTCTGATCCTAAGCATGGCCTCACCAGACCTGGTGACTGTGGTTCCCAATGGAACCTCACCTGGACCTCATGTCTCTGGTCCCTCCTGACCCTCACCAGGACCTGGTGTCTCTGGTACCCACCAGGGTAGCATCAGGATATTGTTACACGGTTCACTAACAGTGACCCAGCCGGACCTATTAAGTCTGGTCTTCAACTGGGCCACACCTGGACATGGTGTCACTGGTTCCCACCAGGGTCTCACCTGGACATGGTGAGTCGGATCCCCACCTGGTCCTCACCTGTAACTGATGATTCTCGTTCCCACGTGGACATTATGTGGACCTGGTGGCTGCAGTGTTTCTAGCTTCTCATGTACCTCGTGACTCTGGTCCCCACCAGGGCCTCACCGCGACCTGGTGAGTGTGGTTGACACGTGCACCTCACCTGGACCTGGTGATTCTGGTCTGCACCTGAGACTACGCTGGATCTGGTGACTGTGGTCCCCATCTGGGCTTCACCTGGATTTGGGGACTCCGGTCCCCATCTGGGCCTCACCTGGCCCTTTTGATCATGGTCCTCACCTGGGCCAAATTGGGACCCGGTGACTGTGATCCACAACTGGACCTCACCTGGACCAGGTCACTCTGGTCCCCCTCTAGGTGTCACCGTGCCCTAGTGACTGTGAACCCCACTTTGGCATGACTTGGACCTGCTGACCCTGGTTGCCACCTACGCCAGACCTCGAACTGTTGACTCTGGTTCTTTCAAGGGCCTCCCCTGTACCTGGTGATTCTTGTCCCCACCTGCTCCTCAACTGGACGTGGTGACACTTGTCCAACCAGGGACTCACCTGGACCTGCTTACTGTGTTCCACACCTGGGCCTCCAGTAGACCTGTTGACCATGGTCCCCAAGCCAGCCTCACATGGACCTGTTGTCTCTGACCCCCACCGGGGCCTCACGTGTACCTTGTAACTCTGGTCCTCACCTGGGCCTCATCTGGACCTAGTGACTCTGGTCCCCACATGGGCTTCACCTGGATCTGGTGACTCTGG
The DNA here is from genome assembly GCF_053574225.1 of Canis aureus. Classification (NCBI taxonomy): domain Eukaryota; kingdom Metazoa; phylum Chordata; class Mammalia; order Carnivora; family Canidae; genus Canis; species Canis aureus. Next base: position 55,711,023 of record NC_135632.1, on the reverse strand, counting down.
TCCCCTACTGCACCTCTGCTGGACCTGGTGCCTCTCTTTCAAACATAGACCTCACCTGAATATGGTGACTCTGGTCCTCAGTTTGACCTCACCTGGACCTGGCGTCTCTCGTCCCCACTTTGACCTAACTCAGAACTGCTGAATCTTGCCCCAATTAGGCCGCACCCATACCTGGTGACTCTTGTCCCCAGCTATGCCTCAATTCGACCTGATGAATCTGGTCCTCACGTGGGCTTCACATGGACCTGCTACTCAGCTGGATAGAGTGGCTCTGGTTCCCACATGGGGCTCACCCGATACTGCTGACTGTGGTCTTATTCTATGCCTCACCAGGACCTAGTGATTCTGTTCCCCATCTGGGCCTGCATGGTACTAGTGTCTGTGGTCCTCACCCAGGCATCATTGGGACCTGGATACTCTATTCCACATCTGGGACTCACTCTGACCAGGGACCTCTGGTCCCATTCTTGGCCTCAAACTAAACTGGTTACTCAGGTTCCCCCTCTGGGCCTCACCCATACCTGGTGACTCTGGTCACCCCTTTGGCTTCATTGGGCTTGGTGAACCTGGTCCTTAGCTTGTCCTCACTTGGATCTGATGACTGGTCGCCACCTGGGCCTCACCTGGACTCGGTGAATCCTGTTTCCACCTGCGCCTCACCTGGACCTTTTGACTGTGTTCCCACCTGGTTCTCACTTGGATCTGGTGGCTCTGGTTCCCATATGGGGCTCTCCTGTACCTGTTTTCTGTGGTGTCCATCTGGCCTCACCTGGAGCACAATGAATCTGATCCATATTTCGGCCTCTCCTGGACCTGTTGACTCTGGTCCTTACCTGGGCATCATTGGGACATGGGTACTCTCTTATATACCGGGGCCTCACCTGGACCTGGTGACTGTGGTCCCACCTGATCCTCACCTGGACGAGATGACTGGTTCCCACAGGGACCTCACCTGGACCTCGTGACTCAGGTCATCATATGGGCATCATGGGACCTGGTTTCTCAGTTCCACATCGGGGCCTCACCTGGACCTAGTGATTCTCGTCCCGCTCTGGGCCTCCCCCTGACGTGGTGACTCTGGTCACCACCTGTATATCACCAGAATCAGTGACTCTGGTCTCCATCTGGGACTAACCCGGAGCTGGGGATAGTGGTCCTAAACTGGGCCTCAACAGGACCTGGTGAATCTACTCCTCACTTAGGCCTCGTCTGGACCTTGTGACTCTTTTCTCACCTAGCATCAATGGGACATGGTTACTCTGTTCCCCACCTGGGCCTCACCTGGACATGATAACGTTGCTCCACACTTTGGCATCAACTTGTCCTGATGACTCTGGTCCCCACACCTAGGCTTAATCTGGACCTGGTGACTGTGGTCCGCACCTGGGTCTCACCTGGACCTGGTGACTCTTGTTCCCACATGAACCACACCAGGACCTGTTGACTGTGGTGTTCTTGTAGACCCATATTTACATGGTGACTCCGGTCCCCACTAGGGCCTCACCTGGATCTGGAGACTCTGGCCTGCAGGTTGGCCTCACCTGAACCTGGTGAGTGGTGTGCCACCTGGGCCTCACCCATACCTGGTGACTCAGGTCCCCACGTGGGCCTCTTGGACCTGGTGAATCTGGTCCTTTCCTGGTCCTCTCCCGGACCCGGGGACTCTGGTCACCACCTGGGACTCACCAAGACCTGGAGAATCTGGACCCCATCTGGGTCTCACCCAGTCCTGGTGACTTTGTTCCCCACCTGGACCTGATTGCTGTGGACTCTTTCTTGGCCTCACCTGGAACTCGTGACTCTGATCCTATCTGCGCGTCACTCAGACCTGGTGACTCTGGTCCTAACCTGGGCATCATTGGTACCTGGTGACTCTGTTCGACACCTGAGCCTCACCTGGACATGATGACTCTGGAACCTGGCTGGGCCTCACCCTGACCTGGTAACTCTGGTCCCCATCTGGATGTCACCTGGATCAGGTGATTGTGGTATCCCTCTAGGCCTCAACCAGTTCTGGTGCCTCTGGTCCTCAACTAGACCACACCTGGACCTAGTGAATATGCTCCATCTGGGCCTCATTTGGACCTGGTGACTCTGGTCCCTACCTGGGCATCATCGGGACATGGTTCCACTGCATGGCCTGCAGGTTGGACTCACCTAGACCTGGTAACTCTGATGTCTACCTGGGCATCATCGAGACATGGTTCCTCTGCTTGGCCTGCAGGTTGGCCTCACCTGGACCTGGTGAGGGGGGTGTCAACCTGGGCCTCACACATGCAATGTGACACAGGTCCCCACGTGGGTCTCACTTGGACCTGGTGAATCTCGTCCTTACCTGGTGCTCACCCGGAACTGGTAACTCTGGTCGCCACCTGGGAATCACATGGACCTGGTGAATCTGGTCCCCATCTGGGCCTCACCCAGTCCTGGTGACTTTGTTCCCCACCTGGACCTGATTGCTGTGGACTCTTTCTTGACCTCACCTGAAATTTGTGACTCTGATCCTATCTGCGCGTCACACAGACCTGGTGATTCTGGTCCTCACCTGGGCATCATTGGTACCTGGTGACTCTGTTCCACACATGAGCCTCACCTGGACATGTTGACTCTGGAACCTCTCTGGGCCTCACCCTGACCTGGTGACTCTGGTCGCCATCTGGATGTCACCTAGACCAGGTGAATCTGGTACCCCTCTAGGCCGCAAATAGACTGGGGGAATCTGGTCCTCAAATGGGCCTCACCGGGGCCTAGTGAATATACTCCCCACCTGCGCCTCATCTGTACGTGGTGACTCGGGTTCTACCTGGGCATCATCGGGACATGGTTACTCTATTCCCCACTGGGTCTGACCTGATCCTGGTAACTCTGGTCCTGACTTTGGCGTCTTCTCTACTTGGTGACTCTGGCTCCACCTGGGCCTCACCTGTAATTGGTGACTCTGATCCTAAGCATGGCCTCACCTGACCTGGTGACTGTGGTTATCATCGGGATCTCACCTGGACCTCATGTCTCTTGTCCCACCTGGGCCTCACCAGGACCTGGTGTCTCTGTTACCCACCTTGGTAGCATCAGGATATTGTTACACTGTTCACTAACAGTGACCCAGCCGGACCTATTAACTCTGGTCTTCACCTGGGCCACAACTGGACATGGTGGCACTGGTTCCCTCTTGGGTCTCACGTGGACATGGTGATTCGGATCCCTGCCTGGTCCTCACCTGTAACTGGTGATTCTCGTTCCTACATGGACATCATGTGGACCTGGTGGCTGCAGTGTTTCTAGCTTCTCATGTACCTCGTGACTCTGGTCCCCACCAGGGACTCACCGGGACCTGTTGAGTGTGGTTGCCACCTGCACCTCACCTGGACCTGGTGATTCTGGTCTGCACCTGAGACTACCCTGGATCTGGTGACTGTGGTCCCCACCTGGGCTTCACCTGGATTTGGGGAATCCGGTCTCCATCTGGGCCTCACCTGGCCCTGTTGACCATGGTCCACAAAAGGGCAAAATTGGGACCCGGTGACTTGTTCCACAACTGGACCTCACCTGGACCAGGTGACTCTGGTCCCCCTCTGGGTCTCACCGTGCCCTAGTGACTGTGAACCCCACTTTGGCATGACATGGACCTGATGACCCTGGTTGCCACCTGCGCCTGACCTTGAACTGTTGACTCTGGTTCTTTCAAGGGCGTCCCCTGGACATGGTGATCCTGGTGCCCACATTAACCTCACCTGGACCTGGCGACTCTTGTCACCACCGGGAACTCACCTGGACCTGCTTACTGTGTTCCACACCTGGGCCTCAAGTAGACCTGTTGATCATGGTCCCCAAGCCGGCCTCAAATGGACCTGTTCCCTCTGATCCCCACCGGGGCTTCACGTGTACCTGGGAACTCTGGTCCTCATCTCGGTCTCATCTGGACCTAGTGACTCTTGTCCCATCCTGGGCTTCACCTGGATCTGGTGACTCTGGTCCCCACCTGGACTTCACCTGGATCTGGTGACTCTGGTCCCCACCTGGACCTGACCCGCATCTGGTGATTCTGGTCCTCAGTTTGGCCTCACCTGGACCTGGTGTCTCTCGTCCCCACTTTGACCTAACTCAGAACTGCTGAATCTTGCCCCACCTAGGCCGCACCCAGAACTGGTGACTCTTGTCCCCAGCTATGCCTCAATTTGACCTAATGAATCTGGTCCTCACGTGGGCCTCACATGGACCTGGGACTCACCTGGATAGAGTGGCACTGGTTCCCACAATGGGCTCACCTGATACTGGTGACTGTGGTCTTATTCTATGCCTCACCAGGACCTAGTGATTCTCTTCCCCATCTGGGCCTGCATGGCCCTAGTGACTCTGGTCCTCACCCAGGCATCATTGGGACCTGGATACTCTATTCCACACCTGGGCCTCACTTTGCCCGGGACCTCTGGTCCCATTCTGGCCTCAAACTAAACTGGTTACTCTGGTTCCCCCTCTGAACCTCACCCTTACCTGGTGACTCTGGTCACGCCTTGGGCTTCACTTGGACCTGGTGAATGTGGTCCTTAGCTGGTCCGCACCTGGTTGTGGTGACTGGTCGCCACCTGGGCCTCACCTGGAATTGGTGAATCCTGTTGCCTGCTGCGCCTCACCTGGACCTTGAGACTGTGGTGCCAACTGGACCTCACCTGGATGGTGGCTCTGGTTCCCATATGGGGCTCTCCTGGACCTGGTTCCTGTGGTCTCCATCTGGCCTCACCTGGAACACAATGACTCTGATCCATATTTGGGCCTCTCCTGGACCTGTTGACTCTGGTCCTTACCTGTGTATCATTGGGACCTGGATACTCTCTTATATACCTCGGCCTCATCTGGACCTGGTGACTGTGGTCCCACCTGGGCTTCACCTGGAAGATGTGAATGGTTCCCACAGGGAAATCACCTGGACCTCGTGACTCAGGTGTTCATATGGGCATCATGGGACCTGGTTTCTCAGTTCCTCATCGGGGCCTCACCTGGACCTAGTGGTTCTCGTCCACCTCTGGGCCTCACCCTGACGTGCTGACTCTGGTCCCCACCTGGATATCACCAGAACCGGGTGACTCTGGTCCCCCTGTGGGCTCTCCGGGAGCTGGGGACACTGGTCCTCAGCTGGGCCTCAACAGGACCTTGTGAATCCACTCCTCACTTAGGCCTCGTCTGGACCTTCTGACTCTTTTCCCACCTGGCATCAATGGGACATGGTTACTCTGTTCCTCACCTGGGCCTCTCCTAGACATGATAACTTTGCTCCACACTTTGTCCTCAACTGGTCCTGATGACTCTGGTCCCCCCACCTAGGCCTCAATCTGGACCTGGTGACTGGTCTCCACCTGGGCCTAACCTGGACTTGGTGAATCCTGTTGCCACCTGCGCCTCACCTGGACCTTGTGACTGTCGTCCCCACCGGGGCCTCACCTGGACCTGGTGACTGTCGTCCCCACCTGGGTCTCACCTGGACCTGGTGACTCTCGTTCCCACATGAACCACACCTGGACCTGGTGACTGTGGTGTTCTTGTAGTCTCACATTTACCTGGTGACTCAGGTACCCACTAGGGCCTCACATGGATCTGGTGACTCTGGCCTGCAGGTTGGCCTCACATGGACCTGATGAGTGGGGTTGCCACCTGTGCCTCACCCAAACCTGGTGACTCAGGTCCCCACGTGAGCCTCTTAGACCTGGTGAATCTGGTCATTACCTGGTCCTCTCCCAGACACGGGGACTCTGGTCACCACCTGGGACTCACCTGGATCTGGTGAATCTGGTCCCCATCTGGGCCTCACCCAGTCCTGGTGACTTTGTTCTCCACCTGGACATGATTGCTGTGGACTCTTTCTTGGCCTCACCTGGAACTGGTGACTCTGATCCTATCTGCGCGTCACCCAGACCTGGTGACTCTGGTCCTCACCTGGGCATCATTGGTACCTGGTGACTCTGTTCCACACCTGAGCCTCACCTGGACATGATGACTCTGGAACCTCTCTGGGACTCACCCTGACCAGGTGACTCTGGTCACCATCTGGATATCACCTGGACCAGGTGATTCTGGTACCCCTCTAGACCTCAACCAGATCTGGTGACTCTGGTCCTCAACTGGGCCTCACCTGGACCTAGTGAATATGCTCCATCTGGGCCTCATTTGGACCTGGTGACTCTGGTCCCTACCGGGGCATCATCGGGACATGGTTCCACTGCATGGCCTGCAGGTTGCCCTCCTGGACCTGGTAAGTCTAGTCCCTACATGGGCATCATCGGGACATGGTTCCTCTGCATGGCCTGCAGGTTGTCCTCACCTGGACCTGGTGAGTGGTGTTGTCACCTATGCCTCACCCATACCTGGTGACACAGGTCCCCACATGCGCATCACTTGGAACTGGTGAATCTGGTCCTTACCTGGTCCTCACCTGGAACTGCTAAGTCTGGTCACCACCTGGGAATCACCTGGACCTGGTGAATCTGATTCCAATCTCTGCCTCACCCAGTCCTGGTGAATTAGTTCCCCACCTGGACCTGATTGCTTTGGACTCCTTCTTGGCCTCACCTGGAATTGTTGACTCTGATACTAACTTGGCCTCACCCAGATCTGGTGACTCTGGTCCTCACATGTGGACATTTATGACCTGGATACTCTGTTCCACACCTGAGCCTCTCCTGGATATGATGACTCTGGATCCCCTCTGGGCCTCAGCCTCACATTTTGACTGTGGTCCCCATCTGGATGTCACCTAGACCAGGTGAATCTGGTACCCCTCTAGGCCTCAACTTGACCTGGTAAATCTGTTCCTCAACTGGGTCTCACAGGGATCTAGTGAACATGCTCCCCACCTGCGCCTCATCTGGACCTGGTGACTCTGGTTCTTCTTGGGCATCATCGGGACATGGTTACTCTATTCCTCACTGGGACTGACCTAATCCTGGTAACTCTGGTCCTGATTTTGGCCTCTTCTGTACCTGGTGACTCTGGCTACACCTGGGCCTCACATGGACCTGGTGACTCTCGTTCCCACATGAACCACACGTGGACCTGGTGACTGTGGTGTTCTTGTAGTCACTATTACTTGGTGACTCCGTTCCCCACTAGAGCCTCACCTGGATCTGGTGACTCTGTCCTGCAAGTTGGCCTCACCTGGACCTGGTGAGTGGGGTTTCCACCTGGGCCTCACCCATACCTGGTGACTCAAGTCCCCACGTGGGCCTCTTGGACCTGGTGAATCTGGTCCTTACCTGGTTCTCCCAGACCCGGGGACTCTGGTCACCAACTGGGCCTCACCTGGACCTGGTGAATATGGTCCCCATCTGGGCCTCACTCAGTCCTAGTGACTTTGTTCTCCACCTGGACATGATTGCTCTGGACTCTTTCTTGGCCTCACCTGGAACTGGTGACTCTGATCCTATCTGCGCGTCACCCAGACCTGGTGACTCTGGTCCTCACCTGGGCATCATTGGTACCAGGTGACTCTGTTCCACACATGAGCCTCACCTGGACATGATGACTCTGGAACCCCTCTGGCCCTCACCCTGAACTGGTGACTCTGGTCCCCATCTGGATATCACCTGGACCAGGTGATTCTGGTACCCCTCTAGGCCTCAACCAGATCTGGTGACTCTGGTCCTCAACTGGGCCTCACCTGGACTTAGTGAATATGCTCCATCTTGGCCTCATTTGTACCTGGTACATCTGGTTCCTACATGGGCATCATCGGGACACGGTTCCTCTGCATGGCCTCTCCTGGGCCTGGTGAGTGTGGTTGCCACCTGTGCCTCACCCATACCTGGGGACACAGGTCCCCTCGTGGGCCTCGTGGACCTGGTGAATCTGGTCCTTATCTGGTCGTCTCCCATCCCCGGGGACTCTGGTCACCACCAGGGCCTCACCTGGACCTGGTGAATCTGTTCCCAATCTGGGCCTCACCCAGTCGTGGTGACTTTGTTCCCAACCTGGACCTGATTGCTGTGGACTCCTTCTTGGCCTCACCTGGAACTGGTGACTCTGATCCTAACTGGACCTCACACAGATCTGGTGACTCTGGTCCTCACCTCTGGACCATTATGACCTGGATACTCTGTTTACCTCTGAGCCTCACCTGGACATGATAACGTTGCTCCACACTTGGGCCTCAACTGTTCCTGATGACTCTGGTCCCCCTCCTAGGCCTCATTCTGGACCTGGTGTCTGTCGTCCCCACATGGGTCTCACCTGGACCTGGTGAATCTCGTTCCCACATGAACCACACCTGGACCTGGTGACTGTGGTGTTCTTGTAGACTCATTTTTACCTGCTGTCTCTGGTGCCCAGTAGGGACTCACGTGGATCTGTTGACTTTGGCATGCAGGTTGGCCTCAACTGGACCTGGTGAGTGGGGTTGAGAACTGGGCCTCACCCATACCTGGTAACTCAGGTCCGCTCGTGGGCCTCTTGCACCTGGTGAATCTGGTCCTTACCTGGTGGTCTCCCAGACCCGGAGAATCTGGTCACCACCTGGGCCTCACCTGGATCTGGTAAATCCGATCCCCATCTGGGCCTCACCCAGTCCTGGTGACTTTGTTCCCCACCTGAATCAGATTGCTGTGGACTCTTTCTTGACCTCACCTGGAACTGGTGACTCTGATCCTATCTGCGCATCACCGAGACCTGGTGAATCTGGTCCTCACCTTGACATCTTTGGTACCTGGTGACTCTGTTCCACACCTGAGCCTCACCTGGACATGATGACTCTGGAACCTCTCTGGTCCTCACCCTGACCTGGTGACACTGGTCCCCATCCGGATGTCACATAGACTAGGTGAATCTGGTATCCCTCTAGGCCTCAACTTGACCTGGTGACTCTGGTCCTGACCTGGGCCTCACGGGGACCTAGTGAACATGCTCCCAACCTGCGCCTCATCTGGACCTGGTGACTCTGGTTCTACCTGGGCATCATCGAGACATGGTTACTCTATTCCCCACTGGGACTGACCTGATCCTGGTGACTCTGGTCCTGACTTTGGCCTCTTCTCTACCAGGTGACTCTGGCTCCACCTGGGCCTCACCTGTAACTGGTGACTCTGATCCTAAGCATGGCCTCACCTGACCTGGTGTCTATGGTTTCCATCGGTACCTCACCTGGTCCTCATGTCTCTGGTCCCAACTGGGACTCACCAGGACCTTGTATCTGGTACACACCTGAGTAGCATCAGGATATGGTTACACTGTTCACTAAGAGTGACCCGGCGGACCTATTAACTCTCGTCTTCACCTGGTCCACACTTGGACATGGTGACACTGGTTCCCACCAGGGTCTCACCTGGACATGGTGACTCGGATCCCCACCTGGTCCTCACCTGTAACTTGTAATTCTCGTTCCCACATGGACATCATGTGGACCTGGTGGCTGCAGTGTTTCTAGCTTCTCATGTACCTCGTGACTCTGGTCCCCACCAGGGCCTCACCGGGACTTGGTGAGTGTGGTTGCCACCTGCACCTCACCAGAACCTCTTGATTCTGGTCTCCACCTGAGACTACCCTGGATCTGGTGACTCTGGTCCCCACAAGGGCTTCAACTGAATTTGGGGACTCCAGTCCCCATCTGGGCCTCACCTGGCCCTGTTGAACATGGTCCTCAACTGGGCATAATTGGGACCCAGAGACTGTGTTCCACAACTGGAACTCACCTGGACCAGGAGACTCTGGTCCCCCTCTGGGTCTCAACATACCCTAGTGACTGTCAACCACACTTTGGTCTGACATGAACCTGCTGACCCCGGTTGCCACCAGCGATTGACCTCGAACAGTTGACTCTGATTCTTTCAAGGGCCTCCCCTATACCTGGTGATCATGGTCCCCACTTGGGCCTCACCTGGACGTGGTGACACTTTTCACCACCGGAGCTCACCTGGACCTGGTTACTGTGTTCCACCTGGGCCTAATGTAGACCTGTTGACCATGGTACCCAAGCCGGCCTCACATGGACCTGTTGCCTCTGATCCCCACCGAGGCCTCACGTGTACCTGGTAACTCTGGTCCTCACCTGGGCCTCAACCGGACCTAGTGACTCTGGTCTCCAACTGGGCTTCACCTGATCTGGTGACTCTGGTCCACACCTGGACCTCTCCTGGACCTGGTGACTCTCTTTCCAACATGGACCTCACCTGGATCTGGTGACTCTGGTCCTCAGTTTGGCCTCACCTGGACCTGGTGTTTCTCGTCCCCATTTTGACCTAACTCAGAACTGCTGAATCTTGCCCCACCTAGGCCGCACCCAGACCTGGTGACTCTTGTCCCCAGCTATGCCTGAATTCGACCTGATGAATCTGGTCCTCACGTGGGCCTCACATGGACCTGCGACTCAGCTGGAGAGAGTGGCTCTGGTTCCCACAAGGGGCTCACCTGATACTGCTGACTGGTGTGTGTTTCTATGCCTCACCAGGACCTAGTGATTCTGTTCCCCATCTGGGCCTGCATGGCCCTAGTGACTCTGGTCCTCACCCAGACATCACTGGGACCTGGATACTCTATACCCCACATGAGCCTCACTTTGACCAGGGACATCTGGTCCCATTCTGGGCCGCAAACTTAATGGTTACTCTGGTTCCCCTTCTGGGCCTCACCCTTACCTGGAGACTCTGGTCACCCCTTGGGGTTCAATTGGGCCTGGTGATTCTGGTCCTTAGCTGGTCCGCACCTGGATGTGGTGAATTGTCGCCACCTGGGCTTCACCTGGACTCGGTGAGTCCTGTTGCCACCTGCACCTCACCTGGACCTTGTGACTGTGGCCACACCTGGACCTCACCTGGATCTGGTGGCTCTGGTTCCCATATGGGGCTCTCCTGGACCTGGTTCCTGTGGTCTCCATCTGGCCTCACCTGGAACACAATGACTCTGATCCATATTTGGACCTCTCCTGCACCTGTTGACTCTGGTCCTTACCGGCGCATCTTTGGGACCTGGATACTCTCTTATATAACTGGGCCTCACCTGGACCTGGTGACTGTGGTCCCACCTGGGCCTCACCTGGACGAGGTGACTGGTTCCCACAGGGACCTCACCTGGACCTGGTGACTCAGGTCCTCCTATGGGCATCATGGAACCTGGTTTCTCAGTTCCTCATCGGGGCCTCACCTGGACCTAGTGATTCACTTCCCCCTCTGGGCCTCTTCCTGACCTGCTGACTCTGGTTCCCACCTGGATATCATCAGAACCGGGTGACTCTGGTCCCCCTCTGGGACTCACCCGGAGCTTGGGACACTTGTCCTCAGCTGGGCCTCAACAGGACCTGGTGAATCTACTCCTCACTTAGGCCTCGACTGGACCTTGTGACTCTTTTCCCACCTGGCATCAATGGGACATCGTTACACTGTTGCCCTCCTGGGCCTCTCCTGGACATGATAACTTTGCTCCACACTTTGGCCTCAACTGGTCCTGATGAATCTTGTCCCCCCACCTAGACCTCAATCTGGACGTGGTGAGTGTGGTCCTCACCTGGGTCTCACCTGGACTTGGTGACTCTCGTTCCCTCATGACCCACACCTGGACCTGGTGACTGTGGTGTTCTTTTAGACTCAGATTTACCTGGTGATTCCGGTCCCCACTAGGGCCTCAACTGGATCTGGTGACTCTGGCCTGCAGGATGACCCCACCTGGACATGGTGAGTGGGCTGAAACTCCATACCTGGTGACTCAGGTCCCCAGGTGGGCCTCTTGGACCTGGTGAATCTGGTCCTTACCTGGTCCTTCCCGGAACTGCTAACTCTGGTCACCACTTGGGCCTCACCTGGACCTGGTGAATCTGGTACCCATCTAGTCCTCACCCAGGCCTGGTGACTTTGTTCCCCACCTGGACATGATTGCTGTGGACTCTTTCTTGGCCTCACCTGGAACTGGTGACTCTGATCCTATCTGCACGTCACCCAGATCTGGTCACTCTGGTCCTCACCTGTGGACCATTATAACCTGTATACTCTGTTCCACACCTGAGCCTCACCTGGACATGATGACTCTGGATCCGCTCTGGGCCTCAGCTTGACATGGTGACTCTGGTCCCCATCTGGATGTCACCTGGACCAGGTGATTCTGGTACCCCTCTAGTCCTCAACTTGACCTGGTGATCCTGGTTCCCACCTGGGCCTCACCTGGACCTGGTGACTCTTGTCACCACCGGGGACTCACTTGGACCTGGTTACAGTGTTCCACACTGGGCCTCAAGTAGAACTCTTGACCATGGTCCCCAAGCCTGCCTCACATGGACCTGTTGCCTCTGATACCTATCAGCGCGTCACGTGTACCTGGTAACTCTGGTCCTCACCTGGGCCTCTTCTGCACCTAGTGACTCTGGTCCCCACCTGGGCTTTACCTGGATCTGGTGACTCTGGTCCCCACGTGGATCTCTCCTGGACCTGGTGACTCTCTTTCCAACATGGACCTCACCTGGATCTGGTGACTCTGGTCCTCAGTTTGGCCTCACCTGGAACTGGTGTCTCTCGTCCCCACTTTGACCTAACTCAGAACTGCTGAATCTTCCCCCACCTAGGCCGCACCCAGACATGGTGACTCTTGTCCCCAGCTATGCCTCATCGACCTGATGAATCTGGTTCTCACGTGGGCCTTACATGGACCTGGGACTCAGCTGGATAGAGTGGCTCTGGTTCCCACAAAGGGCTCACCTGATACTGGTGACTGGGGTCTTTTTCTATGCCTCAGCAGGACCTAGTGATTTTGTTCCCCATCTGGGCCTGCATGGCCCCAGTGACTCTGGTCCTCACCCAGGCATCATTGGGACCTGGATACTCTATTCCACACCTGGGCCTCACTTTGACCAGGGACCTCTGGTCGCATTCTGGGCCTCAAACTTAACTGGTTACTCTGGTTCCCCCTCTGGGACTCACCCTTACCTGGTCACTCTGGTCACCCCTTGGGCTTCACTTGGGCCTGGTGAATCTCGTCCTTAGCTGGTCTTCATCTGGAATTGGTGACTGGTCGCCACCTGGGTCTCACCTGGACTTGGTGAATCCTGTTGCCACCTGCACCTTACCTGGACCTTGTGACTGTGGTCCCACTTGGACCTCACCTGGATCTGGCGGCTCTGGTTCCCATAAGGGGCACTGCTGGACCTGGTTCCTGTGGTCTCCATCTGGCCTAACTTGGAACACAATGACTCTGATCCATTTTTGGGCCTCTTCTGGACCTGTTAACTCTGGTCCTTACCTGGGCATCATTGGGACCTGGATACTCTCTTATATAACTTGGCCTAACCTGGACCTGGTGAGTGTGGTCCCACCTGGGCCTCACCTGGACGAGGTGACTGGTTCCCACAGGGACCTCACCTGGACCTGGTGACTCAGGTCCTCATATGGCCATCTATCGACCTCTTTTCTCAGTTCCACATCGGGGCCTCACCTGGACATAGTGATTCTCGTCCGACTCTGGGTGTCACCCTGACGTGCTGTCTCTGGTTCCCACCTGGATATCATCAGAACTGGGTGACGGTGGTCCCCCTCTGGGACTCACGTGGAGCTAGGGAACCTGGTCCTCAACTGGGTTGTAAACAGGACCTGGTGAATCTACTCCTTACTTAGGCTTCGTCTGGACCTTGTGACTCTTTTCCCACCTGGCATCAATGGGACATGGTTACTCTGTTCCCCACCTGGGCCTCACCTAGACATGATAACTTTGCTCCACACTTTGGCCTCAACTGGTCCTGATGACTCTGGTCCCCCACCTAGGCCTCAATCTGGACCTGGTGACTGTGGTCCCCACCTGGGTCTCACCTGGACCTGGTGACTCTCGTTCCCACATGAACCACACCTGGACCTGGTGACTGTGGTGTTTTTGTAGACTCACATTTACCTGGTGACACCGGTCCCCACTAGGGCCTCACGTGGATCTGGTGACTTTGGCCTGCAGGCTGGCCTCACCTGGACCTGGTGAGTGGGGTTGCCACCAGGACCTCACCCATACCTGGTGACTCTGTCCCCACAAGGGCCTCTTGGATCTGGTGAATCTGGTCCTTACCTGGTCCTCTCCCAGACCTGGGGACTCTGGTCACCACCTGGGCCTCACCTGGACCTAGTGAATCTGGTCCCCATCTGGGCCTCAACCAGATCTGGTGACTCTGGTCCTCAACTGGGCCTCACCTGGACCGAGTGAATATGCTCCATCTGGGCCTCATTTGGACCTGGTGACTCTGGTCCCTACGTGGGCAACATCGGGACATGGTTCCACATAATGGTCTGCAGGTTGGCGTCACCTGGACCTCGTACCTCTCGTCCCTACCTGGGCATCATCGGGACACGGTTCCTCTGCATGACCTGCAGTTTGGCCTCACCTGGACCTGGAGAGTGGGCTTGCCACCTGAGCCTCACCCATACCTGGTGACACAGGTCTCACGTGGGCCTCACTTGGACCTGGTGAATCTGGTCCTTACTTGGTCCTCACCCGGAACTGGTAACCCTTGGCACCACCTGGGAATCACCTGGACCTGGTGAATCTGGTTCCCAATTGGGCCTCACCCATTCCTGGTGACTTTGTTCCCCACCTGGACCTGATTGCTGTGGACTCCTTCTTGGCCTCACCTGGAACTTGTGACTCTGCTCCTAACTGGGCCTCACCCAGATAAGGTGACTCTGGTCCTCACCTGTGAAACATTATGACCTGGATACTCTGTTCCAAACCTGAACCTCACCTGGACATGATGACCGTGGATGCCCTCTGGGCCTCATCCTGACATTGTGACTCTGGTCCCCATCTGGATGTCCCCTAGACCACGTGAATCTGGTACCCCTCTAGGCGTCAACTAGACCTGGTGACTCTGGTCCTCATCTGGGCCTCACCTGGACCTAGTGAATATTCTCCCCACCTGCGCCTCGCTGGACCTGGTGACTCTGGTTCTACCTGGGCATCATTGGGACATGGTTACTGTATTAATCACTGGGACTGACCTGATCCTGGTAACTCTGGTCCTGACTTTGGCCTTTTCTGTACCAGGTGACTCTGGCTCCACCTGGGCCTCACCTGTACCTGGTGACTCTGATCCTAAGCATGGCCTCACCTGACCTGGTGACTGTGGTTCCCATCGGGACCTCACCTGGACCTCATGTCTCCGGTTACACCTGGGCCTCACCAGGACCTGGTGTCTCTGGTACCCACCTAGGTAGCATCAGGATATGGTTACACTGTTCACTAATAGTGACCCACGCAGAACTATTAACTCTGGTCTTCACCTGGGCCACACCTGGACATGGTGACACTGGTTCGAACCTGGGTCTCACCTCGACATCGTGAGTCGGATCCTCACCTGGTCCTCACGTGTAACTGGTGATTCTCATTCCAGCATGGACATCACGTGGACCTGGTGGCTGCAGTGTTTCTAGCTTCTCATGTACCTCGTGACTCTGGTCCCCACCAGGGCTTCACCGGGACCTGGTGAGTGTGGTTGCCACCTGCACCTCACCTGAACCTGGTGATTCTGGTCTGCACCTGAGACTACCCTTGATCTTGTGACTGTGGTTCCCAACTGGGCTTCACCTGGATTTGGGGACTCCGGTCCCCATCTGGGCCTCACCTGGCACTGTTGACCATGGTCCTCAACTGGGCAAAATTGGGACCCTGTGACTGTGTTCCACAACTGTAACTCACCTGGACCCGGTGACTCTGGTCCCCCTCTGGGTCTCACCGTGCCCTAGTGACTGTGAACCCCACTTTGGCCTGGCTTCGACCTGCTGACCCGGTTGCCACCTGCGCCTGACCTCGAACTGTTGACTCTGGTTCTTTCAAGGGCCTCCCCTGTACCTGGTGATCCTGGTGCCCACCTGGTCCTCACCTTGACGTGGTGACCTTTGTCACCACCGGGGACTCACCTGGACCTGCTTACTGTGTTCCACACCTGGGCCTCAAGTACACCTCTTGACCATTGTCCCCAAGCCCGCCTAACATGGACCTGTTGCCTCTGATCACCACCGGGGCCTACGTGTACCTGGTAACTCTGGGCCTCACCTGGGCCTTATCTGCACCTAGAGACTCTGGTCCCCACCTGGACTCACGTGGATCTGGTGACTCTGGTCCCCACCTGGACTTTACCTGGATCTGGTGACTCTGGTCCCCACCTGGATATCACCAGAACCGGGTGACACAACCGGAGCTGGGGACACTGGTCCTCAGCTGGGTCTCAACAGGACCTGGTGAATCTACTCCAAACTTAGGCTTCGTCTGGACCTTGTGACTCTTTTCCCACCTGGCATCAATGGGACATGGTTACTCTGTTCTACACCTGGGCCTCACCTGGACATGATAACTTTGCTGCACACTTTGACCTCAACTGGTCCTGATGACTCTCGTCCCCCAACCTAGGCCTCAATCTGGACCTGGTGACTGTCGTCCCAAACTGGGTCTCAGCTGGACCTGGTGATTCCCGTTCCCACAAGAACCACTACTGGACCTGGATACTGTGGTGTTCTTGTAGACTCACCTTTACCTTGTGACTCCCGTCCCCACTAGGGCCTCACCTGGATCTGGTGACTCTGGCCTGCAGGTTGGCCTCACCTGGACCTGGTGAGTGTGGTTGCCACCTGGGCCTCACCCATACCTGGTGACTCAGTTCCCCACGTGGGTCATGTGGACCTGGTGAATTTGGTCCTTACCTGGTCCTCTCCCGAACCCGGGGACTCTGGTCACAACCTGGGCTTCAGCTGGACCTGGTGAATCTGGTCGCCTTCTGGGTCTAACACAGTCCTGGTGACTTTGTTCCCCACCTGGACCTGATTGCTGTGGACTCTTTCTTGGCCTCACCTGGAACTGCTGACTCTGGTCCCTATCTGGATGTCACCTGGACCAGGGGATTCTGGTATCCCTCTGGGCCTCAACCAGATCTGGTGACTCTGGTCCTCAACTGGGCCTCACATGGACCTAGTGAATATGCTCCATTTGGGCCTCATTTGGACCTGGTGACTCTGGTCCCTACGTGGGCAACATCGGGATTGGTTCCACATAATGGTCTGCAGGTTGGCCTCTTCTTGACCTGGTAACTCTGGTCCCTACCTGGGCATCATCGGGACACGGTTCCTCTGCATGGCCTGCAGGTTGGCGTCACCTGGACCTGGTGAGTTGGCTTGCAACATGGGCCTCACCCGTACTTGGTGACACAGGTCCCACGTGGGCCTCACTTGGACCTGGTGAATCTGGTCCTTAACTGGTCCTCACCCAGAACTGGTAACTCTTGGCACCACCTGGGAATCACCTGGACCTGGTGAATCTGCTCCCCATCTGGGCCTCACCCAGTCCTGGTGAAGTTGTTCCCCACCTGGACCTGATTGCTGTGGACTCCTTCTTGGCCTCACCTGGAAATTGTGATTCTGCTCCTAACTGGGCCTCACCCAGATCTGGTGACTCTGGTCCTCACCTGTGGACCATTATGACCTGGATACTCTGTTCCACACCTGAGCCTCACCTGGACATGATGACTCTGGATCCCCTCTGGGCCTCATCCTGACATGGTGACTCTGGTCACCATCTGGAGGTCCCGTAGACCAGGTGAATTTGGTACCCCTGTAGGCCTCAACTAGACCTGGTGAGTCTGATCCTCATCTGGGCCTCACCTGGACCTAGTGAATATTCTCCACACCTGCGCCTCGATGGACCTGGTGACTCTGGTTCTACCTGGGCATCATTGGGACATGGTGACTGTATTACCCACTGGGACTGACCTGATCCTGGCAACTCTGGTCCTGACTTTGGCCTCTTATGTACCAGGTGACTCTGTGTCCACCTGGGCCTCACCTGTACCTGGTGACTCTGATCCTAAGCATGGCCTCACCTGCCCTGGTGACTGTGGTTCCCATCGGGACCTCACCTGGACCTCATGTCTCCAGTTACACGTGGGCCTCACCAGGACCTGGTGTCTCTGGTACCCACCTGGGTAGCATCAGGATATGGTTACACTGTTCACTAACACTCATTCAGCCGGACCTAATAACTCTGGTCTTCACCTGGGGCACACCAGGACATGGTGACACTAGTTCCCATCTGGGTCTCACCTGGACATGGTGAGTCAGATCCCCACCTGGTCCTCACCTGTAACTGGTGATTTTCGTTCCCACATGGACATCATGTCGACCTGGTGGCTGCAGTGTTTCAAGCTTCTCATGTACCTCGTGTCTCTGGTCCCCACCGGGGCCTCACCGGGACCGGGTGAGTGTGGTTGCCACCTGCACCTCACATGGACCTGGTGATTCTGGTCTGCACCTGAGACTACCCTGGATCTGGTGACTGTGGTCCCCACCTGGGCTTCACCTGGATTTGGGGACTCCGGTCCCCATCTGGGCCTCACCTGGCCCTGTTGAACATGGTCCTCAACTGTGCAAAATTGGGACCCGGTGACTGTGTTCCACAACTGGACCTCACCTGGACAAGGTGATTCTTGTCCCACTCTGGGTCTCACCATGCCCTAGTGACTGTGAACCCCACTTTGGCCTGACTTGGTCCTGCTGACCCTGGTTGCCACCTGCGCCTGACCTCGAACTGTGGACTCTGGATCTTTCAAGGGCCTTCCCTGGACCTGGTGATCCTGGTCGGACCTGGGCCACACCTGGACGTGGTGACTCCTGTCACCAATGGGGACTCACCTGGACCTGCTTACTGTGTTCCACACCTGGGCCTCAAGTAGACCTGTTGACTATGGTCCCCAAGCCGGCCTCACATGGACCTGTTGCCTCTGATCCCCACCGGGTCCTCACGTGTACCTGGTAACTCTGGTCCTCACCTGGGCCTTATCTGGACCTAGTGACTCTGGTCCCCATCTGGGCTTCACATGGATCTGGTGACTCTGGTCCCCACCTGGACTTCACCTGGATCTGGTGACTCTGGACTCGAACTTGACCTCTCCTGGACCTCGTGACTCTCATTCCAACATGGACCTCACCTGGATCTGGTGACTCTGGTCCTCAGTTTGGCCTCACCTGGACCTGATGTCTCTCGTCCCCACTTGGACCTAATTCAGAACTGCTGAATCTTGCCCCACCTAGGCCACACCCAGACCTGGTGACTCTTGTCCCTAGCTATGCCTGAATATAACCTGATGAATCTGGTCCTCACGTGGGCCTCACATGGACCTGGCACTCAGCTGGATAGAGTGGCTCTGGTTCCCACAAGGGGCTCACCTGATACTGCTGAATGTGGTCTTATTCTATGCCTCACCAGGACCTAGTGATTCTGTTCCCCATCTGAGCCTGCATGGCCCTAGTGACTCTGGTCCTCACCCAGGCGTCACTGGGACCTGGATACTCTATTCCACACCTGGGCCTCACTTTGACCAGGGACCTCTGGTCCCATTCTGGGCCTCAAACTAAACTGGTTACTCTGGTTCCCCCTCTGGCCCTCACCCTGACCTGGTGACTCTGGTCACCCCTTGGGCTTCACTTGGGCCTGGAGAATCTGGTCCTTATCTGTTCCGCACCTGGATCTGGTGACTGGTCGCCACCTGGGCCTCACCTGGACTTGGTGAATCCTGTTGCCACCTGCTCCTCACCTGGAACTTTCGACTGTGTTCCCACCTGGACCTCACCTGGACGAGGTGACTGGTTCCCACAGGGACCTCACCTGGACCTGGTGACTCAGGTCCTCATATGGGCATCATGGTACCAGGTTTCTCAGTTCCACATCGGGGCCTCACCTGGAACTTGTGATTCTTGTACCCCTCTGGGCCTCACCATGACGTGGTGACTCTGATACCCACCTGGATATCACCAGAACCGGGTGACTCTGGTCCCCCTCTGGGACTCACCCGGAGCTGGGGACACTGGTCCTCAGCTGGTCCTCAACTGGACCTGGTGAATCTACTCCTCAATTAGGCCTCGTCTGGACCTTGTGACTCTTTTCCCATCTGGCATCAATGGGACATGGTTACTCTGTTCCCCACCTTGGCCTCACATGAACATGATAACTTTGATCCACACTTTGGCCTCAACTCTTCTTGATGACTCTGGTCCCCCCACCTAGGCCTCAATCTGGACCTGGTGACTGTGGTCCCCACCTGGGTCTCACCTGGATCTGGTGACTCTCGTTCCCACATGAACCACACCAGTACCAGGTGACTGTGGTGTTCTTGTAGACTCACATTTACCTGGTGACACCGGTCCCCATTAGGGCCTCACCTGGTTCTGCTGACTGGCCTGTAGGTTGGCCTCACCTGGACCTGGTGAGTGGGGTTGCCACCTGAGCTTCAACCATACCTGGTGACTCAGGAACACACGTGGTCCTCTTGGACCTGGTGAATCTGGTCCTTACCTGGTCCTCTCCCAGACCCAGGGACTCTGGTCACCGCCAGGGCCTCACCTGGACCTGGTGAATCTCTTTCCCATCTGGGCCTCACCCAGTCTTGGTGACTTTGTTCCACACCTGGACCTGATTGTTTGGACTCTTTCTTGGCCTCACCTGGAACTGGTGACTCTTATCCTCTCTGCGCGTGACTCAGGCCTGGTGACTCTGGTCATCACCTGGGCATCATTGGAACCTGGTGACTCTGTTCCACACCTGAGCCTCACCTGGACATGATGACTCTGGAACCACTCTGGGCCTCACCCTGACCTGGTGACTCTGGTCCCCATCTGGATGTCACCTGGACCAGGGGATTCTGGTACCCCTCTAGGCCTCAACAAGATCTGGTTTCTCTTGTCCTCAACTGGGCTTCGGCTGGTCCTAGTGAATATGCTCCATCTTGGCCTCATTTGGACCTGGTTACTCTGGTCCCTACCAGGGCATCATGGGGACATGGTTCCACTGCATGGCCTGCAGGTTGGCCTCACCTGGACCTGGTAACTCTGGTCCCTACCTTGGCATTATCGGGACCCGGTTACTTTTCATGGCCTGCAGGTAGGCCTCACCTGGACCTGGTGAGTGGGGTTGCCACTTGGGCCTCACCCATACCTGGTGACACAGGCCCCTACGTGGGGCTCACTTGGACCTGGTGTATCTCGTAATTCTGCTCACCACCTGGGGATCACCTGGACCTTGTGAATCTGGTAACTCTGGTCACGACCTGGGAATAACCTGGACCTGGTGAATCTGTGTCCCCATCTGGGCCTCACCCAGTCCTGGTGACTTTTTTCCCCACCTGGCCCTGACTGCTGTGGACTCCTTCTTAGCCTCACCTGGAACTGTTGACTCTGATCCTAACTGGGCCTCACCCAGATCTGTTGACTCTGGTCCTCACCTGTAGATCATTATGACCTGGATACTCTGTTCCACACCTGAGACTCACCTGGACATGATGACTCTGGATCCCCTCTGGGCCTCTCCCTGACATGGTGACTCTGGTCCCCATCTGGACGGCACCTAGACCAGGTGAATCTGGTACCCCTCTAGGCCTCAACTAGACCTGGTGACTCTGGTCCTCTACTGGGCCTCAACGGGACGTAGTGAATATGCTCCCCAACTTCGCCTGATCTGGACATGGTGACTCTGGCTCCACCTGGGCCTCACCTGTAACTGGTGACTCTGATTCTAAGCATGGCCTCAACTGACCTGGTGACTGTGGTTCCCATCGGGACCTCACCTGGAACTCATGTCTCTGGTCCCACCTGGGCCTCACCAGGGCCTGGTGTCTCTGGTACCCACCTGGGTAGCATCAGGATATGGTTACACTGTTCACTAACAGTGACCCAGCCGGACCTATTAACTCTGGTCTTCACCTGGACCACACCTGGAGATGGTGACACTGGTTCCCAACTGGGTCTCCCGTGGACATGGTGACTCAGATCCCAAATGGTCCTCACCTGTAACTGGTGATTCTCGTTCCCACATGGACATCATGTGGACCTGGTGTCTTCAGTGTTTCTAGCTTCTCATGTAACTCGTGACTCTGGTCCCCACCAGGCCCTCCCCGGGACTTGGTCAGTGTGGTTGCCACCTGCATCTCACCTGCACCTGGTGATTCTGGTCGGCACCTGAGACTACCCTGGATCTAGTGACTGTGGTCCCCACCTGGGCTTCACCTAGATTTGGGGACTCCGGTCCCCATCTGGGGCTCACATGGCCCTGTTGACCATGGTCCACAACTGGGCAAAATTGGGACGCGGTGACTGTGTTCCACAACGGGAACTCACCTGGACCACGTGACTCTGGTCCCCCTCTAGGTCTCACCGTGCCCTAGTGACTGTGAAACACACTTTGGCCTGACTTGGACCTGCTGACCCTGGTTCCCACCTGCGACTGACGTCGAACTGTTGACTCTGGTTCTTTCAAGGGCCTCCCCTGTACCTGGTGATCCTGGTCCCCACCGGGCCTCACCTGGACGTGGTGACTCTTGTCACCACTGGGGACTCAACTGGACCTACTTACTGTGTTCCACACCTGGGCCTCGATAAACCTGTTGACCATCGTCCCCAAGCCTACCTCACATGGACCTGTTGCCTCTGATCCCCACCGGGCCCTCACGTGTACGTGGTTACTCTGGTCCTCACCTGGGCATCATTGGTCCTGGTGACTCTGTTCCACACCTGAGGCTCCCCTGGACATGATGACTCTGGATCTCCCTGGCTATCAACCTGACCTGGTGACTCTGGTCCCCATATGAATGTCACCTGGAGCAGGGGATTATGGTACCCCTCTGGGCCTCAACCAGGTCTGGTGTCTCTGGTCCTCAACTGGGCCTCACCTGGACCTAGTGAATATGCTCCATCTGGGCCTCCTTTGGACCTGGTGACTCTGGTCCCTACCTGGGCATCATCGGGACATGGTTCCACTACATGGCCTGTAGGTTGGCCTCACATGGACCTGGTAACTCTCGTCCCTACCTGGGCATCATTGGGACCTGGTTCCTCTGCATGGCCTGCAGGTTGGCCTCACCTGGACCTGGTGAGTGGGTTTCTCACCTGGGTCTCACCCTTGCCTAGTGAAACAGGTCCCCACGTGGGCCTCACTTGGACCTGGTGAATCTGGTCCTTACCTGGTGGTCACCCGGAACTGGTAACTCTGGTCACCACATGGGAATCACCTGGGCCTGGTGAATATGGTCCCCATCTGGGCCTCACCCAGTCCTGTTGACTTTCTTCCCCACGTGGACCTGATTGCTGTGGACTCCTTCTTGGCTAACCTGGAACTGCTGACTCTGATGCTAACTGGGCTTCACCCAGATCTGGTGACTCTGGTCCTCACCTGTGGACCATTATGACCTGGATACTCTGTTCCACACCTGAGCCTCACCTGAATATGTTGACACTGGATCCCCTCTGGGCCACAGCCTGACATGGGGACTCTGGTCCCCATCTGGATGTCACCAGACCAGGTGAATCTGGTACCCCTCTAGGCCTCACCTAGACCTGGTGACTCTGGTCCTCAACTGGGCCTCAACGGGACCTAGTGAACATGCTCCCCACCTGCGCCACATCTGGGCCTGGTGACTCTGGTTCTACCTGGGCATCATCGGGACATGGTTACTCTATTCCCACTTGGAGTGACCTGATCCTGGTAACTCTGGTCCTGACTGGCCTCTTCTGTACCAGGTGACTCTGGCTCCACCTGGGCCTCACCTAGAACTGGTGACTCTGATCCTAAGCATGGCCTCACCTGACCTGGTGACTGTGGTTCCCATCGGAACCTCACCTGGACCTCATGTCTCTGATCCAAACTGGGCCTCACCAGGACCTGGTGTCTCTGGTATCCACCTTGGTAGCATCAGGATACGGTTACACTGTTCACTAACAGTGACCCAGCCGGACCTGTTAACTCTGGTCTTGACCTGGTCCACACCTGAACATGGTGACACTGGTTCCCACCAGGGTCTCACCTGGACATGGTGAGTCAGATCCCCACCTGGTCCTCACCTGTAACCGGTGATTCTCATTCCCACATGGACATTATGTGGAACTGGTGGCTGCAGTGTTTCTAACTTCTCATGTACCTCGAGCATCTGGTCCGCACCAGGGCCTCACCGGGACCTGGTGTGTGTGGTTGCCACCTGCACCTCACCAGGACCTGGTGATTCTGGTCTGCACCTGAGACTACCCTGGATGTTGTGACTGTGGTCCCCACCTGGGCTTAACCTGGATTTGGGGTCTCCGGTCCCAATCCGGGCCTCACCTGGCCCTGTTGTCCATGGTCTTCAACTGGACAAAATTGAGACCCGGTGACTGTGTTCCGCAACTGGACCTCACATGGACCACGTGACTCTGGTCCCCCTCTGGGTCTCACCGTGCCCTAGTGACTGTGAACCCAACTTTGGCCTGACTTGGACGTGCTGACCCTGGTTGCCACCTGCGCCTGACCTCGAACTGTTGACTCAGGTTCTTTCAAAGGCCTCCCCTGCACCTGGTGATCCTGGTCCCCAATTGGGCCTCAACTGGACGTGGTGACTCTTGTCACTACTGGGGACTCACCTAGACAGGCTTACAGTGTTCCACACCTGGGCCTCAGGTAGACCTGTTGACCATAGTCCCCTAGCCGGCCTCACGTGGCATTTTGGCTGTGATCCCCGCCGGGGCCTCACGTGTACCTGTTAACTCTGATCTTCACCTGGGCCTCATCTGGACCTAGTGACTCTGGTCCCCACCTGGGCTTCACCTGGATCTGGAGACTCTCCTCCCCACCTGGACTTCACCTCGATCTGGTGACTCTGTTCCACACCTGGACCTCTCCTGGACCTGGTGACTCTCTTTCCAACATGGACCTCACCTGGATCTGGTGACTCTGGTCTCAGTTTGGCCTCACATGTACTGGTGTCTCTCGTCCCCACTTTGACCTAACTCAGAAATGCTGAATCTTGCCCCACCTAGGCCGCACCCAGAGCTGATGACTCTTGTCCCCAGCTATGCCTCAATTCGACCTGATGAATCTGGTCCTCACGTGGGCCTCACATGGACCTGGGACTCACCTGGATAGAGTGGCTCTGGTTCCCACAAGGGGCACACCTGATACTGGTGATTGTGGTCTTTTTCTATGCCTCACCAGGATGTACTGATTCTGTTCCCCATCTGGGCCTGCATGGCCCTAGTGACTCTGGTCCTCACCGAGGCATCATTGGGACCTGGATCCTCTATTCCACACTTAGGGCTCCCTTTGACCCGGGACCACTGGTCCCATTCTGGGCCTCAAACGAAACTGGTTACTCTGGTTCCCCTCTGGGCCTCACCCTTACCTGGTGACTCTGGTCACCCCTTGGGCTTCACTTGGGCCTGGTGAATCTGGTCCTTAGCTGGTCCACATTTGGATCTGGTGACTGGTCGCCCCCTGGCCTCACCTGGACTTGGTGAATCCTGTTGCCGCAAGCGCCTCACCTGGAGCTTGTGACTGTGGTCCCACCTGGAACTCACCTGGATCTGGTGGCTCTGGTTCCCATATGGGGCTCTCCTGGACCTGGTTCCTGTGGTCTCCATCTGGTCTCACCTGGAACACAATGACTCTGATCCATATTTGGGCCTCTCCTGGACCTGTTGACTCTGGTCCGTACCTGGGCAACATTGGGACCTGGATACTCTCTTATATCCCTAGGCCTCACCTGGACCTGGTGACTGTGGTCCCACCTGGGCGTCACCTGGATGAGGTGACTGGTTCCCACAGGGACCTCACCTGGACCTGGTGACTCAGGTCCTCATATGGGCATCATGGGACCTGGGTTCTCAGTTACACATCGGGGCCTCACCTGGACCTAGTGATTCTCGTCCCCCTCTGGGCCTCACCAGGACGTGGTGACTCAGGTCCCCACCTGGATATCACCAGAACCGGGTGACTCTGGTCCCCCTCTGGGACTCTCCCGGAGCTGGGGACACTGGTCCTCAACTGGGCCTCAACAGGACCTGGTGAATCTACTCCTCACTAAGGCCTCGTCTGGATTGTGACTCTTTTCCCACCTGGCATCTTTGGGACATGGTTACTCTGTTCCCCACCTGGGCCTCACATGGACATGATAACTTTGCTCCACACTTTGGCCTCAACTGGTCCTGATGAATCTTGTCCCCCGACCTAGGCCTCAATCTGGACCTGGTGACTGTGGTCCCCACCTGGGTCTCACCTGGACCTGGTGACTCTCGATCCCACATGAACCACACCAGGATCTGATGACTGTGTTGTTCTTGTAGAATCACTTTTAACTGGTGAATCCAGTCCCCACTAGGTCCTCACGTGGTTCGGGTGACTTGGCCTGAAGGTTGGCCTCACATGGACCTGGTTAGTGGGGATGCCACTTGGGCCTCACCCATACCTGGTGACTCAGGTCTCCACGTGGGCCTCTTGGACCTGGTGAATCTGGTCCTTACCTGGTCCTCTCCCAGACCCGGGGACTCTGGTCACCACCTGGGCCTCACCTGGACCTGGTGAATCCGACCCCATCTTGGCCTCACTCAGTGCTGGTGACTTTGTTCCCCACCTTGACCTGATTGCTGTGGACGCTTTCATGGCCTCAACTGGACCTGGTGACTCTGATCCTATCTGCGTGTCACCCAGACCTGGTGACTCTGGTCCTCACCTGGGCATCATTGGTACCTGGTGACTCTGTTCCACACCTGAGCCTCACCTGGACATGAGGCTCTGACCTCTGGAACCACTCTGGGCCTAACCCTGACCTGGTGACTCTGGTCTCCATCTGGATGTCACATGGACCAGGTGATTCCGGTACCCCTCTAGGCCTCAACCAGTTCTGGTGACTCTGGTCCTCAACTGGGCCTCACCTGGACCTAGTGAATATGCTCCATCTGGGTCTCATTTGGACCTGATGACTCTTGTCCCTTCCTGGGCATCATCGGGACATGGCTCCACTGCATGACCTGCAGGTTAGCCTCACCTGGACCTCGTAAATCTGGTCCCTACCTGGGCATCATCGGGACATTGTTCCACTGCATGGCCTGCAGGTTGGCCTCACCTGGACCTGGTAACTCTAGTCCCTACCTGGGCATCATCGGGACATGGTTCCTCTGCATGGCCTGCAGGTTGCCCTCACCTGGACCTGGTAAGTGGGGTTGACACCTGGGCCTCACCCATGCCTGGTGACACAGGTCCCCACGTGGGTCTCACTTGGACATAGTGAATCTGGTCCTTACCTGGACCTCACCCGGAACTGGTAACTCTGGTCACCACCTGGGAATCACCTGGACCTGGTGAATCTGGTCCCCATCTGGGCCTCACCCAGGCCTGGTGACTTTGTTCCCCACCTGGGCCTGATTGCTGTGGACTCCTTCTTGGACTCACCTTGAACTGGTGACTCGGATCCTAAATGGGTCTCAACCAGATCTGGTGACTCTGGTCCTCCCCCGTGGACCATTATGATCTGGATGCTTTGTTACACACCTGAGCCTCACCTGGACATGATGACTCTGGATCCCCTCTGGGCCTCAGCCTGACATGGTGACTCTGGTCCCCATCTGGATGTCACCTAGACCAGGTGAATCTGGTACCCCTCTAGGCCTCAACTTGACCTGGTGACTCTGGGCCTCAACTGGGCCTCACCGGGACCTAGGGAACATGCTCCCCACCTGCGCCTCATCTGGACCTGTTGACTCTGGTTCTACCTGGGCATCATCGGGAAATGGTTACAATATTCCCCTCTGGGACTGACCTGATCCTGGTAACTCTGGTCCTGACTTTGGTCTCTTCTCTACCTGGTGAATCTGGCTCCACCTGGGTCTCACCTGTAACTGGTGACTCTGATCCTAAGCATGGCCTCACCTGACCTTGTGACTGTGGTTCCCATCGGGACCTCACCTGCTCCTCATGTCTCTTGTCTCACCTGGGCCTCACCAAGTCTTGGTGTCTCTCGTACCCACTTGGGTAGCATCAGGATATGGTTACACTGTTCACTAACAGTGACCCAGCCGGACCTATTATCTCTGGTCTTCACCTCGCCACACCTGGACATGGTGACACTGTTTCCCACCTTGGCCTCACCTGGACATGGTGAGTCGGATCCCCACAGGGTCCTCACCTCTAACTGGTGATTCTCATTCCCACATGGACATCATGTGTACCTGGTGGCTGCAGTGTTTCTAGCTTCTCATGTACCTCGTGACTCTGGTCCCCACCAGGGCCTCACCGAGACCTGGTGAGTGTGGTTGCCACCTGCACCTCACCTGGACCTGGTGATTCTGGTCTGCACCTGAGACTACCCTGGATCTGGTGACTATGGTCCCAACCTGGGCTTCACCTGGCCCTGTTGACCATGGTCCTCATCACGGCAAAAATGGGACCCGGTGACTGTGTTCCACACCTGGACCTCACCTGGAGCAGGTGACTCTGGTCAACCTGTGGGTCTCACCGTGCTCTAGTGACTGTGAACCCCACTTTGGCCTGACTTGGACCTGCTGACCCTAGTTGCCACCTGCGCGTGGGCTCGAACTGTTGACTCTGGTTCTTTCAAGGGCCTCCCCTGTACCTGGTGATCCTGGTTCCCACCTGGGCCTCACCTGGACCTGGTGACTCTTGTCACCACCGGGGACTCACTTGGACCTGGTTACAGTGTTCCACACTGGGCCTCAAGTAGAACTCTTGACCAGGGTCCCCATGCCTGCCTCACATGGACCAGTTGCCTCTGATACCTACCAGCGCCTGACGTGTACCTGGTAACTCTGGTCCTCACCTGGGCCTCATCTGGACCTAGTGACTCTGGTCCCCACCTGGGCTTCACCTGGACCTGGTGAATCTGGTCCCCATCTGGGCCTCACCCAGTCCTCGTGACTTTGTTCCCCACCTGGACCTGATTGCTGTGGACTCCTTCTTGGTCTCACCTGGAACTGGTGACTCTGATCCTAACTGGGGCTCACCCAGATCTGGTGACTCTGGTCCTCACCTGTGGACCATTATGATCTGGATCTCTGTTCCACACCTGAGCCTCACCTGGACATGATGACTCTGGGTCCCCTCTGGGCCTCACCCTGACATGGTGACTCTGGTCCCCATCTGGATGTCACCTAGACCAGGTGAATCTGGTACCCCTCTAGGCCTCAACTAGACCTGGGGATTCTGGTCCTCAAGTGCGCCTCACCGAGACCTAGAGAATATGCTTCCCACCTACTCCTCATCTGGACCTGTTGACTCTGGATCTACCTGGGCATCATCGGGACATGGTTAGTCTATTCCCCACTGGGACTGACCTGATCCTGGTAACTCTGGTCCTGACTTTGGCCTCTTCCGTACCAGGTGACTCTGGCTCCTCCTGGGCCACACCAGTAACTGGTGACTCTGATCCTAAGCATGGCCTCACCTGACCTGGTGACTGTGGTTCCCATCGGGACCTCACCTGGACCTCATATCTCTGGTCCCACCTGGGCCTCACCAGGACCTGGTGTCTCTGGTACCCACCAGGGTAGCATCAGGATATGGTTATACTGTTCACTAACAGTGACCCTGCCGGACCTATTAACTCTGGTATTCACCTGGGCCACACCTGGACATGGTGACACTGGTTCCCACCTGGGTCTCACCTGGACATGGTGAGTCGGATCCCCACCTGGTCCTCACCTGTAACTGGTGATTCTCGTTCCCATATGGACATCCTGTGGACCTAGTGGCTGCAGTGTTTCTAGCTTCTCATGTACCTCGTGACTCTGGTCCCCACCAGGGCCTCACCGGGACCTGGTGAGTGTGGTTGCCACCTGCAACTCACCTGGACTTGGTGATTCTGGTCTGCACCTGAGACTACCCTGGATCTGGTGACTGTGGTCCCCACCTGGTCTTCACCTGGATTTGGGGACTCCGGTCCCCATCTGGGCCTCACCTGGCCCTGTTGACCATGGTCCTAAACTGGGCACAATTGGTGCCCGTGACTGTGTTCCACAAATGGACCTCACCTGGACCAGGTGACTCTGGTCCCCCTCTGGGTCTCACCGTGCCCTAATGACTGTGAACCCCACTTTGGCCTGACTTGGACCTGCTGACCCTGGTTGCCACCTGCGCTTGACTTCGACCTGTTGACTCTGGTTCTTTCTTTTTTCTTTTTTTAATTTATTTTTTATTATTGGTGTTCTATTTACTAACATACAGAATAACCCCCAGTGCCCCTCAGCCTTTCACTCCCACCCCCCGCCCTCCTCCCCTTCTACCACCCCTAGTTCGTTTCCCAGAGTTAGCAGTCTTTACGTTCTGTCTCCCTTTCTGATATTTCCCACACATTTCTTCTCCCTTCCCTTATATTCCCTTTCACTATTATTTATATTCCCCAAATGAATGAGAACATATAATGTTTGTCCTTCTCCGACTGACTTACTTCACTCAGCAAAATACCCTCCAGTTCCATCCACGTTGAAGCAAATGGTGGGTATTTGTTATTTCTAATAGCTGAGTAATATTCCATTGTATACATAAACCACATCTTCTTTATCCATTCATCTTTCGTTGGACACCGAGGCTCCTTCCACAGTTTGGCTATCGTGGCCATTGCTGCTATAAACATCGGGGTGCAGGTGTCCCGGCGTTTCATTGCATTTGTCTCTTTGGGGAAAATCCCCAACAGTGCAATTGCTGGGTCGTAGGGCAGGTATATTTTTAACTGTTTGAGGAACCTCCACACAGTTTTCCAGAGTGGCTGCACCAGTTCACATTCCCACCAACAGTGTATGAGGATTCCCTTTTCTCCGCATCTTCTCCAACATTGGTTGTTTCCTGTCTTGGTAATTTTCCCCATTCTCACTGGTGTGAGGTGGTATCTCATTGTGGTTTTGATTTGTATTTCCCTGATGGCAAGTGATGCAGAGCATTTTCTCATGTGCATGTTGGCCATGTCTATGTCTTCCTCTGTGAGATTTCTGTTCATGTCTTTTGCCCATTTCATGATTGGATTGTTTGTTTCTTTGGTGTTGTGTTTGATAAGTTCTTTATAGATCTTGGAAACTAGTCCTTTATCTGATATGTCATTTGCAAATATCTTCTTCCATTCTGTAGGTTGTCTTTGAGTTTTGTTGACTGTATCCTTTGCTGTGCAAAAGCTTCTTATCTTGATGAAGTCCCAATAGTTCATTTTTGCTTTTGTTTCTTTTGCCTTCGTGGAGTATCTTGCAAGAAGTTACTATGGCCGAGTTCAAAAAGGGTGTTGCCTGTGTTCTTCTCTAGGATTTTGATGGAATCTTCTCTCACATTTAGATCTTTCATCCATTTTGAGTTTATCTTTGTGTATGGTGAAAGAGAGTGGTCTAGTTTCATTCTTCTGCATGTGGATGTCCAATTTTCCCTGCACTATTTATTGAAGAGACTGTCTTTCTTCCAATGGATAGTCTTTCCTCCTTTATCGAATATTAGTTGCCCATAAAGTTCAGGGTCCACTTCTGGATTCTCTATTCTGTTTCACTAATCTATGTGTCTGTTTTTGTGCCAGTAGACTCTAGTTCTTTCAAGGGCCTCAACTGGACCTGGTGATCCTGGTCCCCACCTGGGCCTCACCTGGACGTGGTGACACTTTTCACCACCGGGGACTCACCTGGACCTGCTTACTGTGTTACACACCAGGGCCTCAAGTAGACCTGTTGACCATGGTCCCCAAGCCGGCCTCACATGGACCTGTTGCCTCTGATCCCCACCGGGGCCTCACGTGTACCTGGTAACTCAGGTCCTCACCTGGGCCTCATCGGGACCTAGTGACTCTGGTCCCCACCTGGGCTTCACGTGGATCTGGTTACTCTGGTCCCCACCTGGACCTCTCCCGGACCTGGTGACTCTCTTTCCAACATGGACCTCACCTGGATCTGGTGACTCTGGGCCCCCTCTGGGTCTCACCGTGCCCTAATGACTGTGAACCCCACTTTGGCCTGACTTGGACCTGCTGACCCTGGTTGCGACCTGCGCTTGACTTCGACCTGTTGAGTCTGGTTCTTTCAAGGGCCTCCCCTGTACCTGGTGATCCTGGTCCCCACCTGGGCCTCACCTGGACGTGGTGACTCTTGTCACCACCGGGGACTCACCTGGACCTGCTTACTGTATTCCACACCAGGGCCTCAAGTAGACCAGTTGACCATGGTCCCCAAACCGGCCTCACATGGACCTGTTGCCTTGATCCCCACCGGGGCCTCATGTGTACCTGGTAACTCTGGTCCTCACCTGGGCCTCATCTGGACCTAGTGACTCTGATCCCCACCTGGGCTTCACCTGGATCTGGTGACACTGGTCCCCACCTGGACTTCACCTGAATCTGGTGTCTCTGGTCCCCACCTGGACCTCTCTTGGACCTGCTGACTCTCTTTCCAACATGGACCTCACCTGGATCTGGTGACTCTGGTCCTCAGTTTGGCCTCACCTGGACCTGACGTCTCTCGTCCCTACTTTGACCTAACTCAGAACTGCTGAATCTTGCCCCACCTAGGCCGCACCCATACCTGGTGACTCTTGTCCCCAGGTATGCCTCATTTCGACCTAATGAATCTGGTCCTTACGTGAGCCTCACGTCACCTGGGACTCAGCTGGATAGAGTGGCTCTGGTTCCCGCAAGGGACTCAAATGATACTGCTGACTGTGGTCTTATTCTATGCCTCACCAGGACCTAGTGATTCTGTTCCCCATCTGGGCCTGCATGGCCCTAGTGACTATGGTCCTTCCAGGCATCATTGGGACCTGGATACACTATTCCACACCTGGGCCTCACTCTGACTAGGGACCTCTGGTCACATTCTTGGCCTCAAACTAAACTGGTTACTGTGGTTCTCCCTCTGGGAATGACCCTTACCTGGTGACTCTGGTCACCCCTTGGGCTTCATTTGGGCCTGGTGAATCTGGTCCTTAGCTTGTCCTCACTTGGATCTGGTGACTGGTCGCCACCTGGGCCTCACCTGGACTTGGTGAATCCTGTTGCCACCTGCGCCTCACCTGGACCTTGTGACTCTGGTCCCACCTGGAAGTCACCTGGATCTGGTGGCTCTGGTTCCCATATGGGGCTCTCCTGGACCTGGTTCCTGTGGTCTCCATCAGGCATCAACTGGAACAAAATGACTCTGATCCATATTTGGGCCTCTGCTGGACCTGTTCATTCTGGTCCTTACTTGGGCATCATTGGGACCTGGATACTCATTATATTCCTGGGCCTCACCTGGACCTGTTGACTGTGGTCCCACCTAGGCCTCACCTGGACGAAGTGACTGGTTCCCACATGGACCTCACCTGGACCTGGTGACTCAGGTACTCATATGGGAATCATGGGACCTGGTTTCAGTTCTACATCGTGGCCTCACCGGGACCTAGTGAATCTCGTCCCCTTCTGGGCCTAACCCTGACGTGGTGACTCTGGTCCCCTCCTGGATATCACCAGAACCGGGTGACTCTGGTCCCCCCCTGGGACTTACCCGGAGCTGGGGACACTGGTCCTCAACTGGGCCTCAACAGGATCTGTTGAATCTACTCCTCACTTAGGCCTCGTCTGGACCTTGTGACTCTTTTCCCACCTGGCATCAATGGGACATGGTTACTCTGTTCTCCACCTGGGCCTCACTTGGACATGATGACTTTGCTTCATTCTTTGGGCTCAACTGGTCCTGATGACTCTTGTCCCCCCATTAGTCCTCAATCTGGACCTGGTGACTGTGGTCCCCACCTGGGTCTCACCTGGACCTGTTGAATCTCGTTCCCACCTGTAATACACCTGGACCTGGTGACTGTAGTTTTCTTGTAGACTCACATTTACCTGGTGACTCCGGTCCCCACTAGAGCCTCACCTGGATCTGGTGACTCTGGCCTGCAGGTTGGCCTCACCTGGACCTGGTGAGTGCGGTTGCCACCTGGGCCTAACCCGTACATGGTGACTCAGGTCCCCACGTGGGCCTCTTGGACCTGGTGAATCTGGTCCTTATCTGGTCCTAACCCAGACCCGGGGACACTGGTCACCACCTGGTTTTCACCTGGACCTGGTGAATCTGGTCCCCATCTGGGCCTCACCCAGTCCTGGTGACTTTGTTCCCCACCTGGACCTGATTGCTGTGGACACTTTCTTGGCCTCACCTGGAACTGGTGACTCTGAACCTATCTGCGCGTCACCCAGATCTGGTGACTCTGGTCCTCACCTGGGCATCATTGGTACCTGGTGACTCTGTTCCTCACCTGAGCCTCACCTGGACATGATGCCTCTGGAACCTCTCTGGGCCTCTTCGTGACCTGGTGACTCTGGTCCCCATGTGGATGTTACCTGGACCATTTGATTCTGGTACCCCTCTAGGCATCAAGCAGATCTGGTGACTCTGGTCCTGATCTGGGCCTCACATGGACCTAGTGAATTTGCTCCATCTGGGCCTCATTTGGACCTGGTGACTCTGGTACCTACGTGGGCAACATCGGGACATGGTTCCACATAATGGTCAGCAGGTTGGCATCTTCTTGACCTGGTAACTCTGGTCCCTATCTGGGCATCATCGGGACACGGTTCCTCTGCATGGCCTGCAGGTTGGCGTCACCTGGACCTCGTACCTCTGGTCCCTACCTGGGCATCATCGGGACACGGTCCCTCTGCATGGCCTGCAGGTTGGCCTCACCTAGACCTGGTGAGTGGGCTTGCCACCTGGGCCTCACCCATACCTGGTGACACAGGTCTCACGTGGGCCTCACTTGGACCTGGGGAATCTGGTCCTTACCTAGTCCTCACCCGGAACTGGTAACCCTTGTCACCACCTGGGAATCACCGGGACCTGGTGAATCTGGTCCCCATCTGGGCCTCACCCATTCCTGGTGACTTTGATCCCCAACTGGACCTGATTGCTGTAGACTCCTTCTTGGCCTCAACTGGAACTTGTGACTCTGTTCCAAACTGGGCCTCACCCAGATCTGGTGACTCTGGTCCTCACATATGTACCATTATGACCTGGATACACTGTCCCACACCTGAACCTCACCTGGACATGATGATTCTGGATGCCCTCTGGGCCTCACCCTGACATGGTGACTCTGGTCCCCATCTGGATGTCCCCTAGACCAGGTGAATATGGTACCCCTCTAGGCGTCAACTAGACCTGGTGACTCTGGTCCTCATCTGGGCCTCACCTGGACCTAGTGAATATTCTCCCCACCTGCGCCTCGCTGGACCTGCTGACTCTGATTCTACCTGGGCATCATTGGGACATGGTTACTGTATTACCCACTGGGACTGACCTGATCCTGGTAACTCTGGTCTTGACTTTGGCCTCTTCTGTACCAGGTGACTCTGGCCCGACCTGGGCCTCACCTGTACCTGGTGACTCTGATCCTAAGCATGGCCTCACCTGACCTGGTGACTGTGGTTCCCATCGAGACCTCACCTGGACCTCATGTCTCCGGTTACACCTGGGCCTCACAAGGACCTGGTGTCTCTGGTACCCACCTAGGTAGCATCAGGATATGATTAAACTGTTCACTAACACTCATCCAGCCTGACCTAATAACTCTGGTCTTCACCTGGGGCACACGAGGATATGGTGACACTGGTTCCCACCTGGGTCTCACCTGGATATGGTGAGTCGGATACCCACCTGGTCCTCACCTGTAACTGGTGATTTTCGTTCCCACATGGACATCATGTGGACCTGGTGGCTGCAGTGTTTCTAGCTTCTCATGTACCTCGTGTCTCTGGTCCCCACCGGGGCCTCTCCGGGACCGGGTGAGTGTGGTTGCCACCTGCACCTCACATGGACCTGTTGATTCTGGTCTGCACCTGAGACTTCCCTGGATCTGGTGACTGTGGTCCCCACCTGGGCTTCACCTGGATTTGGGGATTCCGGTCCCCATCTGGGCCTCACCTGGCCCTGTTGACCATGGTCCTCAACTGTGCAAAATTGAGACCCGGTGTCTGTGTTCCACAACTGGACCTCACCTGGACCAGGTGACTCTGGTCCCACTCTGGGTTTGACCGTGGCCTAGTGACTGTGAACCCCACTTTGGCCTGACTTGGACCTGCTGACCCTGGTTGCCACCTGCGCCTGACCTCGAACTATTGACTCTGGTCTTTCAAGGGCCTTCCCTGGACCTGGTGATCCTGGTCGGACCTGGCTCACACCTGGACGTGGTGACTCCTGTCACCAATGGGGACTCACTTGGACCTGCTTACTGTGTTCCACACCTGGGCCTCAAGTAGACCTGTTGACCATGGTCCCCAAGCCGGACTCACATGGACCTGCTGCCTCCGATCCCCACCGGATCCTCACGTGTACCTGGTATTTCTGGTCCTCACCTGGGCCTCATCTGGACCTAGTGACTCTGGTCCCCACCTGGGCTTCACATGGATCTGGTGACTCTGGTCCCCACCTGGACTTCACATGGATCTGGTGACTCTGGACCCCACCTGGACCTCTCCTGGACCTGGTGACTCTTTTCCAACATGGACCTCACCTGGATGTGGTGACTCTGGTCCTCAGTTTGGCCTCACCTGACCTGGTGTCTCTCGTCCCCACTTTGACCTAACTCAGAACTGCTGAATCTTGCCCCACCTAGGTCGCACCCAGACCTGGTGACTCTTGTCCCCAGCTATGCCTCAATTCGACCTGATGAATCTGGTCCTCACGTGGGACTCACCTGGTCCTGGGACTCAGCTGGATAGAGTGGCTCTGGTTCTCACAAGGGGCTCACCTGATACTGCTGATGTGGTCTTATTCTATACCTCACCAGGACCTAGTGATTCTGTTCCCCATCTGGGCCTGCATGGCCCTAGTGAATCTGGTCCTCACCCAGGCGTCATTGTGACCTGGATACTCTATTCCACACCTGGGACTCTCTTTGACCAGGGACCTCTGGTCCCATTCTGGGCCTCAAACTAAACTGGTTACTCTGGTCCCCCCTCTGGGCCTCACCCAGTCCTGGTGACTCAGGTCACCCATTGGGCTTCACTTGGGCCTGGAGAATCTGGTCCTTATCTGTTCCGCACCTGGATCTGGTGACTGGTCGCCACCAGGGCCTCACCTGGACTTGGTGAATCCTGTTGCCTCCTGCGGCTCACCTGGACCTTGTGACTGTGGTCCAACCTGGACCTCACCTGGACGAGGTGACTGGTTCCCACAGGGACCTCACCTGGACCTGGTGAATCAGGTCCTCCTATGGGCTTCATGGGACCTGGTTTCTCAGTTCCACATCGAGGCCTCATCTGGACCTAGTGATTCTCGTCCCCATCTGGGCCTCACCCGGACGTGGTGATTCTTGTCCCCACCAGGATATCACCAGAACCGGGTGACTCTGGTCCCCCTCTGGGACTCACCCGGAGCTGGGACACTGGTCCTCAGCTGATCCTCAACAGGACCTGGTGAATCTACTCCTCACTAAGGCCTCGTTTGGACCTTGTGACTCTATTCTCACCTGACATCAATGGGACATGGTTATTCTGTTCCCCACCTGGGCCTCACCTGTACATGATAACTTTGCTCCACACTTTGGCCTCAACTGCTCCTGATGACTCTCGTCCCCCCACCGAGGCCTCAATCTGCATCTGGTGACTGTGGTCCCACCTGGGTCTCACCTGGACCTGGTGACTCTCGTTCCCCCATGAAACACACCTGGACCTGGTGACTGTTGTTTTCTTGTAGACTCACATTTACCTGGTGACACCGGTCCCCACTAGGGCCTCACCTGGATCTGGTGACTCTGGCTTGCAGGTTGGCCTCACCTGGACCTGGTGAGTGGGGTTGCCACCTGAGCTTCACCCATACCTGATGACTCAGGAACCCACGTGGTTCTCTTGGACCTGGTGAATCTGGTCCTTAGATGGTCCACTCCCCGACCCGGGGATTTTGGTCACCTCCTGGGCCTTACCTGGACCTGGTGAATCTCTACCCCATCTGGGCCTCAACCAGTCCTGGTGAGTTTGTTCCCGACCAGGACCTGATTGCTTTGGACTTTTTCTTGGCCTCACCTGGAACTGGTGACTCTTATCCTCTCTGCGCGTGACTCAGGCCTGGAGACTCTGGTCCCCATCTGGATGTCACCTGGACCAGGTGATTCTGGTACCCCTCTAGGTTTAAACCATATCTGGTGTCTGTGTTCCTCAACTGGGCCTCCTCTGGACCTAGTGAATATGCTCCATCTGGGCCTCATTTGGACCTGGTGACTCTGGTCCCTACCTGGGCATCATTGCGACATGGTTCCACTGCATGGCCTTTAGGTTGGCCGCACCTGGACCTGGTAACTGTGGTTCTACCTGGGCATCATGGGGACGTGGTTACTCTATTCCCAGTGGGACTGACCTGATCGTGGTAACTCTGGTCCTGACTTTGGCCTCTTCTGTGCCATGTGACACTGGCTCCTCCTGGACTTCACCTGTAAGTGGTGACTCTGATCCTAAGCATGGCCTCACCTCACCTGGTGACTGTGGTTTCCATCGGTACCTCACCTGGACCTCATGTCTCTGGTCCCAACTGGGACTCACCAGGACTTGTATCTGGTACCCACCTGAGTAGCATCAGGATATGGTTACACTGTTCACCAACAGTGACGCGGCCGGACCTATTAACTCTCGTCTTCCTCTGGTCCACACTTGGACATGGAGACACTGGTTCCCACCAGGGTCTCACCTGGACATGGTGACTCATATCCCCACCTGCTCCTCATCTCTAACTTGTAATGCTCGTTCCCACATGGACATCACGTGGACCTGGTGGTTGCAGTGTTACTAGCTTCTCATGTACCTCATGACTCTGGTCCCCACCAGGGCCTCACCGGGACTTGGTGAGAGTGGTTGCCACCTGCACCTCACCAGGACCTGGTGATTCTGGTCTCCACCTGAGACTAGGCTGGATCTGGTGACTGTGGTCCCCACCTGGGCTTCACCTGAATTTGGGGCTCCGGTCCCCATCTGGGCCTAAACTGGCCCTGTTGACCATGGTCCTCAACTGTGCAGAATTGGGACCCGGTGACTGTATTCCACAACTGGATCTCACCTGGACCAGGTGTCTCTGGTCCCCCTCTAGGTCTCACTGGGCCCTAGTGACTGTGAACCCCACTTTGGCCTGACTTGGACCTGCTGACCCTGGTTGCCACCTGCGCCTGACCTCACAATGTTGACTCTGGTTCTCTCAAGGGCCTCCCCTGTACCTGGTGATCCTGGTCCCCAATTGGTCCTCAACTGGACGTGGTGACTCTTGTCACCACCGGGGACTCACCTGGACATGATTACTTTGTTCCACACCTGGGCCTCAGGTAGAACTGTTGACGAGAGTCCCCAAGCCGGCCTCACGTGGACCTTTTGGCTCTGATCCCCGCCGGGAGCTCACGTGTATCTGGTAACTCTGATCCTCACCTGGGTCTAATCAGGACCTAGTGAGTCTGGTCCCCACCTGGGCTTCACCTGGATCTGGTGACTCTGGTCCCCAAATGTATCTCACCTGGATCTGGTGACTCTGATCCCCACCTGTACCTCTCCTGGACCTGGTGACTCTCTTTCCAACATGGAACTCACCTGGATCTGGTGACTCTGGTCCTCAGTTTGGCCTCACTTGGACTGGTGTCTCTCGTCCCCACTTTGACCTAACTCAGAACTGCTGAATCTTGCCCCACCTAGGCCGCACACAGACCTGGTGACTCTTGTCCCCAGCTATGCCTCAATTCAACCTGATGAATCTGGTCCTGACGTGGGGCTCACATGGACCTGGGACTCAGCTGGATAGAGTGGCTCTGGTTCCCACAAGGGGCACACCTGATACTGGTGATTGTGGTCTTATACTATGCCTCACCAGGACCTAGTGATTCTGTTCCCCATCTGGGTCTGCATGGCCCTAGTGACTCTGGTCCTCACCCAGGCATCATTGGGACCTGTATACTCTATTCCTCATCTGGGCCTCATTTTGACCAGGAACCTCTGGTCCTATTCTGGGCCTCAAACTAAACTGGTTACTATGGTTCCCCTCTGGGACTCACCCTTACCTGGTGACTCTGGTCACGCCTTGGGCTTCACTTGGGCCTGGTGAATCTGGTCCTTAGCTGGTCCGCATCTGGATCTGGTGACCGGTGGCCACCTGGGCCTCACCTGGACTTGGCGAATCCTGTTGCCACCTGCGCCTCACCTGGACCTTCTGACTGTGGTCCCAACTGGACCTCACCTGGATCTGTTGGGTCTGGTTCCCATATGGGGCTCTCCTGGACCTGGTTCCTATGGTCTCCACCTGGCCCCACCTGGAACACAATGAGTCTGATCCATATATGGTCCTCTCCTGGACCTGTTGACTCTGGTCCTTACCTGGGCATCATTGGGACCTGGATACTCTCTATATACCTGGGCCTCACCTGGACCTGGTGACTGTGGTCCCACCTGGGCCTCTCCTGGACGAGGTGACTGGTTCCCACAGGGACCTCACCTGGACCTGGTGACTCAGGTCCTCATATGGGCATCATGGGACCAGTGTTCTCAGTTCCACATCGGGGTCTCATCTGTACCTAGTGATTCTCGTCCCCCTCTGTGCCTCACCCTGATGTGGTGACTCTAGTCCCCACCTGGATGTCACCAGAACCGGGTGACACTGGTCACCCTCTGGGAGTCACCCGGAGCTGGGGACACTGGTCCTCAACTGGGCCTCAACAGGACCTGGTGAATCTACTCCTCACTAAGGCCTCGTCTGGACCTTGTGACTCTTTTCCCACCTGGCATCAATGGGACATGGTTACTCTTCCCACCTGGGCCTCACATGGACATGATAACTTTGCTCCACACTTTGGCCTCAACTGGTCCTGATGACTCTGGTCTCCCGACCTAGGCCTCAATCTGGACCTGGTGACTGTGGTCCCCACCTGGGTCTCACCTGGACCTGGCGACTCTCGGTCCCAAATGAACCACACAGGTCCTGGTGACTGTGTTGTTTTTGTAGAATCACTTTTAACTGGTGACTCCAGTCCCCACTAGGGCCTCACGTGAATCGGGTGACTTGGCCTGCAGGTTGGCCTCACATGGACCTGGTTAGTAGGGATGCCACTTGGGTCTCACCCATACTTGGTGACTCACGTCTCCACCTGTGCCTCT
Organism: Canis aureus; assembly: GCF_053574225.1. Classification (NCBI taxonomy): domain Eukaryota; kingdom Metazoa; phylum Chordata; class Mammalia; order Carnivora; family Canidae; genus Canis; species Canis aureus. The sequence goes on along the minus strand of NC_135632.1, from coordinate 55,670,183 downwards.
TGGACCTGGTGCATCTGGTCCTTACCTTCTCCTCTCCCAGACCCGGGGACTCTGGTCACCACGTAGGCCTCACCTGGACCTGGTGATTCCGGTCCCCATCTGGGCCTCACTCAGTCCTGGTGACTTTGTTCCCCACCTTGACCTGATTGCTGTGGACTCTTTCATGGCCTCACGTGGACCTGGTGACTCTGATCCTATCTGCTGGACACCCAGACCTGGTGACTCTGGTCCACACCTGGGCATCATTGGTACCTGGTGACTCTGTTCCACACCTGAGCCTCACCTGGACATGAGGCTCTGGACTCTCGAACCACTCTGGGCCTAACCCTGACCTGGTGACTCTGGTCTCCATCTGGATGTCACCTGGACCAGGTGATTCTGGTACCCCTCTCGGCCTCAACCAGTTCTGGTGACTCTGGTCCGCAACTGGGCCTCACCTGGACCTATTGAATATGCTCCATCTGGGCCTCATTTGGACCTGGTGACTTTGGTCCCTACCTGGGCATCATCGGGACATGGATCCACTGCATGGCCTGTAGGTTGGCCTCAGCTGGACCTGGTAACTCTGGTCCCTACCTGGGCATCATCGGGACACGGTTCCTCTGCATGGCCTCCTGGTTGGCCTCACCTGGACCTAGTGAGTGGGGTTGCCACCTGGGGCTCACCCATACCTGGTGACACAGGTCCCCACGTGGGCCTCACTTGGACGTGGTGAATCTGGTCCTTACCTGGTCCTCACCCGGAACTCCTAACTCGGGTCACCACCTGGGAATCACATGAAACTGGTTAATCTGGTCCCCATCTGGTCCTCATCCATTCCTGGTGACTTTGTCACCCCACCTGGACCTGATTGCTGTGGACTCCTTCTTGGCGTCACCTGGAACTGGTGACTCTGATCCTAACTGGGCCTCACCCAGATCTGGTGACTCTGGTCCTCACCTATGGACCATTAGGACCTGGATACTCTGTTCCACACCTGAGCCTCACCTGGACATGATGACTCTGGATCCACTCTGGGCCTCACCCTGACATGATGACTCTGGTCCCCATTCGGATGTCAGCTAGACTAGGTGAATTTGGTATCCCTCTAGGACTGAACTTGACCTGGTGACTCTGGTCCTGAACTGGGCCTCACGGGGACCTAGTGAACATGCTCCCCACCTGCGTCTCATCTGGACCTGGTGACTCTGGTTCTACATGGGAATCACTGGGACCTGGATACTCTCTTATATACCTGGGCCTCACCTGGACCTGGTGACTGTGGTCCCACCTGGGCCTCACCTGGACGAGGTGACTGGTTCCCACAGGGATCTCACCTGGACCTGGTGACTCAGGTCCTCATATGGGCATCATGGTACCTGGTTTCTCAGTTCCACATCGGGGCCTCACCTGGACCTAGTGATTCTCGTCCCCCTCTGGGCCTCACCCTGACGTGGTGACTCTGGTCCCCACCTGGATATCACCAGAACCGGGTGACACTGGTCCCCCTCTGGGACTCTCCCAGAGCTGGGGACACTGGTCCTCAGGTGGGCCTCAACAGGACCTGGTGAATCTACTCCTCACTTAGGCCTCGTCTGGACCTTGTGACTCTTTTCCCACCTGGCATCAATGGGACATGGTTACTCTTCCCATCTGGGACTCACATGGACATGATAACTTTGCTCCACACTTTGGCCTCAACTTGTCCTGATGACTCTGGTCCACCGACCTAGGCCTCAATCTGGACCTGGTGACTGTGGTCCCCACCTGGGTCTCAACTGGACCTGGTGACTCTCGTTCCCACTTGAAACACACAGGGCCCTGTTGACTGTGGTGTTCTTGTAGACTGACATTTACCTGTGACTCCGGTCCCCACTAGGGCCTCCCCTGGATCTGGAGACTCTGACCTGCAGGTTGGCCTCACCCTGACCTGGTGACTCTGGTCCCCATCTGGATGTCCCCTGGTCTAGGTGATTCTGGTACCCCTCTAGGACTCAACCAGATCTGGTGACTGTGATCCTCAACTGGGCCTCACCTGCACCTAGTGAATATGCTCCATCTGGGCCTCATTTGGACCTGGTGACTCTGTTCCCTACCTGGGCATCATCGGGACATGGGTCCATTGCATGGCCTGCAGGTTGGCCTCACCTGGACCTGGTAACTCTGGTTCCTACCTGGGCATCATCGGGACATGTTCCACTCCATGGTCTGCAGGTTGGCCTCACCTGGACCTGAGAACTCTAGTCCCTACCTCGGCATCATCGGGACATGGTTCCTCTGCATGGCCTGCAGGTTGGCCTCACATGGACCTGGTGAGAGGGGTTGTCACTTGGGCCTCACACATGCCTGCTGACACAGGTCCCCACATGGGCCTCACTTGGACCTGGTGAATCTGGTCCTTACCTGGTCCTTCCCCGGAACCCGTAACTCTGTTCACCACCTGGGAATAACCTGGACCTGGTGAATCTGGTCCCCATCTGGGCCTCACCCAGTCCTCGGGACTTTGTTCACCACCAGGACCTGATTGCTGTGGACTCTTTCTTGGCCTTACCTGGAACTGGTGACTCTGATCCTATCTGCGGGTCACCCAGACCTGGTGACTCTAGTCCTCACCTGGGCATCATTGGTACCTGGTGACTCTGTTCCACACCTGAGCCTCACCTAGACATGATGACTCTGGAACCATTCTGGGCCTCATCAAGACATAGTGACTCTGGTCCTCATCTGGATGTCACCTGGACCAGGTGTTTCTTGTACCCCTCTAGGACTCAACCATATCTGGTGTCTCTGGTCCTCAACTGGGCCTCACTGGGACCTAGTGATCATGCTGCCCACCTGCGCCCCATCTGGACCTGGTGACTCTGGTTCTACCTGGGCATCATCGGGACATGGTTACTCTATTCCCCAGTGGGACTGACCTGATCCTGGTAACTCTGGTCCGGACTTTGGCCTCTTCTGTACCACGTGACTCTGGCTCCACCTGGGCCACACCTGTAACTGGTGACTCTGATCCTAAGCATGGCCTCACCTGACCTGGTGACTGTGGTTCCCATCGAGACCTCACCTGTACTTCATGTCTCTGGTCCCACCTGGGCCTCACCAGGACCTGGTGTCTCTGGTACCCACCTGGGTAGCATCAGGATATGGTTACACTGTACACTAACAGTGACCCAGTCGGACATATCAACTCTGGTCTTCACCGGGGCCACTCCTGCACATGGTGACACTGGTTCCCACCTGGGTCTCACGTGGACATGGTTAGTCGGATCCCCACCTGGGCCTCACCTGTCACTGCTGATTCTCGTTCCCACATGGCTGCAGTGTTTCTAGCTTCTCATGTACCTCGTGAGTCTGGTCCCCACCAGGGCCTCACCGGGACCTGGGAAGTGTGGTTGCCACCTGCACCTCACCTGGACCTGGTGATTCTGGTCTGCACCTGAGACAAACCTGGAGTTGGTGACTGTGGTCCCCACCTTGGCTTCACCTGGATTTGGGGACTCCAGTCCCCATCTGGGCCTCACCTGGCCCTGTTGACCATGGTCCTCAACTCGCAAAATTGGGAACCAGAGACTGTGTTCCACATCTGGACCTCACCTGGACCAGGAGACTCTGGTCCCTGTCTGGGTCTCACCGTGCCCTAGTGACTGTGAACCTCACTTTGGCCTGACATGGACCTGCTGACCCTGGTTGCCACCTGCGCCTGAACTCGAACTGTTGACTGTGGTTCTTTCAAGGGCCTCCCCTGGACCTGGTGATCCTGGTCCCAACTTGGGCCTCACCTGGACGTGGTGACCCTTGTCAACACCGGGGACCCACCTGGACCTGGTTACAGTGTTCCACACCGGGGCCTCAAGTAGACCTGTTGACCATGTTCCCCAAGCCGGCCTCACATGGACCTGTTGCCTCTGATCCCCACTGGGGCCTCCCTTGTACCTGGTATCTCTGGTCCCAACCTTGACCTCATCTGGACCTAGTGACTCTGGTCCCCACCTGGGCTTCACATCGATCTGGTGACTGGTCCTCACCTGGGCTTCACCTGGATCTGGTGACTCTCGTCCCCACCTGGACCTCTCCTGGACCTGGTGACTCTCTTTCCAACATGGACCTCACCTGGATCTGGTGACTCTGGTCCTCAGTTTGGCCTCACCTGGACCTGGTGTCTCTCGTCCCCATTTTGACCTAACTCAGAACTGCTGAATCTTGCCCCACCTAGGCCGCACCCATACCTGGAGACTCTTGTCCCCAGCTATGCCTCAATTCGACCTGATGAATCTGGTCCTCACGTGGGACTCACATGGACCTTGTACTCAGCTGAATAGAGTGGCTCTGGTTCCCACAAGGGGCTCACCTGATACTTTTGACTGTGGTCTTATCTATGCCTCACCAGGACCTAGTGATTCTGTTCCCCATCTGGGCCTGCATGGCCCTAGTGACTCTGGTCCTCACCCAGGCATCACTGGGACCTGTAAACTATATTCCACACCTGGGCCTCACTTTGACGAGGGACCTCTGGTCCCATTCTGGGCCTCAAACTAAACTGGTTACTCTGGTTCCCCCTCTGGGCCTCACCCTTACCTGGTGTCTCTGGTCACCCCTTGGTTTTCACTTGGGCCTGGTGAATCTGGTCCTTAGTTGGTCCGCAGCTGGATCTGGTGATTGGTCGCCACCTGGGTCTCACCTGGACTTGGTGAATCCTGTTGCCACCTGCGCCTCACCTGGACCTTGTGACAGTGGTCCCACCTCGAACTCACCTGGATCTGGTGGCTCTGGTTCCCATATGGGGCTCTCCTGAACGTGGTCCATGTTGTCTCCATCTGGCCTCACCTGGAACACAATGACTCTGATAGATATTTGGGCCTCTCCTGAACCTGATGACGCTGGTCCTTACCTGGGCATCACTGGGACCTGGATACTCTCTTATATACCTGGGCCTCACCAGGACCTGGTGGCTGTGGTCCCACCTGGGCCTCACCTGGACGAGGTGACTGGTTCCCACAGGGATCTCACCTGGACCTGGTGACTCAGGTCCTCATATGGGCATCATGGGACCTGGTTTCTCATTTCCACAACGGGGCCTCACCTGGACCTAGTGATTCTCGTCCCCCTCTGGGCCTCACCCTGACGTGGTGACTCTGGTCACCCCTGGATATCACCAGAAGCGGGTGACTCTGGTCCCCCTTTGGGACTCACCCGGAGCTGGGGACACTGGTCCTCAGCTGGGCCTCAACAGGACCTGGTGAATCTACTCTTCACTTCGGCCTCGTCTGGACCTTGTGACTCTTTTCCCACCTGGCATCAATGGGACATGGTTACTCTGTTCCCCACCTGGACCTCACCTGGACATGATAACTTTGCTCCACACTGTGGCCTCAAATGTTCCTGATGAAACTGGTCCCCCCACCTAGGCCTCAATCTGGACCTGGTGACTGTGGTCCCCACCTGGGTCTCACCTGGACCTGGTGACTCTCGTTCCCACTTGAAACACACCTGGCCCTGTTGACTGTGGTTTTCTTGTAGACTCACATTTACCTGTGACTCCGGTCCCCACTAGGGCCTCACCTGGATCTGGTGATTCTGACCTGTAGGTTGGCCTCACCTGGACCTGGTGAGTGGGGTTGCCATGTGGGCCTCACCCATACCTGTTGACTCAGATCCACACGTGGGACTCTTGGACCTGGTGAATCTGGTCCTTACGTGGTCCTCTCCAAGACCCGGGGACTCTGGTCACCACCTGGGCCTCACCTGGATCTGGTGAATCCTGTTCCCATCTGGGCCTCACCCAGTCCTGGTGACTTTGTTCCCCACCTGGACCTGATTGCTGTGGACTCTTCCTTGGCCTCACCTGGAACTGGTGACTCTGATCCTATCTGCGCGTCACCCAGACCTGGAGACTCTGGTCCTCACCTGGGCATCATTGGTACCTGGTGACTCTGTTCTACACCTGAGCCTCAACTGGACATGCTGACTCTGGAACCACTCTGGGCCTCACCCTGCCCTGGTGAATCTGGTCCCCATCTGGATGTCACCTGGACCAGGTGATTCTGGTACCGCTCTAGGCCTCAACCAGTTCTGGTGAACCTGGTCCTCAACTGGGCCTCACCTGGACCTAGTGAATATGCTCCATCTGGGACTCATTTGGACCTGGTGACTCTGGTACCTACCTGGGCATCATAGGGATATGGTTCCAATGCATGGCTTGCAGGTTGGCCTCACCTGGACCTGGTAACTCTGGTCCCTACCTGGGCATAATCGGGACATGGTTCCACTGCATGGCCTGCAGGTTGGCCTCACCTGGACCTGGTGAGTGGGGTTGCCAATTGTGCCTCACCCATACCTGGTGACACAGGTCCCCACGTGGGCCTCAATTGGACCTGGTGAATCTGGTCCTTACCTGGTCCTTCCCCAGAACTGGTAACTCTGGTCACCACCTGGGAATCACCTGGGCCTGGGGAATCTGGTCCCCATCTAGGCCTCACCCAGTCCTGGTGACTTTGATCCCCACAGGGACCTGATTGCTGTGGACGCCTTCTTGGCCTCAACTGGGACTGGTGACTCTGATCCTAACTGGGCCTCACCCAGATCTGGTGACTCTGGTCCTCACCTGTGGACCATTAACCTGAATACTCTGTTTCACACCTGAGCCTCAGCTGGACATGATGACTCTGGATCCCCTCTGGGCCTCACCCTGACATGGTGACTCTGGTCCCCATCTGGATGTCACTTAGACCAGGTGAATCTTGTACCCCTCTAGGCCTCAACTACACCTGGTGACTCTGGTCCTCAACTGGGCCTCACCGGGACCTAGAGAATATGCTCCCCACCTGCGCCTCATCTGGACCTGATGACTCTGGTTCTACCTGGTCATCATCGGGACATGGTTACTGTATTCCCCACTGGGACTGACCTGATCCTGGTAACTCTGGTCCTGACTTTGGCCTCTTCTGTACCAGGTGACTCTGGCTCCACCTGGGCCTCATCTGTAACTGGTGACTCTGATCGTAAGCATGGCCTCACCTGACTTTCTGACTGTGGTTCCCATCGGGACCTCACCTGGACCTCATGTTTCTAGTCGCACCTGGGCCTCACCAGGATCTGGTGTCTCTCGTACCCACCTGGGTAGCATCAGGATATGGTTACACTCTTCACTATCAGTGACAGAGCCGGACGTATTAACTCTGGTCTTCACCTGGGCCACACCTGGATGTGGTGACACTGGTTCCCACCTGGGTCTCACCTGGACATAGTGAATCGGATCCCCACCTGGGCCTCATTTGTAACTGGTGATTCTCATTCCCACATGGACACCATGTCGACCTGGTGGCTGCAGTGTTTCTAGCTTCCCATGTACCTCGTGAATCTGGTCCCCACCAGGGCCTCACCAGGACCTGGTGAGTGTGGTTGCAACCTGCACCTCACCTGCAGCTGGTGATTCTGGTCTGCACCTGAGACTACCCTGCATCTGGTGACTGTGGTCCCCACCTGGGCTTCACCTGGATTTGGGGACTCCGGTCCCCATCTGGGCCTCAACTGGCCCTGTTGACCATGGTCCACACTGGGCAAAATTGGGACCCAGTGACTGAGTTCCACAACTGGACCTCACTGGACCAGGTGACTCTGGTCCCGCTCTCGGTCTCACCGTGCCCTAGTGACTGTGAACCCCACTTTGGCATGACTTGGACCTGCTGACCCTGGTTGCCACCTGCGCCTGACCTCTAACTGTTTACTCTGGTTCTCTCAAGGGCCTCCCCTGTACCTGGTGATCCTGGTTCGCAACTGGGCCCCACCTGAACGTGGTGACCCTTGTCACCACGGGGGACTCACCAGGACCTGCTTACTGTGTTCCACACCTGGGCCTCAAGTAGACCTGTTGACCATGGTCCCCAAGGCCGCCTCACATAGACCTGTTTCGTCTGATCCCCACCGGGGCCTCACGTGTACCTGGTAACTCTGGTCCTCACCTGGGCCTCATCTGGACCTAGTGACTCTGGTCCCCACCTGGGCTTCACCTGGATCTGGTGACTCTGGTCCCCACCTGGAACTCACCTGGATCTGGTGACTCTGGTCCTCAGTTTGGCCTCACCTGGACCTGGTGTCTCTCGTCCCCACTTTGACCTAACTCAGAACTGCTGAATCTTGACCCACCTAGGCCGCACCCAGACCTGGTGACTCTTGTCCCCAGCTCTGCCTCAATTCGACCTGATGAATCTGCTCCTCACGTTGGCCTCACATGGACCTGGGACTCAGCTGGATAGAGTGGCTCTGGTTCCCACAAGGGGCTCACATGGTACTGGTGACTGTGGTCCCACCTGGGCCTCACCTGGACGAGGTGACTGGTTCCCACAGGGACCTCACCTGGACCTGGTGACTCAGGTCCTCATATGGGCATCATGGGACCTGGTTTCTCAGTTCCACATCGGGACCTCACCTGGACCTAGTGATTCTCGTCCCATTATGGTCCTCACCCTGACGTGGTGACTCTGGTCCCCACCTGGATATCACCAGAACCGGGTGACTCTGGTCCCCCTCTGGGACTCACCCGGAGCTGGGTACACTGGTCCTCAACTGGGCCTCAACAGGACCTGGTGAATCTGCTCCTCACTTAGGCCTCGTCTGGACCTTGTGACTCTTTTCCCACCTGGCATCAATGGGACATGGTTAGTCTTTTCCCCACCTGGGCCTCACCTGGACATGATAACTTTGCTCCACAGTTTGGCCTCAACTAGTCCTGATGACTCTGGTCTCCCGACCTAGGCGTCAATCTGGACATGATTGCTGTGGACTCCTTTTTAGCCTCAACTGGAACTGGTGAATCTGATCCACATTGAGGATCCCCCATCTGGACCTCACTTGGCCCTGTCAATCATGGTCCTCAACTGGCAAAATTGGGACCCAGTGACTGTGTTCCATCCCTGGACCTCACCTGGACCAGGTGACTCTGGTCCCCCTCTGGGTCTCACCGTGCCCTAGTGACTGTGAACCCCACTTTGGCCTGACTTGGACCTGCTGACCCAGGTTGACACCTGCGCATGACCTCGAACTGTTGACTCTGGTTCATTCAAGGGCTTCCCCTGTCCCTGGTGATCTTGGTCCCCCCCTGGGACTCACCTGGACGTGGTGACCCTTGTCACCACTGGGGACTCACCTGGACCTGGTTACTGTGTTCCACACCTGGGCCTCAAGTAGTCCTTTTGACCGTGGTACCGAAGCCTGCCTCATATGGACCTGTTTCCTCTGATTCACACCGGGGCATCACGTGTACCTTGTAACACTGGTCCTCACTTGGGCCTCATCTGGACCTAGTGACTCTGGTCCCCACCTTGGCTTCACCTGGATCTGGTGACTCTGGTCCTCAACTGGGCCTCACCTGGACCTATTGAATATGCTCCATCTGGGCTTCATTTGGACTTGGTGACTCTCTTCCCTACCTGGGCATCATCGGGACATGGTTCCACTGCATGGCCTTTAGGTTGGCCGCCCCTGGACCTGGTAACTCTGGTTCTACCTGGGCATCATCGGGACATGGTTACACTATTCCCAGTGGGACTGACCTGATCGTGGTGACTCTGGTCCTGACTTTCGCCTCTTCTGTGCCATGTGACTCTGGCTCCCCCTGGACCTCACCTGTAAGTGGTGACTCTGATCCTAAGCATGGCCTCACCTGACCTATGACTGTGGTTTCCATCGGTACCTCACCTGGTCCTCATGTCTCTGGTCCCAACTGGGACTCACCAGGACCTTGTATCTGGTACCCACCTGAGTAGCATCAGGATATGGTTACACTGTTCACTAACAGTGACCCGGCCGGACCTATTAACTCTCGTCTTCACCTGGTCCACACTTGGACATGGTGACACTGGTTCCCACCAGGGTCTCACCTGGACATGGTGACTCAGATCCCCACCTGGTCCTCACTTGTAACTTGTAATTCTCGTTCCCACATGGACATCATGTGGACCTGGTGGCTGCAGTGTTTCTAGGTTCTCATGTACCTCGTGACTCTGGTCCCCACCAGGGCCTCAACCGGACTTGGTGAGTGTGGTTGCCACCTGCACCTCACCAGGACCTGGTGATTCTGGTCTGCACCTGAGACTACCCTGGAACTGACGACTGTGGTCTCCACCTGGGCTTCACCTGAATTTGGGGACTCCGGTCCCCATCTGGGCCTCACCTGGCCCTGTTGACCATGGTCCTCAACTGGGCAAAATTGAGACCCGGTGACTCTGTTCCACAACTGGATCTCACCTGGACAAAGTGACTCTGGTCCCCCTCTGGGTCTGACTGTGCCCTAGTGACTGTGAACCCCACTTTGGCCTGACTTGGACCTGCTGACCCTGGTTGTCACCTGCGCCTGACCTCGAACTCTTGACTCTGGTTCTCTCAAGGGCCTCCCCTGTACCTGGTGATCCTGGTCCCCAATTGGGCCTCAACTGGACGTGGTGACTCTTGTCACAACCGGGGACTCACCTGGATTTGATTACTGTGTTCCACACCTGGGCCTCAGGTAGACTGTTGACCATGGTCCGCAACCGGGCTCACGTGGACCTTTTTGCTCTGATCCCCGCCAAGGGCTCACGTGTATCTGGTAACTCTGCTCCTCACCTGGGCCTAATCAGGACCTAGTGACTCTGGTCCCCACCTGGGTTTCACATGGATCTGGTGACTCTGGTCCCCACCTGGACTTCACCTGGATCTGGTGACTCTGGTCCCCACCTGGACCTCTCCTGGACCTGCTGACTCTCTTTCCAACATGGACCTCACCTGGATCTGGTGACTCTGGTCCTCAGTTTGGCCTCACCTGGACCTGGTGTCTCTCGTCCCCACTTTGACCTAACTCAGAACTGCTGAATTTTGCCCCACCTAGCCCGCACCCAGACCTGGTGACTCTTGTCCCGAACTATGCCTTAATTCGACCTGATGCATCTGGTCCTGACGTGGGGTTCACATGGACCTGGGACACAGCTGGATAGAGTGGCTCTGGTTCCCACAAGAGGCACACCTGATACTGGTGATTGTGGTCTTATTCTATGCCTCACCAGGACCTAGTGATTCTGTTCCCCATATGAGCCTGCATGGCCATAGTGACTCTGGTCCTCACCCAGTCATCATTGGGACCTGGATACTCTATGCCACACCTGGGCCTAGTTTGACCAGGGATCTCTGGTCCCATTTTGGGCCTCAAACTAAACTGGTTACTCTGGTTCCCCTCTGGGCCTCAACCTTACCTGGTGACTCTGGTCACCCCTTGGGCTTCACTTGGGCCTCGTGAATCTGGTCCTTAGCTTGTCCGCACCTGGCCCTGGTGACAGGTCACACGTGGGCCTCACCTGGACTTGGTGAATCATGTTGCCACCAGCGCCTCACCTGGACCTTGTGACTGTGGTCCCTCCTGGACCTCACCTGGATCTGGTGGCTCTGGTTCCCATATGGGGCTCTCCTGGATCTGTTCCCTGTGGTCTCCCTCTGGCCTCACCTGGAACGCAATGACTCTGATCTATATTTGGGCCTCTCCTGGACCTGTTGACTCTGGTCCTTACCTGGGCATCATTGGGACCTGGATACTCTCTTATATACCTGGGCCTCACCAGGACCTGGTGACTGTGGTCCCACCTGGGCCTCACCTGGACGGGGTGACTGGTTCCCACAGGGACATCACCTGGACCTGGTGACTCAGGTCCTCATATGGGCATCTTGGGACCTGGTTTCACTGTTCCACATCGGGGTCTCACCTGGACCTAGTGATTCTCGTCCCCATCTGGGCCTCACCCTGACTTGTGACACTGGTCCCCACCTGGATATCACCAGAACCGGGTCACACACCCGGAGCTGGGGACACTGGTCCTCAGCTGGGCCTCAACAGGACCTGGTGAATCTACTCCAAACTTAGGCTTCGTCTGGACCTTGCGACTCTTTTCCCACCTGGCATCAATTGGACATGGTTACTCTGTTCCCCACCTGGGCCTCACCTGGACATGATAACTTTGCTGCACACTTTGGCCTCAACTGGTCCTGCTGACTCTCGTACCCCAACCTAGGCCTCAATCTGGACCTGGTGACTGTCGTCCCCAACTGGGTGTCAGCTGGACCTGGTGACTCCAGTTCCCACATGAACCACACCTGGACCTGGTGACTGTGGTGTTCTTGTAGACTCACATTTACCTTGTGATTCCGTCCCCACTAGGGCCTCACGTGGATCTCTTGACTCTGGCCTGAAGGTTGGCCTCACCTGGACCTGGTGAGTGGGGTTGCCACCCCATACCTGGTGATTCAGTTCCCCACGTGGGCCTCTTGGACCTGGTGAATCTGGTCCTTACCTGGTCCACTCCCAGACCCGGGGACTCTGGACACCACCTGGGTCTCACCTGGACGTGTTGAATCTGGTCCCTATCTGGGCCTCACCCAGTCCTGGTGACTGTGTTTCCCACCTGGACCTGATTGCTGTGGACTCTTTCTTGGCCTCACCTGGAACTGGTGACTCTGATCCTATCTGCGCGTCACCGGATCTGGTCACTCTGGTTCTCACATATGGACCATTATGACCTGGACACTGTGTTCCAGACCTGAGCCTCACCTGAACATGATGACTCTGGAGCCTCTCTGGGCCTCACCCTGACCTGGTGATTCTGGTCCCCATCTGGATGTCACCTGGACCAGGTGATTCTGGTACCCCTCTAGGCCTCATCCAGATCTGGTGACTCTGGTCCTCAACTGGGCCTCACCTGGACATAGTGAATACATTCCATCTGGGGCTCATTTGGACCTGGTTACTCTTGTCCCTTCCTGGGCATCATCGGGACATGTCTCCACTGCATGACCTGCAGGTTGGCCTCACCTGGACCTGTTAACTCTGGTCCCTACCTGGGCATCATCGGGACATGGTTCCACTGCATGGCCTGTAGGTTGGCCTCACCTGGACCTGGTAACTCTAGTCCCAACCTGGGCATCATCGGGACTAGGTTCCTCTGCATGGCCTGCAGGTTGCCCTCACCTGGACCTGGTGAGTGGGGTTGCCACCTTGCCTCACCCATACCTGGTGACACAGGTCCCACGTGGGCCTCACTTGGACCTGGTGAATCTGGTCCTTACCTTGTCCTCACCCGGAACTTGTAACTCTGGTCACCACCTGGGAATCACCTGGGCCTGGTGAATCTGGTCCCCCTCTGGGCCTCACCCAGTCCTGGTGACTTAGTTCCCCACCTGGGCCTGATTGCTGTGGACTCCTTTTTGGCCTCACCTTGAACTGGTGACTCTGATCCTAACTGGGTCTCACCCAGATCTGATGACTCTGGTCCTCACCTGTGGACCATTATGACCTGGATACTTTGTTACACACCTGAGCGTCACCTGGATATGATGACTCTGGATCCCCTCTGGGCCTCAGCATGACATGGTGACTCTGGTCTCCATCTGGATGTCACCTAGACCAGGTGAATCTGGTACCCCTCTAGGCCTCAACTTGACCTGGTGACTCTGGTCCTCAACTGGGCCTACGGGGACCTAGTGAACATGCTCCCCACCTGTGCCTCATCTGGACCTGGTGACTCTGGTTCTACCAGGGTATCATCGGGACATGGTTACTCTATTCAGAGGGAGCTGGTGAGTGTGATTTCAACCTGCACCTCACCTGGACCTGATGATCCTGGTCTGCACGTGAGACTACTGTGGATCTGGTGACTGTGGTCCCCACCTGGGATTCACCTGGATTTGGGGACTCCGGTCCCCATCTGGGCCTCACCTGGCCCTGTTGACCATGGTCCTCAACTGGGCAAAATTGGGACCCGGTGACTGTGTTCCACAACTGGACCTCAACTGGACCTCATGACTCTGGTCCCACCTGGGCGTCACCAGGACCTGGTGTCTCTGGTACCCACCTGGGTAGCATCAGGATATGGTTACACTGTTCACTAACAGTGACTCAGCTGGACCTATTGACTCTGGTCTTCACCTGGGCCACACCTGGACATGGTGACACTGGTTCCCACATGGGTCTCACCTGGACATGGTGAGTCAAAGCCCAACCTGGTAGTAACCTGTAACTGGTGATACTCATTCCCACATGGACATATCATGGGGACCTGGTGGCTGCAGAGTTTCTAGCTTCTCATGTACCTCGTGACTCTGGTCCCCATCAGGGCCTCACCGGGACCTGGTGAGTGTGGTTGCCACCTGCACCTCACCTGGACCTTGTGATTCTGGTCTGCACCTGAGACTATCCTGGATCTGGTGACTGTGGTCCCAACATGGGCTTACCTGGATTTGGGGACTCCGGTCCCTATCTGGGCCTCTCCTGGCCGTGTTGACCATGGTACTCAACTGGGCAAAATTGGGACCCGGTAACTGTGCCCTAGTGACTGTGAACCCCACTTTGGCCTGACTTGGACCTGTTGACGCTGGTTGCAACCTGCGCCTTACCTCGAACTGTTGACTCTGGTTCTTTCAAGGGCCTCCCCTCTACCTGGTGATCCTGGTCCCCACCTGGGGCTCACCTGGACGTGGTGACTCTTGTCACCACCAGGGACTCACTTGGACCTGCTTACTGTGTTCCACACATGGGCCTCAAGTAGACCTGTGGACCATGGACCCCAATCCGGCCTCACATGGACCTGTTGCCTCTGATCCCCCCCCCGGGGCCTCACGTGTACCTGGTAACTCTGGTCCTCACCTGGGCCTCATCTGCAACTAGAGACTCTGGTCGCCACCTGGGCTTCACCTGGATCTGGTGACTCTGGTCACCACCTGGACTTCACATGGATCTGGTGACTCTGGCCCCCACCTGCACCTCTCCTGGACCTCGTGACTCTCTTTCCAACATGGACGTCACCTGGATCTGGTGACTCTGGTCCTCACTTTGGCCTCACCTGGAACTGGTGTCTCTCGTCCCCACTTTCACCTAACTCAGAACTGCTGAATCTTTCCCCACCTAGGCCGCACCCAGACCTGGTGACAATTGTCCCCAGCTATGCCTCAATTCTACCTGATGAATCTGGTCCTCCCTTGGGCCTCACATGGATCTGGGACTCAGCTGTGTAGAGTGGCTCTTGTTCCCACAAGGGGCTCACCTGATACTGGTGAATCTGGTCTTTTTTTTAATTTTTTTAAATTTTTATTTATTTATGATAGTCACAGAGAGAGAGAGAGGCAGAGACACAGGCAGAGGGAGAAGCAGGCTCCAAGCAGCGGGAGCCCGATGTGGGATTCGATCCCGGGTCTCCAGGATCGCGCCCTGGGCCAAAGGCAGGCGCCAAACAGCTGCGCTACCCAGGGATCCCTGAATCTGGTCTTATTCTATGCCTCAACAGGACCTAGTGATTCTGTTCCCCATCTGGGCCTGCATGGCCCTAGTGACTATGGTCCTCACCCAGGCATCATTGGGACCTGGATACTCTATTCCACACCTGGGCCTCACTTTGACCAGGGACCTCTGGTCCCATTCTGTGCCTCAAACTAAACTGGTTACTCTGATTCCCCCTCTGGGACTCACCCTTACCTGGTAAATCTGGTCACCACTTGAGCTTCACATGGGCCTGGTGAATCTGGTCCTTAGCTGGTCCGCACCTGGATCTGGTGACTGGTCGCCACCTGGGCCTCACCTGGACTTGGTGAATCTTGTTGCCACCTGCGCCTCACCTGTACCTTGTGACTGTGGTCCCACCTGGACCTCACCTGGATCTGGTGGCTCTGGTTCCCATATGCGGCTCTCCTGGACCTGGTTCCTGTGGTCTCCATCTGGCGTCACCTGGAACACAATGACTCTGATCCATTTTTGGGACTCTCCTGGACCTCGCCTTGACTCTGGTCCTTAACTGGGCATCATTGGGACCTGGATAATCTCTTATATACCTGGGCCTCACCTGGACCTGGTGACTGTGGTCCCACCTGGGCCTCACCTGGAGGAGTTCACTGGTTCCCACAGGGACCTCACTTGGACTTGGTGACTCAGGTCCTCATATGGGCTCATGGCACCTGGTTTCTAGTTCCACATCGGGGCCTCAGCTGGACCTAGTGATTCTCGTCCCCCACTGGGCCTCACCCTGACGTGGTGACTCTGGTCCCCACCTGGATATGACCAGGACCGGGTGACTCTGGTCTCCATCTGGGACTCACCCGGAGCTGGGGACACTGGTCCTAAACCTGGCCTGAACAGGACCTGGTGAATCTACTCCTCACTTAGGCCTCATCTGGACCTTGTGACTCTTTTCCCATCTGGCATCAATGGGACATGGTTACTCTGTTCCCCACTTGGGCGTCACCTGGACATGAAAACTTTGCTCCACACTTTGGTCTCAACTGGTCCCGATGACTCTGTTCCCCCCACCTAGGCCTCAATCTGGACCTGGTGACTGTGGTCCCCACCAGGTTCTCACCTGGACCTCGTGACTCTCGTTCCCACATGAACCACACCTGGACCTGGTGACTGTAGTGTTCTTGTAGACTCACATTTACTTGGTGACTCCAGTCCCCACTAGGGCCTCACCTGGATCTGGTGACTCTGGCCTGCAGGCTGGCCTCACGTGGACCTGGTGAGTGGGGTTGCCCCCTGGGCGTCACCCATACCTGGTGACTCAGGTCCCCACGTGGGTCTCTTGGTCCTGGTGAATCTGGACCTTACCTGGTCCTCTCCTAGACCCGGGGAGTCTGGTCACCACCTGGGCCTCACCTGGACCTGGTGAATCTGGTCCCCATCTGGGGCTCACCCAGTCCTTGTGTCTTTGTTCCCCACTTGGACCTGATTGCTGTGGACTCTTTTTGCCTCACCTGGACCTGGTGACTCTGATCCTATCTGCGCGTCACCCATACCTGGTGACTCTGGTCCTCACCTGGGCATCATTGGTACCTGGTGACTCTGTTCCACACCTGAGCCTCCCCTGGAAATGATGACTCTAGGCCTCTCTGGGCCTCACCCTGACCTGGTGACTCTGGTCCCCTTCTGGATGTCACCAGGACCAGGTGTTTCTGGTACCGCTCTAGGACTCAACCAGATCTGGTGACTCTGGTCCTCAACTGGGCCTCACCGGGACCTAGTGAACATGCTCCCCACCTGCGCCTCTTCTGGAACTAGTGACTCTGGTTCTACCTGGACATCATGGGGACATAGTTACTCTATTCCCCACTGGGACTGACCTGACATGGTAACTCTGATCCTGACTTTGGCCTCTTCAGTACCAGGTGACTGTCGCTCCACATGGGCCTCACCTGTAACTGGTGACTCTGATCCTAAGCATGGCCTCACCTGACCTGGTGACTGTGTTTCCCATCGGGACCTCACCTGGACCTCATGTCTCTGGTACCACCTGGGCCTCACCAGGACCTGGCCCAGAGTCATCATGTCCAGGGGAGGCTGACATGGTGACTCTGGTCCCCATCAGGATGTCACCTAGACCAGGTGAATCTGGTACCCCTCTAGGCCTCAAGTAGACCTGGTGACTCTGGTCCGCATCTGGGCCTCACAGGGTCCTAGTGAATATGCTCCCACCTGTGCCGATTCTGGACCTGGTGACTCTGGTCCCTACCTGGGCATCATCGGGACATGGTTCCTCTGAATGGCCTGCAGGTTGGCTTCACCTGGACCTGGTAACTCTGGTTCCTACATGGGCATCATCGGGACAGTGTTCCTCTGCATGGCGCAAAGGATGGCCTCTCCTAGACCTGGTGAGTGTCGTTGCCACCTGTGCCTCACCCTTACCTGGGGACACAGGTCCCCTCGTGGGCCTTTTGGACCTGGTGAATCTGGTCCTTACCTGGTCGTCTCCCAGACCCTTGGTCTCTGGTCACCACCTGGGCCTCACCTGGACCTGGTGAATCTGGTCCCCATCTGGGCCTCACCCAGTCCTGGTGACTTTGTTCCCCACCTGGATCTGATTGCTGTGGACTCTTTCTTGGCCTCACCTGGAACTGGTGACTCTGATCCTATCTGCGCATTACCCAGACCTGGTGACTCTGGTCCTCACCTGGGCATCTTTGGTACCTGGTGACTCTGTTCCACACCTGAGCCTCACTTGGACATGATGACTCTGGAACCTCTCTGGGCCTCATCCTGACCTGGGGACTCTGGTCCCCATCTGGATGTCACCTGGACCAGGTGATTCTGGTAGCCCTCTAGGCCGCAACTAGATCTGGTGACTCTGGTCCTCCACTGGACCTCACCTGGACCTAGTAAACATGCTCCATCTGGGTCTCATTGGACCTGGTGATTCTGATCCCTACCTCGGCATCATCGGGACATGGTTCCACTGCATGGCCTGCAGGTTGGCCTCACCTGGACCTGTTAACTCTGGTCCCTACCTGGGCATCATCGGGACATGGTTCTACTGCATGGCCTGCAGGTTGGCCTCACCTGGACCTGGTAACTCTAGTCCCTACCTGGGCATCATCGGGACATGGTTCCTCTGCATGGCCTGCAAGATCGCCTCACCTGGACCTGGTGAGTGGGGTTGCCACCTCGGCCTCACCCATGCCTGGTGACACAGGTCCCCATGTGGGCCTCACTTGGACCTGGTGAATCTGGTCCTTACCTGGTCCTCACCAGGAACTCGTAACTCTGGTCACCACATGGGAATCACCTGGACCTGGTGAATCTGGTCCCCATCTGGGGTCATCCATTCCTGGTGACTTTGTTCCCCACCTCGACCTGATTGCTGTGGACTCCTTCTTGGCCTCACCTGGAACTGGTGACTCTGATCCTAACTGGGCCTCACCCAGATCTGGTGATTCTGGTTCTCACCTGTGGACCATTATCAACTGGATACTCTGTTCCACACGTGAGCCTCACCTGGACATGATGACGCTGGATCCCCTCTGGGCCTCAGCCTGACATGGCGACTCTGGTCCCCATCTGGATGTCACTTAGACCAGGTGAATCTGGTACCCCTCTAGGCCTCAACTTGACCTGGTGACTCTGGGCCCCAACTGGGCCTCACAGGGACCTAGTGAACATGCTCCCCAGCTGCGCCGCATCTGGGCATGGTGACTCTGGTTTTACCTGGGCATCCTCGGGAAATGGTTACTGTATTCACAACTGGGACTGACCTGATTCTGGTAACTCTGATCCTGACTTTGGCCTCTTCTGTACCAGGTGACTCTGGCTCCACCTGGACCTCACCTGTACCTGGTGACTCTGATCCTAAGCATGGCCTCACCTGACCTGGTGACTGTGGTTCCCATCGGGACCTCACCTGGACCTCAGGTCTCTGGTTCCACCTGGGCCTCAACAGGACCTGGTGTCTCTGGTACCCACCTGGGAAGCATCAGGATATGGTTACACTGTTCACTAACAGTGACCCAGCCTGACCTATTAACTCTGGTCTTCACCAGGGCCACACCTGGACATGGTGACACTGGTTCCCACCTGGGTCTCACTTGGACATGGTGAGTGGGATCCCCACCAGGTCCTCACTTGTAACTAGTGATTCTCGTTCCCACATGGACATCATGTGGACCTGGTGGCTGCAGTGTTTCTAGCTTCTCATGTACCTCGTGACTCTGGTCCCCACCAGGGCCTCACCGGGACCTGGTGAGTGTGGTTGCCACCTGCACCTCACCTGGACCTGGAGATTCTGGTCTGCACCCGAGACTACCCTGGATCTGGTGACTCTGGTCCCCACCTGGGCTTCACCTGGATTTGGGGACTCCTGTCCCCATCTGGGCCTCACCTGGCAGTGTTGACCATTGTCCTCAACTGGGCAAAATTGGGACCCGGTGACTGTTCCACAACTGGATCTCACATGGACCAGGTGACTCTGGTCCCCCTCTGGGTCTCACCGTGCCCTAGTGACTGTGAACCCCTCTTTGGCCTGACTTGGACCTGCTGACACTGGTTGCAACCTGCTCCTGACCTCGATCCGTTGACTCTGGTTCTTTCAAGGGCCTTCCCTGAACCTGGTGATCCTGGTCCCCACCTGGGACTCACCTGGACGTGGTGACTCTTGTCACCACCGTGGACTCACCTGGACCTTGTTACTGTGTTCCAAACCTGGGCCTCAAGTAGTCCTCTTGCCTCTGATCCCCACCGGGGCCTCAGTTGTCTGGTAACTCTGGTCCTCACCTGGGCCTCATCTGGACCTAGTGACTCTGGTCCCCACCTGGGCTTCACCTGGATCTGGTGACTCTGGTCCCCACCTGGACTTCACCTGGATCTGGTGACTCTGGTCCCCACCTGGACCTCACCTGGATCTGGTGGCTCTGTTTCCCATATGGGGCTCTCTTGGACCTGGTTCCTCTGGTCTCGATCTAGCCTCACCTGGAACACAATGACTCTGATCCATATTTGGGCCTCTCCTTGACCTGTTGACTCTGGTCCTTACCTGGGCATCATTGCGACCTGGATACTCTCTTATATTCCTGGGCCTCATCTGAACCTGGTGACTGTGGTCCCACCTGGGCCTGACCTGGAGGAGGTGACTGGTTCCCACAAGGACCTTGCCTGGACCTGGTATCAAAGGTACTCATATGGGCATCATGGGACCTGGTTTCTCAGTTCCACATCGGGGCCTCACCTGGACCTAGTGATTCTCGTCCTCCTCTGGGGCTCACCCTGACGTGGTGACTCTGGTCCCCACCTGGATATCACCAGGACCGGGTGACTCTGGTCCCCCTCTGGGTCTCACCCGGAACTGGGGACACCGGTCCTAAATAGGGCCTCAAAAGGACCTATTGTATCTACTCCTCACTTTGGCCTCGTCTGGACCTTGTGACTCTTTTCCCACCTGGCATCAATGGGACATGGTTACTCTGTTCCCACCTGGGCCTCACCTGGACATGGTAACTTTTATCCACACTTTTGCCTCAACTGGTGCTGATGACTCTGGTCCCCCGACCTAGGCCTCAATCTGGACCTGGTTACTGTGGTCCCCACCGGGGTCTCACCTGGACCTGGTGACTCTCGTTCCCACATGAACCACACCTGGACCTGGTGACTCTGGTGTTCCTGTACACCCACATTTACCTGGTGACTCCGGTCCCCACTAGGGCCTCAACTGGATCTGGTGACTCTGGCCAAAGGTTGGCCTCACCTGGACTTGGTGAGTGGGGTTGCCACCAGGGCCTCACCCATACCTGGTGACTCATGTCCCCGCGTGGCCCTCTTGGACCTGGTAAATCTCGTCCTTACCTGGTTCTCTCCCAGACCTGGGGACTCTGGTCACCACCTGGGTCTCACGTGGACCTGGTGAATCTGGTCCCCATCTGGGCCTCACCCAGTCCTAGTGACTTTGTTCCCCACCTGGACTTGATTGCTGTGGACATTTTCTTGACCTCCCCTGGACCTGGTGACTCTGATCCTTTCTGTGCGTCACCCAGACCTGGTGACTCTGGTCCTCACCTGGGCATCATTGGTACCTGGTGACTCTGTTCCACACCTGAGCCTCACCTGGACATGATGACTCAGGAACCGCTCTGGGCCTCACCCTGACCTGGTGATTCTGGTCCCCATCTGGATTTCACCTGGACCAGGTGATTCTTGTAACCCTTTAGGCCTCTACCAGATCTGGTGACACTGGTCCTCAACTGGGCCTCACCTGAACCTAGTGAATATGCTCCATTTGGGCCTCATTTGGACCTGGTGACTCTGGTTCCTACCTGGGCATCATCGGGATATGGTTCCACTGCATGGCCTGCCGGTTGGCCTCACCTGGACCTCGTAACTCTGGTCCCTACCTGGGCATCATCGGGACATGATTCCTCTGCATGGTCTCTAGGTTGGCCTCACCTGGACCTGGTGAGTGGGGTTGCCACCATGGCCTCACCCATGCATGGTGACACCGGTCCCCACGTGGGCCCCAGTATGCCCTGGTGAATCTCGTCCTTACCTGGTCCTCACCCGGACCTGGTAACTCTGGTCACCACCTGGGAATCACCTGGACATGGTGTATCTGGCCCCATCTGGGCCTCACCCAGTCGTGGTGACTTTTTTCCCCACCTGGACCTGATTGCTGTGGGCCCCTTCTTGGCCTCACTTGGAACTGTTGACTCTGATCCTAACTGGACCTCACCCAGATCTGGTGACTCTGGTCCTCACCTCTGGACAATTATGACCTGGATACTCTGTTCCACACCTGATCCTCACCTGGACATGATGACTCTGGATCCCCTCTGGCCTCACCCTGACATGGTAACTCTGGTCCCCATCTGGATGTCACCTAGACCAGGTGAATCTGGTACCCCTGTATGCCTCAACTAGACCTGGTGACTATGGTCCTCAACTGGGCCTCACCATGACCTAGTGAATATGCTCCCCACCTGTGCCTCATCTCGACCTGATGACTCTGGTTCTACCTGGGTATCATCGGGACATGGTTACTCTATTCCCCACTGGGACTGACCTGATCCTGGTAACTCTGGTGCTGACTTTGGCCTCTTCTGTACCAGGTGACTCTGGCTCCGCCTGGGCCTCATCTGTAACTGGTGACTCTGATCCTAAGCATGGCTTCACCTGACCCGATGACTGTGGTTCCCATCGGGACCTCACCTGGACCTCATATCTCTGGTCCCATCTGGGCCTCACTAGGACATGGTGTCTCTGGTACCCACCTGGGTAGCTTTAGGATATGGTTACACTGCTCACTAACAGTGACCCAGCCGGACCTACTAACTCTGGTCTTCACCTGGGCCACACCTGGACATGGTGACACTGGTTCTCACCTGGGTATCACCTGGATATGGTGAGTCGGATCCCCACCTGGTCCTCACCTGTAACTGGTGATTCTCGTTTCCACATGGACATCATGTAGACCTGGTGGCTGCAGTGTTTCTATCTTCTCATGTACCTCATGAATCTGGTCCCCACCAGGGCCGTACCGTGACCTGGTGAGTGTGGTTGCTACTTGCACCTCACCTGGACCTGGTGATTCTGGTCTGCATCTGAGACTACGCTGGATCTGGTGTCTGTGGTCCCCACCTGGGCTTCACCTGGATTTGGGGACTCCGGTCCCCATCTGGCCCTCACCTGGCACTGTTGACCATGGTCCTCAACTGGGCAAAATTGGGATGCGGTGACTGTGTTGCACAACTGGAACTCACCTGGACCACGTGACTCTGGTTCCCTTCTGGGTCTCACCGAGCCATAGTGACTGTGAAACCCACTTTGGCCTGACTTGGACCTGCTGACCCTGGTTGGAACCTGCGCCTGACGTCAAACTGTTGACTCTGGTTCTTTCAAGGGCCTCCCCTGTACCTGGTGATCCTGGTCCCCACCGGGCCTCGCCTGGACATGGTGACTCTTGTCACCACTGGGGACTCTCCTGGACCTGCTTACTGTGTTCCCCACCTGGACCTCAATAGACCTGTTGACCATGGTCCCCAGGCCGGCCTCACATGAACCTGTTGCCTCTGATTCCCACCGGGGCCTCACGTGTACCTGGTTACTCTGGTCCTCACCTGGGCATCATTGGTCCTGGTGACTCTGTTCCACACCTGAACCTCACCTGGACATGATGACTCTGGAACCACTCTGGCTATCAACCTAACGTAGTGACTCTGGTCCCGATATGGATGTCACCTGGTCCAGGGGATTATGGTACCCGTCTGGGCCTCAACAAGGTCTGGTGACTCTGGTCCTCAACTGGGCCTCACCTGGACCTAGTGAATATGCTCCATCTGGGCCTCATTTGGACCTGGTGACTCTGGTCACTACCTGGGCATCATCGGGACATGGTTCCACTGCATGACCTGCAGGTTGGCCTCACCTGGACCTGGTAACTCTGGTCCCTACCTGGGCATCATCGGGACATGGTTCCACTGCATGGCCTGTAGGTTCGCCTCACCTGTACCTGGTAACTCTCGTCCCTACCTGGGCATCATTGGGACCTGGTTCCTCTGCATGGCCTGCAGGTTAGAACTGTTGACTCTGATCCTAACTGGACCTCACCCAGATCTGGTGACTCTGGTCCTCACCTCTGGACAATTATGACCTGGATACTCTGTCCTCCTGACTTCTGGACCTGGTGAGTGGGTTTGTCACCTGGGCCTCACCCTTACCTAGGGACACAGGTCCCCACGTGGGCCTCACTTGGACCTGGTGAATCTGGTCCTTACCTGGTGGTCACCCGGAACTGGTAACTCTGGTCACCACATGGGAATCACCTGGGCCTGGTTAATCTGGTCCCCATCTGGGCCTCACCCAGTCCTGTTGACTTTCTTCCCCACCTGGACCTGATTGCTGTGGACTCCTTCTTGGCTAACCAGGAACTGCTGACTCTGATGCTAACTGGGCCTCACCCAGATCTGGTGATTCTGGTCCTCACCTGTGGACCATTATGACCTGGATACTCTGTTCCACACCTGAGCCTCACCTGGATATGTTGACTCTGGATCCACTCTGGGCCTCAGCCTGACATGGGGACTCTGGTCCCCATCTGGATGTCACTAGACCAGGTGAATCTGGTACCCCTTAGGCCTCACCTAGACCTGGTGACTCTGGTCCTCAACTGGGCCTCAACGGGACCTAGTGAACATGCTCCCCACCTGCGCCACAGCTGGGCCTGGTGACTCTGGTTCTACCTGGGCATCACCGGGACATGATTACTCTATTCCCACTTGGAGTGACCTGATCCTGGTAACTGTGGTCCTGACTTTGGCCTCTTCTGTACCAGGTGACTCTGGCTCCACCTGGGCCTCACCTGGAACTGGTGACTCTGATCCTAAGCATGGCCTCACCTGACCGGGTGACTGTGGTTCCCATCGGGGCCTCACCTGGACCTCATGTCTCTGGTCCAACTTGGGCCTCACCAGGACCTGGTGTCTCTGCTACCCACCTGGGTAGCATCAGGATATGGTTATACTGTTCACTAACAGTGACCCAGCCGGACATATTAACTCTGGTCTTCACCTGGGCCACACCTGGACATGATGACACTGTTTCCCATGTGGGTCTCACCTGGACATGTTTAGTCGGATCCCCACCTGGTCCTCACCTGTAACTGGTGATTCTCGTTCCCACTTGGAGATCATGTGGACCTGTTGACCGCAGTGTTTCTAGCATCTTTTTTTAAATTTTTATTTATTTATGATAGTCACAGAGAGAGAGAGAGGCAGAGACACAGGCAGAGGGAGAAGCAGGCTCCATGCACCGGGAGCCCGACGTGGGATTCGATCCCGGGTCTCCAGGATCGCGCCCTTGTCCAAAGGCAGGCGCGAAACCGCTGCGCCACCCAGGGATCCCATGTGTTTCTAGCTTCTCATGTACCTCGTGACTTCTCATGTATCCCACCAGTGCCTTACCGGGACCTGGTGAGTTTGGTTGCCACCTGCACCTCACCTGGACCTGGTGATTCTGGTCTGCACCTGAGACTACCCTGGATCTGGTGACTGTGGTCCCCACCTGGGCTTCACCTGGATTTGGGACTCCGGTCCCCATCTGCGCCTCACCTGGCCCTATTGACCATGGTCCTCAACTGGGCAAAATTGGGACCTGGTGACTGTGTTCCACAACTGAACCTCACCTGACCAGGTGACTATGCTCCCCCTCTGGGTCTCACCGTGCCCTAGTGACTGTGAAGTCCCCTTTGGCTTGAGTTGGACCTGCTGACACTGGTTGCCACCTGCGCCTGAACTCGAACTGGTGACTCTGGTTCTTTCAAGGGTCTCCCCTGTACCTGGTGATCCTGGTCCCCACCTGGACCTCACCTGGAAGTGGTGACTCTTGTCACCACCGGGGACTCACCTGGACCTGCTTACTGTGTTCCACACCTGGGCCTCAATAGACCTGTTGACCATGGTCCCCAAGCCGGCCTCACATGAACCTGTTGCCTCTGATCCCAACCGGGGCCTCACGTGTACCTGGTAACTCTGGTCCTCACCTGGGCCTCATCTGCACCTAGTGACTCTGGTCCCCACCTGGGCTTCACCTCGATCTGGTGACTCTGGTCCCCACCTGGACTTCACCTGGATCTAGTGAATCTGGACCCACATGAACCTCTCCTGGACCTGGTGACTGTCTTTCCAACATGGACCTCACCTGAATGTGGTGAATCTGGTACTCAGTTTGGCCTCACCTGGACCTGGTGTCTCTCGTCCCCACTTTGACCTAACTCAGAACTGCTGAATCTTGCCCCACACAGGCCGCACCCAGACCTGGTGACTCTTGTCCCCAGCTATGCCTCAATTCGACCTGATGAATCTGGTCCTCACGTGGGCGTCACATGGACCTGGGACTCAGCTGGATAGAGTGGCTCTGGTTCCCACAAGGGGCTCACCTGATACTGGTGACTGTGGTCTTTTTCTATGCCTCACCAGGACCTAGTGATTCTGTTCCCATCTGGGCCTGCATGGCCCTAGTGACTTTGGTCCTTACCCAGGCATCATTCGGACCTGGATACTCTATTCCTCACCTGGGCGTCACTTTGACCAGGGACCTCTGGTCCCATTCTGGGCCTCAAACTAAACTGGTTACTCTGGTTCCCCCTCTGGGCCTCACCCTTACCTGGTAAATCTGGTCACTCCTTGGGCTTCACTTGGGCCTGGGGAGTCTGGTCCTTAGCTGGTCCTCACCTGGATCTGGTGACTGGTCGCCACCTGGGTCTCACCTGGACTTGGTGAATCCTGTTGCCACCTGCGCCTCACCTGGACCTTGTGACTGTGGTCCCACCTGGACCTCACCTGGATCTGGTTGCTCTAGTTCCCATATGGGGCTCTCCTGAATCTGGTCCGTGTTGTCTGCATCTGGCCTCACCTGGAACACAATGACTCTGATACATATTTGGGCCTCTCCTGGACCTGATGACGCTGGTCCTTACCTGGGCATCACTGGGACCTGGATACTCTCTTATATACCTGGGCCTCACCTGGACTTGGTGACTGTGGTCCCACCTGTGCCTCACCTGGACGATGGGAATGGTTCCCACAGGGACCTCACCTGGACCTGATGCCTCAGGTCCTCATATGGCATCATGGATCCTGGTTTCTCAGTTCCACATCGGGGCCTCACCTGGACCTAGTGATTCTCGTCCCCCTCTGGGCCACACCGTGACGTGGTGACTCTGGTCACCCCTGGATATCACCAGAACCGGGTGACTCTGGTCCCCCTCTGGGACTCTCCCGGAGCTGGGGACACTGGTCCTCAGCTGGGCCTCAACAGGACCTGGTGAATCTACTCCTCACTTAGGCCTCATCTGGACCTTGTGACTCTTTTCCCACCTGGCATCAATGGGACATGGTTACACTGTTGCCCACCTGGGCCTCTCCTGGACATGATAACTTTGCTCCACACTTTGACCTCAACTGGTCCTGATGAATCTTGTCCCCCCACCTAGACCTCAATCTGGACCTGGTGAGTGTGGTCCCCACCTGGGTCTCACCTGGACCTGTTGCCTCTGATCCCCACCGGGTCCTCACGTGTACCTGGTAACTCTGGTCCTCACCTGGGTCTCATCTGGACCTAGTGACTCTGGTCCCCATCTGGGCATCACATGGATCTGGTGACTCTGGTCCGCACCTGGACTTCACCTGGATCTGGTGACTCTGGACTCCACCTGGACCTCTCCTGGACCTCGTGAGTCTCTTTCCAACATGGACCTCACCTGGATCTGGTGACTCTGGTCCTCAGTTTGGCCTCACCTGGACCTGGTGTCTCTCGTCCCCACTTGGACCTAACTCAGAACTGCTGAATCTTGCCCCACCTAGGCCGCACCCAGACCTAGTGACTCTTGTCCCCAGCTATGCCTTTATACGACCTGATGAATCTGGTCCTCACGTGGGCCTCACATGGTCCTGGGACTCAGCTGGATAGAGTGGCTCTGGTTCCCACAAGGGGCTCACCTGATACTGCTGAATGTGGTCTTATTCTATGCCTCACCAGGACCTAGTGATTCTGTTCCAAATCTGGGCCTGCATGGCCCTAGTGACTCTGGTCCTCACCCAGGCGTCACTGGGACCTGGATACTCTAATCCACACCTGGGCCTCAATTTGACCAGGGACCTCTGGTCCCATTCTGGGCCTCAAACTAAACTGGTTACTCTGGTTCCCCCTCTGGCCCTCACCCTGACCTGGTGACTCTGGTCACCCGTTGGGCTTCACTTGGGCCTGGAGAATCTGGTCCTTAGCTGTTCCGCACCTGGATCTGGTGACTGGTCGCCTCCTTGGCCTCACCTGGACTTGGTGAATCCAGTTGCCACCTGCGCCTCACCTGGACCTTCTGACAGTGGTCCCACCTGGACCTCACCTGGACGAGGTGACTGGTTCCCACAGGGACCCCACCTGGACCTGGTGACTCAGGTCCTCATATGGGAATCATGGGACTTGGTTTCTCAGTTCCACATCGGGGCCTCACCTGGAGCTAGTGATTCTTGTCCCCCTCTGGGCCTCACCCTGACGTGGTGACTCTGGTACCCACCTGGATATCACCAGAATCGGGTGACTCTGGTCCCCCTCCGGGTCTCACCGTGCCCTAATGACTCTGAACCCCACTTTGGCCTGACTTGGACCTGCTGACCTTGGTTGCCAACTGTGCCTGACCTCGAACTGTTGACTCTGTTTCTTTCAAGGGCCTCCCCTGTACCTGCTGATCCTGGTCCCACCTGGGTCTCACCTGGACGTGGTTACTCTTGTCACCACCGGGGAGTCACCTGGACCTGTTTACTGTGTTCCACACATGGGCCTCAAGTAGACCAGTTGACCATGGTCCCCAGGCCGGCCTCACATGGACCTGTTGCCTCTGATCCCCACCGGGGCCTCACGTGTACCTGGTAACACTGGTCCTCACCTGGGCCTCATCTGGACCTAGTGACTCTGGTCCCCACCTGGGCTTCACTTGGATCTGATGACTCTGGTCCCCACCTGGACTTCACCTGGATCTGGTGACTCTGGTACCCACCTGGACCTCTCCCGGACCTGGTGACTCTCTTTCCAACATGGAACTCACCTGGATCTGGTGACTCTGGTCCTCAGTTTGGCCTCACATGGACCTGGTATCTCTCGTCCCCACTTGGTCCTAACTCAGTACTGCTGAATCTTGTCCCACCTAGGCCGCACCCAGACCTGGTGACTCTTGTCCCCAGCTATGCCTCAATTCAACCTGATGAATCTAATCCTCACGTGGGCCTCACATGGACCTGGGACACAGCTGGATAGAGTGGCTCTGGTTCCCACAAGGGGCTCCACTGATACTGCTGACTGTGGTCTTATTCTATGCCTCACCAGACCAAGTGATTCTGTTCCCCATCTGGGCCTGCATGGCCCTAGTGACTCTGGTCCTCACCCAGGCATCATTGGGACCTGGATACTCTATTCCACACCTGGGCCTCACTTTGACCAGGGACCTCTGGTCCCATTTTGGGCCTCAAACTAAACTGGTTACTCTGGTTCCCCCTCTGGGCCTCACCATTACCTGGTGACGCTGGTCACCCTTTGGGCTTCACCTGGGCCTGGTGAATCTGGTCCTTGGCTGGTACTCACCTGCATCTGGTGACTGGTCGCCACCTGGGCCTCACCTGGACTTGGTGAATCCTGTTGCCACCTGCGCCTCACCTGGACCTTCTGACTGTTGTCCCACCTGGACCTCACCTGGATCTGCTGTCTCTGGTTCCCATATGGGGCTCTCCAAGACCTGGTTCCTGTGGTCTCCATCTGGCCTCACCTGGAACACAATGTCTCTGATCCATATTTGGGCCTCTCCTGGACCTGTTGACTCAGGTCCTTACCTAGGCATCATTGGGACCTGGATACTCTCTTATATACCTGGGCCTCATCTGGAACTGGTGACTGTGGTCCCACATGGGCCTCACCTGGAGGAGGTGACTGGTTCCCACAGGGACCTCAACTGCACCTGGTGACTCAGGTCCTCATATGGACATCATGGGACCTGGTATCTTAGTTACACATCGGGGCTTCATCTGGACCTAGTGATACTCGTCCCCCTCTGGGCCTCACTCTGACGTGGTGACTCTGGTCTCCACCTGGATATCACCAGAACCGGGTGCCTCTGGTCCCCTCTGGGACTCCCCCTGAGCTGGGGACACTAGTCTTCAACTGGGCCTCAACAGGACCTAGTGAATCTACTCCTCACTTAGGCCTCGTCTGGACCTTGTGACTCTTTTCGCACCTGGCAACAATGGGACATTGTTACTCTGTTCCACAACTGGGCCTCACCTGGATATGATAACTTTGCTCCACACTTTGGCCTCAACTGGTTCTGATGACACTGGTCGCCCCACCTTGTCCTCAATCTGGACCTGGTGACTGTGGTCCCCACCTGGGTCTCACCTGGACCTGGTGACTCTCGTTCCCACATGAACCACACCTTGACCTGGTGTCTATGGTGTTCTTGTAGACTCACATTTACCTGGTGACTCCTGTCCCCACTAGGGCATCACCTGGATCTGGTGACTCTGGCCTGCAGGTTGGATTCACCTGGACCTGGTGAGTGGGGTTGCCACCTGGGCATCACCCATACCTGGTGACTCAGGTCCCCACGTGGGCTTCTTGGACCTGGTGAATCTGGTCCGTACCTGGTCCTCTCCCAGACCCTGGGACTCTGGTCACCACCTGGGCCTCACCTGGACCTAATGAATGAATCTGGTCCCCATCTGGTCCTCACCCTATCCTGGTGACTTTGTTCCCCACCTGCACCTGATTGCTGTGGACTCTTTCTTGGCCTCACCTGGATCTGGTGACTCTGATCCTATCTGCGCGTCACCCAGACCTGGTCACTCTGGTCCTCACCTGGGCATCATTGGTACCTGGTGACTCTGTTCGAGACCTGAGCCTCACCTGGACATGATGATTCTGGAACCACTCTGGGCCTAACCCTGACCTGGTGACTCCGGTCTCCATCTGGATTTCACCTGGACCAGGTGACTGGGACCCCTCTAGGCCTCAACCAGGTATGGGGACACTGGTCCTCAACTGGGCCGCACTTGGACCTAGTGAATATGCTCCATCTGGGCCACAGTTGGACCTGGTGACTCTGGTCCCTACCTGGGCATCATCGGGACATGGATCCACTGCATGGCCTGCAGGTTGGCCTCAGCTGGACCTGGTAACTCTGGTCCCTACCTGGGCATCACCGGGACACGGTTCGTCTGCATGGCATCCAGGTTGGCCTCACGTGGACCTAGTGAGTGGGGTTGCCACCTGGGGCTCACCCATTCCTGGTGACACAGGTCCCCACGTGGGCCTCACTTGGACCTGGTGAATCTGGTCCTTACTTGTTCCTCACCCGCACCTGGTAACCCTGGTCACCACCTGGGAATCACCTGGACCTGTTGAATCTGGTTCCCCTCTGGGCCTCACCCAGTCCTGTTGACTTTCTTCCCCACCTGGACCTGATTGCTGTGGACTCCTCTTGGCCTCAACTGAACTGGTGACTCTGATCCTAACTGGGCCTCACCCAGATCTGGTGACCATGGTCCTCACCTGTGGACCATTATGACCTGGATACTCTGTTCCACACCTGAGCCTCACCTGGACATGATGACTCTGGAACCTCTCTGGGCATCACCCTGACCTGGTGACTCTGGACCCATCTGGATGGCACCTGGACCAGGTGATTCTGGTACCCCTCTAGGCCTCAACCACGTCTGGTGACACTGGTCCTCAACTGGGCCTCACCTGGACGTAGTGAGTATGCTCCATCTGAGCCTCATTTGGACCTGGTGACTCTGGTCCTTACCTGGGCATCATCGGGACATGGTTCCACTGCATGGCCTGCAAGTTGGCCTCACCTGGACCTGGTGAGTGTGGTTGCCACATGGGCCTCACCCATACTAGGTGACTCTGTCCCCACGTGGGCCTCTTGGACCTGGTGAATCTGGTCCTTACCTGGTTCTCTCCAAGACCCGGGGACTCTGGTCACCACCTGAGAATCACTTGGACCTGTTGAATCTTTTCCCCATCTGGGCCTCACCCAGTCCTGGTGGCTTTGTTCCCCACCGGTACCTGATTGCTGTGGATTCTTTCTTGGCCTCACCTGGAACTGGTGACTCTGATCCTATCTGCTCGTCACCCAGAATGGGTGACTCTGGTCCTCACCTGGGCATCATTTTACCTGGTGACTCTGTTCTACACCTGAGCCTCACTTGGACATGATGACTCTGGAACCACTCTGGGCCTCACCCTGACCTGGTAACTCTGGTCCCCATCTGGATATCACCTGGACCAGGGGATTCTGGTACCCCTCTAGGCCTCAACCAGATATGGTGACTCGGGTCCTCAACTGGGCCTCATGTGGACCTAGTGAATATGATACATCTTGGCCTCATTTGGACCTGGTGACTCTGGTCCCTACCTGGGCATCATAGGGATATGGTTCCACAGCATGGCCTGCAGGTTGGCCTCACCTGGACATTGTAACTCTGGTCGCTACCTGGGCATTATCGGGACATGGTTCCACACATGCCCTGCAGGTTGGCATCACCTGCACCTGGTAATTCTAGTCCCTACCTGTGCATCATCAGGACATGGTTCCTCTGCATGGCCTGCAGGTTGGCATCACCTGGACCTGGTGAGTGGGGTTGTCACCTGTGCCTCACCCATGCCTGGTGACACAGGTCCCCACGTGGGCCTCACTTGGAACGGGTGAATCTGGTCCTTACCTTGTTCTCACCCGGAACTCGTAACTCTGGTCACCACCTGGGAATCACCTGGGCATGGTGTTTCTGGTCCACATCTGGGCGTCATCCAGTCCTGGTGACATTGTTCCCCACCTGGAACTGATTGCTGTGGACTCTTTCTTGGCCTCACCTGGAACTGGTGACTCTGATCCTATCTGCGCATCACCCAGACCTGGTGACTCTGGTCCTCACCTGGACATGATGACTTTGGAACCTCTCTGGGCCTCACCCTAACCTGGTGACTCTGGTCCCCATCTGGAACTCACCTGTATCTGGTGACTCTGGTCTCAGTTTGTCCTCACCTGGACTGGTGTCTATCGTCCCCACTTTGACCTAACTCAGAACTGCTGAATCTTGCCCCACCTAGGCCGCACCTAGACCTGATGACTCTTGTCCCCAGCGATGCCTCAATTCGACCTGATGAATCTGGTCCTCACATGGGCCTCACATGGACCTGGGACTCAGCGGGATAGAGTGGCTCTGGTTCCCACAAGGGGCTCACCTGATACTGGTGACTGTGTTCTTATTCTATGCCTCACCAGGACCTAGTGATTCTGTTCCCCATCTGGGCTTTCATGGCCCTAGTGACTCTGGTCCTCACCCAGGCATCATTGGGACCTGGATACTCTATTCCACACCTAGGCATCACTTTGTCCAGGGACCTCTGGTCCCAATCTGGGCCTCAAACTAAACTGGTTACTCTGGTTCCCACTCGGGGCCTCACCCTTACCTGGAAAATCTGGTCACCCCTTGGGTTTCACTTGGGCCTGGTGAATCTGGTTCTTATCTGGTCCACACCTGGATCTGGTGACAGGTCACCACGTGGGCTTCACCTGGACTTGGTGAATCCTGTTGCCACCTGCGCCTCACCTGGACCTTGAGACTGTGGTCCCTCCTGGACCTCACCTGGATCTGGTGGCTCTGGTTCCCATATGGGGCTCTCCTGGACCTGGTTCCTGTGGTCTCCATCTGGCCGCACCTGGAACACAATGACTCTGATCCATATTTGGGCCTCTCCTGGACCTGTTGACTCTAGTCCTTACCTGGGCATCATTGGGACCTGGATACTCTCTTATGTACCTGGGCCTCACCAGGACCTGGTGACTGTGGTCCCACCCGGGCCTCACCTGGACGGGGTGACTGGTTCCCACAGGGCCCTCACCTGGACCTGGTGACTCAGGTCCTCATATGGGAATCTTGGGACCTGGATTCACAGTTCCACATTGGGGCCTCTCCTGGACCTAGTGATTCTCGTCCCCCACTGGGCCTCACCCTGACTTGTGACACTGGTCCCCACCTGGATATCACCAGAACCGGGTGACACACCCGGAGCTGGGGACACTGGTCCTCAGCTGAGCCTCAACAGGACCTGGTGAATCTACTCCAAACTTAGGCTTCGTCTGGACCTTGTGACTATTTTCCCACCTGGCATTATTGGGATATGGTTACTCTGTTCCCCATCTGGGCCTCACCTGGACATGATAACTTTGCTGCACACTTTGGCCTCAACTGGTCTTGATGATTCTCGTCCCCCAACCTAGGCCTCAATCTGAACCTGTTGACTGTCGTCCCCACCTGGGTCTCACCTGGAACTGGTGACTCTCGTTCCCACATGAACCACACCTGGACCTGGTGACTGTGGTGTTCTTGTAGACTCACTTTTACCTGCCTTCTCCGGTGCCGACTAGGGCCTCACGTGGATCTGGTGACTTTGGCATGCAGGTTGGCCTCACCTGGACATGGTGAGTGGGGTTGCCACCTGGGCCTCACCCATACCTGGTGAGTCAGGTCCCCTCGTGGGCCTCTTGGACCTGGTATCTGGTCCATACCTGGTCGTCTCCCAGAGCCGGGGTCTCTGGTCACCACCTGAGCCTACCTGGACATGGTGAATCTGATCCCCATCTGGGCCTCACCCAGGCCTGTTGACTTTGTTCCCCATCTGTATCTGATTGCTGTGGACTCTTTCTTCGCCTCACCTGGAACTGGTGACTCTGCTCCTATCTGCCCGTCACCGAGACCTGGTGACGCTGGTCCTCACCTGGGCATTTTTGGTACCTGGTGACTCTGTTCCACACCTGAGCCTCACCTGGACATGATGACTCTGGAACCTCTCTGGGCCTCATCCTGACCTGGTGACTCTGGTCCCCATCTGGAAGTCACCTGCACCAGGTGATTTTCGTACCCCTCTAGACCTCAACAAAGTCTGGTGACTCTGGTCTTCCACTGGACCTCACCTGGACCTAGTGAATATGTTCCATCTGGGCCTCATTGGACCTGGTGATTCTGGTCCCTACCTGGGCATTATCGGGACATGGTTCCACTGCATGGCATGCAGTTTGGCCTCACCTGGACCTGGTAACTCTAGTCCCCACCTGCGCCTCATCTGGACCTGGTGACGCTGGGTCTACCTGGGCATCATTGGAACATAGTTACTCTATTCCCCACTGGGACTGACCTGATCCTGGTAACTCTGGTCCTGACTTTGGCCTCTTCTGTACCAGGTGACTCTGGCTCCACCTGGGCCTCACCTGTAACTGGTGACTCTGATCCTAAGCATGGCCTCACCTGACCTGGAGACTGTGGTTCCCATCGGGACCTCACCTGGACCTCGTGTCTCTGGTCCCACCTGGGCCACACCAGGACCCGGTGTCTCTGGTACCCACCTGGGTAGCATCAGGATATGGTTGCACTGTTCACTAATAGCGACCCAGCCAGACCTATTAACTCTGGTCTTCACCTGGGCCACACCTGGACATGGTGACACTGGTTCCAACCTTGGTATCACCTGGACATGGTGAGTCGGATCCCCGCCTGGTCCTCACCTGTAACTGGTGATTCTCATTCCAGCATGGACATCACGTGGACCTGGTGGCTGCAGTGTTTCTAGCTTCTCATGTACCTCGTGACTCTGGTCCCCACCAGGGCCTCACCGGGACTTGATGAGTGTGGTTGCCACCTGCACCTCACCTGGACCTGGTGATTCTGGTCTGCACCTGAGACTACCCTGGATCTGGTGACTGTGGTCCCCACCTGGGCTTCACCTGGATCTGGTGACTCTGGTCCCCACCTGGGCTTCACCTGGATTTGGGGACTCTGGTCCCCAACTGGGTCTCACCTGACCCTGTTGACCATGGTCCTCAACTGGGCAAAATTTGGACCCGGTGACTGTGTTCCACAACTGGACCTCACCTGGACCAGATGACTCTGGCCCCCTCTTGGTCTCACCGTGCCCTAGTGACTGTGAACCCCACGTTGGCCTGTCTTGGCCCTTCTGACCATGGCTGCCACCTGCGCCTGACCTCGAAATGTTGACTCTGGTTCTTTCCAGGGCCTACTTGGACCTGGTGATCCTGGTCCCAACCTGGGCCTCTCCTGGACGTGATGAAACTTGTCACCACCGGGGACTCACCTGGACTTGGTTACTGTGTTCCAAACCTGGGCCTCAAATAGACCTGTTCACCAAGGTCCCCAAGCCGGCCTCACAAGGACCTGTTGCCTGTGATCCCCACCGGGGCCTCACATGTATTTCGTAACTCTGGTCCTCAGCTGGGCCTCAGATGGATCTGGTGACTCTGGTCCCCACCTGGAAGTCACCTGGATCTGGTGACTCTGGTCCCCACTTGGACCTCTCCTGGACCTGTTGACACTCTTTCCAACATGGACCTCACCTGGATCTGGAGAATCTGGTCCTCAGTTTGGCCTCACCTGGACCTGGTGTCTCTCGTCCACACTTTGACCTAACTCAGAACTGCTGAATCTTGCCCCACCTAGGCCACACTCAAACCTGGTGACTCTTGTCCCCAGCTATGCCTCAATTCGATCTGATGAATCTGGTCCTCACGTGGGCCTCACATGGACCTGGGACTCAGCTGGACATAGTGGCTCTGGTTCCCACAAGGGGTTCACCTGATACTGGTGACTGTGGTCTTATCCTATGCCTCACCAGGACCTAGTCATTCTGTTCCCCATCTGGGCCTGCATGGACCTAGTGACACTGATCCTCACCCAGGCATCACAGGGACCTGGATACTCTATTCCACACCTGAGCCTCACTTTGACCAGGGACCTCTGGTCCCATTCTGGGCCTCAAACTAAACTGGTTACCCTGGTTCCCCCTCTGGTACTCACCCTTACATGGTGACTCTGGTCACCCCTTGGTTTTCACTTGGGCCTGGTGAATCTGGTCCTTAGCTGGTCCGCACCTGGATGTTGTGACTGGTCGCCACCTGGGCCTCACCTGGACTTGGTGAATCCTGTTGCCACCTTGGCCTCACCTGGACCTTGTGACTGTGGTCCTACCTGGACCTTACCTGGATCTGGTGGCTCTAGTTCCCATATGGGGTTCTCCTCGACCTGGTTCCTTGGTCTCCATCTGGCCTCACTTGGAAAATAATGACTCTGATCCACATTTGGGCCTCTCCTGGATCTGTTGACTCTGGTCCTTCCCTGGGCATCATTGGGACCTGGATACTCTCTTATATACCTGGGCCTTACCTGGACCTTGTGACTGTGGTCCCACATGGGCCTCACCTGGACGAGGTGACTGGTACCCACAGGGCCCTCACCTGGACCTGGTGACTCAGGTCCTCATATGGGCATCATGGGACCTGGTTTCTCAGTTCCACATCGGGGCCTCACCTGGACCTAGTGATTCTCGTCCCCCTCTGGGCCTCTCCGTGACGTGGTGACTCTGGTCACCACCTGGATATCACCAGAACCGGGTGACTCTGTTCCCTCTCTGAGTCTCACCCGGAGCTGGGGACACCGGTCCTAAACAGGGCCTCAACAGGACCTATTGAATCTACTCCTCACTTTGGCCTCGTCTGGACCTTGTGACACTTTTCCCACCTGGCATCAATGGGACATGGATATTCTGTTCCCCACCTGGGCCTCACCTGGACATGGTAACTTTTCTCCACACTTTGGCCTCAACTGGTGCTGATGACTTTGTCCCCCGACCTAGGCCTCAATCTGGACCTGGTGACTGTGGTCCCCACCTGGGTCTCACCTGGACCTGGTGACTCTCGTTCCCACATGAACAACACCTGGACCTGGTGACTGTGGTGTTCTTGTAGACTCACATTTACCTGGTGACTCCGGTCCCAACTAGGGCCTCAACTGGATCTAGTGACTCTACCAAAATTTGGCCTCACCTGGACCTGGTGAGTGGGGTTGTCACCTGGGCCTCACCCATACCTGGTGACTCAGGTCCCCGCGTGGGCCTCTTGGACCTGGTGAATCTGGACCTTACCTGGTTCTCTCCCATACCTGGGGACTCTGGTCACCACCTGGGCCTCACGTGGACCTGGTGTATCAGGTCCCATCTGGGCCTCACCCAGTCCTGGTGACTTTGTTCCCCACCTGGACCTGATTGCTGTGACTCCTTCTTGGCCTCACCTGGAACTGGAGACTCATATCCTAACTGGGTCTCACCCAGATCTGGTGACACTGGTCCTCACCTGTGGACCATTATGACCTGGATACTCTGTTCCACACGTGAGCCTCACCTGGACATGATGACTCTGGATCCCCTAGGGGCCTCACCCTGACATGGTGACTCTGGTCCCCATCTGGATGTCACCTAGACCAGGTGAATCTGTTACGCCTCAAGGGCTCAAATAGACCTGGTGACTCTGGTCCTCAACTGGGCCTCACCGAGACCTAGTGAATATGCTCCCCACCGGCGCCTCATCTGGACCTGGTGACGCTGGGTCTACCTGGGCATCATCGGAACATGGTTACTCTGTTCCCCACTGGGACTGACCTGATCCTGGTAACTCTGGTCCTGAATTTGGCCTCATCTGTACCAGGTGACTCTGGCTCCACCTGGGCCTCACATGTAACCTGTGACTCTGATCCTAAGCATGGCCTCACCTGACCTGGTCTCTGTGGTTCCCATCGGGACCTCACGTGGACCTCATGTCTCTGGTCGCACCTGGGGCTCACCAGGACCTGGTGTCTCTGGTACCCACCTGGGTAGCATCAGGATATGGTTACACTGTTCACTATCAGTGACCCAGCCGGACCTATCAACTCTGGTCTTCACCTGGGCCACACCTGGACATGGTTACACTGGTTCCCACCTGGGTCTCATCTGGAAATGGTGAGTCGGATCCCCACCTGGTCCTCAACTGAAACTGGTGATTCTCGTTTCCACATGGACATCATGTGGACCTGGTAGCTGCAGTGTTTCTAGCTTCTCATGTACCTCGTGACTCTGGCCCCACCAGGGCCTCACCGGGACCTGGTGAGTGTGGTTGCCACCTGCACCTCACCTGGACCTGGTGATTCTGGTCTGCACCCGAGACTACCCTGATCTGGTGACTGTGGTCCCCACTTGGGCTTCACATGGATTTGGGGACTCCGGTCCCCACCTGGGCCTCACCTGGCCTTGTTGACCTTGGTCCCAAACGGGGAAAAATAGGGACCCAGTGACTGTGTTCCACAACTGGACCTCACCTGGACCAGGTGACTCTGGTCCCCCTCTGGGTCTCACTGTGCCCTAGTTTCTGTGAAGCCCACTTTGGCCTGACTTGGACCTGATGACCCTGGTTGCCACCTGCGCCTGACCTCGAGCTGTTGACTCTGATTCTTTCAAGGGCCTCCCCTGTACCTGGTGTTCCTGGTCCCCACCTGGGCCTCACCTGGACCTGGTGACTCTTGTCACCACCTGGGACTCACCTGGACCTGCTTACTGTGTTCCACACCTGTGTCCCAAGTAGACCTGTTGACCATGGTTCCCAGGCGGGACTCACATGGACCTGTTGCCTCTGATCCCCACCGGGGCCTCACGTGTACATGGTAACTCTGTCCTCACCTGGGCCTCATCTGGATCTGGTGACTCTGGTCCCTACCTGGACTTCACCTGGATCTGGTGACTCTGGTCCCCACCTGGACCTCTCCTGGACCTGGTGACTCTCTTTCCAACATGGTTCTTCCCTGGATTTGGTGACTCTGCTCCTCAGTTTGGCCTCCCCTGTACCTGGTGTCTCTCGTTCCCTCTTTGACCTAACTCAGAACTGCTGAATCTTGCCCCACCTACGCCGCACCCAGACCTGGTGACTCTTGTCCCCAACTATGCCTCAATTCGACCTGATGAATCTGGTCTTCACGTGGGCCTCACATGGACCTGGGACTCAGCTGGGTAGAGTGGCTCTGGTTCCCACAAGGGGCTCACCTGATACTGCTGAATGTGGTCTTATTCTATGCCTCACTAGGACCTAGTGATTCTGTTCCCCATCTGGGCCTGCATGGCCCTAGAGACTCTGGTCCTCACCCAGGCATCTTTGGGACCTGGATACTCTATTCCACACATGGGCCTCACTTTGACCAGGGACCTCTTGTCCCATTCTCGGCCTCTAACTAAACTGGTTACTCTGTTTCTCCCTCTGGGCCTCACCGTTACCTGGTTTCTCTGGTCACCCCTTTGAGATTCACATGGGCCTGGTGAATCTGGTCCTTAGCTGATCCGCACCTGGATCTGGTGATTGGTCGCCACCTGGGACTCACCTGGACTTCGTGAATCCTGTTGCCACCTGCGCCTCACCTGGACTTTGTGACTGTGATCCCACCTGGACCTCACCTGGATCTGGTGGCTCTGGTTCCCATATGGGGCTCTTTTGGACCTGGTTCCTGTGGTCTCCATCTGGCCTCCCCTGGAACACAATGACTCTGATCCATATTTGGGCCTCTCCTGGACCTGTTGACTCTGGACCTTACCTGGGCATCATTGGGACCTGGATACTCTCTTATATACCTGGGCCTCACCTGGAACTGGTGACTGTGGTCCCACCTGGGCCTCACCTGGACGAGGTGACTGGTTCCCACAGGGACCTCCCCTGGGCCTGGTGACTCAAGTCCTCATATGTGCATCATGGGACCTGTTTTCTCAGTTCCACATCGGGGCCTCACCTGGACCTAGTGATTCTCGTTCCCCTCTGGGCCTCATCCTGACGTGGTGACTCTGGTCCGCACCTGACTCACACCAGAACCGGGTGACTCTGGTCCCCCTCTGGGAATCACCCAGAGCTGGGGACACTGATACTCAACTGGGCCTCAACAGGACCTGGTGAATCTACTCCTCACTTAGGCCTCGTCTGGACCTTGTGACTCTTTTCCCACCTGGCATCTATGGGACATTTTTACTCTGTTCCCCACCTGGGCCTCACTTGGACATGATAACTTTGTTCCATACTTTGGACTCAACTCGTCCCGATGACTCTGGTCCCCCCACCTAGGCCTCAATCTGGACCTGGAGACTGTCATCCACACCTGGGTCTCACCTGGACCTTGTGACTCTCGTTCCCACATGAATCACACCTGGACCTGGTGACTGTGGTGTATTTGTAGACTCACTTTTACCTGGAAACTCTGGCCCCACTAGGGCCTCACCTGGATCTGGTGACTCTGGCCTGCAGGTTGGCCTCACCTGGACTTGGTTAGTGGGATGCCACCTGGTCCTCACCCATACCTGGTGACTCAGGTCCCCACGTGGGCCTCTTGGACCTGGTGAATCTGGCCCTTACCTGGTCTTCTCCCAGACCCTGGGAATCTTGTCACAACCTGGGCCTCACCTTGACCTGGTGAATCTGGTCCCCATCTGGGCCTAACCCAGTCCTGGTGACTATATTCCCCACCTGGACGTGTTTGCTCTGGACTCTTTCTTGCCCTCACCTTGAACTGGTGACCCTGATCCTATCTGTGCCTCACCCAGACCTGGTGACTCTCGTCCTCGCCTGGGCATCATTGGTACCTGGTTACTCTATTCCACACCTGAACCTCACCTGGACCTGATGTCTCTGGGACCTCTCTGGGCCTCACCCTGACCTGGTGATCTGGTCCCCATCTGGATGTCACCTGGACCAGGTGATTCTGGAACCACTCTAGGGCTCAACCAGTTCTGGTGACTCTTGTCCTCAACTGGGCCTCACTTGGACCTTGTGAATATGCTCCATCTGGGCCTCATTTGGACCTGGTGACTCTGGTCCCTACGTGGGCAACATCGGGACATGGTTCCCATAATGGTCTGCAGGTTGGCCTCCTCTTGACCTGGTAACTCTGGTCCCTATCTGAGCATCATCGGGACACGGTTCCTCTGCATGGCCTGCAGGTTGGCGTCACCTGGACCTCGTACCTCTGGTCCCTACCTGGGCATCATCGGGACACGGTTCCTCTGCATGGCCTGCAGGTTGGCCTCACCTAGACCTGGTGAGTGGGCTTGTCACCTGGGACTCACCCATACCTGTTGACACAGGTCTCACGTGGGCCACACTTGGACCTGGTGAATCTGGTCCTTACCTGGTCCTCACCCGGAACTGGTAATCCTTGTCACCACCTGGGAATCACCTGGACCTGGTGAATCTGATCCCCATCTGCGCCTCACCCATTCCTGGTGACTTTGATCCCCACCTGGACCTGATTTCTGTGGACTCCTTCTTGGCCTCAACTGGAACTTGTGACTCTGCTCCTAACTGGGCCTGACCCAGATCTGGTGACTCTGGCCCTCACATGTGGACCATTATGACCTGGATACTCTGTTCCACACCTGAACCTCACCTGGACATGATGATTCTGGATGCCCTCTGGGCCTCACCCTGACATTGTGACTCTGGTCCCCATCTGGATGTCCCCTAGACCAGGTGAATCTGGTACCCCTCTAGGCGTCAACTAGACCTGGTGACTCTGGTCCTCATCTGGGCCTCACCTGGACCTAGTGAATATTCTCCCCACCTGCGCCTCACTGGACCTGGTGACTCTGATTCTACCTGGGCATCATTGGGACATGGTTCCTGTATTACCCACTGGGACTGACCTGATCCTGGTAACTCTGGTCCTGACTTTGGCCTCTTCTGTACCAGGTGACTCTGGCTCCACCTGGGCCTCACCTGTACCTGGTCACTCTGATCCTATGCATGGGCTCACCTGACCTGGTGACTGTGGTTCCCATCGAGACCTCACCTGGACCTCATGTCTCCGGTCCTCATGACTCTGGTCCCCATCAGGATGTCACCTAGACTAGGTGAATCTGGTATCCCTCTAGGACTCAACTTGACCTGGTGACTCTGGTCCTGAACTGGGCCTCACGGGGACCTAGTGAACATGCTCCCCACCTGCGCCTCATCTGGATCTGGTGACTCTGGTTCTACATGGGAATCACTGGGACCTGGATACTCTCTTATATACCTGGGCCTCACCTGGACCTGGTGACTGTGATCCCACCTGGGCCTCACCTGGACGAGGTGATTCTTCCCACAGGGACCTCACCTGGACCTGGTGACTCAGGTCCTCATATGGGCATCATGGGACCTGGTTTCTGAGTTCCACATCGGGGCCTCACCTG
Source organism: Canis aureus (assembly GCF_053574225.1). Taxonomy (NCBI): domain Eukaryota; kingdom Metazoa; phylum Chordata; class Mammalia; order Carnivora; family Canidae; genus Canis; species Canis aureus. The sequence goes on along the minus strand of NC_135632.1, from coordinate 55,627,330 downwards.
GACGACTCTGACTCTGGTCCCCACCTGGATATCACCAGGACCAGGAGACTCTGGTCCCCCTCTGGGAATCACCCGGGGCTGTCGACACTTGTCCTCAGCTGGGCCTCAACAGGACCTGGTGAATCTACTCCTCACTTAGGCCTCTTCTGGACCTTGTGACTCTTTTCCCACCTGGCATCTTTGGGACATGGTTACTCTGTTCCCCACCTGGGCCTCACATGGACATGATAACTTTGCTCCACACTTTGGCCTCAACTGGTCCTGATGACTCTGGTCCCCCGACCTAGGCCTCAATCTGGACCTGGTGACTGTGGTCCCCACCTGGGTCTCACCTGGAACTGGTGACTCTCGTTCCCACATGAACCACACCAGGATCTGATGACTGTGTTGTTCTTGTAGAATCACTTTTAACTGGTGACTCCAGTCCCCACTCGGTCCTCACGTGGATCGGGTGACTTGGCCTGGAGGTTGGCCTCACAAAGACCTGGTTAGTGGGGATGCCACTTGGGACTCACCCATACCTGGTGACTCAGGTCTCCACGTGGGCCTCCTGGACGTGGTGAATCTGGTCCTTACCTGGTCCTCTCCCAGACCCGGGGACTCTGGTCACCACCTGGTCCTCACCTCGACCTGGTGAATCCGACCCCATCTTGGCCTCACTCAGTCCTGGTGACTTTGTGCCCGACCTTGACCTGATTGCTGTGGACTCTTTCATGGCCTCACCTGGACATGGGGACTCTGATCCTATCTGCGTGTCACCCAGACCTGGTGACTCTGGTCCTCTCCTGGGCATCATTGGTACCTGGTGACTCTGTTCCACACCTGAGCCTCACTTGGACATGAGGCTCTGGCCTCTGGAACCACTCTGGGCCTAACCCTGACCTGGTGACTCTGGTCTCCATCTGGATGTCACATGGACCAGGCGATTCTGGTACCCCTCTAGGCCTGAACCAGTTCTGGTGACTCTGGTCCTCAACTGGGCCTCACCTGGACCTATTGAATATGCTCCATCTGGGCCTCATTTGGACCTGGTGACTCTGGTCCCTACCTGGGCATCATCGCGACATGGATCCACTGCATGGCCTGCAGGTTGGCCTCAGCTGTACCTGCTAACTCTGGTCCCTACCTGGGCATCACCGGGACACGGTTCCTCTGCATGGCCTCCAGGTTGGCCTCACCTGGACCTAGAGACTGGGGTTGCCACCTGGGGCTCACCCATACCTGGTGACACAGGTCCCCACGTGGGCCTCACTTGGACCTGGTGAATCTGGTCCTTATGGTCCTCACCCGGACCTGGTAATCCTGGTGACCACCTGGGAATCACCTGGACAGGGTGAATCTGGTCCCCATCTGGGCCTCAACAGTCCTGTTGACTTTCTTCCCCACCTGGACCTGATTGCTGTGGACTCCTTCTTGGCCTCAACTGGAACTGGTGACTCTGATCCTAACTGGCCTCACCCAGATCTGGTGACTCTGGTCCTCACCTGTGGACCATTATGACCTGGATACATTGTTACACACCTGAGCCTCACCTGGACATGATGACTCTGGATCCCCTCTGGGCCTCAGCCTGACATGGTGACTCTGGTCCGCATCTGGATGTCACCTAGACCAGGTGAATCTCGTACCCCTCTAGGCCTCAACTAGACCTGGTGACTCTGGTCCTCAACAGGGCCTCAACGAGACCTAGTGAATATGCTCCCCACCTGCGCCTCATCTCGACCTGGTGACGCTGGTTCTATCTGGGCATCATCGGGACATGGTTACTCTGTTCCCCACTGGGACTGACCTGATCCTGGTAACTCTGGTCCTGACTTTGGCCTCTCTTTACCAGGTGATTCTGGCTCTAACTGGGCCTCACCTGTAACTGGTGACTCTGATTCTAAGCATGGCCTCACCTGACCTGGTGTTTGTGGTTCCCATAGGGACCTCACCTGGACCTCATGTCTCTGGTCCCACCTGGGCCTCACCAGGGCCTGGTGTCTCTGGTACCCACCTGGTTAGCATCAGGATATGGTTACACTGTTCACTAACAGTGACCCAGCCGGACCTATTAACTGTGGTCTTCACCTGGGCCACACCTGGACATGGTGTCACTGTTTCCCACCTGGGTCTCACCTGGATATGGTGAGTCGGATCCCCACATGGTCCTCACCTGTAACTGGTCATTCTCGTTCCCACATGGATACCATGTGGACCTGTTGGCCGCAGTGTTTCTAGCATCTTTTTTTTTTAAATTTTTATTTATTTATGATAGTCACAGAGAGAGATAGAGGCAGAGACACAGACAGAGGGAGAAGCAGGAACCATGCACCAGGAGCCCGACGTGGGATTCGATCCCGGGTCTCCATGATCGCGCCTGGGGCCTAAGGCAGGCGCCAAACCGCTGCGCCACCCAGGGATCCCATCTGTTTGTAGCTTCTCATGTACCTCGTGACTCTGGTCCCCACCAGTGCCTTACCGGGACCGGGTGAGTTTGGTTGCCACCTGCACCACACCTGGACCTGGTGATTCTGGTCTGCACCTGAGACTACCCTGGATCTGGTGACTGTGGTCCACACCTGGGCTTCACCTAGCCCTGTTGACCATGGTCCTCATCACGGAAAAATGGCACCCGGTGACTGTGTTCCACACCTGGAACTCACCTGGAGCAGGTGACTCTGTTCCCCCTGTGGGTCTCACCGTGCTCTAGTGACTGTGAACCCCACTTTGGCCTGACTTGGACCTGCTGACCCTGGTTGCCACCTGTGCGTTAACTCGAACTGTTGACTCTGGTTCTTTCAAGGGCCTCCCCTGTACCTGGTGATCCTGGTTCCCACCTGGGCCTCACCTGGGCCTGGTGACTCTTGTCACCACCGGGGACTCACTTGGACCTGGTTACAGTGTTCCACACTGGGACTCAAGTAGAACTCTTGACCATGGTCCCCAAGCCTGCCTCACATGGACCAGTTGCCTCTGATACCTACCAGCGCCTCACGTGTACCTGGTAACTCTGGTCCTCACCTGGGCCTCATCTGGACCTAGTGACTCTGGTCCCCACCTGGGCTTCACCTGGATCTGGTGACTCTGGTCCCCACCTGGCCTTCCCCTGGATCTGGTGACTCTGGTCCCCACCTGGACCTCTCCCAGACCTGGTGACTCTCTTTCCAACATGGGCCTCACCTGGATCTGGTGACTCTGGTCCTCAGTTTGGCCTCACCTAGACCTGGTGTCTCTCGTCCCCACTTTGACCTAACTCAGAACTGCAGAATCTTGCCCCACCTAGGACGCACCCAGACCTGGTGACTCTTGTCCCCAGCTATGCCTCAATTCGACCTGATGAATATGGTCCTCACGTGGGCCTTAGATGTACCTGGGACTCTGCTGGATAGAGTGGCTCTTGTTCCCACAAAGGGCTCACCTGATACTGGTAACTGAGGTCTTTTTCTATGCCTCACCAGGACCTAGTGATTCTGTTCCCCTTCTGGGCCTGCATGGCCCTAGTGACTCTGGTCCTCACCCAGGCATCATTGGGACCTGGATACTCTATTCCACACCTGGGACTCACTTTGACCAGGGACCTCTGGTCCCATTCTGGGCCTCAAACTAAACTGGTTACTCTGGTTCCCCCTCTGGGACTCACCCTTACCTGTTGAATCTGGTCACCCCTTGGGCTTCACTTTGGCCTGGTGAATCTGGTCCTTAGCTGGTACTCACCTGGATCTGGTGACTGTCGCCACCTGGGCCTCACCTGGACCTGGTGAATCTCTTCCCCATCTGGGCCTCACCCAGTCCTGGTGACTTTGTTCCCCACCTGGACCTGATTGCTTTGGACACTTTCTTGGCCACACCTGGAAGTGGTGATTCTCGTTCCCACATGGACATCATGTGGACCTGGTGGCTGCAGTGTTTCTAGCTTCTCATGTACCTCGTGATTCTGGTCCCCACCAGGGCCTCAAAGGGACCTGGTGAGTGTGGTTGCCACCTGCACCTCACCTGGAACTGATGATTCCGGTCTGCACCTGAGACTACCCTGGATCTGGTGACTGTGGTCCCCACCTGGGCTTCACCCGGATTTGGGGACTCCGGTCCCCATCCGGGCCTCAACTGTACCTGATGACCATGGTCCTCAACTGGGCAAAATTGGGACCCGGTGACTGTGTTCCACAACTGGACCTCTCCTGGACCACATGACTCTGGTCCCCCTCTGGGTCTCACCGTGCCTTCGTGACTGTGAACCCCACTTTGGCCTGACTTGGACCTGCTGACCCTGGTTGCCACCTGCGCCTGACCTCGAACTGTTGACTCTGGTTCTTTCAAGGGCCTCCCCTGTACCTGGTGATCCTGGTCCCCACCTGGTCCTCACGTGGACGTGGTGACTCTAGTCACCACCGCGGACTCACCTGGACCTGCTTACTGTGTTCCACACCTCGGCCTCAAGTAGACCTGTTGACCATGGTCCCCATGCCGGCCTCACATGGACATGTTGACTCTAATCCCCACAGGGGCCTCACGTGTACCTGGTAACTCTGGTCCTCACCTGGGCCTCATCTGGACCTAGTGACTCTGGTCCCCACCTGGGCTTCACCTGGAACTGGTGGCTCTGGTCCCCACCTGGGTTTCACCTGGAACTGGTGACGCTCTTTCCAACATGGACTTCACTTGGTGAATCTGGTCCTTAGCTGGTCCACATTTGGATCTGGTGACTGGTCGCCACCTCGGCCTCACCTGGACTTGGTGAATACTGTTGCCACCTGCGCCCCCCCTGGAACTTGTGACTCTGGTCCCACCAGAACCTCACCTGGATCTGGAGGCTCTGGTTCCCATAAGGGGCTCTCCTGGACCTGGTTCTTGTGGTCTCCATCTAGCCTCATCTGGAACACAATGACTCTGATCCATATTTGTGCCTCTCTTGGACCTGTGGACTCTGGTCCTTACCTGGGCATCATTGGGACCTGGATACTCTCTTATATACCTGGGCGTCACCTGGACCTGGTGACTGTGGTCCCACCTGGGCCTCACCTGGATGAGGTCACTGGTTCCCACAGGGACCTCACCTGGACCTGTTGACTCAGGTCCTCAAATGGGCATCATGGGACCTGTTATCTCAGTTCCAAATCGGGGCCTCACCTGGACCTAGTGATTCTCGTCCCCCTCTGGGCCTCACCCTGACCTGTTGACTCTGGTCCTCACCTGGATATCACAAGAACCGGGTGACTCTGGTCCCCCTTTGGGACTCACCCGGAGCTGGGGAGACTGGTACTCAACTGGGTCTCAACACGATTTGGTGAATCTACTCCTCACTTAGGCCTCGTCTGCACCTTCTGACTCTTATCCCACCTGGCATCAATGGGATATGGTTACTCTGTTCCCCACCTGGGCCTCACTTGGACATGATAACTGTTCTCCGCACTTTGGCCTCAACTGGTCCTGATGACACTGGTCCCCCCACCTAGGCCTCAATCTGGACCTGGTGACTGTGGTCCCCACCTGGGTCTCACCTTGACCTGTTGCCTCTCGTTCCCACATGAACCACACCTGGACCTGGTGACTGTGGTGTCCTTGTAGACTCACATTTACCTGGTGACTCCGTTCCTGTCTAGGGCCTCACCTGGATCTGGTTACTCTGGCCTGCTGGTTGGCTTCACCTGGAATTGGTGAGTGGGGTTGTCACCTGGGCCTCACCCATACCTGGTGACTCAGGTCCCTACGTGGGCCTCTTGGACCTGGTGAATCTAGTACTTACCTGGTCCTCTCCCCGACCCGGGGAATCTGGTCACGACCTGGGCCTCACCTGGACCTGGTGAATGTGTTCCATATCTTGGCCTCACCGAGTCCTGGTGACTTTGTTCCCCACTTGGACCTGATTGCTGTGGACTCTTTTTGTCTCACCTGGAACTGGTGACTCTGATCCTATCTGCTCGTCACCCAGATCTGGTGACCCTGGAACTCACCTGGGCATCATTGGTACCTGATTACTCTGTTCTACACCTGAGCCTCACCTGGACATGATGACTCTGGTACCTTCTGGGCCTCACCCTGACCTGGTGACTCTGGTCCCCATCTGGATGTCACCTGGACCAGGTGATTCTGGTATCCCTCTAGGCCTCAACCAGATCTGGTGACTCTGGTCCTCAACTGGGCCTCACCTGGACCTAGTGAATATACTCGATGTGGGCCACAATTGGACCTGGTGACTCTGCTCCCTACCTGGGCATCATCGGGAGATGGTTCCACTGCATGGCCTGCAGGTTGGCCTCACCTGGACCTGGTAACTCTGGTCCCTACCTGTGCTTCATCGGGACACCGTTCCTCTGCATGGCCTGCAGGTTGGCCTCACCTGACCTGTTGAGTGGGGTTTCCACATGGGCCTCACACATACCTGGTGACATAGGTCCCCAAGTGGGCCTCACTTGGACCTGGTGAATCTGATCCTTACCTGGTCCTCACCCAGAACTGGTAACTCTGGTCACCACCTGGGCATCACCTGGAGAGGGTGAATCTGGTCCCCATCTGGGCCTCCCACAGTCCTGATGACTTTGTTCCCCACCTGGAACTGATTGCTGTGGACTCCTTCTTGGCCTCACCTGGAACTGGTGACTCTCATCCTAACTGGGCCTAACTCAATCTGCTGACTCTTGTCCTCCCCTGTGGACCATTATGAACTGGATACTCTGTTCCACAACTGAGCCTCACCTGGACATGATGACTCTGGATCCACTCTGGGCCTCACCCTGACATGGTGACTCTGGTCCTCATGTGGATGTCACCAGACCAGGTGAATCTGGTACCCCTCTAGGCCTCCACTAGACCTGGTGACTCTGGTCCTCAACTGGGCCTCACCGGGACCTAGTGAATATGCTCCCCAACTGTGCCTCATATGGACCTGGTAACTCTGGTTCTACCTGGGCATCATCGGGACATGTTTACTGTATTCCCCACTGGGACTGACCTGATCCTGGTAACTCTGGTCCTGATTTGGCCTCTTCTGTACCAGGTGACTCTGGATCCACCTTGGGTTCACCGGTAACTGGTGACTCTGATCCTAAGCATGGCCTCACCTGACCTGGTGTCTGTGGTTCCCATCGGGACTGCACCTGGACCTCATGTCTCTGGTCCCAACTGGGCTTCACCAGGACCTGGTGTCTCTGGTACCCACCTTGGTAGCATCAGGATACGGTTACACTGTTCACTAACAGTGACCCAGCCGGACCTATTAACTCTGCTCTTCACCTGGGCCACACCTGGACATGTTGACACTGGTTCCCACCTGAGTCTCACCTGGACATGGTGAGTCGGATCCAAAACTGGTCCTCCCCTGTAACTGGTGATTCTCGTTCCCACATGGACATCATGTGGACCTGGTGGCTGCAGTGTTTCTAGCTTCTCATGTACCTCGTGACTCTGGTCCCCACCAGGGCCTCACAGGGACCTGGTGAGTGTGGTTGCCACCTGCACCTCAAGTGGACCTGGTCATTCTGGTCTGCACCTGAGACTACCCTGGATCTGGTGACTATGGTCCCCACCTGGGCTTCACCTGCTTTGGGGACTCCGGTCTCCATCTGAGCCTCACCTGGCCCTGTTGACCATGGTCCTCAACTGGGCAAAATTGGGACCCGGTGACTGTGTTCAACAACTGGACCTCACCTGGACCAGGTGATTCTGGTCTCCCTCTGGGTCTCACCGAGCCCTAGTGACCGTAAACCCAACTTTGCCCTGACTTGGACCTGCTGACCCTGTATACCACCTGTGCCTCACCTCGAACTGTTGACTCTGGTAATTTCAAGGGCCTCCCCTGTACCTTGTGATCCTGGTCCCCACCTGGGTCTCACCTGGACGTGGTGACCCATGTCACAACCGCGTACTCACCTGGAGCTGCTTACTGTGTTCCACATCTGGGCCTCAAGTAGACTTGTTGACCAGGGTCCCCAAGCCGGCCTCACATGGACCTGTTGCCTCTGATCCCCACCGGGGCCTCACGTGTACCTGGTAACTCTGGTCCTCACCAGGGCCTCATCTGGACCTAGTGACTCTGGTCCCCACCTGGGCTTCACCTGGATCTGGTGACTCTGGTCCCCTCCTGTACTTCACCTGGATCTGGTGACTCTGCTCCCCACCTGGAACTCTCCTGGACCTGGTGACTCTCTTTCCAACATGGACCTCACCTGGATCTGCTGACTCTGGTCCTCAGTTTGGCCTCACCTGGACCTGGTGTCTCTCGTCCCCACTTTGAACTAACTCAGAACTGCTGAATCTTGCCCCACCTAGGCCGCACCCAGACCTGGTGACTCTTGTCCCCAGCTATGCCTCAATTTGCCCTAATGAATCTGGTCCTCACGTGGGCCTCACATGGATCTGGGACTCAGCTGCATAGAGTGGCTCTGGTTCCCACAAGGGGCTCAACTGATACTGGTGACTGTGGTCTTATTCTAATCCTCACCAGGACCTAGTGATTCTGTTCCCCATCTGGGCCTGCATGGCCCTAGTGACTCTGGTCCTCAACCTGGAATCATTGGGAACTGGATACTCTATGCCACACCTGGGCCTCACTTTGACCAGGGACCTCTGGTCCCATTCTGGGCCTCAAACTAAACTGGTTACTCTGGTATCCCCTCTGGGCCTCACCCTTACCTGGTGACTCTGGTCACCCTTGGGCTTCACTTGTACCTGGTGAATCTGGTCCTTAGCTGGTCTGCACCTGGATCTGGTGACTGTTCGCCACCTGGGTCTCACCTGGACTTGGTGAATCCTGTTGCCACCTGCACCTCACCAGGACCTTGTGACTGTGGTCCCACCTGGACCTCACCTGGATCTGGTGGCTCTGGTTCTCATATGGGGCTCTCCTGGACCTGGTTCCTGTGGTCTCCATCTGGCCTCAATGGAACACAATGACTCTGATCCATATTTGGTCCTCTCCTGGACCTGTTGACTCTTGTCCTTACCTGGGCATCATTGGGACCTGGATACTCTCTTATATACTAGGGCCTCACCTGGACCTTGTGACTGTGTTCCCACCTGGGCCTCACCTGGACGAGGTGACTGGTTCCCACAGGGACCTCACCTGGATCTGGTGACTCAGGTCCTCATATGGATATCATGGGACCTGGTTTCTGAGTTCCACATCGGGGCCTCACCTGGACCTAGTGATTCTCGTTCCCCTCTGGGCCTCACCCTGACGTGCTGACTCTGGTCCCCCCCTGGATATCACCAGAACCGGGTGACTCTGGTCCTCCTCGGGACTCACCCGGAGCTGGGGTCACTGGTCCTCAACTCGGCCTCAACAGGACCTGGTGAATCTACTCCTCACTTAGGCCTCGTCTAGACCTTGTGACTCTTTTCCCACCTGGCAACAATGGGACTTGGTTACTATGTTCCGCACCTGGGCCTCACATGAACATGATAACTTTGCTCCGAACTTTGGCCTCAACTGGTCCTGATGACCTTGGTCCCCCAACCGAGGCCTCAATCTGGACCTGGAGACTGTCGTCCTCACTTGGGTCTCACCTGGACCTGGTGACTCTCGTTCCCACATGAACCACACCTGGACCTGGTGACTGTGGTGTACTTGTAGACTCACATTTACCTGGTGACTCCGGTCCCCACTAGGGCCTAACCTGGATCTGGTGACTCTGGCCTGCAGGTTGGCCTCACCTGGACTTGGTTAGTGGGATGCCACCTGGGCCTCACACATACCTGGACTCAGGTCCCCACGTGGGCCTCATGTGGACCTGGTGAATCTGGTCCCCATCTGGGCCTAACCCAGTCCTGGTGACTATGTTTCCCACCTGGAACTGATTGCTCTGGACTCTTTCTTGGCCTCACTTGGAACTGGTGACTCTGATCCTATCTGTGCGTCACCGAGACCTGGTGACTCTGGTCCTCACCTGGGCATCATTGGTACCTGGTTACTCTGTTCCACACCTGAGCCTCACCTGGACATGATGTCTCTGGGACCTCTCTGGGCCTCACCCTGACCTGGTGATCTGGTCCCCATCTGGATGTCACCTGGACCAGGGGATTTTGGAACCCCTCTAGGCCTCAACCAGTTCTGGTGACACTTGTCCTCAACTGGGCCTCATCTGGACCTAGTGAATATGCTCCATCTGGGCCTCATTTGGACATGGTGACTCTGGTCACTCACTGGGCATTATCGGGAAATGGTTCCACTGCATGGCCTGCTGGTTTGCCTCACCTGGACCTGGTAACTCTGGTCCCTAGCTGGGCATCATCAGGACATGGTTCCTCAGCATGGCCTGCAGGTAGGCCTCATCTTGACCTGGTGAGTGGAGTTCCCACCTGGGTCTTACCCATGCCTGGTGACACAGGTCCCCACGTGGGCCTCACTTGGACCTGGTGAATTTGGTCCTTACCTAGTCCTCACCCGGAACTGGTAAATCTGGTCACCACCTGGGAATCACCTAGACCTTGTGACTTTGTTCCCCCGCTGGACCTGATTGCTGTGGACACCTTCTTGGCCTCACCTGGAAGTGGTAACTCTGATCCTAACTGGGCCTTTCCCAGATCTGGTGACTCTGGTCCTCACCTTAGGACAATTATGACCTGGATACTCTGTTCCACACCTGAGCCTCACCTGGACATGATGACTCTGGATCCCCTCTGGGCCTCACCCTGACATGGTGACTCTGGTCCCCATCTGGATGTCACCTAGACCAGGTGAATCAGGTACCCCTCTGGGCCTCAACCAGATCTGGGGCCTCTGGTCCTCAACTGGGCCTCACCTGGACCTAGTGAATATGCTCCATCTGTGCCTCATTTGGACCTGGTGACTTTGGTCCCTACGTGGGCAACATCGGGACATGGTTCCACATAATGGTCTGCAGGTTGGCCTCTTCTTGACCTGGTAACTCTGGTCCCTACCTGGGCATCATCGGGACACGGTTCCTCTGCATGGCCTGCAGGTTGGCCTCACCTGGACCTCGTACCTCTGGTCCCTACCTGGGCATCATCGGGACACGGTTCCTCTGCATGGCCTGCAGATAGGCCTCACCTGGACCTGGAGAGTGGGCTTGCCATCTGGGCCTCACCCATACCTGGTGACACAGGTCTCACGTGGGCCTCAGTTGGACCTGGTGAATCTGGTCCTTACCTGGTCCTCACTCGGAACAGGTAACCCTTGTCACCACCTGGGAATCACCTGGACCTGGTGAATCTGGTCCCCATCTGGGCCTCACCCAGTCCTGGTGACTTTGTTCCCCACCTGGAGCTGATTGCTGTGGACTCTTTCTTGGCCTCACCTGGAACTGGTGACTCTTATCCTCTCTGCGCGTGACTCAGGCCTGGTGAATCTGGTCCTCACCTGGGAATCATTGGTACCTGGTGACTCTGTTCCACACCTGAGCCTGGACATGATGACTCTGAAACCTCTCTGGGCCTCATCCTGACCTGGTGACTCTGGTCCCCATCTGGATGTCACCTGGACCAGGTGATTCTGGTACCCCTCTAGGGCTCAACCAGATCTGGTGTCTCTGGTCCTCAACTGGGACTTAGTGAATATGCTCCATCTTGGCCTCATTTGGACCTGGTTACTCTGGTCCCTACCTGGGCATCATGGGGACCTGGTTCCACTGCATGGCCTCCAGGTTGTCCTCACCTGGACCTGGTAACTCTGGTCCCTACCTTGGCATTATCGGGACCCGGTTACTTTGCATGGCCTGCAGGTAGGCCTCACCTGGACCTGGTGAGTGGGGTTGCCACTTGGGCCTCACGCATACCTGGTGACACAGGCCCCTACGTGGGCCTGACTTGGACCTGGTGTATCTGGTAATTCTGGTCACCACCTGGGAATCACCTGGACCTGGTGAATCTGGTAACTCTGGTCACCACCTGGGAATCACTTGGACCTGGTGAATCTGTGTCCCCATCTGGGCCTCACCCAGTCCTCGTGAATTTTTTCCCCACCTGGACCTGATTGCTGTGGACTCCTTCTTAGCCTCACCTGGAACTGTTGACTCTGATCCTAACTGGGCCTCACCCAGATCTGTTGACTCTGGTCCTCACCTGTGGACCATTATGACCTGGATACTCTGTTCCACACCTGAGACTCACCTGGACATGATGCCTCTGGATCCCCTCTGGGCCTCTCCCTGACATGGTGACTCTGGTCCCCATCTGGAAGGCACCTAGTCCAGGTGAATCTGGTACCCCTCTATGCCTCAACTAGACCTGGTGACTCTGGTCCTCTACTGGGCCTCAACGGGACGTAGTGAATATGCTCCCCACCTTCGCCTCATCTGGACCTGGTGACTATGGCTCCACCTGGGCCTCACCTGTAACTGGTGACTCGGATCCTAAGCATGGCCTCACCTGACCTGGTGTCTGTGTTTCCCATCGGGACCTCATGTCTCTGGTCCTCATGTCTCTGGTCCTCATGTCTCTGGTCCCACCTGGGCCTCACCAGGACCTGGTGTCTCTTGTACCCACCTGGGTAGCATCAGGATATGGTTACACTCTTCACTAAAAGTGACCCAGCCGGACCTATTAACTCTGGTCTTCACCTGGGCCACACCTGGACATGGTGGCACTGGTTCCCTCTTGGGTCTCACGTGGACATGTGATTCAGATCCCTGCCTGATCCTCACCTGTAACTGGTGATTCTCGTTCCCACATGGACATCATGTGGATCTGGTGGCTGCAGTGTTTCTAGCTTCTCATGTACCTCGTGACTCTGGTCCCCACCAGGGCATCACCGGTACCTGTTGTGTGTGGTTGCCACCTGCACCTCACCTGGACCTGGTGATTCTGGTCTGCACCTGAGACTACCCTGGATCTGGTGACTGTTGTCCCCACCTGGGCTTCACCTGGATTTTGGGCTCTCGTTCCCATCTGAGGCTCACCTGGCCCTGTTGACCATGGTCCTCAACTGGGCAAAATTGGGACCCGGTGACTGTGATCCACAACTGGACCTCACCTGGACCAGGTGACTCTGGTCCCCCTCTGGGTGTCACCGTGCCCTAGTGACTGTGAACCCCACTTTGGCCTGACTTGGACCTCCTGACCATGGTTGCCACCTGCGCCTGACCTCGAACTGTTGACTCTGGTTCTTTCAAGGGCCTCCCCTGGACGTGGTGATCCTGGTGCCCACATGGGCCTGACCTGGACCTGGGGAATCTTGTCACCACCGGGAACTCACCTGGACCTGCTTACGGTGTTCCACACCTGGGCCTCAAGTAGACCTGTTGACCATGGTCCCCAAGCCAGCCTCACATGGACATGTTGCCTCTGATCCCCACCGGGGCTTCACGTGTACCTGGTAACTCTGTTCCTCATCTGGGTCTCATCTGGACCTAGCGACTCTGGTCCCTACCTTGGCTTCACCTGGATCTGGTGACTCTTGTCCCCACCTGGACTTCACCTGGATCTTCTGACTCTGGTCCACACCTGGACCTGACCTGCATCTGGTGACTCTGGTCCTCAGTTTGGCCTCATCTGGATCTGACATCTCTCGTCCCTACTTTGACCTAACTCAGAACTGCTGAATCTTGCCCCACCTCGGCCGCACCCAGACTTGGTGACTCTTGTCCCCAGCTATGCCTCAATTCGACCTGATGAATCTGCTCCTCACGTGGGCCTCACATGGACCTGGGACTCAGCTGGATAGAGTGGCTCTGGTTCCCACAAGGGGCTCACCTGATATAGCTGACTGTGGTCTTATTCTATGCCTCACTGGTCCTAGCGATTCTGTTCCCATCTGGGCCTGCATGGCCCTAGTGACTCTGGTCCTCACCCAGGAATCATTAGGACCTGGATACTCTATTCCACACCTGTGCCTCACATTGACCATGGACCTCTCGTCCCATTCTGGGACTCAAACTAAACTAGTTACTGGTTCCCCTTTGGGCCTCACCCTTACCTGGTAACTCTGGTCACCCTTTGGGCTTCACTTCACCAGATGAACCACACCTGGACCTGGTGACTGTGGTGTTCTTGTATACTCACATGTACCTGGTGACTCCAGTCCCCACTAGGGCCTCACCTGGATCTGGTGACTCTGGCCCGCCGGTTGGCCTCACCTAGACCTGGTGAGTGGGGTTGCCACCTAGGCCTCACACATAGCTGGTGACTCAGGTCCCCACGTGAGCCTCTTGGACCTGGTGAATCTGGTCGTTACCTGGTCCTTTCCGAGACCCGGGGACTCTATCCCCACCTGGGCCTCACCTGGACCTGGTGAATCTGGTCCCATCTGGGTCTCATCATGGTCTGGTGACTTTGTTCCCCACCTGGACCTGATTGCTGTGAACTCTTTCTTGGCCTCACCTGCAACTGGTGACTCTGATCCTATTGTGCATCTCCCAGATCTGGTGAATCTGGTCCTCACCTGGGCATCATTGGTACCTGGTGACTCTCTTCCACACCTGAGCCTCACCTGGACCCGATGACTCTGGAACCACTCTGAGCCTCCCCCTGACCTGGTGACTCTCGTCCCCATCTGGATATCACCTGGATCAGGTGATTCTGGTACCCTTCTAAGACTCAAGTAGATATGGTGAAACTGGTCCTCAACTGGGCCTCACCTGGACCTAGTGAATATGCTCCATCTGGGCCTTATATGGACCTGGTGACTCTGGTCCCTACCTGGGCATCATCGGGATATGGTTCCACTGCATCGCCTGCAGATTGGCCTCAACTGGACCTGGCAAATCTAGTCCCTACCTGAGCATTACCGGGACATGGTTCTTCTGCATGGCCTGCAGGTTGGCCTCACCTGGACCTGGTGAGTGGGGTTGCCACCTGGGCCTCCCCCATACCTTGTGACACAGGGCCCCACGTGGGCCTCCCTTTGACCTGGTGAATCTGGTCCTTACCTGGTCCTCACTCGGAACTAGTAAGTCTGGTCACAACATGGGAATCATCTGGACCTGGTGAATCTGGTCCCCATTGGGCCTCACTCAGTCCTGATGACTTTGTTCCCACCTGGACCTGATTGCTGTGGACTCCTTTTGGGCCTCACCTGGAACGGGTGACTCTGATCCTAACTGGGCCTCACCCAGATCTGGTGACTCTGGTCCTCACCTGTGGACCATTATGACCTGGATACTCTGTACCTCACCTGAGACTCACCTGGACATGATGCTGCTGGATCCCCTCTGGGCCTCAGCCTGACATGGTGACTCTGGTCCCCATCTGGATATCACCAGAATCGGGTGACTCTGTTCCCCCTCTGGGACTCACCCGGTGCTGGGACACTGGTCCTCACCTGGGCACAACTGGACCTGGTGAATCTACTCCTCACTTAGGTCTCGTCTGGACTTTGTGACTCTTTTCCCACCTGGCATCAATGGGACATGGTTACTCTGTTCCCACTGGGCCTCACCTGGACATGATAACTTTGCTCCACACTTTGGCCTCAACTGGTCCTGATGACTCTGTTCCCCTAGGCCTCAAACTGAACCTGGTGACTGTGGTCCCCACCTGGGTCACACCTGGACCTGGTGGTCTCGTTCTTACATGAACCACGCCTGGACCTGGTGACTCTGGCGTTCTTGTAGACTCACTTTTACCTGGTGAATCTGGTCCCCACTAGGGACTCACGTGGATCTGGTGACTCTGGCCTGCAGGTTGGTCTCACCAGGACCTGGTGAGTGGGGTTGCCACCTGGGCCTCACCCATACCTGGTGACTCAAGTCCCTACGTGGGCCTCTTGGACCTGGTGGATCTTGTCCTTTCCCGGTCCTCTCCTTGACCCGGGGACTCTTGTCACCACCTGGGCCTCACCTGGACCTGGTGAATCTGGTCCCCATCTGGGCCTCACCCAGTCCTGGTGACTTTGTTCCCCACCTGGACCTGATTGCTGTGCCCTTTCTTGGCCTCACCCGGACTGGTGAGTCTGATCCTATCTGTGCGTCACCCAGACCGGGTGACTCTTGTCCTCACCTGGGCATCATTGGTACCTGGTGACTCTGTACCACACCTGAGCCTCACCTGGAAATGTTGACTCTGGAACCGCTCTGGGCCTCACCCTGACCTAGTGACTCTGGTCCCCATCTGGATGTCACATGGACAAGGTGATTCTGGTACCCCCTAGGACTCAAACAGATCTGGTGACTCTGGTCTTCAAAGGGGACTCACCTGTACATAGTGAATATGCTCCATCTGGGCCTCATTTGGACCTGGTGACTCTGGTCCATACCTGGGCATCATCGGGATATGGTTCCACTGCATGCCTTGCAGGTTGGCCTCACCTGGACCTGGTAAGTCTGGTCTCTACCTGGGCATTATCTTGATATGTTTCCACTGCATGGCATGCAGGTTGGCCTCACCTGGACCTGGTAAATATTCTCCCTACCTGGGCATCATCGGGATATGGTTCCACTGCATGGCCTGCAGGTTGGCCTCACCTGGACCTGGTGAGTGTTATTGCCACCTGGGCCTCACCCATACCTGGTGACTCAGGTCCACGTGGGCCTCTTGGACCTAGTGAATCTGGTCCTTAACTGGTCCTTTCCCAGAACGGGGACTCTGGTCACCACCTGTGCCTTACCTGGACCTGGTGAATCTGTTACCCCTCTAGGCCTCAACAAGATCTGGTGACTCTGATCCTATCTGCGCGTCACCCAGACCTGGTGACTCTGGTCCTCACCTGAGCATCATTGGGACCTGGTGACTCTGTTCCACACCTGAGCCTCACCTGGACATGATGACTCTGGAACCTCTCTGGGACAACCCTGACCTGGTGACTGTGGTCCCCATCTGGATGTCACCTGGACCAGGTGATTCTGGTACCCTTCTAGGCCTCAACCAAATCTGGTGACTCTGGTCCTCAACTGGGCCTCACTTGGACCTAGTGAATATGCACCATCTGGGCCTCTTTTGGACCTGGTGACTCTGGTCCCTACCTGGGCATCATCGGGACATGGTTCCACTGCATGGCCTGCACGTTGGCCTCACTTGGACCTGGTAAGTCTGGTCCCTACATGGTCATCATCGGGACATGGTTCCTCTGCACGTCCTGCAGGTTGGCCTCACCTGGACCTGGTCAGTGGGGTTGCCACCTGGGCCTCACCTATGCCTGGTGACACAGGTCCCCACGTGGGCCTCACTTGGACCTGGTGAATCTTGTCCTTACCTGGTCCTCACCCGGAACTGGTAAGTCTGGTCACCACCTGGATATCACCTGGATCTTGTGTATCTGGTCCCCATCTAGGCCTCACCCAGTCCTGGTGACTTTGTTCCCCACCTGGACCTGATTTCTCTGGACTCATTCTTGGCCTCACCTGGAACTGGTGACTCTGGTCCCCACCTGGACATCTCCCGGACCTGGTGACTTTCTTTCAAACATGGACCTCACATGGATCTGGTGACTCTGGTACTCAGTTTGGCCTCACCTGGAACTGGCGTCTCTCGTCCCCACTTTGACCTAACTCAGAACTGCTGAATCTAGCCCAACTTAGGCAGCACCCAGACCTGGTGACTTTTGTCCCCAGCTATGCCTCAATTCGACCTAATGAATCTGGTCCTCACGGGAGCCTCAGCTGGACCTGGGACTCAGCTGTAGAGTGGCTCTGGTTCCCGCAAGGGGCTCAGCTGATACTGCTGACTGTGGTCTTATTGTATGCCTCACCAGGACCTAGTGATTCTGTTCCCCATCTGGGCCTGCATGGCCCCAGTGACTCTGGTCCTCACCCAGGCATCATTGGGTGATGGACCCAATGATCCTCACCCTGGATACGCTATTACACACCTGGACCTAACTTTGACCAGGGACCTCTGGTCCAATTCTGAGCCTCAAACTAAACAGGTTACTCTGGTTCCCCCTCTGGGGCTCACCCTTACCTGGTGACTCTGGTCACCCTTTGGGCTTCACTTCGGCCTGGTGAATCTGGTCCTTAGCTGGTCCGCGCCTGGATGTGGTGACTGGTCGCCACCTAGTCCTCACCTGGACTTGTTGAATCCTGTTGCCACCTGCGCCTCACCTGGACCTTGTGATTGTGGTCCCACCTGGACCTCACCTGGATCTCGTGGCTCTGGTTCCCATATGGGGCTCTCCTGGACCTGGTTCCTGTGGTCTCCATCTGACCTCACCTGGAACACAATGACGCTGATCCGTATTTGGGCCTCTCCTGGACCTGTTTACTCTCGTCCTTACCTGGGCATCATTGGGACCTGGATACTCTCTTATATACCTGGGCCTCACCTGGACCTGGTGACTGTGGTCCCACCTGGGCCTCACCCGGACGAGGTGACTGGTTCCCACAGAGACCTCACATGGACCTGGTGACTCAGGTCCTCATATGGGCATCATGGTAACTGGTTTCTCAGTTCCACATCGGGCCTCACCTGGAGCTAGTGATTCTCGTCCCCCTCTGGGCCTCATCCTGACGTGGTGACTCTGGTCCCCACCTGGGTATCATCAGAAACGGGTGACTCTGGTCCCCCTCTGAGACTCTCCGGAGCTGTGGACACTGGTCCTCAACTGGGCCTCAACAGGACCTGATGAATCTACTCTTCACATAGGCCTCGTCTGGAACTTGTGACTCTTTTCCCACCTGGCATCAATGGGACATGGTTACTCTGTTCCCCACCTGGGCCTCACCTGGACATGATAATTTTGCTCCACACTTTGGCCTCAACTGGTCCTGATGACTCTGGTCCCCCCACCTAGGCCTCAATCAGGACCTGGTGACTGTGGTCCCCACCTGGGCCTCACCTGGACCTGGTGACTCTCGTTCCCAAATGATTCACACCTGGACCTGGTGACTGTGGTGTTCTTGTAGACTCACATTTACCTGGTGAGTCCGGTACCCACAAGGGCCTCACCTGCATCTGGTGACTCTGGCCTGCAGGTTGGCCTCCCCTGGACCTGGTGAGTGGGGTTGCCACCTGGGCCTCACCCACACCTGGTGTTCAGGTCCTCACGTTGGTCTCTTGGACCTGGGGAATCTGGGCCTTACCTGGTCCTCTCCCAGACCCGGGGACTCTGGTCACCACCTGGGCCTCACCAGGAACTGGTGAATCTAGTCCCCATCTGGGCCTCCCCCAGTCCTGGTGACTTTGTTCCCACATGGACCTGATTGCTGTGGACGCTTTCTTGGACTCACCTGGAACTGGTGACTCTGATCCTATTGTGCATCTCCCAGATCTGGTGACTCTGGTCCTGACCTGGGCATCATTGATACCTGGTTAGTCTGTTCCACACCTGAGCCTCACCGGGACATGATGACTCTGGAACCTCTCTGGGACTCACTCTGACCTGGTGACTCTGGTCCCCATCTGGATATCACCTGGACCAGGTGATTCTGGTACACCTCTAGGGCTCAAGGTGATCTGGTGACTCTGGTCCTCAACTGGGCCTCACCTGGAACTAATGAATATACCCCATCTGGGCCTCATTTGGACCTGGTGACTCTAGTCCGTACTTGGGCATCATCGGGATATGGTATCACAGCATGGCCTGCAGGTTGGCCTCACCTGGACCTGGTGAGTGGGGTTTTCCTCAACTGGGCAAAATTGGGACCCGGTGACTGTGTTCCACAAGTGGCCTCACCTGGACCAAGTGACTCTGGTCCCCCTCTGGGTGTCACCATGTCCTAGTGACTGTGAACCCCACTTTCGCCTGACTTGGACCTGCTGACCCTGGTTGCCACCTGCGCCTGACCTGGAACTGTTGACTCTGGTTCTTTCAAGGGCCTCCCCTGGACCTGGTGATCCTGGTCCCCACCTGGGTCTCACCTGGACTTGGTGACTCTTGTCACCACTGGGGCCTCACCGGGACCTGCTTACTGTGTTCCACACCTGGGCCTCAAGTAGACCTGTTGACCATGGTCCCCAAGCCAGACTCACATGGACATGTTGCCTCTGATCCCCAACGGGGCCTCACGTGTACCTGGTAACTCTGGTCCTCACCTGGGCCTCATCTGGACCTAGTGACTCTGGTTCCCACCTGGACTTCACCTGGATCTGGTGACTCTGGTCCACCCCAGGACCTCTCCTGGACCTGGTGACTCCTTTCCAACATGGACCTCATGTGGATCTGGTGAATCTGGTCCTCAGTTTGGCCTCACCTGGACTTGGTGTCTCTCGTCCCCACTTTGACCTAACTCAGAACTGCTGAATCTTGCCCCACCTAGGCCGCACCCAGACCTGGTGACTCTTGTCCCTAGCTATGCCTCAATTCACCCTGATGAATCTGGTCCTCACGTGTGCCTCACATGTACCTGGGACTCAGCTGGATAAAGTGGCTCTAGTTCCCACAAGGGGCACACCTGATACTGCTGACTGTGGTCTTATTCTATGCCTCACCAGGACGTAGTGATTCTGTTCCCCATCTGGGCCTGCATGGCCCTAGTGCCTCTGGTCCTCACCCAGGCATCATTGGGTGATGGACCCAATGATCCTCACCCTGGATACTCTATTCCACACCTGTGCCTCACTTTGACCAGGGACTTCTGGTCCCAGTCTGGGCCTCAAACTAAACTGGTTACTCTGGTTCCACTCTGGGCCTCACCCTTACCTGGTGACTCTGGTCACCCCTTGGGCTTCACTAGGGTCTGGTGAATCTGGTCCTTAGCTGGTCCGCACCTGGATCTGGTGACTGGTCGCCACCTGGGCCTCACCTGGACTTGGTGAATCCTGTTGCCACCTGCGCCTCACATGGACCTTGTGACTGTGGTCCCACCTGGACCTCACCTGGATCTGGTGGCTCTGGTTCCCATATGGGGCTCTCCTGGACCTGGTTCCTGTGGTCTCCATCTGGCCTCACTTGGAACACAATGACTCTGAACAATATTTGGGCCTCTCTTGTACCTGTTGACTCTGGTCCTTACTTGGGCATCACTGGGAGCTGGATACTCTGTTATATACCTGGGCCTCACATGGACCGGTGACTGTGGTCCCACCTGAGCCTCACCTGGACGAGTTGACTGGTTCCCACAGGGAGCTCACCTGGACCTGGTGACTCAGGTCCTCATATGGGCATCATGGGACCTGGTTTCTCACTTCCACATCGGGGCCTCACATGGACCAAGTGATTCTCGTCCCACTCTGGGCCTCACCCTGATGTCGTGAATCTGGTCCCCATCTAGGCCTCACCCAGTACTGGTGACTTTGTTCCCCACCTGGACCTGATTGCTGTGGACTCTTTCTTGGCCTCACCTGGAACTGGTGACTCTGAACCTATCTGCGAGTCACCCAGATCTGGTGACTCTGGCCCTCACCTGGGCATCATTGGTACCTGGTGACTCTTTTCCTCACTTGAGCCTCACCTGGACATGATGACTCTGGAACCTCTCTGGGCCTCTCCCTGACCTGGTGACTCTAGTCCCTAACTGGGCATCATCGGGACATGGTTCCACTGCATTGCCTGCAGGTTGGCCTCACCTGGATGTGGTAACTCTCGTCCTTACCTGGGTATCATCGGGACATGGTTCCTCTGCATGGCCTGCAGGTTGGCCTCACCTGGACCTGGGGTGCCTTGCCACCTGGCCTCACCAATACCTGGTGACTCAGGTCCCCACGTGGGCCTCATTTGGACCTGGTGAATCTGGTCCTTACCTGGTCGTCACCCGGAACTGGTATGTCTGGTCACCACCTGGGAATAACCTGGGCCTGGTGAATCTGGTCCCAATCTGGGCCTCACCCTGTCCTGGTGACTTTGTTCCCCACCTGGACCTGATTGCTCTGGACTCCTTCTTGGCCTCACCTGGAACTGGTGACTCTGATCCTAACTGGGCCTCCCCCATTTCTGGTGACTCTGGTCCTCACCTGTGGACCATTATGATCTGGATACTCTGTTCCACACCTGAGCCTCACCTGGACATGATGACTCTGGATCCACTCTGGGCCTCCCTCTGACACGGATACTCTGGTCCCCATCTGGATGTCACCTAGACCAGGTGAATCTGGTACACCTCTAGGCCTCAACTAGACCTGGTGACTGTGGTCGTCAACTGGGCCTCACCGGGACCTAGTGGATATGCTCCCCTCTTGCGCCTCATCTGAACCTGGTGACTCTGGTTCCACCTGGGCATCACTGGGACCTGGATACTCTCTTATATACCTGGGCCTCACCTGGACCTGATGACTGTGGTCACACCTGGGCCTCACCTGGACCTGGTGAATATGGTCCCCATCTGGGCCTCACCCAGTCCTTGTGACTTTGTTCCCCACCTGGACTTGATTGCTGTGGTCCCATTCTTGGCCTCACCTGGAACTGGTGACTCTGATCCTATATGCGCGACTCCCAGATCTGGTGACTCTGGTCCTCACCTGGGAGTTATTGGTACCTGGAGACTCTGTTCCACACCTGAGCCTCATCTGGAACTGATGACTCTGGAACCTTTCTGGGTCTCACCCTGACCTGGTGACTCTGGTCCCCATCTGGATGTCACCTGGACCAGGTCATACTGGTACTCCTCTAGGCCTCAACCCGATCCGGTGACTCTGGTCCTCAACTGGGCCTCAACTGGACCTAGTGAATATGCTCCATCTGGGTCTGATTTGGACCTGGTAACTCTGGTCACTACCTCGGCATCATCGGGTCATGGTTCCACTGCATGGCCTACAGGTTGCACTCACCTGGACCTGCTTACTGTGTTCCACACCTGGGACTCAAGTAGACCTGTTGACCATAGTCCCCAAGCCTGCCTCACATGGACCTGTTGTCTCTGATCCCCACCGGGGCCTCACGTGAACCTGGTAACTCTGGTCCTCACCTGGGCCTCATCTGGACCTAGTGACTCTGGTCCCCACCTGGACTTCACCTGGATCTGGTGACTCTAGTCCCCACCTGGACTTCAACTGGATCTGATGACACTGGTCCCCACCTGGACCTCACCTGGACCTGGTGACTCTGGTCCTCAGTTTGGCCTCACCTGGACCTGTTGACTCTTGTCCCCACTTTGACCTAACTCAGAACTGCTGAATCTTGCCCCACCTAGGCCGCACCCAGACCTGGTGACTCTTGTCCACAGCTATGCCTCAATTCGACCTGTTGAATCTGGTCCTCACGTGGGTCTCACATGGACCTGGCACTCAGCTGGATAGAGTGGCTCTGGTTCCCACAGGGGCTCACCTGATACTGCTGAATGTGGTCTTATTCTATGCCTCACCAAGACCTGGTGATTCTGTTCCCCATCTAGGCCTGCATGGCCCTAGTAACTCTGTTCCTCACCCAGGCATCATTGGGCCCTGGATACTCTATTCCACACCTGGGCCTCACTCTGACCAGGGACCTCTGGTCCCATTCTGGGCCTCAAACTAAACTGGTTACTCTGGTTACCCATCTGGGCCTCACCCTTACCTGGTGACTCTGGTCACCCCTTTGACTTCCCTTGGGCCTGGTGAATCTGGACCTTAGCTGGTCCGCACCTGGATGTCGTGACTGGTCGCCACCTGGGCCTCCCCTGGACTTGGTGAATCCTGTTGCCAGTTTCGCCTCACCTGGACCTTGTGACTGTGTTCCCATCTGGACCTGACATGGATCTGGTGGCTCTGGTTCCCATATTGGTCTCTCCTGGACCTGGTTCCTGTGGTCTCCATCTGGCCTCACCTGGAAAACAATGATTCTGATCCATATTTGGGCCTATCCTGGATCTGTTGTCTCTGGTCCTTACCTGGCCTCATTGGGACCTGGATACTCACTTATATACCTGGGCCTCACCTGGACCTGGTGACTGTGGTCCCACCTGGGCCTCACTTGGACGAGGTGCCTGGTTCCCACAGGGATCTCACCTGGACCTGGTGACTCAGGTCCTCAAGTGGGCATCATGGGACCTGGTTTGTCAGTTCCACATCGGGGCCTCACCTGGACCTAGTGATACTCGTACCCCTCTAGGCCTCACCCTGACGTGGTGACTCTGGTCTCCAGCTGGATATCACCAGAACCGGGTGACTCTGGTCACCCTCTGGGACTCACCCGGAGCTGGGGACACTGCTCCTCAACTGGGCCTCAAAAGAACCTGGTGAATCTACTCCTCACTTAGGCCTCGTCTGGACCTTGTGACTCTTTTCCCACCTGGCATCAATGGGACATGGTTACTCTGTTCCCCACCTGGGCCTCACCTGGACATGATAATTTGCTCCGCACTTTGGCATCAACTGGTCCTGATGACTCTGGTCCCCCACCTAGTCCTCAATCTGGACTTGTTGACTATGGTCCCCACCTGGGTCTCACCTGGACCTGGTGACTCTCGTTCCCACATGAACCACACCAGGACCTGGTGACTGTGGTGTTCTTGTTGACTCACATTTACCTGGTGACTCTGGTCCCCATTAGGGCCTCACCTGCAACTCGTAACTCGGGTCCATACCTGGGCATTATCGGGACACCGTTCCTCTGCATGGCCGGAATGTTGGCCTCCCCTGGACCTGGTGAGTGGGGTTGACATCTGGGCCTCACCCATACCGGTGACACAGGTCCCCACGTGGGCCTCACTTGGACCTGGTGAATCTGGACCTTACCTGGTCCTCACCCGGAAATGGTAACTCTGGTCACCACCTGGGAATCACCTGGACCTGGTGAATCTGGTCCCCATCTGGGCCTCACCCAGTCCTGGTGACTTTGTTCCCCACCGGGACCTGATTGCTGTGGACAATTCTTGGCCTCACCTGGTACTGGTGAGTCTGATGCTATGTGGGCCTCACCCAGATCTGGTGACTCTGGTCTTCACCTGTGGACCATTATGAACTGGATACTCTGTTCCACACCTGACCCTCACCTGGACATGATGACTCTGGATCCCCTCTGGGCCTCACCCTGACATCGTGACGTTAGTCCCCATCTGGATGTCACCTAGACCAGGTGAATCTGGTACCCCTGTAGGCCTCAACTAGACCTGGGCATTTTGGTCCTCAAATGGGCCTCACCGGGACCTAGTGAATATGCTCCCCAACTGCGCCTCATCTGGACCTGGTGACTCTGGTTCTACCTGGGCATCATCAGGACATGGTTACTCTATTCCCCACTGGGACTGACCTGATCCTGGTAACTCTGGTCCTGACCTTGGCCTCTTCTGTCCCAGGTGACTCTGGCTCCACCTGGTCCTCGCCTCTAGCTGGTGACTCTGATCCTAAGCATGGCCTCACCAGACCTGGTGACTGTCGTTCCCAATGGAACCTCACCTGGACCTCATGTCTCTGGTCCCTCCTGACCCTCACCAGGACCTGGTGTCTCTGGTACCCACCAGGGTAGCATCAGGATATGGTTACACTGTTCAGTAACAGTGACCCAGGCGGACCTATTAACTCTGGTCTTCACCTGGGCCACACCTGGACAGGGTGTCACTGGTTCCCACCAGGGTCTCACCTGGACATGGTGTGTCGGATCCCCACCTGGTCCTGACCTGTAACTGGTGATTCTCGTTCCCACATGGACATCATGTGGACCTGGTGGCTGCAGTGTTTCTAGCTTCTCATGTACCTCGTGACTCTGGTCCCCACCAGGGCCTCACCGGGACCTGGTGAGTGTGGTTGCCACCTGCACCTCACCTGGAGCTGGTGATTCTGGTCTGCACCTGAGACTACCCTGGATCTGGTGACTCTGGTCCCCACCTTGGCTTCACCTGTTTTTGGGGACTCCGGTCCCCATCTGTGTCTCACATGGCCCTTTTGACCATGGTCCTCAACTGGGCAAAATTGGGACACGGTGACTGTGTTCCACAACTGGACCTCATCTCGACCAGGTCACTCTGGTCCCCCTCTGGGTGTCACCGTGCCCTAGAGACTGTGAACGCCACTTTGGCCTGACTTGGACCTGCTGACCCTGGTTGCCACCTACGCCAGACCTCGAACTGTTGACTCTGGTTCTTTCAAGGGCCTCCCCTGTACCTAGTGATCCTTGTCCCCACCTGCTCCTCAACTGGACGTGGTGACACTTGTCCCAACCGGGGACTCACCTGGACCTGCTTACTGTGTTCCACACCTGGGCCTCAAGTAGACATGTTGACCATGGTCCCCAAATCGGCCTCACATGGACCTGTTGCCTCTAATCCCCACCGGGACCTCACGTGTACCTTGTAACTCTGGTCCTCAACTGGGCGTCATCTGGACCTAGTGACTCTGGTCCCCACCTGGGCTTCACCTGGATCTGGTGACTCTGGTCCCCACCTGGACTTCACCTGGATCTGGTTACTCTGGTCTCCAACTGTACCTCTGTTGGACCTGGTGACTCTCTTTCAAACATGGACCTCACCTGGATCTGGTGACTGTGGTCCTCAGTTTGGCCTCACCTGGACCTGCCGTCTCTCGTCCCCACTTTGACCTATCTCAGAACTGCTGAATCTTTCCCCCATTAGGCCGCACCCATACCTGGTGACTCGTGTCCCCAGCTATGCCTCAATTCGACCTGATGAATCTGGTCCTCACGTGGGCCTCACATGGACCTGCTACTCAGCTGGATAGAGTGGCTCTGGTTCCACATTGGGTTCACCTGATACTGGTGACTGTGGTTTTATTCTATGCCTCACCAGGACCTAGTGATTCTGTACCCCATATGGGCCTGCATGGTCCTAGTGACTCTGGTCCTCACCCAGGCATCACTGGGACCTGGATACTCTATTCCACATCTGGGACTCACTCTGACCAGGGACCTCTGGTCCCATTCTGGGCCTCAAACTAAACTGGTTACTCTGGTTTCCCCTCTGGGCCTCACCCTTACCTGGTGACTCTGGTCACCCCTTGGGCTTCACTTGGGCCTGGTGAATCTGGTCCTTAGCTGGTCCGCACCTGGATGTGGTGACTGTTCGCCACCTGGTCCTCACCTGGACTTGGTGAATCCTGTTGCCACCTGCGCCTCACCAGGACCTTGTGACTGTGGTCCCACCTGGACCTCACCTGGATATGGTGGGTCTGGTTCCAATATGGGGGTCTCCTGGACCTGGTTCCTGTGGTCTCCATCTGCCTCAGCTGAAACACAATGACTCTGATCCATATTTGAACCTCTACTGGACCTGTTGACTCTGGTCCTTACCTGGGCATCTTTGGGAGCTGGATACTCTTATATAACTGGGCCTCACCGGGACCTGGTGACTGTGGCCCACCTGGCCCTCACTGGGACGAGGTGACTCGTTCCCACAGGTACCTCACCTGGACCTGGTGACTCAAGTCCTCATATGGGCATCATGGGACCTGGTTTCTCAGTTCCACATCGGGGCCTCACCTGGACCTAGTGATTCTCGTCCCCCTCTGGACCTCACCCTGACGTGGTGACTCTGGTCCCCACCTGGATATCACCAGAACCGTGTGAGTCTGTTCCCCCTCTGGGACTCACCCAGAGCTTGGGATATTGGTCTTCAACTGGGCCTCAACAGGACCTGGTGAATCTACTCCTCACTTAGGAATCGTCTGGACCTTGTGACTCTTTTCCCACCAGGCATCAATGGGACATGGTTACTCTGTTCCCCACCTGGGCCTCACCTCCACATGATAACTTTGCTCCACACTTTGGCCTCAACTGGTCCTGATGACTTTGTTCCCCACACCTATGCCTCAGTCTGGACCTGGTGACTGTGGTGCCCACCCGGGTCTCACCTGTACCTCGTGATTCTCGTTCCCTCATGAACCTCACCTGGACCTGGTGACTGTGGTGTTCTTGTAGACTCACATTTACCTGGTGACACTGGTCCCCACTAGGGCCTCACCTGGATCTGGTGACTCTGGCCTGCCGGTTGGCCTCACCTTGACCTGGTGAGTGGGGTTGCTTCCTGGGCCTCACACATAGCTGGTGACTCAATTCCCCTCGTGGGCCTCTTGGACCTGGTGAATCTGGTCCTTACCTGGTCCTGTCCCAGACCCGGGGACTCTGGTCACCACCTGGGCCTCACCTGGACCTGGTGAATCTGGTCCCCATCTGGGCCTCACCCAGTCCTGGTGACTTTGTTCCCCACGTGGCCCTCATTGCTGTGGACTCTTTCTTGGCCTCACCTGGAACTGGTGACTCTGATCCTATCTGCGCGTCACCCAGATCTGGTGACTCTGGGCCTCACCTGAGCATCATTGGTACCTGGTGACTCTGTTCCACGCCTGAGCCTAACCTGGACATGATGACTCTGGAACCACTCTGGGCCTCTCCCTGAACTGATGCCTCTGGTCCCCATCTGGATGTCACCTGGACGAGGTGATTCTGGTACCCCTCTAAGCCTCAACCAGATCTGGTGACAGTGGTCCTCAACTGGGCCTCACTGGACCTAGTGAATATTCTCCATCTGGGTCTCATTTGGACCTGGAGACTCTGGTCCCTACCTGGGCATCATCGGGACATGGTTCCACTGCATGGCCTGCATATTGGCCTCACTTGGACCTGGTAACTCTGTTCCCTACCTGGGCATTATCGGGACATGGTTCCTCTGCATGGACTGCAGGTTGGCCTCACCTGGACCTGGGGAGTGGGGTTGCCACCTGAGCCTCACCCATGCTTGGTGACACAGGTACCCACGTGGGCTCACTTGGACCTGGTGAATCTGGTCCTTACCTGGTCGTCACCCGGAACTGGTAACTCTGGTCACCACCTGGGTATCACCTGGACCTGGTGAATCTGGTCCCCATCTGGGCCTCACCCAGTCCTCGTGACTTTTTTCCCCACCTGGACCTGATTGCTGTGGACTCCTTCTTGGCCTCACCTGGAACTGGTGACTCTGATCCTAACTGGGGCTCACCCAGATCTGGTGACTCTGGTCCTCACCTGTGGACCATTATGATCTGGATCTCTGTTCAACACCTGAGCCTCACCTGGACATGATGACTCTGGGTCCCCTCTGGGCCTCACCCTGACATGGTGACTCTGCTCCCCATCTGGATGTCACCTAGACCAGGTGAATCTGGTTCCCCTCTAGGACTCAACTAGACCTGGGGATTCTGGTCCTCAAGTGTGCCTCACCGAGACCTAGAGAATATGCTTCCCACCTGCTCCTCATCTGGACTTGGTGACTCTGGTTCTACCTGCGCATCATCGGGACATGGTTACTCTATTCCCCAGTGGGACTGACCTGATCCTGGTAACTCTGGTCCTGTCTTTGGCATCTTCTGTACCAGGTGACTCTGGCTCCTCCTGGGCCTCACCAGTAACTGGTGACTCTGATCCTAAGCATGGCCTCACCTGAACTGGTGACTGTGGTTCCCATCGGGACCTCACCTAGACCTCATGTCTTGGGTCCCTCTTGGGCCTCACCAGGACCTGGTGTCTCTGGTAACCATCTATATAGCATCAGGTTATGGTTACACTGTTCACTATCAGGGACTCTGGTCCCCATCTGGATGTCACCTGGACCAGGTAATTCTGGTACCCCTCTAGGCCTCAACCAGTTCTGGTGACTCTGGTCCTCAACTGGGCCTCACATGGACCTAGTGAATATGCTCCATCTGGGCCTCATTTGGACCTGGTGACTCTGGTCCCTACCTGGGCAACATCGCGACCTGTTTCCACATAATGGTCTGCAGGTTGGCCTCTTCTTGACCTGGTAACTCTGGTCCCTACCTGGGCATCATCGGGACACGGTTCCTCTGCATGGCCTGCAGGTTGGCGTCACCTGGACCTCGTACCTCTGGTCCCTACCTGGACATCATCGGGACACGGTTCCTCTGCATCGCCTGCAGGTTGGCCTCACCTAGACCTGGTGAGTGGGCTTGCCACCTGGGCCTCACCCATACCTGGTGACACAGGTCTCACGTGGGCCTCACTTGGACCTGGGGAATCTGGTCCTTACCTGGTCCTCCCCCGGAACTGGTAACCCTTGTCACCAAATGGGAATCACCTGGACCTCGTGAATCTGGTCCCCATCTGGGCCTCACCCATTCCTGGTGACTTTGATCCTCACCTGGACCTGATTGCTGTGGACTCCTTCTTGGCCTCACCTGGAACTTGTGACTCTGCTCCTAACTGGGCCTCACCCAGATCTGGTAACTCTGGTCCTCACCAGTGGACCATTATGACCTGGATACTCTTTTCCACACCTGAACCTCACCTGGACATGATGATTCTGGATGCCCTCTGGGCCTCACCCTGACATGGTGACTCTGGTCCCCATCTGGATGTCCCCTAGACCAGGTGAATCTGGTACCCCTCTAGGCGTCAACTAGACCTGGTGACTCTGGTCCTCATCTGGGCCTCACCTGGACCTAGTGAATATTCTACCCACCTGCGCCTCGCTGGACCTGGTGACTCTGATTCTACCTGGGCATCATTGGGACATGGTTACTGTATTACCCACTGGGACTGACCTGATCCTGGTAACTCTGGTCCTGACTTTGGCCTCTTCTGTACCAGGTGACTCTGGCTCCACCTGGGCCTCACCTGTACCTGGTAACTCTGATCCTAAGCATGGGCTCACCTGACCTGGTGACTGTGGTTCCCATCGGGACCTCATTTGGACCTCATGTCTCCGGTTACACCTGGGCCTCATCAGGAACTGGTGTCTCTGGTACCCACCTGGGTAGCATCAGGATATGGTTACACTGTTCACTAACACTCATCCAGGCGGACCTAATAACTCTGGTCTTCACCTGGGGCACACGAGGACATGGTGACACTGCTTACCACCTGAGTCTCATCTGGACATGGTGAGTCGGATCCCCACCTGGTCCTCACCTGTAACTGGTGATCCTCGTTCCCATATGGACATCATGTGGACCTGGTGGCTGCAGTGTTTCTAGCTTCTCATGTACCTCGTGACTCTGGTCCCCACCAGGGCCTCACCGGGACCTGGTGAGTGTGGTTGCCACCTGCACCTCACCTGGACCTGGTGATTCGGGTGTGCACCTGAGACTACCCTGGATCTGGTGACTGTAGTCCCCACCTGGGCTTCACCTGGATTTGGGGACTCCGGTCCCCATCTAAGCCTCACCTGGCCCTGTTGACTATGGTCCTCAACTGGGCAAAATTAGGACCCGGTGACTGTGTTCCACAACTGGACCTCACCTGGACCAGGTGACTCTGGTCCCACTCTGGGTCTCACCGTGCCCTAGTGACTGTGAACCCCACTTTGGCCTGACTTGGACCTGTTGACCCTGGTTGCCACCTGCGCCTGACTTCGAACTGTTTACTCTGGTTCTTTCAAGAGCGTCCCCTGGACATGGTGATCCTGGTGCCCACATGGGCCTCACCTGGACCTGGTGACTCTTGTCACCACCGGGAACTCACCTGGATCTGCTTACTGTGTTCCGCACCTGGGCCTCAAGTAGACCTGTTGACCATGGTCCCCAAGCCGGCCTCACATGGACTTTTTGCCTCTGATCCCCACCGGGGCTTCACGTGTACCTGGCAACTCTGGTCCTCACTTTCGCCTCATCTGGACCTAGTGACTCTGATCCCTACCTGGGCTTCACCTGGATCTGATGACTCTGGTCCCCACCTGGACTTCACCTGGATCTGGTGACTCTGGTCAACACCTGGACCTGACCTGCATCTGGTGACTCTGGTCCTCAGTTTGGCGTCACCTGGACCTGGCGTCTCTCGTCCCCACTCTGACCTACCTCAGCACTGCTGAATCTTGCCCCACCTAGGCCGCACCCAGACCTGGTTCCTCTTGTCCCCAGCTATGCCTCCATTCGACCTGATGAA
Organism: Canis aureus; assembly: GCF_053574225.1. Lineage (NCBI taxonomy): Eukaryota > Metazoa > Chordata > Mammalia > Carnivora > Canidae > Canis > Canis aureus. The sequence continues at coordinate 55,595,847 of NC_135632.1, read as the reverse complement.
TCTGGTCCTCACGTGGGCCTCACATGGACCTGCTACTCAGCTGGATAGAGTGGCTCTTGTTCCCACAAAGAGCTCACCTGATTCTGGTGACTGTTGTTTTATTCTATGCCTCACCAAGACCTAGTAATTCTGTTCCCCATCTGGGCCTGCATGGCCCTAGTGACTCTGGTCCTCACCCAGGCATCATTGTGACCGGGATACTCTATTCCACACCTGGGCTTCACTCTGACCAGGGACCTATGGTCCCATTCTGGGCCTGAAACTAAACTGGTTACTCTGGTTCCCCCTCTGGGCCTCACACTAACCTGGTGACTCTGGTCACCCCTTTGGCTTCACTTGGGCCTGGTGAATCTGGTCCTTAGCTGGTTCTCACCTGGATCTGGTGACTGGTCTCCACCTGGGCCTCACCTGGACTTGGTGAATCCTCTTGCCATCTGCGCCTCACCTGGACCTTGTGACTGTGGTCCCACATGGAACTCACCTGGATCTGGTGGCTCTAGTTCCCATATGGGGCTCTCCTGTACCTGGTTCCTGTGGTTTCCATCTGTGCTCACCTGGAACACAATGACTCTGATCCATATTTGGTCCTCTCCTGGACCTGTTGACTCTGGTCCTTACATGGGCATCATTGGGACCTCGATAGTCTCTTATATACCTCGACCTCACCTGGACCTGGTGACTCAGGTCCTCATATGGGCATCATGGTAACTGGTTCTTAGTTTCACATCGGGGCCTCACCTGGACCTAGTGATTCTCGTCCCACTCTGGGCCTCACCCTGACGTGGTGACTCTGCTCCCCACCTGGATATCACCAGAACTGGGTGACTCTGGTCCCCCTCTGGGACTCACCGGTAGCTGGGGACACTGCTCCTCAACTGGGCCTCAACAGGACCTGGTGAATCTACTCCTCACTTAGACCTCGTCTGACCTTGTGACTCTTTTCCCACCTGGCATCAATGGGACATGGTTACTCTTTTCCCCACCTGGGCCTCACCTGGTCATGATAACTTTGCTCCACACTTTGGCATCAACTTGTCCTGATGACTCTGGTCCCCCCACCTAGGCCTCAATCTGGATCTGGTGACTGTGGTCCCCACCTGGGTCTCCCCTGGACCTGGTGACTCTCGTTCCCACATGAACCACACCAGGACCTGGTGACTGTGGTGTTCTTGTAGACTCACATTTACCTGGTGACTCTGGTCCCCACTAGGGCCTCATCTGGATCTGGTGACTCTGGCCTGTAGGTTGTCCTCACCTGGACCTGGTGAGTGGGGTTGCCACCTGCGCCTCACCCATACCTGGTGACTCAGGTCCCCACTTGGGCACTTGGACCTGGTGAATCTGGTAATTCTGGTCTCCACCTGGGAATCCCCTGGACCTGGAGAATCTGGTCGCCATCTGTGCCTCACACAGTCCTGGTGACTTTGCTCCCCACCTGGACCTGATTGCTGTGGACTCCTTTTGGGCCTCACCTGGAACTGGTGAGTCTGATCCTAACTGGGCCTCACCAAGATCTGGTGACTCTGCTCCTCACCTGTGGACCACTATGACCTGGAAACACTGTTCCACACCTGAGCCTCACCTGGACATGATGACTCTGGATCCTCTCTGTGCCTCACTCTGACATGGTGACTCTGGTCCCCAATCGGATGTCACCTAGACCAGGTGAATCTGGGACCCCTGTCGACCTCAACCAGACCTGGTGACTCTGGTCCTCAACTCGGCCTCACCTGGACCTAGTGAATATGCTCCCCACCTGCGCCTCATCTGGACGTGGTGACTCGGGTTCTACCTGGACATCATCGGGGCATGGTTACTCTATTCCCCAATGGGACTGACCTGTTCCTAGTAACTCTGGTCCTGTCTTTGACCTCTTCTGTACCAGGTCACTCTGGCTCCACCTGGGCCTCACCTGTAACTGGTAACTCTGATCCTAAGCATGGCCTCACCTGACCTGGTGACTGTGGTTCCCATCGGGATTTCACCTGGACATCATGTCTCTGGTCCCACATGGGCCTCACCAGGACCTGGTGTCTCCGGTACGCACCTGGGTAGCATCAGGATATGGTTACACTCTTCACTAACAGTGACCCAGCCGGACCTATTAACTCTGGTCTTCACCTGGGCCACACCTGGACATGGTGACACTGGATCCCACCTGGGTCTCAACTTGACATGGTGAGTCGGATCCCCACCTGGTCCTCACGTGTAACTGCTGATTCTCCGGCCCATATGGACATCATGTGGACCTGGTGGCTGCAGTGTTTCTAGCTTCTCATGTACCTTGTGACTCTGGTCCCCGCCAGGGCCTCACTGGGTCCTGGGGAATGTGGTTGCCACCTGCACCTCACTTGGACCTGGTGATTATGGTCTGCACCTGAGACTCCCCTGATCTACTGACTGTGGTCCCCACCTGGGCTCCACCTGGATATTTGGACTCCGGTCCCCATCTGGGCCTCACCTGGCCCTGTTGACCATGGTCCTCAACTGGGCAAAATTGGGACCCGGTGACTGTGTTCCAAAACTGGACGTCACCTGGACCAGGTGACTCTGGTCCCCCTCTGGGTCTCACCGTGCCTAGTGACTGTGAACCCCACTTTGGCCTGACTTGGACCTGCTGACCTGGTTGCCACCTGCGTCTAACCTCCAACTGTTGACTCTGGTCCTTTCAAGTTCCTCCCCTGTACCTGGTGATCCTGGTCCCGACCTGGGCCTCACCTGGACGTGGTGACTCTTGTCACCACCGGGGACTCACCTGGACCTGGTTACTGTGTTCCACACCTGGGCCTCAAGTAGACCTGTTGACCATGGTCCCCAAGCCGGCCTCACATGGACCTGTTGCCTCTGATCCCCACCAGGGCCTCACGTGTACCTGTTAACTCCTGTCCTCACTTGGGCCTCATCTGGTCCTAGAGACTCTGGTCTCCACCTGGGCTTCACCTGGATCTGCTGACTCAGGTCCCCATCTGGACTTACCTGGATCCGTGGACTCTGGTCCCCACCTGGACCTCTCCTGGACCTGGTAACTCTCTTTACAACATGGACCTCACCTGGATCTGGTGACTCTGGTCCTCAGTTTGGCCTCACCTGGAGCTGGTGTCTCTCGTCCCCACTTGAACCTAACTCAGAACTGCTGAATCTTGCCCCAACCTAGGCCGCATCCAGACCTGGTGACTCTTGTCCCCACCTATGCCTCAATTCGACCTGATGAATCTGGTCCTCACGTGGGCCTCACATGGACCTGGCACTCAGCTGGACCTGGGACTCAGCTGGATAGAGTGGCTCTGGTTCCCAAAAGGGGTCACTGATACTGCTGACTGTGGTATTATTCTATGCCTCATCAGGACCTAATGAATCTGTTCCCCATCTGGGCCTGCATGGCCCTAGTGACTCTGGTCCTCACCCAGGCATCATTGGGACCTGGATACTCTATTCCACACTTGGGCCACACTTTGACCAGGGACCTCTGGTCCCATTCTGGGCCTCAAATTAAACTGGTTACTCTGGTTCCCCCTCTGGGCCTCACCCTTACCTGGTGACTCTGGTCACCCCATGGGCTTCATTTGGGCCTGGTGAATCTGGTCCTTAGGTGGTCCGCACCTGGATCTGATGACTGGTCGCAACCTGGGCCTCTCCTGACTTAGTGAATCCTGTTGCCACCTGGGCCTCACTTGGACCTTGTGACTGTGGTCCCACCTGGACCTCACCTGGATCTGGTGGCTCTGGTTCCCATATGGGGCTCTCCTGGACCTGGTTCCTGTTATCTCCATCTGGCGTCACCTGGAACTCAATGACTCTGATACATATTTGTGCCTCTCCTGCACCTGTTGACTCTGGTCCTTACCTGGACATCATTGGGACCTGGATACTCTCTTATATACCTGGGCCTCACCTGGACCTGGTGACTGAGGTCCCACCTTGGCCTCACCTGGATGAGGTGACTGGTTCCCACAGGGACCTCACCTGGTCCTGGTGACTCAGGTCCTCATATGGGCATCATGGGACCTGGTTTCTCAGTTCCACATAGGGGCCTCACCTGGACCTAGTGATTCTCGTCCCACTCTGGGCCTCACCCTGACGTGGTGAGTCTGGTCCCCACCTGGATATTACCAGAACCGGGTGACTCTGGTCCCCGTCTGGGACTCACCCGGAGCTGGGGAAACTGGTACTCAACTGGGCCTCAACAAGACCTGGTGAATCTACTCCTCACTCAGGCCTCGTCTGGACCTGTGACTCTTTTCCCACCTGGCATCAATGGGACAAGGTTACACTGTTCCCCACCTGGGCCTCACCTGGACATGATAACTTTGCTCCACACTTTGGCCTCAACTGGTACTGATTACTCTGGTCCCCCCACCTAGGCCTCAATCTGGACCTCGTGACTGTGGTCGCCACCTGGGTCTCACCTGGCCCTGGTTACTCTTGTTCCCACATGAACCTCACCTGGACCTGGTGGCTGTGGTGTTCTTGTAGACTCATATTTACCTGGTGACTCCGGTCCCACTAGGGCCTCACGTGGATCTGGTGACTCTGACATGCCAGTTGGCCTCACCGGGACCTGCTGAGTGGGGTGGCCACATGGGCCTCACCCATACCTGGTGACTCAGGTCCCCACGTGGGCATCTTGGACCTGGTGAATCTGGTCCTTACCTGGTCCTCTCCCAGACCCGGGGACTCTGGTCTCCACCTGGGCCTCACCTGCACCTGGTGAATCTGGTCCCCATCTGGGCCTCACCTAGTGATGGTGACTTCGTTCCACACGTGGACCTCATTGCTGTGGAATCTTTCTTGGCCTCACCTGGAACAGGTGACTCTGATCCTATCTACGCGTCACCCAGACCTGGTTTCTCTGACCCTAACCTGGGCATCATTGGTACCTGGTGACTCTGTTCCACACCTGAGCCTCACCTGGACATGATGACTCTGGAACCTCTCTGGGACTCACCCTGACTTGGTGAGGCTGGTCCCCATCTGGATGTCACCTGGACCAGGTGATTCTGTACCCCGATAGTTCTCAACCAGATCTGGTGACTCTGGTCTTCAACTGGGCCTCACCTGGACCTAGTGAATAGGCTCCATCTGGGCCTCATTTGCACCTGGTGACTCTGGTCCCTACCTGGGCATCATCGGGACATGGTTCCACAGCATGGCCTGCAGGTTGGACTCACCTGGACATGGTAAGTCCTGTCTCTTTCTGGGCATCATCGGGACATGGTTCCTCTGCATGGCCTGCAGGTGGCCTCCCCTGGACCTGTTGAGTGGGGTTGCCACCTGGGCCTCACCCATACCTGGTGACTCAGGTTCCCAAGTGCGCCTCACTTGGACCTTGTGAATCTGCTCCTTACCTGGTGCTCACCCGGAACTGGTAACTCTGGTCACCACCTGGGAATCACCTGGACCTGGTGAATCTGGTCCCCATCTGGGCCTCACCCAGTCCTGGTGACTTTGTTACCTACCTAGACCTGATTGATGTGGACTCCTTCTTGGCCTCACCTAGAACTGGTGACTCTGATCCTAACTGGGCCTCACCCAGATCTGGTGACTCTGGTCCTCACCTGTGGACCATTATGACCTGGATACTCTGTTCCACACCTGAGCCTCACCTGGACATGATGACTCTGGATCGCCTCTGGGCCACAGCCTGACATGGTGACTCTGGTCCGAATCTGGATGTCACCTAGACCAGGTGAATCTGGTACCCCTCTAGGCCTAAACTAGCCCGGGGGAATCTGGTCCTCAACTCGGCCTCACCGGGACGTAGTGAATATTCTCCCCACCTGCGCCTCATCTGGACGTGGTGACTCGGGTTCTACTTGGGCATCATCGGGACATGGTTACTCTATTCCCCACTGGGACTGACCTGATCCTGGAAACTCTGGTCCTGACTTTGGCCTCTTCTGTACCAGGTGACTCTGGCTCCACCTGGGCCTCACCTGTAACTTGATACTGTGATCCTAAGCATGGCCTCACCTGACCTGGTGACTGTGGTTCCCATCGAGACTTCAACTGGACCTCATGACTCTGATCCCACCTGGGCCTCACCAGGACATGGTGTCTCTGGTACCCACCTGGGTAGCATCAGGATATGGTTACACTGTTCTCTAACAGTGACCCACCCGGACCTATTAACTCTGGTCTTCACCTGGGCCACACCTGGACCTGGTGACTCTGGTCCTCAGTTTGGCCTCACCTGGACCTGGTGTCTCTCGTACACACTTTGACCTAACTCAGAACTGCTGAATCTTGCCCCACCTAGGCCGCACGCAGACCTCGTGACTCTTGTCCCCAGCTCTGCCTCAATTCGATCTGATGAATATGGTCCTCACGTGGGCTTCACATGGACCTGGACTCAGCTGGATAGAGTGGCTCTGGTTCCCACAAGGGGCTCACCTGATACTGCTGACTGTGGTCTTATTCTATGCCTCACGAGGACCTAGTGATTCTGTTCCCCATCTGGGCCTGCATGGCCCTAGTGACTCTGGTCCTCACCCAGGCATCATTGGGACCTTGATACTCTATTCCACACCTTGGACTCACTCTGACCACGGACCTCTGGTCCCATTCTGGGCCTCAAACTAAACTGGTTACTCTGGTTGCCCCTCTGGGCCTCACCCTTACCTGGTGACTCTGGTCACCCCTTGGGCTTCACTTGGGCCTGGTGAATCTGATGCTTAGCTGGTCCTCAGCTGGCTCTGGAGACTTGTCGCCACCTGGGCCTCACCTGGACCTGGTGAATCCTGTTGCCACCTGCGCCTCACCAGGACATTGTGACTGTTGTCCTACCTGGACCTCACCTGGATTGGTGGCTCTGGTTCCCATATGAGCTCTCGTGGACCTGGTTCCTGTGGTCTCCATCAGGCATCACCTGGAACAAAATGACTGTGATCCATATTTCGGCCTCTCCTGGACCTGTTGACTCTGGTCCTTACCTGGCCATCATTGGAACCTGGAGACTCTCTTATATACCTGGGCCTCACCTTGACCTGGTGACTGTGGTCCCACCTGGGCCTCACCTGGACGAGGTGCCTGGTTCCCACAGGGACCTCACCTGGACCTGGTGACTCAGGTCCTCATATGGGCATCATGGTAACTGGTTCTCAGTTTCACATCGGGGCCTCACCTGGACCTAGTGATTCTCGTCCCACTCTGGGCCTCACCCTGACGTGGTGACTCTGCTCCCCACCTGGATATCACCAGAACTGGGTGACTCTGGTCCCCCTCTGGGACTCACCCGTAGCTGGGGACACTGGTCCTCAACTGGGCCTCAATAGGACCTGGTGAATCTACTCCTCAGTTAGGCCTCGTCTGGACCTGTGACTCTTTTCCCACCTGGCATCAATGGGACATGGTTACTCTTTTCCCCACCTGGGCCTCACCTGGTCATGATAACTTTGCTCCACACTTTGGCATCAACTTGTCCTGATGACTCTGGTCCCCCCACCTAGGCCTCTATCTGGATCTGGTGACTGTGGTCCCCACCTGGGTCTCCCCTGGACCTGGTGACTCTAGTTCTCACATGAACCACACCAGGACCTGGTGACTGTGGTGTTCTTGTAGACTCACATTTACCTGGTGACACTGGTCCCCACTAGGGCCTCACCTGGATCTGGAGACTCTGGCATGCAGGTTGGCCTCACCTGGAACTGTTGAGTGGGGTGTCCACCTGGGCCTCACCCATACATGGTGACTCAGTTCCCCACGTGGGCCTCTTGGACCTGGTGAATCTGGTCCTTACCTGGTCCTGTCCCGGAGATGCGGACTCTGGTCACCACCTGGGACTCACCTGGACCTGGGGAATCTGGTCCCCATCTGGGTCTCACGCAGTCCTGGTCATTTATTCCCCACCTGGTCTGATTGCTCTGGACTCTTTCTTGGCCTCACCTGGAACTGGTGACTCTGATTCTATCTTCGCATCACCCAGACCTGGTGACTCTGGTCCTCTCCTGGGCATCGTTGGTACCTGGTGACTCTGTTCCACACCTGAGCCTCACTTGGACATGAGGCTCTGGACTCTGGAACCACTCTGGGCCTAACCCTGACCTGGTGACTCTGGTCTCCATCTGGATGTCACATGGACCAGGTGATTTTTGTACCCCTCTAGGCCTCAACCAGGTCTGGGGACTCTGGTCCTCAACTGGGCCTCACCTGGACCTAGTGAATGTGCTCCATCTGGGCCTCATTTGGACCTGGTGACTCTGGTCACTACTTGGGCATCATCGGGACATGTTTCCACTGCATGGCCTGAAGGTTGGCCTCACCTGGATCTGATAACTCTGGTCCCAACCAGGGCATCATTGTGACATGGTTCCTCTGCATGGCCTGCAGGTTGGCCTCACCTGGAGCTGGGGAGTGGGGTTGCCACCTGGGCCTCACCCATACCTGGTGACACAGGTCCCCATGTGGGCCTCACGTGGACCTGTTGAATCTTGTCCTTACCTGGTCCTCACCCGGAACTGGTAAGTCTGGTCACCTCCTGGAAGTCACCTGGACTTGGTGAATCTGGTCCCCATCTAGGCCTCACCCATTCCTGGTGAATTTGTTGCCCACCTGGACCTGATTGCTGTGGACTCTTTCTTGGCCTCACCTGGAACTTGTGACTCTGATCCTAACTGGGCCTCACCCAGATCTGGTGACTCTGGTCCTCACCTGAGGACCATTATGATCTGGATACTCGGTTCCACACCTGAGCCTCACCTGGACATGATGACTCTTAATCCCCTCTGGGCCTCACCCTGACATGGTGAATCTTGTCCGCATCTGGATGTCACCTAGACCAGGTGAATCTGGTACCCCTCTAGGCCTCAACTAGACCTGGTGTCACTGGTCCTCAACTGGGCCTCAGCGGGACCTAGTAATCATGCTCCCCACCTGTGCCTCATCTGGAGCTGGTGACTCTGGTTCTACCTGGGCATCATCGGGACATGGTTACTCTATTCCCCACTGGGACTGACCTGATCCTGGTAACTCTGGTCCTGACTTTGGCCTATTTTGTACCAGGTCACTCTGGCTCGACCTGGGTCTCACCTGTAACTGGTGACTCTGATCCTAAGCATGGCCTCACCTGACCTGGTGACTGTGGTTCCCATTATGATATCACCTGGACCTCATGTCTCTGGTCCGACCTGGGCCTCACCAGGACCTGGTGTCTGTGGTACCAACCTGGTAGCATCAGGATATGGTTACACTCTTCACTAACAGTGACCCAGCCGGAACTATTAACTCTGCTCTTCACCTGGGCCACACCTGGACATGGTGATTCTGGTCTGTACCTGAGACTTTCCTGGATTTGGTGACTGTGGTCCCCACCTGGGATTCACCTTGACTTGGGGACTCCGGTCCCCATCTGAGCCTCACCTGGCCCTGTTGACCATGGTCCTCAACTGGGCAAAATTGGTACCCGGTGACTGTGCTCCACAACTGGACCTCACCTGGACCAGGTGACTCTGGTCCCCCTCTGGGTGTCACCGTGCCCTAGTGACTGTGAACCCCACTTTGGCCTGACTTGGACCTGCTGACCCTGGTTGCCACCTGCGTCGGGCCTCGAACTGTTGACTCTGGTTCTTGCAAAGTCCTCCCCTGGACCTGGTGATCCTGGTCCCCACCTGGGCCTCACCTGGACGTGGTGACTCTTGTCACCACCAGGGACTCACCTGGACCTGCTTACACTGTTCCACACCTGGGCCTCAAGTAGATGTGTTGACCATGGTCCCCAAGCCGGCCTCACATGGACCTGTTGCCTCTGATCATCACCGGTGCCTCACGTGTACCTGGTAACTCTGGTCCTCACCTGGGCCTCATCTGGACCTAGTGACTCTGGTCCCCACCTGGGCTTCACCTGGATCTGGTGACTCTGGTCCTCACCTGTGGACCATTATGACCTGGATACTCTGTTCCACACCTGAGCCTCAACTGGACATGATAACTTTGTTCCACAGTTGGGCCTCAACTGGTCCTGATGACACTGTTACGTTCTTAGGCCTCAATCCAGACCTGGTGACTGTCGTCCCAACCTGGGTCTCACCTGGAACTGGTGACTCTCGTTCCCACATGAAGCACACATGGAGCTGGTGACTGTAGTGTTCTTGTAGACTCACTTTTACCTGCTGTCTCCGGTGCCGACTAGGGCCTCACGTGGATCTGGTGACTTTGGCATGCAGGTTGGCCTCACCTGGACATTGTGAGTGGGGTTGCCCCTGGGCCTCACCCATACCTGGTGAGTCAGGTCCCCGCGTGGGCCTCTTGGACCTGGTAAATCTGGTCCTTACCTGGTCGTCTCCCAGCCCCGGGGTCTCTGGTCACCACCTGGGCCTACCTGGACCTGGTGAATCTGATCCCCATCTGGGCCTCACCCAGGCCTGTTGACTTTGTTCCACTCCTGTATCTGATTGCTGTGGACTCTTTCTTGGCCTCACCTGGAACAGGTGACTCTGATCCTATCTGCCCGTCACCCAGACCTGGTGACTCTGGTCCTCACCTGGGCATCTTTGGTACCTGGTGACTCTGTTCCACACCTGAGCCTCACCTGGACATGATGACTCTGGAACCTCTCTGGGCCTCATCCTGACCTGGTTACTCTGGTCCCCATCTGGATGTCACCTGGACCAGGTGATTCTGGTACCCCTCTAGGCCTCAACCAGGTCTGGTGACCCTGGTCCTCCACTGGACCACACCTGGACCTAGTGAATATGCTCCATCTGGGCCTCATTGGACCTGGTGATTCTGGTCCCTACCTTGGCATCATCGGGACATGGTTCCACTGCATCGACTGCAGGTTGGCCTCACCTGGACCTGGTAACCCTGGTCCCTACCTGGACATCATCAAGGCATGGTTCCACTGCATGGCCTGCAGATTGGCCTCACGTGGACCTGGTGAGTGAGCTTGTCACCTGGGCCTCACTCATGCCTGGTGACACAGGTCCCCACGTGGGCCTCACTTGGACTTGGTGAATCTGGTCCTTACCTGGTCCTCACCCGGAACTCGTAAGTCTGGTCACCACCAGGGACTCACCTGGACCTGATTACTGTGTTCCACACCTGGGACTCAAGTAGACCTGTTGACCATGGTCCCCAAGCTGGCCTCACATGGACCTGTTGTCTCTGATCCCCACCTGGGCCTCACGTGTACCTGGTAACTCTAGTCCTCACCTGGGCCTCATCTTGACCTAGTGACTCTGGTCCCCACCTCTGCTTCACCTGGATCTGGTGACTCTGGTCCCCACCTGGACTTCACCTGGATCTGGTGACTCTGGTCCCCACCTGGACCTCTCCTGGACCTGGTGACTCTGTTTCCAACATGGACCTCAGCTGGATCTGGTGACTCTGGTCCTCAGTTTGGCCTCAGCTGGACCTGGTGTCTCTCGTGCCCACTTTGACCTAACTCAGAACTGCTGAATCTTGCCCCACCTAGGCCGAACCCAGACCTGGTGACTCTTGTCCCCAGCTATGCCTCAATTCGACCTGATGAATCTGGCCCTCACGTGGGCCTCACATGGACCTGGGACTCAGCTGGATAGAGTGGCTCTGGTTCCCACAAGGGGTTCACCTGATACTGGTGACTGTGGTCTTATCCTATGCCTCACCAGGACTTAGTGATTTTGTTCGCCATCTGGGCCTGCATGGCCCTAGTGACTCTGGGCCTCACCCAGGCATCATTGGGACCTGGATACTCTATTCCACACCTCGGCCTCATTTTGACGAGGGACCTCTGGTCCCATTCTGGGCCTCAAACTAAACTGGTTACTCTGGTTCCCCCTCTGGGCCTCACCCTTACGTGGTGACTCTGGTTACCCATTGGTCTTCACATGGACCTGGTGAATCTGGTCCTTCGCTGGTCCGCACCTGGATGTGGTGACTGGTCGCCACATGGGTCTCACCTGGACTTGGTGAATCCTGTTGCCACCTGTGCCTCACCTGGACCTTGTGACTGTGGTCCCACCTGGAACTCACCTGGATCTAGTGGCTCTGGTTCCCATATGGGGCTCTCCTGGACCTAGTTCCTGTGGTCTCCATCTGGCCTCACCTGGAACACAATGACTCTGATCCATATTTGGGCCTCTCCTGGAACTGTTGACTCTGGTCCTTACCTGGGCATCATTGGGACCTGGATACTCTCTTATATACCTGGGACTCACCTGGCCCTGGTGACTATGGTCCCACCTGGGCCTCACCTTGACGAGGTGACTGGTTCCCACAGGGACATCACCTGGACCTGGTGACTCAGGTCCTCATTTGGGCATTATGGGACCTTTTTTCTCAGTTGCACAACGGGGCCTCATCTGAAACTAGTGATTCTCGTCCCCCTCTGGGCCTCACCCTGACGTGGTGAGTCTTGTCCCCACCTGGATATCACCAGAACCGGGTGACTCTGGTCCCCATCTGGGACTCACTCAGAGCTGGGGACACTGGTGCTCAACTGGACGTCAACACGACATGGTGAATCTAGTCCTCATTTAGGCCTCTTCTGTACCTTCTGACTCTTTTCTCACTTGGCATCAATGGGACATGGTTACTCTGTTCCCCACATGGACATCACCTGGACATGGTAACTTTGCTCCACACTTTGGCCTCAAATGATCCTGATGACTCTGGTCCCCCACCTAGGCCTCAATCTGGACCTGGTGACTATGGTCCCCACCTGGGTCTCACCTGGACCTGGTGACTCTCGTTCCCACATGAACCACACCTGGACCTGGTGACTGAGGTTTTCTTGTACACTCACATTTACCTGGTGACTCCAGTCCCCACTAGGGACTCACCTGGATCTGGTGACTCTGGCCTGCAGGTTGGCCTCACCTGGACTGGAGAGGGGGGTTGCCACCTGGGCCTCACCCATACCTGGTGACTCAGTTCCACACGTGGGCCTCGTGGACCTGGTGAATCTGGTCCTTACCTGGTCCTTTCCCAGACCCGGGGTCTCCGGTCACCACCTCGCCTCTCCTGGACCTGGTGAACCTGGTCCCCATCTGGGCCTCACCCAGTCCTGGTGACTTTGTTCCCCACCTGGACCTGATTACTGTGGACTCCTTCTTGGCCTCACCTGGAACTGGTGTCTCTGATCCTGTCTGCGCGTCACCCAGACCTGGTGACTCTGGTCCTCACCTGTGGACAATTATGACCTGGATTCTCTGTTCCACATGTGTGCCTTACGTGGACATGATAACTCTGGATCCCTTCTGGGCCTTAGCCTGACATGGTGACTCTGGTCCCCATCTGGATGTCACCTAGACCAGGTGAATCTGGTACCCCTCTAGGCCTCTACTTGACCTGGTGACTCTGGTCCTCAACTGGGCCTCACCGGGACCTAGTGAGCATTCTCCCAACCTGCGCCTCTTCTGGACCTGGTGACTCTGGTTCTACCTGGGCATCATCGGGACATAGTTACTCTATTCCCCACTGGGACTGACCTGATCCTGGTAACTCTGATCCTGACTTTGGCCTCTTCTGTACCAGGTGACTGTCGCTCCACATGGGCCTACCTGTAACTGGTGACTCTGATCCTAAGAATGGCCTCACCTGACCTGGTGACTGTGGTTCCCATCGGGACCTCACCTGGACCTCATATCTCTGGTCCCACCTGGGCCTCACCAGGACCTGGCCCAGAGTCATCATGTCCAGGTGAGGCTAACGTGGTGACTCTGGTCCCCATCAGGATGTCACCTAACCAGGTGAATCTGGTACCCCTCTAGGCCTCAAGTAGACCTGGTGACTCTGGTCCGCAACTGGGCCTCACAGGGACCTAGTGAATATGCTCCCACCTGCGCGGATTCTGCACCTGGTGACTCTGGTCCCTACCTTGGCATCAGTGGGACAGGGTTCTTCTTCATGGCCTGCAGGTTGGCCTCACCTGGACCTGGTGATTTGGGTGCCTCCTGTGCGATTGCTGTGGACACCTTCTGGTGCTCACCTGGAACTGGTGACTCTGATACTAACTGGGCCTCACCCAGATCTGGTGACTCTGGTCCTCACCTGTGGACCATTATGAACTGGATACACTGTTCCACACGTGAGCCTCACCTGGACATGTTGACTCTGGATCCCCTCTGGGCCTCAGCCTGACATGGTGACTCTGGTCACCATCTGAATGTCACCTAGACCAGGTGAATCTGGTACCCCTCTAGGCCTCAACTTGACCTGGTGACTCTGGTCCTCAACTGGGCCTCACCGGGACCTAGTGAACATGCTCCCCACCTGCGCCTCATCTGAACCTGGTGACTCTGTTTCTACCTGGGCATCATCGTGACATGGTTACTCTATTCAACACTGGGACTGACCTGATCCTGGTAACTCTGGTCCTGACTTTGGCCTCTTCTGTACCAGGTGACTCTGGCTCCACCTGGGCCTCACCTGTAACTGGTGACTCTGATCCTAAGCATGGCCTCACCTGACCTGGTGACTGTGGTTCCCATCCGGACCTCATCTGGACCTCATGTTTCTGGTCCCACTTGGGCCTCACCAAGACCTGGTGTCTCTGCTACCCACCTGGGTAGCATCAGGATATGGTTACACTGTTCACTAACAGTGACCCAGCCGGACCTATTAACTCTGGTCTTCACCTGGGCCACACCTGGACATGGTGACACTGTTTCCCACCTGGGTCTCACCTGGGTATGGTGAGTCGGATCCCCACCTGGTCCTCACCTGTAACTAGTGATTCTCTTTCCCACATGGAGATCATGTGGACCTTTTGGCCGCAGTGTTTCTAGAATTTTTTTTTTAATTTTTATTGATTTATGATAGTCACAGAGAGAGAGAGAGGCAGAGACACAGGCAGAGGGAGAAGCAGGCTCCATGCACCAGGAGCCCGACGTGGGATTCGATCCCGGGTCTCCAGTATCGCGCCCTGGGCCAAAGGCAGGCGCAAAACGCTGCGCCACCCAGGGATCCTATCTGTTTCTAGCTCATCATGTACCTCGTGACTCTGGTCCCCACCAGTACCTCACCGGGACCTGGTGAGTGTGGTTGCCACCTGCACCACACCTGGACCTGGTGATTCTGGTCTGCACCTGAGACTACCCTGGATCTGGTGACTGTGGTCCCCACCTGAGCTTCACATGGACTTGGTGAATCCTGTTGCCACCTGGGCCTCACCGGGACCTTGTGACTCTTTTCCCACCTGGCATCAATGGGACATGGTTAATCTGTTCCCCCCTTGGGCCTCTCTGGACATGATAACTTTGCTCCATACTTTGGCCTCAACTGGTCCTTATGACTCTGGTCCCCCCACCTAGGACTCAATCTGGACCTGGTGACTGTGGTCCCCACCTGGTTCTCACCTAGACCTGGTGTCTCTCGTTCCCACATGAACCACACCTGGACCTGGTGACTGTGGTATTTTTGTAGCCGCACATTTACCTGGTGACTCCGGTCCCCACGAGGGCCTCACATGGATCTGGTGACTCTTGCCTGAAGGTTGTCCTCACCTGGACCTGGTGAGTGGGGTTGCCAACCCATAACTGGTGACTCAGTTCCCCACGTGGGCCTCTTGGACCTGTTAATCTGGTCGTTACCTGGTCCTCTCCCAGATCCGGGTACTCTGGTCCCCAACTGGGCCTCATCTGGACCTGTGAATCTGGTCCCCATCTGGGCCTCACCCAGTCCTGGTGACTTTGTTCCCCACCTGGACCTGATTCCTGTGGACTCTTTCTTGGCCTCACCGGGAACTGGTGACTCTGATCATATCTGCGCATCACCCAGACATGGTGACCCTGGTCCTCACCTGGGCATCATTGGTACCTGGTGACTCTGTTCCACACCAGAGCCTCACCTGGACATGATGACTCTGGAACCCCTCTGGGCCTCACCCTGACCTGGTGATTCTGGTCCCCATCTGGATGTCACCTGGACCAAGTGATTCTGGTACCCCTCTAGGCCTCAACCAGATCTGGTGACTCTGGTTCTCAACTGGGCCTCACCTGGACCTAGTGAATATGCTCCATCTGGGCCAAATTTGCACCTGGTGACTCTGGTCACTACCTGGGCATCATCGGGACATGGTTCCACTGCATGACTTGCAGGTTGGCCTCACCTGTACCTGGTAACTCTGGTCCCTACCTGGGCATCATCGGGACATGGTTCCACACATGGCCTGCAGGTTGGCCTCAACTGGACCCGGTAACTCTAGTTCCTACCTGGGCATCATCGGGACATGGTTCCTCTGCATGGCCTGCAGGTTGGACTCACCTGGACCTGGTGAGTGGCGTTGCCACCTTGGCCTCACCCATGCCTGGTGACACAGGTCCCCACGTGGGCCTCACTTGGACCTGGTGAATCTGGTCCTTACCTGGTCCTCACCCGAAACTCCTAACTCGGGTAACCACCTGGGAATCACCTGAACCAGGTTAATTTGGTCCCCATCTGGTCCACATCCAGTCCTGGTGAATTTGTCACCCCACCTGGACCTGATTGCTGTGGACTCCTTCTTGGCCTCACCTGGAACTGGTGACTCTGATCGTAAGTGGGCCTCGCCCAGATCTGGTGATTCTGGTCCTCTCCTATGGACCATTATGACCTGGATACTCTGTTCTACACCTGAGCCTCACCTGGACATGATGACTCTGGATCCCCTCAGGGCCTCACCATGACATGATGACTCTGGTCCCCATCGCGATGTCACCTAGACCAGGTGAATCTGGTATCCCTCTAGGCCTCAACTTGACCTGGTGACCCTGGTCCTCAACTGGGGCTCACGGGGACCTAGTGAACATGCTCCCCACCTGCGCCTCATCTGGACTTGGTGACTCTGGTTTTACTTGGGCATCATCGGGACAAGGTTACTCTATTCCCCACCGGGATTGACCTGATCCTGGTAACTCTGGTCCTGACTTTGGCCTCTTCTGTACCAGGTGACTCTGGCTCCACCTGGGCCTCACCTGTAACTGGTGACTCTGATCCTAAGCATGGCCTCACCTGACCTGGTGACTGTGGTTCCCATCTGGACCTCACCCGGACCTCATATCTCTGGTCCCACCTGGGCCTCACCAGGACCTGTGTCTCTGGTACCCACCTGGGTAGCATTAGGATATGGTTACACTGTTCACTAACAGTGACCCAGCCGGACCTATTAACTCTGGTCTTCACCTGGGCCACACCTGGACATGGTGACACTGGTTCCCACCTGGGTTTCACCTTGAAATGGTGAGTGGGATCCCCACCTGGTCCTCACCTGTAACTGGTGATTCTCGTTCCCACATGGACATGATGTCGAACTTGTGGCTGCAGTGTTTCTAGCTTCTCATGTACCTCGTGACTCTGGTCCCCACCAGGGACTCACCGGGACCTGGTGAGTGTGGTTGCCACCTGCACCTCACCTGGACCTGGTGATTCTTGTCTGCACCTGAGACTAACCTGGATCTGTTGACTGGTCCCCACCTGGGCTTCACCTGGATTTGGGGACTCCGGTCCCCATCTGGGCCTCACCTGGCCCTGTTGTCCATGGTCCTCACCTGGGCAAAATTGGGACCCGGTGACTGTGTTCCACAACTGGACCTCACCTGGACCACATGACTCTGGTCCCCCTCTGGGTCTCAACCATCCCTAGTGACTGTCAACCCCACTTTGGCCTGACTTGGACCTCCTGACACTTGTTGCCACCTGCGCCTGACCTCGAACTGTTGACTCTTGTTCTTTCAAGGTCCTCCCCTGTACCTGCTGATCCTGGTCCCCACCAGGGCCTCACCTGGACGTGGTGACACTTGTCACCACGGAGGACTCACCTGGACCTGCTTACTATGTTCCAGTCCTGGGCCTCAAGTAGACCTGTTGACCATGGTCCCCAAGCCGGCCTCACATGGACCTGATGCCTCTGATACCCACCAAGGCCTCACGTGTACCTGGTAACTCTGCTCCTCACCTGGGCCTCAACTGGACCTAGTGACTCTGGTCCCCAACTGGGCTTCACCTGGATCTGGTGACTCTGGTCCACACCTGGACCTCTCCTGGACCTGGTGACTCTCTTTCCAACATGGACCTCACTTGGATCTGGTGACTCTGGTTCTCAGTTTGGCCTCACCTGGACCTGGTTTCTCTCGTCCCCATTTTGACCTAACTCAGAACTGCTGAATCTTGCCCCACCTAGGCCGCACCCACAACTGGTGATTTTGTCCCCAGCTATGCCTCAATTCGACCTGATGTATCTGGTCCTCACGTGGGCCTCACATGGACCTGCGACTCAGCTGGAGAGAGTGGCTCTGGTTCTCACAAGGGGCTCACCTGATACTGCTGACTGGGGTGTGTTTCTATGCCTCAACAGGACCTAGTGATTCTGTTCCCCATCTGGGCCTGCATGGCCCTAGTGACTCTGGTCCTCACCCAGGCATCACAGGGACCTGGATACTCTATACCCCACAAGAGCTTCACTTTGACCAGGGACCTCTGGTCCCATTCTGGGCCTCAAACTAAATGGTTACTCTGGTTCCCTCTCTGGGCCTCACCCTTACCTGGTGACTCTGGTCACCCCTTGGTGTTCACTTGGGCCTGGTGATTCTGGTCCTTAGCTGGTCCGTACCTGGATGTCGTGACTGGTCGCCACCCGGGCTTCACCTGGACTTGGTGAATCCTGTTGCCACGTGCACCTCACCTGGACCTTGTGACTGTGTCCTCACGTGGACCTCACCTGGATCTGGTGGCTCTGGTTCCCATATGGGGCTCTCCTGGACCTGGTTCCTGTGGTTTCCATCTGGCCTCACCTGGAACACAATGACTCTGATCCATATTTGGGCTTCTCCTGGACCTGTTGACTCTGGTCCTTACCTGGGCATCATTGGGACCTGGATACTCTCTTATATACCTGGGCCTCACCTGGACCTGGTGACTGTGGTCTCACCTGTGCCTCACCTGGGCGAGGTGACTGGTTACCACAGGGACCTCACCTGGACCTGGTGACTCACGTCCTCATATTGGCATCATGGGACCTGGTTTCTCAGTTCCACATCGGGGCCTCACCTAGACCTAGTGATTCTCGTCCCCCTCTGGGCCTCTTCCTGACATGCTGACTCTGGTTCCCACCTGGATATCACCAGAACCGGGGGACTGTGGTCCCCCTCTGGGACTCACCCGGAGTTGGGGACACTTGTCCTCAGCTGGGCCTCAACAGGACCTGGTGAATCTACTCCTCACTTAGACCTCGTCTGACCTTGTGACTCTTTTCCCACCTGGAATCAATGGGACATGGTTACTGTGTTCCCCACATGGGCCTCACCTGGACATGATAACTTTGCTCCACACTTTGGGCTCAACTGGTCCTGATGACTCTGGTCCCCCCACCTAGGCCTCAATCTGGACCTGGTGACTGTGGTCCCCCCCTGGGTCTCACCTGGACCTGGTGACTCTCGTTCCCACATGAACCAATCCTGGACCTGGTGACTGTGGTGTTCTTGTAGACTCACATTTACCTGGTGTCTCGTGTCCCCACTAGGACCTCAACTGGATCTGTTGACTCTGGCCTGCAGGTTCGCCTCACTTGGACCTGGTGAGTGGGGTTGCCACCTGGGCCTCACCGAAACCTGGTGACTCAGGTCCCCACGTGGGCCTCTTGGACCTGTTAATCTGGTGCTTACCTGGTCCTCTCCCAGACCCGGGTACTCTGGTCCCCAACTGGGCCTCACCTGGACCTAGTGATTTTGGTCCCTGTCTGGGCCTCACCCAGTCCTGGTGACTTTGTTCCCCACCTGGACCTGATTGCTGTGGACTCCTTCTTGGCCTCACCTGGAACCGGTGTCTCTGATCCTATCTGCGCCTCACCCAGACCTGTTGACTCTGGTCCTCACCTGGGCATCATTGGTACCTGGTGACTCTGTTCCGCACCTGAGCCTCACCTGGACATGATGACTCTGGAACCTTCTGGGCCTCACCCTGACCTGGTGATTCTGGTTGCCATCTGGATTTCACCTGGACCAGGTGATTCTGGTACCCCTCTAGGCCTCAACGAGATTTGGTGACTCTGGTCCTCAACTGGTCCTCACCTGGACCTAGTGAATATGCTCCATCTGGGCCTCATTTGGACCTGGTGACTCTGGTCCCTACCTGGGCATCATCGGGACATGGTTCCACTGCATGGCCTGCAGGTTGGCGTCACCTGGACCTGGTAAATCTGGTCCCTACCTGGGCATCAACGGGACATGGTTTCTCTGCATGGCATGCAGGTTGGCCTCACCTGGACCCGGTAAGTCTATTCCCTACATGGGCATCATTGGGACATGGTTCCTCTGCATGGCCTGCATGTTGGCTTCACCTGGACCTGGTTAGTGGGGTTTTCACCAGTGCCTCACCCATACCTGGTGACACAGGTCCCCACGTGCTCATCACTTGGACCTGGTGAATCTGACCCTTACCTGGTCCTCACCCGGAACTGTTAAGTCTGGTCACCACCTGGGAATCACCTGGGCCTGGTGAATCTGGTCCCCATCTGGGCCTCACCCAGTCCTGGTGACTTTGTTCCCCATCTGGGCCTGATTGCTGTGGACTCCTTCTTGGCCTCACCTGGAACTGGTGACTCTGATCCTAACTGGGCCTCACCCAGAACTGGTGACTCTGGTACTCACCTGTGGTCCATTATGACATGGATACTCTGTTCCAACCTGAGCCTCACCTGGATATGATGACTCTGGATCCCCTCTGGGCCTCAGCCTGACATGGTGACACTGGTCCCCATCTGGATGTCACCTAGACCAGGTGAAACTGGTACCCCTCTAGGCCTCAACTTTACCTGGTGACTCTGGTCCTCAACTGGGCCTCACCGGGACCTAGTGAACATGCTCCCCACCTGCGCCTCATCTGGACCTGGTGACTCTGGTCCCTACCTGGGCATCATCGGGACATGGTTGCTTTGCATGGCCTGAAGGTTGCCCTAACCTGGACCTGGTGTGTGGGGTTGCCACCTGGGTCTCACCCATACCTGGTGACTCATGTCCCAACGTGAGACTCTTGGACCTGGTGAATCTGGTCCTTACCTGTTCCTCTCCCAGATTCGGGGACTCTGGACACCACCTGGGCTCACCTGGACCTGGTGGATCTGGTCCCATCTGGGACTCAACCAGGCCAGGTGACTTTGTTCCCCACCTGTACCTGATTGCTTTGGACTGTTTCTTGGCCTCACCTGGAACTGGTGTCTCTGATCCTATCTGCGCCTCACCCAGACCTGTTGACTCTGGTCCTCACCTGGGAATCATTGGTACCTGGTGACTCTGTTCCACACCTGAGCCTCACCTGCACATGTTGACTCTGGAACCACTCTGGGCCTCACCCTGACCTGAAGACTCTGGTACCCATCTGGATGTCACCAAGACCAGGTGAATGTGGTACCCCTCTGGGCCTCAACTAGACTTGGTGACACTTGTCCTCAACTGGGCCTCACCGGGACCTAGTGAATATGCTCCCCACCTGCGCCTCATCTGGACCTGGTGACTCTGGTTCTACCTGGGCATCATCGGGTCATGGTTACTCTATTCCCCACTGGGACTGACCTGATCCTGGTGACTCTGGTCCTGACTTTTGGCTCTTCTGTACCAGGTGACTCTGGCTCAACCTGGGCCTCACCTATAACTGTTGAATCTGATCATAAGCATGGACTCCCCTCACCTGATGTCTGTGGTGCCCATGGGACCTCACCTGGTCCTCATGTCTCTGGTCTCACCTGGGCCTCACCAGGACTTGGTGTCTCTCGTACCCACCTGGGTAGCATCAGGATATGGTTACACTGTTCACTAACAGTGACCAGCCGGACCTATTAACTCTGGTCTTCACCTGGGCCACACCTGGACATGGTGACACTGGTTCCCACCTGGGTCTCACCTGGACATGGTGAGTCGGATCCCCGCAGGGTCTTCACCTCTAACTGGTGATTCTCGTTCCCAAATGGACATCATGTGGACCTGGTGGCTGCAGTGTTTCTAGCTTCTCATGTACCTCGTGACTCTGGTCCCCACGAGGGCCTCACCGGGACCTGGTGAGTGTGGTTGCCACCTGCACCTCACCTGGAACTGGTGATTCTGGTCTGCACCTGAGACTACCCTGGATCTGGTGACTATGGTCCCAATCTGGGCTTCACCTGGATTTGGGCACTCCGATTCCCATCTGGGCCTCACCTGGCCCTGTTGACCATGGTCCTCAACTGGGCAAAATTGGGACCCGGTGACTGTGTTCCACACCTGGACCTCACCTGGACCAGGTGACTCTGGTCCCCCTCTGGGTCTCACCGTGCTCTAGTGACTGTGAACCCCACTTTGGCCTGACTTGGACCTGCTGAACCTGGTTGTCACCTGCGCCTGACCTCGAAATGTTGACTCTGGTTCTTTCAAGGGCCTCCCCTGTACCCGGTGAGCCTGGTCCCCACCTGGGCCTTACCTGGACCTGGTGACTCTTGTCACCACCGTGGACTCACTTGGAGCTGGTTACAGTGTTCCACACTGGGCCTCAAGTAGAACTCTTGACCATGGTCCCCAAGCCTGCCTCACATGGACCTGTTGCCTCTGATACCTACCGGCGCCTCACGTGTACCTGGTAACTCTGGTCCTCACCTGGTCCTCATCTGGACCTAGTGACTCTGGTCCCCACCTGGGCTTCACCTAGATCTGGTGACTCTGATCCCCACCTGGACTTCACCTGGATCTGGGGACACTGGTCCCAACCTGGACCTCTCCTGGACCTGCTGACTCTCTTTCCATCATGGACCTCACCTGGATCTGGTGACTCTGGTCCTCAGTTTGGCCTCACCTGGACCTGGTGTCTCTCGTGCCCACTTTGACCTAACTCAGAACTGCTGAATCTTGCCCCACCTAGGCCGCACCCAGACTTGGTGACTCTTGTCCCCAGCTATGCCTCTATTCAACCTGAAGAATCTTGTCCTCAAGTGGGCCTCACATGGACCTGGGACTCAGCTGAATAGAGTGGCTCTGGTTCCCACAAGGGGCTCACCTGATACTGCTGAATGTGGTCTTAATCTATGTCTCACCAGGACCTAGTGATTCGGTTCCCCATCTGGGCCTGCATGGCCCTAGGTACTCTGGTCCTCACCAAGGCATCATTGGGACCTGGATACTCTGTTCCACACCTGGACCTCACTTTGACCAGTGACCTCTGGTCCCATTCTGGGCCTCAAACTAAACTGGTTACTCTGGTTCCACTCTGGGCCTCACCCTTACCTGGTGACTCTGGTCACCCCTTGGGCTTCACTTGGGCCTGGTGAATCTGGTCTTTAGCTGGTCCACACCTGGATCTGGTGACAGGTCGCCACCTGGGCCTCACCTGGGCTTGGTGAATCCTGTTGCCATCTGCGCCTCCCCTGTACCTTGTGAAAGTGGTCCCACCTGGACCTCACCTGGATCTGGTGGCTCTGGTTCCCATATGGGGCTCTACTGGACCTGGTTCCTGTGGTCTCCATCTGGCCTCACCTGGAACAAAATGACTCTGATCCATATTTGGGCCTCTCCTAGACCTGTTTACTCTGTCCTTACCTTGGCATTATTGGGACCTGCATACACACTTATATACCTGGGCCCAAACTGGACTTGGTGACTGTGGTCCCACCTGGCCTCACCTGGACGAGGTGACTGGTTCCCACAGGGACCTCACCTGTACCTGGTAACCCATGTCCTCATATGGGCATCATGGGTCCTGCTTTCTCAGGTCCACATTGGGGCCTCACCTGGACCTAGTGATTCTCGTCCCCCTCTGGGCCTCATCCTGACGTGGTGACTCTGGTCCCCATCTGGATATCACCAGAACCGGGTGACTCTGTTTCCCCTCTGGGACTCACCCAGAGCTGGGGACAGTGGTCCACAACTGGTCCTCAACAGGACCCGGTGAATCTACTCCTCACTTAGACCTCGTCTTGACCTGTGACTCTTTTCCCACCTGACATCAATGGGACATGGTTACTCTGTTCCCCAACTGGGCCTCACCTGGATATGATAACTTTGCTCCACACTTTGGCCTCAACTGGTCCTGATGAATCTGGTCCCCCCACGTAGGCCTCAATCTGGACCTGGTAACTGTGGTCCCCACCTGGGTCTCTTGGACCTGGTGACTCTTTTTCCCACATGAACCACACCTGGACCTGGTGACTGTGGTGTTCTTGTAGACTCACATTTACCTAGTGACTCTGGTCCCCACTAGGACCTCACGTGTATCTGGTGACTCTGGCCTGCAGGTTGGCCTCACCTGGACCTGGTGAGTGGGGTTGCCACCTGGGACACACCCATACCTGGTGACTCAGGTCCCCACGTGTGCCTCTTTGACCTGGTGAATCTGGTCCTTACCTGGTCCTCTACTAGACCCGGGGACTCCGGTCACCACCTGGGCCTCACCTGGATCTGGTGAGTGAATCTGGTCTCCATCTGGGCCTCACCCAGTCCTGGTGACTTTGTTCCCCACCTGGACCTGATTGCTGTGGTCTCTTTCTTGGCCTTACCTGGAAGTGGTGGCTCTGATCCTATCTGCACGTCACCCAGATCTGGTGACTCTGGTCCTCAAATGGGCCTCACCTGGACCTAGTGAATATGCCCCATCTGGGCCTCATTTGGGCCTGGTGACTCTGGTCCCTACCTGGGCATCATCGGGACATGGATCCACGGCATAGCCTGCAGGTTGGCCTCACCTGGACCTGGTAACTCTGGTCCCTACATGGGCATCATCGGGACATGGTTCCTCTACATGGCCTGTAGGTTGGCCTCACCTGGACCTGGTGAGTGGGGTTGCCACCTGGGCCTCACCCATACCTGGTGACAAAGGTCCTCACGTGGGCCTAGATTGGACCTTGTGAATCTGGTCCTTACCTTATACTCACCCGGAACTGGTAACCCTGGTCACCACCTGGGCCTCACCCTGACTTGGTGATTCTGGACCCATCTGGATTTCACCTAGACCAGGTGAATCTGGACCCCTCTACGCCTCAACTAGAACTGGTGACTCTTGTCCTCAACTTGGCATCACCGGGACCTAGTGAATATGCTCCCCACCTGCGCCTCATCTGGACCTGGTGACTCTGGTTCTTCCTGGGCATCATCGGGACATGGTTACTCTATTCCCCACTGGGACTGACCTGATCCTGGTAACTCTTGTCCTGACTTTGGCCTCTTCTGTACCAGGTGACTCTGGCTCAACCTGTGCCTAACCTGTAACTGGTGACTCTGATCCTAAGCATGGTCTCACCTGACCTGCTGACTGCGGTTACCATCGGGACCTCACCTGGACCTCATGTCTCGGGTCCCTCTTGGGCCTCACCAGGACCTGGTGTCTCTGGTAACCATCTATGTAGCATCATGTTATGGTTACACTGTTCACTATCAGGGACTCTGGTCCCCATCTGGATGTCACCTGGACCAGGTGATTCTGGTACCCCTCTAGGACTCAACCAGTTCTGGTGACTCTGGTCCTCAACTGGGCCTCACATGGACCTAGTGAATATGCTTCATCTGGGCCTCATTTGGAACTGGTTACTCTGGTCCCTACCTGGGCATCATCGGGACATGGTTCCACTGCATGGCCTGCAGGTTGGCCTCACCTGGACCTGGTAACTCTGTTCCCTACATGGGCATCTTCGGTACACGATTCCTCTGCATTGCCTGCAGGTTGGACTCACCTTGACCTGGTGAGTGGGTTTGCTACCTGGGCCTCACCCATACCTGGTGACACAGGTCCCCACGTGGGCCTCACATGGACCTGGTGAATCTGGTCCTTACCTGGTCTTCATCCGGAACTGGTAACTCTGGTCATCACCTGGGAATCACCTGGACCTTGTGAATCTGTTCCCTATCTGGGCCTCACCCAGTCCTGGTGACTTTGATCCCCACCTGGACCTGATTGCTGTGGACAGTTTCTTGGCCTCACCTGGAACTGGTGACTCTGTTCCTAACTGGGCCTCACCCAGATCTGGTGACTCTGGTCCTCAACTGTGGATCATTAAGACCTGGATACTCTGTTCCACACCTGAGCCTCACCTGGACTTGATGACTCTGGAACCACTCTGGGCCTCACCCTGAAATGGTGACTCTGGTCTCCATTTGGATGTCACCTAGACCAGGTGAATCTGGTACCCCTCTAGGACTCAACTAGACCTGGTGACTCTCGTCCTCAACTTGGCCTCACTGGACCTAGTGAATATGCTCCCCACCTGCGCCTCATCTGGACCTGGTGACTCTGGTTCTTCCTGGGCATCATCCTGAAATGGTTACTCTATTCCCCACTGGGACTGAACTGATCGTGGTAACTCTGGTCTTGACTTTGGCCTCTTCTGTACCAGGTGACTGTCGCTCCACATGGGCCTACCTGTAACTGGTGACTCTGATCCTAAGAATGGCCTCACCTGACCTGGTGACTGTGGTTCCCATCGGGACCTCATCTGGACCTCATGTATCTGGGCCCACCTGGGCCTCACCAGGATATGGTGTCTCTGGTACCCACCTGGGTAGCATCAGGATATGGTTACACTGTTCACTAACAGTGACCCAGCCGGACCTATTAACTCTGGTCTTCACCTGGGTCTCACCTGGGCATGGTGGGTCGGATCCCCACCTGGTCCTCACCTGTAACTGGTGATTCGCGTTCCGACATGGACATCATGTGGACCTGGTGGCTGCAGTGTTTCTAGCTTCCCATCTACCTCGTGGCTCGGGTCCCCACCAGGGCCTCACCTGGACCTGGTGAGTGTGGTTGCCACCTGCACATCACCTGGACCTGGTGATTCTGGTCTGCAACCGAGACTACCCTGGATCTGGTGACTGTGGTCCCCACCTGGGCTTCACCTGGATTTGGGGACTCTGGGCCCCATATGGGCACTCCTGGCTCTATTGACCATGATCCTCAACTGGGCAAATTTGGGACCCGGTGACTGTGTTCCACAACTGGACCTCACCTGGACCAGGTGACTCTGGTCCCCCTCTGGGTCTCACCGTGCCCTAGTGACTGTGAACCCCACTTTGGCCCGACTTGCACCTTCTGTCCCTGGTTGCCACCTGCACCTGACCTCGAACTGTTGACTCTGGTTCTTTCAAAGGCCTCCCCTGTACCTGGTGATCCTGGTCCCCACCTGGGCGTCACCTGGACCTGGTGACTCTTTTTCCAACATGGACCTCACCTGGATCTGGTGACTCTGCTCCTCAGTTTGGCATCACCCGTACCTGGTGTCTCTTGTCCCCACTTTGACGTAACTCAGTACTGCTGAATCTTGCCCCACTTAGGCCGCACCCAGATCTGGTGACTCTTGTCCCCAGCTATGCCTCAATTCGACTTGATGAATCTGGTCCTCACGTGGGCCTCACATGGACTTGGGATTCAGCTGGATAGAGTGGCTCTGGTTCCCACAAGGGGCTCACCTGACACTACTGACTGTTGTCTTATTCTGTGCCTCACCAGTACCTAGTGATTCTGTTCGCCATCTGGGCCTGCATGGACCTAGTGACTCTGGTCCTCACCCGGGCATGATTGGGACCTGGATACTCTATTCCACACCTGGGCCTCACTTTGAGCAGAGACCTCTGGTCCCATTCTGGGCCTCAAACTAAACTGGTTATTCTGGTTCCCCCTCTGGCCTCACCCTTACCTGGTGACTCTGGTCACCCCTTGGCTTCATTGGGCCTGTTAATTTGGTCTTTAGCTGGTCCGCACCTGGATATGGTGACTGTTCGGCACCTGGGCCTCACCTGCACTTGGTGAATCCTGTTGCCACCTGCGCCTCACCTGGACCTTGTGACTGTGATCCCACCTGGACCTCACCTGGATCTGCTGGCTCTGGTTCCCATATTGGCTCTCCAGGACCTGGTTCCTGTGGTCTCCATCTGGCCTCACCTGGAACACAATGACTCTGATCCATATTTGGGCCTCTCCTGGACCTGTTGACTCTGGTCTTTACCTGGGCATCATTGGGACCTGGATACTCTCTTATATACCTGGACCTCACCTGGACCTGGTGACTGTGGTCCCACCTGGGCCTCACCTGGACGAGGTGACTGGTTCACACCCGGACATCACCTGGACCTGGTGACTCATGTCCTCATATGGGCATCTTGGGAGTTGGTTTCTCAGTTCCACATCGGGCCTCACCTGGACCTAGTGATTCTCCTCCCGCTCTTGGCCTCACCCTGACGTGGTGACTCTGCTCCCCACCTGGATATCACCAGGACCGGGTGACTCTAGTCCCCCTCAAGGACGCACCCTCAGCTGGGGACACTGGTCCTCAACTGGGCCTCAACAGGACCTGGTGAATCTACTCCTCACTTAGGCCGCGTCTGGACCTTGTGACTCTTTTCCCACCTGGAATCAATGGGACATGGTTACTCTGTTCCCCACATGGGCCTACCCTCGACATGATAACTTTGCTCCACACTTTGGCCTCAACTGGTCCTGATGACGCTGGTCCCCCCACCTAAGCCTCAATCTGGACCTTGTGACTGTGGTCCCGACCAGGGTCTCACCTGGACTTGGTGACTCTCGTTCCCACATGAACTACACCTGGACCTGGTGACTGTGGTTTTCCTGTAGACTCACATTTACCTGGTGACTCCGGTCCCCACTAGGGCCTCACCTGGATCTGGTGACTCTGGCCTGCAGGTTGGCCTCACCTGGACCTGGTGATTCTGGTCTGCACCTGAGACTACCCTGGATCTGGTGACTCCGGTTCCACCTGGGCATCACCTGGATTTGGGGACTCCGGTCCCATCTGGGCCTCACCTGGCCCAGTTGACCATGGTCCTCAACTGGGCAAAATTGGGAACCGGTGACTCTGTTCCACAACTGGACCTCACCTGGACCAGGTGACTCTGGTCCCCCTCTGGGTCTCACCGTGCCCTAGTGACTGTGAACCCCACTTTGGACTGACTTGGACCTGCTGACCCTGTTTGCCACCTGCGCCAGACCTCGAACTGTTGACTCTGGTTCTATCAAGGGCCTCCCCTGGACCTGGTGATCCTGGTCCCCACCTGGGCCTCACCTGGACGTGGTGACACTTGTCACCACCGGGGACTCACCTGGACCTGGTTACTGTGTTCCACACCTGGGCCTCAGGTAGACCTGTTGACCATGGTCCCCAAGCCGGCCTCACGTGGACCTTTTGGCTCTGATACCCGCCGGGGGCTCACGTGTATCTGGTAACTCTGATCCTCACCTGGGCCTCATCTGGACCTAGTGACTATGGTCCCCACCTGGGCTTCACCTGGATCTGGTGACTCTGGTCCCCACCTGGACCTCTCCTGGACCTAGTGACTCTCTTTCCAACCTGGACCTCACCTGGATCTGGTGACTCTGGTCCTCAGTTTGGCCTCACCTGGACCTGGTGTCTCTCGTCCCCACTTTGACCTAACTCAGAACTGCTGAATCTTGCCCCACCTAGGCCACACCCAGACCTGGTGACTCTTGTCCCCAGCTATGCCTCAATTCGACCTGATGAATCTGGTCCTCACGTGGGCCTCACATGGACCTGGGACTCACCTGGATAGAGTGTCTCTGGTTCCCACAAGGGGCTCACATGATACTGTGGACTGTGGTCTTATTCTATGCCTCACCGGGACCTAGTGATTCTGTTCCCCATCTGGGCCTGCATGGCCCTAGTGACCTTGGTCCTCACCCAGGCATCATTGGGACCTGTATACTCTATTCTACAACTGGGCCTCACTTTGTCCAGGAAACTCTGGTTCCATTCTGGTCCTCAAACTAAACTGGTTACTCTGGTTCACACTCTGATCCTCCCCCTTACCTGGTGACTCTGGTCACCCCTTGGGCTTCACTTGGGCCTGGTGAATCTGGTCCTTAGCTGGTCCGCACCTGGCTCTGGTGACTGGTCGCCACCTGGATCTCACCTGGACTTGGTGAATCCTGTTGCCACCTGCGCCTCACCTGGACCTTGTGACTGTGGTCCCACCTGGACCTCACCTGACTGGTTGCTCTGGTTCCCATATGGGACTCTCCTGAACCTGGTCCGTGTTGTCTCCATCTGGCCTCACCTGGAACACAATGACTCTGATACATATTTGGGCCTCTCCTGGAACTAATGACGCTGGTCCTTAACTGGGCATCACAGGGACCTGGATACTCTCTTATATACCTGGGCCTCACCTGGACCTGGTGACTGTGGTCCCACCTGGGCCTCACCTGGACGAGGTGACTGATTACCACAGGGACCTCACCTGGACCTGGTGACTCAGGTCTTCATATGGGCATTTCTGGACCTGGTTTTTCAGTTCCACATCGGGGCCTCACCTGGACCTAGTGATTCTCGTCCCCCTCTGGGCCTCACTCTGACGTGGTGACTCTGGTCACCCCTGGATATCACCAGAACCGGGTGACTCTGGTCCCCCTCTGGGACTCTCCTGGAGCTGGGGACACTGGTCCTCCGCTGGGCCTCAACAGGACCTGGTGAATCTACTCCTCACTTAGGCCTCCTCTGGACCATGTGTCTCTTTTCCCACATGGCATCAATGGGACATGGTTACTCTGTTCCCCACCTGGGCCTCACCTGGACATGAAAAGTTTGCTCCACACTTTGGCCTCAACTGGTCCTGATGAATCTGGTCCCCCGTCCTAGGCCTCAATCTGGACCTGGTGAGTGTGGTCCCCACCTGGGTCTCACCTGGACCTGGTGACTCTCGTTCCCACATAAACCACACCTGGAGCTGGTGACTGTGGTGTTCTGGTAGACTCACATTTTCCTGGTGACACCGGTCCCCACTAGGGCATTACCTGGATCTGGTGACTCTGGCCTGCAGGCTGGCCTCACCTGGACCTGGTGAGTGGGGTTGACACCTGGGCCTCACCCATACCTGGTGACTCAGGTCACCACGTGGGCCTCTTGGACCTGGTGAATCTTGTTCTTACCTGGTCCTCTCCCACCACGGGGACACTGGTCACCACCTGGGTCTCACCTGGACCTGGTGAATCTGGTACCCATCTGTGCCTCACCCAGTCCTGGTGACTTTTTCCCCAACTGGACCTGATTGCTGTGGACTCTTTCTTGGCCTCACCTGGAACTGGCGACTCTGATCCTATCTGAGTGTCACCCAGACCTGGTGACTCTGGTCCTCACCTGGGCATCATTGGTACCTGAAGACTCTGATCCACACCTGAGCCTCACCTGGACATGATGACACTGGAACCACTCTGGGCTTCACCCTGACCTGGTGACCCAGGTCCCCATCTGGATGTCACCTGGACCTGGTGATTCTTGTACCCCTCTAGGACTCAACAAGATCTGGTGACTCTGGTCCTCAACTGGGCCTCACCTGGACCTAGTGAATATGCTCCATCTGGGCCTCATTTGGACCTGGTGACTCTGGTCCCTACCTGGGCATCATCGGTACAATGTTACTCTATTCCACCCTGGGAATCCCCTGATCCTGGTAACTCTGGTCCTCTCTTTGGACTCTTCTGTACCAGGTAACTCTGGCTCCACCTGGACCTCACCTGTAACTGGTGATTCTGATCCTACGCATGGCCTCATCTGACCTGGTGACAGTGTTTCCCATCGGGACCTCACCTGGACCTCAGGTCTCCGGTCCCACCTGGGCCTTACCAGGGCCTGGTGTCTCTGCTAACCACCTGGGTAGCATCAGGATATGGTTACACTGTTCACTAACAGTGACCCAGCTGGACCTATTAACTCTGGTCTTTACCTGGGCCACACCTGGACATGGTGACACTCGTTCCCACCTGGGTCTCACCTGGACATGGTGAGTCAGATCCCCACCTGTTCCTCAGCATTAACTGGTGATTCTCGCTTCGACATGGACATCATGTGAATCTGGTGGCTGCAGTGTTTCTACCTTCTCATGTCCTCGTGACTCTGGTCCCCACCAGTGCCTCACCGGGACCTGGTGAGTGTGGTTGCCACCTGCACCTCAGCTGGACCTGGTGATTCTGGTCTGCACCCGAGACTACACTGGATTGGTGACTGTGGTCCCTACCTGGGCTTCACCTGGATTTGGGGATTCCGGTCCCCATCTGGGCCTCACCTGGCCTTGTTGACCATGGTCGTCAACTGGCCAAAATTGGGAACCTGTGACTGTGTTCCACAACTGAACCTCACCTGGACCAGGTGACTCTGGTCCCACTCTGGGTCTCACCGTGCCCTAATTACTGTGAACCCCACTTTGGTCTGACTTGGACCTGCTGACCCTGGTTGCCACCTGCGCCTGACCTCGAACTGTTGACTCTGGTTCTTTCAAGGGCCTCTCCTGTACCTGGTGATCCTGGTCCCCACCTGGGCCTCACCTGGACGTGGTGACTCTTGTCACCACCGGGGACTCACCTGGAGCTGGTTAAGGTGTTCCACACCTGGGCCTCAAGTAGACCTGTTGACCATGGTACCCAAGCTGGCCTCACATGGCCTGTTGCCTCTGATCCCCACTGGGGCCTCACGTGTACCTGGTAACTCTGGTCCTCGCCTGGGCCTAATCTGGACCTAGTGACTCTGGTCCCCACCTGGGCTTCACCTGGATCTGGTGACTCTGGTCCCCACCTGGACTTCACCTGGATCTGGTGACTCTGGTCCCCACCTGGACCTCTCCTGGACCTGGTGACTCTCTTTCCCACATGGACCTCACCTGGATCTGGTGACTCTGGTCCTCAGTTTGGCCTCAACTGGACCTGGTGTCTCTCGTCCCCACTTTGACCTAACTCAGAACTGCTGAATCTTCACCCACCTAGGCCTCACCCAGACCTGGTGACTCTTGTCCTCAGCTATGCCTCAATTCGACCTGATGAATCTGGTAGTCACGTGGGCCTCACATGGACCTGGGACTCAGCTGGATAGAGTGGCTCTGGTTCCCACAAGCGGCTCACCTGATACAGCTGACTGTGGTCTTATTCTATGCCTCACCAGGACCTAGTGATTCTGTTCCCCATCTGGGCCTGCATGGCCCTAGTAACTCTGGTCCTTACCCAGGCATCATTGGGATCTGGATACTCTATTCCACACCTTGGCCTCACTTTCACCAGGGACCTATGGTCCCATTCTGGGCCTCAAACTAAACTGGTTACTCTGGTTCCCCCTCTGGGCCTCACCCCTACCTGGTGACTCTGGTCACCCCTTGGGCTTCACTTGGGCCTGGCGAATATGGTCCTTATCTGATCCGATTCTGGATCTGGTGACCGGTTGCCACCTGGGCCTCACTTGGACTTGGTGAATCCTGTTGCCACCTGCGCCTCACCTGGACCTTGTGACTGTGGTCCCACCCGGACATCACCTGGATCTGGTGGCTATGGTTCCCATATGGGGCTCTCCTGGACCTGGTTCCTGTGGTCTCCATCTGGCCACACCTGGAAAACAATGACTCTGAACCATATTTGGGCCTCTCCTGGACCTGTTGACTCTGGTCCTTACCTGGGCATCATTGGGACCTGGATACTCCCTTATATACCTGGGCCTCACCTGGACCTGGTGACTGTGGTCCCACCTGGGCCTCACCTGGACGAGGTGACTGGTTACCACAGGGACCTCACCTGGACCTGGTGACTCAGGTCCTCATATGGGCATCATGGGACCTGGTTTCTCAGTTCCACATCGGGGCCTCAGCTGGACCTAGTGATTCTCGTCCACCTCTGGCCTCACCCTGAGGTGGTAACTCTGGTCCCCTCCTGGATATCACCAGATCCGGGTGACTCTGGTCCCCCTCTGGGACTCACCCCGAGCTGGGGATACTGGTCCTCAACTGGGCCTCAACAGGACCTAGTGAATCTACTCCTCACTTATGCTTCGTCTGGACCTTGTGACTCTTTTCCCACCTGGCATCAATGGGACATGGTTACTCTGTTCCCCACCTGGGCCTCACATGGACATGATAACTTTGCTCCACACTTTGGCCTTAACTGCTCCTGATGACTCTGGTCCCCACACCTAGGCCTCAATCTGGATCTGGTGACTGGTCCCCACATGGGTCTCACCTGGACCTGGTGACTCTCGTTCCCACATGACCCACACCTGGACCTGGTGACTGTTGTGTTCTTGTAGACTCACATTAACCTGGTGACTCCGGTCCCACTAGGGCCTCACCTGGATCTGGTTACTCTGGCCTGAAGGTTGGCCTCACCTGGACCTGGTGAGTGGGGTTGCCACCTGGGCCTCACCCATACCTGGTGACTCAGGTCCTCACGTTGGCCTCTTCGACCTGGTGAATCTGGTCCTTACCTGGTACTCCCCCAGACCCGAGGACTCTGGTCACCTCCTGGGCCTCACCTGGACCTGGTGAATCTGGTCCCCATTTGGGCCTCACCCAGTCCTGGTGACTTTGTTCCCCACCTGGACCTGATTGCTGTGGATTCTTTCTTGGCCTCACAAGGAATTGGTGACTCTGATCCTGTCTGCGCGTCACCTAGACCTGCTGACTCTGGTCCTCACCTGGGCATCATTGGTACCCGGTGACTCTGTTCCACACCTGAGCATCACCTGGACATGATGACTCTGGAACCTCTCTGGGCCTCATCCTGACCTGGTGACTCTGGTCCCCATCTGGATGTCACCTGGACCTGGTGATTCTGGTACCCCTCTAGGCCTCACCAGATCTCTTGACTGTGGTCCTCAACTGGGCCTAACCTGGACCTAGTGAATATGCTCCATCAGGGTCTCATTTGGACCTGGTGACTCTCGTCCCTACCTGGCCATCATCGGGACATGGTTCCACTGCATGGCCTGCAGGTTGGCCTCACCTAGTGCTGGTAAATCTGGTCCCTACCTGGGCATCATCGGGACATGGTTCCACTGCATGGCCTGCAGGTTGGCCTCACCTGGACGTGGTAACTCTAGTACCAACCTGGGCATCATCGGGACATGGTTCCTCTGCATGGCCTGCATGTTGGCCTCAGCTGGAAGTCGTGAGTGTGGTTGCCACCTGGGGCTCACCCATATCTGTTGACTCAGGTCCCCACGTGGGCCTCTTGGACCTGGTGAATCTGGTCCTTACCTGGTCCTCTCCCAGACCCGGGGACTCAGCTCACCACCTGGGCCTCACCTGGCCCTGCTGAATCTGGTCCCCATCTGGGCCTCACACAGTCCTGGTGACTTTGTTCCCCACCTGGACCTGATTGCTATGGACTCTTTCTTGGCCTCACCTGGACCTGGGGACTCTGATCCTAACTGGGCCTCACCCAGATCTGGCGACTCTGGTCCTCACCTGTGGACCATTATGACCTGGATACTTTGTTCCACACCTGAGCCTCACCTGGACATGTTTACTCTGGATCCACTCTGAGCCTCACCCTGACATGGTGACTCTGGTCCCCATCTGGATGTCACCTAGACCAGGTGAATCTGGTACCCCTCTAGGCCTCAACCAGACCTGGTGACTCTGGTCCTCAACTGGGCCTCAACGGGACCTATGAATATGCTCCCCACCTGCGCCTCATCTGGACCTGGTGATTCTGGTTCTATCTTGGCATCATCGGGACATGGTTACTCAGTTCCCCACTGGGACTGACTTGATCCTGGTAACTCTGGCCACGACTATGGTCTCTCTGTACCAGGTGATTCTGGCTCCACCTGGGCCTCAACTGTAACCTGTGACTCTGATCCTAAGCATGGCCTTACCTGGACCTGGTGTCTCTCGTTCCGTCTTTGACCTAACTCAGAACTGCTGAATCTTGCCCCACCTACGCCTCACCCAGATCTGGTGACTCTTGTCCCCAGCTATGCCTCAATTCGACCTGATGAATCTGGTCCTCACGTGGGCCTCACATGGACCTTGGACTCAGCTGGGTAGAGTGGCTCTGGTTCCCTCAAGGGGCTCACCTGATACTGCTGACTGTGGTCTTATTCTATGCCTCACTAGGACCTAGTGATTCTGTTCCCCATCTGGGCCTTCATGGCCCTAGAGATTCTGGTCCTCTCCCAGGCATCATTGGGACCTGGATACTCTATTCCACACCTGGGCCTCACTTTGACCAGGGACCTCTGGTCCCATTCTGAGCATCAAACTAAACTGGTTACTCTGATTCTACCTCTGGGCCTCACCGTTACCTGGTTTCTCTGGTCACCCCTTGAGCTTCACATGGGCCTGGTGAATCTGGTCCTTAGCTGATCCGTCCCTGGATCTGGTGATTGGTCGCCACCTGGTCCTCACCTGGACTTGGTGAATCCTGTTGCCACCTATGCCTCACCTGGACCTTGTGACTGTGGTCCCACCTGGACCTCACCTGGATCTCGTGGCTCTGGTTCCCATATGGGCCTCTCCTGGACCTGGTTCCTGTGGTCTCCATCTGGCCTCACCTGGAACACAATGACTCTGATCCATATTTGGGCCTCTCCTGGACCTGTTTACTCTGGTCCTTACCTGGCCATCATTGGGACCTGGATACTCTCTTATATACCTGGGCCTCACCTGGACCTGGTGACTGTGGTCTCACCTGGACCTCATCTGGATGGGGACACTGGTTCCGACAGGGACATCACCTGGACCTGGTGACTCAGGTCCTCAAATTCGTATCATGGGACCTGGTATCTCAGTGCCACATTGGGGCCTCACCTGGACCTAGTGATCTCGTCCCACTCTGGGCCTCACCCTGACGTGGTGACTCTGGTCCCCACCTGTATATCACCAGAACCGGGTGACTCTGTTCCCCCTCTGGGACTCACCCGGAGCTGGGGTCACTGGTCCTCAACTGGGCTCAACAGGATCTGGTGAATCTACTCCTCACTTAGGCCTCGTCTGGACCTTGTGACTCTTATCCAACCTGGCATCAATGGGACATGGTTACTCTGTTCCCCACCTGGGCCTCACCTGGACATGATAACTTTGCTGCACACTTTGGCCTCAACTGGTCCTGATGACTCTCGTCCCCCAACCTAGGCCTCAATCTGGACCTGGTGACTGTCGTCCCCAACTGGGTCTCAGCTGGACCTGGTGACTCCCGTTCCCACATGAACCACTACTGGACCTGGTGACTGTGGTGTTCTTGTAGACTCACATTTACCTTGTGACTCCCGTCCCCACTAGGGCCTCACCTGGATCTGGTGACTCTGGCCTGCAGGTTGGCCTCACCTGGACCTGGTGAGTGTGGTTGCCACCTGGGCCTCACCCATACCTGGTGACTCAGTTCCCCACGTGGGTCATGTCGACCTGGTGAATTTGGTCCGTACCTGGTCCTCTCCCGGACCCGGGGACTCTGGTCACAACCTGGGCCTCAGCTGGACCTGGTGAATCTGGTCCCCTTCTGGGTCTCACACAGTCCTGGTGACTTTGTTCCCCACCTGGACCTGATTGCTGTGGACTCTTTCTTGGCCTCACCTGGAACTGGTGACTCTGGTCCCTATCTGGATGTACCTGGACCAGGGGATTCTGGTACCCCTCTGGGCCTCAACGAGATATGGTGACTCTGGTCCTCAAATGGGCCTCACCGGGACCTAGTGAATATGCTCCATCTGGGCCTCATTTGGACCTGGTGACTCTGGTCCCTACATGGGCAACATCGGGACATGGTTCCACATAATGGTCTGCAGGTTGGCCTCTTCTTGACCTGGTAACTCTGGTCCCTACCTGGGCATCATCGGGACACGGTTCCTCTGCATGGCCTGCAGGTTGGCGTCACCAGGACCTGGTGAGTGGGCTTGCTACCTGGGCCTCACCCATACCTAGTGACACAGGTCCCACGTGGGCCTCACTTGGACCTGGTGAATCTGGTCCTTACCTGGTCCTCACCCGGAACTGGTAACTCTTGGCACCACCTGGGAATCACCTGGACCTGGTGAATCTGGTCCCCATCTGGGCCTCACCCATTCCTGGTGACTTGGTTCCCCACCTGGACCTGATTGCTGTGGACTCCTTCTTGGCCTCACCTGAAAATTGTGACTCTGCTCCTAACTGGGCCTCACCCAGATCTGGTGACTCTGGTCCTCACCTGTGGACCATTATGACCTGGATACTCTGTTCCACACCTGAACCTCACCTGGACATGATGACCCTGGATCCCCTCTGGGCCTCACCCTGACATGGTGACTCTGGTCCCCATCTGGAGGTCCCCTAGACCAGGTGAATTTGATACCCCTCTAGGCCTCAACTACACCTAGTGACTCTGGTCATCATCTGGGCCTCACCTGGACCTAGTGAATATTCTCCCCACCTGCGCCTCGATGGACCTGGTGACTCTGGTTGTACCTGGGCATCATTGGGACATGGTTACTGTATTACCCACTGGGACTGACCTGATCCTGGTAACTCTGGTCCTGACTTTGGCCTCTTCTGTAAGAGGTGACTCTGTGTCCACCTGGGCCTCACCTGTACCTGGTGACTCTGATCCTAAGCATGGCCTCACCTGACCTGGTGACTGTGGTTCCCATCGGGACCTCACCTGGACCTCATGTCTCCAGTTACACTTGGGCCTCACCAGGACCTGGTGTCTCTGGTACCCACCTGGGTAGCATCACGATATGGTTACACTGTTCACTAACACTCATCCAGCCGGACCTAATAACTCTGGTCTTCACCTGGGGCACACCAGGACATGGTGACACTGGTTCCCATCTGGGTCTCACCTGGACATGGTGAGTCGGATCCCCACCTGGTCCTCACCTGTAACTGGTGATCCTCGTTCCCACATGGACATCATGTGGACCTGGTGGCTGCAGTGTTTCAAGCTTCTCATGTACCTCGTGTCTCTGGTCCCCAACGGGGCCTCACCGGGACCGGGTGAGTGTGGTTGCCACCTGCACCTCACATGGACCTGGTGATTCTGGTCTGCACCTGAGACTACCCTGGATCTGGTGCCTGTGGTCCCCACCTTGGCTTCACCTGGATTTGGGGACACCGGTCCCCATATGGGCCTCACCTGGCCCTGTTGTCCATGGTCCTCAACTGTGCAAAATTGGTAACCGGAGACTGTGTTCCACAACTGGACCTCACCTGGACCAGGTGACTCTGGTCCCCCTCTGGGTCTCAACGTGCCCTAGTGACTGTGAACCCCACTTTGGCCTGACTTGGACCTGCGGACCCCAGTTGCCACCTGCGACTGACCTCGAACATTTGACTCTGGTTCTTTCAAGGGCCTCCCCTGTACCTGGTGATCATTGTCCCCACTTGGTCCTCACCTGGACGTGGTGACTCTTGTCACCACCGGGGCTCACCTCGACCTGGTTACTGTGTTCCACACCTGGGCCTAATGTAGACCTGTTGACCATGGTCCCCAAGCCCGCCTCACATGGATCTGTTGCCTCCTATCCCCACCGGGGCCTCACGTGTACCTGGTAACTCTGGCCCTCACCTAGGCTTCATCTGGACCTACTGACTGGTCCCAACCTGGGCTTCACCTGAATCTGGTGACTCTGGTCCCCAGCTGGACCTCTCCTGGACCTGGTGACTCTCTTTCCAACATGGAGCTCACCTGGATATGGTGACTCTGGCCCTCAGTTTGGCCTCACCTGGACCTGGTGTCTCTCGTCCCCACTTTGACCTAACTCAGAACTGCTGAATCTTGCCCCACCTAGGCCGCACCCACACCTGGTGACTCTTGTCCCCAGCTATGCCTCAATTCGACCTGATGAATCTGGTCCTCACGTGGGCCTCACATGGACCTGGGACTCAGCTGGATAGAGTGGCTCTGGATCCCACATGGGGCTCACCTGATACTGGTGAATGTGGTCTTATTCTGTGCCTCACCAGGACCTAGTGATTCTTTCCCCATCTGGGCCTGCATGGCCCTTGTGACTCTGGTCCTCACCCAGGCATCATTGGGACCTGGATACTCTATTCCACACCTGGGCCTCACACTGCCAAGGGACCTCTGATCCCATTCTGGGCCTCAAACTAAACTGCTTACTCTGGTTCCCCCTCTGGGCCTCACCCTTACCTGGTGACTCTGGTCACCCCTTGGGATTCACTTGGGCCTGGTGAATCTGGTCTTTAGCTTGTCCTCACCTGGATCTGGTGACTGGTAGCCACCTGGGCCTCACCTGGACTTGTTGAATCCTGTTTCCACCTGTGCCTCAACTGGACCTTGTGACTGTGGTCCCACCTGGACCTCACCTGGATCTCTTGGCTCTGGTTCCCATATGGGGCTCTCCTTGACTTGGTTCCTGTGGTCTCCATCTTGCCTCACATGGAACACAATGACTCTGATCCATATTTGGGCCTTTCCTGGACCTGTTGACTCAGGTCCTTACCTGGGCATTATTGGGACGTGGATACTCTCTTATATATCTGGGCCTCACCTGGACCTGGTGACTGTTGTCCCACCTGTGCCTCACCTGGTCGAGGTGACTGGTTCCCACAAGGACCTCACATGGACCTGGTGACTCAGGTCCTCATATGGGCATCATGGGACCTGGTTTCTCAGTTCCACATCGGGGCCTCACCTGGACCTAGTGATTCTCGTCCCCCTCTGCGCGTCACCCTGACATGGTGACTGTGGTCCCCACCTGGATATCACCAGAACCGGGTGCCTCTGGTCCCCCTCTGGGACTCACCCGGAGCTGGGGACTCTGGTGCTCAATTGGGCCTCAACAGGACCTGGTGAATCTACTCCTCACTTAGGCTGCGTCTGGACCTTGTGACTCTTTTCCCACCTGGCATCAATGGGACATGTTTACTCTCTTCCCCACCTGGGCCTCACCTGGACATGATAACTTTGCTCCATACTTTGGCCTCAACTGGTCCTGAGGACTCTGGTCCCTCCACCGAGGCCTCAATCTGGACCTGATGACTGTGGTCGCCACCTGGGTCTCACCTGGACCTCGTGACTCTCGTTCCCACATGAATCACACCTGGCCCTGGTGACAGTGGTGTTCTGGTAGACTCACATTTACATGGTGACTCTGGTCCCCGCTAGGGCCTCACGTCGATCTGGTGACTCTGGCCTGCAGGTTTGCCTCACCTGGACCTGGTGAGTGGGGTTGCCACCTGGGCCTCATCCATACCTGGTGACTCAGGTCCCCACGTGGGCCTCTTGGACCTGGTGAATCTGGTCCTTACCTGGTCCTCTCCCAGACCCGGGGACTCTGGACACCACCTGGGCCTCACCTGGACCTTGTCAATCTGGTCCTCATCTGGGCCTCACCCAGTCGTGGTGACTTTGTTCCCCACCGGGACCTGATTGCTGTGGACTCTTTCTTGGCCTCACCTAGAACTGGTGACTCTGATCCTATCTGCATGTCACCCTGACCTGGTGACTCTGGTCCCCACTTGGGCATCATTGGTACCTGGTGACTCTGTTCCACACCTGAGCCTCACCTGGACATGATGACTCTGGAACCTTTCTGTGTCTCACCCTGACCTGGTGACTCTGGTCCCCAACTGGATGTCATCTGGACCAGGTGATTGTGGTACCCCTCTAGGCCTCAACCTGATCTGGTGACTCTGGTCCTCAACTGGGCCTCACCTGGACCTAGTGAATATGCTCTATCTGTGCCTCATTTGGACCTGGTGACTCTGGTCCGTACCTGGGCATCATCGGGACATTGTTCCATAGCATGGCCTGCAGGTCGGACTCACCTGGAACTGGTAAATCTGGTTCCTACCTGGGCATCATCGGGACATGGTTCCATTGCATGGCCTGCAGGTTGGCCTCACCTGGACCTGGTAAATTTGGTTCCTACCTGGGCATCATCAGGACATGTTCCACTGCATGGCCTGCAGGTTGGCCTCACCTGGACCTGAGAACTCTAGTCCCTACCTCGGCATCATCGGGACATGTTTCCTCTGCATGGTCTGCAGGTTGGCCTCACCTGGACCTGGTGAGAGGGGTTGTCATTTGGGCCTCACACATGCCTGGTGACACAGGGCCCCACCTGGGCCTCACTTGGACCTGGTGAATCTGGTCCTTACCTGGTCCTCACCCGGAACTCGTAACTCTGTTCACCACCTGGGAATCACCTGGACCTTGTGAATCTGGTCCCCATCTGGGCCTCACCCAGTCCTCGGGAATTTGTACCCCACCTGGACCTGATTTCTGTGGACTCTTTCTTGGCCTACCCTGGAACTGGTGACTCTGATCCTATCTGCGGGTCACCCAGACCTGGAGACTCTGGTCCTCACCTGGGCATCATTGGTACCTGGTGACTCTGTTCCACACCTGAGCCTCACCTGGACATGATGACTCTGGAACCTTTCTGGGCCTCACCCTGACATGGTGACTCTGGTCCCCATCTGGATGTCACCTGGACCGGGTGTTTCTGGTACCCCTCTAGGCCTCAACCAGATCTGGTGACTCTGGTCCTCAACTGGGCCTCCTGGGATCTAGTGATCATGCTCCCCACCTGCGCCCCATCTGGACCTGGTGACTCTGGTTCTACGTGGGCATCATCGGGACATGGTTACTCTATTCCCCTCTCGGACTGACCTGATCCTGGTAACTCTGGTCCGGACTTTGGCCTGTTCTGTACCAAGTGACTCTGGCTCCACCTCGGCCAGACCTGTAACTGGTGACTCTGATCCTAAGCATGGCCTCACCTGACCTGGTGACTGTGGTTCCCATCGGGACCTCACCTGGACCTCATGTCTCTGGTCCCACCTGGGCCTCACCAGGCCCTGGTGTCTCTGGTACCCACCTGGGTAGAATCAGGATATGGTTACACTGTACACTAACATTGACCCAGCCGGACCTATCAACTCTGGTCTTCACCTGGGGCACTCCTGGACATGGTGACACTGGTTCCCACCTGGGTCTCACCTGGACATGGTGAGTCCGAAACCCACCTGGGCCTCACCTCTAACTGGTGATTCTCGTTCCCACATGCACATCATGTGGACCTGGTGGCTGCAGTGTTTCTAGCTTCTCATGTACCTCGTGACTCTGGTCCCCACCAGGGCCTCACCGGGACCTGGTGAGTGTGGTTGCCACCTGCACCTCACCTGGACCTGGTGATTCTGGTCTGCACCTGAGACAAACCTGGATCTGGTGACTGTGGTCCCCACCGGGGCTTCACCTGGATTTGGGGACTCCGGTCCCCATCTGGGCCTCACTTGGCCCTGTTGACCATGGTCCTCAACTGGGCAAAATTGGGACCCGGTGACTGTGTTCCACAACTGGACCTCACCTGGACCAGGAGACTCTGGTCCCCCTCTGGGTCTCACTGTGCCCTAGTGACTGTGAACCCCACTTTGGCCTGACTTGGACCTGCTGACACTGGTTTCCACCTGCGCCTGACCTCGAACTGTTTACTCTGGTTCTTTCAAGGGCCTCCCCTCTACCTGGTGATCCTGGTCCCCACCTGGGCCTCACCTGGACGTGGTGACTCTTGTCACCACCGGGGACTCACCTGGACTTGGTTACTGTGTTCCACACCTGGGCCTCAAGTAGATCTGTTGACCATGGTCCCCAAGCCGGCCTCACATGGAACAGTTGCCTCTGATCCTCACCGGGGCCTCACGTGTACCTGGTAACTCTGGTCCTCACCTGGGCCTCATCTGGACCTAGTGACTCTGGTCCCAACCTGGGCTTCACCTGGATCTGATGACTCTGGTCCCCACCTGGACTTCACCTTGATCTGGTGACACTGGTCCCCACCTGGACCTCTCCTGGACCTGGTGTCTCTCTTTCCAACATGGACCTTACCTGGATCTGGTGACTCTGGTCCTCAGTTTGGCCTCACCTGGAC
Source organism: Canis aureus (assembly GCF_053574225.1). NCBI lineage: Eukaryota > Metazoa > Chordata > Mammalia > Carnivora > Canidae > Canis > Canis aureus. The sequence continues at coordinate 55,552,352 of NC_135632.1, read as the reverse complement.
CTGGTGTCTCTCATCCCCACTTTCACCTAACTCAGAAGTGCTGAATATTGCCCCACCTAGGCTGCACCCAGACCTGGTGACTCTTGTCCCCAGCTATGCCTCAATTCGACTTGATGAATCTGGTCCTCACGTGGGCCTCACATGGATCTGGGACTCAGCTGGATTGAGTGGCTCTGGTTCCCACAAGCGGCTCACCTGATACTGGTGACTGTGGTCTTATACTATGCCTCACCAGGACCTAGTGATTCTGTTCCCCATCTGGGCCTGCATGGAACTAGTGAGTCTGGTCCTCACACAGGCATCAATGGGACCTGGATACTCTATTCCACACCTGGGCCTCACTCTGACCAGGGACCTCTGGTCCCATTCTGGGCCTCAAACTAAACTGGTTACTCTGGTTACCCCTCTGGGCCTCACCCTTAACTGGTGACTCTGATCACCCTTGGGCTTCACTTGGGCCTGGTGAATCTGGTCTTTAGCTTGTCCTCACTTGGATCTGGTGACTGTTCGCCACCTGGGCCTCACCTGTACTTGGTGAATCCTATTGCCACGCGCGCGTCACCTGGACCTTGTGAGTGTGGTCCCACCTGGACCACACCTGGATCTGGTGGCTCTGGTTCCCATAAGGGGCTCTCCTGTAACTGGTTCCTGTGGTCTCCATCTGGCCTCACCTGGAACACAATGACTCTGATCTATATTTGAGCCTCTCCTGGACCTGTTAACTCTGGTTTTTACATGAGCATCATTGGGACCTGGACACTCTCTTATATACCTGGGCCTCACCTGGACCTGGTGACTGTGGTCCCACATGGGCCTCACCTGGACGAGGTGACTGGTTCCCACAGGAACCTCACCTGGATCTGGTGACTCAGGTCCTCATATGGGCATCATGGTACCTGGTTTCTCAGTTCCACATCGGGGCCTCACCTGCACCTAGTGATTCTCGTCCCCCTCTGGGCCTCACCCTGACGTGGTGACTCTGGTCACCACCTGGATATCAACAGAACCGGTGATTGGTCCCCCTCTGGGACTCACGCGGAGCTGGCGACACTGGTCCTCAACTGTGCCTCAACAGGACCTGGTGAATCTACTCCTCACTTAGGCCTCGTATGGACCTTGTGACTCATTTCCCACCTGGCATCAATGGAACAAGGTTACTCTAGTCCCCACCTGGACCTCACATGGACATGATAACTTTGCTCCACACTTCGGTCTCAACTGGTCCTGATGACCCTCGTCCCCTCACCTAGGCCTCAATCTGGACCTGGTGACTGTGGTCCCCACCTGGGTTTCACCTGGACCTGTTGACTCTCCTTGCCACATGAACCCCACCTGGACCTGGGGACTGTGGTGTTCTTTTTTTTATTTTTTTAATTTTTATTTATTTATGATAGTCACAGAGAGAGAGAGAGGCAGAGACACAGGCAGAGGGAGAAGCAGGCTCCATGCACCGGGAGCCTGACGTTGGATTCGATCCCGGGTCTCCAGGATCGCGCCCTGGGCCAAAGGCAGGCGCCAAACCCCTGCGCCACCCAGGGATATCGACTGTGGTGTTCTTGTAGACTCACATTTACCTGGTGACTGCGGTACCCACTAGGCCCTCACCTGGATCTGGTGACTCTGGCTTGCAGGTTGGCCTCACCTGTACCTGGTGAGTGGGGTTGCCACCTGGGCCTCACCCATACCTGGTGACTCAGATCTCCACGTGGGCCTCTTGGACCTGGTGAATCTGGTCCTTACCTGGTCCTCTCCAGACCCGGGGACTCTGGTCACCACCTGGACCTCACCTGGAACTGGTGAATCTGGTCCCCATCTGGGCGTCACCCAGTCCTGGTGACTTTGTTCCCCACCTGGACCTGATTGCTGTGGACTCCTTTTGGGCCTCACCTGGAACTGGTGACTCTGAACCTACCTGGGTCTCACCCAGATCTGGTGACTCTGGCCCTCACCTGGGCATCATGGTACCTGGTGACTCTGTTCCTCACCTAAGCCTCATCTGGACATGATGACTCTGGAACCTCTCTGGGCCTCTCCCTGACCTGGTGACTCTGGTCCCCATCTGCATGTCACCTGCACCAGGTGATTCTGGTACCCCTCTAGGCATCAACCAAATCTGGTGACTCTGGTCCTCAACTGGGCCTCACCTGGACCTAGTGAATTTGCTCAATCTGGACCTCATTTGGACTTGGTGTCTCTGTTCCCTACCTGGGCATCATCGGGACATGGTTCCACTGCATGGCCTGCAGGTTTTCCTCACCTGGACCTGGTAACTCTGTTCCCTACTATGGCATCATCGGGACATGGTTCCACTTCATGGCCTGCAGGTTGGCCTCACCTGGACCTGGTGAGTGGGGTGGTAATCTGGGCCTCACACATACATTGTGACACAGGTCCCCACGTGGGTCTCACTTGGACCTGGTGAATCTCGTCCTTAACTGGTCCTCACCCGGAACTTGTAACTCTGGTCCCCACCCGGGAATAACCTGGAACTTGTGAATCTGGTCCCCATCTTGGCCTCACCCAATCCTGGTGACTTTGTTCCCCACCTGGACCTGATTGCTGTGGACACATTTTTGGCTTCACCTGGAACTGGTGACTCTGATCCTAACTGGGCCTCATCCAGATCTGGTGACTCTGGTCCTCACCTGTGGACCATTATGACCTGGATACTCTGTTCCACACCTGAGACTCACTTGGACATGATGACTCTGGATCCCCTCTGGGCCTCAGCCTAACATGGTGACTCTGGTCCCCATCTGGATGTCACCTAGACCCGGTGAATCTGGGATCCCTGTCGGCCTCAACCAGACCTGGTGACTCTGGTCCTCAACTGGGCCTCACCTGGACCTAGTGAACATTCTCCCCACCTGCGACTTATCTGGACGTGGTGACTCGGGTTCTACCTGGGCATCATCGGGACATGGTTACTCTATTCCCCACTGGGACTGACCTGATCCTGGTAACTCTGGTCCTGACTTTGGTCTCTTCTGTCCCAGGTGACTCTGCCTCCACCCGGGACTCACCTCTAACTGGTGACTCTGATCCTAAGCATGGCCTCACCAGACCTGGTGACTGTGATTCCCAATGGAACCTCACCTGGACCTCATGTCTCTGGTCCCTCCTGACCATCACCAGGACCTGGTGTCTCTGGTACCCACCAGGGTAGCATCAGGATATTGGGACAGTGTTCACTAACAGTTGCCCAGCCGGAACTATTAACTCTGGTCTTCACCTGGTCACGGTGACAATGGGTCCTACCTGGGTCTCACCTGGACATGGTGAGTCGGATCCCCACCTGGGCCTCACGTGTAACTGGTGATTCTCATTCCCACATGGACATCATGTGGACCTGGTGGCTGCAGTGTTTCAGGCTTCTCATGTACCTCGTGACTCTGGTCCCCACCGGGGCCTCACCGGGACCTGGGGAGTGTGGTTGCCACCTGCACCTAACCTGGACCTGGTGATTCTGGTCTGCACCTGAGACTACCCTGGATCTGGTGACTGTGGTCCCCACCTGGGCTTCACCTGGATTTGGGGAATCCGGTCCCCATCTGGGCCTCACCTGGCCCTGTTGACCATGGTCCACAAAAGGGCAAAATTGGGACCCGGTGACTTGTTCCACAACTGGACCTCACCTGGACCAGGTGACTCTGGTCCCCCTCTGGGTCTCACCGTGCCCTAGTGAATGTGAACCCCACTTTGGCCTGACATGGACCTGTTGACCCTGGTTGCCACCTGCACCTGACCTTGAACTGTTGACTCTGGTTCTTTCAAGGGCGTCCCCTGGACATGGTGATCCTGGTGCCCACATGAACCTCACCTGGACCTGGAGACTCTTGTCACCACCGGGAACTCAACTGGACCTGCTTACTGTGTTCCACACCTGGGCCTCAAGTAGACCTGTTGATCATGATCCCCAAGCCGGCCTCAAATGGACCTGTTCCCTCTGATCCCCACCGGGGCTTCACGTGTACCTGGGAACTCTGGTCCTCACCTGGGCCTCATCTGGACCTAGTGACTCTTGTCCCATCCTGGGCTTCACCTGGATCTGGTGACTCTGGTCCCCACCTGGACTTCACCTGGATCTGGTGACTCTGGTCCCCACCTGGACCTGACTTGCATCTGGTGACTCTGGTCCTCAGTTTGGCCTCACCTGGACCTGGTGTCTCTCGTCCCCACTTTGACCTAACTCAGAACTGCTGAATCTTGCCCCACCTAGGCCGCACCCAGAACTGGTGACTCTTGTCCCCAGCTATGCCTCAATTTGACCTGATGAATCTGGTAGTCACGTGGGGCTCACATGGACCTGGGACTCACCTGGATAGAGTGGCTCTGGTTCCCACAATGGGCTCACCTGATACTGCTGACTGTGGTCTTATTCTATGCCTCACCAACACCTAGTGATTCTGTTCCCCACCTGGGCCTGCATGGCCCTAGTGATTCTGGTCTTCACCCAGGCATCATTGGGACCTGGATATTCTATTCCACACCTGGGACTCACTTTGACCAGGGACCTCTGGTCCCATTATGGGCCTCAAACTAAACTGGTTACTCTGGTTCCCCCTCTGAGCCTCAGTATTACCTGGTGACTCTGGTCACCCCTTGGGCTTCACTTGGGACTGGTGAATCTGGTCCTTAGGTTGTCCTCACTTGGATCTGGTGACTGGTCGCCACCTGGGCCTCACCTGGACATGGTGGATCCTGTTGCCACCTGTCCCTCACCTGGACCTTGTGACTGTTATCCCACCTGTAAGTCACCTGGATCTGGTGGCTCTGGTTCCCATATGGGGCTATCCTGGACCTGGTTCCTGTGGTCTCCATCAGGCCTCACCTGGAACACAATGACTCTGATGCATATTTGTGCCTCTCCTGGACCTGTTGACTCTGGTCCTTACCTGGGCATCATTGGGGCCTGGATACTCTCTTATATACCTGGTCCTCACCTGGACCTGGTGACTGTGGTCCCACCTGGACCTCACCGGGACGAGGTGACTGGTTCCCACAAGGACCTCAGCTGGACCTCGTGACTCAGGTCCTCATATGGGCATCATGGGACCTGGTTTCTCAGTTCCACATCGGGGCCTCACCTGGACCTAGTGATTCTCGTCCCCCTCTGGGCCTGACCCTGACGTGGTGACTCTGGTCCCAACCTGGATATCACCAGAACCTGGTGACTGTGGTCCCCCTCTGGGACTCACCCGGAGATGGGGCACTGGTCCTCAACTGGGCCTCAACAGGACCTGTTGAATCTACTCCTCAATTAGCCCTCGTCTGGACCTTGTGACTCTTTTCCCACCTGGCATCAATGGGACATGGTTACTCTCTTCCCCACCTGGGCCTCAACTCCACATGATAACTTTGCTCCACACTTTGACCTCAACTGCTCCTGATGACTCTGTTCCCCCCACCTAGGCCTCAGTTTGGACCTGGTTACTGTGGTGCCCACATGGGTCTCACCAGTACCTGGTGATTCTCGTTCCCACATGAACCACACCTGGACCTGGTGAATGTGGTGTTCTTGTAGACTCACATTTACCTGGTGACACTGGTCCCCACTAGGGCCTCACCTGGATCTGGTGACTCTGGCCTGCTGGTTGGCCTCACCTTGACCTGGTGAGTGGAGTTGCCACCTGGGCCTAACACATACATGGTGACTCAATTCCCCTCGTGGGCCTCTTGGACTTGGTGAATCTGGTCCTTACCTGGTCCTGTCGCAGACCCGGGGACTCTGGTCACCACCTGGGCCTCACCTGGACCTGGTGAATCTGGTCCCCATCTGTGCCTCACCCAGTCCTGGTGACTTTGTTCCACACCTGGACCTGCTTGCTGTGGACTCTTTCTGGCCTCACCTGGAACTGGTGACTCTGATCCTATCTGCGCGTCACCCAGATCTGGTGACTCTGGGCCTCACCTGGGCATCACTGGTACCTAGTGACTCTGTTCCACGCCTAGCCTCACCTGGACATGATGACTCTGGAACCTTCTGGGCCTCACCCTGACCTGGTGACTCTGGTCCCCATCTGGATGTCACCAGGGCCAGGTGTTTCTGGTATGGTTCTAGGCCTCAACCAGATCTGGTGACTCTTGTCCTCAACTGGACCTCACCGGGATCTAGTGAATATGCTCCATCTGGGCCTCATTTGGACCTGGTGACTGTGGACCCTACCTGGGCATCATTGGGACCTGGATACTCTCTTATATACCTGGGCCTCACCTGGACCTGGTTACTGTGGTCCCACCTGGGCCTCACCTGGACGAGGTGACTATTTCCCACAGGGACATCACATGGACCTGGTGACTCAGGTCCTCATATGGGCAGCATTCACCTGGTTTCTCAGTTCCACATCGGGGCTTCACCTCCTCCTAGTGATTCTCGTCCCGCTCTGGGCCTCACATCGATCTGGTGACTCTGGTCCTCAGTTTGGCCTCACCTGGACCTGGTGTCTCTCGTCCCGATTTTGACCTAACTCAGAACTGCTGAATCTTGCCCCACCTAGGCCGCACCCAAACTTGGTGACTCTTGTCCCCAGCTATGCCTCAATTCGACCTGATGAATCTGGTCCTCACATGGGCCTCACATGGACCTGGGACTCAGCTGGATAGAGTGGCTCTGGATCCAACAAGGCGCTCTCCTGATACTGGTGACTTATTCACCAGTAGTCTTATTCTATGCCTCACCAGGACCTAGTGATTCTGTTCCCCATCTGGGTCTGCATGGCCCTAATGACTCTGGTCCACACCCAGGCATCATTAGGACCTGGATAGTCTATTCCACAATTGGGCCTTACTTTGACCAGGGACCTCTGGTCCCATTCTGAGCCTCAAACTAAACTGGTTACTCTCGTACCCCCTCTAGGCCTCACCCTTACCTGGTGACTCTGGTCACCCCTTGGGATTCACTTGGGCCTGGTGAGTCTGGTCCTAAGCTGGTCCGCACCTGGATCTGGAGACTGGACGCCACCTGGGCCTCACCTGGATTTGGTGAATCCTGTTGCCACCTGCGCCTCACCTGGACTTTGTTACTGTGGTCGCACCTGGACCTCACCTGGATCTGGTGGCTCTGGTTCCCATATGGGGCTCTTCTGGACCTGGTACCTGTGGTCTCCATCTGGCCTCCCCTGGAACACAATGACTCTGATCGATATTTGGGCCTCTCCTGGACCTGTTGACTCTGGACCTTACCTGGGCATCATTGGGACCTGGATACTCTCTTATATACCTGGGCCACACCTGGAACTGGTGACTGTGGTCCCACCTGGGCCTCACCTGGACGAGGTGACTGGTTCCCACAGGGATCTCCCCTGGCCCTGGTGACTCAGGTCCTCATATGTGCATCATGGGACCTGTTTTCTCAGTTCCACAACGGGGCCTCACCTGGACCTAGTGATTCTCGTTCCCCTCTGGGCCTCATCCTGACGTGGTGACTCTGGTCCGCACCTGACTCACACTAGAACCGGGTGACTCTGGTTCCCCTCTGGGAATCACCCAGAGATGGGGACACTGATACTCAACTGGGCCTCAACAGGACCTGGTGAATCTACTCCTCACTTAGGCCTAGTCTGGACCTTGTGACTCTTTTCCCACCTGGCATCTATGGGACATTTTTACTCTGTTCCCCACCTGGGCCTCACTTGGACATGATAAATTTGCTTCATACTTTGGCCTCAACTCGTCCCGATGACTCTGGTCCCCCCAACTAGGCCTCAATCTGGACCTGGAGACGGTCATCCACACCTGGGTCTCACCTGGACCTTGCGACTCTCATTCCCACATGAATCACACCTGGACCTGGTGACTGCGGTGTACTTGTAGACTCACATTTACCTGGTGACTCTGGCACCACTAGGGCCTCACCTGGATCTGGTGACTCTGGCCTGCAGGTTGGCCTCACCTGGAATTGGTTAGTGGGATGCCACCTGGACCTCACCCATACCTGGTGACTCAGGTCCCCACGTGGGCCTCTTGGACCTGGTGAATCTGGCCCTTACCTGGTCTTCTCCCAGACCCTGGGAATCTTGTCACAACCTGGGCCTCACCTAGACCTGGTGAATCTGGTCCCCATCTGGGCCTAACCCAGTCCTGGTGACTATGTTCCCCACCTGGACGTGTTTGCTCTGGACTCTTTCTTGCCCTCACCTTGAACAGGTGACTCTGATCTTATCAGTGCGTCACCCAGACCTGGTGACTCTCGTCCTCACCTGGGCATCATTGGTACCTGGTTACTCTGTTCCACACCTTAGCCTCACCTGGACATGATGTCTCTGGGACCTCTCTGGGCCTCACCCTGACCTGGTGATCTGGTCCCCATCTGGATGTCACCTGGACCAGGTGATTCTGGAACCCCGCTAGGCCTCAACCAGATAGGGTGAATCTTGTCCTCAACTGGGCCTCACCTGGACCTAGTGAATATGCTCCATCTGGGCCTCATTTGGACCTGGTGACTCTGGTCACTCACTGGGCATCATCGGGAAATGGTTCCACTGCATGGCCTGCTGGTTTGCCTCACCTGGACCTGGTAACTCTGGTCCCTACCTTGGCATCATCGGGTCATCTTGCCCTGGGGAGTGGGGTTCCCACCTGGATCTTACCCATGCCTGGTGACACAGGTCCCCACGTGGGCCTCACTTGGACCTGGTGAATGTGGTCTTTACCTAGTCCTCACCCGGAAGTGATAAATCTGGTCACCACCTGGGCATCACCTAGTCCTGGAGACTTTGTTCCCCACCTGGACCTGATTGTTGTGGACACCTTCTTGGCCTCACCTGGAAGTGGTAACTCTGATCCTAACTGGGCCTCTCCCATATCTGGTGACTCTGGTCCTCACCGGTGGACCATTATGATCTGGATACTGTGTTCCACACCTGAACCTCACCTGGACATGATGACTCTAGATCCCCTCTGGGCCTCACACTGACATTGTTACTCTGGTCCCCATCTGGATGTCACCTAGACAAGGTGAATCTGGTACCCCTCTGGGAATCAACCAGATCTGGTGACTCTGGTCCTCAACTGGGCCTCACCTGGACCTAGTGAATATGCTCCATCTGGGCCTCATTTGGACCTGGTGACTCTGGTACCTACGTGGGCAACATCGGGACATGGTTCCACATAATGGTCAGCAGGTTGGCCTCTTCTTGACCTGGTAACTCTGGTCCCTATCTGGGCATCATCGGGACACGGTTCCTCTGCATGGCCTGCAGGTTGGCGTCACCTGGACCTCGTACCTCTGGTCCCTACCTGGGCATCATCGGGACACGGTTCCTCTGCATGCCCTGCAGGTTGGTCTCACCTAGACCTGGTGAGTGGGCTTGCCACCTGGGCCTCACCCATACCTGGTGACAGAGGTCTCACGTGGGCCTCACTTGGAATTGGTGAATCTGGTCCTTACCTGGTCCTCACCCGGAACTGGTACCCTTGTCACCACCTGGGAATCACCGTGACCTGGTGAATCTGGTCCCCATCTGGGCCTCACCCATTCCTGGTGACTTTGATCCCCACCTGGACCTGATTGCTGTGGACTCCTTCTTGGCCTCAACTGGAACTTGTGACTCTGTTCCTAACTGGGCCTCACCCAGATCTGGTGACTCTGGTCCTCACATGTGGACCATTATGACCTGGATACACTGTCATACACCTGAACCTCACCTGGACATGATGATTCTGGATGCCCTATGGGCCTCACCCTGACATGGTGACTCTGGTCCCCATCTGGATGTCCCCTAGACCAGGTGAATCTGGTACCCCTCTAGGCGTCAACTAGACCTGGTGACTCTGGTCCTCATCTGGGCCTCACCTGGACCTAGTGAATATTCTCCCCACCTGCGCCTCGCTGGACCTGGTGACTCTGATTCTACCTGGGCATCATTGGGACATGGTTACTGTATTACACACTGGGACTGACCTGATCCTGGTAACTCTGGTCCTGACTTTGGCCTCTTCTGTACCAGGTGACTCTGGCTCCACCTGGGCCTCACCTGTACCTGGTGACTCTGATCCTAAGCATGGGCTCACCAGACCTGGTGACTGTGGTTCCCATCGAGACCTCACCTGGACCTCATGTCTCCGGTTACACCTGGGCCTCACAAGGACCTGGTGTCTCTGGTACCCACCTGGGTAGCATCAGGATATGATTACACTGTTCACTAACACTCATCCAGCCGGACCTAATAACTCTGGTCTTCACCTGGGGCACACGAGGACATGGTGACACTGGTTCCCACCTGGGTCTCACCTGGATATGGTGAGTCGGATCCCCACCTGGTCCTCACCTGTAACTGGTGATTTTCGTTCCCACATGGACATCATGTGGACCTGGTGGCTGCAGTGTTTCTAGCTTCTCATGTACCTCGTGTCTCTGGTCCCCACCGGGGCCTCTCCAGGACCGGGTGAGTGTGGTTGCCACCTGCACCTCACATGGACCTGTTGATTCTGGTCTGCACCTGAGACTACCCTGGATCTGGTGACTTTGGTCCCCACCTGGGCTTCACCTGGATTTGGGGACTCCGGTCCCCATCTGGGCCTCACCTGGCCCTGTTGACCATGGTCCTCAACTGTGCAAAATTGGGACCCGGTGTCTGTGTTCCACAACTGGACCTCACCTGGACCAGGTGACTCTGGTCCCACTCTGGGTTTCACCGTGCCCTAGTGACTGTGAACCCAACTTTGGCCTGACTTGGACCTGCTGATCCTGGTTGCCACGTGCGCCTGACCTCGAACTATCGACTCTGGTTCTTTCAAGGGCCTTCCCTGGACCTGGTGATCCTGGTCGGACCTGGCTCACACCTGGACGTGGTGACTCCTGTCACCAATGGGGACTCACTTAGACCTGCTTACTGTGTTCCACACCTGGGCCTCAAGTAGACCTGTTGACCATGGTCCCCAAGCCGGCCTCACATGGACCTGCTGCCTCCGATCCCCACCGGATCCTCACGTGTACCTGGTATCTCTGGTCCTCACCTGGGCCTCATCTGGACCTAGTGACTCTGGTTCCCACCTGGGCTTCACATGGATCTGGTGACTCTGGTCCCCACCTGTACCTCACCTGGATCTGGTGACTCTGGTCCCCACCTGGACCTCTCCTGGACCTGGTGCCTCCCTTTCCAACATGGACCTCACCTGGATCTGGTGACTCTGGTCCTCAGTTTGGCCTCACCTGGATCTGGTGTCTCTCGTCCCCACTTTGACCGAACTCAGAACTGCTGAATCTTGCCCCACCTAGGCCGCACCCAGACCTGGTGACTCTTGTCCCCAGCTATGCCTCAATTCGACCTGATGAATCTGGTCCTCACGTGGGACTCACATGGACCTGGGACTCAGCTGGATAGAGTGGCTCTGGTTCTCACAAGGGGCACACCTGATACTGCTGAATGTGGTCTTATTCTATGCCTCACCAGGACCTAGTGATTCTGTTCCCCATCTGGGCCTGCATGGCCCTAGTGACTCTGGTCCTCACCCAGGCGTCATTATGACCTGGATACTCTATTCCACACCTGGGACTCTCTTTGACCAGGGACCTCTGGTCGCATTCTGGGCCTCAAACTAAACTGGTTACTCTGGTCCCCCCTCTGGGCCTCACCCTGTCCTGGTGACTCTGGTCACCCATTGGGCTTCACTTGGGCCTGGAGAATCTGGTCCTTATCTGTTCCGCACCTGGATCTGGTGACTGGTCGCCACCAGGGCCTCACCTGGACTTGGTGAATCCTGTTGCCTCCTGCGCCTCACCTGGACCTTGTGACTGTGGTCCAACCTGGACCTCACCTGGTTCCCACAGGGACCTCACCTGGACCTGGTGAATCAGGTCCTCATATGGGCTTCATGGGACCTGGTTTCTCAGTTCCACATGGAGGCCTCATCTGGACCTAGTGATTCTCGTCCCCATCTGGGCCTCACCCGGACGTGGTGATTCTTGTCCCCACCAGGATATCACCAGAACCGGGTGACTCTGGTCCCCCTCTGGGACTCACCCGGAGCTGGGACACTGGTCCTCAACTGATCCTCAACAGGACCTGGTGAATCTACTCCTCACTTAGGCCTCGTTTGGACCTTGTGACTCTTTTCTCACCTGACATCAATGGACATGGTTATTCTGTTCCCCACCTGGGCCTCACCTGGACCTGATAACTTTGCTCCACACTTTGGCCTCAACTGCTCCTGATGACTCTCGTCCCCCCACCGAGGCCTCAATCTGGACCTGGTGACTGTGGTCCCCACCTGGGTCTCCCCTGGACCTGGTGACTCTCGTTCCCACATGAAACACACCTGGACCTGGTGACTGTTGTTTTCTTGTACACTCACATTTACCTGGTGACACCGGTCCCCACTAGGGCCTCACCTGGATCTGGTGACTCTGGCTTGCAGGTTGGCCTCACCTGGACCTGGTGAGTGGGGTTGCCACCTGAGCTTCACCCATACCTGATGACTCAGGAACCCACGTGGTTCTCTTGGACCTGGTGAATCTGGTCCTTACATGGTCCACTCCCCGACCCGGGGATTCTGGTCACCTCCTGGGCCTCACCTGGACCTGGTGAATCTCTACCCCATCTGAGCCTCAACCAGTCCTGGTGAGTTTGTTCCCCACCAGGACCTGATTGCTTTGGACTCTTTCTTGGCCTCACCTGGAACTGGTGACTCTTATCCTCTCTGCGCGTGACTCAGGCATGGATACTCTGGTCCCCATCTGGATGTCACCTGGACCAGGTGATTCTGGTACCCCTCTAGGTCTAAACCATATCTGGTGTCTGTGGTCCTCAGCTGGGCCTCGTCTGGACCTAGTGAATATGCTCCATCTGGGCCTCATTTGGACCTGGTGACTCTCTTCCCTACCTGGGCATCATCGGGACAAGGTTCCACTGCATGGCCTTTAGGTTGGCCGCACCTGGACCTGGTAACTGTGGTTCTAACTGGGCATTATGGGGACGTGGTTACTCTATTCCCAGTGGGACTGACCTGATCGTGGTAACTCTGGTCCTGACTTTGGCCTCTTCTGTGCCATGTGACTCTGGCTCATCCTGGACTTCACCTGTAAGTGGTGACTCTGATCCTAAGCATGGCCTCACCTCACCTGGTGACTGTGGTTTCCATCAGTACCTCACCTGGACCTCATGTCTCTGGTCCCAACTGGGACTCACCAGGACTTGTATCTGGTACCCACCTGAGTAGCATCAGGATATGGTTACACTGTTCACCAACAGTGACGCGGCCGGACCTATTAACTCTCGTCTTCACCTGGTCCACACTTGGACATGGAGACACTGGTTCCCACCAGGGTCTCACCTGGACATGGTGACTCATATCCCCACCTGCTCCTCACCTGTAACTTGTAATTCTCGTTCCCACATGGACATAATGTGGACCTGGTGGCTGCAGTGTTACTAGCTTCTCATGTACCTCGTGACTCTGGTCCCCACCAGGGCCTCACTGGGACTTGGTGAGTGTGGTTGCCACCTGCACCTCACCAGGACCTGGTGATTCTGGTCTCCACCTGAGACTACCCTGGATCTGGTGACTGTGGTCCCCACCTGGGCTTCACCTGAATTTGGGGACTCCGGTCCCCATCTGGGCCTAAACTGGCCCTGTTGACCATGGTCCTCAAGTGTGCAGAAATGGGACCCGGTGACTGTATTCCACAACTGGATCTCACCTGGACCAGGTGACTCTGGTCCCCCTCTGGGTCTCACTGGGCCCTAGTGACTGTGAACCCCACTTTGGCCTGTTTTGGACCTGCTGACCCTGGTTGCCACCTGCGCCTGACCTCAAACTGTTGACTCTGGTTCTCTCAAGGGCCTCCCCTGTACCTGGTGATCCTGGTCCCCAATTGGTCCTCAACTGGACGTGGTGACTCTTGTCACCACCGGGGACTCACCTGGACATGGTTACTTTGTTCCACACCTGGGCCTCAGGTAGAACTGTTGACGAGGGTCCCCAAGCCGGCCTAACATGGACCTGCTGCCTCCGATCCCCGCCGGGGGCTCACGTGTATCTGGTAACTCTGATCCTCACCTGGGTCTAATCAGGACCTAGTGACTCTGGTCCCCACCTGGGCTTCACCTGGATCTGGTGACTCTGGTCCCCACCTATACCTCACCTGGATCTGGTGACTCTGGTCCCCACCTGGACCTCTCCTGGACCTGGTGACTCTCTTTCCAACATGGACCTCACCTGGATCTGGTGACTCTGGTCCTCAGTTTGGCCTCACTTGGACTGGTGTCTCTCGTCCCCACTTTGACCTAACTCAGAACTGCTGAATCTTGCCCCACCTAGGCAGCACCCAGACCTGGTGACTCTTGTCCCCAGCTATGCCTCAATTCAACCTGATGAATCTGGTCCTGACGTGGGGCTCACATGGACCTGGGACTCAGCTGGATAGAGTGGCTCTGGTTCCCACAAGGGGCACACCTGATACTGGTGATTGTGGTCTTATTCTCTGCCTCACCAGGACCTAGTGATTCTGTTCCCCATCTGGGCCTGCATGGCCCTAGTGACTCTGGTCCTCACTCAGGCATCATTGGAACCTGGATACTCTATTCCTCATCGGGGCCTCACTTAGACCAGGGACCTCTGGTCCTATTCTGGGCCTCAAACTAAACTGGTTTCTGGTTCCCCTCTGGGACTCACCCTTACCTGGTGACTCTGGTCACGCCTTGGGCTTCACTTGGGCCTGGTGAATCTGGTCCTTAGCTGGTCCGCATCTGGATCTGGTGACTGGTGGCCACCTGGGCCTGACCTGGACTTGGTGAAACCTGTTGCCACCTACGCCTCACCTGGACCTTGTGACTGTGGTCCCAACTGGACCTCACCTGGATCTGTTGGCTCTGGTTCCCATATGGGGCTCTCCTGGACCTGGTTCCTGTGGTCTCCATCTGGCCTCACCTGGAACACAATGACTCTGATCCATATATGGTCCTCTCCTGGACCTGTTGACTCTGGTCCTTACCTGGGCATCATTGGGACCTGGATACTCTCTATATACCTGGGCCTCACCAGGACCTGGTGACTGTGGTCCCATCTGGGCCTCTCCTGGACGAGGTGACTGGTTCCCACAGGGACCTCACCTGGACCTGGTGACTCAGGTCCTCATATGGGCATCATGGGACCAGGGTTCTCAGTTCCACATCGGGGTCTCATCTGTACCTAGTGATTCTCATCCCTCTCTGTGCCTCACCCTGATGTGGTGACTCTGGTCCGCACCTGGATGTCACCAGAACCGGGTGACACTGGTCACCCTCTGGGAGTCACCCGGAGCTGGGGACACTGGTCATCAACTGGGCCTCAACAGGACCTGGTGAATCTACTCCTCACTAAGGCCTCGTCTGGACCTTGTGACTCTTTTCCCACCTGGCATCAATGGGACATGGTTACTCTTCCCACCTGTGCCTCACATGGACATGATAACTTTGCTCCACACTTTGGCCTCAACTGGTCCTGATGACTCTGGTCCCCCGACCTAGGCCTCAATCTGGACCTGGTGACTCTCGTTCCCACATGAACCACACCAGGTCCTGGTGACTGTGTTGTTCTTGTAGAATCACTTTTAACTGGTGACTCCAGTCCCCACTAGGGCCTCACGTGAATCGGGTGACTTGGCCTGCAGGTTGGCCTCACATGGACCTGGTTAGTGGGGATGCCACTTGGGTCTCACCCATACTTGGTGATTCACGTCTCCACCTGTGCCTCTTGGACCTGGTGAATCTGGTCCTTACCTTTTCCTCTCCCAGACCCGGGGACTCTGGTCACCCCGTAGGCCTCACCTGGACCTGGTGATTCCGGTCCCCATCTGGGCCTCACTCAGTCCTGGTGACTTTGTTCCCCACCTTGACCTGATTGCTGTGGACTCTTTCATGGCCTCACCTGGACCTGGTGACTCTGATCCTATCTGCTTGTCACCCAGACCTGGTGACTCTGGTCCACACCTGGGCATCATTGGTACCTGGTGACTCTGTTCCACACCTGAGCCTCACCTGGACATGAGGCTCTGGACTCTCGAACCACTCTGGCCTAACCCTGACCTGGTGACTCTGGTCTCCATCTGGATGTCACCTGGACCAGGTGATTCTGGTACCCCTCTCGGCCTCAACCAGTTCTGGTGACTCTGGTCCTCAACTGGGCCTCACCTGGACCTATTGAATATGCTCCATCTGGGCCTCATTTGGACCTGGTGACTCTGGTCCCTACCTGGGCATCATCGGGACATGGATCCACTGCATGGCCTGTAGGTTGGCCTCAGCTGGACCTGGTAACTCTGGTCCCTACCTGGGCATCATCGGGACACGGTTCCTCTGCATGGCTTCCAGGTTGGCCTCACCTGGACCTAGTGAGTGGGGTTGCCACCTGAGGCTCACCCATACCTGGTGACACAGGTCCCCACGTGGGCCTCACTTGGACGTGGTGAATCTGGTCCTTACCTGGTCCTCACCCAGAACTCCTAACTCGGGTCACCACCTGGGAATCACTTGAACCTGGTTAATCTGGTCCCCATCTGGTCCTCATACAGTCCTGGTGACTTTGTCAACCCACCTGGACCTGATTGCTGTGGACTCCTTCTTGGCCTCACCTGGAACTGGTGACTCTTATCCTAACTGGGCCTCACCCAGATCTGGTGACTCTGGTCCTCACCTATGGACCATTAGGACCTGGATACTCTGTTCCACACCTGAGCCTCACCTGGAAATGATGACTCTGGATCCACTCTGGGCCTCACCCTGACATGATGACTCTTGTCCCCATTCGGATGTCACCTTGACTAGGTGAATCTGGTATCCCTCTAGGACTCAACTTGACCTGGTGACTCTGGTCCTGAACTGGGCCTCACGGGGACCTAGTGAACATGCTCCCCACCTGCGCCTCATCTGGACCTGGTGACTCTGGTTCTACATGGGAATCACTGGGACCTGGATACTCTCTTATATACCTGGGCCTCACCTGGACCTGGTGACTGTGGTCCCACCTGGGCCTCACCTGGACGAGGTGACCGGTTCCCACAGGGACCTCACCTGGACCTGGTGACTCAGGTCCTCATATGGGCATCATGGGACCTGGTTTCTCAGTTCCACATCGGGGCCTCACCTGGACCTAGTGATTCTCGTCCCCTCTGGGCCTCACCCTGACGTGGTGACTCTGGTCCCCACCTGGATATCACCAGAACCGGGTGACACTGGTCCCCCTCTGGGACTCTCCCGGAGCTGGGGACACTGGTCCTCAGGTGGGCCTCAACAGGACCTGGTGAATCTACTCCTCACTTAGGCCTCGTCTGGACCTTGTGACTCTTTTCCCACCTGGCATCAATGGGACATGGTTACTCTTCCCATCTGTGCCTCACATGGACATGATAACTTTGCTCCACACTTTGGCCTCAACTGTTCCTGATGACTCTGTTCCCCCCACCTAGGCCTCAATCTGGACCTGGTGACTGTGGTCCTCACATGGGTCTCACCTGAACCTGGTGACTCTCGTTCCCACATGAACCACACCTGGACCTGGTGACTGTGGTGTTCTTGTAGACTCACATTTACCTGGTGACACTGGTCCCGACTAGGGCCTCACCTGGATCTGGTGACTCTGGCCTGCCGGTTGGCCTCACCTTGACCTGGTGAGTGGAGTTGCCACCTGGGCCTCACACATAGCTGGTGACTCAATTCCCCTCGTGGGCCTCTTGGACTTGGTGAATCTGGTCCTTACCTGGTCCTGTTCCAGACCCGGGGACTCTGGTCACCACCTGGGCCTCACCTGGACCTGGTGAATCTGGTCCCCTTCTGGGCCTCACCCAGTCCTCGGGACTTTGTTCACCACCAGGACCTGATTGCTGTGGACTCTTTCTTGGCCTCACCTGGAACTGGTGACTCTGATCCTATCTGCGGGTCACCCAGACCTGGTGACTGTAGTCCTCACCTGGGCATCATTGGTACCTGGGGACTCTGTTCCACACCTGAGCCTCACCTGGACATGATGACTCTGGAACCATTCTGGGCCTCATCCAGACCTGGTGACTCTGGTCCTCATCTGGATGTCACCTGGACCAGGTGTTTCTTGTACCCCTCTAAGCCTCAACCATATCTGGTGTCTCTGGTCCTCAACTGGGCCTCACTGGGACCTAGTGATCATGCTGCCCACCTGCGCCCCATCTGGACCTGGTGACTCTGGTTCTACCTGGGCATCATCGGGACATGGTTACTCTATTCCCCACTGGGACTGACCTGATCCTGGTAACTCTGGTCCGGACTTTGGCCTCTTCTGTACCAGGTGATTCTGGCTCCACCTGGGCCTCATCTGTAACTGGTGACTCTGATCCTAAGCATGGCCTCACCTGAATTTCTGACTGTGGTTCCCATCGGGACCTCACCTGGACCTCATGTCTCTAGTCGCACCTGGGCCTCACCAGGACCTGGTGTCTCTGGTACCCACCTGGGTAGCATCAGGATATCGTTACACTGTTCACTAACAGTGACCCGGCCGGACCTATTAACTCTCGTCTTCACCTTGTCCACACTTGGACATGGTGACACTGGTTCCCACCAGGGTCTCACCTGGACATGGTGAGTCGGATCCCCACCTGGTCCTCAACTGAAACTGGTGATTCTCGTTTCCACATGGACATCATGTGGACCTGGTGGCTGCAGTGTTTCTAGCTTCTCATGTACCTCGTGGATCGGGTCCCTACCAGGGCCTCACCTGGACCTGGTGAGTGGGGTTGCCACTTGGGCCTCAGGCATACCTGGTGACACAGGCCCCTACGTGGGCCTGACTTGGACATGGTGTATCTGGTAATTCTGGTCACCACCTGAGTATCACCTGGACCTGGTGAATCTGCTAACTCTGGTCACCACCTGGGAATCACTTGGACCTGGTGAATCTGTGTCCCTATCTGGGCCTCACCCAGTCCTCGTGAATTTTTTCCCCACCTGGACCTGATTGCTGTGGACTCCTTCTTAACCTCACCTGGAACTGTTGACTCTGATCCTAACTGGGCCTCACCCAGATCTGTTGACTCTGGTCCTCACCTGTGGACCATTATGACCTGCATACTCTGTTCCACACCTGAGACTCACCTGGACATGATGACTCTGGATCCCCTCTGGGCCTCTCCCTGACATGGTGACTCTGGTCCCCATCTGGAAGGCACCTAGTACAGGTGAATCTGGTACCCCTCTATGCCTCAACTAGACCTGGTGACTCTGGTCCTCTACTGGGCCTCAACGGGACGTAGTGAATATGCTCCCCACCTTTGCCTCATCTGGACTTGGTGACTCTGGCTCCACCTGGGCCTCACCTGTAACTGGTGACTCTGATCCTAAGCATGGCCTCACCTGACCTGGTGACTGTGGTTCCCATAGGGACCTCACCTGGACCTCATGTCTCTGTTCCACCTGGGCCTCACCAGGACCTTTTGTCTCTGGTTACCACCTGGGTAGCATCAGGATATGGTTACACTGTTCACTATCAGTGACCCAGCCGGACCTATTAACTCTGGTCTTCACTGGGCCACACCTAGACATGGTGACAGTCGTTCCCACCTGGGTCTCACCTGGACATGGTGAGTCGGATCCCCACCTGGTCCTCACCTGTAACTGGTGATTCTCGTTCCCACATGGACATCATGTGGACCTGGTGGCTGCAGTGTTTCTAGCTTCTCATGTACCTCGTGACTCTGGTCCCCACCAGGGCCTCACCGGGACCTGGTGAGTGTAGTTGCCACCTGCACCTCACCTGGACCTGGTGATTCTGGTCTGCACCTGAGACTACCCTGGATCTGGTGACTGTGGTCTCCACCTGGGCTTCTCCTGGATTTGGGGACTCCGGTCCCCATCTGGGCCACACCTGGCCCTGTTGACCATGGTCCTCAACTGTGCAAAATTGGGACCCGGTGACTTTAGACCTCACCTGGACCATATGACTCTGGTCCGCCTCCGGGTCTAACCTTGGACCTCACCTGGACCATGTGACTCTGGTCCGCCTCGGGGTCTAACCGTGCCCTAATGACTCTGAAACCCACTTTGTCCTGACTTGGACCTGCTGACCTTGGTTGCCACCTGTGCCTGACCTCGAACTGTTGACTCTGGTTCATTCAAGGGCCTCAACGGTACCTGGTGATCCTGGTCCCCACCTGGGTCTCACCTGGACGTGGTGACTCTTGTCACCACCGGGGATTCACCTGGACCTGGTACTGTGTTCCACACCTGGGCCTCAAGTAGACCTGTTGACCATGGTCCCCAAGCCGGCCTCACATGGACCTGTTGCCTCTGATCCCTACCGGGGCCTCACATGTACCTGGAACTCTGGTCCTCACCTGGGCCTCATCTGGACCTAGTGACTCTGGTCCCCACCTGGGCTTCACTTGGATCTGGTGACTCTGTTCCCCACCGGGACTTCACCTGGATCTGGTGACTCTTGTACACACCTGGACCTCTCCTGGACCTGGTGACTCTCTTTCCAACATGGACCTCACCTGGATCTGGTGACTCTGGTCCTCAGTTTGGCCTCACATGGACCTGGTGTCTCTCGTCCCCACTTTGACTTAACTCAGAACTGCTGAATCTTGCCCCACCTAGGCCGTACCCAGACCCGGTGACACTTGTCCCCAGCTATGCCTCAATTCGACCTGATGAATCTGGTCCTCACGTGTGCCTCACATGGACCTGGGACTCAGCTGGATAGAGTGGCTCTGGTTCCCACAAGGGGCTCACCTGATATTGGTGACTTATTCACCAGTGGTCTTATTCTATGCCTCAACAGGACCTATTGCTTCTCTTCCCCATCTGGGCCGGCATGGCCCTAGTAACTCTGGTCCTCACCCAGGCATCATTGGGACCTGGATACTCTATTCCACACCTAGGCCTCACTTTGACCAGGGACCTCTGGTCCCATTCTGGGCCTCAAACTAAACTGGTTACTCTGGTTCCCACTCTGGGCCTCACCCTTACCTGGTGACTCTCGTAACCCCTTGGGCTTCACTTGGGCCCGGTGCATATGGTCGTTAGCTGGTCCGCACCTGGATCTGGTGACGGGTCGCCACCTGGGCCTCACCTGGACTTGGCGAATCCTGTTGACACCTGCGACTCAACTGGACCTTGTGACTGTGGTCCAGCCTGGACCTCCCCTAGATCTGGTGGGTCTGTTTCCCATATGGGGCTCTCCTGGACCTGGTTCCTGTGGCCTCCATCTGGCCTCACCTGGAACACAATGACTCTGATCCATATTTGGGCCTCTTCTGGACCTGTAGACTCAGGTCCTTACCTGGGTATCATTGGGACCTGGAACTCTCTTATATACCTGGGCCTCACGTGGACCTGGTGATTGTGGACCCACCTGGGCCTCACCTGGACGAGGTGACTGGTTCCCACAGGGACCTCACCTGGACCTGGTGACTCAGGTCCTCATATTTGCATCATGGGACCTGGTTTCTCAGTTCCATAACGGGGCCTCACCTGGACCTAGTGATTCTCGTCCCCCTCTGGACCTCACCCTGACGTGGTGACTCTGGTCTCCACCTGGACATCACCAGAACTGGGTGACTCTGGGCCCCCTCTGGGACGCAACTGGACCTGGGGACACTGGTCCTCAACTGAGGCTCAACAGGACCTGGTGAATCTACTCCTCACTTAGACCTCGTCTGAGCCTTGTGACTCTTTTCCCACCTGGCATCAATGGGACATGTTTACTCTGTTCCCCACCTGGGCGTCACCTGGACATGATAACTTTGCTCCACTCTTTGGCCTCAACTCTTCCTGATGACTCTGGTCCCCCCACATAGGCCGCAATCTAGAACTGATGACTGTGGTCTCCACCGGGGTCTCACCTGGATTTGGTGACTCTCGTTCCCACATGAACAACACCTGGACCTGGTGACTGTGGTGTTCTTGTACACTCACATTTACCTGTTGACTCCGGTCCCCACTAGGGCCTCACCTGGATCTGGTGACTCTGGCTTGCAGGTTGGCCTCACCTGGACCTGGTGAGTGGGGATGCCACCTGGGACACACCCATACCTGGTGACTCTGGTCCCCACCTGGAACTCACCTGGATCTTGTCACTCTGGTCTCTGTTTGGCCTCACCTGGACAGGTGTCTCTCGTCCCCACTTTGAACTAACTCAGAACTGCTGAATCTTGCCCCACCTATGCCGCACCCAGACCTGGTGACTCTTGTCCCCTGCTATGCCTCAATTCGACCTGATGAATCTGGTCCTCACGTGGGCCTCACATGGACCTGGGACTCAGCAGGATAGAGTGGCTCTAGTTCCCACAAGGGGCTCACCTGATACTGGTGACTGTGTTCTTATTCTATGCCTCACCGGGACCTAGTGATTCTGTTCCCCATCTGGGCTTTCTTGGCCCTAGTGAGTCTGGTCCTCACCAAGGCAACATTGGGACCTGGATACTCTATTCCACACCTGGGCCTCACTTTGTCCAGGGACCTCTGGTCCCATTCTGGGCCTCAAACTAAACTGGTTACTCTGTTTCCCCCTCGGGGCCTCACCCTTACATGGTGACGCTGGTCACCCCTTGGGCTTCACTTGGGCCTGGTGAATCTGGTTCTTAGCTGGTCCGCACCTGGCTCTGGTGACCGGTCACCACGTGGGCCTCACCTGGACTTGGTGAATCATGTTGCCACCTGCGCCTCACCTGGACCTTGTGAATGTGGACCCTCCTGGACCTCACCTGGATCTGGTAGCTCTGGTTCCCATATGGGGCTCTCCTAGACCTGGTTCCTGTGGTCTCCATCTGGCCTCACTTGGAACACAATGACTCTGATCCATATTTGGGCCTCTCCTGGACCTGTTGACTCTGGTCCTTACCTGGGCATCATGGGACCTGGATACTCTCTTATATACCTGGACCTCACCAGGACCTGGTGACTGTGGACCCACGTGGGCCTCACCTGGACGGGGTGACTGGTTCCCACAGGGACATCACCTGGACCTGGTGACTCAGGTCCTCATATGGGCATCTTGGGACCTGGTTTCACTGTTCCACATCGAGGTCTCACCTGGACCTAGTGATTCTCGTCCCCCTCTGGGCCTCACCCTGACTTGTGACACTGGTCCCCACCTGGATATCACCAGAACCGGGTGACACACCCGGAGCTGGGGACACTGGTCCTCAGCTGGGCCTCAACAGGACCTGGTGAATCTACTCCAAACTTAGGCTTCGTCTGGACCTTGCGACTCTTTTCCCACCTGGCATCAATGGGACATGGTTACTCTGTTCCCCACCTGGGCCTCACCTTGACATGATAACTTTGCTGCACACTTTGGCCTCAACTGGTCCTGATGACTTTCGTACCCCAACCTAGGCGTCAAACTGGACCTGGTGACTGTCGTCCCCAACTGGGTGTCAGCTGGACCTGGTGACTCCAGTTCCCACATGAACCACACCTGGACCTGGTGACTATGGTGTTCTTGTAGACTCACATTTACCTTGTGATTCCCGTCCCCACTAGGGCCTCAACTGGATATGGTGACTCTGGTCTGCAGGCTGGCCTCACCTGGACCTGGTGAGTGGGGTTGCCACCTGGGCCTCACCCATACCTGGTGACTCAGGTCCACACGTGGGCCTCTTGGACCTGGTGAATCTGGTCCTTACCTGGTCCTCGCCCAGAACCGGGGACTCTGTTGACCACCTGGGCCTCACCTGGACCTGGTAAATCTGGTCCCCATCTGGGCCTCACGCAGTCCTGGTGACTTTGTTCGCCACCTGGACCTGATTGCTGTGGACTCTTTCTTGGCCTCACCTGGACCTAGTGACTCTGATCCTATCTGCGCGTCACCCAGATCTGGTGACTCTGGTCCTCACCTGGGCATCATTGGTACCTGGTGACTCTGTTCCACACCTGAGCCTCTCCTGAACATGATGACTCTTGAACCTCTCTGGGCCTCACTCTGACCTGGTTACTCTGGTCCCCATCTGGATGTCACCTGGACCAGGTGATTCTGGTATCCCTCTAGGGCTCAACCAGATCTGGTAATTCTGGTCCTCAACTGGGCCTCACCTGGACCTAGTGAATATGCTCCATCTGGGCCTCATTTGGACCTGGTGTCTCTGGTCCCTAAATGGGCATCATCGGGTCACGTTTCCTCAGCAGGTCCCAAAGGTTGGCCTCACCTGGACCAGGTAAGTCTGGTCCCTACGGGGGCATCATTGGGACATGGTTCCTCTGCATAGCCTGCACGTTGCCTCACCTGGGCCTGGTGATTGGGATTTCCACCTGGGCCTCACCCATACCTGGAGACACAAGTCCCCACGTGGGCCTCACTTGGACCTGGTGAATCTGGTCCTTACCTGGTGCTCACCTGGAACTGGTAACTCTGTTCAACACCTGGGAATCACCTGGACCTGGTGAATCTGGTCCCCATCTGGGCCTCAACCAGTCTTGGTGACTTTGTTCCCAACCTGGACCTGATTGCTGTGGACTCCTTCTTGGCCTCACCTGGAACTGGTGACTCTGATCCTAACTGGACCTCACCCAGATCTGCTGACTCTGGTACTCACCTGTGGATTTTATGACCTGGATGCTCTGTTCCACACCTGATCCTCACCTGGACTTGATGACTCTGGATCCCCTCTGGGCCTCAGCCTGACATGGTGACTCTGGTCCCCATCTGGATGTCACCTAGACCAGGTGAATCTGGTACCCTTCTAGGCCTCAACTTGACCTTGTGACTCTAGTCCTCATCTGGGCCTCACTGGGACATAGTGAACATACTCCCCACCTGCGCCTCATCTGGACCTGGTGACTCTGGTTTTACCAGGGCATCATCAGGAAATGGTTACTCTATTCACCACTGGGACTGAGCTGATCCTGGTAACTCATGTCCTGACTTTGGCCTCTTCTGTACCAGGTGACTCTGGCTCCTCCTGGACCTCACCTGTAACTGGTTACTCTGATCCTAAGCATGGCTTCACCTGACCTGGTGACTGTGGTTCCCATCGGGACCTCACCTGGACCTCATGTCTCTGGTTCCACCTGGGCCTCACCAGTACCTGGTGTATCTGGTACCCACCGGGGTAGCATCAGTATATGGTTACACTGTTCACTAACAGTGACCCAGCTGGACCTATTAACTCTGGTCTTCACCTGGGCCACACCTGGACATGGTGACACTGGTTCCCACCTGGGTCTCACCTGGACATGGTGAGTCGGATCCCCAACAGGTCCTCACGTGTAACTGGAGATTCTCGTTCCCACGTGGACATCACGTGGAACTGGTGGCTGCATTGTTTCTAGCTTCTCATGTACCTCGTGACTCTGGTCCGCACCAGGGCCTCACCGGGATCTGGTGAGTGTGGTTGCCACCTGCAACTCACCTGGACCTGGTGAATCTGGTCTGCACATGAGACTATCCTGGATCTGTTGACTGTGGTCCCCACCTGGTCTTCACCTGGATTTGGGGACTCCAATCCGCATATGGGCCTCACCTGGTCCTGTTGACCATGGTCCTCAACTGGACAAAATTGGGACCCGGTGACTGTGTTCCACAACTGGACCTCACCTGGAACAGGTGACTCTGGTCCCCCTCTGGGTCTCACCGTGCCCTAGTGACTGTGAACCCCACTTTGGCCTGACTTGGACCTGCTGACCCTGGTTGCCACCTGCGCCTGACCTTGAACTGTTGACTCTGGTTCTTTCAATGGCCTCCCCTGGACCTGGTGATCCAGGTCCCGACCTGGGCCTCACCTGGACGTGGTGACACTTGTCAC
The DNA here is from genome assembly GCF_053574225.1 of Canis aureus. Classification (NCBI taxonomy): domain Eukaryota; kingdom Metazoa; phylum Chordata; class Mammalia; order Carnivora; family Canidae; genus Canis; species Canis aureus. Next base: position 55,526,665 of record NC_135632.1, on the reverse strand, counting down.
CACCGGGGACTCACCTGGACCTGCTTACTGTGTTCCACACCTGGGCCTCAAGTAGACCTGTTGACCATGGTCCCCAGGCCGGCCTCACATGGACCTGTTGCCACTGCTCCCCACTGGGGCCTCCCTTGTACCTGGTATCTCTGGTCCCAACCTTGACCTCATCTGGACCTAGTGACTCTGGTCCCCACCTGGGCTTCACCTGGATCTGGTGACTCTGGTCCCCACCTGGACCTTTCCTGTAACTGGTGACTCTCTTTGAACATGGACCTCACCTGGATTTGGTGACTATGGTCCCCTCCTGGACCTCACCTGTATCTGGTGACTCTAGCCTGCTGGTTGGCCTCAACTGGACCTGGGGAGTGGGGTTGCCACCTGGGCCTCACACATAGCTGGTGACTCAGGTCCCCAGGTGGGCCTCATTTGGACCTGTTGAATCTGGTCCTTAGGTGGTCCTCTCCCAGCCCCGAGGACTCTGGTCACCACCTGCGAATAACCTGGACCTGGTGAATCTGGTCCAAATCTGGGCCTCACCAAGTCCTGGTGTCTTTCTTCACCACCTGGACCTGATTTAGTAGACGCCTTCTTGGCGTCACCTGGAACTGGTGCCTCTGATCCTATCTGCGTGTCACCCAGATCTGGTGACTCTGGTCCTCACCTGGGCATCATTGGTACCTGGAGATTCTGTTCCACACCTGAGCCTCACTTGGACCCGATGACTCTGGAACCACACTGGGCCTCACCCTGACCTGGTGACTCTGGTCCCCATCTGGATATCACCTCGATCAGGTGATTCTGCTACCCTTCTAGGCGAACCAGATATGGTGAAACTGGTCCTCAACTGGGCCTCACCTGGACCAGGTGACTCTGGTCCCCCTCTGGGTCTCACCGTGCTCTAGTGACTGTGAACCCCACTTTGGCCTGACTTGAACCTCCTGACCCTGGTTGCCACCTGCCCCTGACCTCGAACTGTTGACTCTGGTTCTTTCAAGGGCCTCTCCGGGACCTGATGATCCTGGTCCCCACCAGGGCCTCACCTGGACGTGGTCACTCTTGTCACCACTGGGGACTCACCTGTACCTGCTTACTGTGTTCCACACCTGGGCCTCAAGTAGATCTGTTGACCATGGTCCCCAAGCCGGCCTCACATGGACCTGTGGCCTCTGATCCCCACCGGGGCCTCACGTGTACCTGATAACTCTGGTCCTCACCTGGGCCTCATCTGGACCTAGTGACTCTGATCCCCACCTGGGCTTCACCTGGATCTGGTGACTCTAGTCCCACCTGGACCTCTCCTGGACCTGGTGACTCTCTTTCCAACATGGACCTCAACTGGATATGGTGACTCTGGTCCTCAGTTTGGCCTCACCTGGACCTGGTGTCTCTCGTCCCCACTTTGACCTAACTCAGAACTGCTGAATCTTGCCCCACCTAGGCCGCACCCAGTCCTGGTACTCTTATCCCCAGCTATGCCTCATTTCGACCTGATGAATAAGTTACTCACGTGGGCCTCCCATGGACCTGGGACTCAGCTGGATAGAGTGACTCTGGTTCCCACAAGGCGCTCACCGGATACTGCTGACTGTGGTCTTATTCTATGCCTCAACAGGACCTAGTGATTCTGTTCCCCATCTGGGCCTGCATGGCCCTAGTGACTTTAGTCCTCACCCAGGCGTTTTTGGGACCTGGATACTCTACTCCACACCTGGGCCTCATTTTGACCAGTGACCTCTGGTCCCATTCTGGGCCTCAAACTAAACTGGTTACTCTGGTTCCCCCTCTGGGCCTCACCCATACCTGGTGACTCTGGTCACCCCTTGGGCTTCACTTGGGCCTGGTGAATCTGGTCCTTAGCTGGTCCGCACATGGATCTGGTGACTGATCGCCAACTGGGCCTCACCTGGACTTGGTGAATCCTGTTGCCACCTGCGCCTCCCCTGGACATTGTGACTGTGGTCCCACATGGACCTCACCTGGATCTGGTGGCTCTGGTTCCCATATGGGGCTCTCCTGGACCTGGTTCCTGTGGTCTCCTTCGGGCCTCACCTGGAACACAATGACTCTGATCCATATTTGGGCCTCTCCTGGACCTGTTGACTCTCGTCCTTACCTGGGCATCATTGGGACCTGGATACTCTCTTATATACCTTGGCCTCACCTGGACCTTGTGACTGTGGTCCCACCTGGGCCTCACGTGGACGAGGTGACTGGTTCCCACAGGGCCTCACATGGACCTGGTGACTCAGGTCCTCTTATGGCACCATGGAACCTGGTTTCTCAATTCCACATCGGGGCTTCAACTGGACCTAGTGATTCTCGTCCCACTCTGGGCCTCACCGTGACGTGCTGACTCTGGTCACCACCTGGATACCACCAGAGCCGGGTGACTCTAGTCCCCCTCTGGGACTCATCCGCAGCTGTGGACACTGGTCCTCAACTGTGCCTCAACAGGACCTAGTGAATCTACTCCTTACTTAGACCTCGTCTGGACCTTGTGACACTTTTTCCACCTGGCATCAGTGGGACATGGTTACTCTGTTCTCCACCTGGGCCTCACCTGGACATGATAACTTTGCTCCACACTTTGGCCTCTACTGGTCCTGATGATACTGGTCCACCCACCTAGGCCTCAATCTGTACCTGGTGACTGTGGTCCCCACCTGGGTCTCACCTGGACCTGGTGACTCTCGTTCCCACATGAACAAAAACTGGACCTGGTGACTGTGGTTTTCTTGTAGACTCACATTTACCTGGTGACTCTGGTCCACACTAGGTTCTCACCTGGATTTGGTGACTCTGGCCTGCAGGTTGGCCTCACCTGGACCTGGTGATTGGGGTTGCCACCTGGGCCTCATCCATACCTGGTGACTCAGGTCCCCTGTGGGCCTCTTGGAGCTGGTGAATCTGGTCCTTACCTGGTCCTCTCCCAGAGTCGGGGACTCTGGTCACCATCTGGGCCTCACCTGGTCCTGTTGAATCTGGTCCCCATCTGGGCCTCACCCAGTCCTGGTGACTTTGTTCCCCACCTGGACCTGATTGCTGTGGACTCTTTCTGGGCCTCATCTGGATCTGGTGAGTCTGATCCTATCTGCGCGTCACCCATACCTGGTGACTCTGGTCCTCACCTGGGCATAATTGGTACCTGATGACTCTGTTCCACACCTGAGCCTCACCTGGACATGATGACTCTGCAACCTCTCTAGGCCTCACCCTGACCTGGTGACTCTGGTCCCCATGTGGATGTCACCTGGACCAGGTGAATCTGCTACCCCTCTAGGTCTCAACCAGATCTGGTGACTCTGGTCCTCAACTGGGCCTCACCTGCACCTAGTGAATATGCTCGATCTGTCCTCATTTGGACCTGGTGACTCTGGTCCCTACCTGGGCATCATCGGGACATGGTTCCACTGCATGACTTGCAGGTTGGCCTCACCTGGACCTGGTAAATATTGTCCTACCTCGGCATCATCAGGACATGGTTCCACTGCATGGCCTGCAGGTTGGCATCACCTGGACCTGGTAACTCTAGTCCCTAAGTGGGCATCATCGAGACACGGTTCCTCTGCATGGCCAGCAGTTTGTCCTCACATGGACCTGGTGAGTGGGGTTGTCACCTGGAACTCACCCATACCTGGTGACACAGGTCCGCACGTGTGCCTCACTTGGATCTGGTGAATCTGGTCCTTACCTGGTCCTCACCTGGAACGGTAACTCTGGTCACTACCTGGGAATAACCATGACCTGGTGAATCTGGTCCGCATCTAGTCCTCACCCAGTCCTGGTGAATTTTTTCCCCACCTGGACCTGATTGCTGTGGACTCCTTCTTGGCGTCAACTGGAACCAATGACTCTGATCCTAACTGGGCCTCTCTGAGATCTGGTGACTCTGGTCCTCACCTGTGGACCATTTTGACCTGGATACTCTGTTCCACACCTGAGCCTCACCTGGACATGATGACTCTGGAACCCCTCTGGGCCTCAGCCTGACATGGTGACTCTGGTCCCCATCTGGATGTCACCTAGACCAGGTGACCATGGTCCTCAACTGGGCAAAATTGGGACCCGGTGACTGTGTTCCACAACTGGACCTCACCTGGACCAGGTGACTCTGGTCCCCCTCTGGGTCTCACCGTGCCCTAGTGACTGTGAACCACAGTTTGGCCTGACTTGGACCTGGTGACCCTGGTTGCCTCCTGCGCCTGACCTCGAACTGTTGACTCTGGTTCTTTCAAGGGCCTCCCTGGACCTGGTCATCCTTGTCCCCACCTGGGCCTCACCTGGACGTGGTGACTCTTGTCACCACCGGGGACTCACCTGAACCTGGTTACTGTGTCCCACACATGGGCCTCAAGTAGACCTGTTGACCATGGTCCCCAAGCCAGCCTCACATGGACCTGTTGCCTCTGATACCTACCAGCGCCTCACGTGTACCTGGTAACTCTGGTCCTCACCTGGGCCTCATCTGGACCTAGTGACTCTGGTCCCCACCTGGGCTTCACCTCGATCTGGTGACTCTGGTCCCCACCTGGACTTCACCTGGATCTGTTGACTCTGGTCCTCACCTGGACCTCTCCTGGACCTGGTGACTCTCTTTCCAACATGGACCTCACATGGATCTGGTGACTCTGGTCCTCAGTTTGGCCTCACCTGGAACTGGTGTCTCTCTTCCACACTTTGACCTAACTGAGAATTGCTGAATCTTGCCCCACCTAGGCCGCACCCAGACATGGTGACTCTTGTCCCCAGCTATGCCTCATCGACCTTATGAATCTGGTCCTCACGTGGGCCTTACATGGACCTGGGACTCAGCTGGCTAGAGAGGCTCTGGTTCCCACAAAGGGCTCACCTGATACTGGTGACTGGGATCTTTTTCTATGCCTCACCAGGACCTAGTGATTCTGTTCCCCATCTGGGCCTGCATGGCCCTAGTGTCTCTGTCCTCACCAAGGCATCATTGGGACCTGGATACTCTATTCCACACCTGGGCCTCACTTTGACCATGGACCTCTGGTCCCATTCTGGGCCTCAAACTAAACTGGTTACTCAGGTTCCCCCTCTGGGACTCACCCTTACCTGTTGAATATGGTCACCCCTTGGGCTTCACTTGGGCCTGATGAATCTGGTCCTTAGTTGGTCCTCACCTGAATCTGGTGAGTGGTCGCCACCTGGGCCTCACCTGGACTTGGTGAATCCTGTTGCCACCTGCCCCTCACTGGACCTTGTGACTGTGGTCCCACCTGGACCTCACCTGGATCTGGTGGCTCTGGTTCCCATATGGGGCTCTCCTGGACCTGGTTCCTCTGGTCTCCATCTGGCCTCACCAGGAACACAATGACTCTGATGCATATTTGGGCCTCTCCTGGACCTGTTGACTCTGGTCCTAACCTGGGCATCATTGGGACCTGGATACTCTCTTATATAACTTGGCCTCACCTGGACCTGGTGAGTGTGGTCCCACCTGGGTCTCACCTGGACGAGGTGACTGGTTCCCACAGGGACCTCACCTGGACCTGGTGACTCACCTGGTCATGAAGACTCTGGATCCCCTCTGGGCCTCAGCCTGACATGGTGATTCTGGTCCCCATCTGGATGTCACCTAGACCAGGTGAATCTGGTACCCCTCTAGGCCTCAACTTGACCTGGTGACTCTGGTCCTCAACTGGGCCTCACCGGGACCTAGTGAACATGCTCCCCACCTGCGCCTCATGTGGACCTGGTGACTCTGGTTCTACGTGGGCATCATCGGGACATGGTTACTCTATTCCTCTCTGGGACTGACCTAATCCTGGTAACTCTGGTCCTGACTTTGGCCTCTTCTCTACCAGGTGACTCTGGCTCCACCTGGGTCTCACCTGTAACTGGTGACTCTGATCCAAATCATGGCCTCACCTGACCTGGTGACTGTGGTTCCCATCGGGACCTCACCTGGTCCTCATGTCTCTGGTCTCACCTGGGCCTCACCAGGACTTGGTGTTTCTCGTACCCACCTGGGTAGCATCAGGATATTGTTACACTGTTCACTAACAGTGACCCAGCCGGACCTATTATCTCTGGTCTTCACCTCGCCACACATGGACATGGTGACACTGGTTACCACCTGGATCTCACCTGGACATGGTGAGTCTGATCCCTACCTGGGCCTCAATGTAACTGGTGATTCTCGTTCCCACATGGACATCATGTGGACCTGCTGGCTGCACTGTTTCTAGCTTCTCATGCACCTCGTGGCTCTGGTCCCCACCAGGGCCTCACCGGGAACTGTTGAGTGTGGTTGCCACCTGCACCTCACCTGGACTTTGCTGATTTTTGTCTGCCCCTGAGACTACCCTGGATCTGGTGACTGTGGTCCCCACCTGGGCTTCACCTGGATTTGGGGACTCCGGTCCCTATCTGGGCCTCACCTGGCCCTGATGACCATGGTCCTCAACTGGGCACAATTGGGACCCTGTGACTGTGTTCCACAACTGGAACTCACCTGGACCATGTGACTCTAGTCCCCCTCTGGGTCTCACCGTGCCCTAGTGACTGTGAATCCAACTTTGGCCTGACTTGGACCTGCTGACGCGGGTTGCCACCTGCGCCTGACCTCGAACTGTTGACTCTGGTTCTTTCAAGGGACTCCCCCGTACCTGGTGATGCTGGTCCCCACCTGAGCCTCACCTGGACGTGGTGACTCTCGTCAACACCGGGGACTCACCTGGACCTGCTTACTGTGTTCCACACCTGGGCCTCAAGTAGACGTGTTGACCATGGTCCCCAAGGCGTCCCCACATGTACCTGTTGCCTCTGATCCCCACCGGGGCCTCACGTGCACCTGGTAACTCTGGTCCTCACCTGGGCCTCATCTGGACCTAGTGACTCTGGTCCCCACCTGGGCTTCACCTGGATCTGGTGACTCTGGTCCACACCTGGACCTCACCTGGATCTGGTGTCACTGGTCCTCAGTTTGCCCTCACCCAGACCTGGTGACACTTGTCCCCAGCTATGCTCAATTCGACCTGATGAATCTGGTCCTCAGGTGGGCCTCACATGGATCTGGGACTCAGCTGGTTAGAGTGGCTCTTGTTCCCACAAGGATCTCACCTGATACTAGTGACTTTGGTCTTATTGTATGCCTCACCAGGACCTAGTGATTCTGTTCCTCATCTGGGCCTGCATGGGCCTAGTGACTCTGGTCCTGACCCAGGCATCATTGGGACCTGGATACTGTCTTATATACCTGGGCCTCACCTGGATCTGGTGACTCTGGCCTGCAGATTGGCCTCACCTGGACTTTGTTAGTGGGATGCCACGTGGGCCTTACCCATACCTGGTGACTCAGGTCCCCACGTGGGCCTCTTGGACCTGGTGAATCTGGTCCTTACCTGGTCTTCTCCCCGACCCGGGGAATCTGGTCACAACCTGGGCCTCACCTGGACCTGTTGAATCTGGCCCCCATCTGGGCCTAACCCAGTCCTGGTGACTATGTTCCTCACCTGGACCTGATTGCTCTGGACTCTTTCTTGGCCTAACCTGGAACTGGTGACTCTGATCCTATCTGTGGGTCACCCAGACCTGTTGACTCTGGTCCTCACCTGAGCCTAACCTGGACATGATGTCTCTGGGACCTCTCTGGGTCTCACCCTGACCTGGTGATCTGATCCCCATCTGGATGTCACCTGGACCAGGTGATTCTGGTACCCCTCTAGGACTCAACCAGTTCTGGTGACTCTTGTCCTCAACTGGGCCTCACCTGGACCTAGTGAATATGCTCCATCTGGGCCTCATTTGGACCTGGTGACTCTGGTCACTCACTGGGCATCATCGGGAAATTGTTCCACTGCATGGCCTGCTGGTTGGCCTCACCTGGACCTGGTAACTCTGGTCCCTACCTGGGCATCATCGGGACATGGTTCCTCGGCATGGCCTGCAGGTTGGCCTCAACTTGACCTGGTGAGTGGGGTTCCCACGTGGGTCTTACCCATGCCTGGTGACACAGGTCCCCACGTGGGCCTCACTTGGATCTGGTGAATGTGGTCCTTACCTAGTCCTCACCCGGAACTGGTAAATCTGGTCACCACCTGGGCATCACCTAGTCCTGGTGACTTTGTTCCCCACCGGGACCTGATTGCTGTGGACACCTTCTTGGCCTCACCTGGAAGTGGTAATTCTGATCCTAACTGGGCCTCTCCCAATCTGGTGACTCTGGTCCTCACCTGTGGACCATTATGACCTGGATACTCTGTTCCACACCTGAGCCTCACCTGGACATGATGACTCTGGATCCCCTCTGGGCCTCACCCTGACATGGTTACTCTGTTCCCCATCTGGATGTCACCTAACCAGGTGAATCTGGTACCCCTCTAGGCCTCAAGCATACCTGGTGACTCTAGTCCTCAACTGGGTCTGCCCGGGACCTAGTGAATATGCTCCCCAACTGCGCCTCATCTGGACATGATGACTCTGGTTCTACGTGGGCATCATCGGGACATGGTTACTCTATTCCCCACTGGGAGTCACCTGATCCTTGTAACACTGGTCTGACTTTGGCATTTTCTGTACCAGGTGACTCTGGCTCCACCTGGGCCTCACCTGTAACTGGTGACTCTTATCCTAAGCATGGCCTCACCTGACTTGGTGACTCTGGTCCCCATTAGGATGTAACCTGGACCAGGTGATTCTGGTACCCCTCTAGGCCTCAACCAGTTCTGGTGACTCTGGTCCTCAATTGGCTTCACCTGGACCTAGTGAATATGCTCCATCTGGGCCTCATTTGGACCTGGTGACTGTCGTCCCTGCCTGGGCATCATCGGGACATGGTTCTGCACATGGCCTGCAGGTTGGCCTCACCTGGACCTGGTGAGTGGGATTGCCACCTGTGGCTAACCCATACCTGGTGACTCAGGTCCCCACGTGGGCCTCTTGGACCTGGTGAATCTGGTCCTTACCTCTTCTTCTCCCAACCTGGGTACTCTGGTCATCACCTGGGCCTCACTTGGACAAGGTGAACTGGTCCCCATCTGGGCCTCACCCAGTCCTGGTTACTTTGTTCCCCACCTGGAACTGATTGCTGTGGACTCTTTCTTTGCCTCACCTGGAACTGGTGACTCTGATCCTATCTGCGCGTCACCCAGATCTGGTGACTCTGGTCCTCATCTGGGCATCATTGGTACCTGGTGACTCAGTTCCACACCTGTACCTCACCTGGACATGATGACTCTGCAACCTCTCTGGGCCTCACCCTGTCCTGGGGACTCTGGTCCCCATCTGGATGTCACCTTGACCAGGTGATTCTGGTACCCCTCTGAGCCTCAACCAGATCTGGTGACTCTGGTCCTCTACTGGGCCTCACGTAGACCTAGTGCATATGCTCAATCTGGGCCTCATTTGGACCTGGTGACTCTGGTCCCTACCTGGGCATCATCGGGACATGGTTCCACTGCATGGCCTGCAGGTTGGCCTCACCTGGACCTGGTAACTCTGGTTCCTACATGTACATCATCGGGACACGGTTCCTCTGCATGGCGCGAAGGATGGCCTCTCCTTGACCTGGTGAATTTGGTTGCAACCTGTGCCTCACCCGTACCTGGGGACACAGGTCCCTGCTGGGCCTCTTGGACCTGGTGAATCTGGTCCTTAACAGGTTGTCTCCCAGCCCCGGGTTCTCTGGTCACCACCTGGGCCTCACCTGGACCTGGTGAATCTGGTCACCATCTGGGCCTCACCCAGTCCTGGTGACTTTGTTCCCCACCTGAATCTGATTGCTGTGGACTCTTTCTTGGCCTCACCGGGAACTGGTGACACTGATCCTATCTGCGCATTACCCAGACCTGGTGACTCTGCTCCTCACCTGGGCATCTTTGGTACCTGGTGACTCTGTTCCACACCTGAGCCTCACCTGGACATGATGACTCTGGAACCTCTCTGGGCCTCATCCTGACCTGGTGACTCTGGTCCCCATCTGGATGTCACCTGGACCAGGTGATTCTGGTACCCCTCTAGGCCTCAACCAGGTGCTGTGACTCTGGTCCTCCATTGGACCTCACCTGGACCTAGTGGATATGCTCCATCTGGATCTCATTGGACCTGATGATTCTGATCCCTACCTGGGCATCATCGGGACATGGTTCCACTGCATGGACTTCAGGTTGGCCTCACCTGGACCTGTTAACTCTGGTCCCTACCTGGGCATCATCGGGACATGGTTCCGCTGCATGGCCTGTAGGTTGGCCTCACCTGAACCTGGTAACTCTCGTGCCTACCTGAGCATCTTTGGGACCTGTTTCCTCTGCATGGCCTGCAGGTTGGCCTCACCTGGAACTGGTGAGTGGGTTTGTCACCTGGGCCTCACCCTTGCCTAGTGACACAGGTCCCCACGTGGGCCTCACTTGGACCTGGTGAATCTGGTCCTTACCTGGTGGTCACCCGGAACTGGTAACTCTGGTCACCACATGGGAATCACCTGGGCCTGGTGAATCTGGTCCCCATCTGGGCCTCACCCAGTCCTGTTGACTTTCTTCCCCACCTGGACCTGATTGCTGTGGACTCCTTCTTGGCTAACCTGGAACTGCTGACTCTGATGCTAACTGGGCCTCACCCAGATCTGGTGACTCTGGTCCTCACCTGTGGACCATTATGACCTGGATACTCTGTTCCACACCTGAGCCTCACCTGGATATGTTGACTCTGGATCCCCTCTGGGCCTCAGCCTGACATGGGGACTCCGGACCCCATCAGGATGTCACCAGACCAGGTAAATATGGTACCCCTCTAGGTCTCACCTAGACCTGGTGACTCTGGTCCTCAACTGGGCCTCAACGGGACCTAGTGAACATGCTCCCCACCTGCGCCACATCTGTGCCTGGTGACTCTGGTTCTACCTTGGCATCATCGGGACATGGTTACTCTATTCCCACTTGGAGGGACCTGATCCTGGTAACTCTGGTCCTGACTTTGGCCTCTTCTGTTCCAGGTGACTCTGGCTCCACATGGGCCTCACCTGTAACTGGTGATTGTCGTTCCCACATGGACATTATGTGGAATTGGAGGCTGCAGTGTTTCTAGCTTCTCATGTACCTCGTGACTCTGGTCCCCACCACGGCCTCAGCGGGACCTGTTGAGTGTGGTTGCCACCTGCACCTCACCTGGACCTGGTGATTCTGGCCTGCACCTGAGACTACCCTGGATCTGGTGACTGTGGTCTCCACCTGGGCTTCACCTGGATTTGGGGACTCCGGTCCCCATCTGGGCGTCACCTGGCCCTGTTGACCATGGTACTCAACTGGGCAAAATTGGGACTTGGTGACTGTGTTCCACACCTGGACCTCACCTGGACCAGGCGACTCTGGTCTCCCTCTGGGTCTCACTGTGCCCTAGTGACTGTGAACCCCACTTTGGACGGACTTGGACCTGCTGACCCTGGTTCCCACCTGCGACTGACGTCGTACTGTTGACTCTGGTACTTTCAAGGGCCTCCCCTGGACCTTGTGGTCCTGGACCCCACCTGGGCCTCACCTGGACGTGGTAACTTTTGTCACCACCGGTTACTCACCTAGACCTGGTTACTGTGTTCCACACCTGAGCCAAAAGTAGACCTGTTGACCATGGACCCCAAGCCTGCCTCACATGGACCTGTTGCCTCTGATCCCCACCGGGGCCTCTCGTGTACCTGGTACCTCTGGTCCTCACCTGGGCATCATTGGTCCTGGTGACTCTGTTCCATACCTGAGGCTCCCCTGGACATGATGACTCTGGAACCTCTCTGGCTATCAACCTGACCTGGTGACTCTGGTCCCCATATGGGTATCACCTGGACCAGGGGATTATGGTAGCCCTCTGGGCCTCAACCAGGTCTGGTGACTCTGGTCCTCAAATGGGCCTCACCTGGACCTAGTGAATATGCTCCATCTGGGCCTCATTTGGACCTGGTGACTCTGGTCCCTATGTGGGCATCATCGGGACATGGTTCCACTGCATGACCTGCAGGTTGGCCTCACCTGGACCTGGTAACTCTGGTCCCTACCTGGGCATCATCGGGATATGGTTCCACTGCATGGCCTGTAGGTTGGCCTCACCTGAACCTGGTAACTCTCGTGCCTACCTGAGCATCTTTGGGACCTGTTTCCTCTGCATGGCCTGCAGGTTGGCCTCACCTGGAACTGGTGAGTGGGTTTGTCACCTGGGCCTCACCCTTGCCTAGTGACACAGGTCCCCACGTGGGCCTCACTTGGACCTGGTGAATCTGGTCCTTACCTGGTGGTCACCCGGAACTGGTAACTCTGGTCACCACATGGGAATCACCTGGGCCTGGTGAATCTGGTCCCCATCTGGGCCTCACCCAGTCCTGTTGACTTTCTTCCCCACCTGGACCTGATTGCTGTGGACTCCTTCTTGGCTAACCTGGAACTGCTGACTCTGATGCTAACTGGGCCTCACCCAGATCTGGTGACTCTGGTCCTCACCTGTGGACCATTATGACCTGGATACTCTGTTCCACACCTGAGCCTCACCTGGATATGTTGACTCTGGATCCCCTCTGGGCCTCAGCCTGACATGGGGACTCCGGACCCCATCAGGATGTCACCAGACCAGGTAAATATGGTACCCCTCTAGGTCTCACCTAGACCTGGTGACTCTGGTCCTCAACTGGGCCTCAACGGGACCTAGTGAACATGCTCCCCACCTGCGCCACATCTGTGCCTGGTGACTCTGGTTCTACCTTGGCATCATCGGGACATGGTTACTCTATTCCCACTTGGAGGGACCTGATCCTGGTAACTCTGGTCCTGACTTTGGCCTCTTCTGTTCCAGGTGACTCTGGCTCCACATGGGCCTCACCTGTAACTGGTGATTGTCGTTCCCACATGGACATTATGTGGACCTGGAGGCTGCAGTGTTTCTAGCTTCTCATGTACCTCGTGACTCTGGTCCCCACCACGGCCTCAGCGGGACCTGTTGAGTGTGGTTGCCACCTGCACCTCACCTGGACCTGGTGATTCTGGCCTGCACCTGAGACTACCCTGGATCTGGTGACTGTGGTCTCCACCTGGGCTTCACCTGGATTTGGGGACTCCGGTCCCCATCTGGGCGTCACCTGGCCCTGTTGACCATGGTACTCAACTGGGCAAAATTGGGACTTGGTGACTGTGTTCCACACCTGGACCTCACCTGGACCAGGCGACTCTGGTCTCCCTCTGGGTCTCACCGTGCCCTAGTGACTGTGAACCCCACTTTGGACGGACTTGGACCTGGTGACCCTGGTTCCCACCTGCGACTGACGTCGTACTGTTGACTCTGGTACTTTCAAGGGCCTCCCCTGGACCTTGTGGTCCTGGACCCCACCTGGGCCTCACCTGGACGTGGTAACTTTTGTCACCACCGGTTACTCACCTAGACCTGGTTACTGTGTTCCACACCTGAGCCAAAAGTAGACCTGTTGACCATGGACCCCAAGCCTGCCTCACATGGACCTGTTGCCTCTGATCCCCACCGGGGCCTCTCGTGTACCTGGTACCTCTGGTCCTCACCTGGGCATCATTGGTCCTGGTGACTCTGTTCCATACCTGAGGCTCCCCTGGACATGATGACTCTGGAACCTCTCTGGCTATCAACCTGACCTGGTGACTCTGGTCCCCATATGGGTATCACCTGGACCAGGGGATTATGGTAGCCCTCTGGGCCTCAACCAGGTCTGGTGACTCTGGTCCTCAAATGGGCCTCACCTGGACCTAGTGAATATGCTCCATCTGGGCCTCATTTGGACCTGGTGACTCTGGTCCCTATGTGGGCATCATCGGGACATGGTTCCACTGCATGACCTGCAGGTTGGCCTCACCTGGACCTGGTAACTCTGGTCCCTACCTGGGCATCATCGGGATATGGTTCCACTGCATGGCCTGTAGGTTGGCCTCACCTGAACCTGGTAACTCTCGTGCCTACCTGAGCATCTTTGGGACCTGTTTCCTCTGCATGGCCTGCAGGTTGGCCTCACCTGGAACTGGTGAGTGGGTTTGTCACCTGGGCCTCACCCTTGCCTAGTGACACAGGTCCCCACGTGGGCCTCACTTGGACCTGGTGAATCTGGTCCTTACCTGGTGGTCACCCGGAACTGGTAACTCTGGTCACCACATGGGAATCACCTGGGCCTGGTGAATCTGGTCCCCATCTGGGCCTCACCCAGTCCTGTTGACTTTCTTCCCCACCTGGACCTGATTGCTGTGGACTCCTTCTTGGCTAACCTGGAACTGCTGACTCTGATGCTAACTGGGCCTCACCCAGATCTGGTGACTCTGGTCCTCACCTGTGGACCATTATGACCTGGATACTCTGTTCCACACCTGAGCCTCACCTGGATATGTTGACTCTGGATCCCCTCTGGGCCTCAGCCTGACATGGGGACTCCGGACCCCATCAGGATGTCACCAGACCAGGTAAATATGGTACCCCTCTAGGTCTCACCTAGACCTGGTGACTCTGGTCCTCAACTGGGCCTCAACGGGACCTAGTGAACATGCTCCCCACCTGCGCCACATCTGTGCCTGGTGACTCTGGTTCTACCTTGGCATCATCGGGACATGGTTACTCTATTCCCACTTGGAGGGACCTGATCCTGGTAACTCTGGTCCTGACTTTGGCCTCTTCTGTTCCAGGTGACTCTGGCTCCACATGGGCCTCACCTGTAACTGGTGATTGTCGTTCCCACATGGACATTATGTGGACCTGGAGGCTGCAGTGTTTCTAGCTTCTCATGTACCTCGTGACTCTGGTCCCCACCACGGCCTCAGCGGGACCTGTTGAGTGTGGTTGCCACCTGCACCTCACCTGGACCTGGTGATTCTGGCCTGCACCTGAGACTACCCTGGATCTGGTGACTGTGGTCTCCACCTGGGCTTCACCTGGATTTGGGGACTCCGGTCCCCATCTGGGCGTCACCTGGCCCTGTTGACCATGGTACTCAACTGGGCAAAATTGGGACTTGGTGACTGTGTTCCACACCTGGACCTCACCTGGACCAGGCGACTCTGGTCTCCCTCTGGGTCTCACCGTGCCCTAGTGACTGTGAACCCCACTTTGGACGGACTTGGACCTGGTGACCCTGGTTCCCACCTGCGACTGACGTCGTACTGTTGACTCTGGTACTTTCAAGGGCCTCCCCTGGACCTGGTGGTCCTGGACCCCACCTGGGCCTCACCTGGACGTGGTAACTTTTGTCACCACCGGTTACTCACCTAGACCTGGTTACTGTGTTCCACACCTGAGCCAAAAGTAGACCTGTTGACCATGGACCCCAAGCCTGCCTCACATGGACCTGTTGCCTCTGATCCCCACCGGGGCCTCTCGTGTACCTGGTACCTCTGGTCCTCACCTGGGCATCATTGGTCCTGGTGACTCTGTTCCATACCTGAGGCTCCCCTGGACATGATGACTCTGGAACCTCTCTGGCTATCAACCTGACCTGGTGACTCTGGTCCCCATATGGGTATCACCTGGACCAGGGGATTATGGTAGCCCTCTGGGCCTCAACCAGGTCTGGTGACTCTGGTCCTCAAATGGGCCTCACCTGGACCTAGTGAATATGCTCCATCTGGGCCTCATTTGGACCTGGTGACTCTGGTCCCTATGTGGGCATCATCGGGACATGGTTCCACTGCATGACCTGCAGGTTGGCCTCACCTGGACCTGGTAACTCTGGTCCCTACCTGGGCATCATCGGGATATGGTTCCACTGCATGGCCTGTAGGTTGGCCTCACCTGAACCTGGTAACTCTCGTGCCTACCTGAGCATCTTTGGGACCTGTTTCCTCTGCATGGCCTGCAGGTTGGCCTCACCTGGAACTGGTGAGTGGGTTTGTCACCTGGGCCTCACCCTTGCCTAGTGACACAGGTCCCCACGTGGGCCTCACTTGGACCTGGTGAATCTGGTCCTTACCTGGTGGTCACCCGGAACTGGTAACTCTGGTCACCACATGGGAATCACCTGGGCCTGGTGAATCTGGTCCCCATCTGGGCCTCACCCAGTCCTGTTGACTTTCTTCCCCACCTGGACCTGATTGCTGTGGACTCCTTCTTGGCTAACCTGGAACTGCTGACTCTGATGCTAACTGGGCCTCACCCAGATCTGGTGACTCTGGTCCTCACCTGTGGACCATTATGACCTGGATACTCTGTTCCACACCTGAGCCTCACCTGGATATGTTGACTCTGGATCCCCTCTGGGCCTCAGCCTGACATGGGGACTCCGGACCCCATCAGGATGTCACCAGACCAGGTAAATATGGTACCCCTCTAGGTCTCACCTAGACCTGGTGACTCTGGTCCTCAACTGGGCCTCAACGGGACCTAGTGAACATGCTCCCCACCTGCGCCACATCTGTGCCTGGTGACTCTGGTTCTACCTTGGCATCATCGGGACATGGTTACTCTATTCCCACTTGGAGGGACCTGATCCTGGTAACTCTGGTCCTGACTTTGGCCTCTTCTGTTCCAGGTGACTCTGGCTCCACATGGGCCTCACCTGTAACTGGTGACTCTGATCCTAAGCATGGCCTCACCTGACCTGGTGACTGTGGTTCCCATCGGGAACTCACCTGGACTTCATGTCTCTGGTCCCACTTAGGCCTCACCAGGATCTGTTGTCTCTGCCACCCACCTGGGTAGCATCAGGATATGGTTACACTGTTCACTAACAGTGACCCAGCCGGACCTATTAACTCTGGTCTTCACCTGGGCCACACCTGGACATGGTGACACTTTTTCCCACGTGGGTCTCACCTGGACATGGTGAGTCGGATCCCCACCTGGTCCTTACCTGTAACTGGTGATTCTTGTTCCCACATGGAGATCATGTGAACCTGTTGGCCGCAGTGTTTCTAGCATCTTTTTTTAAATTTTTATTTATTTATGATAGTCACAGAGAGAGAGAGAGGCAGAGACACAGGCAGAGGGAGAAGCAGGCTCCATGCACCGGGAGCCCGACGTGGGATTCGATCCCCGGTCTCCAGGATCGCGCCCTGGGCCAAAGGCAGGCGCCAAACCGCTGCGCCACCCAGGGATCCCATGTGTTTCTAGCTTCTCATGTACCTCGTGCCTCGGGTCCCCACCAGTGCCTCACCGGGACCTGGTGAGTTTGGTTGCCACCTGCACCACACCTGGACCTGGTGATTCTGGTCTGCACCTGACACTACCCTGGATCTTGTGACTATGGTCCCCACCTGTGCTTCACCTGGATTTCGGGACTCCGGTCCCCACCTCGGCCTCACCTGGCCCTGTTGACCATGGTCCTCAACTGGGCAAAATTGGGACCTGGTGACTGTGTTCCACAACTGGACCTCACCTGGACCAGGGGACTATGCTCCCCCTCTGGGTCTCACCGTGCCCTAGTGACTGTGAATTCCACTTTGGCTTCACTTGGACCTGCTGACCCTGGTTGCCACCTGCGCCTGAACTCGAACTGTTGACTCTGGTTCTTTCAAGGGCCTCCCCTGTACCTGGTGATCCTGCTCCCACCTGGGACTCACCTGGACGTGGTGACCCTTGTAACCACGGGGGACTCACCTGGACCTGCTTACTGAGTTCCACACCTGGGTCTCAAGTGGACCTGTTGATCATGGTCCCCAAGCCGGCCTCACATGGACCTGTTGCCTCTGATCTCCACCGGGACCTCACGTGTACCTGGTAACTCTGGTCCTCACCTGGGCCTCAACCGGACATAGTGACTCTGGTCCACAACTGGGCTTCACGTGATCTGGTGACTCTGGTCCACACCTGGACCTCTCCTGGACCTGGTGACTCTCTTTCCAACATGGACCTCACCTGGATCTGGTGACTCTGGTCCTCAGTTTGGCCTCACCTGGACCTGGTGTCTCTCGTCCCCATTTTGACCTAACTCAGAACTGCTGAATCTTGCCCCACCTAGGCCGCACCCAGACCTGGTGACTCTTGTCCCCAGCTATGCCTCAATTCGACCTGATGAATCTGGTCCTCACGTGGGCCTCACATGGGCCTGTGACTCAGCTGGATAGAGTGGCTCTGGTTCCCACAAGGGGCTCACCTGATACTGCTGACTGTGGTGTGTTTCTATGCCTCACCAGGACCAAGTGATTCTGTTCCCCATTTGGTCCTGCATGGTCCTAGTGACTCTGGTCCTCACCCAGGCATCACTGGGATCTGGATACTCTATACCCCACATGAGCCTCACTTTGACCAGGGACCTCTGGTCCCATTCTGGGCCTCAAACAAAATGGTTACTATGGTTCCCCCTCTGGGCCTCACCCTTACCTGGTGACTCTGGTCACCCCTTGGGGTTCACTTGGGCCTTGTGTCTGGTCCTTAGCTGGTCCGCACCTGGATGTGGTGACTTGTCGCCACCTGGGCTTCACCTGGACTTGGTGAATCCTGTTGCCACCTGCAACTCACCTGGACCTTGTGACAGTGGCCACACCTGGACCTCACCTGGATCTGGTGGCTCTGGTTCCCATATGGGGCTCTCCTGGACCTGGTTCCTGTGGTCTCCATCTGGCCTCACCTGGAACACAATGACTCTGATCCATATCTGGACCTCTCCTGGACCTGTTGACTCTGGTCCTTCCCTAGGCATCATTGGGACCTGGATACTCTCATATATACCTTGGCCTCACCTGGACCTGGTGACTGTGGTCCCACTTGGGCCTCACCTGGACGAGGTGACTGGTTCCCTCAGTGACCTCACCTGGACCTGGTGACTCAGGTCCTCATATGGGCATCATGGAACCTGGTTTCTCAGTTCCACATTGGGGCCTCACCTGGACCTAGTGATTCTCTTCCGCCTCTGGGCCCCTTCCTGACGTGCTGACTCTGGTTCCCACCTGGATATCACCAGAACCGGGTGACTCTGGTCCCCCTCTGGGACTCACCCGGAGCTTGGGACACTGGTCCTCAGCTGGGCCTCAACAGGACCTGGTGAATCTACTCCTCACTTAGACCTCGTCTGGACCTTGTGACTCTTTTCCCACCTGGCATCAATGGGACATGGTTACTGTGTTCCCCACCTGGGCCTCACCTGGACATGATAACTTTGCTCCACACTTTGGCCTCAACTGGTCCTGATGACTCTGGTCCCCCCACCTAGGCCTCAATCTGGACCTGGTGACTGTGGTCCCCACCTCTTTCTCACTTGGACCTGGTGACTCTCGTTCCCAGATGAACCACACGTGGATCTGGTGACTGTGGTGTTCTTGTAGACTCACATTTACCTGGTGACTCCGGTCCCCACTAGGGCCTCACCTGGATCTGGTGACTCTGGCCTGCAGGTTGGCCTCACCTGGACCTGGTGAGTGGGGTTGCCACCTGGGGCTCACCCTGACATGGTGACTCTGGTCCCCATCTGGATGTCACCTTGACCAGGTGAATCTGGTACCCATATGGGCCTCAACTAGACCTGGTGAAACTGGTCCTCAACTGGGCCTCACCGGGACCTAGTGAATATGCTCCCCACCTGCGCCTCATCTGGACCTGGTGACTCGGGTTCTACCTGGGCATCATCGGGTCATGGTTACTCTATTCCCCACTGGGACTGACCTGATCCTGGTAACTCTGGTCCTGACTTTTGGCTCTTCTGTACCAGGTGACTCTGGCTCCAACTGGGCCTCACCTGTATCTGTTGAATCTGATCCTAAGCATGGACTCACCTGACCTGATGTCTGTGGTGCCCATGGGACCTCACCTGGTCCTCATGTCTCTGGTCTCACCTGGGCCTCACCAGGACTTGGTGTCTCTCGTACCCACCTGGGTAGCATCAGGATATGGTTACACTGTTCACTAACAGTGACCCAGCCGGACCTATTAACTCTGGTCTTCACCTGGGCCACACCTGTACATGGTGACACTGGTTCCCACCTGGGTCTCACCTGAACATGGTGAGTCCGATCCCCACAGGGTCCTCTCCTCTAACTGGTGATTCTCGTTCCCACATGGACATCATGTGGACCTGGTGGCTGCAGTGTTTCTACCTTCTCATGTACCTCGTGACTCTGGTCCCCACCAGGGCCTCACCGGGTCCTGGTGAGTGTGGTTGCCACCTGCACCTCACCTGGACCTGGTGATTCTGGTCTGCAACTGAGACTACCCTGGATCTGATGACTGGGGTCCCAACCTGGGCTTTACCTGGATTTGGGCACTCCGATTCCCATCTGGGCCTCACCTGGCCCTGTTGACCATGGTCCTCAACTGGGCAAAATTGGGACCCGGTGACTGTGTTCCACACCTGGACCTCACCTGGACCAGTTTACTCTGGTCCCCCTCTGGGTCTCACCGTTCTCTAGTGACTCTGAACCCCACTTTGGCCTGACTTGGACCTGCTGACCCTGTTTGCCAACTGCGCCTGACCTCGCACTGTTGACTCTGGTTCTTTCAAGGGCCTCCCCTGTACCTGGTGATCCTGGTGCCCACCTGGGCCTCACCTGGACCTGGTGACTCTTGTCACCACCGGGGACTCACTTGGACCTGGTTACAGTGTTCCACACTGGGCCTCAAGTAGAACTCTTGACCATGGTCCCCAAGCCTGCCTCACATGGACCTGTTGCCTCTGATACCTCCCGGCGCCTCACGTGTACCTGGTAACTCTGGTCCTCACCTGGGCCTCATCTGGACCTAGTGACTCTGGTACCCATCTGGGCTTCACCTGGATCTGGTGACTCAGGATCCCACCTGGACCTCTCCTGGACCTGGTGACTCTCTTTCCAACATGGACCTCACCTGGATCTGGTGACTCTGGTCCTCATTTGGCCTCACCTGGACCTGGTGTCTCTCGTCCCCACTTTGACCTAACTCAGAACTGCTGAATCTTGCCCCACCTAAGCCGCACCCAGACCTGGTGACTCTTGTCCCCAGCTATGCCTCAATTCGACCTGATGAATCTGGTCCTCACGTGGGCCTCACATGGACCTGGGACTCAGCTGGATAGAGTGGCTCTGGTTCCCACAAGGGGCTCACCTGATACTGCTGAATGTGGTCTTATTCTATGTCTCACCAGGACCTAGTGATTCTGTTCCCCATCTGGGCCTGCATGGCCCTAGGGACTCTGGTACTCACCTAGGCATCATTGGGTCCTGGATACTCTATAACACACCTGGACCTCACTTTGACCAGTGACCTCTGGTCCCATTCTGGGCCACAAACTAAACTGGTTACTCTGGTTACACTTTGGGCCTCACCCTTCCTGGTGACTCTGGTCACCCCTTGGGCTTCACTTGGCCCTGGTGAATCTAGTCCTTAGCTGGTCCGCACCTGGATCTGGTGACTGGTCGCCACCTGCGCCTCACCTGGGCTTGGTGAATCCTGTTGCCATCTGCGCCTCCCCTGGACCTTGTGACTCTGGTCCCACCTGGACCTCACCTGGATCTGGTGGCTCTGGTTCCCATATGGGGCTCTCCTGGACCTGGTTCCTGTGGTCTCCATCTGGCCTCACCTGGAACACAATGACTCTGATCCATATTTGGGTCTCTCCTGGACCTGTTTACTCTGTCCTCACCTTGGCATTATTGGGACCTGGACACTCTTATATACCTGGGCCTCAGCTGGACCTGGTGACTGTGGTCCCACCTGGCCTCAGCTGGACGAGGTGACTGGTTCCCACAGGGACCTCACCTGTACCTGGTGACTCAGGTCCTCATATGGGCATCATGGTTCCTGCTTTCTCAGGTCCACATTGGGGCCTCACCTGGACCTAGTGATTCTCGTCCCCCTCTGGGCCTCACCCTGACGTGGTGACTCTGGTCCCCACCTGGATATCACCAGATCCGGGTGACTCTGGTTCCCCTCTGGGACTCACCCAAAGCTGGGGACACTGGTCCTGAACTGGGCCTCAACAGGACCTGATGAATCTACTCCTCACTTAGACCTCGTCTGGACCTGTGACTCTTTTCCCACCTGACATCAATGGGACATGGTTACTCTGTTCCCCAACTGGGCCTCACCTGGATATGATAACTTTGCTCCACACTTTGGCCTCAACTGGTTCTGATGAATCTGGTCCCCACACCTAGGCCTCAATCTGGACCTGGTAACTGTGGTCCCCACCTGGGTCTCTCCTGGACCTGGTGACTGTTGTTCCTACATGAAACACACCTGGACGTGGTGACTGTGGTGTTCTTGTAGACTCACATTTACCTAGTGACTCTGGTCCCCACTGGGCCTCACGTGGATCTGGTGACTCTGGCCTGCAGGATGGCCTCACCTGGACCTGGTGAGTGGGGATGCCACCTAGGACACACCCATACCTGGTGACTCAGGTCCCCACGTGTGCCTCTTGGACCTGGAGAATCTGGTCCTTACCTGGTCCTCTACTAGACCTGGGGACTCCGGTCACCACCTGGACCTCACCTGGACCTGGTGAGTGAATCTGGTCTCCATCTGGGCCTCACCCATTCCTGGTGACTTTGTTCCCCACCTGGACCTGATTGCTGTGGACTCTTTCTTGGCCTTACCTGGAACTGGTGGCTCTGATCCTATCTGAGCGTCACCGAGACCTGGTGACTCTGGTCCTCACCTGGGCATCATTGGTACCTGGTGACGCTGTTCCACACCTGAGCCTCACCTGGACATGATGACTCTGGAACCTCTCTGGGCCTCAACCTGACCTGGTGACTCTTGTCCCTATCTGGATGTCAACTGGACCATGTGATTCTTGTACCACTCTAATACTCAACCAGATCTGGTGACTCTGGTCCTCAACTGGGCCTCACCTGGACCTAGTGAATATGCTCCAACTGGGCCTCATTTGGACCTGGTGACTCTGGTCCCTTCCTGGGCATCATCGGGACATGGTTCAGCTGCATGGCCTTCAGGTTGGCCTCACCTGGACCTGGTAACTCTGGTCCCTACCTGGGCATCATCGGGACATTGTTCCTCTACATGGCCTGCAGGTTGGCCTCACATGGAGCTGGTGAGTGGGGTTGGCACCTGGGCCTCACACATACATGGTGACACAGCTCCCCCGTGGGCCCAGTTTCACCTGGTGTTTCTCGTCCTTACCTGGTCCTCACCCGGAACTGGTAACCCTGGTCACCATCTGGGAATCACCTGGACCTGGTGAATCTGGTCCCCATTTGGTCGTCACCCAGTCCTGGTGACTTTGTTCCCCTCTGGACCTGATTGCTGTGGACTCCTTCTTGGCCTCAACTGGAAGTGGTGACTCTGATCCTACCTGGGCCTCACCCAGATCTGGTGACTCTGGTAATCACCTGTGGACCATTATGACCTGGATACTCTGTTAAACACCTGAGCCTCACCTGGACATGATGACTTTGGATCCCCTCGGGGCCTCACCCTGACATGTGACTCTGGTCCCCATCTGGATGTCACCTAGACCAGGTGAATCTGGTACCCCTCTAGGGCTCAAATAGACCTGGTGACACTGGTCCTCAACTGGGTGTCACCGAGACCTAGTGAATATGCTCCCCACCTGCGCCTCATCTGGACCTGGTGACGCTGGGTCTACCAGGGCATCATCGGGACATGGTTACTCTGTTCCCCACTGGGAATGACCTGATCCTGGTAACTCTGGTCCTGATTTTGGCCTCTTCTCTACCAGGTGACTCAGGCTCCACCTGGGCCTCACCTGTAACTGGTGAATCTGATCCAAAGCGTGGCCTCTCCTGACCTGGTGACTGTGGTCCCCATCGGGACCTCCCCTAGACCTCATGTCTCTGGTCCCACCTGGGCCTCACCAGGACCTGGTGTCTCTGGTACCCACCTGGGTAGCATCAGGATATGGTTACACTGTTCACTAACAGTGACCAAGCCTGACCTATTAACTCTGGTCTTCACCTGGACCACACCTGGACATGGTGACACTGGTTCACACCTGGGTCTCACCTGGAAATGGTGAGTCAGATACCCACCTGGTCCTAACCTATAACTGGTGATTCTCGTTCCCACATGGACATCATGTGGACCTGGTGGCTGCGGTGTTTCTAGTTTGTCATGTACCTTGTGACACTGGTCCACACCAGGGCCTCACCGGGACCTGGTGATTGTGTTTGCCACCTGCACCTCACCTGGACCTGGTGATTCTGGTCTGCACCTGAGACTACCCTGGATCTGGTGACTGTGGTCCCCACCTGGGCTTCACCTGGATTTGGGGACTATGGTTCCCATCTGAGCCTCACCTGGCCCTGTTGACCATGGTCCTCAACTGGCCAAAATTGGAACGCGGTAACTGTGTTCCACAACTGGACCTCACCTGGACCACGTGATTCTGGTGCCCCTCTGGGTCTCACCATTCCCTAGTGACTGTGAACCCCACTTTCCCCTTACTTGGACCTGCTGACCCTGGTTGAAACCTGCGCCTGACCTCGAACTGTTGACTCTGGTTCTTTCAAGGGCCTCCCCTGTACCTGGTGTTCCTGGTCCCCACCTGGGCTTCACATGGATCTGGTGACTCAGGTCCCCACCTGGACTTCACCTGGATCTGGTGACTCTGGACCCCACCTGGACCTCTCCTGGACCTCGTGACTCTCTTTCCAACATGGACCTCACCTGGATCTGGTGACTCTGGTCCTCAGTTTGGCCTCACCTGGTCCTGGTGTCTCTCGTCCCCACTTGGACCTAACTCAGTACTGCTGAATCTTGCCCCACCTAGGCCGCACCCAGACCTGGTGACTCTTGTCCCCAGCTATGCCTCAATTCGACCTGATGAATCTGGTCCTCACGTGGGACTCACCTGGTCCTGGTACTCAGCTCGATAGTGTGGCTCTGGTTCTCACAAGGGGCTCACCTGATACTGCTGAATGTGTTCTTATTCTATGCCTCACCAGGACCTAGTGATTCTGTTCCCCATCTGGGTCTGCATGGCCCTAGTGACTCTGGTCCTCACCCAGGCGTCACTGGGACCTGGATACTCTATTCCACACCTGTGCCTCTCTTTGACCAGGGACCTCTGGTCCCATTCTGGGCCTCAAACTAAACTGGTTACTCTGGTTCCCCCTCTGGGCCTCACCCTGCCCTGGTGACTCTGGTCACCCGTTGTGCTTCACTTGGGCCTGGAGAATCTGGTCCTTAGCTGTTCCACACCTGGATCTGGTGACTGGTCGCCACCTGGGCATCACCTGGACTTGGTGAATCCTGTTGCCTCCTGCGCCTCACCTGGACCTTGTGACTGTGGTCCCACCAGGACCTCACCTGGACGAGGTGACTGGTTCCCACAGGGACCTCACCTGGACCTGGTGACTCAGGTCCTCATATGGGCATCATGGGACCTGGTTTCTCAGTTCCACATCGGGGCCTCACCTGGACCTAGTGATTCTTGTCCCCCTCTGGGCCTCACCCTGACGTGGTGACTCTGGTTCCCACCTGGATATCACCAGAACCGGGTGACTCTGGTCCCCCACTGGGACTCACCTGGAGCTGGGGACACTGGTCCTCAGCTGATCCTCAACAGGACCTGGTGAATCTACTCCTCACTTAGGCCTCGTCGGGACCTTGTGTCTCTTTTCCCACCTGTCATCAATGGGACATGGTTACTCTGTTCCCCACATGGGCCTCACCTGAACATGATAACTTTGATCCACACTTTGGCCTCAACTGCTCCTGATGACTCTCGTCCCCCCTCCTAGGCCTCACTCTGGACCTGGTGACTGTGGTCCCCACCTGGGTCTCACCTGGGCCTGGTGACTCTCGTTCCCACATGAACCACACCTGGACCTGGTGACTGTCGTGTTCTTGTAGACTCACATTTACCTGGTGACACCGGTCCCCACTTGGGCCTCACCTGGATCTGCTGACGGTGGCTTGCAGGTTGGCCTCACCTGGACCTGGTGAGTGGGGTTGCCACCTGAGCTTCACCTATACCTGGTGACTCAGGAACCCACGTGGTTCTCTTGGACCTGGTGAATCTGCTCCTTACATGGTCCTCTCCCAGACCCGGGGACTCTGGTCACCACCTGGGCCTCACCTGGACCTGGTGAATCCGACCCCATCTTGGCCTCACTCAGTGCTGGTGACTTTGTTCCCCACCTTGACCTGATTGCTGTGGACGCTTTCATGGCCTCACCTGGACCTGGTGACTCTGATCCTATCTGCGTGTCACCCAGACCTGGTGACTCTGGTCCTCACCTGGGCATCCTTGGTACCTGGTGACTCTGTTCCACACCTGAGCCTCACCTGGACATGAGGCTCTGGCCTCTGGAACCACTCTGGGCCTAACCCTCACCTGGTGACTCTGGTCTCCATCTGGATGTCACATGGACCAGGTGATTCCGGTACCCCTCTAGGCCTCAACCAGTTCTGGTGACTCTGGTCCTCAAATGGGCCTCACCTGGACCTAGTGAATATGCTCCATCTGGGTCTCATTTGGACCTGATGACTCTTGTCCCTTCCTGGGCATCATCGGGACATGGCTCCACTGCATGACCTGCAGGTTAGCCACACCTGGACCTCGTAACTCTGGTCCCTATCTGGGCATCATCGGGACATTGTTCCACTGCATGGCCTGCAGGTTGGCCTCACCTGGACCTGGTAACTCTAGTCCCTACCTGGGCATCATCGGGACATGGTTCCTCTGCATGGCCTGCAGGTTGCCCTCACCTGGACCTGGTGAGTGGGGTTGACACCTGGGCCTCACCCATGCCTGGTGACACAGGTCCCCACGTGGGTCTCACTTGGACATAGTGAATCTGGTCCTTACCTGGACCTCACCCGGAACTGGTAACTCTGGTCACCACCTGGGAATCACCTGGACCTGGTGAATCTGGTCCCCATCTGGGCCTCACCCAGTCCTGGTGACTTTGTTCCCCACCTGGACCTGATTGCTGTGGACTCCTTCTTGGACTCACCTTGAACTGGTGACTCGGATCCTAAATGGGTCTCACCCAGATCTGGTGACTCTGGTCCTCCCCCGTGGACCATTATGATTTGGATGCTTTATTACACACCTGAGCCTCACCTGGACATGATGACTCTGGATCCCCTCTGGGACTCAGCCTGACATGGTGACTCTGGTTCCCATCTGGATGTCACCTAGACCAGGTGAATCTGGTACCCCTCTAGGCCTCAACTTGACCTGGTGACTCTGGGCTTCAACTGGGCCTCACCGGGACCTAGGGAACATGCTCCCCACCTGCGCCTCATCTGGACCTGTTGACTCTGGTTCTACCTGGGCATCATCGGGAAATGGTTACACTATTCCCCTCTGGGACTGACCTGATCCTGGTAACTCTGGTCCTGACTTTGGCCTCTTCTCTACCTGGTGAATCTGGCTCCACCTGGGTCTCACCTGTAACTGGTGACTCTGATCCTAAGCATGGCCTCACCTGACCTTGTGACTGTGGTTCCCATCGGGACCTCACCTGCTCCTCATGTCTCTTGTCTCACCTGGGCCTCACCAAGACTTGGTGTATCACGTACCCACTTGGGTAGCATCAGGACATGGTTACACTGTTCACTAACAGTGACCCAGCCGGACCTATTATCTCTGGTCTTCACCTCGCCACACCTGGACATGGTGACACTGGTTCCCACCTTGGTCTCACCTGGACATGGTGAGTCGGATCCCTACAGGGTCCTCACCTCTAACTAGTGATTCTCATTCCCACCTGGACATCATGTGGACCTGGTGGCTGCAGTGTTTCTAGCTTCTCATGTACCTCGTGACTCTGGTCCCCACCAGGGCCTCACCGGGACCTGGTGAGTGTGGTTGCCACCTGCACCTCACCTGGACCTGGTGATTCTGGTCTGCACCTGAGACTACCCTGGATATGGTGACTATGGTCCCAACCTGGGCTTCACCTGGCCCTGTTGACCATGGTCCTCATCACGGCAAAAATGGGACTCGGTGACTGTGTTCCACACCTGGAACTCACCTGGAGCAGGTGACTCTGGTCCCCCTGTGGGTCTCACCGTGCTCTAGTGACAGTGAACCCCACTTTGGCCTGACTTGGACCTGCTGACCCTAGTTGCCACCTGCGCGTGGGCTCGAACTGTTGACTCTGGTTCGTTCAAGGGCCTCCCCTGTACCTGGTGATCCTGGTTCCCACCTGGGCCTCACCTGGACCTGGTGACTCTTGTCACCACCGGGGACTCACTTGGACCTGGTTACAGTGTTCCACACTGGGCCTCAAGTAGAACTCTTGACCATGGTCCCCAAGCCTGCCTCACATGGACCAGTTGCCTCTGATACCTACCAGCGCCTGACGTGTACCTGTTAACTCTGGTCCTCACCTGGGCCTCATCTGGACCTAGTGACTCTGGTCCCCACCTGGGCTTCACCTGGACCTGGTGAATCTGGTCCCCATCTGGGCCTCACCAAGTCCTCGTGACTTTGTTCCCCACCTGGACCTGATTGCTGTGGACTCTTTCTTGGCCTCACCTGGAACTGGTGACTCTGATCCTAACTGGGGCTCACCCAGATCTGGTGACTCTGGTCCTCACCTGTGGACCATTATGATCTTGATCTCTGTTCCACACCTGAGCCTCACCTGGACATGATGACTCTGGGTCCCCTCTGGTCCTCACCCTGACATGGTGACTCTGCTCCCCATCTGGATGTCACCTAGACCAGGTGAATCTGGTACCCCTCTAGGCCTCAACTAGACCTGGGGATTCTGGTCCTCAAGTGTGCCTCACCGAGACCTAGAGAATATGCTTTCCACCTACTCCTCGTCTGGACCTGGTGACTCTGGTTCTACCTGGGCATCATCGGGACATGGTTAGTCTATTCCCCACTGGGACTGACCTGATCCTGGTAACTCTGGTCCTGACTTTGGCCTCTTCCGTACCAGGTGACTCTGGCTCCTCCTGGGCCACACCAGTAACTGGTGACTCTGATCCTAAGCATGGCCTCACCTGACCTGGTGACTGTGGTTCCCATCGGGACCTCACCTGGACCTCATATCTCTGGTCCCACCTGGGCCTCACCAGGACCTGGTGTCTCTGGTACCCACCAGGGTAGCATCAGGATATGGTTACACTGTTCACTAACAGTGACCCTGCCGGACATATTAACTCTGGTATTCACCTGGGCCACACCTGGACATGGTGACACTGGTTCCCACCTGGGTCTCACCTGGACATGGTGAGTCGGATCCCCACCTGGTCCTCACCTGTAACTGGTGATTCTCGTTCCCATATGGACATCCTGTGGACCTAGTGGCTGCAGTGTTTCTAGCTTCTCATGTACCTCGTGACTCTGGTCCCCACCAGGGCCTCACCGGTACCTGGTGAGTGTGGTTGCCACCTGCACCTCACCTGGACTTGGTGATTCTGGTCTGCACCTGAGACTACCCTGGATCTGGTGACTGTGGTCCCCACCTGGTCTTCACCTGGATTTGGGGACTCCGGTCCCCATCTGGGCCTCACCTGGCCCTGTTGACCATGGTCCTAAACTGGGCACAATTGGGGCCCGGTGACTGTGTTCCACAAATGGACCTCACCTGGACCAGGTGACTCTGGTCCCGCTCTGGGTCTCACCGTGCCCTAATGACTGTGAACCCCACTTTGGCCTGACTTGGACCTGCTGACCCTGGTTGCCGCCTGCTCTTGACTTCAACCTGTTGACTCTGGTTCTTTCATTTTTCTTTTTTTAATTTATTTTTTCTTATTGGTGTTCTATTTACTAACATACAGAATAACCCCCAGTGCCCCTCATCCTTTCACTCCCACCCCCCGCCCTCCTCCCCTTCTACCACCCCTAGTTCGTTTCCCAGAGTTAGCAGTCTTTACGTTCTGTCTCCCTTTCTGATATTTCCCACACATTTCTTCCCCCTTCCCTTATATTCCCTTTCACTATTATTTATATTCTCCAAATGAATGAGCACATATAATGTTTGTCTTTATCCGACTGGCTTACTTCACTCAGCATAATACCCTCCAGTTCCATCCACGTTGAAGCAAATGGTGGGTATTTGTCATTTCTAATAGCTGAGTGTTATTCCATTGTATACATAAACCACATCTTCTTTATCCATTCATCTTTCGTTGGACACCGAGGCTCCTTCCACAGTTTGGCTATCGTGGCCATTGCTGCTATAAACATCGGGGTGCAGGTGTCCCGGCGTTTCATTGCATTTGTCTCTTTGGGGAAAATCCCCAACAGTGCAATTGCTGGGTCGTAGGGCAGGTATTTTTTTAACTGTTTGAGGAACCTCCACACAGTTTTCCAGAGTGGCTGCACCAGTTCACATTCCCACCAACAGTGTATGAGGATTCCCTTTTCTCCGCATCCTCTCCAACATTGGTTGTTTCCTGTCTTGGTAATTTTCCCCATTCTCACTGGTGTGAGGTGGTATCTCATTGTGGTTTTGATTTGTATTTCCCTGATGGCAAGTGATGCAGAGCATTTTCTCATGTGCATGTTGGCCATGTCTATGTCTTCCTCTGTGAGATTTCTGTTCATGTCTTTTGCCCATTTCATGATTGGATTGTTTGTTTCTTTGGTGTTGTGTTTGATAAGTTCTTTATAGATCTTGGAAACTAGTCCTTTATCTGATATGTCATTTGCAAATATCTTCTTCCATTCTGTAGGTTGTCTTTGAGTTTTGTTGACTGTATCCTTTGCTGTGCAAAAGCTTCTTATCTTGATGAAGTCCCAATAGTTCATTTTTGCTTTTGTTTCTTTTGCCTTCGTGGAGTATCTTGCAAGAAGTTACTATGGCCGAGTTCAAAAAGGGTGTTGCCTGTGTTCTTCTCTAGGATTTTGATGGAATCTTCTCTCACATTTAGATCTTTCATCCATTTTGAGTTTATCTTTGTGTATGGTGAAAGAGAGTGGTCTAGTTTCATTCTTCTGCATGTGGATGTCCAATTTTCCCAGCACCATTTATTGAAGAGACTGTCTTTCTTCCAATGGATAGTCTTTCCTCCTTTATCGAATGTTAGTTGCCCATAAAGTTCAGGGTCCACTTCTGGATTCTCTATTCTGTTTCACTAATCTATGTGTCTGTTTTTGTGCCAGTAGACTCTAGTTCTTTCAAGGGCCTCAACTGTACCTGGTGATCCTGGTCCCCACCTGGGCCTCACCTGGACATGGTGACCCTTTTCACCACCGGGGACTCACCTGGACCTGCTTACTGTGTTACACACCAGGGCCTCAAGTAGACCTGTTGACCATGGTTCCCAAGCCGGCCTCACATGGACCTGTTGCCTCTGATCCCCACCGGGGCCTCACGTGTACCTGGTAACTCAGGTCCTCACCTGGGCCTCATCGGGACCTAGTGACTCTGGTCCCCACCTGGGCTTCACGTGGATCTGGTTACTCTGGTCCCCACCTGGACCTCTCCCGGACCTGGTGACTCTCTTTCCAACATGGACCTCACCTGGATCTGGTGACTCTGGTCCCCCTCTGGGTCTCACCGTGCCCTAATGACTGTGAACCCCACTTTGGCCTGACTTGGACCTGCTGACCCTGGTTGCGACCTGCGCTTGACTTTGACCTGTTGAGTCTGGTTCTTTCAAGGGCCTCCCCTGTACCTGGTGATCCTGGTCCCCACCTGGGACTCACCTGGACGTGGTGACTCTTGTCACCACCGGGGACTCACCTGGACCTGCTTACTGTATTCCACACCAGGGCCTCAAGTAGACCAGTTGACCATGGTCCCCAAACCGGCCTCACATGGACCTGTTGCCTTGATCCCCACCGGGGCCTCATGTTTACCTGGTAACTCTGGTCCTCACCTGGGCCTCATCTGGACCTAGTGACTCTGATTCCCACCTGGGCTTCACCTGGATCTGGTGACTCTGGACCCCACCTGGACTTCACCTGGATCTAGTGTCTCTGGTCCCCACCTGGACCTCTCTTGGACCTGCTGACTCTCTTTCCAACATGGACCTCACCTGGATCTGGTGACTCTGGTCCTCAGTTTGGCCTCACCTGGACCTGACGTCTCTCGTCCCTACTTTGACCTAACTCAGAACTGCTGAATCTTGCCCCACCTAGGCTGCACCCATACCTGGTGACTCTTGTCCCCAGGTATGTCTCATTTCGACCTAATGAATCTGGTCCTTACGTGAGCCTCACGTCACCTGGGACTCAGCTGGATAGAGTAGCTCTGGTTCCCGCAAGGGACTCAAATGATACTGCTGACTGTGGTCTTATTCTATGCCTCACCAGGACCTAGTGATTCTGTTCCCCATCTGGGCCTGCATGGCCCTAGTGACTATGGTCCTTCCAGGCATCATTGGGACCTGGATACACTATTCCACACCTGGGCCTCACTCTGACTAGGGACCTCTGGTCACATTCTTGGCCTCAAACTAAACTGGTTACTGTGGTTCTGCCTCTGGGAATGACCCTTACCTGGTGACTCTGGTCACCCCTTGGGCTTCATTTGGGCCTGGTGAATCTGGTCCTTAGCTTGTCCTCACTTGGATCTGGTGACTGGTCGCCACCTGGGCCTCACCTGGACTTGGTGAATCCTGTTGCCACCTGCGCCTCACCTGGACCTTGTGACTCTGGTCCCACCTAGAAGTCACCTGCATCTGGTGGCTCTGGTTCCCATATGGGGCTCTCCTGGACCTGGTTCCTGTGGTCTCCATCAGGCATCAACTGGAACAAAATGACTCTGATCCATATTTGGGCCTCTGCTGGACCTGTTCACTCTGGTCCTTACTTGGGCATCATTGGGACCTGGATACTCATTATATTCCTGGGCCTCACCTGGACCTGTTGACTGTGGTCCCACCTGGGCCTCACCTGGACGAAGTGACTGGTTCCCACATGGACCTCACCTGGACCTGGTGACTCAGGTCCTCATATGGGAATCATGGGAACTGGTTTCAGTTCCACATCGTGGCCTCACCGGGACCTAGTGAATCTCGTCCCCCTCTGGGCCTAACCCTGACGTGGTGACTCTGGTCCCCTCCTGGATATCACCAGAACCGGGTGACTCTGGTCCCCCCCTGGGACTTACCCGGAGCTGGGGACACTGGTCCTCAACTGGGCCTCAACAGGATCTGTTGAATCTACTCCTCACTTAGGCCTCGTCTGGACCTTGTGACTCTTTTCCCACCTGGCATCAATGGGACATGGTTACTCTGTTCTCCACCTGGGCCTCACTTGGACATGATGACTTTGCTTCATTCTTTGGCCTCAACTGGTCCTGATGACTCTTGTCCCCCCATTAGGCCTCAATCTGGACCTGGTGACTGTGGTCCCCACCTGGGTCTCACCTGGACCTGTTGAATCTCGTTCCCACCTGTAATACACCTGGACCTGGTGACTGTAGTTTTCTTGTAGACTCACATTTACCTGGTGAATCCGGTCCCCACTAGAGCCTCACCTGGTTCTGGTGACTCTGGCCTGCAGGTTGGTCTCACCTGGACCTGGTGAGTGCGGTTGCCACCTGGGCCTAACCCGTACATGGTGACTCAGGTCCCCACGTGGGCCTCTTGGACCTGGTGAATCTTGTCCTTATCTGGTCCTAACCCAGACCCGGGGACACTGGTCACCACCTGGTTTTCACCTGGACCTGGTGAATCTGGTCCCCATCTGGGCCTCACCCAGTCCTGGTGACTTTGTTCCCCACCTGGACCTGATTGCTGTGGACACTTTCTTGGCCTCACCTGGAACTGGTGACTCTGAACCTATCTGTGCGTCACCCAGATCTGGTGACTCTGGTCGTCACCTGATCATCATTGGTACCTGGTGACTCTGTTCCTCACCTGAGCCTCACCTGGACATGATGCCTCTTGAACCTCTCTGGGCCTCTTCGTGACCTGGTGACTCTGGTCCCCATGTGGATGTTACCTGGACCAGGTGATTCTGGTACCCCTCTAGGCATCAAGCAGATCTGGTGACTCTGGTCCTGATCTGGGCCTCACATGGACCTAGTGAATTTGCTCCATCTGGGCCTCATTTGGACCTGGTGACTCTGGTCCCTACCTGGGCATCATCGCGACATGATTCCACTGCATGGCCTGCAGGTTTGCCTCACCTGGACCTGGTAACTCTGATGTCTACCTGGGCATCATGGAGACGTGGTTCCTCTGCTTGGCCTGCAGGTTGGCCTGACCTGGACCTGGTGAGTGGGGTGGCAACCTGGGCCTCACACATGCAATGTAACACAGGTCCCCACGTGGGTCTCACTTGGACCTGGTGAATCTCGTCCTATCCTGGTGCTCATCCGGTACTGGTATTTCTGGTCACCACCTGGCAATCACATGGACTTGGTGAATCTGGTCCCCATCTGGGCCTCACCCAGTCCTGGTGACTTTGTTCCCCACCTGGACCTGATTGCTGTGGACTCTTTCTTGACCTCACCTGAAACTGGTGACTCTGATCCTATCTGCTCGTCACACAGACCTGGTGACTCTGGTCCTCACCTGGCATCATTGGTACCTGGTGACACTGTTCCACACCTGAGACTCACCTGGACATGATGACTCTGGAACCTCTCTGGGGCTCACCCTGACCTGGTGACTCTGGTCCCCATCTGGATGTCACCTAGACCAGCTGAATCTGGTACCCCTCTAGGCCTCAAAAAGACTGGGGGAATCTGGTCCTCAACTGGGCCTCACCGGGACCTAGTGAATATACTCCCGACCTGCGCCTCATCTGTACGTGGTGACTCGGGTTCTACCTGGGCATCATTGGGACATGGTTACTCTATTCCCCACTGGGACTGACCTGATCCTGGTAACTCTGGTCCTGACTTTGGCGTCTTCCCTACTTGGTGACTCTGGCTCGACCTGGATCTCACCTGTAACTGGTGACTCTGATCCTAAGCATGGCCTCACCTGACCTGGAGACTGTGGTTCCCATCGGGACCTCACCTGGACCTCATGTCTCTGGTCCCACCTAGGCCTCACCAGGACCTGGTGTCTCTGGTACCCACCTGGGTAGCATCAGGATATGGTTACACTGTTCACTAACAGTGACCCAGCCAGATATTAACTCTGGTCTTCACCTGGGCCACACCTGGACATGGTAGCACTGGTTCCCTCTTGGGTCTCACGTGGACATGTGATTCGGTTCCCTGCCTGGTCCTCACCTGTAACTGGTGATTCTCGTTCCCACATGGACATCATGTGGATCTGGTGGCTGCAGTGTTTCTAGCTTCTCATGTACCTCGTGACTCTGGTCCCCACCAGGGCCTCACTGGGACCTGTTGAGTGTGGTTGCCACCTGCACCTCACCTGGACCTGGTGATTCTGGTCAGCACCTGAGACTACCCTGGATCTGGTGACTGTGGTCCCCACTTGGGCTTCACCTGGATTTCGGGCTCTGGTTCCCATCTGGGCCTCACCTGGCCCTGTTGACCATGGTCCTCAACTGGGCAAAATTGGGACCCAGTGACTGTAATCCACAACTGGACCTCACCTGGACCAGGTGACTCTGGTCCCCCTCTGGGTCTCACCGTGCAGTAGGGACTGTGAACCCCACTTTGGCCTGACTTGGACCTGCTGACCCTGGTTGGAACCTGCGCCTGACGTCAAACTGTTGACTCTAGTTCTTTCAAGGGCCTCCCCAGTACCTGGTGATCCTGGTCCCCACCGGGCGTCGCCTGGACATGGTGACTCTTGTCACCACTGGGGACTCACCTGGACCTGCTTACTGTATTCCACACCTGGGCCTCAATAGACCTGTTGACCATGGTCCCCAAGCCGGCCTCACATGAACCTGTTGCCTTGATCCCCACCGGGGCCTCACGTGTACCTGGTTACTCTGGTCCTCACCTGGGCATCATTGGTCCTGGTGACTCTGTTCCACACCTGAGGCTCCCCTGGACATGATGACTCTGGAACTACTCTGGCTCTTAACCTAACGTAGTGACTCTGGTCCCCATATGTATGTCACCTGGTCCAGGGGATTATGGTACCCGTCTGGGCCTCAACAAGGTCTGGTGACTCTGGTCCTCAACTGGGCCTCACCTGGACCTAGTGAATATGCTCCATCTGGGCCTCATTTGGATCTGGTGACTCTGGTCACTACCTGGGCATCATCGGGACATGGTTCCACTGCATGACCTGCAGGTTGGCCTCACATGGACCTGGTAACTCTGGTCCCTACCTGGGCATCATCGGGACATGGTTCCACTGCATGGCCTGTAGGTTGGCCTCACCTGGACCTGGTAACTCTCGTCCCTACCTGGGCATCATTGGGACCTGGTTCCTCTGCATGACCTGCAGGTTGGCCTCACCTGGACCTGGTGAGTGGGTTTGTCACCTGGGCCTCACCCTTGCCTAGGGACACAGGTCCCCACGTGGGCCTCACTTGGACCTGGTGAATCTGGTCCTTACCTGGTGGTCACCCGGAACTGGTAACTCTGGTCACCACATGGGAATCACCTGGGCCTGGTGAATCTGGTCCCCATCTGGGCCTCACCCAGTCCTGTTGACTTTCTTCCCCACCTAGACCTGATTGCTGTGGACTCCTTCTTGGCTAACCTGGAACTGCTGACTCTGATGCTAACTGGGCCTCACCCAGATCTGGTGATTCTGGTCCTCACCTGTGGACCATTATGACCTGGATACTCTGTTCCACACCTGAGCCTCACCTGGATATGATGACTCTGGATCCCCTCTGGGCCTCAGCCTGACATGGGGACTCTGGTCCCCATCTGGATGTCACTAGACCAGGTGAAACTGGTACCCCTCTAGGCCTCACCTAGACCTGGTGACTCTGGTCCTCAACTGGGCCTCAACGGGACCTAGTGAACATGCTCCCCACCTGCGCCACATCTGGGCCTGGTGACTCTGGTTCTACCTGGGCATCACCGGGACATGATTACTCTATTCCCACTTGGAGTGACCTGACCTGGTAACTCTGGTCCTGACTTTGGCCTCTTCTGTACCAGGTGACTCTGGCTCCACCTGGGCCTCACCTGGAACTGGTGACTCTGATCCTAAGCATGGCCTCACCTGACCGGGTGACTGTGTTTCCCATCGGGACCTCACCTGGACCTCATGTCTCTGGTCCCACTTGGGCCTCACCAGGACCTGGTGTCTCTGCTACCCACCAGGGTAGCATCAGGATATGGTTATACTGTTCACTAACAGTGACCCAGCCGGACCTATTAACTCTGGTCTTCACCTGGGCCACACCTGGACATGGTGACACTGTTTCCCACGTGGGTCTCACCTGGACATGGTGAGTCGGATCCCCACCTGGTCCTCACCTGTAACTGGTGATTCTCGTTCCCACATGGAGATCATGTGGACCTGTTGGCCGCAGTGTTTCTAGCATCTTTTTTTTTAATTTGTATTTATTTATGATAGTCACAGAGAGAGAGAGAGGCAGAGACACAGGCAGAGGGAGAAGCAGGCTCCATGCACCGGGAGCCCGACGTGGGATTCGATCCCGGGTCTCCAGGATCGCGCCCTGGTCCAAAGGCAGGCGCCAAACCGCTGCGCCACCCAGGGATCCCATGTGTTTCTAGCTTCTCATGTACCTCGTGACTTCTCATGTATCCCACCAGTGCCTTACCGGGACCTGGTGAGTTTGGTTGCCACCTGCACCACACCTGGACCTGGTGATTCTGGTCTGCACCTGAGACTACCCTGGATCTGGTGACTGTGGTCCCCACCTGGGCTTCACCTGGATTTCGGGACTCCGGTCCCCATCTGGGCCTCACCTGGCCCTGTTGACCATGGTCCTCAACTGGGCAAAATTGGGACCTGGTGACTGTGTTCCACAACTGAACCTCACCTGGACCAGGTGACTATGCTCCCCCTCTGGGTCTCACCGTGCCCTAGTGAATGTGAAGTCCCCTTTGGCTTGACTTGGACCTGCTGACCCTGGTTGCCACCTGCGCCTGAACTCGAACTGTTGACTCTGGTTCTTTCAAGGGCCTCCCCTGTACCTGGTGATCCTGGTCCCCACCTGGACCTCACCTGGAAGTGGTGACTCTTGTCACCACCGGGGACTCACCTGGACCTGCTTACTGTGTTCCACACATGGGCCTCAATAGACCTGTTGACCATGGTCCCCAAGCCGGCCTCACATGAACCTGTTGCCTCTGATCCACACCGGGGCCTCACGTGTTCCTGGTAACTCTGGTCCTCACCTGGGCCTCATCTGCACCTAGTGACTCTGGTCCCCACCTGGGCTTCACCTCGATCTTGGGACTCTGGTCTCCACCTAAACTTCTCCTGGATCTAGTGACTCTGGTCCCCACATGGACCTCTCCTGGACCTGGTGACTCTCTTTCCAACATGGACCTCACCTGGATGTGGTGAATCTGGTACTCAGTTTGGCCTCACCTGGACCTGGTGTCTCTCGTCCCCACTTTGACCTAACTCAGAACTGCTGAGTCTTGCCCTACCCAGGCCGCACCCAGACCTGGTGACTCTTGTCCCCAGCTATGCCTCAATTCGACCTGATGAATCTCGTCCTCACGTGGGCTTCACATGGACCTGGGAATCAGCTGGAGAGAGTGGCTCTGGTTCCCACAAGGGGCTCACCTGATACTGGTGACTGTGGTCTTTTTCTATGCCTCACCAGGACCTAGTGATTCTGTTCCCCATCTGGGCCTGCATGGCCCTAGTGACTTTGGTCCTCACCCAGGCATCATTCGGACCTGGATACTCTATTCCTCACCTGGGCCTCACTTTGACCAGGGACCTCTGGTCCCATTCTGGGCCTCAAACTAAACTGGTTACTCTGGTTCCCACTCGGGGCCTCACCCTTACCTGGTAAATCTGGTCAGCACTTGGGCTTCACTTGGGCCTGGGGAATCTGGTCCTTAGCTGGTCCTCACCTTGATCTGGTGACTGGTCGCCACCTGGGTCTCACCTGGACTTGGTGAATCCTGTTGCCACCTGCGCCTCACCTGGTCCTTGTGACTGTGGTCCCACCTGGACCTCACCTGGATCTGGTTGCTCTGGTTCCCATATGGGGCTCTCCTGAATCTGGTCCGTGTTGTCTCCATCTGGCCTCACCTGTAACACAATGACTCTGATACATATTTGGGCCTCTCCTGGAACTGATGATGCTGGTCCTTACCTGGGCATCACTGGGACCTGGATACACTCTTATATACCTGGGCCTCACCTGGACCTGATGACTGTGGTCCCACCTGGGCCTCACCTGGACGAGGTGACTGGTTCCCACAGGGACCTCACCTGGACCTGATGACTCAGGTCCTCATATGGCATCATGGGACCTGGTTTCTCAGTTCCACATCGGGGCCTCACCTGGACCTAGTGATTCTCGTCCCCCTCTGGGCCTCACCCTGACGTGGTGACTCTGGTCACCCCTGGATATCACCAGAACCGGGTGACTCTGGTCCCCCTCTAGGACTCTCCCGGAGCTGGGGACACTGGTCCTCAGCTGGGCCTCAACAGGACCTGGTGAATCTACTCCTCACTTACGCCTCGTCTGGACCTTGTGACTCTTTTCCCACCTGGCATCAATGGGACATGGTTACACTGTTGCCCACCTGGGCCTCTCCTGGACATGATAACTTTGCTCCACACTTTGGCCTCAACTGGTCCTGATGAATCTTGTCCCCCCACCTAGACCTCAATCTGGACCTGGTGAGTGTGGTCCCCACCTGGGTCTCACCTGGACCTGGTGACTCTCGTTCCCACTTGAAACACACCTGGCCCTGTTGACTGTGGTGTTCTTGTAGACTCACATTTACCTGTGACTCCGGTCCCCACTAGGGCCTCACCTGGATCTGGTGACTCTGACCTGCAGGTTGGCCTCACCTGGACCTGGTGAGTCGGGTTGCCACATGGGCCTCACCCATACGTGTTGACTCAGGTTCACACGTGGGCTTCTTGGACCTGGTGAATCTGGTTAATATCTGGTCCTCTCCCAGACCCGGGGACTCTGGTCACCAACTGGGCCTCACCTGGATATGGTGAATCTGGTCCCCATCTGGGTCTCACGCAGTCCTGGTGTCTTTGTTCCCCACCTGGACTTGATTGCTGTGGACTCTTTCTTGGCCTCACCTGGAACTGGTGACTCTGATCATATCTGCGCGTCACCCAGACCTGGTGACTCTGGTCCTCACCTGGGCAACATTGGTACATGGTGACTCTGTTCTACACCTGAGCCTCACCTGGACATGATGACTCTGGAACCTCTCTGAGCCTCACCCTTCCCTGGTGACTCTGGTCTCCATCTGGATGTCACCTGGAACAGGGGATTCTCGTATTCCTCTAGGCCTCAACCAGATCTGGTGACTCTGGTCCTCAACTGGGCCTCACCTGGACCTAGTGATTATGCTCCATGTGGGCCTCATTTGGACCTGGTGACTCTGGTCCCTACCTGGGCATCATAGGGATATGGTTCCACTGCATGGCCTGCAGGTTCGCCTCACCTGGGCCTGGTAACTCTGGTCCCTACCTGGGCATCATCGGGACACGGTTCCTCTCCATCGCCTGCAGGTTGGCCACACCTGGACCTGGTAACTCTGGTCCCTACATGGGCATCATCGGGACACGGTTCCTCTCCATCGCCTGCAGGTTGGCCTCACCTGGACCTGGTAAGTGGGGTTGCCAATTGTGCCTCACCCATACATGGTGACACAGGTTCCCACGTGGGCCTCACTTGGACCTGGTGAATCTGGTCCTTCCCTTGTCCTCACCCGGAACTGGTAACTCTGGTCATCACCTGGGAATCACCTGGACATTGTGATTCTGGTCCCCATTGGGCCTCATCCAGTCCAGGTGACTTTGTTTCCACCTGGACCTGATTGCTGTGTACTCCTTCTTGGCCCTCACCTGGAACTAGTGACTCTGATCCTAACTGGGCCTCACCCAGATCTGGTGACTCTGGTCCTCCCCTGGGGACCATTATGACCTGGATACTCTGTTCCACACGTGAGCCTCACCTGGACATGATGACTCTGGATCCCCTCTGGGTCTCAGCCTGACATGGTGACTCTAGTCCCCATCTGGATGTCACCTAGACCAGGTGAATCTGGTACCCCTCCAAGCCTCAACTAGACCTGGTGACTTGGTCGTCAACTTGGCCTAACCGGGACCTAGTGAATATGCTCCCACCTGCACCTCATCTGGACCTGGTAACTCTGGTTCTTCCTGGACATCATCGGGACATGTTTACTCTGTTCCACACTGGGACTGACCTGATCCTGGTAACTCTGGTCCTGACTTTGGCCTCTTATGTACCAGGTGACTCTGGCTCCACATGGGCCTCACCTGGAACTGGTGACTCTGATCCTATCTGCGCGTCACCCAGATTTGGTTACTCTGGAACTCACCTGGGCATCATTGGTACCTGATTACTCTGTTCCACACCTGAGCCTCACCTGGACATGATGACTCTGGAACCTCTCTGGGCCTCACCCTGACCTGGTGACTCTGGTCCCCATCTGGATGTCACCTGGACCAGGGGATCTGGTACCCCTCTAGGCCTCAACCAGATATGGTGACTCGGGTCCTCAACTGGGCCTCATCTGGACCTAGTGAATATGATCCATCTTGGCCTCATTTGGACCTGGTGACTCTGGTCCATACCTGGGCATCATAGGGATATGGTTCCACAGCATGGCCTGCAGGTTGGTCTCACCTGGACATTGTAACTCTGGTACTACCTGGGCATTATCGGGACATGGTTCCACACATGCCCTGCAGGTTGGCATCACCTGCACCGGGTAATTCTAGTCCCTACCTGTGCATCATCGGGACATGGTTCCTCTGCATGGCCTGCAGGTTGGCATCACCTGGACCTGGTGAGTGGGGTTGTCACCTGTGCCTCACCCATGCCTGGTGACACAGGTCCCCACGTGGGCCTCACTTGGAACGGGTGAATCTGGTCCTTACCTTGTTCTCACCCGGAACTCGTAACTCTGGTCACCACCTGGGAATCACCTGGGCCTGGTGTTTCTGGTACCCATCTGGGCGTCATCCACTCCTGGTGACATTGTTCCCCACCTGGACCTGATTGCTGTGGACTCTTTCTTGGCCTCACCTGGAACTGGTGACTCTGATCCTATCTGCGTGTCACCCAGACCTGGTGACTCTGGTCCTCACCTGGACATGATGACTCTGGATCCCCTCTGGGCCTCACCCTGACATGGTGACTCTGGTCCCCATCTGGATGTCACCTAGACCAGGTGAATCTGGTACCCCTCTAGGCCTCAACTAGACCTGGTGACTCTGGTCCTCACCTGGGCCTCACCGGGACCTAGTGAATATGCTCCCCAACTGTGCCTCATCTGGACCTGGTGACTCTGGTTCTCCCTGGGCATCATCGGGCCATGGTTATTGTATTCCCCACTGGGACTGACCTGATCCTGGTAACTCTGGTCCTGATTTGGCCTCTTCTGTACCAGGTGACTCTGGGTCCACCTTGGGTTCACCGGTAACTGGTGACTCTGATCCTAAGCGTGGCCTCACCTGACCTGGTGACTGTGGTTCCCATTGGGATATCACCTGGACCTCATGTCTCTGGTCCCACCTGGGCTTCACCAGGACCTGGTGTCTCTGGTACCCACCTGGGTAGCATCAGGATACGGTTACACTGTTCACTAACAGTGACCCGTCCGGACCTATTAACTCTGGTCTTCACCTGGGCCACACCTGGACATGGTGACACTGGTTCCCACCTGGGTCTCACCTGGACATGGTGAGTCGGATCCACAAATTGTCCTCCCCTGTAACTGGTGATTCTCGTTCCCACATGGACATCATGTGGACCTGGTGGCTGCAGTGTTTCTAGCTTCTCATGTACCTCGTGACCCTGGTCCCCCCAGGGCCTCACCGGGACCTGGTGAGTGTGGTTGCCACCTGCACCTCACCTGGACCTGGTGATTCTGGTCTGCACCTGAGACACCCCTGGATCTGTAGACTGTGGTCCCCACCTGGGCTTCACCTCCTTTGGGGACTCCGGTCTCCATCTGGGCCTTACCTGACCCTCTTTACCATGGTGTAAACTGGGT
Source organism: Canis aureus (assembly GCF_053574225.1). Classification (NCBI taxonomy): domain Eukaryota; kingdom Metazoa; phylum Chordata; class Mammalia; order Carnivora; family Canidae; genus Canis; species Canis aureus. Next base: position 55,483,874 of record NC_135632.1, on the reverse strand, counting down.
AAAATTGGGACCCGGTGACTGCGTTACACAACTGGACCTCACCTGGACCACGTGACTCTGGTCCCCCTCTGGGTCTCACCGTGCCCTAGTGACTGTGAACCCCACATTGGCCTGACTTGACCTGCTGACTCTGGTTGACACCTGCGCCTGACCTCGAACTGTTGCCTCTGGTTCTTTCAAGGGCCTCCCCTGTACCTGGTGATCCTGGTCCCCACCTGGGCCTCACCTGGACGTGGTGACTCTTCTCACCACCGGGGGCCCACCTGGACCTGCTTACTGTGTTCCACACCTGGGACTAGGTAGACCTGTTGACCATGGTCCCCAAGCCGGCCTCACATAGACCTGTTGCCTCTGATCCCCACCGAGCCCTCACGTGTACCTGGTAACTCTGGTCCTCACCTGGGCCTCACCTTGACCTAGTGACTCTGGTCCCCAACTGGGCTTCACCTGGATCTGGTGACTCTGGTCCCCACCTGGTCTTCACTTAGATCTGGTGACTCTGGTCCCCACCTGGACCTCTCCTGGACCTGGTGACTCTCTTTCCAACATGGACCTCACCTTGATCTCGTGACTCTGGTCCCCACCTGGACCTTTCTTGGACCTGGTGACTCTCTTTACAACATGGACCTCACCTGGACCTGGTGTCTCTCGTCCCCACTTTGACCTAACTCAGAACTGCTGAATCTTGCCCCACCTAGGCCGCACCCAGACCTGGTGACTTTGGTCCCCATATATGCCTCAATTTGACCTGATGAATCTGGTTTTCACGTGGGCCTCACATGGACCTGGGACTCAGCTGGATAGAGTGGCTCTGATTCCCACAAGGGGCTCAGGTGATACTGGTGACTGTGGTCTTATTCTATGCCTCATCAGGACCTAGTGATTCTGTTCCCCATCTGGGCCTGCATGGCCCTAGTGACTCTGGTCCTCACCCAGGCATCATTGGGACCTGGATACTCTATTCCACACCTAGGCCTCACTTTGACCAGGGACCTCTGGTCCCATTCTGGGCCTCAAACTAAACTGGTTATTCTGGTTCCCCCTCAGGGCCTCACCCTGACCTGGTGACTCTGGTCACCCATTGGCATTTACTTGGGCCTGGTGAATCTGGTCCTTAGCTGGTCCTCACCTGTATCTGGTGACTGGTCGCCTCCTGGGCCTCACCTGGACTTGGTGAATCCTGTTGCCACCTGCGTCTCAACTGGACCTTATGACTGTGACTCTGGTCCTCACCCAGGCATCATTGGGACCTGGATACTCTATTCTACATCTGGGCCTCACTTTGACCAGGGACCTCTGGTCCCATTCTGGGCCTCAAACTAAACTGGTTACTCTGGTTCCCCCTCTGGGCCTCACCCTTACCTGGTGACTCTGTTCTCCCCTTGGGCTTCACTTGGACGTGGTGAATCTGGTCCTTAGCTAGTCGGCACCTGGATCTGGTGACTGGTCTCCACCTGGGCCTCACATGGACTTGGTGAATCCTGTTGCCACCTGTTCCTCAACTGGACCTTGTGACTGTGCCCCACCTGGACCTCACCTGGATCTCGTGGCTCTGGTTCCCATATGGGGCTCTCCTTGACCTGGTTCCTGTGGTCTCCTTCTGGCCTCACTGGAACACAATGACTCTGATCCATATTTGGGCCTCTCCTGGACCTGTTGACTCTGGTCCTTACCTGGGCATCATTGGGACCTGAATACTCTCTTACATACCTCGGCCTCACCTGGACCTGGTGACTGTGGTCCCACATGGGCCTCACCTGGACGAGGTGACTGGTTCCCACAGGGACCTCACCTGGACCTGGTGACTCAGGTCCTCATATGGGCATCATGGGACCTGGTTTCTCAATTCCACACCGGGGCCTCACCTGGACCTAGTGATTCTCGTCCCCCTCTGGGCCTCACCCTGACGTGGTGATTCTGGTCCCCACCTGGATATCACCAGAACCGGGTGACTCTGGTCCCCCTCTGGGATCACCCGGAGCTGGGGACACTAGTCCTCAGCTGGGACTCAACAGGACCTGGTGAATCTACTCCTTACTTAGGCCTCGTCTGGACCTTGTGACTCTTTTCTCACCTGGCATCAATGGGACATGGTTACTCTGTTCCCCGCCTGGGCCTCACCTGGACGTGATAACTTTGCTCCACACTTTGGCCTCAACTGATCCTGATGACTCTGGTCCCCCCACCTAGGCCTCAATCTTGACCTGGTGACTGTGGTCCCCACATGGGTCTCACCTGGACCTGGTGACTCTCGTTCCCAGATGAACCACACCTGGACCTGTTGACTGTGGTGTTCTTGTAGACTCACATTTACCTGGTGACTACAGTACCCACTAGGGCCTCACTTGGATCTGGTGACTCTGGCCTGCAGGTTGGCCTCACCTGGACCTGGTGAGTGGGGTTGCCACCTGGACCTCACCCATAATTGGTGAGTCAGGTCCCCACGTGGGCCTCTTCTACCTGGTGAATCTGGTCCTTACCTGGTCCTCTCCTAGACCCGGGGACTCTGGTCACCACCTGGGCCTCACCTGGACCTGGTGATTCTGGTCCCCATCTGGGCCTCACCCAGTCCTGGTGACTTTGTTCCCCACCTGGACCTGATTGCTGTGGACTCCTTCTTGGCCTCACCTGGAACTGGTGACTCTGATCCTATCTGCGCGTCACCCAGACCTGCTGAATCTGGTCCTCAACTGGGCATCATTGGTACCTGGTGACTCTGTTCCACACCTGAGCCTCACTTGGACATGATGACTCTGGAACCTCTCTGGGCCTCACCCTGACCTGGTGACTCTGGTCCCCATCTGGATGTCACCTGGACCAGGTGATTCTGGTACCCTTATAGGGCTCAACCAGATCCGGTGACTCTGGTCCTCAACTGGGCCTCACCTAGACCTAGTGAATATGCTCCATCTGGGCCTAACTTGGACATGGTGATTCTGATCCCTACCTCGGCATTACCGGGACATGGTTCAACTGCATGGCCTGCAGGTGTGCCTCACCTGGACCTGATAACTCTAGACACCACCTGGGCATCTTCGGGACACGGTTCCTCGGCATGGCCTGCAGGTTGGCCTCACTTGGACCTAGTGAGTGGTGTTGTCACCTGAGACTCACCCATGCCTGGTGACACAGGTCCCAACGTGGGCCTCACGTGGACCTGGTGAATCTGGTCCTTCCCTTGTCCTCACCCGGAACTGGTAACTCTGGTCATCACCTGGGAATCACCTGGACATTGTGATTCTGGTCCCCATTGGGCCTCATCCAGTCCAGGTGACTTTGTTCCCACCTGGACCTGATTGCTGTGTACTCCTTCTTGGCCCTCACCTGGAACTAGTGACTCTGATCCTAACTGGGCCTCACCCAGATCTGATGACTCTGTTCCTCACCTGTGGACCATTATGACATGGATACTCTGTTCCACACCTGAGCCTCACCTGGACATGATGACTCTGGATCCCCTCTGGGCCTCAGCCTGACATGGTGACTCTGGTCCCAATCAGGATGTCACCTAGACCAGGTGAATCTGGTACCCCTCTAGGCCTCAACTAGACCTGTTGACTCTGGTCCTCAACTGGGCCTATCCGGGACCTAGTGAATATGCTCCCCACCTGCATCTCATGTGGACCTGGTAACTCTGGTTCTACCTGGGCATCATCGGGACATGGTTACTCTATTCCACACTGGGACTGACCTGATCCTGGTAACTCTGGTCCTGACTTTGGCCTCTTCTGTACCAGGTGACTCTGGCTCCACCTGGGTCTCACCTGTAACTGGTGAATTCTGTTGCCACCTGCGCCTCACCTGGACCTTGAGACTGTGGTCCCACCTGGACCTCACCTGGATCTGGTGGCTCTGGTTCCCATATGGGGCTCTCCTGGACCTGGGTCCTGTGGTCTCCATCTGGCCTCACCTGGAACACAATGACTCTGATCCATATTTGGGCCTCTCCTGGACCTGTTGTCTCTGGTAGTAATTGGGCATCATTGGGACCTGGATACTCTCTTATATCCCTGGGCCTCACCTGGACCTGTTGACTGTGGTCACACCTGCGCCTCACCTGGACCTTGAGACTGTGGTCCCACCTGGACCTCCCCTGGATCTGGTGACTCTAGTCCTCAGTTTGGCCTCACCTGGACCTGGTGTCTCTCGTCCCCACTTTGACCTAACTCAGAACTGCTGAATCTTGCCCCACCTGGGCCTCACCCAGACCTGGTGACTCTTGTCCCCAGCTATGCCTCAATTCGACCTGATGAATCTGGTCCTCACGTGGGCCTCACATGGACCTTGGACTCAGCTGGATAGAGTGGCTCTGGTTTCCACAAGGGGCTCACCTGATACTGTTGACTGTGGTCTTATTCTATGCCTCACCAGGACCTAGTGATTCTGTACCCCATCTGGGCCTGCATGGCCCTAGTGACTCTGGTCCTCACCCAGGCATCATTGGGACTTGGATACTCTATTCTAATTCTGGGCCTCACTTTGACCAGGGACCTCTGGTCCCATTCTGGGCCTCAAACTAAACTGGTTACTCAGGTTCCCCCTCTGGGCCTCACCCTTACCTGGTGACTCTGGTCTCCCCTTTGGCTTCACTTCGACCTGGTGAATCTGGTCCTTAGCTGGTCCTCACGTGGATCTGGTGACTGGTCACCACCTGGGCCTCACCTGGACTTGGTGAATCCTGTTGCCAACTGCGCCTCACCTGGACCTTGTGACAGTGGTCCCAACTGGAGTTCACCTGGATCTGGTGGCTCTGGTTCCCATATGGGGCTCTCATGGACCTGGTTCCTGTGGTCTCCATCTGGCCTCACCTGGAACACAAAGACTCTGATCCATATTTGGTCCTCTCCTGGACCTGTTGACTCTTGTCCGTTCCTGAGCATCACAGGGACCTGGATACTCTCTTATATACCTGGGCCTCACCAGGACCTGGTGACTGTGGTCCCACCTGGGACTCACCTGGACGAGGTGACTGGTTCCCACATGGACCTCAACTGGACCTGGTGACTCAGGTCCTCATATGGGCATCATGGGACCGGGTTTCTCAGTTCCACATTGGGGCCTCACCTGGACCTAGTGATTCTCGTCCCCCTCTGGGCCTCACCCTGACTGGTGACTCTGGACCCCACCTGGATATCACCAGAACCGGGTGACACACCCGGAGCTGGGGACACTGGTCCTCATCTGGGCCTCAACAGGACCTGGTGAATCTACTCCTCACTTAGGCCTCATCTGGATCTTGTGACTCTTTTCCCACCTGGCATCAATAGGACATGGTTACTCTGTCCCCACCTGGGCCTCACCTGGACGTGATAACTTTGCTCCACACTTTGGCCTCAAATGGTCCTGATGACTCTCGTCCCCCCACCTAGGCCTCAATCTGGACCTGGTGACTGTGGTCCCCACCTGGGTCTCACCTGGACCTGGTGAATCTCGTTCCCACATGAACCACACCTGGACCTGGTGACTGTGGTGTTCTTGGAGACTCACATTTACCTGGTGACTCCGGTCCCCACCTGGATCTGGTGACTCTGGCCTGCAGTTTGGCCTCACATGGACCTGGTAACTCTGGTCCCTAGATGGGCATCATCGGGACATGGTTCCACCGCAAGGCCTGCAAGATGGCCTCACTTGGACCTGGTGACTGTGGTTGGCACTTGGGCCTCACCCATGCCTGGTGATACAGGTCCCCACGTGGTCCTCAGTTGGACCTGGTGAATCTGGTCCTTACCTGGTCCTCACCCGGAACTGGTAACTCCAGTCATCACCTGGGAATCACCTTGACCTTGTGTTTCTGGTCCCCATCTGAGCCTTCCCAGTCCTGGCGACTTTGTTCCCCACCTGGACCTGATTGTTTTGACTCCTTCTTGGCCTCACCTGCATCTGGTGACTGTGGTCCCACCTAGGACGCACCTAGACGAGGTGACTGGTTCCCACAGGGACCTCACCTGGACCTGGTGACTCAGGTCATCACATGGGCTTCATGGGACCTAGTTCAGTTCCATATCGGGGCCTCAACTGGACCTAGTGATTCTCCTCCCACTCTGGGCCTCACCCTGACGTGGTGACTCTGGTCCCCATCTGGATGTCACCTAGACCAGGTGAATCTGGTACCCCTCTAGGCCTCAACTAGACCTGGTGACTCTGGGCCTCAACTGGGCCTCACCAGGACCTAGTGAAAATGCTCCCCACCTGCGCCTCATCTGGACCTGGTGACTCCGGTTCTACGTGGGCATCATCGGGACATGGTTACTCTATTCCCCTCTGGGACTGACCTGATCCTGGTAACTCTGGACCTGACTTTGGCCTCTTCTGTACCAGGTGACTCTGGCTCCACCTGGGCCTCACCTGTAACTGGTGACTCTGATCCTAAGCATGGCCTCACCTGACCTGGTGACTGTGGTTCCCATCGGGACCTCACCTGGACCTCATGTCTCTGGTCCCATCTGGGCCTCACCAGGACCTGGTGTCTCTGGTACCCACCTGGGTAGCATCAGGATATGGTTACACTGTTCACTAACAGTGACCCAGCCGGACCTATTAACTCTCGTCTTCACCTGGGCCACAACTGGACATGGTGACACTGGTACCCACCTGGATCTCACCAGGACATGGTGAGTCGGATCCACACCTGGTCTTCACATGTAACTGGTGATTCTCGTTCCCACATGGACATCATGTGGACCTGGTGGCTGCAGTGTTTCTAGCTTCTCATGTACCTCGTGACTCTGGTCCCCACCAGGGCCTCACCGGGACCTGGTGAGTGTGGTTGCCACCTGCACCTCACCAGGACCTGGTGATTCTGGTCTGCACCTGAGACTACCCTGGATCTGGTGACTATGGTCCCAAACTGGGCTTCACCTGGATTTGGGCACTCCGATTCCCATCTGGGTCTCACCTGGCCCTGTTGACCATGGTCCTCAACTGGGCAAAAATGGGACCCGGTGACTGTGTTCCACACCTGGACCTCACCTGGACCAGGTGACTCTGGTCGCCTGTGGGTCTCACCGTGCTCTAGTGACTGTGAACCCCACTTTGGCCTGACTTGGACCGCTGACCCTGGTTGCCACCTGCGCCTGACCTCGAACTGTTGACTATGGTTCTTTCAAGGGCCACCCCTGTACCTGGTGATCCTGGGTCCCACCTGGGCCTCACCACGACCCGGTGACTCTTGTCATCACCGGGGACTCACATGGACTTGGTTACAGTGTTCCACTGTAACTGGGCCTCAAGTAGAACTCTTGACCATGGTCCCCAAGCCTGCCTAACAGGGACCTGTTGCCTCTGATACCTACAAGCGCCTCACGTGTACCTGGTAACTCTGGTCCTCACCTGGGCCTCATCTGGACCTAGTGACTCTGGTTCCCACCTGGGCTTCACCTGGACCTGGTGACTCTGGTCCCCACCGGGACTTCACCTGGATCTGGTGACTCTGGTCCCCACCTGGACCTCTCCTGGCCCTGTGACTCTCTTTCCAACTTGGGCCTCACCTGGATCTGGTGCCTCTGGTCCTCAGTTTGGCCTCACCTGGACCTGGTGTCTCTCGTCCCCACTTTGACCTAACTCAGAACTGCTGAATCTTGCCCCACCTAGGCCGCACCCAGACCTGGTGACTCTTGTCCCCAGCTATGCCTCAATTCGCCCTGATGAATCTGGTCCTCACGTGGGCCTTACATGGACCTGGAACAAAGCTGGATAGAGTGGCTCTGGTTCCCACAAAGGCTCACCTGATACTGGTGACTGGGGTCTTTTTCTATGCCTCACCAGTACCTAGTGATTCTGTTCTCCATCTGGGCCTGCATGGCCCTAGTGACTCTGGTCCTCACCGCGGCATCATTGGGACCAGGATACTCTATTCCACACCTGGGCCTCACTTTGACCAGGGACCTCTGGTCCCATTCTGGGCCTCAAACTAAAATGGTTACTCTGGTTCCTCCTCTGGGACTCACCCTTACCTGGTGAATCTGGTCACCCGTTGGGCTTCACTTGGGCCTGGTGAATCTGGTCCTTAGCTGGTCCTCACCTGGATCTGGTGACTGGTCGCCACCTGGGCCTCACCTGGACTTGGTGAATCCTGTTGCCACCTGCGCCTCAGTGGACCCTGTGACTGTGGTCCCACCTGGACCTCACCTGGATCTGGAGGCTCTGGTTCCCATAAGGGGCACTACTGGACCTGGTTCCTGTGGTCTCCATCTGGCCTCACCTGGAACTCAATGACTCTGATCCATATTTGGGCCTCTCCTGGACCTGTTGACTCTGGTCCTTACCTTGGCATCATTGTGACCTGGATACTCTCGTATATAACTTGGCTTCACCTGGACCTGGTGAGTGTGGTCCCACCTGGGCCTCACCTGGACTAGATGACTGGTTCCAACAGGGACCTCAACTGGACCTGGTGACTCAGGTCCTCATATGGGCATCATGGGACCTGGTTTCTCAGTTCCACATCGGGGCGTCACCTGGACCTAGTGATTCTCGTCCGACTCTGGGTCTCACCCTGACGTGCTGACTCTGGACACCACCTGGATATCACCAGAACCGGGTGACTCTGGTCCCCCTCTGGGACTCACCCGGAGCTGGGGACACTGGTCCTCAACCGGGCGTAAACAGGACCTAGTGAATCTACTCCTCACTTAGGCCTCGTCTGGACCTTGTGACTCTTTTCCCTCCTGGCATCAATGGGACATGGTTAATCTGTTCCCCACCTGGGCCTCACCTGGACATGATAACTTTGCTCCACACTTTGGCCTCAACTGGTCCTGATGACTCTGGTCCCCCCACCTAGGCCTCAATCTGGACCTGGTGACTGTGGTCCCCACCTGGGTCTCACCTGGACCTGGTGACTCTCGATCCCACATGAGGCACACCTGGACCTGGTGACTGTGGTGTTTTGTAGACTCACATTTACCTGGTGACTCCGGTCCTCACTAGGGCCTCACATGGATTTGGTGACTCTGGCCTGCAGGCTGGTCTCACCTGGACCTGGTGAGTGGGGTGGCCACCAGGACCTCACCCATACCTGGTGACTCTGTCCCTACGTGGGCCTCTTGGATCTGGTGAATCAGGTCCTTACCTGGTCCTCTCCCAGACCCGGGGACTCTGGTCACCACCTGGGCCTCACCTGGACCTGGTGAATCTAGTCCCCATCTGGGCCTCACCCAGTCCTGGTGACTTTGTTCCCCACCGGGACCTGATTGCTGTGGACTCTTTCTTGGCCTCACCTGGAACTGGTGACTCTGATCCTATCTGTGTGTCACCCAGACCTGGTGACTCTGGTCCTCACCTGAGCATCATTGGTACATGGTGACTCTGTTCTACACCTGAGCCTCACCTGGACATGATGACTCTGGAACCTCTCTGGGCCTCACCCTGACCTGGTGACTCTGGTCCCCATCTGGATGTCACCTGGACCAGGGAATTCTGGTACCCCTCTAGGCCTCAACCAGATATGGTGACTCTGGTCCTCAACTGGGCCTCACCTGGACCTAGTGAATATGATCCATCTTGGCCTCATTTGGACCTGGTGACTCTGGTCCCTACCTGGGCATCATCGGGACATGGTTCCACTGTATGGCCTGCAGGTTGGCCTCACCTGGACCTGGTGACTCTGATCCCTACCTGGGCATCATCGGGACATGGTTCCATTGCTTGGCCTGCAGGTTGGCCTCACCTGGACCTGGTAACTCTGGTTCCTACCTGGGCATCATCGGGACATGTTCCACTGCATGGCCTGCAGGTTGGCCTCACCTGGAGCTGAGAACTCTATTCCCTACCTGGGCATCATCAGGACATGGTTCCTCTCCATGGCCTGCAGGTTGGCCTCACCTGGACCTGGTGAGAGGGGTTGTCTCCTGGGCCTCACCCATACCTGGTGACACAGGTCCCCACGTGGGCCTCCCTTGGACCTGGTGAATCTGGTCCTTACCTGGTCCTCACCCGGAACTCGTAACTCTGTTCACCACCTGGGAATCACCTGGACCTGGTGGATCTGGTTCCCATCTGGGCCTCACCCAGTCCTCGGTACTTTGTTCCCCACCTGGACCTGATTGTTGTGGACTCTTTCTTGTCCTCACCTGGAACTGGTGACTCTGATCCTATCTGCATGTCACCCAGTCCTGGTGACTCTGGTCCTCAACTGGGCATCATTGGTACCAGGTGACTGTTCCACACCGGAGCCTCACCTGGACATGATGACTCTGTATCCCGTCTGGGCCTCACCCTGACGTGGTGACTCTGGTCCCCATCTGGATGTCACCTAGACCAGGTGAATCTGGTATCCCTCTAGACCTCATCTAGACCTGGTGACTCTGGTCCTCATCTGGGCCTCACCGGGACCTAGTAAATATGCTCCCCAACTGTGCCTCATCTGGACCTGGTGACTCTGGTTCTACCTGGGCATCATCGGGACATGGTTACTGTATTCCCCACTGGGACTGACCTGATCCTGGTATCTCTGGTCCTGATTTGGGCTCTTCTGTACCAGGTGACTCTGGGTCCATCTTGGGTTTACCGGTAAGTGGTGACTCTGATCCTAAGCATGGCCTCACCTGACCTGGTGACTGTGGTTCCCATCGGGACGTCACCTGGACCTCGTGTCTCTGGTCCCACCTGGGCCTCACCAGGACCTGGTGTCTCTGGTACCCACCTGGGTAGCATCAGGATACGGTTACAGTGTTCACTAACAGTACCCATCCGGACCTATTAACTCTGGTCTTCACCTGGGCCACACCTGGACATGTTGACACTGGTTCCCACCTGGGTCTCACCTGGACATGGTCAGTCGGATCCACAAATGGTCCTCCCCTGTAACTGTTGATTCTCGTTCCCACATAGACACGATGTAGACCTGGTGGCTGCAGTGTTTCTAGCTTCTCATGTACCTCGTGACTCTGGTCCCCACCAGGGCCTCACCGGGACCTGGTGAGTGTGGTTGCCACCTGCACCTCACCTGGACCTGGTGATTCTGGTCTGCACCTGAGACTCCCCTGGATCTGTAGACTGTGGTCCCCACCTGGGCTTCACCTGCTTTGGGGACTACGGTCTCCATCTGGGCCTCACCTGACCCTGTTGACCATGGTCCTCAACTGGGTAAAATTGAGAACCGGGGACTGTGTTCCACAACTGGACCTCACCTGGACCATGTGACTCTGGTCCCCCTCTGGGTCTCACCATGCCCTAGTGACTGTGAACCCCACTTTGGCCTGACTTGGACCTTCTGACCCTGGTTGCCACCTGCGCCTGACCTCGAACTGTTGACTCTTGTTCTTTCAAGGGCCTCTCCTGTACCTGGTCATCCTGGTCCCCACCTGGGCCTCACCTGACGTAGTGACTTTTGTCACCACAGGGGACTCTCCTGGACCTGGTGACTCTCTTTCCAATATGGACCTCACCTGGATCTGGTGACTCGGGTACTCAGTTTGGCCTCACCTGGACATTGTGTCTCTCGTCCCCACTTTGACCTAACTCAGAACTGCTGCATCTTGCCCCACCTGGCCGCACCCAGACCTGGTGACTCTGGTCCCGATCTATGCCTCAATTCGACCTGATGATGGTCTTATTCTATGCCTCACCAGGACCTAGTGATTCTGTTCCCCATCTGTGCCTCCATGGCCCTAGTGACACTGGTCTTCACCCAGGCACCATTGGGACCTAGATACTCTATTCCACACCTGGGTCTCACTTTGACCAGGGACCTCTGGTCCCATTCTGGGCCTCAAACTAAACTGGTTACTCTGGTTCCCCCTCTGGGCCTCACCCTTACCTGGTGACTCTGGTCACCCCTTGGGCTTCACTTGGGCCTGGTGAATCTGGTCCTTAGCTGGTCCGCACCTGGATGTGGTGACTGGTCGACACCTGGGCCTCACCTGGTCTTGGTGAATCCTGTTGCCACCTGCGCCTCAAATGGACCTTGTGACTGTGGTCCCACCTGGACCTCACCTGGATCTGGTGGCTCTGATTCCCATATGGGGCTCTCCTGGATCTGGTTCCTGTGGTCTCCATCTGGCCTAACCTGGAACACAATGACTGTGATCCATATTTGGATCTCTCCTGGACCTGTTGACTCTGGTCCTTACATTGGCATCATTGTGACCTGGATACTCTCTTATATACCTGGGCCTCACCTGGACCTGGTGACTGTGGTCCCACCTGGGCCTCACCTGGACGAGGTGACTGGTTCCCACAGGGACCTCACCTGGACCTGGTGACTCAGGTCCTCATATGGGCATCATGGGACCTGGATCCTCAGTTCCACATCGGGGCCTCACATGGTCCCAATGATTCTCGTCCCCCTCTGGGCCTCACCCGACGTGGTGACTCTGATCCCCACCTGGATATCAACAGAACCGGGTGACTCTGGTCCCCCTCTGGGAATCACCTGGAGCTGGGGACACTGGCCCTCAACTGGGCCTCAACAGGACGTGGGTAATCTACTCTTCCCTTAGTCTTCGTCTGAACCTTGTGACTCTTTTCCCACCTGGCATCAATGGGACATGGTTACTCTGTTCCCCACCTTGGCCTCACCTGGACATGATAACTTTGCTCCACACTTTGGCCTCAACTGGTCCTGATGACTCTGGTCCCCGCACCTAGGCCTCATTCTGGACCTGGTGACTGTGGTCCCCACCTGGGTCTCACCTGGTCCTGGTGACACTCATTCCCACATTAACAACACCTGGACCTGGTGACTGTGGTGTTCTTGTAGACTCACATTTACCTGGTGTCTACGGTCCCCTCTAGGGCCTCACCTGGTGACTCTGGCCTGCAGCTTGGCCTCACCTGGACTTGGTGAGTGGGGTTGACACCTGGGCCTCACCCAAACCTTGTGACTCAGGTCACCACGTGGGCCTCTTGGACCTGGTGAATCTGATCCTCAACTGGTCCTCTCCCAGACCCGGGGACTCTGGTCGCCACCTGGGCCTCACCTGGATCTGATGAATCTGGTCCCCATCTGGGTCTCACCCAGTCCTGGTGACTTTGTTCCCCACCTGGACCTGATTGCTGTGGACTCTTTCTTGGCCTCACCTGGAACTCTTGACTCTGATCTTATCTGCGTGTCACCCAGACCTCGTGACTCTGGTCCTCACCTGGGCATCATTGGTACCTGGTGACTCTGTTCCACACCTGAGCCTCACTGGGACATGATGACTCTGGAACCTCTCTGGGCCTCACCCTCACCTGGTGACTCTGGCCCCCATCTGGATGTCACCTGGACCAGGTGATTCTGGTACCCCTCTAGGCCTCAACCAGGTCTGGTGACTCTGGTCCTCAACTGGGCCTCACCTGGACCTAGTGAATATGCTCCATGTGGGTCTCATTTGGACCTGGTGACTCTGGTCCCTACCTGGGCATCATCGGGACATGGTTCCACTGTATGGCCTGCAGGTTGGCCTCACCTGGACCTGGTAAATCTGGTCCCTACCTGGGCATCATCGGGACATGGTTCCTTTGCATGGCCTGCAGGTTCGCCTCTCCTGGACCTGGTGAGTAGGGTTGCCACCTGGGCCTCACCCATACCTGGTGACATAGGTCCCCACGTGGGCCTAAATTGGACCTGGTGAATTTGGTCCTTACCTTATCCTCACCCAGAACTGGTAACCCTGGTCACCACCGGGGTCTCACCTGGACCTGGTAAATCTGGTCCCCATCTGTGCCTCACCAGGTCCTGGTTTCTTTGTTCCCCACCTGGACCTGATTGCTGTGGACTCCTTGGCCTCACCTGGAACTGCTGACTCTGATCCTAACTGGGCCTACCCCGATCTGTTGACTCTAGTCTTCACCTGTGGACCATTATGACCTGGATACTCTGTTCCACGACTGAGCCTCACCTGCACATGATGACTCTGGATCCCCTCTGGGCCTCACCCTGACATGGTGACTCTGGTCCCCATCTGGATGTCACCTAGACCAGGTGAATCTGGAACCCCTCTAGGCCTCAACTAGACCTGGTGACTCTGGTCCTCAACTGGGCATCACCGGAAGCTAGTGAATATGTTTCCACCTGCGCCTCATCTGGACCTGTTGACTCTGGTCCTTACCTGGGCATCATTGGGACCTGTATACTCTCTTATATATATGGGCTTCACCTGGACCTGGTGACTGTGGTCCCACCTGGGCCTCACCTGGACGTGGTGACTGGTTCCCACAGGGATCTCACCTGGACCTGGTGACTCAGGTCCTCATATGGGCATCATTCACCTAGTTTCTCAGTCCCACATCGGGGCTTCACCTAGTCCTAGTGATTCTCGTCCCCCTCTGGGTCTCACCGTGACGTGGTGCCTCTGGTCCTCACCTATATATCACCAGAACCGGGTGACTTTGGTCCCCCTCTGGGACTCACCCGGAGCTGGGGACAGTGGTCCTCAACTGGTCCTCAAAAGGACCTGGTGAATCTACTCCTCACTTTGGCCTCGACTAGACCTTGTGACTCTTTTCCCACCTGGCATCATTGGGACATGGTTACTCTGTTCCCCACCAGGGCCTCACCTGGACATGATAACTTTGCTCCACACTTTGGCCTCAACTGGTCCTGATGACTCTGGTCCCCCCACCTAGGCCTCAATCTGGACCTGGTGACTCTGGTCCCCAGCTTGGTCTCATCTGGACTGGTGACTCTGGTTCCCACATGAACCACACCTGGACCTGGTGACTGTGGTGTTCTTGTAGACTCATATTTACCTGGTGACTCTGGTCCCCACTTGGTCCTCACATGGATCTGGTGACTCTGGCCTACAGGTTGGCCTCACCTGGACCTGGGGAGTGGGGTTGCCACCTGGGCCTCACCCATACCTGGTGACTCAGGTCCCCACGTGGGCCTCTTGGACCTGGTGAATCTGGTCCTTATCTGGTCCTCTCCCAGACCCGGGGACTCTGGTCCCCAACTGGGCCTAACCTGGACCCGGTGAATCTGGTCCCCATCTGGGACTCACCCAGTCCTGGTGACTTTGTTCCCCACCTGGATCTGATTGCTGTGGACTCTTTCTTGGCCTCACCTGGAAATGGTGACTCTGATCTTATCTGCGCACCCCCTAGACCTGGTGACTCTGTTCCTCACCTGCGCATCATCGGGACATGGTTCTACTGCATGAACTGCAGGTTGGCCTCACCTGGACCTGGTAATTCTGTTCCCTACCTGGGCATCATCGGGACATGGTTCCACTGCATGGCCTGCAGGTTCGACTCACCAGGACCTGGTTACTCTGGGCCTTACCGGGGCACCATCGGGACATGTTTCCACTGCATGGCCTGCAGGTTGGCCTCACCTGGACCTGGTAACTCTGGTCCCTACCTGGGCATCATCGGGACACGGTTCCTCTGCAAGGCCTACAGGCTGGGTTCACCTGGACCTGGTGAGTGTGGTTGACACCTGGGCCTCACCCATACCTGATGAACCAGGTCCCCAAGTGGGCCTCTTGGTCCTCTTGGTCCTTACCTGGTCCTCTCCCAGACCCGGGGACTCTGGTCACCACCTGGGCCTCACCTGGACCTGGTGAATCTGGTCCCCCTATGGGACTCACCCAGTCCTGGTGACTTTGTTCCCCACCTGGACCTGATAGCTGTGGACTCTTTCTTGGCCTCACCTGGAACTGGTGACAGTGATCCTATCTGCGCGTCACCCAGATCTTGTGACTCTGGTCCTCACTTGGGCATCATTGGTACCTGGTGACTCTGTTCCACACCTGAGCCTCACCTGTACATGATGACTCTGGAACCACTCTGGGCCTCACCCTGACCTGGTGACTCTGGTCCCCATTTGGATGTCACCTGGTCCAGTTGATTCTGGTACCTCTCTAGGCCTCAACCATATCTGGTGACTGTGATCCTCAACTTGGCCTCACCTACACCTAGTGAATATGCTCCATCTGGCCCTCATTTGGACCTGGTGACTCTGATCCCTACCTGGGCATCATCGGGACATGTTTCCATTGCTTGTCCTGCAGGTTAGCCTCACCTGGACCTGGTAAATCTGATTCCTACCTGGGCATTATCGGGACATGTTCCACTGCATGGCCTGAAGGTAGGCCTCACCTGGACTTGAGAACTCTAGTCCCTACCTGGGCATCATCAGGACATGTTTCCTCTACATGGCCTGCAGGTTGGCCTCACCTGGACCTGGTGAGAGGGGTTGTCTCCTGGGCCTCACCTAGGGTGACAAAGGTCCCCACGTGGGCCTCCCTTGGACCTGGTGAATCTGGTCCTAACCTGGTCCTAACCCGGAACTCGTAACTCTGTTCACCACCTGGGAATCACCTGGACCTGGTGAATCTGGTCCCCATCTGGGCCTCACCCTGTCCTCGGGACTTTGTTCCCCACCTGGACCTGATTGCTGTGGACTCTTTCTTGGCCTCACCAGGAACTGGTGACTCTGATCCTATCTGCGCGTCACCCAGACCTGTTGACTCTGGTCCTCACCTGGGCATCTTTGATACCTGGTGACTCTGTTCCACACCTGAGCCTCACGTGGACATGATGACTCTGGATCCCCTCTGGGCCTCACGCTGACGTGGTGACTCTGGTCCCCATCTGGATGTCACCTACACCAGGTGAATCTGGTACCCCTCTAGGCCTCAACTAGACCTGGTGACTCTGGTCCTCACCTGGGCCTCACCAGGACCTAGTGAATATGCTCCCCAACTGTGCCTCATCTGGACCTGGTAACTCTGGTTCTACCTGGGCATCATCGGGACATGGTTATTGTATTCCCCACTGTGACTGACCTGATCCTGGTAACTCTGGTCCTGATTTGGCCTCTTCTGTACCAGGTGACTCTGGGTCCACCTTGGGTTCACCGGTAACTGGTGACTCTGATTCTAAGCGTGGCCTCACCTGACCTGGTGACTGTGTTTCCCATCGGGATATCACCTGGACCTCATGTCTCTGGTCCCACCTGGGCCTCAACAGGACCTGGTGTCTCTGGTACCCACCTGGGTAGCATCAGGATACGGTTACACTGTTCACTAACAGTGACCCATCCGGACCTATTAACTCTGGTCTTCACCTGGGCCACAGCTGGACATGTTGACACTGGTTCCCACCTGGGTCTCACCTGGACATGGTGAGTCGGATCCACAAATGGTCCTCCCCTGTAACTGGTGATTCTCGTTCCCACATGGACACCATGTGGACCTGGTGGCTGCAGTGTTTTTAGCTTCTCATGTACCTCGTGACTCTGGTCCCCACCAGGGCCTCACCGGGACCTGGTGAGTGTGGTTGCCACCTGCACCTCACCTGGACCTGGTGATTCTGGTCTGCACCTGAGACTCCCCTGGATCTGGTGACTGTGTTCCACACCTGTGCTTCACCTCCTCTGGGGACTCCGGTCTCCATCTGGGCCTCACCTGACCCTGTTTACCATGGTCTAAACTGGGTGAAATTGGGACCCGGTGACTGCGTTCCACAACTGGACCTCACGTGGACCAGGTGACTCTGGTCCCCCTCTGGGTCTCACCGTGCCCTAGTGACTGTGAACCCCACATTGTCCTGACTTGGACCTGCTGACTCTGGTTGACACCTGCGCCTGACCTCGAACTGTTGCCATTGGTTCTTTCAAGGGCCTCCCCTGTACCTGGTGATCCTGGTCCCCACCTGGGACTCACCTGGACGTGGTGACTCTTTTCACCACCGGGGACTCACCAGGACCAGCTTAGTGTGTTCCACACCTGGGCCTAAGTAGACCTGTTGACCATGGTCCCCAAGCCGGCCTCACATTGACCTGTTGCCTCTGATCCCACCGGGGCCTCACATGTACCTGGTAACTCTGGCCCTCACCTGGGCCTCACCTTGACCTAGTGACTCTGGTCCCTACCTGGGCTTCACCTGGATCTGGTGACTCTGGTCCCCACCTGGTCTTCACTTGGATCTGGTGACTCTGGTCCCCACCTGGACCTCTCCTGGACCTGGTGACTCTCTTTCCAACATGGACCTAACCTGGATCTGGTGACTCTGGTCCTCAGTTTGGCCTCACCTGGACCTGGTGTCTCTCTTCCCCACTTTGACCTAACTCAGACCTGCTGAATCTTGCCCCATCTAGGCCGCACCCAGACCTGGTGACTCTTCTCACCAGCTATGCCTCAATTCGACCTGCTGAATGTGATCCTCACGTGGGCCTCACATGGACCTGGGACTCAGCTGGATAGAGTGGCTCTGGTTCCCACAAGGGGCTCACCTCATACTGGTGACTGTGGTCTTATTCTATGCCTCACCAGTACCTAGTGATTCTGTTCCCCATCTGGGCCTGCATGGCCTTTGTGACTCTGGTCCTCACCGAGGCATCATTGGGACCTGGATACTCTATTCCACACCTGGGCCTCAATTTGACCAGGGACCTCATGTCCCTTTCTGGGCCTCAAACTAAAATGGTTACTCTGGTTATCCCTCTGGGCCTCACCCTTACCTGGTGACCCTGGTCACCACTTGGGGTTCACTGGGCCTGGTGAATATTTTCCTTAGCTTCTCTGCACATGGATGTGGTGACTGGTCGCCACGTAGGCCTCACCTGGACTTCGTGAATCCTGTTTCCACCTGCGACTCACCTGGACCTTGTGACTGTGGTCCCACCTGGACCTCACCTGGATCTAGTGGCTCTGGTTCCCATTGGGGCTCGCTTGGATCTGGTTCCTGTGGTCTCCATCTGGCCTCACCTGGAACACAATGACTCTGATCCATATTTGGGCCTCTCCTAGACCTGTTGACTCTGGTCCTTACATGGGCATCATTGGGACCTGGATACTCTCTTATATACCTGGGTCTCACCTGACCCTGGTGACTGTGGTCCCAACTGGGCCTCACCTGGACGAGGTGACTGGTTCCCACAGGGACCTCACCTGGATCTGCTGAGTCAGGTCATCATATGGGCATCATGGCACCTGGTTTCTCAGTTCCACTTCGGGGACTCAACTGGACCTAGTGATTCTCGTCCCACTCTGAGCCCCACCCTAACGTGAAGACTCTGGTCCCCACCTGGATATCACCAGAACCGGGTAACTCTGGTCCCCCTCTGGGACTCACCCGGAGCTGGGTACACTGGTCCTCAACTGGGCCTCAAAAGGACCTGGTGAATCTACTCCTCAGTTAGGCCTCATCTCGACCGTCTGACTCTATTCCCACGTGGCATCAATGGAACATGGTTACTCTGTTCCCCACATGGTCCTCACCTGGACATGATAACTTTGCTCCACACTTTGGCCTCAATTGGTCCTGATGACTCTGGTCCCCCCACCTAGGCCTCAATCTGGACCTGGTGACTGTGGTCCCCACCTGGGTCTCACCTGGACCTGGTGAAACTCGTTCCCACATGAACCAGACCTGGACCTGGTGACTGTGGTGTTCTTGTAGACTCACATTTACCTGGTGACTCCGGTCCCCACTAGGGACTCACCTGGATCTGGACACTGGCCTGCAGGTTGGCCTCTCCTGGACCTGGTGAGTGGGGTTGTCGCCTGGGCCTCACCCATACCTGGCGACTCAGGTCCCCACGTTGGCCTCTTGGACCTGGTGAATCTGGTCCTTACCTGGTCCGCTCCCAGACCCGAGGACTCTGGTGACCACCTAGGCCTCACCTGGACCTGGTGAATCTGGTCCCCATTAGACCTCACCCAGTCCTGGTGCCTTTGTTCTCCACCTGGACCTGATTGCTGTGGACTCCTTCTTGGCCTCACCTGGAACTGGTGAATCTGATTGTATCTGCGCGTCACGCAGATCTGATGACTCTGGTCCTCACCTGGGCATCATTGGTACCTGGTGACTCTGTTCCACACCTGAGCCTCACCTGGACATGATGACTCTGGAACCTCTCTGGGCCTCACCCTGACCTGGTGACTCTGGTCCCCATCTGGATGTCACCTGGACCAGGTGATTCTGGTACCCCTCTAGGACTCAACCAGATCTGGTGACTGTGATCCTCAACTGGGCCTCACCTGCACCTAGTGAATATGCTCCATCTGGGCCTCTTTTGGACCTGGTGACTCTGGTCGATACCTGGGCATCATCGGGACATGGTTCCATTGCATGGCCTGCAGGTTGTCCTCTCCTGGACCTGGTAGCTTGGTTCCTACCTGGGCATCATCGGGACATGTTCCACTGCATGGCCTGCAGGTTGGCCTCACCTGGACCTGAGAACTCCAGACCCTACTTGGGCATCATCGGGACAGGGTTCCTCTGCATGGCCTGCAGGTTGGCCTCACCTGGACCTGGTGAGTAGGGTTGCCAATTGTGCCTCACCCATACCTGGTGACACAGGTCCCCACGTGGCCTCAATTGGAGCTGGTGAATCTGGTCCTTACCTGGTCCTCCCCGGAACTGGTAACTCTGGTCACCACCTGGGAATCACCTGGGCCTGGTGAATCTGGTCCCCATCTGGGCCTCACACAGTCCTGGTGATTTTGTTCCCCAACTGAACCTGATTGCTGTGGACTCCTTCTTGGCCTCACCTGGAACTGGTGACTCTGATCCTAACTGGGCCTCATCCAGATCTGGTGACTCTGGTCCTCACCTGTGGAACCTTATGACCTGTATACTCTGTTCCACACCTGAGCCTCACCTGGACATGATGACTCTGGATCCCCTCTGGGCCTCAGCCTGACATTGTGACTCTGGTCCCCTTCTGGATGTCACCTAGACCAGGTGAATCTGGTACCACTCTAGGCCTCAACTTGACCTGGAGACTCTGGTCCTCAACTGGGCCTCACGGGGACCTAGTGAACATGCTCCCAACCTGCGCCTCATCTGGACCTGGTGACTCTGGTTCTCCCTGGGCATCATCGGGACATGGTTAATCTATTCCCCCTGGGACTGATCTGATGCTGGTAACTCTGGTCCTGACTTTGGCCTCTTCTCTACCAGGTAACTCTAGCTCCACCTGGGCCTCACCTGTAACTGGTGACTCTGATCCTAAGCATGGCCTCACCTGACCTGGAGACTGTGGTTCCCTTCGGGACCTTACCTAGACCTCTTGTCTCTGGTCCCACCTAGGCCTCAACAGGGCCTGGTGTCTCTGTTACCCACCTGCGTAGCATCAGGATATGGTTACACTGTTCACTAACAGTGACCCAGCCCGACCTATTAACTCTGGTCTTCACCTGGGCCAAACCTGGACATGGTGACACTGGTTCCCACCTGGGTCTCACCTGGACATGGTGATTCGGATCCCCACCTGGGTCTCACCTGTAACTGGTGATTCTCCTTCCCACATAGACATCATGTGGACCTGGTGGCTGCAATGTTTCTAGCTTCTCATGTACCTCGTGACTCTGGTCCCCACCAGGGCCTGACGGGGACCTGGTGAGTGTGGTTGCCACCTGCTACTCACCTGGACCTGTTGATTCTGGTCTGCACCTGAGACTACCCAGGATCTGGTGACTGTGGTCCCCACCTGGGCTTCACCTGGATTTGGGGACTCTGGTCCCCACCTGGGGCTCACCTGGCCCTGTTGACCATGGTCCTCAACTGGGCAAAATTGGGACCCGGTGAGTGTGTTCCACAACTGGACCTCACCTGGACAATGTGACTCTGGTCCCCCTCTGGGTCTCACTGTGCCCTAGTGACTGTGAACCCCACTTTGGCCTGACTTGGACCTGCTGACCCTGGTTGCCACCTGCGGCTGACCTCAAACTGTTGACTCTGGTTCTCTCAAAGGCCTACCCTGTACCTGGTGATCCTGGTCCCCAATTGGGCCTCAACTGGACGTGGTGACCCTTGTCACCACTGGGGACTTACCTGGATGTGATTACTGTGTTCCACACCTGGGCCTCAAGTACACTTCTTGACCATGGTCCCAAGCCGGCCTCACGTGGTCCTTTGGCTCTGATCCCCGCCAGGGGCTCACGTGTATCTGGTAACTCTGATCCTCACCTGGGCCTCAACTGGACCTAGTGACTCTGGTCCCCACCTGGGCTTCACCTGGATCTGGTGACTCTGGTCCCCACCTAGACCTCTCCTGGACCTGGTGACTCTCTTTCCAACATGGACCTCACCTGCATCTGGTGACTCTGGTCCTCAATTTGGCCTCACCTGGACCTGGTGTCTCTCGTACACACTTTGACCTAACTCAGAACTGCTAAATCTTTCCCCACCTAGGCCGCACCCAGACCTGGTGACTCTTGTCTCCAGCTATGCCTCAATTCGACCTGATGAATCTGGTCATGACGTGGGGCTCACAGGGACCTGGGACTCAGCTGGATAGAGTGGCACTGGTTCCCACAAGGGGCACACCTGATACTGGTGATTGTGGTCTTATTCTATGCCTCACCAGGACCTAGTGATTCTGTTCCTCAACTGGGCCTGCATGGCCCTAGTGACTCTGGTCCTCACCCAGGCATCATTGGGACCTGGATACTCTATTACACTACTGGGCCTCACTTTGACCAGGGACCTCTGGTCCCATTCTGGGCCGCAAACTAAACTGGTTACTCTGGTTCCCCCTCGGGGCCTCACCCTTACCTGGTGACTCTGGTCAACCCTTGGGCTTCACTTGGGCCTATTGAATCTGGTCCTTAGCTGGTCCGCATCTAGATCTGGTGACTGGTGGCCACCTGGGCCTCACCTGGACTTGGTGAATCCTGTTGCCACCTGCGCCTCACCTGGACCTTGTGACTGTGGTCCATCCTGGACCTCACCTGGATCTGGTGGCTCTGGTTCCCATATGGGGCTCTCCTGGACCTGGTTCCTGTGGTCTCCATCTGGCCTCACCTGGAACACAATGACTCTGATCCATATTTGGTCCTCTCCGGGACCTGTTGACTCTGGTCCTTACCTGGGCATCATTGGGACCTGGATACTCTCTATATACCTGGGCCTCACCTGGACCTTGTGACTGTGGTCCCACCTGGGCCTTACCTGGACGAGGTGACTGGTTCCCACAGGGACCTCACCTGGACCTGGTGACTCAGGTCCTCATATGGGCAAAATGGGACCAGGGTTCTCAGTTCCACATCGGGCTCTCATCTGGACCTAGTGATTCTCGTCCCCCTCTGGGCCTCACCCTGACGTGGTGACTCTGGTCCCCACCTGGATATCACCAGAACCGGGTGACTCTGGTCCCCCTCTGGGACTCACCCGGAGCTGGGGACACTGGTCCTTAACTGGACCTCAACAGGACCTGGAGAATCTACTCCTCACTTAGGCCTTGTCTGGACCTTGTGACTCTTTTCAAACCTGGCATCAATGGGACATGGTTACTCTGTTCCCCACCTGGGCCTCACCTGGACATGATAACTTTGCTGCACACTTTGGCCTCAACTGGTCCTGATGACACTGGTACTCCACCTAGGCCTCAATCTGGCCCTGGTGACTGTGGTCCCCACCTGGGTCTCACCTGGACCTGGTGACTCTCGTTCCCACATGACCCAGACCTGGACCTGGAGACTGTGGTGTTCTTGTAGACTCACATTTACCTGGTGACTCCGGTCCCAACTAGGGCCTCAACTGGAACTGGTGACTGTGGCCTGCAGGATGGCCTCACCTGGACCTGGTGAGTGGGGTTGCCACTCCATACCTGGTGACTCAGGTCCCCAGGTGGGCCTCTTGGACCTGGTGAATCTGGTCCTTACCTGGTCCTCTCCCAGACCCGGGGACTCTGGTCACCACCTGGGCCTCTCCTGGACCTGGTGAATCTGGTCCCCATCTGGGCCTCACCCAGGCCTGGTGACTTTGTTCCGCACCTGGACCTGATTGCTGTGGACTCCTTCTTGGCCTCACCTGGAAATGGTGACTCTGATCCTATCTGCCCATCACCCAGATCTGGTCACTCTGGTCCTCACCTGTGGACCATTGGTACCTGGTGACTCTGTTCCACACATGAGCCTCACCTGGACATGATGACACTGGAACATCCCTTGTCCTCACCCTGACCTGGTGACACTGGTCCCCATCTGGATGTCACCTGGTCCAGGTGATTCTGGTACCACTCTAGGCCTCAACAAGATCTGGTGACTCTGATCCTTAACTGGGCCTCACCGGGACCTAGTGAATATGCTCCCCACCTGTGACTCATCTGGACCTGGTGTCTCTGTTTCTACCTGGGCATCATCGCACATGCTTACTCTATTCCCCACTGGGACTGACCTGATCCTGGTAACTCTGGTCCTGACTTTGACCTCTTCTGTACCAGGTGACTCTGGCTCCAACTGGGCCTCACCTGTACCTGGTGACTCTGATCCTAAGCATGGCCTCACCTGACCTGGTGACTGTGGTTCCCATCGGGACCTCACCTGGACCTCATGTCTCTGGTCCAACCTGGGCCTCACCAGGACCTGATGTCTCTGGTACCCACCAGGGTAACATCAGGATATGGTTACACTGTTCACTAACAGTGACCCAGCCGGACCTATTAACTCTGGTCTTCACCTGGGCCACACCAGGACATTGTGACACTGGTTCCCACTTGGGTCTCACCTGGACAGGGTGAGTCGGATCCCCACCTTGTCCTCACCTGTAACTGGTGATTCTCGTTCCCACATGGACATCATGTGGACCTGGTGGCTGCAGTGTTTCTAGCTTCTCATTTATCTCGTGTCTCTGGTCCCCACCAGGGCCTCACCGGGACCTGGTGAGTGTGGTTGCCACCTGCAACTCACCTGGACCTGGTGATTCTGGTCTTCACTCGAGACTACCCTGGATCTGGTGACTGTGTTCCCCACCTGGGCTTCACCTGGATTTGGGGACTCCGGTCCCCATCTGGGCCTCACCTGGCCCTGTTGACCATGGTCCTCAACTGCGCAAAATTTGGACCCGGTGACTGTGTTCCACAACTGGACCTCACCTGGACCAGGTGACTGTGGTCACCTTCTTCGTCTCACCGTGCACTCAGACTGTGAACCCCACTTTGGCCTGATTTGGACCTGCTGACCCTGGTTGCCACCTGCACATACCCTCGAACTGTTGACTCTTGTTCTTTCAAGGGCCTACCCTGTACCTGGTGATCCTGCTCCCCACATGGGCCTCACCTGAACGTGGTGACTATTGTCACCACCAGGGACTGACCTGGACCTGGTTCCTGTGTTCCATACCTGGGACTCAAGTAGACCTGTTGACCATGGTACCCAAGCCGGCCTCACATGGAACTGTTGCTTCTGATCCCCACCGGGGCCTCACGTATACCTGGAATCTCTGGTCCTCACCTGGGCCTCATCTGGACCTAGTGACTCTGGTCCCCACCTGGGCTTCACCTGGATCTGGTGACTCTGGTCCCCACCTGGGCTTCATCTGGATCTCGAGACTCTGGTCCCCATCTGGACCTCTCCTGGACCTTGGCTCTCTTTCCATCATGGACCTCACCTGGATCTGGTGACTCTGGTCCTTAGTTTGGCCTCACATTGACCTGGTGTTCTCGTCCCCACTTTGACTAACTCAGAACTACTGAATCTTGCCCCACCTAGGCCGCACCCAGACCTGGTGACTCTTGTCCCCAGCTATGCCTCAATTCGACCTGATGAATCTGGTCCTCACGTGGGCCTCACATGGACCTGGGAGTCAGCTGGATAGATTGGCTCTTGTTCCCACAAGGGGCTCACCAGATACTGGTGACTGTGGTCTTATTCTAGGCCTCACCAGGACCTAATGATTTTGTTCCCCATCTGGGCCTGCATGGCCCTAGTGACTCTGGTCCTCACCCAGGCATCATTGGGACCTGGATACTCTATTCCACACCTGGGCCTCACTTGGAACAGGGACCTCTGGTCCCCTTCTGGGCCTCAAACTAAACTGCTTACTCTGGTTCCCCCTGGGCCTCTCTCTTACCTGGTGACTCTGGTCACCTCTTGGACTTCAATAGTCCTGGTGAATCTGGTCCTTAGCTGGTCCTCCCCTGGATCTAGTGACTGGTCGCCACCTGGGTCTCACCTGGACTTGGTGAATCCTGTTGCCACCTGCGCCTCACCAGGACCTAGTGATGTGGTTTCACCTGGACCTCACCTGGATCTGGTGGCTCTGGTTCCCATATGGGGCTCTCCTGGACCTGGGTCCTGTGGTCTCCATCTGGCTCTGCTGGAACAAAATGACTGTGATCCATATTTGGGCCGCTCCTGAACCTGTTGACTCTGGTCCTTACCTGGGCATCATTGGGACCTGGATACTCTCTTATATACCTGGGCCTCACCTGGACATGATGACTGTGGTCCCACCTGGGCCTCACCTGCACGAGTTGACTGGTTCCCAAGGGACCTCACCTGGAACTGGTGGCTCAGGTCCTCATATGGGCATCATGGGACCTGGTTTCTCAGTTCCACATCGGGGCCTCACATGGACCTAGTGATTCTTGTCCCACTCTGGGCCTCACCCTGACGTGGTGACTCTGGTCCCCACCTGGATATCACCAGAACCGGGTGACTCTAGTCCCCCTCTGGGACTCACCCAGAGCTGGGGACACTGGTCATCAACTGAGCCTCAACAGGACCTGGTGAATCTACTCCTCACTTAGGCCTCATCTGGACCTTGTGTCTCTTTTCCCACCTGGCATCAATGGGATATGGTTACGCTGTTCCCCACCTGGGCCTCACGTGAACATGATAACTTTGCTCCACACTTTGGCCTCAACTGGTCCTGATGACTCTGGTCCCCCCAACTAGGCCTCAATCTGGACGTGGTGACTGTGGTCCCCACCTGGGTCTCACCTGGACCAGGTGACTCTCATTCCCACATGAACCACACCTGGACCTGGTAACTGTGGTGTTCTTGTAGACTCACATTTACCTGGTGACTCCGGTCCCCACTAGGGCCTCACCTAGATCTGTTGACTCTGGCCTGCCGTTGGCCTCACCTGGACTTGGTGAGTGGGGTTGCCACCTGGGCCTCACCCATACCTGGTGACTCAGTCCCCACGTGTGCCTCTTGGACCTGGTGAATCTGGTCCTTACCTGGTCCTCTTCCAGACCCGGGAACTCTGGTCCCCACCTGGGCCTCACCTGGACCTGGTGAAACTGGTCCCCATTTTGGCCTCACCCAGTCCTGGTATCTTTGTTCCCCACCTGGACCTGATTGCTGTGGACTATTTCTCGGCCTCACCTGGAAATGGTGACTCTGATCCTATCTGCGCGTCACCCAGATCTGGTGACTCGGGTCCTAACCTGGGCATCTTTGGTACCTGGTGACTCTGTTCCACACCTGAGCCTCACCTGCACATGATGACTCTGGAACCTCTCTGGGCATCACTCTCACATTTTGACTGTGGTCCCAATTTGGATGTCACCTTGACCAGGTGATTCTGGTACCCCTCTTGGCCTCAACCACATCTGGTGCCTCTAGGCCTCAACTGGGCCTCACATGGACGTAGTGAATATGCTCCATCTGGTCCTCATTTGGACCTGGTGACTCTGGTCCCTACCGGGGCATCATCGGGACATGGTTCCACTGCATGGCCTGCAAGTTGGCCTCACCTGGACCTGGTGAGTATGGTTGCCAGCTTGGCTTCACCCATACCTGGTGACTCAGGTCCCCACGTGGGCCTCTTGGACCTTGTGAATCTGGTCCCCATCTGGGCCTCACCCTGTCCTGGTGACTTTGTTCCACACCTGGACCTGATTGCTGTGGACTCTTTCTTGGCCTCACCTGGAACTGGTGACTCTGATCCTATCTGCGCGTCACCCAGACCTGGTGACTCTGGTCCTCAACTGGGAATTATTGGTACCTGGTGACTCTGTTCCACACCTCAGCCTCACCTGGACATGATGACTCTGGAACCCCTCTGGGCCTCACCCTGACCTGGTGACTCTGGTCACCCCTTGGGCTTCACTTGGGCCTGGTGGATCTGGTCCTTAGCTGGTCCCTACCTGGATCTGGTGACGGGTCGCCACCTGGGCCTCACCTGGACTTGGTGAATCCTGTTGTCACCTGCGCCTCACCTGGAACTTGTGACTGTGGTCCGACCTGGACCTCACCTGGATCTGCTGGATCTGGTTCCCATATGGGGCTCACCTGGCCTTGTTCCTGTGGTCTCCATCTGGCCTCCCATGGAACACAATGACTCTGATCCATATTTGGGCCCCTCCTGGACCTGTTGACTCTGGTCCTTACCTGGGCATCATTGGGACCTGGATACTCTCTTATATACCTGGGCCTCACCTGGACCTGGATACTCTCTTATATACCTGGGCCTCACCTGGACGAGGTGACTGGTTCCCACCTGGGCCTCACCTGGACGAGGTGTCTGGTTCCCACAGGGACCTCACCTGGACGTGGTGACTGATGTCCTCATATGGGCATCATGGGACCTGGTTTCTGAGGTCCACATGGGGTCCTCACCTGGACCTAGTGATTCTCGTCCCCCTCTTGGCCTCACCCTGACGTGGTGACTCTGGTCCCCACCTGGATATCACCAGAACCGGGTGACTCTGGTCCCCCTCTGAGACTCACCCGGAGCTGGGGACATTGGTCCTCAACTGGTCCTCAACAGGACCTGTTGAATCTACTCCTCACTTAGGCCTCGTCTGTACCTTGTGATTCTTTTCCCACCTGGTATCAATGGGATATGGTTACTCTGTTCCCCACCTGGGCCTCACCTGGACATGATAACTATGCTCCACACTTTGGCCTCAACTTTTCCTGATGACTCTGGTCCCCCCACCTAGGCCACAATCTGGACCTAGTGACTGTGTTCCCCACCTGGGTCTCACCTGGACCTGGTGACTCTCGTTCCCACATGAACCACACCTGGACCTGGTGATTGTGGTGTTATTGTAGACTCACATTTACTTGGTGACTCCGGTCCCCACTAGGGTCTCACATGGATCTGGTGACTCTGGCCTGCAGGATGGCCTCACCTAGACCTGGTGAGTGTGGTTTCCACCCCATACCTGGTGACTCAGGTCCCCACGTGGGCCTCTTGGAACTGGTGAATCTGGTCCTTATCTGGTCCTCTCCCAGACGTGGGGACTCTGGTCACGACTCTGGTTACTTGGACCTGGTGAATCTGGTCCCCATGTGGGCCTCACCCAGTCCTGATGACTTTGTTCCCCACCTGGACCTGATTGCTGTGGACTCTTTCTTGGCCTCACCTGGAAATGGTGACTCTGATCTTATCTGCGCGTCACCCAGATCTGGTCACTTTGGTCCTCACCTGTGGACCATTATGACCTGGATACTCTGTTCCACACCAGAGGCTCCCCTCGACATTATGATTCTGGAATCTCTCTGAGCCTCACCCTGACCTGGTGACTCTGGTCCTCAGTTTGGCCTCACCTGGACCTTGTGTCTCTCGTCCCCACTTTGACCTAACTCAGAACTGCTGAATTTTGCCCCACATATGCCGCACCCAGACCTGGTGACTCTTCTCCTCAGCTATGCCTCAATTCGACCTGATGAATCTGGTCCTCACGTGGGCCTCACATGGACCTGGGACTCAGCGGGATAGAGTGGCTCTGGTTCCCCCAAAGGGCTCATCTGACACTGCTGACTGTGCTCATATTCTGTGCCTCACCAGGAACTAGTGATTCTGTTTCCCATCTGGGCCTGCATGGCCCTATTGACTCTGGTCCTCACCCAGGCATCATTGGGACCTGGATACTCTATTCCACACCTGGGCCTCACTTTGACCAGGGACCTCTGGTCCCATTCTGGGCCTCAAATTAAACTGGTTACTCTGGTTCCCCCTCTGGGCCTCACCCTTACCTGGTGATTCTGGTCACCACTTGGGCTTCATTAAGCCTGGTGAATCTGGTCTTTAGCAGGTCCACACCTGGATCTGGTGACTGGTCGCCACTTGGGCCTCACCTGGACTTGGTGAATCCTGTTGCCACCTGCGCCTCACCTGGACCTTGTGACTGTGGTCCCATCTGGGCCTCACCAGGACCTGGGGTCTCTAATACCCACCTGGGTAGCATCAGAATATGGTTACACTGTTCACTAACAGTGACCCAGCCGGACCTATTAACTCTGGTCTTCACCTGGGCCACACCTGGACATGGTGACACTCCTTCCCACCTGGGTCTCACCTGGAAATTGTGATTCAGATCCCCACCTGGTCCTAACCTGTAACTGGTGATTCTCATTCCCAGATGGACATCATGTGGACCTGGTGGCTGTAGTGTTTCTAGTTTGTCATGTACCTCGTGACTCTGGACCCCACCAGGGCCTCACCGGGACCTGGTGAGTGTGGTTGCCACCTGCAACTCACCTGGACCTGGTCATTCTGGTCTGGACCTGAGACTACCCTGGATCTGGTAACTGTGGTCCCCACCTGGGCTTCACCTGGATTTGGGGACTCCGGTCCCCATCTGGGCCTCACCTGGCCCTGTTGACCATGGTCCTCAACTGGGCAAAATTGGGACGCGGTGACTGTGTTCCACAACTGGACCTCATCTGGACCACGTGACTCTGGTGCCACTCTGGGTCTCACCATGCCCTAGTGACTGTGAACCCCAATTTGGCCTGACTTGGACCTTCTGACCCTGGTTGAAACCTGCGCCTGACCTCGAACTGTTGACTCTGGTTCTTTCAAGGGCCTCCCCTGTACCTGGTGATCCTGGTTCGCAACTGGGCCTCACGTGGACATGGTGACTCTTGTCACCACTGTGGACTCACCTGGACCTGCTTACTATGTTCCACACCTGGGCCTCTAGTGGACCTGTTGACCATGGTTCCCAAGCCGGCCTCACATGGACCTGTTGCCTCTGATCCCCACCGGGGCCTCACGTGTACCTGGTAACTCTGGTCCTCACCTGGGCCTCATCTGGACCTAGTGACTCTGGTCCCCACCTGGGCTTCACCTGGATCTGGTGACTCTGGTCCCCACCTGGACTTCACCTGGATCTGGTGACTCTGGTCCCAACCTGGACCTCTCCTGGACCTGGTGTCTCTCGTGCCCACTTTGACCTAACTCAGAACTGCTGAATCTTGCCCCACATAATACGCACCCAGACCTGGTGACTCTTGTCGCCAGCTATTCCTCAATTCGACCTGATGAATCTGGTCCTCACTGGACCTCACATGTACCTGGGACTCAGCTGGATAGAGTGGCTCTGGTTCCCACAAGGGGCTCACCTGATACTGGTGACTGTGGTCTTATTCTATGCCTCAACAGGACATAGTGATTCTGTTCCCCATCTGGGCCTGCATGGCCCTAGTGACTCTGGTCCTCACTCAGGCATCATTGGGACCTGGATACTCTATTCCACACCTGGGCCTCACTTTGACCACGGACCTCTGGTCCCATTCTGGGCCACAAACTAAACTGGTTACTCTGGTTCGCCTCTGAACCTCAACCTTACCTGGTGACTCTGGTCGACCCTTGGGCTTCACCTGAGCCTGGTGAGTCTGGTCCTTAGCTGGTCCGCAACTGGATGGTGACTGGTCGCCACCTGGGCCTCACCTGGACTTGGTGAATCCTGTTGCCACCTGCGCCTCACCTGGACCTATGCCTGTGGTCCCACGTGGACCTCACCTGGATCTGGTGGCTCTGGTTCCCATATGGGGCTCTCCTGGAGCTGGTTCCTTTGGTCTCCATCTGGCCTCACCTGGAACACAATGACTCTGATCCATATTTGGGCCTCTTCTGGACCTGTTGTCTCTGTTCCTTACCTGGGCATCATTGGGACCTGATACTCTCTTTTATACCTGGGCCTCACCTGGAACTGGTGACTGTGGTCCCACCTGGGCCGCCCCGGGACGAGGTGACTGGTTCCCACAGGGACCTCACCTGGACCGGGTGACTCAGGTCCTCATATGGGCATCATGGGACCTGGTTTCTCAGTTCCACATCGGGGCCTCACCTGGACCTAGTGATTCTCGTCCCCCTCTGGACCTCACCCTGACGTGGTGACTCTGGTCGCCACCTGGATATCACCAGAACCGGGTGACTCTCGTCCCCCTCTGGGACTCACCCGGAGCTGGGGGCACCGGTCCTCAACTGGCCCTCAACAGGACCTGGTGAATCTACTCTTCACTTAGGCTTCGTCTGGACCTTGTGACTCTTTTCCCACCTGGCATCAATGGGACATGGTTACTCTGTTCCCCACCTGGGACTCACCTGGACATGAGAATTTGCCCCTCACTTTACCTCAACTGGTCCTGATGACACTGGTCCCCCCACCTAGGCCTCAATCTGGACCTGGTGACTGTGGTCTCCACCTGGGTCTCACCTGGACCTGGTGACTCTCTTTCCCAGATGAACCACACCTGGATCTGGTGACTGTGGTGTTCTTGTATACTCACATATCCCTGGTGACTCCAGTCCCCACTAGGGCCTCACCTGGATCTGTTGACTCTGTCCCGCCGGTTGGCCTCACCTGGACCTGGTGAGTGGGATTGCCACCTAAGCCTCACACATAGCTGGTGACTCAGGTCCCCACGTGAGCCTCTTGGACCTGGTGAATCTGGTCGCTACCTGGTCCTTTCCCAGACCCGGGGACTCTATCCCCACCTGGGCCTCACCTGGACCTGGTGAATCTGGTCCCCATCTGGGTCTCACCCAGGTCTGGTGACTTTGTTCCCCACCTGGACCTGATTGCTGTGAACACTTTCTTGGCCTCACCTGCAACTGGTGACTCTGATCCTTTCTGCGCCTCACCCAGATCTGGTGACTCTGGTCCTCACTTGGGCATCATTTGTACCTGGTGACTCTCTACCACACCTGAGCCTCACCTGGACCCGATGACTCTGGAACCACTCTGGGCCTCCCCCTGACCTGGTGACTCTGGTCCCCATCTGGATATCACCTGGACCAGGTGATTCTGTTACCCTTCTAAGACTCAAGCAGTTATGTTGAAACTGGTCCTCAACTGGGCCTCACCTGGACCTAGTGAATATGCTCCCCACCTGCGCTTCATCTGGACCTGGTGACTCTGCTTCTTCCTGGGCATCATTGGGACGTGGTTACTCTAATTCCCACTGGGACAGACCTGATCCTGGTAACTCTGGTCCTGACTTTGGCCTCTTCTGTACCAGGTGACTCTGGCTCCACCTGGGCCTCACCTGGAACTGGTGACTCTGATCCTAAGCATGGCCTCACCTGACATGGTGACTGTGGTTCCCACCGGGACCTCACCGGACCTCATGTCCCTGGACCCACCTTGGCCTCACCAAGCCCTGGTGTCTCTGGTACCCACCTGGGTAGCATCAGGATATGGTTACACTGTTCACTAACAGTGTCCCAGCCCGACCTATTAACTCTGGTCTTCACCTGGGCCACACCTGGACATGGTGACACTGGTTCGCACCTGGGTCTCACCTGGACATGGTGAGTCGGATCCCCAGCTGGTTCTCACCTGTAACTGGTGATTCTCGTTCCCACATGGACATCATGTGGACCTGGTGGCTGCAGTGTTTCTAGCTTCTCATGTACCTCCTGACTCTGGTCCCCACCAGGGCCTCACCGGGACCTGGTGAGTGTGGTTGCCACCTGCACCTCACCTGGACCTGGTGATTCCGATCTGCACCTGAGACTACCCTGGATCTGGTGACTGTCCCCACCTTGTCTTCACCTGGATTTGGGGACTCCGGTCCCCATCTGGGCCTCACCTGGCGTCTTGACATTGGTCCTCAACTGGGAAATTTGGACCCGTTGACTGTGTTCCAAAACTGGACCTCAACTGGACCAGGTGACTCTGGTCACCCTCTGGGTCTCACCGTGCCCTAGTGACTGTGAACCCCACTTTGGCCTGACTTGGACTTGCTGACCCTGGTTCCCACCTGCGCCTGACCTCGAACTGTTGACTCTGGTTCTTTAATGGTCCTCCCCTTTACCAGGTGATCCTGGTCCCCACCTGGGCCTCAACTGGACGTGGTGACACTTGTCACCACCGGGGACTCACCTGGACCTGCTTACTGTGTTCCACACCTGGGCCTCAAGTAGACCTGTTGACCATGGTCCCCAAGCCGGCCTCACATGGACCTGTTGCCTGTGATCCCCACCGGGGCCTCACGTGTACCTGGTAACTCTGGTCCTCGCCTAGGCCTCATCTGGACCTAGTGACTCTGGTCCCCACCTGGGCTTCACCTGGATCTGGTGACTCTGTTCCCCACCTGTACTTCACCTGGATCTAGTGACTCTGGTCCCCACCTGGACTTCACCTGGATCTCATGACTCTGGTCCCCACCTGGACTTCACCTGGATCTGATGACACTGGTCTCCACCAGGACCTCACCTGGACCTGGTGACTCTGTTCCTCAGTTTGGCCTCACCGGGACCTGTTGACTTTTGTCCCCACTTTGACCTAACTCAGAACTGCTGAATCTCGCCCCACCTAGGCCGCACCCATACCTGGTGACTCTTGTCCCCAGCTATGCCTCAATTCGACCTCATGAATCTGGTCCTCACGTGGGTCTCAAATGGACCTGGGACTCAGCTGGATAGAGTGGCTCTGGTTTCTACAAGGGGCTCACCTGATACTGCTGACTGTGGTTTTATTCTATGCCTCACCAGGACGTGGTGATTCTGTTCCCCATCTATGCCTGCATGGCCCTAGTAACTCTGTTCCTCACTCAGGCATCATTGGGACCTGGATACTCTATTCCACACCTGGATACTCACTCTGACCAGGGACCTCTGGTCCCATTCTGGGCCTCAAACTAAACTGTTTACTCTGGTTCCCCCTTGGGCCTCACCCTTACCTGGTGACTCTGGTCACCCCCTGACTTCTCTTGGGCCTGGAGAATCTGTACCTTAGCTGGTCCGCACCTGGATGTGGTGACTGGTCGCCACCTGGGCTTCCCCTGGACTTGGTGAATCCTGTTGCCAATTGCGCCTCACCTGGACATTGTGACTGTGTTTCCACCTGGACCTCACATGGATCTGGTGGCTCTGGTTCCCATATGGGGCTCTCCTGGACCTGGTTCCTGTGGTCTCCATCTGGCCTCACCTGGAAAACAATGTCTCTGATCCATATTTGGGCCTATCCTGGATCTGTTGTCTCTGGTCCTTACCTGGCCTCATTGGGACCTGGATACTCACTTATATACCTGGGCCTCACCTGGACCTGGTCACTGTGGTCACACCTGGGCCTTACTTGGACGAGGTGGCTGGTTCCCACAGGGACCTCACCTGGATCTGGTGACTCAGGTCCTCATATGGGCATCATAGAACCTGGTTTCTCAGTTCCACATCGGGGCCTCACCTGGACCTAGTTATTCTCGTCCCCCTCTAGGCCTCCCCCTGACGTGGTGACTCTGGTCTCCAACTGGATATCACCAGAACCGGGTGACTCTGGTCCCCCTCTGTGACTCACCCGGAGCTGGGGACACTGCTCCTCAACTGTGCCTCAACAGGACCTGGTGAATCTACTCCTCACTTAAGCCTCGTCTGGACCTTGTGACTCTTTTCCCACCTGGCATCAATGGGACATGGTTACTCTGTTCCCCATCTGCGCCTCACCTGGACATGATAACTTTGCTCCACACTTTGGCCTCAACTGGTCCTGATGACTCTGGTCCCTCCACCTAGGCCTCAATCTGGACCTGGGGACTGTGGTCTCCACCTGGGTCTCACCTGGACCTGGTGACTCTCGTTCCCACATGAATCACACCTGGACCTGGTGACTGTGGAGTTCTTGTAGATTCACTTTTACCTTGTGACTCCGGTCCCCACTAAAGTGTCGCCTGTATCTGGTGACTCTGGCCTGCAGGGTGGCCTCATGTGGATCTGTTGAGTGGGGTTGCCACTTGGGCCTCATCCATACCTGGTGACTCAAGTCCCCACAGGGGCCTCTTGGACCTGGTGAATCTTCTCCTAACCTGGTCCTCCCCCAGACCGGGGACTCTGGTCACCACCTGGGCCTCACCTGGACCTGGTGAATCTGTTCCCCAACTGGGCCTCACCCAGTCCTGGTGACTTTGTTCCCCACCTGGACCTGATTGCTGTGGAATCTTTCTTGGCCTCACCTGGAACTGGTGACTCTGATCCTATCTGCGCGTCACCCAGACCTGGTGACTCTGGTCCTCACCTGGGCATCCTTGGTACCTGGTGACTGTGTTCCACACCTGAGCCTCACATGAACATGATTACTCTTGAACCTCTCTGGCCTCACCCTGACCTGGTGACTCTGGTCCCCATCTGGATGTCACCTGGACCAGGTGATTCTGGTATTTTCTATGCCTCAACAAGATCTGGTGACTATGGTCCTCAACTGGGCCTCACCTGGACCTAGTGAATATGCTCCATCAGGGCCTCACCTGGACCTGGTAACTCTGGACCCTACCTGGGCATCATTGCACACGGTTCCTCTGCATGGTCTGCAGGTTGGCCTCACCTGGACCTGGTGAGTGGGGTTGCCCCCTGTGCCTCACCCATACCTGGTGACACAGGCCCCACGTGGTCCTCACTTGGACCTAGTGAATCTGGTCCTTACATGGTCCTCACCCGGAACTAGTAACTCTGGTCACCACCGGGGAATCACCTGGACCTGGTGAATCTGGTCCCCATTGTGCCTCACCCAGTCATGGTGACATTGTTCCCTACCTGGACCTGATTGCTGTGGACTCCTTCTTGTCCTCACCTGGAACTGGTGACTCTGATCCTAACTGGGCCTCACCCAGATATGGTGACTCTGGTCCTCACCTGTGGACCATTATGACCTGGATACTCTGTTCCACACCTGTGCCTCACCTGGACATGATGACTCTGGATCCCCTCTGGGCCTCACCCTGACATGGTGACTCTGGTCCCCATCTGGATGTCACCCAGACTAGGTGAATCTGGTACCCCTCTAGGCCTCAACTAGACCTGGTGACACTGGTCCTCAAGTGGGCCTCACCGGGACCTAGTGAATATGCTCCCTACCTGCGCCTCATCTGACCTGGTCACTCTGGTTCTACCTGGGCATCATTGGGACATGGTTACTCTATTGCCCACTGGGACTGATCTGATTCCGGTAACTCTGGTCCTGACTTTGGCCTCTTCTGTACCAGGTGACTCTGGCTCCACCTGGGCCTCACCTGTAACTGGTGACTCTGATCCTATGCATGGCCTCACCGACCTGGTGACTGTGGTTCCCATCGGGACCTCACCTGGACCTCATGTCTCTGGTCCCTCCTGACCCTCACCAGGACCTGGTGTCTCTGATACCCACCTGGGTAGCATCAGGATATGGTTACACTGTTCACTAACAGTGACCCTGCCGGACCTATTAACTCTGGTCTTCACCTGGGTCACACCTGGACATGGTGACACTGGTTCCCACGAGGGCCTCACCTGGACATGGTGAGTCGGATCCCCACCTGGTCCTCAACTGTAACTGGTGATTCTCGTTCCCACATGGACATCATGTCGACCTGGTGGCTGCAGTGTTTCTAGCTTCTCATGTACCTCGTGACTCTGATCCCCACCAGTGCCTCACCGGGACCTCCTGAGTGTGGTTGCCACCTGCACCTCACCTGGACCTGGTGATTCTGGTCTGCACATGAGAGTACCTTGCCTCTGGTGACTGTGGTCCCCACCTGGGCTTCACCTGGATTTGGGGACTCCGGTCCCCATCTGGGCCTCAACTGGCCCTGTTGACCATGGTCCTCAACTGGGCAAAATTGGGACCCGGTGACTGTGTTCCACAAGTGGCCTCACCTGGACCAAGTGACTCTGGTCCCCCTCTGGGTGTCACCGTGCCCTAGTGACTGTGAACCCCACTTTGGCCTGACATGGACCTGCTGACCCTGGTTGCCACCTGCGCCTGACCTCGAACTGTTGACTCTGGTTCTTTCAAGGGCCTCCCCTGGACCTGGTGATCCTGGTTCCCATGTGGACCTCACCTTTTTGTGGTGACTCTTGTCACCTCCGGGGACTCACCTGGACCTGCTTACTGTGTTCCACACCTTGGCCTCAAGTAGACCTGTTGACCATGGTCCCCAAGCCGGCCTCACATGGACCTGATGCCTCTGATCCCCACCGGGACCTCACGTGTACCTGGTAACTCTGGTCCTCATCTGGGCCTCATCTGGACCTAGTGACTCTGGTCCCCACCTGGACTTCACCGGGTTCTGGTGACTCTGGTCCACCCCAGGACCTCTCCTGGACCTGGTGACTCCTTTCCAACATGGACCTCATGTGGATCTGTTGACTCTGGTCCTCAGTTTGGCCTCACCTCGACTTGGTGGCTCTTGTCCCCACTTTGACCTAACTCAGAACTGCTGAATCTTGCCCCACCTAGGCCGCACCCAGACCTGGTGACTCTTGTCCCCAGCTATGCCTCAATTCGACCTGATGAATCTGGTCCTCACGTGTGCCTGACATGTACCTGGGACTCAGCTGGATAGAGTGGCTCTGTTTCCCACAAGGGGCACACCTGATACTGCTGACTGTGGTCTTATTCTATGCCTCACCAGGACCTAGTGATTCTGTTCCGCTTCTGGGCCTGCCTGGCCCTAGTGACTCTGGTCCTCACCCAGGCATCATTGGGACCTGGATACTCTATTCCACACCTGGGCCTCACTTTGACCAGGGACCTCTGGTCCCATTCTGGGCCTCAAACTAAACTGGTTACTGTGGTTCCTCCTCTGGGACTCACCCTTACCTGGAGACTCTGGTCACCCCTTTGACTTCTCTTGGGCCTGGAGAATCTGGACCTTAGCTGGTCCGCACCTGGATGTGGTGACTGGTCGCCACCTGGGCTTCCCCTGGACTTGGTGAATCCTGTTGCCAATTGCGCCTCACCTGGACATTGTGACTGTGTTTCCACCTGGACCTCACATGGATCTGGTGGCTCTGGTTCCCATATGGGGCTCTCCTGGACCTGGTTCCTGTGGTCTCCATCTGGCCTCACCTAGAAAACAATGGCTCTGATCCATATTTGGGCCTCCTCTGGACCTGTTGACTCTGGTCCATACCTGGGCATCATTGCGACCTGGATATTCTCTTATGTACCTGGGCCTCACGTGGACCTGGTGACTGTGGTCCCACCTGGGCCTCACCTGGACGAGGTGACTGGTACCTCACCTGGACCTGGTGACTCAGGTCCTCATATGGGCATCATGGGACCTGGTTTCTCAGTTTCATGTCAGGGCCTCACCTGGACCTGGTAACTCTGGTCTCTACATGGGCATCATCGGGACACGGTTCCTCAGCAAGTCCCAAAGGTTGGCCTCACCTGGACCTGGTAAGTCTGTTCCCTACGTTGGCATCATTGGGACATGGTTCCTCTGCATGGCCTGCACGTTGGCCTCACCTGGAACTGGTGATTGGGATTTCCACCTGGGCCTCACCCATACCTGGATACACAAGTCCCCAGGTGGGCCTCTCTTGGACCTGTTGAATCTGGTCCTTACCTGGTCCTCACCTGGAACTGGTAACTCTGGTCACCACCTGGGAATCACCTGGACCTGGTGAATCTGGTCCCCATCTGGGCCTCACCCAGTCTTGGTGACTTTGTTCCCTACCTGGACCTGATTGCTGTGGACTCCTTCTTGGCCTCACCTGGAACTGGTGACTTTGATCCTAACTGGACCTCACCCAGATCTGGTGATTCTGGTCCTCACCTGTGGACCATTATGATCTGGATACTCTGTTCCACACCTGAGCCTCATCTGGACATGAGGACTCTGGATCCTCTCTGGGCCTCACCCTGACATGGTGACCCTGGTCCCCAACTGGATGTCACCTAGACCAGGTGAATCTGGTACGCTTCTAGGCCTCAACTAGCCCTGGTGACTCTGGTCCTCAACTGGGCCTCACCGGGACCTAGTGAATATGCTCCCCACCTGCGCCTCATCTGGACCTGATGACTCTGGTTCTACCTTGGCATCATCGGGACATGGTTACTCTATTCCCCACTGGGACTGAGTTGATCCTGGTAACTCAGGTTCTGACTTTGGCCTCTTCTGTACCAGGTGATTCTGGCTCCAACTGGGCCTCACCTGTAACTGGTTACTGTGATCCTAAGCATGGCCTCACCTGACCTGGTGACTGTGGTTCCCATCGGGACCTCACCTGGACCTCATGTCTCTGGTCCCACCTGGGCCTGACCAGGACCTGGTGTCTCTGGTACCCACCTGGGTAGCATTAGGATATGGTGACCCTGTTCACTAACAGTGAGCCAGCCGGACCTATTAACTCTGGTCTTCACCTGGGCCACACCGGGACATGGTGACACTGGTTCCCACCTGGGACTCACCTGGACATGGTGAGTCGGATCCCCACCTGGTCCTCACCTGTAACTGGTGATTCTCGTTCCCACATGGACATCATGTGGACCTGGTGGCTGCAGTGTTTCTAGATTCTCATGTACCTCGTGACTCTGGTCCCCCCCAGGGCCTCACAGGGATCTGGTGAGTGTGGTTGCAACCTGCACCTCACCTGGACCTTGTGATTCTGGTATGCACCTGAGACTACCCTGGATCTGGTGACTCTGGTACCCACCTGGTCTTCACCTGGATGTGGGGACTTCGGTCCCCACCTTGGCCTCACCTGGTCCTGTTGACCATGGTCCTCAACTGGGCACATTTTGGGCCCGGTGACTGTGTTCCACAACTGGACCTCAACTGGACCAGGTGACTCTGGTCTCCCCCTGGGTCTCACCGTGCCCTAGTGACTGTGAACCGCACTTTGGCCTGACTTGGACCTGCTGACCCTGGTTGCCACCTGCGCTTGACTTCGACCTGTTGAATCTGGTTCTTTTTTTTTTTTTAAATTTATTTTTTCGTATTGGTGTTCTATTTACTAACATACAGAATAACCCCCAGTGCCCGTCAGCCATTCACTCCCACCCCCCGCCCTCCTCCCCTTCTACCACCCCTAGTTCGTTTCCCAGAGTTAGCAGTCTTTACGTTCTTTCTCCCTTTCTGATATTTCCCACACATTTCTTCCCCCTTCCCTTATATTCCCTTTCACTATTATTTATGTTCCCCAAATGAATGGGAACATATAATGTTTGTCTTTCTCCGACTGGCTTACTTCACTCAGCATAATACCCTCCAGTTCCATCCACGTTGAAGCAAATGGTGGATATTTGTCATTTCTAATAGCTGAGTAATATTCCATTGTATACATAAACCACATCTTCTTTATCCATTATCTTTCGTTGGACACCGAGGCTCCTTCCACAGTTTGGCTATCGTGGCCCTTGCTGCTATAGACATCAGGGTGCAGGTGTCCCGGCGTTTCATTGCATTTGTCTCTTTGGGGAAAATCCCCAACAGTGCAATTGCTGGGTCGTAGGGCAGGTATATTTTTAACTGTTTGAGGAACCTCCACACAGTTTTCCAGAGTGGCTGCACCAGTTCACATTCCCACCAACAGTGTATGAGGATTCCCTTTTCTCCGCATCCTCTCCAACATTGGTTGTTTCCTGTCTTGTTAATTTTCCCCATTCTCACTGGTGTGAGGTGGTATCTCATTGTGGTTTTGATTTGTATTTCCCTGAGGGCAAGTGATGCAGAGCATTTTCTCATGTGCATGTTGGCCATGTCTATGTCTTCCTCTGTGAGATTTCTGTTCATGTCTTTTGCCCATTTCATGATTGGATTGTTTGTTTCTTTGGTGTTGAGTTTGATAAGTTCTTTATAGATCTTGGAAACTAGTCCTTTATCTGATATGTCATTTGCAAATATCTTCTCCCATTCTGTAGGTTGTCCTTGAGTTTTGTTGACTGTATCCTTTGCTGTGCAAAAGCTTCTTATCTTGATGAAGTCCCAATAGTTCATTTTTGCTTTTGTTTCTTTTGCCTTCGTGGATGTATCTTGCAAGAAGTTACTATGGCCGAGTTCAAAAAGGGTGTTGCCTGTGTTCTTCTCTAGGATTTTGATGGAATCTTGTCTCACATTTAGATCTTTCATCCATTTTGAGTTTATCTTTGTGTATGGTGAAAGAGAGTGGTCTAGTTTCATTCTTCTGCATGTGGATGTCCAATTTTCCCAGCACCATTTATTGAAGAGACTGTCTTTCTTCCAATGGATAGTCTTTCCTCCTTTATCGAATATTAGTTGCCCATAAAGTTCAGGGTCCACTTCTGGATTCTCTATTCTGTTTCACTGATCTATGTGTCTGTTTTTGTGCCAGAAGACTCTAGTTCTTTCAAGGGCCTCAACGGTACCTGGTGATCCTGGTCCCCACCTGGGACTAACCTGGAAGTGGTGACTCTTTTCACCACCGGGGACTCACCTGGACCTGCTTACTGTGTTACACACCAGGGCCTCAAGTAGACCTGTTGACCATGGTCCCCAAGCCGGCCTCACATGGACCTGTTGCCTCTGATCCCCACCGGGGGCTCACGTGTACCTGGTAACTCTGGTCCTCACCAGGGCCTCATCGGGACCTAGTGACTCTGGTCCCCACCTGGGCTTCACGTGGATCTGGTGACTCTGGTCCCCACCTGGACTTCACCTGGATCTGGTGACTCTGGTCCCCACCTGGACCTCTCTTGGACCTGGTGACTCTCTTTCCAACATGGACCTCACATGGATCTGGTGACTCTGGTCCTCAGTTTGGCCTCACCTGGACCTGGAGTCTCTCGTCCCCACTTTGACCTAACTCAGAACTGCTGAATCTTGCCCCACCTAGCCCGCACCCAGACCTGGTGACTCTTGTCCCCAGCTATGCCTTAATTCGACCTAATGAATCTGGTCCTCACGTGAGCCTCACATGGACCTGGGACTCAGCTGGATAGAGTGGCTCTGGTTCACGCAAGGGGATCAAATGATACTGCAGACTGTGGTCTTATTCTATGCCTCACCAGGACCTAGTGATTTGTCCCCATCTGGGCCTGTATGGCCCTAGTGACTCTGGTCCTCACACAGGCATCATTGGGACATGGATACACTATTCCACACCTGGGCCTCACTCTGACTAGGGACCTGTGGACCCATTCTG
This sequence comes from Canis aureus, assembly GCF_053574225.1. NCBI lineage: Eukaryota > Metazoa > Chordata > Mammalia > Carnivora > Canidae > Canis > Canis aureus. The sequence continues at coordinate 55,441,168 of NC_135632.1, read as the reverse complement.
GGACTCAAACTAAACTGCTTACTCTGGTTCCCCCTCTGGGACTCACCCTTACCTGGTGACTCTGGTCACCCCATGGGCTTCATTTGGGCCTTGTGAATCTGGTCCTTAGCTTGTCCTCACTTGGATCTGGTGACTGGTCGCCAGCTGGGCCTCACCTGGACTTGTTGAAACCTGTTGCCACCTGCGCCTCACCTGGACCTTGTGACTGTGGTCCCACCAGGACCTTGCCTGGATCTGGTGGCTCTGGTTCCCATATGGGGCTCTCCTGGACCTGATTCCTGTGGTCTCCATCAGGCATCACCTGGAACAAAATGACTCTGGTCCATATTTGGGCCTCTCCTGGAATGTTGACTCTGGTCCTTACCTGGGGATAATTGCGACCTGGTTACACTCTTATATACCTGGGCCTCACCTGGACTTGGTGACTGTGGTCCCATCTGGGCCTCACCTGGACGAGGTGATGGTTCCCACAAGGACCTCACCTGGACGTGCTGACTCAGGTCCTCATATGGGCATCATGGGACCTGGTTTCAGTTCCACATCGGGGCCTCACCTGGAGCTAGTGATTCTCGTCCCCCTCTGGGCCTCACCCTGACGTGGTGACTCTGGTCCCCACCTCGATATCACCGGAATCGGGTGACTCTGGTCCCCCTCTGGGACCCACCCCGAGTTGGGGACACTGGTCCTCAACTGGGCCTCAACTGGACCTGGTGAATCTGGTCCCCATCTGGGCCTCACCCAGTCCTGGTGACTTTGTTCCCCACCTGGACCTGATTGCTGTGGACACTTTCTTGGCCTCACCTGGAACTGGTGACTCTGAACCTATTTGCGCGTCACCCAGATCTGGTGACTCTAGTCCTCACTTGGGCATCATTGGTACCTGGTGACTCTGTTCCTCACCGGAGCCTCACCTGGACATGATGACTCTGGAACCTCTCTGGGCCTCTCCCTGACCTGGTGACTCTAGTCCCTACCTGGGCATCATCGGGACATGGTTCCACTGCATGGCCTGCAGGTTGGCCTCACCTGGATGTGGTAACTCTCGTCCTTACCTGGGTATCATCGGGACATGGTTCCTCTCCATGGCCTGCAGGTTGGCCTCACCTGGACCTGGGGAGTGCCTTGCCACCTCGCCTCACCAATATCTGATGACTCAGGTCCCCACGTGGGCCTCATTTGGACCTGTTGAATCTGGTCCTTACCTGGTCGTCACCCGGAACTGGTAAGTCTGTTCACCACTTGGGAATAACCTGGACCTAGTGAATCTGGTCCCCATCTGTGCCTCACCCAGTCCTGGTGACTTTGTTCCCCACTTGGACCTGTTTGCTGTGGACTCCTTCTTGGCCTCACCTGGAACTGGTGACTCTGATCCTAACTGGGCCTCACCCAGATCTGGTGACTCTGGTCCTCACCTGTGGACCATTATGATCTGGATAATCTGTTCCACACCTGAGCCTCACCTGGACATGATTACGCTGGATCCCCTCTGGACCTCACCCTGACACGGTGACTCTGTTCCCCATGTGGATGTCACCTAGACCAGGTGAATCTGGTAACCCTCTAGGCCTCAACTAGACCTGGTGACTGTGGTCCTCAACTGGGTCTCACCGGGACCTAGTGGATATGCTCCCCTCCTGCGCCTCATCTGGACCTGGTGACTCTGGTTCTACCTGGGAATCATTGGGACCTGGATACTCTCTTATATACCTGGGCCTCACCTGGACCTGATGACTGTGGTCCCAACTGGGCCTCACCTGGACCTGGTGAATCTGGTCCCCATCTGGGCCTCACCCAGTCCTGGTGACTTTGTTCCCCACCTGGACCTGATTGCTGTGGACCCTTCCTTTACCTCACCTGGAACTGGTGACTCTGATCCTATATGCGCGTCTCCCAGATCTGGTGACTCTGGTCCACACCTGGGAGTTATTGGTACCTGGTGACTCTGTTCCACACCTGAGCCTCACCTGGACATGATGACTCTGGAACCTCTCTGGGTCTCACCCTGACCTGGTGACTCTGGTCCCCTCTGGATGTCACCTGGACCAGGTGATACTTGTACTCCTCTAGGCCTCAACCAGATCTGGTGACTCTGGTCCTCAACTGGGCCTCACCTGGACCTAGTGAATATGCTCCATCTGGGCCTCATTTGGACCTGGTAACTCTGGTCACTACCTCGGCATCATCGGGTCATGGTTCCACTGCATGGCCTGCAGGTTGGCCTCACCTGGACCTGCTAACTCTGGTCCCTACCTGGGCATCATCCGGACATGGTTCCTCTGCATGGCCTGCAGGTTGGGCTCACCTGGACCTGGTGAGTGGGGTTGACACCTGGGCCTCACCCATACTTTGTGACTCAGGTCCCCACGTGGGGCTCTTGGACCTGGTGAATCTGATCCTTTCCTGGTCCTCTCCTAGACCAGGGGACTCTGGTCACCACCTGGGCCTCCACTGGACCTGGTGAATCTGGTCTCCATCTGAGACTCACCCAGTCCTGGTGACTTTGTTCCCCACCAGGACCTGAATTCTGTGGACTCCTTCTTGGCCTCACCACGAACTGGTGACTCTGATCCTATCTGCGCGTCATCCAGAACTGGTGACTCTGGTCCTCACCTGGGCATCATTGGTACCTGCTGACTCTGTTGCACACCTGAGCCTCACCTGGACATGATGACTCTGGAACACTCTGGGCCTCACGCTGACCTGGTGACTCTGGTCCCCATCTGGATGTCACGTGGACCAGGTGATTCTGGTACCCCTCTAGGCCTCAACCAAATCTGGTGACTCTGGTCCTCAACTGGGCCTCACCTGGACCTAGTGAATATGCACCATCTGGGCCTCATTTGGACCTGGTGACTCTGGTTCTATCTGGGCATCCTCAGGGCATGGTTACTCTATTCCTCACTGGGACTGACCTGATCCTGGTAACTCTGGTCCTGACTTTGGCCTCTTCTGTACCAGGAGACTCTGGCTCAACATGGGCCTCACCTGTAAATGGTGACTCTGATCCTAAGCATGGCCTCACCTGACCTGGTGACTGTGGGTCCCATCGGGACCTCTTCTGGACCTCATGTCTCTGGGCCCACCTGGGCCTCACCAGGACCTGGTTTCTGTGGTTCCCACCTGGGTAGCATCAGGATATGGTGACCCTGTTCACTAATAGTGACCCAGCCGGACCTATTAACTCTGGTCTTCACCTGGGCCACACCTGGACATGGTGACACTGGTTCCCACCTGGGACTCACCTGAACATGGTGAGTAGGACCCCCACCTGGTCCTCACCTGTAACTGGTGATTTTCTTTCCCACATGGACATAATGTGGACCTTGTGGCTGCAGTGTTTCTAGCTTCTCATATACCTCGTGGATCTGGTCCCCACCAGGGCTTCACCGGGAACTGGTGAGTGTGGTTGCCACCTGCACCTCACCTGGACCTGGTGATTCCGGTCTCCACCTGAGACTACGCTGGATCTGGTGACTGTGGTCCCAACCTGTGCTTCACCTGGATTTGGGGACTCCGGTCTCCATCTGGGCCTCACCTGGCCCTGTTGACCATGGTCCTCAACTGGGCACAATTGGGACCCGGTGACTGTGTTCCACAACTGGACCTCACCTGGACCAGGTGACTGTCGTCACCCTCTGGGTCTCACCGTGCCCTAGTGACTGTGAACCCCGCTTTGGCCTGACTTGGACCTGCTGATACTGGTTGCCACCTGCGCCTGACCTCAAACTGTAGACTCTGGTTTTTCAAAGGCCTCCCCTCGACCTGGTGATCCTGGTCCCCACCTGGGTCTCACTTGGACGTGGTGACACTTGTCCCCACCGGGGACTCTCCTGGACCTCCTTACTGTGTTCCACACCTGGGCCTCAAGTAGACCTGTTGACCATCGTCCCCAGGACGGCCTCACATGGACCTGTTGCCACAGCTCCCCACCGGGGCATCACATGTACCTGGTATCTCTGGTCCCCACCTTGAACTCATCTGGACTTAGTGACTTTGGTCCCCACCTGGGCTTCACCTGGATCTGGTGACTCTGGTCCCCACCTGGACTTCACCTGGATCTGGTGCCTCTGGTCCCCACCTGGACCTCTCCTGGACCTGGTGACTCTCTTTCCAACATGGACCTCACCTGGATCTGGTGACTCTGGTCCTCAGTTTGGTCTCACCTGTTCCTGGTGTCTCTCTTCCCCACTTTGACCTAACTCGGAACTGCTGAATCTTGCCCCACCTAGGCCGCACCCAGACCAAGTGATTCTTGTCCACAGCTATGCCTCAATTCGACTTGATGAATGCAGTCCTCACGTGGGCCTCAGATCACCTGGGACTCATCTGGATAGACTGGCTCTGGTTCCCACAAGGGGCTCACCTGATTCTGGTGACTGTGGTCTTATTCTATGCCTCACCAGGACCTAGAGGTTCTGTTCCTGATCTGGGCCTGCATGGCCCTAGTGACTCTGGTCCTCACCCAGGCATCATTGGGACCTGGATACTCTATTCCACACCTGGGCCTCACTTGACCAGGGACCTCTGGTCCAATTCGGGGCCTCAAACTAAACTGGTTACTCTGGTTCCCCTCTGGGCCTCACCCTTACCTGGTGACTCTGGTCACCCCTTGGGCTTCACTTGGGCCTGGTGAATCTGGTCCTTAGCTGGTCCGCACCTGGATCTGGTCGCCAGCTGGGCCTCACCTGTTTGGTGAATCCTGTTGCCACCTGCGCCTCACCTGAACCATATGACTGTGGTCCCACCTGGACCTCACTTGGATCTGGTGGCTCTGGTTCCCATATGGGACTCTCCTGGACCTGGTTCCTGTGGTCTCCATCTGGCCTCACCTGGAACACAATGACTCTGATCCATATTTGGGACTCTCCTGGACCTGTTGACTCTGGTCCTTATCTGGGCATCATTGGGACCTGGATACTCTCATATACCTGGTCCTCACCTGGACCTGGTGACTGTGGTCCCACCTGGGCCTCACCTGGATGAGGTGACTGGTTCCCACAGGGACCTCACCGGGACCTGGTGACTCAGGTCTTCATATGGACATCATGGTACCTGGTTTCTCAGTTCCACATTGGGGCCTCACTGGAGCTAGTGATTCTCGTCTCCCTCTGGGCATCACCCTGACGCGGTGACTCTGGTCCCCACGTGGATATCACCAGAACCGGGAGACTCTGGTCCCCCTCCGGGACTCACCCGGAGCTGGGGACACTGGTCCTCAACTGGGCCTCAACAGGACCTGGTGAATCTACTCCTCACTTAGGCCTCGTCTGGACCTTGTGACTCTTTTCCCACCTGGCATCAATGGGACATGGTTACTCTGTTCCCCATCTTGGCCTCACCTGGACATGATAACTTTGCTCCGCACTTTGGCCTCAACTGGTGCTGATGACTCTGGTCCCCCCACCTAGGCCTCAATCTGGACTTGGTGACTGTGGTTCCCACCTGGGTCTCAACTGGACCAGGTGAATCTCGTTCACACATGAACCACACCTGGACCTGGTGACTGTGGTGTTCTTGTAGACTCACATTTACCTGGTGACTCCGGTCCCCACTAGGGCCTCACCTGGATCTGGTGACTCTGGCCTGCAGGTTGAACTCACCTGGACCTGGTGAGTGGGGTTGCCACCTGGGCGTCACCCATACCTGGTGACTCAGGTCCCCACGTGTGTCTTGGACCTGGTGAATCTGGTAATTCTGGTCACCACCTGGGAATCCCCTGGACCTGGAGAATCTGGTCGCCATCTGGGCCTCACCCAGTCCTGGTGACTTTGTTCCCCACCTGGACCTGATTGCTGTGGACTCCTTCGTGGCCTCACCTGGAACTGGTGACTCTGATCCTAACTGGGCCTCACCCAGATCTGGTGACTCTGGTCCTCACCTGTGGACCACTATGACCTGGATACTCTGTTCCACACCTGAGCCTCACCTGGACATGATGACTCTGGATCCTCTCTGGGCCTCACTCTGACATGGTGACTCTGGTCCCCATGTGGATGTCACCTAGACCAGGTGAATCTGGTACCCCTCTAGGCTTCAACTATAGCTAGTGACTGTCGTCCTCAACTTGGCCTCACCGGGACCTAGTGGATATGCTCCCCTCCTGCGCCTCATCTGGACCAGGTGACTCTGGTTCTACCTGGGCATCATTGGGACCTGGATACTCTCTTATATACCTGGGCCTCACCAGGCACTGTTGACCATTGTCCTCAACTGGGCAAAATTGTGACCCGGTGACTGTGTTCCAAAACTGGACGTCACCTGGACCAGGTGACTCTGGTCCCCCTCTGGGTCTTACCGTGCCTAGTGACTGTGAACCCCACTTTGGCCTGACTTGGACCTGCTGACCCTGGTTGCCACCTGCGTCTAACCTCGAACTGTTGACTCTGGTTCTTTCAAGGGCCTCCCCTGTACCTGGTGATCCTGGTCCCCACCTGGGCCTCACCTGGACCTGGTGACTCTTGTCACCACCGGGGACTCACCTGGACCTGCTTACTGTGTTCCACACCTGGGCCTCAAGTAGACCTGTTGACCATGGTCCCCAAGCCGGCCTCATATGGACCTGTTGCCTCTGATCTCTACCGGGGTCTCACGTGTACCTGGTAACTCCTGTCTCACCTGGGCCTCATCTGGTCCAAGAGACTCTGGTCTCCACCTGGGCTTCACCTGGATCTGGTGACTCAGGTCCCCACCTGGACTTACCTGGATCCGTTGACTCTTGTCCCCACCTGGACCTCTCCTGGACCTGGTGACTCTCTTTCCAACATGGACCTCACCTGGATCTGGTGACTCTGGTCCTCAATTTGGCCTCACCTGGACCTGGTGTCTCACGTCCCCACTTGAACCTAACTCAGAACCGCTGAATCTTGCCCCAAACTAGGCCGCACCCAGACCTGGTGACTCTTGTCCCCACCTTTGCCTCAATTCCACCTGATGAATCTGGTACTCACGTGTGCCTCACATGGACCTGGCACTCAGCTGTACCTGGGACTCAGCTGGATAGAATGGCTCTGGTTCCCACAAGGGGTCACCTGATACTGGTGACTGTGGTTTTATTCTATGTCTCATCAGGACCTAGTGATTCTGTTCCCCATCTGGGCCTGCATGGCCCTAGTGACTTTGGTCCTCACCCAGGCATCATTGCGACCTGGATACTCTATTCCACACTTGGGACTCACTTTGATCAGGGACCTCTGGTCCCATTCTGGGCCTCAAACTAAACTGGTTACTCTGGTTCCCCCTCTGGGCCTCACCCTTACCTGGTGACTCTGGTCACCCCTTGGGCTTCATTTGGGCCTGGTGAATCTGGTTCTTAGGTGGTCCGCACCTGGATATGGTGACTGGTCGCAACCTGTGCCTCTCCTGGACTTGGTGAATCCTGTTGCCACCTGGGCCTCACTTGGACCTTGTGACTGTGGTCCCACCTGGACCTCACCTGGATCTGGGGGCTCTGGTTCCCATTTGGGGCTCTCCTGGACCTGGTTCCTGTTGTCTAAATCTGGCCTATCCTGGAACACAATGACTCTGATGCGTATTTGTGCCTCTCCTGGACCTGTTGACTCTGGTCCTTACCTAGGCATCATTGGGGCCTGGATACTCTCTAAAATACCTGGTCCTCACCTAGACCTCGTAACTGTGGTCCCACCTGGACCTCACCGGGACGAGGTGACTGATTCCCACAGGGACCTCACCTGGACGTGCTGACTCAGGTCCTCATATGGGCATCATGGGACCTGGTTTCAGTTCCACATCGGGGCCTCACCTGGAGCTAGTGATTCTCGTCCCCCTCTGGGCCTCACCCTGACGTGGTGACTCTGGTCCCCACCTGGATATCACCGGAATCGGGTGACTCTGGTCCCCCTCTGGGACCCACCCCGAGCTGGGGACACTGGTCCTCAACTGGGCCTCAACTGGACCTGGTGAATCTGGTCCCCATCTGGGCCTCACCCAGTCCTGGTGACTTTGTTCCCCACCTGGACCTGATTGCTGTGGACACTTTCTTGGCCTCACCTGGAACTGGTGACTCTGAACCTATTTGCGCGTCACCCAGATCTGGTGACTCTAGTCCTCACTTGGGCATCATTGGTACCTGGTGACTCTGTTCCTCACCTGAGCCTCACCTGGACATGATGACTCTGGAACCTCTCTGGGCCTCTCCCTGACCTGGTGACTCTAGTCCCTACCTGGGCATCATCGGGACATGGTTCCACTGCATGGCCTGCAGGTTGGCCTCACCTGGATGTGGTAACTCTCGTCCTTACCTGGGTATCATCGGGACATGGTTCCTCTCCATGGCCTGCAGGTTGGCCTCACCTGGACCTGGGGAGTGCCTTGCCACCTCGCCTCACCAATATCTGATGACTCAGGTCCCCACGTGGGCCTCATTTGGACCTGTTGAATCTGGTCCTTACCTGGTCGTCACCCGGAACTGGTAAGTCTGTTCACCACTTGGGAATAACCTGGACCTAGTGAATCTGGTCCCCATCTGTGCCTCACCCAGTCCTGGTGACTTTGTTCCCCACTTGGACCTGTTTGCTGTGGACTCCTTCTTGGCCTCACCTGGAACTGGTGACTCTGATCCTAACTGGGCCTCACCCAGATCTGGTGACTCTGGTCCTCACCTGGGCATCATAGGTACCGGGTGACTCTGTTCCACACCTGAGCCTCAACTGGACATGATGACTGTGGATCCTCTCTGGGCCTCACCCTGACCTGGTGACTCTGGTCCCCATCTGGATGTCACCTAGACCAGGTGAATCTGGTACCACTCTAGGCCTCAACTTGACCTGGTGACCCTGGTCCTCAACTGGGCCTCACCGGAACCTAGTGAACATGCTCCAAACCTGCACCTCATCTGGACCTGGGGACTCTGGTTCTACCTGTGTATCATCGGGACATGGTTACTCTATTCCCCACTGGGACTGACCTGATCCTGGTAACTTGGTCCTGACTTTGGCCTCTTCTCTACCAGGTGACTCTGGCTCCACCTGGGCCTCACCTGTAACTGGTGACTCTGATCCTATGCATGGCCTCACCTGACCTGGTGACTGTGGTTCCCATCGGGACCTCACCTGGACCTCATGTCTCTGGTCCAAACTGGGCCTCACCAGGACTTTGTGTCTCTGGTACCCACCTGGATAGCATCAGGATATGGTTACACTGTTCACTAACAGTGAACCAGCTGGACATATTAACCCTGGTCTTCACCTGGGGCACACCTGGACATGGTGACACTCGTTCCCCCCTGGGTCTCACCTGGACATGGTGAGTCGGATCCCCACCTGGTCCTCACCTGTAACTGGTGATTCTCGTTCCCACATGGACATCCTGTGGACCTAGTGGCTGCAGTGTTTCTAGCTTCTCATGTACCTCGTGACTCTGGTCCCCACCAGGGCCTCACCGGGACCTGGTGAGTGTGGTTGCCACCTGCACCTCACCTGGACTTGGTGATTCTGGTCAGAACCTGAAACTACCCTGGATCTGGTGACTGTGGGCCCCACCTGGTCTTCACCTGGTTTTGGGGACTCCCGTCCCCATCTGGGCCTCACCTGGCCCTGTTGACCATGGTCCTCAACTGGGCACAATTGGGGCCCCGTGACTGTGTTCCACAAATGGACCTCACCTGGACAAGGTGACTCTGGTCCCCCTCTGGGACTCACCGTGCCCTAATGACTGTGAACCCCACTTTGGCCTGACTTGGACCTGCTGACCCTGGTTGCCACCTGCGCTTGACTTCGAACTGTTGACTCTGGTTCTTTCTTTTTTCTTTTTTTTTAAATTTATTTTTTATTATTGGTGTTCTATTTACTAACATACAGAATAACCCCCAGTGCCCGTCACCCTTTCACTCCCACCCCCTGCCCTCCTCCCCTTCTACCACCCCTAGTTCGTTTCCCAGAGTTAACAGTCTTTACGTTCTGTCTCCCTTTCTTATATTTCCCACACATTTCTTCCCCCTTCCCTTATATTCCCTTTCACTATTATTTATATTCCCCAAATGAATGAGAACATATAATGTTTGTCTTACTCCAACTGGCTTACTTCACTCAGCATAATACCCTCCAGTTCCATCCACGTTGAAGCAAATGGTGGGTATTTGTCATTTCTAATAGCTGAGTAATATTCCATTGTATACATAAACCACATCTTCTTTATCCATTCATCTTTCGTTGGACACCGAGGCTCCTTCCACAGTTTGGCTATCGTGGCCATTGCTGCTATAAACATCGGGGTGCAGGTGTCCCGGCGTTTCATTGCATTTGTCTCTTTGGGGAATATCCCCAACAGTGCAATTGCTGGGTCATAGGGCAGGTATATTTTTAACTGTTTGAGGAACCTCCACACAGTTTTCCAGAGTGGCTGCACCAGTTCACATTCCCACCAACAGTGTATGAGGATTCCCTTTTCTCCGCATCCTCTCCAACATTGGTTGTTTCCTGTCTTGTTAATTTTCCCCATTCTCACTGGTGTGAGGTGGTATCTCATTGTGGTTTTGATTTGTATTTCCCTGAGGGCAAGTGATGCAGAGCATTTTCTCATGTGCATGTTGGCCATGTCTATGTCTTCCTCTGTGAGATTTCTGTTCATGTCTTTTGCCCATTTCATGATTGGATTGTTTGTTTCTTTGGTGTTGAGTTTGATAAGTTCTTTATAGATCTTGGAAACTAGTCCTTTATCTGATATGTCATTTGGAAATATCGTCTCCCATTCTGTAGGTTGTCTTTGAGTTTTGTTGACTGTATCCTTTGCTGTGCAAAAGCTTCTTATCTTGATGAAGTCCCAATAGTTCATTTTTGCTTTTGTTTCTTTTGCCTTCGTGGATGTATCTTGCAAGAAGTTACTATGGCCGAGTTCAAAAAGGGTGTTGCTTCTGTTCTTCTCTAGGATTTTGATGGAATCTTGTCTCACAGTTAGATCTTTCATCCATTTTGAGTTTATCTTTGTGTATGGTGAAAGAGAGTGGTCTAGTTTCATTCTTCTGCATGTGGATGTCCAATTTTCCCAGCACCATTTATTGAAGAGACTGTCTTTCTTCTAATGGATAGTATTTCCTCCTTTATCGAATATTAGTTGCCCATAAAGTTCAGGGTCCACTTCTGGATTCTCTATCCTGTTTCACTGATCTATGTGTCTGTTTTTGTGCCAGTAGACTCTAGTTCTTTCAAGGGCCTCAACTTTACCTGGTGATCCTGGTCCCCACCTGGGACTAACCTGGACGTGGTGACTCTTTTCACCACCGGGGACTCACCTGGACCTGCTTACTGTGTTACACACCAGGGCCTCAAGTAGACCTGTTGACCATGGTCCCCAAGCCGGCCTCACATGGACCTGTTGCCTCTGATCCCCACCGGGGCCTCACGTGTACCTGGTAACTCTGGTCCTCACCTGGGCCTCATCGGGACCTAGTGACTCTGGTCCCCACCTGGGCTTCACGTGGATCTGGTGACTCTGTTCCCCACCTGGACCTCTCCCGGTCCTGGTGACTCTCTTTCCAACATGGACCTCACCTGGATCTGGTGACTCTGGTCCTCAGTTTGGCCTCACCTGGACCTGGCGTCTCTCGTCCCCACTTTGACCTAGTTCAGAACTGCTGAATCTTGCCCCACCTAGCCCGCACCCAGACCTGGTGACTCTTGTCCCCAGCCATGCCTCAATTCGACCTAATGAATCTGGTCCTCACGTGAGCCTCACATGGACCTGGGACTCAGCTGGATAGAGTGGCTCTGGTTCACGCAAGGGGATCAAATGATAATGCTGACTGTGGTCTTATTCTATGCCTCACCAGGACCTAGTGATTTGTCCCCATCTGGGCTGGCATGGCCCTAGTGACTCTGGTCCTCACCCAGGCATCATTGCGACCTGGATACACTATTCCACACCAGGGCCTCACTCTGACTAGGGACCTCTGGACCCATTCTGGGCCTCAAACTAAACTGGTTACTCTGGTTCCTCCTCTGGGACTCACCCTTACCTGGTGACTCTGGTCACCCCATGGGCTTCATTTGGGCCTGGTGAATCTGGTCCTTAGCTTGTCCTCACTTGGATCTGGTGACTGGTCGCCAGCTGGGCCTCACCTGGACTTGGTGAATCCTGTTGCCACCTGGGACTCACCTGGACGAGGTGACTGGTTCCCACAGGGACCTCACCTGGACCTGCTGACTCAGGTCCTCATATGGGCATCATGGGACCTGGTTTCATTTCCACATCGGGACCTCACCTGGAGCTACTGATTCTCGTCCCCCTCTGGGCCTCACACTGACGTGGTGACTCTGGTCCCCACCTGGATATCACCGGAACCGGGTGACTCTGGTCCCCCTCTGGGACCCACCAAGAGCTGGGGACACTGGTCCTCAACAGGGCCTCAACTGGACCTGGTGAATCTGGTCCCCATATGGGCCTCACGCAGTCCTGGTGACTTTGTTCCCCACCTGGACCTGATTGCTGTGGACTCTTTCTTGGCCTCACCTGGAACTGGTGACTCTGAACCTATCTGCGCGTCACCCAGATCTGGTGACTCTGGTCCTCACCTGGGCATCATTGGTACCTGGTGACTCTGTTCCTCACCTGAGCCTCACTTGGACATGATGACTCTGGAACCTCTCTGGGCTTCTCCCTGACCTAGTGACTCTAGTCCCTACGTGGGCATCATCGGGACATGGTTCCTCTGCATGGCCTGTAGGTTGGCCTCACCTGGACCTGGGGAGTGCCTTGCCACCTGGCCTCACCAATACCTGGTGACTCAGGTCCCCAGGTGGGCCTCATTTGGACCTGTTGAATCTGGTCCTTACCTGGTCGTTACCCGGAACTGGTAAGTCTGTTCAGCACCTGGGAATAACCTGGACTGGTGAATCTAGTCCCCATCCGCCCTCACCCAGGCCTTGTGACCTTGTTCCCCACATGGATCTGATTGCTGTGGACTCCTTCTTGGCCTCACCTGGAACTGGTGACTCTGATCCTAACTGGGCCTCACCCAGATCTGGTGACTCTGGTCCTCACCTGAGGACCATTATGATCTGGATACTCTGTTCCACACCTGAGCCTCACCTGGACATGATTACACTGGATTCCCTCTGGACCTCACCCTGACATGGTGACTCTGGTCCCCATGTGGATGTCACCTAGACCAGGTAAATCTGGTACCCCTCTAGGCCTCAACTAGACCTGGTGACTGTGGTCCTCAACTGGGCCTCACCGGGACCTAGTGGATATGCTCCCCTCCTGCGCCTCATCTGGACCTGGTGACTCTGGTTCTACCTGGGCATCATTTGGACCTGGATACTCTCTTATATACCTGGGCCTCACCTGGACCTGATGACTGTGGTCCCACCTGGGCCTCACCTGGACCTGGTGAATCTGGTCCCCATCTGGGCCTCACCCAGTCCTGATGACTTTGTTCCCCACCTGGACCGGATTGCTGTGGACACTTTCTTGGCCTCACCTGGAACTAGTGACTCTGATCCTATAGGCGCGTCTCCTAGATCTGGTGACTCTGGTCCTCACCTGGGAGTTATTGGTACCTGGTGACTCTGTTCCACACCTGAGCCTCACTTGGACATGATGACTCTGGAACCACTCTGGGTCTCACCCTGACCTGGTGACTCTGGTCCCCATCTGGATGTCACCTGGACCAGGTGATACTGGTACTCCTCTAGGCCTCAACCAGATCTGGTGACACTTGTCCTCAACTGGGCCTCACCTGGACCTAGTGAATATGCTCCATCTGGGCCTCATTTGGACCTGGTAACTCTGGTCACTACCTCGGTATCATCGGGTCATGGTTCCACTGCATGGCCTGCAGGTTGCACTCACCTGGACCTGGTAACTCTGGTCCCTACCTGGGCATCATCCGGACGTGGTTCCTCTGCATGGCCTGCAGGTTGGCCTCACCTGGACCTGGTGAGTGGGGTTGCCACCTGGGCCTCACCCATACCTTGTGACTCAGTTCCCCGCGTGGGGCTCTTGGACCTGGTGAATCTGATCCTTTCCTGGTCCTCTCCTAGACCAGGGGACTCTGGTCACTACCTGGGCCTCACCTGGACCTGGGGAATCTGGTCCCTATGTGAGACTCACCCAGTCCTGGTGACTTTGTTCCCCACCTGGACCTGATTGCTGTGGACTCCTTCTTGGCCTCACCTAGAACTGGTGACTCTGATCCTATCTGCGCGTCACCCAGACCTGGTGTCTCTGGTCCTCACCTGGGCATCGTTGGTACCTGCTGACTCTGTTGCACACCTGAGCCTCACCTGGACATGATGACTCTGGAACTCTCTGGGCCTCACCCTGACCTGGTGACTCTGCTCCCCATCTGGATGTCACCTGGACCAGGTGATTCTGGTACCCCTCTAGGCCTCAACCAAATCTGGTGACTCTGGTCCTCAACTGGGCCTCACCTGGACCTAGTGAATATGCACCATCTGGGCCTAATTTGGACCTGGTGACTCTGGTCCCTACCTGGGCATTATCGGGATATGGTTCCACTGCATGCCTGCAGGTTGGCCTCACTTGGACCTGGTAAGTCTGGTCCCTACCTGGTCATCATCGGGACATAGTTCCTCTGAATGGCCTGTAGGTTGGCCTCACCTGGACCTGGTCAGTGGGCTTGCCACCTGGGCCTCACCCATGCCTGGTGACACAGGTCTCCACGTGGGCCTCACTTGGACCTGGTGAATCTAGTCCTTGCCTGGTCCTCACCCGGAACTGGTAACTCTGGTCACCACCTGGGCATCACCTGGACCTGGTGAATCTGGTCCCCATCTGGTCCTCACTCAGTCCTGGTGACTTTGTTCCCCACCTGGACCTGATTGCTGTGGACTACTTGTTGGACTGACCTGGAACTGGTGACTCTGATCCTAACTGGGCCCCACCCAGATCTGGTGACTCTGGTCCTCACCTGTGGACCATTATGATCTGGATGTTCTGTTCCACACCTGAGCCTCATCTGAGCATGAGGACTCTGGATCCTCTCTGGGCCTCACCCAGATCTGCTGACTCTGGTCCTCACCTGTGGACCATTATGACCTGGATACTCTGTTCCACACCTGAGCCTCACCTGGACCTGATGACTCTTAATCCTCTCTGGGCCTCAGCCTGACATGGTGACTCTGGTCCCCATCTGGATGTCACCTAGACCAGGTGAATCTTGTCCCCCACCAGGCCTCAACTAGACCTGGTGACTCTGGTGCTCAACTGGGCCTCATCGGGACCGATTGAAAATGCTCCCCACATGCACCTTAATTGGACCTGTTGACTCTGGTTCTACCTAGGCATCTTCGGGACATGGTTACTCTATTCCCCACTGGGACTGACCTGATCCTGGTAACTCTGGTCCTGACTTTGGCCTCTTCTGTACCAGGTGACTCTGGCTCCACCTGACCCTCACCTGTAACTGGTGACTCTGATCCTAAGCATGGCCTCACCTGACCTGGTGACTGTGGTCTCACCTGATCCTCACCTGGACGAGATGTGTGGTTCCCACAGGGACCTAACCTGGACCTGGTGACTCAGGTCGTCATATGGGCATCATGGGACCTGGTTTCTCAGTTCCACACCGGGCCTCACCTGGACCTAGTGATTCTCGTCCCGCTCTGGGCCTCACCCTGACGTGGTGACTCTGGTCAACACCTGGATATCACCAGAACCAGTGACTCTGGTCCCCCTCTGGGACTCACCCGGAGCTGGGGACACTGGTCCTAAACTGGGCCTCAACAGGACCTGGGGAATCTACTCACTTAGACCTCGTCTGGACCTTGTGACTCTTTTCCCACCTGGCATCAATGGGACATGGTTACTCTGTTCCCCACCTGGGCCTCACCCTGACATGGTGAATCTGGTCCGCATCTGGATGTCACCTAGACCAGGTGAATCTGGTACCCCTCTAGGCCTCAACTAGACCTGGCGACACTGGTACCCAACTGGGCCTCAGCGGGACCTAGTAAACATGCTCCCCACCTGTGCCTCATCTGGACCTGGTGACTCTGGTTCTACCTGGGCATCATCGGGACATGGTTACTCTATTCCCCACTGGGACTGACCTGATCCTGGTAACTCTGGTCCTGACTTTGGCCTATTCTGAACCAGGTGTCTCTGACTCGACCTGGGTCTCACGTGTAACTGGTGACTCTGACCTAAGCATGGCCTCACCTGACCTGGTGACTGTGGTTCCCATTGGGATCTCACCTGGACTCATGTCTCTGGTCCGACCTGGGCCTCACCAGACCTGGTGTCTCTGGTACCAACCTGGGTAGCATCAGGATATGGTTACACTCTTCACTAACAGTGACCCAGCCGGACCTATTAACTCTGCTCTTCACCTGGGCCACACCTGGACATGGTGATTCTGGTCTATATCTGAGACTTCCCTGGATCTGGTGACTGTGGTCCCCACCTGGGCTTCACCTTGACTTGGGGACTCCGGTCCCCATCTGGGCCTCACCTGGCCCTGTTGACCATGGTCCTCAACTGGGCAAAATTGGTACCCGGTGACTGTGTTCCACAACTGGACCTCACCTGGACCAGGTGACTCTGGTCCCCCTCTGGGTCTCACCGTGCCCTAGTGACTGTGAAACCCACTTTGACCTGACTTGGACCTGCTGACCCTGGTCGCTACCGGCGCCTGACCTCGAACTGTTGACTCTGGTTCTTGCAAGGGCCTCCCCTGGACCTTGTGATCCTGGTCCCCACCTGGGACTCACCTGGACGTGGTGACGCTTGTCACCACCAAGGACTCACCTGGACCTGCTTACTGTGTTCCACACCTGGGCCACAAGTAGACCTGTTGACCATGGTCCCCAAGCCGGCCTCACATAGACCTGTTGCTTCTGATCATCACCGGTGCCTCACGTGAACCTGGTAACTCTGGTCCCCACCTGGACATCTCCTGGACCTGGAGACTCTCTTTCCAACATGGACCTCACCTGGATCTGGTGACTCTGGTCCTCAGTTTGGACTCACCTGTTCCTGGTGTCTCTCTTCCCCACTTTGACCTAACTCAGAACTGTTGAATCTTGCTCCACCTAGGCCGCACCCATACCTGGTGACTCTTGTCCCCAGCTACGCCTCAATTCGACCTGATGTTCTGGTCCTCACGTGGGCCTCACATGGACCTGGGACTCAGCTGGATAGAGTGGCTCTGGTTCTCGCAAGGGGCTCAAATGATACTGCTGACTGTGGTCTTATTCTATGCCTCACCAGGACCTAGTGATTCTGTTCCCCATCTGGGCCTGCATGGCCCTAGTGACTCTGGTCCTCACAGGCATCATTGGGACCTGGATACACTATTCCACACCTGGGCCTCACTCTGACTAGGGACCTCTGGTCACATTTTGGGCCTCAAACTAAACTGGTTACTGTGGTTCCCCTCTGGGTCTCACCCTTACCTGGTGACTCTGGTCACCCCTTGGGCCTCATTTGGGCCTGGTGAATCTGATCCTTAGCTTGTCTTCACTTGGATCTGGTGACTGGTCGCCACCTGGGCCTCACCTGGACTTGGTGAATCCTGTTGCCACATGCGCCTCACCTGGACCTTGTGACTCTGGTCCCACCTGGAACTCACCTGGATCTGGTGGCTCTGGTTCCCATATGGGGATCTCCTGGACCTGGTTCCTGTGGTCTCCATCAGGCATCAACTGGAACAAAATGACTATGATCCATATTTGGGCCTCTGCTGGACCTGTTTACTCTGGTCCTTACTTGGGCATCATTGGGACCTGGATACTATTATATACCTGGGCCTCACCTGGACCTGTTGACTGTGGTCCCACCTGGGCCTCACCTGGACGAAGTGACTGGTTCCCACAGGGACCTCACCTGGACCTGGTGACTCAGGTCCTCATATGGGAATCATGGGACCTGGTTTCAGTTCCACATCGGGGCCTCACCTGGACCTAGTGATTCTCCTCCCCCTCTGGGCCTAACCCTGACGTGGTGACTCTGGTCCCCTCCTGGATATCACCAGAACCGTGTGACTCTGGTCCCCCTCTGGGACTTACCTGGAGCTGGGGACACTGGTCCTCAACTGGGCCTCAAAAGGACCTGTTGAATCTACTCCTCACTTAGGCCTCGTCTGGACCTTGTGACTCTTTTCCCACCTGGCATCAATGGGACATGGTTACTCTGTTCCCCACCTGGACCTCACTTGGACATGATAACTTTGCTCCGCACTTTGGCCTCAACTGGTCTTGATGAATCTTGTCCCCCCATTAGGCCTCAATCTGGACCTGGTGACTGTGGTCCCCACTTGGGTCCCACCTGGACCTGGTGACTCTCGTTCCCACCTGAAATACACCTGGACCTGGTGACTGTGGTTTTCTTGTAGACTCACATTTAATGGTGACTCCGGTCCCCACTAGAGCCTCACCTGGATCTGGTGACTCTGGCCTGCAGGTTGGCCTCACCTGTACCTGGTGAGTGCGGTTGCCACCTGGGCCTAACCCGTACCTGGTGACTCAGGTCCCCACGTGGGCCTCTTGGACCTGGTGAATCTGGTCCTTATCTGGTCCTCTCCCAGACCCGGGGACTCTGGTCACCACCTGGTTCTCACCTGGACCTGGTGAATCTGGTCCCCATCTGGGCCTCACCCAGTCCTGGTGACTTTGTTCCCCACCTGGACCTGATTGCTTTGGACACTTTCTTGACCTCACCTGGAACTGGTGACTCTGAACCTATCTGCCCGTCACCCAGATCTGGTGACTCTGGTCCTCACTTGGGCAACATTGGTACCTGGTGACTCTGTTCCTCATCTGAGCCTCACCTGGACATGATGCCTCTGGAACCTCTCTGGGCCTCTTCGTGACCTGTTGACTCTGGTCCCCATGTGGATGTTACCTGGACCAGGTGATTCTGGTACCCCTCTAGGCATCAAGCAGATCTGGTGACTCTGGTACTGAACTGGGCCTCACATGGACCTAGTGAATTTGCTCCATCTGGGCATCATTTGGACCTGGTGACTCTGGTCCCTACCTGGGCATCATCGGGACATGTTTCCCCTGCATGGCCTGCAGGTTGGCCTCACCTGGACCTGGTAACTCTGATGTCTACCTGGGCATCATCGAGACATGGTTCCTCTGCTTGGCCTGCAGGTTGACCTGACCTGGACGTGGTAAGTGGGGTGGCAACCTGGGCCTCATATATGCAATGTGACACAGGTCCCCACGTGGGTCTCACTTGGACCTGATAAATCTCGTCCTTACCTGGTGCTCACCCGGAACTGGTATTTCTGGTAACCACCTGGGAATCACATGGACCTGGTTTATCTGGTCCCCATCAGGGCCTCACCCAGTCCTGGTGACTTTGTTCCCCACCTGGACCTGATTGCTGTGGACTCTTTCTTGACCTCACCTGAAACTGGTGACTCTGATCCTATCTGCGCGTCAACCAGATCTGATCACTCTCCTGGTCACAGGTCCTCACCTGTGGACCATTATGACCTGGATACTCTGTTCCACACCTGACCCTCACCTGGACATGATGACTCTGGATCCCCTCTGGGCCTCACCCTGACCTGGTGACTCTGGTCCCCATCTGGATGTCACCTAGACCAGGTGAATCTGGTACCCCTCTAGGCCTCAACTAGACTGGGGGAATCTGGTCCTCAAGTGCGCCTCACCGAGACTTAGAGAATATGCTTCCCACCTGCTCCTCATCTGGACCTGGTGACTCTGGTTCTACCTGCGCATCATCGGGACATGGTTACTCTATTCCCCACTGGGACTGACCTGATCCTGGTAACTCTGGTCCTGACTTTGGCGTCTTCTCTACTTGGTGACTCTGGCTCCACCTGGGCCTCACCTGTAACTGGTGACACTGATCCTAAGCATGGCCTCACCTGACCTGGTGACTGTGGTTCCCATCGGGACCTCACCTGGACCTCATGTCTCTGGTCCCACCTAGGCCTCACCAGGACCTGGGTACCCACCTGGGTAGCATCAGGATATGGTTACACTCTTCACTATCAGTGACACAGCGGGACGTATTAACTCTGGTCTTCACCTGGGCCACACCTGGACATGGTGGCACTGGTTCCCTCTTGGGTCTCACGTGGACATGGTGATTCGGATCCCTGCCTGGTCCTCACCTGTAACTGGTGATTCTCGTTCGCACGTGGACATAATGTGGATCTGGTGGCTGCAGTATTTCTAGATTCTCATGTACCTCGTGACTATGGTCCCCACCAGGGCCTCACTGGGACCTCTTGAGTGTGGTTGCCACGTGCACCTCACCTGGACCTGGTGATTCTGATCTGCACCTGAGACTACCCTGGATCTGGTGACTGTTGTCCCCACATGGGCTTCACCTGGATTTCGGGCTCTGGTTCCCATCTGGGCCTCACCTGGCCCTGTTGACCGTGGTCCTCAACTGGGCAAAATTGGGACCCGATGACTGTGATCCACAATTGGACCTCACCTGGACCAGGTGACTCTGGTCCCCCTCTGGGTGTCACCGTGCCCTAGTGACTGTGAACCCCACTTTGGCCTGACTTAGACCTCCTGACTATGGTTGCCACCTGCGCTTGACCTCGAACTGTTGACTCTGGTTCTTTCAAGGGCCTCCCCTGGACATGATGATCCTGGTGCCCACATGGGCCTGACGTGGACCTGGTGACTCTTGTCACCACCGGGAACTCACCTGGACCTGCTTATTATGTTCCACACCTGGGCCTCAAGTAGACCTGTGGACCATGGTCCCCAAGCCGGCCTCACATGGACCTGTTGCCTCTGATCCCCAACGGGGCCTCACGTGTACCTGGTAACTCTGGTCCTCATCTGGGCCTCATCTTGACCTAGCGACTCTGGTCCCCACCTGGGCTTCACCTGGATCTGGTGACTCTGGTCCCCACCTGGACTTCACCTGGATCTGGGGACTCTGGTCCACACCTGACCTGACCTGCATCTGGTGACTCCGGTCCTCAGTTTGGCCTCACCTGGATCTGGCATCCTTCGTCCCCACTTTGACCTAACTTAGAACTGCTGAATCTTGCCCCACCTCGGCCACAACCAGACCTGGTGACTCTTGTCCCCAGCTATGCCTCAATTCGACCTGATGAATCTGGTCCTCACGTGGGCCTCACATGGACCTGGGACTCAGCTAGATAGAGTGGCTCTGGTTCCCACAAGGGGCTCACCTTATACAGCTGACTGTGGTCTTATTCTATGCCTCACCTGGTCCTAGTGATTCTGTTCCCATCTGGGCCTGCATGGCGCTAGTGACTCTGGTCCTCACCCAGGAATCATTAGGACCTGGATACTCTATTCCACACCTGTGCCTCCCATTGACCATGGACCTCTCGTCCCATTTTGGGACTCAAACTAAACTAGTTACTGGTTCCCTTTTGGGCCTCACCCGTACCTGGTGACTCTGGTCACCCGTTTGGCTTCACTTGGGCCTGGTGAATCTGGTCCTTAGCTGGTCTCACCTGGATCTGGTGAATGGTCTCCACCTGGGCCTCAACTGGACTTGGTGAATCCTGTTGACACATGCGCCTCACCTGGACCTTGTGACTGTGGTCCCACCTGGATCTCACCTGGATCTTGTGGCTCTGGTTCCCATATGGGCTCTCCTGGACCTGGTTCCTGTGGTCTCCATCTGGCCTCACCTGGAACACAATGACTCTGATCCATATTTGGGCCTCTCCTGCACCTGTTGACTCTGGTCCTTACATGGGCATCATTGGGACCTTGATACTCTCTTATATACCTGGGCCTCACCTGGACCTGGTGACTTTGGTCCCACCCGGGCCACTACGGTATGAGGTGACTGGTTCCCACAGGGACCTCACCTGGACCTGGTGACTCAGGTGCTAATATGGGCATCATGGTACCTGGTTTCTCAGTTCCACATCGGGGCCTCACCTGTACCTAGTGATTCTCGTCCCCCTCTGGGCCTCACCCTGACGTGGTGACTCTGGTCCCCACCTGGATATCACCAGAACCTGGTGACTCTGGTCCCCCTCTGTGACTCACCCGGAGTTGGGGACACGGGTCCTCAACTGGGCCTCAATAGGACCTGGTGAATCTACTCCTCACTTAGGCATCGTCTGGACCTTGTGACTCTTTTCCCACCTGGCATCAATGGGACATTGTTACTCTGTTCCCCACCTGGGCCTCACCTGGACATGATAACTTTGCTCCGTTCTTTGTCCTCAACTGGTCCTGATTACTCTGGTCCCCCCACCTAGTCCTCAATCTGGACCTGGTGACTGTGGTCCCCACCTGGGTCTCACCTGGACCTGGTGACTCTCGTTCCCACATGAAATACACCTGGGCCTGGTGACTGTGGTGATCTTGTATACTCACATGTACCTGGTGACTCCAGTCCCCACTAGGGCCTCACCTAGATCTGGTGACTCTGGCCCGCCGGTTGGCCTCACCTAGACCTGGTGAGTGGGGTTGCCATCTAGGCCTCACACATAGCTGGTGGCTCAGGTCCCCAGGTGAGCCTCTTGGACCTGGTGAATCTGACCTTACCTGGTCCTTTCCTACACCCGGGGACTCTATACCCATCTGAGCCTCACCTGGACCTGGTGAATCTGGTCCCCATCTGGGTCTCACCCAGGTCTGGTGACTTTGATCCCCACCTGGACCTGATTGCTGTGAACTCTTTCTTGGCCTCACCTGCAACTGGTGACTCTGATCCTATCTACACCTCACCCAGATCTGGTGACTCTGGTCCTCACTTGGGCATCATTGGTACCTGGTGTCTCTCTTCCACACCTGAGCCTCACCTGGACCCGATGACTCTGGGACCACTCTGGGCCTCCCGCTGACCTGGTGACTCTCGTCCCCATCTGGATATCACCTGGACCAGGTGATTCTGGTACCCTTCTAAGACTCAAGCAGATATGGTGAAACTGGTCCTCAACTGGGCCTCACCTGGACCTAGTGAATATGCTCCATCTGGGCCTTATTTGGACCTGGTGAACCTGGTCCCTACCTGGGCATCATCGGGACATGGTTCCACTGCATGGCCTGCGGATTGGCCTCAAATGACCTGGTAAATCTGGTCCCTACCTGAGCATCACCGGGACATGGTTCCTCTGCATGGCCTGCAGGTTGGCCTCACCTGGACCAGGTGAGCGGGGTTGCCACCTGGGCCTCCCCCATACCTTGTGACACAGGGCCCCACGTGGGCCTCCCTTTGACCTGGTGAATCTGGTCCTTACCTGGTCCTCACTCGGAACTAGTAAGTCTGGTCACAACATGGGAATCATCTGTACCTGGTGAATCTGGTCCCCATTGGGCCTCACCCAGTCCTGGTGACTTTGTTCCCCACCTGGAACTGATTGCTGTGGACTACTTTTGGGCCTCACCTGGAACGGGTGACTCTGATCCTAACTGGGACTCACCCAGATCTGGTGACTCTGGTCCTCACCTGTGGACCATTATGACCTGGATACTCTTTTCCACACCTGAGACTCACCTGGACATGATGACGCTGGATCCCCTCTGGGCCTCAGCCTGACATGGTGACTCTGGTCCCCATCTGCATATCACCAGAATCGGGTGACTCTGTTCCCCCTCTGGGACTCACCGGAGCTGGGACACTGGTCCTCAACTGGGCACAACTGGACCTGGTGAATCTACTCCTCACTTAGGTCTCGTCTGGACCTTGTGACTCTTTTCCCACCTGGCATCAATGGGACATGGTTACTCTGTTCCCTCTGGGCCTCACCTGGACATGATAACTTTGCTCCACACTTTGGCCTCAACTGGTCTCGATGACTCTGATTCCCCCACCTAGGCCTCAAACTGAACCTGGAGACTGTGGTCCCCACCTGGGTCACACGTGTACCTGGTGACTGTGGTCCCCACTGGGTCTCACCTGGACCTGGTGGTCTCGTTCCTACATGAACCACGCCTGGCCCTAGTGACTGTGGTGTTCTTGTAGACTCACATTTACCTGGTGACTCCAGTCCCCACTAGGGCCTCACGTGGATCTGGTGACTCTGGCCTGTAGGTTGTCCTCACCTGGACCTGGTGAGTGGGGTTGCCACCTGGGCCTCACCCATACCTGGTGCCTCAGGTCCCCACTTGGGCCTCTTGGACCTGGTGAATCTGGTAATTCTGGTCACCACCTGGGAATCCCCTGGACCTGGAGAATCTGTTCGCTATCTGGGCCTCACACAGTCCTGGTGACTTTGTTCCCCACCTGGACCTGATTGCTGTGGACTCCTTTTGGGCCTCACCTGGAACTGGTGAGTCTGATCCTAACTGGGCCTCACGCAGATCTGTTGACTCTGGTCCTCACCTGTGGACCACTATGACCTGGATACTCTGTTCCACACCTGAGCCTCACCTGGACATGATGACTCTGGATCCTCTCTGGGCCTCACTCTGACATGGTGACTCTGGTCCCCATCTGGATGTCACCTAGACCATTTGAATCTGGGACCCCTGTCGGCCTCAACCAGACCTGGTGACTCTGGTCCTCAACTGGGCCTCACCTGGACATAGTGAACATTCTCCCCACCTGAGCCTCATCTGGACGTGGTAACTCGGGTTCTACCTGGGCATCATCTGGGCATGGTTACTCTATTCCCCAATGGGAATGACCTGTTCCTAGTAACTCTGGTCCTGTCTTTGGCCTCTTCTGTACCAGGTTACTCTGGCTCCACCTGGGCCTCACCTGTTACTGGTAACTCTGATCCTAAGCATGGCCTCACCTGCCCTGCTGACTGTGGTTCCCATCGGGATCTTACCTGGACCTCATGTCTCTGGTCCCACCTGGGCCTCACCAGGACCTGGTGTCTCCGGTACCCAACTGGGTAGCATCAGGATATGGTTACACTTTTCACTAACAGTGACCCAGCCGGACCTATTATCTCTGGTCTTCACCTGGGCCACATCTGGACATGGTGACACTGGATCCCACCTGGGTCTCAACTTGACATGGTGAGTCTGATCCCCACCTGGTCCTCACGTGTAACTGCTGATTCTCCGGCCCACGTGGACATCATGTGGACCTGGTGGCTGCAGTGTTTCTAGCTTCTCATGTACCTTGTGACTCTGGTCCCCGCCAGGGCCTCACTGGGTCCTGGGGAATGTGGTTGCCTCCTGCACCTCACTTGGACATGGTGATTATGGTCTGCACCTGAGACTACCCTGGATCTGCTGACTGTGGTCCCCACCTGGGCTTCACCTGGATATTTGGACTCCGGTCCCCATCTGGGCCTCACCTGGCCCTGTTGACCATGGTCCTCAACTGGGCAAAATTGGGACCCGGTGACTGTGTTCCACAACTGGACCTCACCTGGACCAGGTGACTCTGGTCCCCCTCTGGGTCGCACCGTGCCCTAGTGACTGTGAATGCCACTTTGGCCTGACCTGGACCTGCTGACCCTGGATGCCAACTGCGCCTGACCTCGAACTGTTGACTCTGGTTCTTTCAAGGGCCTCCCCTGGAACTGG
Organism: Canis aureus; assembly: GCF_053574225.1. NCBI lineage: Eukaryota > Metazoa > Chordata > Mammalia > Carnivora > Canidae > Canis > Canis aureus. The sequence goes on along the minus strand of NC_135632.1, from coordinate 55,415,771 downwards.
TGATCCCGGTCCCCACCTGGGCCTCAACTGGACGTGGTGGCTCTTGTCACCACCTGGGACTCAACGGTACCTGGTTACTGTGTTCCACACTTGGGCCTCAAGTAGACCTGTTGACCATGGTCCCCAGGACGGCCTCACATGGACCTGTTGCCTCTGATCCCCACCGGGGCCTCACGTGTACCTGGGAACTCTGGTCCTCTCCTGGGCCTCATCTGGACCTAGTGACTCTGGTCCCCACCTGGACTTCACCTGGATATCGTGACTCTGGTCCCCACCTGGACCTCTCCTGGACCTGGTGACTCTCTTTCCAACATGGACCTCACCTGGATCTTGTGACTCTGGTCCTCAGTTTGGCCTCACCTGGACCTGGTGTCTCTCGTCCACACTTTGACCTAACTCAGAACTGCTGAATCTTGCCCCACCTAGGCAGCACCCATACCTGGTGACTCTTGTCCCCAGCTATGCCTCAATTCGACCTGATGAATCTGGTCTTCACGTGGGCCTCACATGGACCTGGAATTCAGCTAGATAGAGTGGCTGTGGTTCGCACAAGGGGCTCACCTGATACAGCTGACTGTGGTCTTATTCTATGCCTCACCTGGTCCTAGTGATTCTGTTCCCATCTGGGCCTGCATGGCGCTAGTGACTCTGGTCCTCACCCAGGAATCATTAGGACCTGGATACTCTATTCCACACCTGTGTCTCACATTGACCATGGACCTCTCGTCACATTCTGGGACTCATACTAAACTAGTTACTGGTTCCCTTTGGGCCTCACCCTTACCTGGAGACTCTGGTCACCGGTTGGGTTCACTTGGGCCTGGTGAATCTGGTCCTTAGCTGGTCTCACCTGGATCTGGTGAATGGTCTCCACCTGGGCCTCACCTGGACTTGGTGAATCCTGTTGCCACCTGCACCTCACCTGGACCTTGTGACTGTGGTCCCACCTGGATCTCACCTGGATCTTGTGGCTCTGGTTCATATATGGGGCTCTCCTGGACCTGGTTCCTATGGTCTCTATCTGGCCTCACCTGGAACACAATGACTCTGATACATATTTGGGCCTCTCCTGCACCTGTTGACTCTGGTCCTTACATGGGCATCATTGGGACCTCGATACTCTCTTATATACCTAGGCCTCACCTGGACCTGGTGACTTTGGTCCCACCGGGGCCTCTACTGGATGAGGTGACTGGTTCCCACAGGGACCTCACCTGGACCTGGTGACTCAGGTCCTCATATGGGCATCATGGTACCTGGTTTCTCAGTTCCACATCGGGACCTCACCTGTACCTAGTGATTCTCGTCCCCCTCTGGGCCTCACCCTGACGTGTTGACTCTGGTCCCCACCTGGATATCATCAGAACCTGGTGACTCTGGTCCCCCTCTGGGACTCACCCGGAGATGGGGACACTGGTCCTCAACTGGGCCTCAATAGGACCTGGTGAATCTACTCCTCACTTAGGCATCGTCTGGACCTTGTGACTTTTCCCACCTGGCATCAATGGGACATTGTTACTCTGTTCGCCACCTGGGCCTCACCTGGACATGATAACTTTGCTCCACACTTTGGCCTCAACTGGTCTCGATGACTCTGATCCCCCCACCTAGGCCTCAAACTGAACCTGGTGACTGTGGTCCCCACCTGGGTCACACCTGGACCTGGTGACTGTGGTCTCCACCTGGGTCTCACCTGGACCTGGTGGTCTCGTTCCTACATGAACCACGCCTGGACCTGGTGACTCTGGCGTTCTTGTAGACTCACTTTTACCTGGTGAATCCGGTCCCCACTAGGGACTCACGTGGATCTGGTGACTCTGGTCTGCAGGTTGGTCTCACCAGGACCTGGTGAGTGGGGTTGCCACCTGGGCCTCACCCATACCTGGTGACTCAAGTCCCTACGTGGTCCTCTTGGACCTGGTGAATCTTGTCCTTACCCGGTCCTCTCCTAGACCCGGGGACTCTTGTCACCACCTGGGCCTCACCTGGACCTGGTGAATCTGGTCCCCATCTGGGCCTCACCCAGTCCTGGTGACTTTGTTCCCCACCTGGACCTGATTGCTGTGCCCTTTCTTGGCCTCACCTGGACTGGTGAGTCTGATCCTATCTGTGCGTCACCCAGACCGGGTGACTCTTGTCCTCACCTGGGCATCATTGGTACCTGGTGACTCTGTACCACACCTGAGCCTCACCTGGAAATGTTGACTCTGGAACCGCTCTGGGCCTCACCCTGACCTAGTGACTCTGGTCCCCATCTGGATGTCACATGGACAAGGTGATTCGGGTACCCCCTAGGCCTCAGATCTGGTGACTCTGGTCTTCAAAGTGGACTCACCTGTACCTAGTGAATATGCTCCATCTGGGCCTCATTTGGACCTGGTGACTCTGGTCCATACCTGGGCATCATCGGGATATGATTCCACTGCATGGCCTGCAGGTTGGCCTCACCTGGACCTGGTAAGTCTGTCTCTACCTGGGCATCATCTGGATATGTTTCCTCTGCATGGCATGCAGGTTGGCCACACCTGGACCTGGTAACTCTTCTCCCTACCTGGGCATCATCGGGATATGGTTCCACTGCATGGCCTGCAGGTTGACCTCACCTGGACCTGGTGAGTGTTTTTGCCACCTGGGCCTCACCCATACCTGGTGACTGAGGTCCCCACGTGGGCCTCTTGGACCTGGTGAATCTGGTCCTTACCTGGTCCTCACCCGGAACTGGTAAGTCTGGTCACGACCTGGATATCACCTGGACCTTGTGTATCTGGTCCCCATCTAGGCCTCACCCAGTCCTGGTGACTTTGTTCCCCACATGGACCTGATTTCTGTGGACTCCTTCTTGGCCTCACCTGGAACTGGTGACTCTGGTCCCCACCTGGACCTCTCCGGGACCTGGTGACTTTCTTTCAAACATGGACCTCACATGGATCTGGTGACTCTGGTACTCAGTTTGGCCTCACCTGGATCTGGCGTCTCCCGTCCCCACTTTGACCTAACTCAGAACTGCTGAATCTAGCCCAACTTAGGCTGCAGCCCGACCTGGTGACTCTTGTCCCCAGCTATGCCTCAATTCGACCTAATGAATCTGGTCCTCACAGGAGCCTCACCTGGACCTGGGACTCAGCTGGATAGAGTGGCTCTGGTTCCCGCAAGGGGCTCAGCTTATACTGCTGACTGTGGTCTTATTGTATGCCTCACCAGGACCTAGTGATTCTGTTCCCCTTCTGGGCCTGCATGGCCCCAGTGACTCTGGTCCTCACCCAGGCTTCATTGGGTGATGGACCCAATGATCCTCACCCTGGACATTCTATTCCACACCTGGGCCTCACTTTGACCAGGGACCTCTGGTCCTATTCTGGGCCTCAAACTAAACTGGTTACTCTGGTTCCCCCTCTGGGGCTCACCCTTACCTGCTGACTCTGGTCACCCTTTGGGCTTCACTTCGGCCTGGTGAATCTGGTCCTTAGCTGGTCCGCGCCTGGATGTGGTGACTGGTCGCCACCTGGGCCTCACCTGGACTTGGTGAATCCTGTTGCCACCTGCGCCTCACCTGGACCTTGTGACTGTGGTCCCACCTGGACCTCACCTGGATCTCGTGGCTCTGGTTCCTATATGGGGCTCTCCTGGACCTGGTTCCTGTGGTCTCCAACTGGCCTCACTTGGAACACAATGACTCTGAACAATATTTGGGCCTCTCCTGTACCTGTTGACTCTGGTCCTTACTTGGGCATCATTGGGAGCTGGATACTCTGTTATATATCTGGGCCTCACCTGGACCGGTGACTGTGGTCCCACCTGAGCCTCACCTGGACGAGGTGACTGGTTCCCACAGGGACCTCACCTGGACCTGGTGACTCAGGTCCTCATATGGGCATCATGGGACTGGTTTCTCAGTTCCACATCGGGGCCTCACCTGGACCTAGTGATTCTCGTCCCGCTCTGGGCCTCACCCTGACGTGGTGACTCTGGTCCCGACCTGGATATCACCAGAACCAGTGACTCTGGTCCCCTCTGGGACTCACCCGGAGCTGGGGACAGTGGTCCTAATCTAAGCCTCAACAGGACCTCGTGAATCTACTCCTCAGTTAGGCCACGTCTGGACCTTGTGACTCTTTTCCCACCTGGCATCAATGGGACATGGTTACCCTGTTCCCCACCTGGGCCTCACCTGGACATGATAACTTTGCTCCGCACTTTGTTCTCAACTGGTCCTGATGACTCTTGTCCCCCCACCTAGGCCTCAATCTGGACTTGGTGACTGTGGTCTCCACCTGGGTCTCACCTGGACCTGGTGACTGTCGTTCCCACATGAACCACACCAGGACCTGGTGACTTGGTGTTCTTGTAGACTCACATTTACTTGGTGACTCCGGTCCCACTAGGGCCTCACCTGGATCTGGAGACTCTGGCCTGCTGGTTGGCCTCACCTGGACCTGGTGAGTGGGGTTGCCACCTGGGCCTCACCCATACCTGGTGACTCAGGTCGCCACTTGGGCCTCTTGAACCTGGTGAATCTGGTCCTTACCTGGTCCTTCCCGGACCCGGGTACTCTGGTCACCACCTGGGACTCACCTGGACCTGGTGAATCTGGTCCCCATCTGGGTCTCACCCAGTCCTGGTGATTTGTTCCCCACCTGGACCTGATTGATGTGGACTCTTTCTTGGCCTCACCTGGAAGTAGTGACTCTGATTCTATCTGCGCATCACGCAGACCTGTTGACTCTGTTCCTCACCTGGGCATCGTTAGTACCTGGTGACTCGGTTCCTCACCTCAGCCTCACCTAACATGATGACTCTGGAAAGTCTCTGAGTCTCACCCTGACCTGGTGCCTCTGGTCCCCATCTGGATGTCACCTGGACCAGGTGATTCTGGTACCCCTCTAGGCCTCAACCAGATCTGGAGACTCTGGTCGTCAACCTGGCCTCACCTGGACCTAGTGAATATGCTCCATCTGGGCCTCATTTGGACCTGGTGACTCTGGTTCTACCTGGGCATCATCAGGACATGGTTCCAATGCATGGCCTGCAGGTTGGCCTCACCTGGATCTGGTAAATCTGGTCCCAAACAGGGCATCATCGTGACATGTTTCCTCTGCATGGCCTGCATGTTGGCCTCACCTGGACCTGAGGAGTTGTGTTGCCACCTGGGCCTCACCCATACCTGGTGACACAGGTCCCACGTGGGCCTCACGTGGACCTGTTGAATCTTGTCCTTACCTGGTCCTCACCCGGAAGTGGTAAGACTGGTCACCACCTGGAAGTCACCTGGACCTGCTGAATCTGGTCCCCATCTGGGCCTCACCCAGTCCTGGTGAATTTGTTGCCCACCTGGCCCTGATTGCTGTGGACTCCTTCTTGGCCTCAACTGGAACCGGTGACTCTGATCCTAACTGGGCCTCACCCAGATCTGGTGACTCTGGTCCTCACCTGAGGACCATTATGATCTGGATACTCGGTTCCACACCTGAGCCTCACCTGGACATGATGACTCTTAATCCCCTCTGGGCCTCACCCTGATATTGTGACTCTGGTCCCCATCTGGACATCACCTAGACCAGGTGAATCTGGTACCCCTCTAGGCCTCAACTAGACCTGGCGACTCTGGTCCTCAACTGGGCCTCACCGGGACCTAGTGAACATGCTCCACACCTGCGCCTCATCTGGATGTGGTGACTCTGGTTATACCTGGGCATCATCGGGACATGGTTACTCTATTCCCCACTGGGACTGACCTGATCCTGGTAACTCTCGTCCTGACTTTGGCCTCGTCTGTACCAGGTGACTCTGGCACCACCTGGGCCTCACTTTTATCTGGTGACACTGATTCTAAGCATGACCTCACCTGACCTGGTGACTGTTGTTCCCACAAGGACCTCACCTGGACCTCATGTCTCTGGACCCACCTGGGCCTCACCGAGACCTGGTGTCTCTGGTACCCACCTGGGTAGCATCAGGATATGGTTACCCTGTTCACTATCAGTGACCAAGCCGGACCTAATAACTCTGGTCTTCACATGGGCCACACCTGGACATGGTGACACTGGTTCCCACCTGAGACTCACCTGGGCATGGTGAGTCGGATCCCCACATGGTCCTCACCTCTAACTGGTGATTCTCGTTCCCACATGGACATCATGTGGATCTGTTGGCTGCAGTGTTTCTAGCTTCTCATGTACCTCGTAACTGTGATCCCCACCAGGGCCTCACCGGGTCCTGTTGAGTTTGGTTTCACCTGAACCTCACCTGGACCTGGTGATTCTGGTCTGCACCTGAGACTTACCTGGATCTGGTGACTGTGGTCCCCACCTGGGATTCACCTGGATTTCGGGACTCCGGTCCCCATCTGGGCCTCACCTGGCCCTGTTGACCATGGTCCTCAACTTGGTAAATTGGGACCCGGTGACTTTGTTCCACAACTGGACCTCACCTGACCAGGTGACTCTGGTCCCCCTCTGGGTCTCACCGTGTCCTAGTGACTGTGAACCCCACTTTGGCCTGACTAGGACCTGCTGACCCTGGTTGCCACCTGCGCTTGACCTCGAACTGTTGACTCAGGTTCTTTCAAGGGCCTTTCCTGTACCTGGTGATTCTGGTCCTCACCTCGGCCTCACCTGGACGTGGTGACACTTGTCACCACCGGGGACTCACCTGGACCTGCTTACTGTGTTCCACACCTTGCCCTCCAGTAGACCTGTTTACCATGGTCCCCAAGACGGCCTCACATGGACATGATGACTCTGGAACCTCTCTGGGCCTCACCCTGACCTGGTGACTCTGGTCTCCATCTGGATGTCACCTTTACCAGGTGATACTGGTACCCCTCTGGGCCTCAACCAGATCTGGTGACTCTGGTCCTCAACTGGCCCTCAACGGGACCTAGAGAATATGCTCCATCTGGGCCTCATTTGGACCTGGTGACTTTGATCCCTCCCTGGGCATCATCGGGACATGGTTACACTGCATGGCCTACAGGTTGGACTCACCAGGACCTGGTAACTCTGGTCCCTGCATGGGCATCTTCGGGACACGTTTCCTCTGCATGGCCCAAGAGTTGGCCTCACCTGGACCTGGTGATTGGGGTTTCCAACTGAGCCACCTAGGCCGCACCCAGATCTGGTGACTCTTGTCCCCCGCTATGCCTCCCCTCTACCTGGTGCCCCATGCACCCACGTGGGCCTCACTTGGACCTGGTGAATCTGGTCCTTACCTGGTCCTCACCTGGAACTGGTAACTCAGGTCACCACCTGGGAATCACCTGGACCTGGTGAATCTGGTCCCCATCTGGGCCTCACCCAGTCCTGGTGACTTTGTTCCCCACCTGGACCTGATTGCTGTGGACACCTTCTTGGCCTCACCTGGAAGTGGTGAGTGTGATCCTAACTTGGCCTCACCCAGATCTGGTGACTCTGGTCCTCACCTGTGGACCATTATGATCTGGATACTCCGTTCCACACCTGACCCTCACTTGGACATGATGACTCTGGATCCCCTCTGGGCCTCACCCTGACATGGTGACTCTGCTCCCCATCTGGATGTCCCCTAGACCAGGTGAATCTGGTACCCCTCTAGTCCTCAACTAGACCTGGTGACACTGGTCCGCAACTGGGCCTCACTGGGACCGAGTGAATATGCTCCCCACCTGCGCCTCATCTGGACCTGGTGACTCTGGTTCTACCTGGGCATCATCGGGGCATGCTTACTCTATTCCCCACTGGGACTGACCTGATCCTGGTAACTCTGGTCCTGACTTTGGCCTCTTCTGTACCAGGTGACTCTGGCTCAACATGGGCCTCACCTGTAACTGGTGACTCTGATCCTAAGCATGGCCTCACCTGACCTGGTGACTGTGGTTCCCATCGGGACCTCTTCTGGACCTCATGTCTCTGGGCCCACCTGGGCCTCACCAGGACCTGGTTTCTGTGGTTCTCACCTGGGTAGCATCAGGATATGGTTACACTGTTCACTAACAGTGACCCAGCCGGACATATTAACTCTGGTCTTCACCTGGGCCACACCTGGACATGGTGACACTGGTTCCCACCTGGGACTCACCTGGACATGGTGAGTCGGATCCCCACCTGGTCCTCACCTGTAACTGGTGATTTTCATTCCCACATGGACATAATGTGGACCTTGTGGCTGCAGTGTTTCTAGCTTCTCATATACCTCGTGACTCTGGTCCCCACTAGGGCCTCACCGAGACCTGGTGAGTGTGGTTGCCACCTGCACCTCACCTGGACCTGGTGATTCTGGTCTACACCTGAGACTACCCTGGATCTGGTGACTGTGGTCCCCACCTGGGCTTCACCTGGATTTTGGGACTCCGGTCTCCATCGGGGCTTCACCTGGCCCTGTTGACCATGGTCTTCAACTGGGCAAAATTGGGACCCGGTGACTGTGTTCCACAACTGGACCTCAACTGGACCAGGTGACTCTGGTCCCCCTCTGGGTCTCACCGTGCCCTAGTGACTGTGAACCCCCTCTATGGCCTGACTTGTACCTGCTGATACTGGTTGCCACCTGCGCCTGACCTCAAACTGTAGACTCTGGTTTTTCAAAGGCCTCCCCTCGACCTGGTCATCCTGGTCCCCACCTGGGTCTCATTTGGACGTGGTGACACTTGTCACCATCGGGGACTCTCCTGGACCTGCTTTCTGTGTTCCACACCTGGGCCTCAAGTAGACCTGATGACCATGTTCCCCAGGACGGCCTCACATGGACCTGTTGCCACTGCTCCTCACCGGAGCCTCACTTGTACCTGGTATCTCTGGTCCCCACCTTGACCTCATCTGGACATAGTGACTCTGGTCCCCTTCCTGGGCTTCACCTCGATCTGGTGACTCTGGTCCCCACCGGGACTTCACGTGGATCTGGTGACTCTGGTCCCCACATGGACCTCTCCTGGACCTATTGACTCTCTTTCCAACATGGAACTCTTGGATCTGGTGACTCTGATCCTCATTTTGGCCTCACATGGACCTCGTGTCTCTCATACCCACTTTGATCTAACTCAGAACTGCTGAATCTTGCCCCACCTAGGCCGCACCCAGACCTGGTGACTCTTGTCCCCAGCTATGCCTCAATTCGACCTGATGAATCTGGTCCTCACGTGGGCCTCACATGGACCTGGGACTCAGCTGGATAGAGTGGCTCTGGTTCCCACAAGGCGCTCACCTGATACTGTTGACTGTGGTCTTATTCTATGCCACATGCGCCTCACCTGGACCTTTTGACTGTGGTCCCACCTGGACCTCACCTGATCTGGTTGCTCTGGTTCCCATATGGGGTTGTCCTGAACCTGGTCCATGTTGTCTCCATCTGGCCTCACCTCAATGACCTCAATGACTCTGATACATATTTGGGCCTCTATGGGACCTGATGACGCTGGTCCTTACCTGGGCATCACTGGGACCTGGATACTCTCTTATATACCTGGGCCTCACCTGGACCTGGTGACTGTGGTTCCACCTGGGCCTCACCTGGACGAGGTGACGGGTTCCCACATGGACCTCACCTGGACCTGGTGACTCAGGTCCTCATATGGGCATCATGGGACCTGGTTTCTCAGTTCCACATCGGGGCCTCACCTGGACCTAGTGATTCTCGTCCCCCTCTGGGCCTCACCCTCACGTGGTGACTCTGGTCACCCCTGGATATCACCAGAACCGGGTGACTCTGGTCCCCCTCTGGGACTCTCCGGAGCTGGGGACACTGGTCCTCAACTGGGCCTCAACAGGACCTGGTAAATCTACTCCTCACTTAGGCCTCGTCTGGACCTTGTGACTCTTTTCCCACCTGGCATCAATGCGACATGGTTACTCTGTTCCCCACCTGAGCCTCACCTGGACATGATAACTTTGCTCCAACTTTCGCCTCAAATGGTCCTGATGAATCTGGTCCCCCCACCTAGGCCTCAATCTGGACCTGGTGACTGTGGTCCCCACCTGGGTCTCACCTGGACCTGGTGACTCTCGTTCCCACATGAAACACACCTGGACCTGGTGACTGTGGTGTTCTTGGAGACTCACATTTACCTGGTGACTCCGGTCTCCACTAGGGCCTCACCTGGATCTGGTGACTCTGGCCTGCAGGCTGGCCTCACCTGACCTGGTGAGTGGGGTTGCCACCAGGACCTCACCCATACCTGGTGACTCTGTACCCACGTGGGCCTCTTGGACCTGTTGAATCTGGTCCTTACCTGGTCCTCTCCCAGACCCGGGGACTCTGGTCATCACCTGGGCCTCACCTGGACCTGGTGAATCTGATCCCCATCTGGGCCTCACCCAGTCCTGGGTTCTTTGTTCGCCACCTGGACCTGATTGTTGTGGTCTCCTTCTTGGCCTCACCTGGAACTGGTGGCTCTGATCGTATCTGCACGTCACCCAGATCTGGTGACTCTGGTCCTCACCTGGGCATCATTGGTACCTGGTGACTCTGTTCCACACCTGAGCCTCAACTGGATATGATGACTCTGGAACATCTCTGGGCCTCACCCTGACCTGGTGACTCTGGACCCATCTGGATGTCACCTGCACCAGGTGATTCTGGTACCCCTCTAGGCCTCAACCACATCTGGTGACTCTGGTTCTCATCTGGGCCTCACCTGGACCTAGTGAATATGCTCTGTCTGGGCCTCATTTGGACCTGTTGCTTCTGAATCCCACCGGGGCCTCACGTGTACCTTGTAACTCTGGTCCTCACCTGGGCCTTATCTGGACCTAGAGACTCTGGTCCTCACCTGGGCTTCACCTGGATCTGGAGACTCTGGTCCCCATCTGGACTTCACCTGCATCTGGTGACTCTGGTCCCCATCTGGACCTCTCCTGGATTGGTGGCTCTCTTGCCCACTTTGACCTAACTCAGAACTGCTGAATCTTGCCCACCTATTACGCACCCAGACCTGGTGTCTCTTGTCCCTAGCTATTCCTCAATTCGACCTGATGAATCTGGTCCTCACGTGGACCTCACAAGTACCTGGGACTCAGCTGGATAGAGTGGCTCTGTTTCCCACAAGGGACTCACCTGATACTGCTGACTGTGGTCTTATTCTGTGCCTCACCAGGACCTAGTGATTCTGTTCCCCATCTGGGCCTGCATGGCCTTAGTGACTCTGGTCCTCACTCAGGCATCATTGGGACCTGGATACTCTATTCCACACCTAGGCCTCACTCATACCTGGTGACAAAGGCCCGACTTGGGCCTCACTTGGACCCGGTGAATCTGGGCCTTACCTGGTCCTCACCCGGAACTGCTCACTCTGGTCACCACCTTGGAATCACCTGGGTCTGGTGAATCTGGTCCCCATCTGGGCCTAACCCAGGCTTGGTTTCTTTGCTCCCCACGTGGACCTGATTGTCGTGGACTCCTACTTGGCCTCACCTGGAACTGCTGACTCTGATCCTAACTGGGCCTCACCCAGATCTGGTGACTCTGGTCCTCACCTGTGGACCATTATGACCTGGATACTCTGTTCCACACGTGAGCCTCACCTGGACATGAACTCTGGATCCCCTCTGGTCCTCACCCTGACATGGTGAGTCTGGTCCCAATTTGGATGCCACCTAGACCAGGGGATTCTGGTACCCCTTTAGGCCTCAACTTGACCTGGTGACTCTGGTCCTCAACTGGGCCTCACCGAGACCTAGTGATTATGCTCCCCACCTGCGCCTCATCTGGACCTGGCGACTCTGTTTCTACCTGGGAATCATTGGGACATGGTTACTCTATTCCCCAATAGGACTGCCCTGATCCTTGTAACTCTGGTCCTGACTTTGGCTTCTTCTATACCAGGTGACTCTGGCTCCACCTGGGCCTCACCTGTAACTGGTGACTCTGAATCTAAGCATGGCCTCACGTGACATGGTGACTGTGGTTCCCATCGGAACCTCAACTGGACCTCAGGTCTCTGGTCCCATCTCGGGGTCACCAGGACCTGGTGTCTCTGGTACCCACCTGGGTAGCATCAGGATATGGTAACTCTGTTCACTAACTGTGACCCAGCCGGACCTATTAACTCTGGTCTTCACCTGGGCCACACCTGGACATGGTGACACTGGTTCCCACTTGGGTCTCACCTGGATATGGTGAGTCGGATTCCCACCTGGTCCTCACCTGTAACTGGTGATTCTCGTTCCCACATGGAGATCATGTGGACCTGTTGGATGCAGGGTTTTTAGCTTCTTTTTTTTTAATTTTTATTATTTATGATAGTCACAGAGGGAGAGAGAGGCAGAGACACAGGCAGAGACAGACGCAGGCTCCAGGCACAGGGAGCCCGACGTGGGATTCGATACCGGGTATCCAGGATCGCGCCCTGGGCGAAAGGCAGGCGCAAAACCGCTGCGCCACCCAGGGATCCCATGTGTTTCTAGCTTCTCATGTACCTCCTCACTCTGGTCCCCACCAGGGCCTCAACGGGACCTGGTGAGTTTGGTTGCCACCTGCACCACACATGGAACTGGTGATTCTGGTCGGACCTGAGACTACCCTGGATCTGGTGACTGTGGTCCCCACCTGGGCTTCACCTGGATTTGGGGACTCCAATCCCCATCTGGGCTTCACCTGACCCTGTTGACCATGGTCCTCAACTGGGCAAAATTGGGACCCGGTGACTGTGTTCCACAACTGGACCTCACCTGCACCAGGTGACTGGTCCCCCTCTGGGACTCACCGTGCCCTAGTGACTGTGAACCCCACTTTGACCTGACTTGGACCCGCTGACCCTTGTTGGCACCTGCGGCTGACCTCGAACTGTTGACTCTGGTTCTTTCAAGGGCCTCCCCTTACCTGGTGATCCTGGTCCCTACCTGGGCCTCACCTGGACGTGGTGACTCTTCTCACCACCGGGGACTCAACTGGACCTGCTAACTGTGTTCCACACCTGGGCCTCAAGTAGACCTGTTGACCATGGTCCCCAAGCCGGCCTCACATGGACCTGTTGCCTCTGATCCCCACCGGGGCCTCACGTGTACCTGGTAATCTGGTCCTCACCTGGGCCTCATCTGGACCTAGTCACTCTGGTCCCCACCTGGGCTTCATCTGGATTTGGTGACTCTGTCACCTCCTGGGAATCACCTGGGCCTGGTGAATCTGCTCCCCATCTGGGCCCAACCCAGTCCTGGTGACTTTGTTCCCCACCCGGACCTGATTGTTGTGGACTCCTTCTTGGCCTCACCGGGAAATGTTGATTCTGATCATAAGTGGGCCTCACCCAGATCTGGAGACTCTGTTCCTCACCTGTGGACCATTATGACCTGGATACTCTGTCCCACACCTAAGCCTCACATGGACATGATGACTCTGGATCCCCTCTGGGCCTCACCCTGACATGGTGACTCTGGTCCCCATCTGGATGTCACCTAGACCAGGTGAATCTGGTACCCTTCTAGGCCTCAACTAGACCTGGTGATACTGGTCCTCTACTGGGCCTCACCGGGACCTAGTGAATATGCTCCCCACCTGCGCCTCATCTGGACCTGGTCACTCTGGTTCTACCTGGGCATCATCTGGACATGTTTACTCTATTCCCCACTGGGACTGACCTGATCCTGGTAACTCTGGTCCTGAGTTTTGGCTCTTCTGTACCAGGTGACTCTGGCTCCACCTGGGCCTCACCTGTAACTGTTGAATCTGATTCTAAGCATGGACTCACCTGACCTGCTGTCTGTGGTGCCCATCGGGACCTCACCTGGTCCTCATGTCTCTGGTCTCACCTGGGCCTCACCGGGACTTGGTGTCTCTCGTACCCACCTGGGTAGCATCAGGATATGGTTACACTGTTCACTAACAGTGACCCAGCCGGACCTATAAACTCTGGTCTTCACCTCGCCACACCTGGACATGGTGACACTGGTTCCCACCTGGGTCTCACCTACACATGGTGAGTCGGATCCCCACAGGGTCCTCACCTCTAACTGGTGATTCTCGTTCCCACATGGACATCATGTGGACCTGGTGGCTGCAGTGTTTCTAGCTTCTCATGTACCTCGTGACTCTGGTCCCCACCAGGCCTCACCGGGACCTAGTGAGTGTGGTTGCCACCTGCACCTCACCTGGACCTGGTGATTCTGGTCTGCACCTGAGACTACCCTGGATCTGGTGACTATGGTCCCAACCTGGGCTTCACCTGGATTTGGGCACTCCGATTCCCATCTGGGCCTCACCTGGCCCTGTTGACCATGGTCCTCAACTGGGCAAAATTGGGACCCGGTGACTGTGTTCCACACCTGGACATCACCTGGACCAGGTGACTCTGGTTCCCCTCTGAGTCTCACCGTGCTCTAGTGACTGTGAACACCACTTTGGCCTGACGTGGACCTGCTGACTCTGGTTGCCACCTGCGCATGACTTCGAACTTTTGACTCTGGTTATTTCAAGGGCCTCCCCTGTACCTGGTCAAACTGGTTCCCACCTGGGCCTCACCTGGACCTGGTGACCCTTGTCACCACTGGGGACTCACTTGGACCTGGTTACAGTGTTCCACACTGGACCTCAAGTAGAACTATTGACCATGGTCCCCAAGCCGGCCTCACATGGACCTGTTGCCTCTGATACCTACCGTCGCCTCACGTGTACCTGGAAACTCTGGTCCTCACCTGGGCCTCATATGGACCTAGTGACTCTGGTCCCACCTGGGATTCACCTGGATCCGGTGACTCTGGTCCCCACCTGGACTTCACCTGGACCTGGTGACTGTGGTCCCACCTGTGCCTCACCTGGTCGAGGAGATTGGTTCCCACAAGGACCTCACCTGGACCTGGTGACTCAGGTCCTCATATGGGCATCATGGGACCTGGTTTCTCAGTTCCACATCGGGGCCTCACCTGGACCTAGTTATTTCGTCCCACTCTGCGCCTCACCCTGACATGGTGACTCTGGTCCCCACCTGGATATCACCGGAACCGGGTGACACTGGTCCCCCTGTGGCACTCACCGGGAGCTGGGGACTCTGTTGCTCAACTGGGCCTCAACAGGACCTGGTGAATCTACTCCTCACTTAGGCCTCTTCTGGACCTTGTGCCTCTTTTCCCACCTGGCATCAATGGGACATGGTTACTCTGTTCCCCACCTGGGCCTCACCTGGACATGATAACTTTGCTCCACACTTTGGCCTCAACTGGTCCTGATGACTCTGGTCCCCTCACCTAGGCCTCAATCTGGACCTGATGACTGTGGTCCCCACCGGGGTTTCACCTGGACCTGGTGTCTCTCGTTCCCACATGAACCACACCTGGACCTGGTGACTCTGGTGTTCTTGTAGACTCACATTTACCTGGTGACTCCGGTACCCACTAGGGCCTCACTGGGATCTGGTGACTCTGGCCTGCAGGTTGGCCTCACCTGGACCTGGTGAGTGGGGTTGCCACCTGGGCCTCACCCATAATTGGTGACTCAGGTCCCCACGTGGGCCTCTTCTACCTGGTGAATCTGGTCCTTACCTGGTCCTCTCCTAGACCCGGGGACTCTGGTCACCACCTGGGTTTCACCTGGACCTGGTGAATCTGGTACCCATCTGGGCCTCACACAATCCTGGTGACTTTGTTCCCCACCTGGACCTGATTGCTGTGGACTCCTTCTTGGCCTCACCTGGAACTGGTGACTCTGATCCTATCTGCGCGTCACCCAGACTTGGTGAATCTGGTCCTCATCTGGGCCTCATTGGTACCTGGTGACTCTGTTCCACACCTGAGCCTCACTTGGACATGATGACTCTGGAACCTCTCTGGGCCTCACCCTGACCTGGTGACTCTGGTCCCCATCTGGATGTCACCTGGACCAGGTGATTCTGGTACGCTTATAGGGCTCAACCAGATCTGGTGACTCTGCTCCTCAACTGGGCCTCACCTAGAACTAGTGTATATGCTCCATCTGGGCCTCATTTGGACATGGTGATTCTGATCCTTACCTCGGCATTACCGGGACATGGTTCCACTGCATGGCCTGCAGGTGTGCCTCACCTGGACCTGATAACTCTAGACCCCACCTGGGCATCTTCGGGACACGGTTCCTCGGCATGGCCTGCAGGTTGGCCTCACTTGGACCTAGTGAGTGGGGTTGTCACCTGAGACTCACCCATGCCTGGTGACACAGGTCCCAACGTGGGCCTCACATGGACCTGGTGAATCTGGTCCTTCCCTTGTCCTCACCCGGAACTGGTAAATCTGGTCATCACCTGGGAATCACCTGGACTTTGTGTTCTGGTCCCCATTGGGCCTCATCCAGTCCAGGTGACTTTGTACCCACCTGGACCTGATTGCTGTGTACTCCTTCTTGGCCCTCACCTGGAACTAGTGACTCTGATCCTAACTGGGCCTCACCCAGATCTGGTGACTCTGGTCCTCACCTGTGGACCATTATGACCTGGATACTCTGTTCCACACGTGAGCCTCACCTGGACATGATGCCTCTGGATCCCCTCTGGGCCTCAGCCTGACATGTTGACTCTGGTACCCATCTGGATGTCACCTAGACCAGGTAAATCTGGTACCCCTCTAGGCTTCAAGTAGACCTGGTGACTCTGGTCCTCAACTGGGCCTCACCTGGACCTAGTGAATATGCTCCATGTGGGCCTCATTTGGACCTGGTGACTCTGGTCCCTACCTGGGCATCATCGGGACATGGTTCCACTGTATGGCCTGCAGGTAGGCCTCACCTGGACCTGGTAAATCTGGTCCCTACCTGGGCATCATCGGGACATGTTCCTTTGCATGGCCTGCAGGTTGGCCTCACCTGGACCTGGTGAGTAGGGTTGCCACCTGGGCCTCACCCATACCTGGTGACATAGGTCCCCACGTGGGCCTAAATTGGACCTGGTGAATCTGGTCCTTACCTTATCCTCACCCGGAACTGGTAACCCTGGTCACCACCTGGGCCTCACCTGGACCTGGTGAATCTGGTCCCCATCTGTGCCTCACCAGGTCTTGGTGACTTTGTTCCCCACCTGGACCTGATTGCTGTGGACTCTTTCTTGGCCTCACCTGGAAATGGTGACTCTGATCTTATCTGCGCACCCCCTAGACCTGGTGACTCTGTTCCTCACCTGGGCATCATCGGGACATGGTTCCACTGCATGAACTGCAGGTTGGCATCACCTGGACCTGGTAATTCTGTTCCCTACCTGGGCATCATTGGGACCTCGATACTCTCTATATACCTGGGCCTCACCTGGACCTCGTGACTGTGGTCTCACCTGGGCCTCACCTGGACGAGGTGACTGGTTCCCACAGGGACCTCACCTGGACCTGGTGACTCAGGTCCTCATATGGGCAAAATGGGACCAGGGTTCTCAGTTCCACATCGGGGTCTCATCTGGACCTAGTGATTCTCGTCCCCCTCTGGGCCTCACCCTGACGTGGTGACTCTGGTCCCCACATGGATATCACCAGAACCGGGTGACATACTCGAAGCTGGGGACACTGGTCCTCAGCTGGGCCTCAACAGGACCTGGTGAATCTACTCCAAACTAAGGCTTCGTCTGAACCTTGTCACTCTTTTCCCACCTGGCATCAATGGGACATTGTTACTCTGTGCCCCACCTGGGCCTCACCTGGACATGATAACTTTGCTGCACACTTTGGCCTCAACTGGTCCTGATGACTCTCGTCCCACAACCTAGGCCTCAATATGGACCTGGTGACTGTCGTCCCCAACTGGTTCTCAGCTGGACCTGGTGACTCCCGTTCCCACACGAACCACACCTGGACCTGGTGACTGTCGTGTTCTTGTAGACTCACATTTACCTTGTGACTCCCGTCCCCACTAGGGCCTCACCTGGATCTGGTGACTCTGGCCTGCAGGCTGGCCTCACCTGGACCTGGTGAGTGGGGTTGCCACCTCGGACTGACCCATACCTGGTGACTCAGGTCCCCACGTGGTCCTCTTGGACCCGGTGAATCTGGTCCTTACCTGGTCATCTCCCAGAACCGGGGACTCTGGTCACCACCTGGGCCTCACCTGTACCTGGTGACTCTGATCCCCATCTGGGCCTCACCCAGTCCTGGTGACTGTGTTCACCACCTGGACCCGATTGCTGTGGACTCATACTTGGCCTCACCTGAAATGGTGACTCTGATCCTACCTGCGCGTCACACAGACCTGGTGACTCGGGTCCTCACCTGGTCATCATTGGTACCTGGTGACTCTGTTCAACACCTGAGCCTCACCTGGACATGATGACTCTGGAACCTCTCTGGGCCTCACGCTGTCTTCGTGACTCTGGTCCCCATCTTGATGACACCTAGACCAGGTGATTCTGGTACCCCTCTAGGCCTCAACCAGATCTGTTGACTCTGGTCCTCAACTGGGCCTCAGCTGGACCTAGTGAGTATGCTTCATCTGGGCCTCATTTGGACCTGGTGACTCTGGTCCCTACCTGGACATCATCGGGACATAGTTCGACTGCATGGCCAGCAGGTTGGACTCACCTGGACCTGGAAACTCTAGGCTCTACCTGGGCATTATGGGGACATGGTTCCTCTGCATGGCCTGCAGTTTGGCCTTTCCTGGACCTGGGGAGTGGGGTTGCCACCTGGGCCTCACCCATGCATGGTGACACAGGTCCCCACATGGGCCTCATTTGGACCTGGTGAATCTGGTACTTACCTGGTCCTCACCCGGAATTGGTAAGTCTGGTCACCACCTGGGAATCACGTGGACCTGGTGAATCTGGTCCCCATCTGGGCCTCACCGAGTCCTGGTGATTTTGTTCCCCACCTTGACCTGATTGCTGTGGACTCTTTCATGGCCTCACCTGGACCTGGTGACTCTGATCCTATCTGCGCGTCACCCAGACCTGGTGACTCTGGTCCTCACCTGGGCATCTTTGATACCTGGTGACTCTGTTCCACACCTGAGCCTCACGTGGACATGATGACTCTGGATCCCCTCTGGGCCTCACGCTGACGTGGTGACTCTGGTCCCCATCTGGATGTCACCTACACCAGGTGAATCTGGTACCCCTCTAGGCCTCAACTAGACCTGGTGACTCTGGTCCTCAACTTGACCTAACCGGGACCTAGTGAATATGCTCCCCACCTGCACCTCATCTGGACCGGGTCTTCTGGTTCTACCTGGGCATCATCGGAACATGGTTACTCTATTCCACACTGGGACTGACCTGATGCTGGTAACTCTGGTCCTGACTTTGGCCTCTTCTGTACCAGGTGACTCTGGATCCACCTGGGCCTCACCTGTAACTGGTGAATCCTGTTGCCACCTGCGCCTCACCTGGACCTTGAGACTGTGGTCCCACCTGGACCTCACCTGGATCTGGTGGCTCTGGTTCCCATATGGGGCTCTCCTGGACCTGGGTCCTGTGGTCTCCATCTGGCCTCACCTGGAACACAATGACTCTGATCCATATTTGGGCCTCTCCAGGACCTGTTGTCTCTGGTAAGTAATTGGGCATCATTGGGACCTGGATACTCTCTTATATCCCTGGGCCTCACCTGGACCTGTTCACTGTGGTCACACCTGGGCCTCACCTGGACCTGGTGACTGTGGTCCCACCTGGGCCTCTCCTGGACGGGGTGACTGGTTCCCACAGGGACATAACCTGGACCTGGTGACTCAGGTCCTCATATGGGCATCTTGGGACCTGGTTTCTCAGTTCCACATCGGGGCCTCACCTGGACCTAGTGATTCTCGTCCCCCTCTGGGCCTCACCCTGACGTGGTAACTCTGGTCACCACCTGGATATCACCAGAACCGGGTGACGCACCCGAAGCTGGGGACACTGGTCCTCAGCTGGGCCTCAACAGGACCTGGTGAATCTACTCCAAACTTAGGCTTCGTCTGGACCTTGTGACTCTTTTTCCACCTGGCATCAATGGGACATGGTTACTCTGTTCCCTCCTGGGCCTCACCTGGACATGATAACTTTGCTGCACACTTTGGCCTCAACTGGTCCTGATGACTCTCGTCCTCCAACCTAGGCCTCAATCTGGACCTGGTGACTGTCGTCCCCAACTGGGTCTCAGCTGGACCTGGTGACTCCCGTTCCCACATCAACCAAACCTGACCTGGTGACTGTGGTGTTCTTCTAGACTCACATTTACCTTGTGACTCCCGTCCCCACTGGGGCCTCACCTGGATCTGGTGACTCTGGCCTGCAGGCTGGCCTCACCTGGACCTGGTGAGTGGGGTTGCCACCTCAGACTCACCCATACCTGGTGACTCAGGTCCCCACGTGGGCATCTTGAACCTGGTGAATCTGGTCCTTACATGGTCGTCTCCCAGACCCGGGGACTCTGGTCACCACCTGGGCCTCACCTGGACCTGGTGAATCTGATCCCCATCTGGGCCTCACCCAGTCCTGGTGACTTTGTTCCCCACCTGGACCCGATTGCTGTGGACTCATACTTGGCCTCACCTGGAACTGGTGACTCTGATCCTATCTGCGCGTCACACAGACCTGGTGACTCTAGTCCTCACCTGGGCATCATTGGTACCTGGTGACTCTGTTCAACACCTGAGCCTCACCTGGACATGATGACTCTGGAACCTCTCTGGGCCTCACGCTGTCTTCGTGACTCTGGTCCCCATCTTGATGACACCTAGACGAGATGATTCTGGTACCCCTCTAGGCCTCAACCAGATCTGGTGACACTGGTCCTCAACTGGGCCTCAGCTGGACCTAGTGAATATGCTCCATCTGGGCCTCATTTGGACCTGGTGACTCTGGTACCTACCTGGGCATCATCGGGATATAGTTCGACTGCATGGCCAGCATTTTGGACTCACCGGGACTTGGAAATTCTAGGCTCTACCTGGGCATCATCGGGACATGTTCCCTCTGCATGGCCTGCAGGTTGGCCTTACCTGGACCTGGGGAGTGGGGTTGCCACCTGGGCCTCACCCATGCATGGTGACACAGGTCCCCACGTGGGCCTCATTTGGACCTGGTGAATCTTGTCCTTACCTGGTCCTCACCCGGAATTGGTAAGTCTGGTCACCACCTGGGAATCATGTGGACCTGGTGAATCTGGTCCTCATCTGGGCCTCACCCATTCCTGGTGACTTTGTTCCCCACCTGGACCTGATTGCTGTGGACCCTTTTTTGGCATCACCTGGAACTGGTGACTCTGATCCTATCTGCGCGTCACCCAGATCTGGTCACTTTGGTCCTCACCTGTGGACCATTATGACCTGGATACTCTGTTCCACACCAGAGGCTCCCCTCGTCATTATGATTCAGGAACCTCTCTGGGGCTCACCCTGACCTGGTGACTCTGGTCCCCATCTGGATGTCACTTAAACCAGGTGATAGTGGTACCCCTATAGGCCTCAACTTGACTTGGTGACTCTGGTCCTCAACTGGGCCTCACCGAAACCTAGTGAACATGCTCCACACCTGCGCGTCATTTGGACCTGGTGACTCTGGTTCTACCTGGGCATCATCGGGACATGGTTACTCTACTCCCCAATGGGACTGACCTGATCCTGGTAACTCTGGTCCTGAATTTGGCCTCTTCTGTACCAGGTGATTCTGGCTCCACCTGGTCCTCACCTGTAACTGGTGATTCTCATTCCCACATGGACATCATGTGGACCTGGTGGCTGCAGTGTTTCTAGATTCTCATGTACCTCGTGACTCTGGTCCCTACTAGGGCCTCACCGGGACCTGGTGAGTGTGGTTGCCACCTGCACCTCACCTGGACCTGGCGATTCTGGTCTGCACCTAGGACTACCCTGGATCTGGTGACTGTGGTCCCCACCTGGGTTTCACCTGGATTTGGGGACTCCGGTCCCCATCTTGGACTCACCTGGCCCTGTTGACCATGGTCCGCAACTGGGCAAATTTGGGAACCGGTGACTGTGTACCACAACTGGACCTCACCTGGACCAGGTGACTCTGGTCCCCCTCTGTGTCTCACCGTACCCTAGTGACTGTGAACCCCACTTTGGCCTGACTTGGACCTGCTGACCCTGGTTGCCACCTGCGCCTGACCTCGAACTGTTGACTCTGGTTCTTTCAAGGGCCTAGCCTGTACCTGGTGATCCTAGTCCCCACCTGGGCCTCACCTGGACGTGGTGACTCTTGTCACCACCGGGGACTCACCTGGACCTGCTTACTGTGTTCCACACCTGGGCTTGGAGTAGACCTGTTGACCATGGTCCAAAAGCCGGACTCACATGGACCTGTTACCACTTATCCCCACCGGGGCCGCACGTTTACCTGGTAACTCTCGTCCTCACCTGGGCATCATTTGTACCTGGTTACTCTGTTCCACACCTGAGGCTCCCCTGGACATCTTGACTCTGGAAGCTCTCTGGAACTGAACCTGACCTGGTGACTCTGTTCCCCATCTGGATGTCACCTGGACCAAGTGATTCTGGTACCCCTCTAGGCCTCAACCAGATCGGGTGACTCTGGTCCTCAACTGGGCCTCACCTGGACCTAGTGATTATGCTCCATCTAGGCCTCATTTGGACCTGGTGACTCTGGTCCCTACCTTGGCATCATCGATACATGTTTCCACTGAAAGGCCTGCAGCTTGGCTTCACCTGTACTTGGTAACTCTGATCCCTACTTGGGCATCATCGGGACATGGTTCCTCTGCATGGCCTGCAGGTTGGCCTCACCTGGACCTGGTGAGTGGGGTAGCCACCTGGGCCTCCCCCATACCTGGGGACACAGGTCCCCACGTGGGCCTCTTCTACCTGGTGAATCTGGTCCTTACCTAGTCCTCTCCCAGCTCCGGTCACCACCTCGCCTCACCTGGACCTGGTGAATCTGGTCCCCATCTGGGCCTCACCCAGTTCTGGTGACTTTGTTCCCCACCTGTTCCGGATTGCTGTGTACTCTTTCTTGGCCTTACCTGGAACTGGTGACTCTGATCCTACCTGCGCGTCACTCAGATCTGGTGTCTCTGGTCCTCACTTGGGCATCTTTGGTACTTGGTGACTCTGTTCCACACCTGAGCCTCACCTGGACATGATGAATCTGGAACCTCTCTGGGCCTCACCCTGACCTGGTGACTCTGGTCCTGACTTTGGCCTCTTCTCTACCAGGTGACTCTGGCTCCACCTGGGCCTCACCTGTAACTGGTGACTCTGATCCTAAGCATGGCCTCTCCTGACCTGGTGACTGTGGTTCCCATCGGGACCTCGCCTGAACCTCATGTCTCTGGCTCCACCTGGGCCTCACCAGGACCTGGTGTCTCTGGTACCCAACTGGGTAGCATCAGGATATAGTTACACTGTTCACGAACAGTGACCCAGCGGGACCTATTTACTCTGGCCTTCACCTGGGCCACACCTGGACATGGTAACACTGGTTCCCACATTGTCCTCACCTGGATATTGTAAGTCGGATCCCCACCTGGTCCTCACCTGTAACTGGTTATTCTCGTTCCCACATGGAATCATGTAGACCTGGTGGCTGCAGTGTTTCTAGCTTCTCATGTACCTCGTGACCCTGGTCCCCACAAGGGCCTCACCGGGACCTGGTGAGTGTGGTTGCCACCTGCACCTCACCTGGACCTGGTGATTCTGGTCTGCACCTGAGACTACCCTGGATCTGGTGACTGTGGTCCCCACCTGGGATTCACCTGGATTTGGGGACCCCGGTCCCCATCTGGGCCTCACCTGGCCCTGTTGACCATGGTCCTCAACTGGGCAAAATTTGGGACCCGGTGACTGTTTTCCACAACTGGACCTCACCTGGACCAGGTGACTCTGTTCCCCCTCTGGGTCTCACCTTGCCCTAGTGACTGTGAACCCCACTTTGGCCTGACTTGGACCTGCTGACCCTGGTTGCCACCTGCGCCTGACCTCGAACTGTTGACTCTGGTTCTTTCAAGGGCCTCCCCTGGACCTGGTGGTCCTGGTCCCCACCTGGGCCTCACCTGGACGTGGTGACACTTGTCACCGCCGGAGACTCACCTGGACATGCTTACTGTGTTCCACACCTGGGCCCGAATTCGACCTGTTGTCCATGGTTCCCAAGCCGGCCTCACATGGATCTGTTGCCTCTGTTCCCCACCGGGGCCTAGGTGTACCTGGTAAATCTGGTCCTCACATGGGACTCATCTGGACCTAGTGACACTGGTCCTCACCTGGACTTCACCTGGATCTGGTGACTCTGGTCCCCTCCTGGACCTCTCCTGGACCTCTTGACTCTCTTTCCAGCATGGATCTCACCTGGATCTGGTGACTCTGGTCCTCAGTTTGGCCTCACCTGGACCTGGTGTCTCTCGTCCCCACTTTGACCTAACTCAGAACTGCTGAGTCTTGCCCCACCTAGGCCACATTCAGACCTGGAGACCCTTGTCCCCAATTATGCCTCAATTCGACCTGATGAATCTAGTCCTCAAGTGGGCCTCACATGGACCTGGGACTCAGCTGGATAGAGTGGCTCTGGTTCCCACAAGCGGCTCACCTGATCCTGCTGACTGTGGTCTTATTCTATGCCTCACGAGGACTTAGTGATTCTGTTCCCCATCTGGGCCTGCATGGCTTAGTGACTCTGGTCCTCACCCAGGCATCATTGGGACCTGGATACTCTATTCCACACCTGGGTCTCACTCTGACCATGGAACTCTGGTACCATTCTGGGCCTCAAACTTAACTGGTTACTCTGGTTCCCCCTCTGGGCTTCACTCTTACCTGGTGACTCTGGTCACCCCTTGTGCTTCACTTGTGCCTGGTGAATCTGGTCCTTAGCTGGTTCTCACCTGGATCTGGTGACTGGTCGCCACCTGGGCCTCACCTGGACCTGGTGAATTATGTTGGCACCTGCGCCTCATCTGGACCTTGTGACTGTGGTCCCACCTGGACCTCACCTGGATTTGGTAGCTCTGCTTCCCATATGGGCTCTCCTGGACCTGGTTCCTGTGGTCTCCATCTGGACTCACCTGGAACACAATGACTGTGATCCATATTTGGGCCTCTCCTGGACCTGTTGACTCTTGTCCTTACCTGGGCATCATTGGGACCTGGATACTCTCTTATATACCTGGGCCTCACCTGGACCTGGTGAGTGTGGTCCCACCTGGGTCTCACCTGCACGAGGTGACTGGTTCCCACAGGGACCTCACCTGGACCTGGTGACTCAGGTCCTCATATGGGCATCATGGGACCTGGTTTCTCAGTTCCACATCGGGGCCTCACCTGGACCTAGTGATTCTCGTCCCCTCTGGGCCTCACCCTGATGTGGTGACTCTGGTCAACACCTGCATATCACCAGGACCGGGTGACTCTTGTCCCCCTCTGGGACTCAACCGGAGCTGGGGACACTGCTCCTCAACTGGGCTTCAACAGGACCCGGTGAATCTACTCCTCAATTAGGCCTCGTCTGGACCTTGTGACTCTTTTCCCACCTGGCATCAATGGGACCTGGTTTCTCTGTTCCCCACCTGGGACTCACCTGGACATGAGAATTTGCCCCTCACTTTACCTCAACTTGTCCTGATGACTCTGGTCCCCCACCTAGGCCTCAATGTGGACCTGGTGACTGTGGTCCCCACATGGTTCTCACCTGGACCTGGTGACTCTCGTTCCCACATAAACCACACCTGGACCTGGTGACTGTGGTATCCTTGTGGACTCACATATACCTGGTGACTCCGGTCCCCACTAGGGCCTCACCTGGATCTGGTGACCCTGGCCTGCAGGTTGGCTTCACCCGGACCTGGTGAGTGGGGTTGAGACCTGTGCCTCACCCATACCTGGTGACATAGACCCCACCTGGGCCTCATTTGGACCTGGTGAATCTGGTCCTTACCGGGTCCTCACCCGGAATTTGTAACTCTGATCAACACCTGGGGATCACCTTGACCTGGTGAATCTGGTCCCCATCTGGATGTCACCTGCACCAGGTGATTCTGGTACCCCTCTAGGCCTCAAACAGATCTGGTGACACTGGTCCTCAACTGGGCCTCACCTGGACCTAGTAAATATGTCCATCTGGGCCTCATTTGGACCTGGTGAATCTTGTCCCTTCCTGGGCATCATCAGGACATGGCTCCACTGAATGACCTGCAGGTTGGCCACTCCTGGACCTTGTAACTCTGGTCCCTACCTGGGCATCATCGGGACATGATTCCACTGCATGGCCTGCAGTTTGGCCTCACCTGAACCTGGTAACTCTACTCCCTACCTGGGCATCATCGGGACATGGTTCCTCTGCATGGCCTGCAGGTTGCCCTCACCTGGACCTTGGGAGTGGGGTTGACACCTGGGCCTCACCCATGCCTGGTGACACAGGTCCCCATGTGGGTCTCACTTTTACCTGGTGAATCTGGTCCTTACCTGGACCTCACCCTGAACTGGTAACTCTGGTCACCACCGGGATATAACCTGGACCTGGTGAATCTGGTCCCCATCTGGGCCTCACCCAGTCCTGGTGACTTTGTTCCCCACCTGGGTCTGATTGCTGTGGACTCCTTCTTGGCCTCACCTTGAACTGGTGACTCTGATCCTAACTGGGTCTCACCCAGATCTGGTGACTCTGGTCCTCACCTGTGGACCATTATGACCTGGATACTTTGTTACACACCTGAGCCTCACTTGGACATGATGACTCTGGATCCACTCTGGGCCTCAGCCTGACATGGTGACTCTGGTCCCCATCTGGATGTCACCTAGACCAGGTGAATCTGGTACCACTCTAGGCCTCAACTTGACCTGGTGACTCTGATCCTCAACTGGGCCTCACCGGGACCTAGGAACATGCTCCCCACCTGCGCCTCATCTGGACCTGGTGACTCTGTTTCTACGTGGGCATCATCAGGACATGGTTACTCTATTCCCCTCTGGGACTGACCTGATCCTGGTAACTCTGGTCCTGACTTTGGCTTCTTCTCTACCAGGTGACTCTGGCTCCACCTGGGTCTCACCTGTAACTGGTGACTCTGATCAAAAGCATGGCCTCACCTGACCTGGTGACTGTGGTTCCCATCGGGACCTCACCTGGTCCTCATGTCTCTGGTCTCACCTGGGCCTCACCACGACTTGGTGTCTCTCGTACCCACCTGCGTAGCATCAGGATATGTTTACACTGTTCACTAACAGAGACCCTGCCGGACCTATTATCTCTGGTCTTCACCTCGCCACACCTGGACATGGTGACACTGGTACCCACCTGGGTCTCACCTGGACATGGTGAGTCGGATCCCCTCAGGGTCCTCACCTCTAAGTGTTGATTCTCGTTCCCACATGGACATCATGTGGACCTGGTGGCTGCAGTGTTTCTAGCTTCTCATGTACCTCGTGACTCTAGTCCCCACCAGGGTCTCAACGGGACCTGGTGAGTGTGGTTGCCACCTGCACCTCACCTGGACCTGGTGATTGTGGTCTGCACCTGAGACTACCCGGGATATGGTGACTATGGTCCCACCCTGGGCTTCACCTGTATTTGGGCACTCTGATTCCCATCTGGGCCTCACCTGGCCCTGTTGACCATGGTCCTCAACTGGGCAAAAATGGGACCCGGTGACTGTTCCAAACCTGGACCTCACATGCACCAGGTGACTCTGGTCCGCCTGTGGGTCTCACCGTGCTCTAGTGATTGTGAACCCCACTTTGGCCTGACTTGGACCTGCTGACCCTGGTTGCCACCTGCGCCTGACCTCGATCTGTTGACTCTGGTTCTTTCAAAGGCCTCCCCTGTACCTGGTGATCCTGGTTCCCACCTGGGCCTCACCTGGACCTGGTGACTCTTGTCACCACCGGGGACTCACTTGGACCTGGTTACAGTGTTCCACACAGGGCCTCAAGTAGAAATCTTGACCATGGTCCCCAAGCCTGCCTCACATGGACCTGTTGCCTCTGATACCTACCAGCGCATCACGTGTACCTGGTAACTCTGGTCCTCACCTGGGCCTCATCTGCACCTAGTGACTCTGGTCCCCACCTGGGCTTCACCTCGATCTGGTGACTCTGGTCCCCACCTGGACTTCACCTGTATCTGGTGACTCTGGTCCTTACCTGGGCATCATTGGGACCTGGATACTCTCTTATATACCTGGGCCTCACCCTGACCTGGTCATTCTTGTCCCCATCTGTATGTCACCTGTACCAGGGGATTCTGGTAACCCTCTGGGCCTCAACCATATCTGGTGACATTGGTCCTCAAATGGGCCTCAACTGGACCTAGTGAATATGCTCCATCTGGGCCTCATTTGGACCTGGTGACTCTGGTCCCTACGTGGGCACCATCGGGACATGGTTCCACTGCATGGCCTGCAGGTTGGCCTCACAGGGACCCGGTAACTCTGGTCCCTACCTGGACATCATCGGGACACGGTTCCTCTGCATGGCCTGCATGTTGGCCTCACCTGGACGTCGTGAGTGGGGTTGCCCCTGGGGCTCACGCATACCTGGTGACTCAGGTCCCTACGTGGGCCTCTTGGAACTGGTGAATCTGGTCCTTACCTGGTCCTCACCCGGAACTGGTAACCCTGGACACCACCTGGGAATCACCTGGACCTGGTGAATCTGGTCCCCATCTGGGCCTCACCCATCTTGGGGACTTTGTTACCCACCTGGACCTGATTGCTGTGGACTCCTTCTTGGCCTCACCCGGAACTGGTGACTCTGATCCTAACTGGGCCTCACCCAGATCTGGTGACTCTGGTCCTCACCTGTGGACCATTATGACCTGGATACTTTGTTACACACCTGAGACTCACCTGGACACGATGACTCTGGATCACCTCTGGGCCTCAGCCTGACTTGGTGACTCTGGTCCCCATTTGGATGTCACCTAGACCAGGTGAATCTGGTACCCCTCTAGGCCTCAACTATACCTGGTGACTTTGGTCCTCAACTGGGCCTCAATGGGACCTAGTGAATATGCTCCCCACCTGCGCCTCTTCTGGACCTGGTGTCTCTGGTTCTACATGGGCATCATCGGGACATGGTTACTCTATTCCCCACTGGGACTGACCTGATCCTGGTAACTCTGGTCCTGACTTTGGCCTTTTCTGTAAAATGTGACTCGGGCTCCAACTGGGGCTCACCTGTAACTGGTGACTCTGATCCTATGCATCGCCTCACCTGACCTGGTGACTGTGGTTCCCATCGGGAACTCACCTGGACCTCATGTCTCTGGTCCCACCTGGGCCTCACCAGGACCTGGTGTCTCTGGTACCCACCTGGGTAGCATCGGGATATGGTTACACTGTTCATTAACAGTGACCCATCCGGACCTATTAACTCTGGTCTTCAGCTGGGTCTCACCTGGACGTGGTGACTCTCGTTCCCACATGAACCACACCTGGACCTGGTGACTGTGGTGTTCCTGTAGACTCACATTTACCTGGTGACTCCGATCCCCACTAGGGCCTCACCTGGATCTGGTGTCTCTGGCCTGCTGGTTTGCCTTACCTGGAAGTGGTGAGTGGGGTGCCACGTTGGCCTCACCCGTACCAACTGACAGAGGTCCCCACGGGTGCCTCTTGGACCTGGTGAATATGGACCTTACTTGCTCCTCTCCCAGAACCGGGGACGCTGGTCACCCCCTTGGCCTCACCTGGACCTGGTGAATCAGGTCCCCATCTGGGCCTCACCCAGTCCTGGTGATTTTGTTCCCCACCTGGACCTGATTGCTATGGACTCTTTCTTGGCCTCACCTGGAACTGGTGACTCTAATCCTATCTGCGCGTCACCCAGATCTGGTGAATCTGGTCCTTACCTGGTCCTCTACCAACCTGGGGACTATGCTCATCACCTGGGCCTCACCTGAATAAGGTGAATCTGGTCCGCATCTGGGCCTCACCCAGTCCTGGTTACTTTGTTCCCCACCTGGACCCGATTGCTGTGGACTCTTTCTTTGCCTCACCTGGAACTGGTGACTCTGATCCTATCTGCGCGTCACCCAGACCTGGTGACTCTGGTCCTCATCTGGGCCTGATTGGTACCTGTTGACTCTGTTCCACACCTGAGCCTCACCTGGACATGATGACTCTGGAACTTCTCTGGGCCTCACCCTGACCTGGTGGCTCTGGTCCCCATCTTGATGTCACCTTGACCAGGTGATTATGTACCCCTCTGGCCTCAACCAGATCTGGTGACTCTGGTCCTCAACTGGACCTCACCTGGACCTAGTGAATATGCTCCATCTGGGCCTCATTTGGACCTGGTGACTCAGGTCCCTCCCTGGGCACCATCGGGACATGGTTCCACTGCATGGCCTGCAGGTTGGCATCACCTGGACCTGGTAAATCTGGTTCCTACATGGGCATCATCGGGACACGGTTCCTCTGCATGGCGCGAAGGATGGCCTCTCCTGGATCTGGTGAGTGTGGTTGCCACCTGTGCCTCACCCATACCTGGTGACACAGGTCCCCACGTGGGGCTCACTTGGACCTTGTGAATCTGGTCCTTACCTGGACCTAACCCGGAATTGGTAACTCTGGTCACAACCTGGGAATCACCTGGACCTGGTGAATCTGATCCCAATTTGGGCCTCACCGAGACCTGGTGACTTTGTTACCCACCTGGACCTGATTGCTGTGGACTCCTTCTTGGGCTCACCTGGACTGGTGACTCTGATCCCCACCTGGACCACTCTTGGACCTCGAGACTCTCCTTCCAACATGGACCTCCCCTGGATCTGGTGACTCTGGTCCTCAGTTTGGCCTCACCTGGACCTGGTGTCTCTCGTCCCCACTTTGACCTAACTCAGAACTGCTGAATCTTGCCCCACCTAGGCCTCTCCCAGACCTGGTGACACTTGTCCCCAGCTATGCCTCAATTCGACATGATGAATCTGGTCCTCACGTGGGCCTCACATGGACCTGGGACTCAGCTGGATAGAGTGGCTCCGGTTCCCACAAGGGGCTAACCTGATACTGCTGACTGTGGTCTTATCTATGGCTCACCAGGACCTAGTGAATCTGTTCCCCATCTGGGCCTGCATGGTTTAGTGACTCTGGTCCTCACCCAGGCATCATTGGGACCTGGATACTCTATTCCACACCTGGGACTCACTTTGACCTGGGACCTCTGGTCCCATTCTGGGCCTCAAACTAAACTGGTTACTCTGGTTCCCCTCTGGGCCTCACCCTTACCTGGTGACTCTGGTCACCCATTGGGTTTCACTTGGGCCTGGTGAATCTGGTCCTTAGCTCTTCCTCACCTGGATCTGGTGATTCGTCGCCACCTGGGCGTCACCTGCTCTTGGTGAATCCTGTTGCCATCTGCACCTCACCCAGACCTTTTGACTGTGGTCCCACCTGAACCTCACCTGGATCTGGTGGCTCTGGTTCCCATATGGGGCTCTCCTGGACCTGGTTCCTGTGGTCTCCATCTGGCCTCACCTGGAACACAATGACTCTGATCCATATTTGGGCCTCTCCTGGACCTGCTGACTCTGGTCCTTACCTGGGCATCATTGGGACCTGGATACTCTCTTATATACCTGGGCCTCACCTGGACCTGGTGACTGTGGTCCCACCTGGGGCTCACCAGGACGAGGTGACTGGTTCCCACAGGGACCTCACCTGGACGTGGTGACACAGGTCCTCATATGGTCATCATGGGTCCTGGTATCTCAGTTCCACATCGGGGCCTCACCTGGACCTAGTGATTCTCGTCCGACTCTGGATCTCTCCCTGACGTGCTGACTCTGGTCCCCACTTGGATATCACCAGAACCGGGTGACGCTGGTCCCCCTATGGGTTTCACCCGGAGCTGGGGACACTGGTCCTCAACTGGTCCTCGAAAGGACCTGGTGATTCTACTCCTCACTTAGGCCTCTTCTGGACCTTGTGACTCTTTTCCCACCTGGCATCAATGGGACATGGTTACTCTGTTCCCCACCTGGGCCTCACCTGGACATTATAACTTTGCTCCACACTTTGGCCTCAAGTGGTCCTGATGACCCTGGTCCCCCCACCTAGGTCTCAATCCTGACCTGGTGACTTGTCTCCACCTGGGTCTTACCTGGACCTGGTGACTCTCTTTCCCACATGAACCACATCTGGACCAGGTGACTGTGGTGTTCTTGTAGACTCACATTTACCTGGTGACTCCGGTCCCCACTTGGGCCTCACCTGGAACTGGTGACTCTGGCCTGCAGGTTGGCCTCACTGGACCTGGTGAGTGGTGTTGCCACCAGGACCTCACCCATACCTGGTGACTCAGGTCCCCACGTGGGCCTCTTGGACCTGGTGAATCTGGTCCTTCCCTGGTCCTCTCCCAGAACCGGGGACTCTGGTGACCACCTGGTCCTCACCTGGACCTGGTGAATCTGGTCCCCATCTGGGCCTCACCCAGTCCTGGTGACTTTGTTCCCCACCTGGACCTGATTGCTGTGGACTCTTTCTTGGCCTCACCTGGAACTGGTGACTATGATCCTATCTGCGCGTCACCCAGACCTGGTGACTCTGGTCCTCACCTGGTCATCATTGGTACCTGGTGACTCTGTTCCACACCTGAGCCTCACCTGCACATGATGACTCTGGAACCTCTCTGGGCCTCACCCTGACCTGGTGACTCTGGTCCCCATCGGGATGTCACCTGGACCAGGTGATTCTGGTACCCCTCTAGTCCTCAACCAGATCTGGTGACTCTGGTCCTCAACTGGGCCTCACCTGTACCTAGTGAATATGCTCCATCTGGGCCTCATTTGGACCTGGTGACTGTCGTCCCTACCTGGGCATCATCGGGACATGGTTCCACTGCATGGCCTGCATGTTGGCCTCACCTGGACCTGGTAACTCTGGTCCCTACCTGGGCATCATCGGGACATGGTTCCTCTGCATGGCCTGCAGGTTGGCCTCATCTTGACCTGGTGAGTGGGGTTCCCACCTGGGTCTTACCCATGCCTGGTGACACAGGTCCCCACGTGGTCCTCACTTGGACCTGGTGAATGTGGTACTTACCTAGTCCTCACCCGGAACTGGTAAATATGGTCACCACCTGGGCATCACCTAATCCTGGTGACTTTGTTCCCCACCTGGACCTGATTGCTGTGGAAATCTTCTTGGCCTCACCTGGATGTGGTAACTCTGATCCTAACTGGGCCTCTCCCAGATCTGGTGACTCTGGTCCTCACATGTGGACCATTAAGACCTGGATACTCTGTTCCACACCTGAGCCTCACCTGGACATGATGACTCTGGATCCCCTCTGGGCCTCACCCTGACATGGTGACTCTGGTCCCCATCTGGATGTCACCTAGACCAGGTGAATCTGGTACCCCTCTAGGCCTCAACCAAACCTGGTGACTCTAGTCCTCAACTGGGCCTCACCGGGACCTTGTGAATATGCTCCCCAACTGCGCCTCATCTGGACATGATGACTCTCGTTCTACGTGGGCATCATCGGGACATGGTTACTCTATTCCCCTCTGGGACTGACCTGATCCTTGTAACATTGGTATGACTTTGGCATTTTCTGTACCAGGTGACTCTGGCTCCACCTGGGCCTCACCTGTAACTGGTGACTCTGATCCTAAGAATGGCCTCACCTGACCTGGTGACTGTGGTTCCCATCGGGACCTCACCTGGAACTCATGTCTCTGGTCCCAGCTGGGCCTCACCAGGACCTGGTGTCTCGGTACCCACCTCGGTAGCATCAGGATATGGTTACACTGTTCAATAACAGTGACCCAGCTGGACGTATTAACTCTAGCCTTCACCTGGGCCACACGTGGTCATGGTGATACTGGTTCCCACCTGGGTCTCACCTGGACATGGTGAGTCGGATCCCCACCTGGTCCTCACCTGTAACTGGTGATTCTCGTTCCCACATGGACATCATGTGGACCTGCTTGCTGCAGTGTTTCTAGCTTCTCATGTACCTCGGACTCTGGTCCCCTCCAGGGCCTCACCGGGACCTGGTGAGTGTGGTTGCCACCTGCACCTCACCTGGACCTGGTGATTCTGGTCTGCACCTGAGACTACCCTGGATCTGGTGACTGTGGTCCCCATCTGGGCTTCACCTGGATTTGAGGAATCCGGTCCCCATCTGGGCCTCAATTGGCCCTGTTGACCATGGTCCTCAACTGGGCAAAATTGGGAGCCTGTGACTGTGTTCCACAACTGGACCTCACCTGGAACAGATGACTCTGGTCCCCCTCTGGGTCTCACCGTGACCTAGTGACTTTGAACCCCACTTTGGCCTGGCTTCGACCTGCTGACCCTGGTTGCCACCTGCGCCTGACCTCGAACTGTTGACTCTGGTTCTTTCAAGGGCCTCCCCTGTACCTGGTGATCCTGGTGCCCACCTGGGCCTCACCTGGACGTGGTGACTCTTGTCTCCACCGGGACTCACCTGGACCTGCTTACTGTGTTCCACACCTGGGCCTCAAGTACAACTCTTGACCATAGTACCCTAGCCCGCCTAACATGGACCTGTTGCCTCTGATTCCCACCGGGGCCTCACGTGTACCTGGTAACTCTGGTCCTCACCTGGGCCTCATCTGCACCTAGAGACTCTGGTCCCCACCTGGACTTCACCTGAATCTGGTGACTCTGGTCCCCACCTGGAACTCACCTCGATCTGGTGACTCTGGTCCTCAGTTTGGCCTCACCTGGACCTGGTGTCTCTCGTCCCCACTTTGACCTAACTCAGAACTGCTGAATCTTGCCCCAACTAGGTCGCACCCAGACCTGGTGACTCTTGGCCCCAGCTATGCCTCAATTCGACCTGATGAATCTGCTCCTCACGTGGGCCTCACATGGACCTGGGACTCAGCTGGATAGAGTGGCTCTGGTTCCCAAAAGGCGCTCACCTGATACTGGTGACTCTGGTCTTATTCTATGCCTCACCATGACCTAGTGATTCTGTTCCCCATCTGGGCATACATGGCCCTAGTGACTCTGGTCCTCACCCAGGCATCATTGGGACCTGGATACTCTATGCCACACCTGGGCCTCACTTTGACCAGGGACCTCTGGTCCCATTCTGGGCCTCAAACTAAACTGGTTACTCTGGTTCCCCCTTTAGACCTCACCCTTACCTGGTGACTGTGGTCACCCCTTGGGCTTCACTTGGGCCTGGTGAATCTGGTCCTAAGCTGGTCCTCACGTGGATCTGGTGACTGGGCGCCACCTGGGCCTCACCTGGATTTGGTGAATCCTGTTGCCATTTGCGCCTCACCTGGATTTTGTGACTGTGGTCCCACCTGGACCTCACCTGGATCTGGTGGCTCTGGTTCCCATATGGGGCTCTCCTGGACCTGGGTCCTGTGGTCTCCATCTGGCCTCACCTGGAACACAATGACTCTGATCCATATTTGGGCCTCTCCTGGACCTGTTGACTCTGGTCTTTACCTGGGCATCATTGGGTCCTGGATACTCTCTTATATACCTGGGCCTCACCTGGACCTGGTGACTGTGGTCCCACCTGGGCCTCACCAGGACGAGGTGACTGGTTCCCCCAGGGACCTCACCTGGCCCTGGTGACTCAGGTCCTCATTTGGATGTCACCTGGACCAGGTGATTCTGGTACCCCTCTAGGCCTCACCAGTTCTGGTGACTCTGGTCCTCAAATGGGCCTCATCCGGACGTAGTGAATATGCTCCATCAGGGCCTCATTTGGACCTGGTTCCTCTGGTGCCTACCGGGGCATCATCGGGACATGGTTCCACAGCATGGCCTGCAGGTTGGCCTCACCTGGATCTGGTAACTCTGGTCCCTACCTGGTCATCATCGGGACATGGTTCCTCTTCATGGCCTGCAGGTTGGCCTCACCTGGACCTGGTGAGTGGGAATGCCACCTGGGCCTCGCACATGCCTGGTGACACAGGTCCCCACGTGGGCCTCACTTGGACCTGTTGACTCTGGTCCTCACCTGGGCAACTTTGGTACTTGGTTGGCTCCACACCTGAGCCTCACCTGGACATGATGACTCTGGAACATCTCTGGGCCTCACCCTGACCTGGTGACTCTGGATCCATCTGGATGTCACCTGGACCAGGTGATTCTGGTACCTCTCTAGGCCTCAACCAAGTCTGGTGACTCTGGTCCTCAACTGGGCCTCACCTGGACCGATTGAATATGCACCATCTGGGCCTCATTTGGACCTGGTGACTCTCATCCCTACCTGGGCATCATCGGGACATGGTTCCACTGCATGGCCTTTAGGTTGGCAGCAACTGGACCTGGTAACTGTGGTTCTACCTGGGCATCATCGGGACGTTGTTACTCTATTCCCAGTGGGACTGACCTGATCGTGGTAACTCTGGTCCTGACTTTGGCCTCTTCTGTGCCATGTGACTCTGGCTCCCCCTGGACCTCACCTGTAAGTGGTGACTCTGATCCTAAGCATGGCCTCACATGACCTGGTGACTGTGGTTTCCATCGGTACCTCACCTGGTCCTCATGTCTCTGGTCCCAACTGGGACTCACCACGACCTTGTATCTTGTATCCACCTGAGTAGCATCAGGATATGGTTACACTGTTCACTAAGAGCGACCCGGCCGAACCTATTAACTTTCGTCTTCACCTGGTCCACACTTGGACATGGTGACACTGGTTCCCACCTGGGTCTGACCTGGACATGGTGAGTTGGATACCCACCTGGTCCTCACCTGTAACTGGTGATTCTCGTTCCCACATGGATATCATGTGGATCTGGTGGCTGCAGTGTTTCTAGCTTCTCATGTACCTCGTGACTCTGGTCCCCACCAGGGCCTCACCGGGACCTGGTGAGTGTGGTTGCCACCTGCACCTCACCTGGACCTGGTGATTCTGGTCTGCATCTGAGACTACCCTGGATCTGGTGACTGTGGTCTCCACCTGGGCTTCACCTGGATTTGGAGACTCCGGTCCCCATCTGGGCGTCACCTGACCCTGTTGACCATGGTCCTCAACTGGGCAAAATTGGGACCCGGTGACTGTGTTCCAAAACTGGAACTCACCTGGACCAGGTGACTCTGGTCCCCCTCTGGGACTCACCGTGCCCTAGTGACTGTGAACCCCACTTTGGCCTGACTTGGACCTGCTGACCCTGGTTCCCACCTGCGACTGACGCCGTACTGTGGACTCTGGTACTTTCAAGGGCCTCCCCTGGACCTGGTGATCCTGGTCCCCACCTGGGCCTCACCTGGACGTGGCAACATTTTTCACCACCGGTTACTCACCTAGACCCGGTTACTGTGTTCCACACCTGAGCCTCAAGAAGACCTGTTGACCATGGACCCCAAGCCGGCCTCACATGTACCTGTTGCCTCTGATCCCCACCGGGGCCTCTCGTGTACCTGGTAACTCTGGTCCTCAACTGGCCTCATCTGGACCTAGTGACTCTGGTCCCCACCTGGCTTTCACCTGGATCTGGTGACTCTGGTCCCCACCTGGACTTCACCTGGATCTGCCGACTCTGGTTCCCACCTGGAACTCTCCTGGACCTTGTGACTCTCTTTCCAACATGGACCTCACCTGGATCTGGTGACTCAGGCCTGCAGGTTGGCCTCACCTGGACCTGGTGAGTGGTGTTTCACCTGGGAGTCACCCATACATGGTGACTCAGGTCCTCACGTGTGCCCCTTGGACCTGGTGAATGTGGTGCTTACCTGGTCCTCTCCCAGACCCGGGGACTCTGGTCACCACCTGGGCCTCACCTGGACCTGGTGAATCTGGTCCCCATGTGGGCCTCACCTTCTCCTGGTGACTTTGTTCCCCCCGTGGACCTGATTGCTGTGGACTCCTTCTTGAACTCACCTGGAACTGGTGACTCTGAAACTAACTGGGCCTCATCCAGATCTGGTGACTCTGGTCCTCACCTGTGGACCATTATGACCTGGATACTCTGTTCCACACCTGAGCCTCACCTGGACATGATGAATCTGGATCCCCCCTGAGCCTCAGCCTGACATGGTGACTCTGGTCCCCATCGTGATGTCACCTAGACCAGGTGAATCTGGTACCCCTCTAGGAGTTAACTAGACCTCGTGACACTGGTCCTCAACTGGGCCTCACCGGAACCTAGTGAATATGCTCACTTCCTACTCCTCATCTGGACCCGGTGACTCTGGTTCTCCCTGGGCATCATTGGGACATGTTTATTGTATTCCCCACTGGGACACACCTGATCCTGGTAACTCTGGTCCTGACTTTGGCCTCTTCTGTACCAGGTGACTCTCGCTCCACCTGGGCCTCACCTGTAACTGGTGACTCTGATCCAAAGCATGGCCTCACCTGACCTGGTGACTGTGGTTCCCATCGGGACCTCACCTGGACCTCATGTCTCTGGTCCAACCTGGGCCTCACCAGGACCTGGTGTCTCTGGTACCCACCTGGGTAGCATCAGGATACGGTTACACTGTTCACTAACAGTGACCCAGCCGGACCTATTAACTCTGGTATTCACCTGGGCCACACCTGGACATGGTGACACTGGTTCCCACCCGGGTCTCACCTGGACATGGTGAGTCGGATCCCCACATGGTCCTCAACTGTAACTGGTGATTCGCGTTCCCACATGGACATCATATGGACCTGGTGGCTGCAGTGTTTCTAGCTTCTCATGTAACTCGTGACTCTGGTCCCCACCAGGGCCTCACCAGGACCTGATGAGTGTGGTTGACACCTGCACCTCACCTGGACCTGGTGTTTCTGGTCTGCACATGAGACTACTCTGGATCTAGTGACTGTGGTCCCCACCTGGGCTTCACCTGGATTTGGGGACTCCGGTCCCCATCTGTGCCTCACCTGGCCCTGTTGACCATGGTCCTCAACTGGGAAAAATGGAGACCCGGTGAGCGTGTTCCGCAACTGGACCTCACCTTGACCAGGTGACTCTGGTCCCCTCTGGGTCTCACCATGCACTCTTGACTGTGAACCCCACTTTGGTTTTACTTGGACCTGCGGACCCTGGTTGCCACCTACGCCTGACCTCGAAATGTTGACTATGGTTCTTTCAAGGGCCTCCCCTGTACCTGGTGATCCTGGTCCCCACCTGAGCCTCACCTGGACGTGGTGACATTTGTCACCTCCGGGGACTCACCTGGACCTGCTTACTGTGTTCCACAACTGGGCCTCAAGTAGACCTGTTGACCATGGTCCCCAAGCCGGACTCACATGGACCTGTTGCCTATGATCCCCACCGGGGCCTCACGTATACCTTGTAACTCTAGTCGTCAACTGGGCCTCATCTGGGCCTAGTGACTCTGGTCCCCACCTGGGCTTCACCTGGATCTGGTGACTCTGGTCCCCACCTGGACTTCACCTGGATCTGGTGACTCTGGTTCCCACCTGGACGTCTTCTGGACCTGGTGACTCTCTTTCCAACATGGACCTCACCTGGATCTGGTGACTCTCGTCCTCAGTTTGCCTCACCTGTACCTGGTGTCTCTCGTCCCCACTTTGACCTAACTCAGAACTGCTGAATCTTGCCCCACCTAGGCCGCACCCAGACCTGGTGACTCTTGTCCCCAGCTATGCCTCAATTCGACCTGATGAATCTGGTCCTCACGTGGGCCTCACATGGACCTGGGACTCAGCTGGATAGAGTGGCTCTGGTTCCCACAAGGGGCTCACCTGATACTGCTGACTGTGGTCTTATTCTATGCCTCAACAGGACCTAGTGATTCTGTTCCCCATCTGGGCCTGCATGGCCCTAGTGACTCTGGTCCTCACCCAGGCATCACTGGGACCTGGATACTCTATTCCACACCGGGGCCTCACTTTGACCAGGGACCTCTGGTCCCATTCTCGGCCTCAAACTAAACTGGTTACTCTGGTTCCCCCTCTGGGCCTCACCCCTACCTGGCTATTCTGGTCACCCTTTGGGCTTCACTTGGGCCTGGTGAATCTGGTCCTTCCTGGTCCGCACCTGTCTGTGGTGACTGGTCGACACCTGGGCCTCACCTGGACTTGGTGAATCCTGTTGCCACCTGCGCCTCACCTGGACCTTGTGACAGTGGTCCCACCTGGACCTCACCTGGATCCGGTGGCTCTGGTTCCCATATGGGGCTCTCCTGGACCTGGTTCCTGTGGTCTCCATCTGGCCGCACCTGGAACTCAATGACTCTGATCCATATTTGGGCCTCTCCTGGACCTGTTGACTCTGGTCCTTACCTGGGCATCATTGGGACCTGGATACTCTCTTTTATACCTGGGCCTCACTTGGACCTGGTGACTGTGGTCCCACCTGGGCCTCCCCGGGACGAGGTGACTGGTTCCCACAGGGACCTCACCTTGACCTGGTGACTCAGGTCCTCATATGGGCATCATGGGACCTGGTTTCTCAGTTCCACATCGGGGACTCACATCGACCTAGTGATTCTCGTCTCCCTCTGGGCCTCACTCTGACGTGGTGACTCTGGTCCCCACCTGGATATCACCAGAACCGGGTGACTCTGGTCCCCCTCTGGGACTCCCCCGGAGCTGGGGACACTGGTCCTCACCTCGGCCTCTACAGGACCTGGTGAATCTACTCCTCACTTAGGCCTCGTCTGGACCTTGTGACACTTTTCCCACCTGGCATCAATGGGACATGTTTACTCTGTTCCCAACCAGGGCCTGAACTGGACATGATAACTTTGTTACACACTTTGCCCTCAACTGGTCTTGATGACTCTGTTCCCCCCACCTAGGCCTCAATCAGCACCTGGTGACTGTGGTCCCCATCTGGGTCTCACCTGGACCTGGTGACTCTCGTTCCCACATGAACCACACCTGGACCTGGTGACTGTGGTGTTCTTGTAGACTCACATTTACCTGGTGACTGCGGTCCTCACTAGGGTCTCACCTGGATCTGGTGACTCTGGGCTGCAGGTTGCCCTCACCTGGACCTGGTGAGTGGGGATTCACCTGGGCCTCACCCATACCTGGTGACTCAGGTCCCCACGTGAGCATCTTGGACCTGGTGAATCTGGTCCTTACCTGGTCCTCTCCCAGACCCGGGGACTCTGGTCACAACTTGGGCCTCACCTGGACCTGGTGAATCTGGTCCCCATCTGGGCCTCACCCAGTCCTGATGACTTTGTTCACCACCGGGACCTGATTGCTGTGGACTCTTTCTTGTCCTCCCCTGGAACTGGTGACTCTGATCCTATCTGCGCGTCACCCAGATCTGGTGACTCTGGTCCTCACCTGTGGACCATTAT
Organism: Canis aureus; assembly: GCF_053574225.1. Lineage (NCBI taxonomy): Eukaryota > Metazoa > Chordata > Mammalia > Carnivora > Canidae > Canis > Canis aureus. Next base: position 55,374,771 of record NC_135632.1, on the reverse strand, counting down.
GACCTGGATACTCTGTTCCACACCTGAGCCTCACCTGGACATGATGACTCTGGATCCCCTCAGGGCCTCAGCCTGACATGGTGACTCTGGTCCCCATCTGGATGTCACCTAGACCAGGTGAATCAGGTACCACTCTAGGCTTCACCTAGACCTGGTGACTCTGGTCTTCAACTGGGCCTCACCGGGACCTAGTGATCATCCTCCACACCTGCGCCTCATCTGGACATGGTCACTCTGGTTCTACCTGGGCATCATCGGGACATGGTTACTGTCTTCCTCACTGGGACTGACCTGATCATGGCAACTCTGGTCCTGACTTTGGCCTCTTCTGTTCCAGGTGACTCTGGCTCTACCTGGGCCTCACCTGTAACTGGTGACTCTGATCCTAAGCATGGCCTCACCTGACCTGGTGACTGTGGTTCCCATCGGGACCTCACCTGGAACTTTGTCTCTGGTCCCCACCTGGGTAACTTCAGGATATGGTTACACTGTTCACTAACAGTGACCCAGACGGCCTATTAACTCTGGTCTTCACCTGGGCCACACCAGGACATGGTGACACTGGTTCCCACCTGGGTCTTACCTGGACATGGTGAGTTGGATACCCACCTGGTCCTCACCTGTAACTGGTGATTCTCGTTCCCACATGGATATCATGTGGACCTGGTGGCTGCAGTGTTTCTAGCTTCTCATGTACCTCGTGACTCTGGTCCCCACCACGGCCTCACCGGGATCTGGTGAGTGTGGTTGCCACCTGCACCTCACCTGGACCTGGTGATTCTGGTCTGCACCTGAGACTACCCTGGATCTGGTGACTGTGGTCTCCACCTGGTCTTCACCTGGATTTGGGGACTCCGGTCCCCATCTGGGCGTCACCTGGCCCTGTTGACCATGGTCCTCAACTGGGCAAAATTGGGATCCGGTGACTATGTTCCACAACTGGACCTCACCTGGACCAGGTGACTCTGGTCCCCCTCTGGGTCTCACCGTGCCCTAGTGAATGTGAACCCCACTTTGGACTGACTTGGACCTGCTGACCCTGCTTCCCACCTGCGACTGACGTCGTACTGTGGGTCTGGTACTTTCAAGGGCCTCCCCTAGATCTGGTGATCCTGGTCCCCACCTGGACCTCACCTGGACGTGGTAACATTTGTCACCACCGGTTACTCACCTAGACCCGGTTACTGTGTTCCACACCTGCGCCTCAAGAAGACCTATTGACCATGGTCCCCAAGCCGGCCTCACATGTACCTGTTGCCTCTGATCTCCACCGGGGCCTCTCGTGTACCTGGTAACTCTGGTCCTCAACTGGCCTCATCTGGACCTAGTGACTCTGGTCCCCAGCTGGGCTTCACCTGGATATGGTGACTCTGGTCCCCAGCTGGGCTTCACCTGGATCTGGTGACTCTGGTCCCCACCTGGACTTCACCTGGATCTGGCGACTCTGGTTCCCACCTGGAACTCTCCTAGACCTTGGAACTCTCTTTCCAACATGGACCTCACCTGGATCTGGTTACTCAGGCCTGCAGGTTGGCCTCACCTGGACCTGGTGAGTGGTGTTTCACCTGGGCGTCACCCATACATGGTTACTCAGGTCCTCACGTGTGCCCCTTGGACTTGGTGAATGTGGTGCTTACCTGGTCCTCTCCCAGACCCGGGGACTCTGGTCACCACCTGGGCCTCACCTGGACCTGTTGAATATGGTCCCCATCTGGGCCTCACCCACTCCTGGTGACTTTGTTCCCCACCTGGACCTGATTGCTGTGGACTCTTTCTTGGCCTCACCTGGAACATGTGACTCTGATCCTGTCTGCGCGTCACCCAGACCTGGTGACTCTGTTCCTCACCTTGGCATCATTGGTACCCGGGGACTCTGTTCCACACCTGAGCATCACCTGGGCATGATGACTCTGGAACCTCTCTAGGCCTCACCCTTCCCTGGTGACTCTGGTCCCCATCTGTATGTCACCTGGACCTGGTGATTCTGGTACCCCTCTAGGCCTCAACCAGATCTGGTGACTCTGGTCCTCAACTGGGCCTCACCTGGACTAGTGAATATGCTCCATCTGGGCCTCATTTGGACCTGGTGACTCTCGTCCCACCAGGGCATAATCGGGACATGGTTCCACTACATGGTCTGCAGGTTGGCCTCACCTGGACCGGGTAACTCTGGTCCCTACCTGGACATCATCAGGACATGTTTCCACTGCATGGTCTTCAGGTTGGCCTCACCTGGACCTGGTAACTCTAGTCCCCACCTGGGCATCATCGGGACATGGTTCCTCTGCATGGCCTGCAAGTTGGCCTCACCTGGACCTGGTGAGTAGGGTTGTCACCTAGGCCTCACCCATACGTGGTGACACAGGTCCCCAAGTGGGCCTCAGTTGGACCTGGTGAATCTGGTCCTTACCTGTTCCTCACCCAGAACTCGTAACTCTGGTCACCACCTGGGAAAAACCTGGACCTTGTGAATCTGGTCCCCATCCGGGCCTCATCCAGTCCTGGTGAATTTGTTCCCCACCTGGACCTGATTGCTGTGGACTCCTTCTTGGCCTCATCTGGAACTGGTGAGTCTGGATCTACCTGGGCATCATAGGGACATGGTTACTCTATTCCCCAATGGGACTGACCTGATCCTGGTAACTCTGCTCCTGACTTTGGCCTTGTCTGTACCAGGTGACTCTGCCTCCACCTGGGCCTAACCTGTAACTGGTGACTCTGATCCTAAGCATGGCCTCACCTGACCTGGTGACTGTGGTTCCCATCGGGACCTCACCTGGACCTCATGTTTCTGGTCCCACCTGGGCCTCACCAGGGCCTGGTGTCTCTGGTACCCACCTGGGTAGCATCGAGATATGTTTACTTCTTCAGTAACAGTGACCCAGCCGAACCTATTAACTCCGGTCTTCACCTGAGCCACACCTGGACATAGTGACACTAGTTCCCACCTGGGTCTCACCTGGACATGGTGATTCGGATCCCCACCTGGTCCTCACCTGTAACTGGTGATTCTCGTTCCCACATGGACATCATGTGGACCTGGTGGCTGCAGTGTTTCTACATTCTCATGTACCTCGTGACTCTGGTACACACCAGGGCCTCAGCGGGACCTAGTGAGTGTGGTTGCCACCTGCGCCTCACCTGGACCTTGTGACTGTGGTCCCACATGGACCTCACCTGGATCTGGTTGCTCTGGTTCAAATATGGGACTCTCCTGGACCTGGTTCCTGTGGTCTCCATCTGGCCTCACTTCGATCACAATGACTCTGATCCATATTTGGGCCTCTCCTGGACCTGTTGACTCTGGTCCTTACCTGGGCATCATTGGGACCTGGATACTCTCTCATATACCTGGGCCTCACCTGGACCAGGTGACTGTGGTATCACCTGGGCCTCACCTGGACGAGGTGACTGGTTCCCACAGGGACCTCACCTGGACCTGGTGACTCAGGTCCTCATATGGGTATCATGGGACCTGGTTTCTCAGTTCCACATCGGGGCCTCACATGGACCTAGTGATTCTCGTCCCACTCTAGGCCTCACCCTGACGTGGTGACTCTGGTCCCCACCTGAGTATCACCAGGACAGGGTACCTCTGGTCCCCCTCTGGGACTCACCCGGAGCTGGCGACACTTGTCCTCAGCTGGGCCTCAACAGGACCTGGTGAATCTACTCTTCACTTAGGCCTCGTCTGGACCTTGTGACTCTTTTCCCACCTGGCATTAATGGGACATTGTTACTCTGTTTCCCACCTGGGTCTCACCTGGTCATGATAACTTTGCTCCACACTTTGGCCTCAACTGGTCCTGGTGAATCTGGTCCCCCCACCTAGGCCTCAATCTGGACCTGGTGACTGTGATCCCCACCTGGGTCTCAGCTGGACCTGGTGACTCTCGATCCCACATGACCCACACCTGGACCTGGTGACTGTGGTGTTCTTGTAGACTCACATTTACCTGGTGTCTCCGGTCCCCACTAGGGCCTCACCTGGATCTGGTGACTCTGGCCTGCAGCCTGGCCTCACCTGGACATTGTGAGTGGGGTTGCCACCTGGGCCTCATCCATACCTGGTGACTCAGGTCCCCACGTGGGCCTCTTGGACTTAGTGAATCTGGTCCGTACTTGGTCCTCTCCCAGACCCGGGGACTCTGGTAACCACCTCGGCCTCACCTGGACCTGGTGAATCTGGTCCCCATCTGGGCCTCACCCAGTCCTGGGGATTTTGTTCCCCACCTGGACCTGATTGCTGTGGACTCTTTCTTGGCCTCACCTGGAACTGGTGACTATGATCCTATCTGCGCGTCACCCAGACCTGGTGACTCTGGTCCACACGTGGGCATCATTGGTACCTGGTGACTCTGTTCCACACCTGAGCCTCACCTGTACATGATGACTCTGGAACCTCTCTGGGCCTCACCCTGACCTGGTGACTCTGGTCCCCATCTGGATGTCATCTGGACCAGGTGATTCTGGTACCCCTCTAGGCCTCAAACAGATCTGGTGATCCTGGTCCCCACCTGGGCCTCACCTGGACGTGGTGACTCTTGTCACCAATGGGGACTCACCTGGACCTGCTTACAGTGTTCCACACCTGGGCCTTAAGTAGACCTGTTAACCATGGTCCCCAAGCCGGCCTCACATGGACCTGTTGCCTGTGACCCCACCGGGGCCTCAGGTGTACCTGGTAACTCTGGTCCCCACCTGTGACTCATCTGGACCTGGTGATTCTGAGTCTACCTGGGCATCATAGGGATGTGGTTACTCTATTCCTCAGTGGGACTGACCTGATCGTGGTAACTCTGGTCCCGACTTTGGCCTCTTCTGTACCAGGTGACTCTGGCTCCACGTGGGCCTCACCTGTAAGGGTGACTCTGATCCTAAGCATGGCCTCACCTGACCTGGTGACTGTGGTTCCCATCGGGACCTCACCTGGACCTCATGTCTCTGGTCCCACCTGGGCCTCACCATGACCTTGTATCTGGTACCCACCTGAGTAGCATCAGGATATGGTTACACTGTTCAATAACAGTGACCCAGCTGGACCTATTTACTCTGGCCTTCACCTGGGCCACACCTGGACATGGTGACACTGGTTCCCACCTGGGTCTCACCTGGACATGGTGAGTCAGATCCCCACCTGGTCCTCACCTGTAACTGGTGATTCTCGTTCCCACATGGACATCATATGGTCCTGGTGGCTGCAGTGTTTCTAGCTTCTCATGTACCTCGTGACTCTGGTCCGCACCAGGGCCTCACCGGGACCTGGTGAGTGTGGTTGCCACCTGCACCTCACCAGGACCTGGTGATTCTGGTCTGCACCTGAGACTACCCTGGATCTGGTGACTGTGGTCCCCACCTGTGCTTCACCTGGATTTTGGGACTCCGGTCCCCAACTGGGCCTCACCTGGCCCTGTTGACCATGGTCCTCAAGTGGGCAAAATTGGGACCCGGTGACTGTGTTCCACAACTGGACCTCACCTGGACCAGGTGACTCTGGTCCCAATCTGTGTCTCACTGTGCCCTAGTGACTGTGAACCCCGCTTTGGACTGACTTGATCCTGCTGACCCTGGTTGCCACCTGCGCCTGACCTCGAACTGTTGACTCTGGTTCTTTCAAGGGCCTCCCGTGTACCTATTGATCCTGGTCCCCAACTGGGCCTCAACTGGACGTGGTGACTCTTGTCACCACCGGGGACTCATCTGGACCTGCTTACTGTGTTCCACACCTGGGCCTCAAGTAGACCTGTTGCCCATGGTCCCCAAGCCGGCCTCACATGGACCTGTTGGCTCTGATCCCCGACGGGGCCTCACGTGTATCTGGTAACTCTGATCCTCACCTGGGCCTCATCTGGACCTAGTGACTCTGGTCCCCACCTGGGCTTCACCTGGATCGGTGGACTCTGGTCCCAACCTGGACTTCACCTGGATCTGGTGACTCTGGTCCCCACCTGGACCTCTCCTGGCCCTGGTGACTCTCTTTCCAACATGGACCTCACCTGGATCTGGTGACTCTGGTCCTCAGTTTGGCCTCACCTGGACCTGCTGTCTCTCGTCCCCACGTTGACCTAACTCAGAACTGCTGAATCTCGCCCCACCTAGGCCGCACCCAGACCTGGTGACTCTTGTCCCCAGCTATGCCTCAATTCGACCTGATGAATCTGGTTCTCACGTGGGCCTAACATGGACCTGGGACTCAGCTGGATAGAGTGGCTCTGGTTCCCAGAAGGGGCTCAGCTGATACTGCTGACTGTGGTCTTATTCTATGCCTCACCAGGACCTAGTGATTCTGTTCCCCATCTGGGCCTGCATGTACCTAGTGACTCTGGTCCTCACCCAGGCATCATTGGGACCTGGATACTCTATTCCACACCTGGGCCTCACTTTCATCAGGGACCTCTGGTCCCATTCTCGGCCTCAAACTAAACTGGTTACTCTGGTTCCCCCTCTGGGCCTCACCCTTACCTGGTGATCTGATCACCCCTTGGGCTTCACTTGGGCCTGGTGAATCTGGTCCTTAGCTGGTCCTCACCTGGATCTGGTGACTGGTCGCCACCTGGGCCTCACCTGCACTTGGTGAATCCTGTTGCCACCTGCGCCTCACCTGGACCTTGTGACTGTGGTCCCTCCTGGACCTCACCTGGATCTGGTGGCTCTGGTTCCCATATGGGGCTCTCCTGGACCTGGTTCCTGTGGTCTCCATCTGGCCTCACTTCGATCACAATGACTCTGATCCATATTTGGGCCTCTCCTGGACCTGTTGACTCTGGTCTTTACCTGGGCATCATTGGGACCTGGATAGTTTCTTATATACCTGGGCCTCACCTGGACCTGGTGACTGTGGTCCCACGTGGGCCTCACCTGGACGAGGTGACTGGTTCCCACAGGGACCTCACCTGGACCTGGTGACTCAGGTCCTCATATGGGCATCATGGGACCGGGTTTCTCAGTTCCACATTGGGGCCTCACCTGGACCTAGTGATTCTCGTCCCCCTCTGGGCCTCACCCTGACTGGTGACTCTGGTCCCCACCTGGATATCACCAGATCCGGGTGACACACCCGGAGCTGGGGACACTGGTCCTCAACTGGGCCTCAACAGGACCTGGTGAATCTACTCCTCACTTAGGCCTCGTCTGGACTTTGTGACTCTATTCCCACCTGGCATCAATGGGACATGGTTACTCTGTCCCCCACCTGGGTCTCACCTGGACATGATAACTTTGCTCCACAGTTTGGCCTCAACTGGTCCTGATGACTCTGGTCCCCCCACCTAGGCCTCAATCTGGACCTGGTGACTGTCGTCCCCAACTGGGTCTCAGCTGGACCTGGTGACTCTCGTTCCCACATGAACCACACCTGGACCTGGTGACTGTGGTGTTCTTGTAGACTCACATTTACCTGGTGACTCCGGTGCCCTCTAGGGCCTCACGTTGATCTGGTGACTCTGGCCTGCAGGTTGGCCTCACCTGGACCTGGTGAGTGGGGAAGCCACCTGGGTCTCACCCATACCTGGTGACTCAGATCCCCACGTGGGCCTCTTGGACCTGGTGAATCTGGTCCTTACTTGGTCCTCTCCCAGACCCAGGGACTCTGGTCACCACCTCGGCCTCACCTGGACCTGGTGAATCTGGTCCCCATCTGGGCCTCACCCAGTCCTGGTGCCTTTGTTCCCCACCTGGACCTGCTTGCTGTGGACTCTTTCTTGGCCTCACCTGGAAATGGTGACTCTGATCTTATCCTCGCACCCCCTAGACCTGGTTACTCTGTTTCTCACCTGGGCATCATCGGGACATGGTTCCACTGCATGAACTGCAGGTTGGCCTCACCTGGATCTGGTAATTCTGTTCCCTACCTGGGCATTATCGGGACATGGTTTCACGGCATGGCCTGCAGGTTCGACTCACCAGGACGTGGTTACTCTGGGTCCTACCTGGGCACCATTGGGACATGTTTCCACTGCATGGCCTGCAGGTTGTCCTCACCTGGACCTGGTAACTCTGGTCCCTACCTGGGCATCATCGGGACACGATTCCTCTGCAAGGCCTACAGGTTGGACTCACCTGGACCTGGTGAGTGGGGTTGCCACCTGGGCCTCACCCATAGCTGGTGACACAGGTCCCCACGTGGGCCTAAGTTGGACCTGGTGAATCTGGTCCTTACCTGGTGATCACCCGGTACTGGTAACCTGGTCACCACCTGGGAATCACCTGGGCCTGGTGAATCTTCCCCATCTAGGCCTCACCCAGTCCTGGTGACTGTGTTCCCCACCTGGACCTGATTGCTGTGGACTCCTTCTTGACCTCACCTGGACCTGTTGACTCTGATCCTAACTGGGCCTCACCCAGATCTGGTGACTCTGGTCCTCACCTGTGGATCATTATGACCTGGATACTCTGTTCCACACCTGAGCATCACCTGGACACGATGACTCTGGATCCCCTCTGGGCCTCACCCTGACATGGTGACTCTGGTCCCCATCTGGATGTCACCTAGACCAGGTGAATCTGGTACCCGTCTAGGCCTCAACTAGACCTGGTGACTCTGGTCCTCAACTGGGCCTCACCGGGACCTAGTGAATATGCTCCCCACCTGCGCCTCATCTGGACATGGTGACTCTGGTTCTACGTGGGCATCATCGGGACATGGTTACTTTATTCCCCACTGGGACTAACCTGATCCTGGTAACACTGGTCCTGAATTTGGCCTTTTTTGTACCAGGTGACTCTGGCTCCACCTGGGCCTCACCTGTAACCTCTGACTCTGATCCTAAGCATGGCCTCACCTGAGCTTGTGACTGTGCTTCCCATCGGGACCTCACCTGGACCTCATGTCTCTGGTCCCAACTGAACCTCAACAGGACCTGGTTCTCGGTACCCACCTCGGTAGCATCAGGATATGGTTACACTGTTCAATAACAGTGACCCAGCTGGACCTATTTACTCTGGACTTCACCTGGGCCACACCTGGACATGTTGACACTGGTTCCCACCTGGGTATCACTTGGAATTGGTGAGTCAGAGCCCCACCTGCTCTCACCTGTAACTGGTGATTCTCGTTCCCACATGGACATCATATAGACTTGGTGGCTGCAGTGTTTCTAGCTTCTCATGTACCTCGTGACTCTGGTCCGCACCAGGGTCTCACCGAGTCCTGGTGAGTTTGGTTTCACCTGCACCTCACCTGGACCTGGTGATTCTGGTCTGCACCTGAGACTACCCTGGATCTGGTGACTGTGGTCCCCACCTGGGATTCACCTGGGATTTCGGGACTCCGGTCCCCATCTGGGCCTCACATGGCCCTGTTGACCATGGTCCTCAACTGGGCAAAATTGGGACCCGGTGACTGTGTTCCACAACTGGACCTCACCTGGACCAGGTCACTCTGGTCCCCCTCTGAGTCTCACGTGCCCTAGTGACTCTGAACCCCACTTTGGCCTGACTTGGACCTGCTGACCCTGGTTGCCACCTGCGCCTGACCTCAAACTGTTGACTCTGGTTCTTTCAAAGGCCTCCACTGTACCTGGTGATTCTGGTCCCCAACTGGGCCAAACCAGGACGTGGTTACACTTGTCACCACCGGGGAATTACCTGGACATGCTTACTGTGTTCCACACCTGGACCTCAAGTAGACCTGTTTACCATCGTTCCCAAGACGGCCTCACATAGACATGTTGCCTCTGATCCCCACCGGGGCGTAACGTGTACCTGGTAACTCTGGTCCTCACCTGGGCCTCATCTGGAACTAGTGAGTCTGGTCCCCACCTGGGCTTCACCTGGATCTGTTGACTCTGGTCCCCACCTGGACCTCACCTGGATCTGGTGACTCTGGTCCTCAGTTTGGCCACACCTGAACCTGGTGTCTCTCGTCACACTTTGACCTAACGCAGAACTGCTGAATCTTGCCCCACCTAGGCCGCACCGAGACCTGGTGACTCTTGACCCCAGCTATGCCTCAATTCGACCTGATGAACCTGGTTCTCACGTGGGCCTCACATGGACTTGGGACTAAGCTGGATAGAGTGGCTCTGGTTCCCACAAGGGGCTCACCTGATACTGCTGACTGTGGTCTTATTCTATGCCTCACCAGGACCTAGTGATTCTGTTCCCCATCTGGGCCTGCATGGCCCTAGTGACTCTGGTCTTCACCCAGGCATCATGGGACCTGGATAATCTATTCCACGCCTGGGCCTCACTCTGACCAGGGACCTCTGGTCCCCTCTGGGCCTCAAACTGAACTGGTTACTCTAATTCCTCCTCTGGGCCTCACACTTACCTGGTGACTCTGGTCACCCCTTGGGCTTCACTGCGCGTGGTGAATCTGGTCCTTACCTGGTCCTCTCCCAGACCCGGGGACTCTGGTCAACACCTGGGCCTCACCTGGACATGATGACTCTGGATCCCCTCTGGGCCTCACCCTGACCTGGTGACTCTGGTCCCCATCTGGATGTCACCTGGACCAGGTGATTCTGGTACCCCTCTAGGCCTCAACAAGTTCTGGGAACCTGGTCCTTAACTGGGCCTCACCTGGACCTAGTGAATATGCTTCATCTGGGCCTCATTTGGATCTGGTGACTCTGGTCACTACCTGGGCAACATCGGGACATGATTCCACTGCATGGCAGGCAGGTTGGACTCACCTAGACCTGGTAACTCTGGACCCTCCCTGGGCATCATCGGGACACGGTTCTTCTGCATGGCCTGCACGTATGCCTCACCTGGCCCTGGTGAGTGAATTTGCCACCTGGGCCTCACCCATACCTGGTGACACAGGTCCCGACGTGGGCCTCACTTAGACCTGGTGAATCTGGTCCTTACCTGGTCCTCTCCCATACCCGGGGACTCTGGTCACCACCTGGGCCTCACCTGGACCTGGTGAATCTGGTCCCCATCTGGGCCTCACCCAATCCTGGTGACTTCGTTCCATACGTGGACCTGATTGCTGTGGACTCTTTCTTGGCCTCACCTGGAACTGGTGACTCTGATCCTATCTGGGCGTCACCCAGACCTGGTGATTCTGGTCCTCACCTGGGCATCCTTGGTACCTGGTGACTCTGTTCCACACCTGAGCCTCACTTGAACATGATGACTCTTGAACCACTCTGGGCCTCACCCTGAACTAGTGACTCTGGTCCCCATCTGGATGTCACCTGGACCAGGTGATTCTGGTATCCCTCTACGCCTCACCAAGATCTGGTGACTATGGTCCTCAACTGGGCCTCACCTGGACCTAGTGAACATGCTCCATCTGGGCCTCATTTGGACCTGGTGACTCTGGTCCCTACTTGGGCATCATCGGGATATGGTTCCACAGCATGGCCTGCATTTTGGCCTCACCTGGACCCGGTGAGCGGGGTTGCCAACTGGGCCTCACCCATACCTGGTGACACAGATCCCCACGTGGGCCTCACTTGGACCTGGTGAATCTGGTCCTTACCTGGTCCTCAACCGGAACTGGTATCTCTGGTCACCAACTGGGAATCACATGGGCCTGGTGAATCTGGTCCCCATCTGGTCTTCACCCAGTCCTGGTGACTTTGTTCCTCACCTGGACATGATTGCTGTGGACTTCTTCTTGGCCTCACCTGGAACTTGTGACTCTGAACCTAACTGGGCCTCACCCAGATCTGGTGACTCTGGTCCTCTCCTGTGGACCATTATGACCTGGATACTGTGTTCCAAACCTCAGCCTCACCTGGACATGATGACTATGGAACCCCTCTGGGCCTCAGCCTGACATGGTGACTCTGGTCCCCATCTTGATGTCACCTAGACCAGGTGAATCTGGTACCACTCTAGGCCTCAACTTGACCTTGCGACTCTGGTCCTCAACTGGGCCTCACCGGGACCTAGTGAACATGCTCCCGACCTGTGCCTCATCTGGACCTGGTGACTCTGGTTCTACCTGGGCATCATCGGGACATGGTTACTCTATTCCCCACTGGGACTGACCTGATCCTGGTAACTCTGGTCCTGACTTTGGCCTCTTCTGTACCAGGTGACTCTGGCTCCACCTGGGTCTCATCTGTAACTGGTGACTCTGATCCTAAGCATGGCCTCACCTGACCTGGTGACTGTGGTTCCCATCGGGACCTCACCTGGACCTCATGTCTCCGGGCCAAACTGGGCCTCACCAGGACCTTGTGTCTCTGGTACCCACCTGGATAGCATCAGGATATGGTTACACTGTTCACTAACAGTGACCCAGCCGGACCTATTAACTCTGCTCTTCACCTGGGCCACACCTGGACATGGTGATTCTGGTCTGCACCTGAGACTACCCTTGATCTGGTGACTGTGGTCCCCACCTGGGCTTCACCTGGATTTGGGGACTCCGGTCCCCATCTAGGCCTCACCTCGCCCTGTTGACCATGGTCCTAAACTGGGCAAAATTGGGACCCATGAACTGTGTTCCACAACTGGACCTCTCCTGGACCAGGTGACGCTCGTCCCCCTCTGGATGTCACCGTGCCCTAGTGACTGTGAACCCCAATTTGGCCTGAAGTAGACCTGCTGACCCTGGTTGCCACCTGCGCCTGACCTCGAAGTGTTGACTCTGGTTCTTTCAATGGCCTCCCTTGTACCTGGTGATCCTGGTGCCCACCTTGGTCTCACCTGGACGTGGTGACCTTGTCACGACCGGGGACTCACATGGACTTGGTTACTGTGTTCCACACCTGGGCCTCAAGTAGATCTGTTGACCATGGACCCAAAGCCGGTTTCACATGGACCTGTTGCCGCTGACCCCCACCGGGGCCTCACGTGTAACTTGTAACTCTGGTCCTCACCTGGGGCTCATCTGGATGTAGTGACTCTGGTACCCACCTGGGCTTCACCTGGATCTGGTGACTCTGGTCCCCACCTGGACTTCACCTGGATCTGGTGACTCTGGTCCCCACCTGGAACTCTCCTGGACCTGGTGACTCTCTTTCCAACATGGACCTCACCTGGATCTGGTGACACTCGTCCTCAGTTTGGCCTCACCTGGACCTGGCGTCTCTCGTCCCCACTTTAACCTAACTCAGAACGCTGAATCTGGCTCCACATAGGCCGCACCTAGACCTGGTGACTCTTGTCCCCAGCTATGCCTCAATTCGACCTGATGGATCTGGTCTTCACGTGGGCCTCACATGGACCTGGGACTCAGCAGGGTAGAGTGGCTCTGGTTCCCACAATGGGCTCACCTGATACTGCTGACTGTGGTCTTATTATATGCCTCACCAGGACCTAGTGATTCTGTTCCCCATCTGGGCCTGCATGGCCCTAGTGAATCTGGTCCTCACCCAGGCATCATTGGGACCTGGATACTCTATTACATACCTAGGCCTCACTTTGACATGCGACTTCTGGTCCCATTCTGGGCCCCAAACTAAACTGGTTATCTGGTTCCCCCTCTGGGCCTCACCCTTATCTGGTGACTCTGGTCACCCCCTTTGCTCTATATGGCCCTGGTGAATCTGGAACTTCGGTTGTCCGCACCTGTATCTCGTGACCGCTCAACACCTGGGCCTCACCTGGACTTGGTGAATCCTGTTGCCACTTGCGCCTCACCTGGACTTTGTGACTGTGGTCCCACCTGGACCTCACCTGGTTCCGGGGGCTCTGGTTACCATATGGTGCTCTCCTGGACCTGGTTCCTGTGGTATCCCTCTGGCCTCACCTGGAACACAATGACTCTGATCCATATTTGGGCCTCTCCTGGACCTGTTGTCTCTGGTCCTTACATGGGCATCATTGGTACCTGGATAGTCTCTTATATATCTGGGCCTCACCTGGACCTGTTGACTGTGGTCCCACCTGGGCCTCACCTTGACGAGGAGACTGGTTCCCACAGGGACCTCACCTGGACCTGGTGACTCAGGTCCTCATATGGGCATCAAGGGACCTGGTTTCTCAGTTACACATCGGGGCCTCACCTGGACCTAGTGATTCTCGTCCCCCTCTCGGCCTCACCCTGACGTGGTGACTCTGGTCCCCACCTGGATATCACCAGAATCAGTGACTCTGGTCCCCCTCTGGGACCCACCCGGTGCTGGGGACTCTGGTCCTCAACTGGGCCTCAACAGGACCTGGTGAATCTGGTCCCCATCTGGGCCTCACCCAGTCCTGTTGACATTGTTCCCCACCTGGACCTGATTGCTGTGGACATTTTCTTGGCCTCACCTGGAACTGGTGACTCTGAACCTATCTGTGCGTCACCCAGATCTGGTGACTCTGGTCCTCACTTGGGCATCATTGGTACCTGGTGACTCTGTTCCTCACCTGAACCTCACCTGGACATGATGACTCTGGAACCTCTCTGGGCCTCTCCCTGACCTGGTGTCTCTAGTCCCTACCTGGGCATCATCGGGACATGGTTCCACTGCATGGCCTGCAGGTTGGCCTCATCTGAATGTGGTAACTCTCGTCCTTACCTGGGTATCATCGGGACATGGTTCCTCTGCATGGCCTGCAGGTTGGCCTCACCTGGACCTGGGTAGTGCCTTGCCACCTGGCCTCACCAATACCTGGTGACTCAGGTCCCCACGTGGGCCTCATTTGGACCTGTTGAATCTGGTCCTTAGCTGGTCGTCACCCGGAACTGTTAAGTCTGTTCACCACCTGTGAATAACCTGGACCTGATGAATCTGGTCCCCATCTGTGCCTCACCCGGTCCTGGTGACTTTGTTCCCCACCTGGACCTGTTTGCTGTGGACTCCTTCTTGGCCTCACCTGGAACTGGTGACTCTGATCCTAACTGGGCCTCACCCAGATCTGGTGACACTGGTCTTCACCTGTGGACCATTATGATCTGGATACTCTGTTCCACACCTGAGCCTAACCTGGACATGATTACGCCGGATCCCCTCTGGACCTCAACCTGACACGGTGACTCTGGTCCCCATGTGGATGTCACCTAGACCAGGTGAATCTGGTACCCCTCTAGGCCTCAACTAGACCTGGTGAATGTGATCCTCAACTGGGCCTCACCGGGACCTAGTGGATATGCTCCCCTCTTGCGCCTCATCTGGACCTGGTGACTCTGGTTCTACCTGGGCATCATTGGGACCTGGATACTATCTTATATACCTGGGCCTCACCTGGACCTGATGACTGTGGTCCCACCTGGGCCTCACCTGGACCTGGTGCATCTGGTCCCCATCTGGGCCTCACCCAGTCCTGGTGACTTTGTTCCCCACCTGGACCAGATTGCTGTGGACCCTTTCTTGGCCTCACCTGGAACTGGTGACTCTGATCCTATATGCGAGTCTCCCAGATCTGGTGACTATGGTCCTCACCTGGGAGTTATTGGTACCTGGTGACTCTGTTCCACACCTGAACCTCACCTGGACATGATGAC
This sequence comes from Canis aureus, assembly GCF_053574225.1. Taxonomy (NCBI): domain Eukaryota; kingdom Metazoa; phylum Chordata; class Mammalia; order Carnivora; family Canidae; genus Canis; species Canis aureus. The sequence continues at coordinate 55,359,437 of NC_135632.1, read as the reverse complement.
TCTGGACCACTCTGGGACTCACACTGACCTTGTGACTCTGGTCCCCATCTGGATGTCACCTGGACCAGGTGTTACTGGTACTCCTCTAGGCCTCAACCAGATCTGGTGACTCTGGTCCTCAACTGGGCCTCACCTGGACCTAGTGAATATGCTCCATCTGGGCCTCAAAAGGACCTGGTATCTCTGGTCACTACCTCGGCATCATCGGGTCATGGTTCCACAACATGGCCTGCAGGTTGCACTCACCTGGACCTGGTAACTCTGGTCCCTACCTGGGCGTCATCCGGACATGGTTCCTCTGCATGGCCTGCAGGTTGGCCTCACCTGGACCTGGTGAGTGGGGTTGCCACCTGGGCCTCACCCATACCTTGTGACTCAGGTCCCCACGTGGGGCTCTTGAACCTGGTGAATCTGATCCTTTCTTGGTCCTCTCCTAGACCAAGGGACTCTGGTCACTACCTGGGCCTCCCCTGGACCTGGTGAATCTGGTCCCCATCTGGGCCTCACCCAGTCCTGGTGACTTTGTTCCCCACCAGGACCTGAATTCGGTGGACTCCTTCTTGGCCTCACCTAGAACTGGTGACTCTGATCCTATCTGCGCGTCAACCAGACCTGGTGACTCTGGTCCTCACCTGGGCATCATTGGTACCTGCTGACTCTGTTGCACACCTGAGCCTCACCTGGACATGATGACTCTGGAACACTCTGGGTCTCACCCTGACCTGGTGACTCTGGTCCCCATCTGGATGTCACGTGGACCAGGTGATTCTGGTACCCCTCTAGGCCTCAACCAAATCTGGTGACTCTGGTCCTCAACTGGGCCCACCTGGACCTAGTGAATATGCACCATCTGGGCCTCATTTGGACCTGGTGACTCTGGTCCCTACCTGGGCATCATCTCGACATGGTTCCACAGCATGGCCTGCAGGTTGGACTCATTTGGACTGGTAAGTCAGGTCCCTACCTGGTCATCATCGGGACATGGTTCCTCTGAATGGCCTGCAGGTTGGCCTCACCTGGACCTGGTCAGTGGGCTTGCCACCTGGGCCTCACCCATGCCTGGTGACACAGGTCCCCACGTGGGCCTCACTTGGACCTGGTGAATCTAGTCCTTGCCTGGTCTTCACCCGGAACTGGTAACTCTGGTCACCACCTGGGAATCACCTGGACCTGGTGAATCTGGTCCCCATCTTGTCCTCACTCAGTCCTGGTGACTTTGTTCCCCACCTGGACCTGATTGCTGTGGACTCCTTCTTGGCCTCACCTGGAACTGGTGACTCTGATCCTAACTGGGCCCCACCCAGATCTGGTGACTCTGGTCCTCACCTGTGGACCATTATGATCTGGATACTCTGTTCCACACCTGATCCTCATCTGGACATGAGGACTCTGGATCCTCTGTGGGCCTCACCCTGACATGGTGACTCTGGTCCCCAACTGGATGTCACCTAGACCAGGTGAATCCGGTACCCCTCTAGGCCTCAACTAGACCTGGTGACTCTGGTCCTCAACTGGGCCTCACCGGGACCTAGTGAATATGCTCCGCACCAGCGCCTCATCTGGACCTGATGACTCTGGTTCTACCTGGGCATCATCGGGACATGGTTACTCTATTCCCCACTGGGACTGACCTGATACGGGTAACTCAGGTCCTGACTTTGGCCTCTTCTGTACCAGGTGATTCTGGCTCCACCTGGCCCTCACCTGTAACTGGTGACTGTGATCCTAAGCATGTCCTCACCTGACCTGGTGACTGTGGTTCCCATCGGGACCTCACCTGGACCTCATGTCTCTGGTCCCACCTGGGCCTGACCAGGACCTGGTGTCTGTGGTACCCACCTGGGTAACATCAGGATATGGTGACCCTGTTCACTAACAGTGACCCAGCCGGACCTATTAACTCTGGTCTTCACCTGGGCCACACCTGGACATGGTGACACTGGTTCCCACCTGGGTCTCACCTGGACATGGTGAGTCCGATCCCCACCTGGTCCTCACCTGTAACTGGTGATTCTCGTTCCCACATGGACATCATGTGGACCTGGTTGCTGCAGTGTTTCTAGTTTCTCATGTACCTCGTGACTCTGGTCCCCACCAGGGCCTCACCGGGACCTGGTGAGTGTGGTTGCCACCTGCACCTCATCTGGACCTGGTGATTCTGGTCTGCACCTGAGACTACCCTGGATCTGGTGACTGTGGTCCCCACCTGGGCTTCACCTGGATTTGGGGACTCCAGTCCCCATTGGGCCTCACCTGACCCTGTTGACCATGATCCTCAACTGGGCAAAATTGGGACCCTGTGACTGTGTTCCACAACTGGACCTCACCTGGACCAGGTGACTCTGGTCCCCCTCTGGTTCTCACCGTGCCCTAGTGAATGTGAACCCCACTTTGGCCTTGCTTCGACCTGCTGACCCTGGTTGCCACCTGCGCCTGACCTCGAACTGTTGACTCTGGTTCTTTCAAGGGCCTCCCCTGTACCTGGTGATCCTGTGCCCACCTGGGCCTCACCTGGACGTGGTGACTCTTGTCACCACCGGGGACTCACCTGGACCTGCTTACTGTGCTCCAAACCTGGGCCTCAAGGACACCTCTTGACCATGGTCCCCAAGCCCGCCTAACATGAACCTGTTTCCTCAGTTCCACATCGGGGCCTCACCTGGACCTAGTGATTCTCGTCTCCCTCTGGGCCTCATCCTGACGTGGTGACTCTGGTCCCCACCTGAATCACACCAGAACCGGGTGACTCTGGTTCCCCTCTGGGAATCACCCAGAGCTGGGGACACTGGTCCTCAACGGGGCCTCAACAGGACCTGGTGAATCTACTCCTCACTTAGGCCTCGTCTGGACCTTGTGTCTCTTTTCCCACCTGGCATCAATGGGACATGTTTACTCTGTTCCCCACCTGGGCCTCACTTGGACATGATAACTTTGCTCCATACTTGGGCCTCAACTCGTCCCGATGACTCTGGTCCCCCCACCTAGGCCTCAATGTGGACCTGGAGACTGTCATCCACACCTGTGTCTCACCTGGACCTTGTGACTCTCGTTCCCACATGAACCACACCTGGACCTGGTGACTGTGGTGTACTTGTAGACTCACATTTACCTGGTGACTCCGGTCTCCACTAGGGCCTCACCTGGATCTGGTGACTCTGGCCTGCAGGTTGACCTCACCTGGACTTGGTTAGTGGGATGCCACGTGGGCCTTACCCATACCTGGTGACTCAGGTCTTCACGTGGGCCTATTGGACCTGGTGAATCTGGTCCTTACCTGGTCTTCTCCCAGTACCGGGGAATCTGGTCACAACCTGGGCGTCACCTGGACCTGGTGAATCTGGCCCCCATCTGGGCCTAACCCAGTCCTGGTGACTATGTTCCCCACCTGGACCTGATTGCTCTGGACTCTTTCTTGGCCTCACCTGGAACTGGTGACTCTGATCCTATCTGTGCGTCACCCAGACCTGTTGACTCTGGTCCTCTCCTGGGCATCATTGGTACCTGGTTACTCTGTTCCACACCTGAGCCTCACCTGGACATGATGTCTCTGGGACCTCTCTGGGTCTCACCCTGACCTGGTGATCTGATCCACATCTGGATGTCATCTGGACTAGGTGATTCTGGTACCCCTCTAGGCCTCAACCAGATCTGGTGACTCTTGTCCTCAACTGGGCCTCACCTGGACCTAGTGAATATGCTCCATCTGGGCCTCATTTGGACCTGGTGACTCTGGTCACTCACTGGACATCATCGGGAAATGGTTCCACTGCATGGCCTGCTGGTTGCCCTCATCTGGACCTGGTAACTCTGGTCCCTACCTAGGCATCATCGGGACATGGTTCCTCTGCATGGCTGCAGGTTAGCCGCATCTTGACCTGGTGAGTGGGGTTCCCATGTGGGTCTTACCCATGCCTGGTGACTCAGGTCCCCACGTGGGCCTCCCTTGGACCTGGTGAATGTGGTCCTTACCTAGTCCTCACCCGGAACTGGTAAATCCGGTCACCACCTGGGCATCACCTAGTCCTGGTGACTTTGTTCCCCACCGGGACCTGATTTCTGTGGATACCTTCTTGGCCTGACCTGGAAGTGGTAACTCTGACCCTAACTGGGCCTCTCCCAGATCTGGTGACTCTGGTCCTCACCTGTGGACCATTATGACCTGGATACTCTGTTCCACACCTGAGCCTCACCTGGACATGATGACTCTGGATCCCCTCTGGGCCTCACCCTGACATGGTTACTCTGGTCCCCATCTGGATGTCACCTAACCAGTTGAATCTGGTACCCCTCTAGGCCTCAACCAAACCTGGTGACTCTAGTCCTCAACTGGGTCTCACCGGGACCTAGTGAATATGCTCCCCAACTGCGCCTCATCTGGACATGATGACTCTGGTTCTACGTGGGCATCATCGGGACATGGTTACTCTATTCCCCACTGGGAGTGACCTGATCATTGTAACACTGGTCTGACTTTGGCATTTTCTGTACCAGGTGACTCTGGCTCCACCTGGGCCTCACCTGTAACTGGTGACTCTGATCCTAAGCATGGCCTCACCTGACTTCATGACTCTGGTCCCCATTAGGATGTAACGTTGACCAGGTGATTCTGGTACCCCTCTAGGCCTCAACCAGATCTGGTGACTCTGGACCTCAATTGGGCTTCACCTGGACATAGTGAATATGCTCCATCTGGGCCTTATTTGGACCTGGTGACTGTCGTCCCTACCTGGGCATCATCGGGACATTTTTCCGCACATGGCCTGCAGGTTGGCCTCACCTGGACCTGGTGAGTGGGATTGCCACCTGTGGCTAACCCATACCTGGTGACTCAGGTCCCCACGTGGGCCTCTTGGACCTGGTGAATCAGGTCCTTACCTCGTCTTCTCCCAACCTGGGGACTCTGGTCATCACCTGGGCCTCACTTGGACAAGGTGAACTGGTCCCCATCTGGGCCTCACCCAGTCCTGGTTACTTTGTTCCCCACCTGGAACTGATTGCTGTGGACTCTTTCTTTGCCTCACCTGGAACTGGTGACTCTGATCCTATCTGCGCGTCACCCAGATCTGGTGACTCTGGTCCTCATCTGGGCATCATTGGTACCTGGTGACTCAGTTCCACACCTGAACCTCACCTGGACATGATGACTCTGGAACCCCTCTGGGCCTCACCCTGTCCTGGTGACTCTGGTCCCCATCTGGATGTCACCTTGACCGGGTGATTCTGGTACCCCTCTGAGCCTCAACCAGATCTGGTGACTCAGGTCCTCAACTGGGCCTCACCTGGACCTAGTGCATATGCTCCATCTGGGCCTGATTTGGACCTGGTGACTCTGGTCCCTACCTGGGCATCATCGGGACATGGTTCCACTGCATGGCCTGCAGGTTGGCATCACCTGGACCTGGTAACTCTTTTTCCTACATGTACATCATCGGGACACGGTTCCTCTGCATGGCGCGAAGGATGGCCTCTCCTGGACCTGTTGAGTTTGGTTGCCACCTGTGCCTCACCCGTACCTGGGGACACAGGTCCCCGCTTGGGCCTCTTGGACCTGGTGAATCTGGTCCTTACCGGGTGGTCTCCCAGCCCCGGGGTCTCTGGTCACCACCTGGGCCTCACCAGGACCTGGTGAATCTGGTCCCCATCTGGACATCACCCAGTCCTGGTGACTTTGTTCCCCACCTGGATCTGATTGCTATGGACTCTTTCTTGGCCTCACCTGGAACTGCTGACTCTGATCCTTACTGGGCCTCACCCAGATCTGGTGACTCTGGTCCTCACCTGTGGACCATTATGACCTGCATACTCTGTTCCACACCTGAGCCTCAGCTGGACATGATGACTCTGGATCCCCTCTCGGCCTCAGCCTGACATGGTGACATGGGCCCCATCTGGATGTCACCAAGACCAGGTGAATCTGGTACGCCTCTAGGACTCAACTTGACCGGGTGACTCTGGTCCTCAACTGGGCCTCACCGGGACCTAGTGAAATTGCTCCCCAACTCCGCCTCATCTGGAACTGGTGACTCTGGTTCTACCTGGGAATCATTGGGACATGGTTACTCTATTCCCCACTGGGACTGCCCTGATCCTGGTAACTGTGGTTCTGACTTTGGCCTCTTCTGTACCATGTGACTCTGGCTCCACCTAGTCCTCACCTGTAACTGGTGATTGTCTTTCCCACATGGATATCATGTGGACCTGGTGGGTGCAGTGTTTCTAGCTTCTCATGTACCTCGTGACTCTGGTCCCCACCAGGGCCTCACCGGGACCTGGTGAGTGTGGTTGCCACCTGCACCTCACCTGGACCTAGTGATTCTGGTCTGCACCTGAGACCTCCCTGGATCTGGTGACTCTGGTCCCCACCTGGACTTCACCTGGACCTTGTGACTCAGGTCCACATATGGGAATCATGGGACCTGCTTTCTCAGTTCCACATCGGGGCCTCACTTGGACCTAGTGATTCTCGTCCGACTCTGGGTCTCACCATGACGTGCGGACTCTGGTCCCCACCTGGATATCACTTGAACCGGGTGACGCTGGTCCCACTCCGGGACTCACCCGGAGCTGGGGACACTGGTCATCACCTGGGCCTAAACAGGACCTGGTGAATCTACTCCTCACTTAGGCCTCGTCTGGACCTTGTGACTCTTTTAGCAACTGGCATTAATGGGACATGGTTACTCTGTTCCCACCTGGGCCTCACCTGGACATGATAACTTTGCTCCACATTTTGGCCTCAACTGGTCCTGATGACTCTGGTCCCCCCACCTAGGCCTCGATCTGGACCTGGTGACTGTGGTCCCCACCTGGGTCTCCCCTGGACCTGGTGACTCTCGTTCCCACATGAACCACACCTGGACCTGGTGACTGTGGTGTTTTTGTAGACTCACATTTACCTGGTGACTCCTGTCCCCACTAGGGACTCTCCTGGATCTGGTGACTCTGACCTGCAAGCTGGCCTCACCTGGACCTGGTGAGTGGGGTTGCTTCCAGGTTCTCACCCATACCTGGGGACTCTGTCCCCACGTGGGCCTCTTGGATCTGCTGAATCTGGTCCTTACTTGGTCCTCTCCCAGACCCGGGGACGCTGGTCACCACCTGGGCCTCACCTGGACCTGGTGAATCTGGTCCCCATCTGGGCCTCACCCAGTCCTGGTGGCTTTGTTCCCCACCGGGACCTGATTGCTGTGGACTCTTTCTTGGCCTCACCTGGACCTGGTGACTCTGATCCTATCTGCTCGTCACCCAGATCTGGTGACTCTGGTACTCACCTGTGGACCATTATCAGCTGGATACTTTGTTCCACACCTGAGCCTCACCTGGACATGCTGACTCTGGATCCCCTCTGGGCCTCACCCTGACATGGTGACTCTCGTCCCCGTCTGGATGTCACCTAGACAAGGTGAATCTGGTACCCTTCTCGGCCTCAACTAGACTTGGTGGCTCTGGTCCTCAACTGGGCCTCACCGGGACCTAGTGAATATGCTCCCCACCTGCGCCTCATCTGGACCTGTGACGCTGGTTCTATCTGGGCATCATCGGGACATGGTTACTCTGTTCCCACTGGGACTGACCTGATCCTTGTAACTCTGGCCATGACATTGGCCTCTCTGTACCAGGTGATTCTGGCTCCACCTGGGCCTCACCTGTAACTGGTGACTCTGATCCTAAGCATGGCCTCACCTGACCTGGTGACTGTGGTTCCCATCGGGACGTCACCTGGACCTCATGTCTCTGGTCCACCTGGGCCTCACCAGGGCCTGGTGTCTCTGGTACCCACCTGGGTAGCATCAGGATATGGTTACACTGTTCACTAACAGTGACCCAGCCAGACCTATTAACTCTGGTCTTCACCTGGGCCACACATGGACATGGTGACACTGGTTCCCACCTTGGTCTCACCAGGACATGGTGAGTCGGATCCTCACCTGGTCCTCACCTGTAACTGGGTATTCTCGTTCCCACATGTACATCATGTGGACCTCGTTGCTGCAGTGTTTCTAGCTTCTCATGTACCTCTTGACTCTGGTCCCCACCAGGGCCTCACCAGGACCTGGTGAGTGTGGTTGCCACGTGCACTTCACCTGGATCTGGTGATTCTGGTCTGCACCTGAGAATACCCTGGATCTGGTGACTGTGGTCCCAATCTTGTCTTGACTTGGATTTGGTTGTCCGGTCCCCATCTGGGCCTCACCTGGCCCTGTTGACCATGGTCCTCAACTGGGCAAAATTGAGACTCGGTGACTGTGTTCCACAACTGGACCTCACCTGGACCAGGTGACTCTGGTCCCACTCTGGGTCTCACCGTGCCCTAGTGCCTGTGAACCCCACTTTGGCCTGACTTGGACCTGCTGATCCTGGTTGCCACCTGATCCTGACCTCGAACTGTTGACTCTGGTTCTTTCAAAGGCCTCCCCTGAACCTGGTGATCCTGGTCCCCACCTGGGCCTCTCCTGGACGTGGTGACTCTTGTCACCCCCGGGACTCACCTGGACCTTCTTACTGTTTTCCACACCTGGGCCTCAAGTACACCTCTTGACCATGGTCCCCAAGCCCGCCTCACATGGCCCTGTTGCCGCTGATTCCCACCGGGGACTCACGTGTACTTGGTAACTCTGGTCCTCTCCAGGGCCTCATCTGGACCTAGTGACTCTGTTCCACACCTGAGGCTCTCCTGGACATGATGACTCTGGAAACTCTCTGGCAATCAACCTGACCTGGTGACTCTCGTCCCCATATGGATGTCACCTGGACCAGGGGATTATGGTACCCCTCTGGGCCTCAACCAGATCTGGTGACTCTGGTCTCAACTGGGCCTCACCTGGAGCTAGTGAATATGCTCCATGTGGGCCTCATTTGGACCTGGTGACTCTTGTCATTTCCTGGGCATCATCGGGACATGGCTCCACTGGATGACCTGCAGGTTGGCCTCACCTGGACCTGGTAACTCTTGTCCCTACCTGGGCATCATCGGGACATGGTTCCTCTCAATGGCCTGCAGGTTGCCCTCACCTGGACCTGGTGAGTGGGGTTGACACCTGGGCCTCACCCATGCCTGGTGACACAGGTCCCCACGTGGGTCTCACTTGGACCTGGTGAAACTGGTCCTTACATAGACCTCACCCGGAATTGGTAACTCTGGTCACCACCTGGGCCTCACCTGGACCTGGTGAATCTGGTCCCCATCTGGGCCTCACCTAGTCATGGTGACTTTGTTCACCACCTGGACCTGATTGCTGTGGACACTTTCCTGGCCTCACCTGGAACTGGTGACTCTAATCTATCTGCGCATCACCCAGACCTGGTGACTCTGGTCCTCACCTGGGCATCATTGGTAAGTGGTGACTCTGTTCCACACCTGAGCCTCACCTGGACTTAATGACTCTGGAACCTCTCTGGGCCTCACCCTGACCTCGTTACCCTGGTCCCCATCTGGATGTCACCTGGACCTGGTGATTCTTGTACCACTCTAGGTCTCAACCAGATCTGGTGACTCTGGTCCTCAACTGGGCCTCACCTGGTTCTAGTTAATATGCTCCATCTGGGCCTCATGTGGACCTGGTGACTCTGGTCCCTACCTGGGCATCATCGGGACATGGTTCCACTGCATGGCCTGCAGGTTGGCCTCACCTGGACCTGGTAACTCTGGTACCTACCTGGTCATCATCGGGACATGGTTCCTTTGAATGGCCTGCAGGTTGGCTTCAGCTGGACCTGGTCAGTGTGGTTGCCACCTGGGCCTCACTCATACCTGGTGACATAGGCCCCACGTGGGTCTCACTTGGACCTGGTGAATCTGGTCCTTACCTGGTCCTCACCCGGAACTGCTAACTCTGGTCACCACGTGGGAATCACCTGGGTCTGGTGAATCTGGTCCCCATCTGGGCCTCACCCAGGCTTGGTTACTTTGCTCCCCACCTGGACCTGATTGCTGTGGACTCCTACTTGGCCTCACCTGGAACTGCTGACTCTGATCCTTACTGAGCCTCACCCAGATCTGGTGACTCTGATCCTCACCTGTGGACCATTATGACCTGGATACTCTGTTCCACACCTGAGCCTCACCTGGACATGATGACTCTGGATCCCCTCTGGCCCTCACCCTGACATGGTGACTCTAATCCCCATCTGGATGTCACCTTGATCAGGTGAATCTGATACGCCTCTAGGTCTCAACTAGACCTGGTGACTCTGGTCCTCAACTGGGCCTCACCGGGACTTAGTGATTATGCTCCCCACCTGCGCCTCATCTGGACCTGGCGACTCTGTTTCTTCCTGGGAATCATTGGGACATGGTTACTCTATTCCCCACTGGGACTGCCCTGATCCTTGTAACTCTGGTCCTGTCTTTGGCCTCTTCTATACCAGGTGACTCTGGCTCCACCTGGGCCTCACCAGTAACTGGTGACTCTGATTCTAAGCATGGCCTCACCTGACATGGTGACTGTGGTTCCAATGGGGACTTCAACTGGACCTCAGGTCTCTGGTCCCATCTCGGGGTCACCAGGACCTGGTGTCTCTGGTACCCACCTGAGTAGCATCAGGATATCGTTACACTGTTCACTAACAGTGACCCAGCCGGACCTATTAACTCTAGTCTTCACTTGGGCCACACCTGGTCATGGTGACACTGGCTCCCACCTGGGTCTCACCTGGGCATGGTGAGTCGGATCACCACATGGTCCTCACCTGTAACTGGTGATTCTCGTTCCCACATGGACATCATGTGGACCTGGTGGCTACAGTGTTTCTAGGTTTGCATGTACCTCGTGACTCTGGTCCTCACCAGGGCCCCACCGGTTCCTGGTGAATGTGGTTGCCACCTGCACCTCACCTGGACCTGGTGATTCTGGTCTGCACCTGAGACTACTCTGGATCTGGTGACTGTGGTCCCCACCTGAGCTTCACCAGGATTTGGAGACTCCATCCCCATCTTGGCCTCACCTGGCCCTGTTGACCATGGTCCTCAACTGGGCAAAATTGGGACCCGGTGACTGTGTTCCACAACTGGACCTCACCTGGACCAGATGACTCTGGTCCCTGTCTGGGTCTCACCGTGCCCTAGTGACTGTGAAACTCACTTTGGCCTGACTTGGACCTGCTGACCCTGGTTGCCACCTGCGCCTGAACTCGAACAGTTGTCTCTCGTTCTTTCAAGGGCCTCCCTTTTACCTGGTGATCCTGGTCCCCACCTGGGCCTCACCTGGATGTGGTGACTCTTCTCACCACCGGGGACTCACCTGGACCTGCTAACTGTGTTCCACACCTGGGCCTCAAGTACACCTGTTGACCATGTCCCCAAGCCGGCCTCACATGGACCTGTTGCCTCTGATCCCAATCGGTGTCTCAGGTGTACCTGGTAACTCTGGTCCTCACCTGGGCCTAATCTGGACCTAGTGAATCAGCTCCCCACCTGGGCTTCACCTGGATCTGGTGACTCTGGTCCCCACCTGGACTTCACCTGGATCTGGTGACTCTGGTCCCCACCTGGACTTCACCTGGAACTGGTGTCTCTGGTTCCCACCTGGACCTCTCCTGGACCTGGTGACTCTGGTCCTCCGTTTGGCCTCACCTGGACCTGGTGTCTCTCGTCCCCACTTTGACCTAACTCAGAACTACTGAATCTTGCCCCACCTAGGCCGCACCCAGACCTGGTGCCTCTTGACCCCAGCTATGCCTCAATTCGACCTGATGAATCTGGTCCTCACGTGGGCCTCACATGGACCTGGGACTCAGCTGGATAGAATGGCTCTGGTTCCCACAAGGGGCTCACCCGATACTGGTGACTGTGGTCTTATTCTATGCCTCACCAGGACCTAGAGGTTCTGTTCCCCATCTGCGCCTGCATGACCCTAGTGACTCTGGTCCTCACCCAGGCATCATTGGGACCTGGACACTCTATTCCACACCAGGGCGTCACTCTGACCAGGGACCTCTGGTCCCATTCTGGACTTCAAACTAAACTGGTTACTCTGGTTCCCCTTCTGGGCCTCACCCTTACCTGGTGACTCTGGTCACCCCTTGGGGTTCACTTGGGCCTGGTGAATCTGGTCCTTAGCTGGTCCACACCTGGATCTGGTGACAGGTTGCCATCTGGGCCTCACCTGGACTTGGTGAATCTTGTTGCCACCTGCGCCTCACCTGGACCTTGTGACAGTGGACCCACCTGGACCTCACCTGGTTCTGCTGGATCTGGTTCCCATATGGGGCTCTCCTGTACCTGGTGCCTGTGGTCTCCATCTGGCCTCACCTGGAACACAATGACTCTGATCCATATTTCGGCCTATCCTGGATCTGTTGACTCTGGTGCTTACCTGGGCATCATTGAGACCTGGATACTCTCTTATATAACTGGGCCTCACCTTGACATGGTGAGTGTGGTCCCACCTGGGCCTCACCTGGACGAGGTGACTGGTTCCCACAGGGAACTCACCTGGACCTGGTGACTCAGATCCTCATATGAGCATCATGGTACCAGGTTTCCCAGTTCCACATCGGGGCCTCACCTGGACCTACTGATTCTCGTCCCACTCTAGGCCTCACCCTGACGTGGTGACTCTGGTCTCCAGCTGGATATCACCAGAACCGGGTGACTCTGGTCACCCTCTGGGACTCACCCGGTTCTGGGGACACTGGTCCTCAACTGGGCCTCAACAACCTGGTGAATCTACTCCTCACTTAGACCTCGTCTGGACCTTGTGACTCTTTTCCCTCCTGGCATCAATGGGACATGGTTACTCTGTTCCCCAAATGGGCCTCACCTGGACATAACTTTGCTCCACACTTTGGCCTCAACTGGTCCTGATGACTCTGGCTCCCCACCTAGACCTCAATCTGGACCTGGTGACTGTGGTCCCCACCTGGGTCTCACCTGGACCTGGTGACTCTCGTTCCCACATGAATCACACCTGGACCTGGTGACTGTGGTGTTCTCGTAGACTCTCTTTTACCTTGTGGCTCCGGTCCCGACTAAGGTCTCAACTGTATCTGGTGACTCTGGCCTGCAGGTTGGCCTCACCTGTACCTGGTGAGTGGGGTTGCCACCTGGGCCTCACCCATACCTGGTGACTCAAGTCCCCACAGGGGCCTCTTGGACCTGGTGAATCTTCTCCTTACCTGGTCCTGCCCCAGACCCGGGACTCTGGTCACCCCCTGGGCCTCACCTGGACCTGGTGAATCTGTTCCCAAACTGGGCCTCACCCAGTCCTGGTGACTTTTTTCCCCACCTGGACCTGATTGCTGTGGACTCTTTCTTGGCCTCACCTGGAACTGGTGACTCTGATCCTATCTGGGCGTCACCCAGACCTGGTGACTCCTATCTTCACCTGGGCATCCTTGGTACCTGGTGACTCTGTTCCAAACCTGAGCCTCACCTGATCCTGATTACTCTTGAACCTCTCTGGGCCTCACCCTGACCTGGTGACTCTGGTCCCCATCTGGATGTCACCTGGACCAGGTGATCCTGGTATCCTTCTACGCCTCAACAAGATCTGGTAACTATGGCCCTCAACTGGGCCTCACCTGGACCTAGTGGATATGCTCCATCTGGGCCTCACCTTGACCTGGTAATTCTGGACCCTACCTGGGCATCATTGGACACGGTTCCTCTGCATGGCCTGCAGGTTGGCCTCACCTGGACCTGGTGAGTGGGGTTGCCACCTGTGCCTCACCCATACCTGGTGACACAGGGCCCACGTGGTCCTCACTTGGACCTAGTGAATCTGGTCCTTACTTGGTCCTCACCCGGAACTAGTAACTCTGGTCACCACGGGGGAATCACCTGGACCTGGTGAATCTGGTCCCCATTTGGCCTCACCCAGTCCTGGTGCCTTTGTTTCCCACCTGGACCTGATTGCTGTGGACTCCTTCTTGTCCTCACCTGGAACTGGTGACTCTGATCCTAACTGGGCCTCACCCAGATATGGTGACTCTGGTCCTCACCTGTGGACCATTATGACCTGGATACTCTGATCCACACCTGAGCTTCACCTGGACATGATGACTCTGGATCCCCTCTGGGCCTCACCCTGACATGGTGACTCTGGTCCCCATCTGGATGTCACCCAGACCAGGTGAATCCGGTACCCCTCTAGGCCTCAACTAGACCTCGTGACACTGGTCCTCAACTGGGCCTCACTGGGACCACGTGAATATGCTCCCCACCTGCGCCTCATCTGGACCTTGTGGCTCTGGTTCTATCTGGGCATCATCGGGACATCGTTACTCTATTCCCCACTAGGACTTTCCTGATCCTGGTAACTCTGGTCCTGACTTTGGCCTCTTCTGTACCGGGTGACTCTGGCTCCACGTGGGCCTCACCTGTAACTGGTGACTCTGATGCTAAGCATAGCCTCACCTGACCTGGTGACTGTGGTTCCCATTGGGACCTCAGCTGGACCTAAAGTCTTTGGATCCACCTGGGCCTCACCAGGACCAGTTGTCTCTGGTACCCACCTGGGTAGCATCATGATATGGTTACACTGTTCGCTAACAGTGACCCAGCCGTTCCTATTATCTCCGGTCTTCACCTGGGCCACCCCTGGACATGGTGACACTGGTTCCGACCTGGGTCTCACCTGGACATGGTGAGTCAGATCCCCACCTGGTCCTCACCTGTAACTGGTGATTCTCGTTCCCACATGGACATCATGTGGACCTGGTGGCTGCGGTGTTTCTATCTTCTCATGTCCTCGTGACTCCGGTCCCCACCAGGGCCTCACCAGGACCTGGTGAGTGTGGTTGCCACCTGCACCTCACCTGGACCTGGTGATTCTGGTCTGCACCTGAGACTACCCTGCATCTGGTGACTGTGGTCCCCACCTGGGCTTCACCTGGATTTCGGGACTCCGGTCCCCTTCTGGGCCTCACCTGAGCATGTTGAACATGGTCCTCAACTGGGCAAAATTTGGACCCTTGACTGTGTTGCACAACTGGACCTCACCTGGACCAGGTGACTCTGGTCCCCTCTGGGTCTCACCGTGTCCTAGTGACTGTGAACCCCACTTTGGCCTGACTAGGACCTGCTGACCCTGGTTGCCACCTGCGCCTGACCTCGAACTGTTGACCCAGGTTCTTTCAAGGTCCTTTCCTGTACCTGGTGATTCTGGTCCCCACCTCGGCCTCACCTGGACGTGGTGACTCTTGTTACCACTGGGGACTCACCTGGACCTGCTTACTGTGTTCCACACCTTGGCCTCCATTAGACCTTTTACCATGGTCCCCAAGACGGCCTCACATGGACATGATGACTCTGGAACCTCTCTGGGCCTCACCCTGACCTGGTGACTCTGGTCTCCATCTGGATGTCACCTGTACCAGGTGATTCTGGTACCCCTCTGGGCCTCAACCAGATCTGGTGACTCTGTTCCTCAACTGGGCATCAACGGGACCCAGTGAATATGCTCCATCTGGGCCTCATTTGGACCTTGTGACTTTGGTCCCTCCCTGTGTATTATCGGGACATGGTTCCACTGCATGGCCTACGGTTGGACTCACCAGGACCTGGTAACTCTGGTCCCTACTTGGGCATCATCGGGACACGGTTCCTCTGCATGGCCCAAGGGTTGGCCTCACCTGGACCTGGTGATTGGGGTTTCCACCTGAGCCACCTAGGCCGCACCAAGATCTGGTGACTCTTGTCCCCAGCTATGCCTCCCCTGTACCTGGTGACCCATGAACCCACGTGGGCCTCACTTGGACCTGGTGAATCTGGTCCTTACCTGGTCCTCACCTGGAACTGGTAACTCTGGTCACCACCTGGGAATCACCTGGACCTGGTGAATCTGGTCCCCATCTGGGCTTCACCCAGTCCTGGTGACTTTGTTCCCCACCTGGACCTGATTGCTGTGGACAACTTCTTGGCCTCACCTGGAAGTGGTGGGTATGATCCTAACTTGGCCTCACCCAGATCTGGTGACTCTGGTCCTCACCTGTGGACCATTATGATCTGGATACTCCGTTCCACACCTGAGCCTCACTTGGACATGATGACTCTGGATCCCCTCTGGGCCTCAGCCTGACATGGTGACTCTGGTCCCCATCTGGATGTCACCTAGATCAGGTGAATCTGGTACCCCTCTAGGCCTCAACTAGACCTGGTGACTCTGGTCCGCAACTGGGCCTCACCGGGACCGAGTGAACATGCTCCCCACCTGCGCCTCATCTGGACCTGGTGACTCTGGTTCTACCTGGGCATCATCGGGGCATGGTTACTCTATTCCCCACTGGGACTGACCTGATCCTGGTAACTCTGGTCCTGACTTTGGCCTCCTCTGTACCAGGTGACTCTGGCTCAACATGGGCCTTACCTGTAACTGCTGACTCTGATCCTAAGCTTGGCCTCACCTGACCTGGTGACTGTGGTTCCCATCGGGACCTCTTCTGGACCTCATGTCTCTTGGCCCACCTGGGCCTCACCAGGACATGGTTTCTGTGGTTGCCACCTGGGTAGCTTCAGGATATGGTTACACTGTTCACTAACAGTAACCCAGACCGACCTATTAACTCTGGTCTTCACCTGGGCCACACCTGGACATGGTGACACTGGTTCCCACCTGGGTCTCACCTGGACATGGTGACTCGGATCCCCACCTGGTCCTCACCTGTAATTGGTGATTCTCGTTTCCACATGGACATCATGTGGACCTGGTGGCTGCAGTGTTTCTAGCTTCTCATGTACCTCGTGACTCTGGTCCCCACCAGGGCCTCACCGGGACCTGGTCAGTGTGGTTGCCACCTGCATCTCACCTGCACCTGGTGATTCTGGTCCGCACCTGAGACTACACTGGATCTAGTGACTGTGTTCCCCACCTGAGCTTCACATGGATTTGGGGACTCCGGTCCCCATCTGGGCCTCACCTGGCCCTGTTGACCATGGTCCTCAACTGGGCAAAATTGGGACGCGGTGACTGTGTTCCACAACTGGAACTCACCTGGACCAAGTGACTCTGGTTCCCCTCTGGGTCTCACCGTGCCCTAGTGACTGTGAAACCCCCTTAGGCCTGACTTGGACCTGCTGACCCTGGTTGGAACCTGCGCCTGACCTCGAACTGTTGACTCTGGTTCTTTCAAGGGCCTCCCCTGTACCTGGTGATCCTGGTCCCCACCGGGCCTCACCTGGACGTGGTGACTCTTGTCACCACTGGGGACTCACCTGGACCTGCTTACTGTATTCCACACCTGGGACTCAATAGACCTGTTGACCATGGTACCCAAGCCGGCCTCCCATGGACCTGTTGCCTCTGATCCCCACCGGGGACTCACGTGTACCTGGTTACTCTGATCCTCACCTGGGCATCATGGGTCCTGGTGACTCTGTTCCACACCTGAGGCTCTCCTGGACATGATGACTCTGGAAACACTCTGGCAATCAACCTGACCTGGTGACTCTCGTCCCCATATGGATGTCACCTGGACCAGGGGATTATGGTACCCCTCTGGGCCTCAACAAGGTCTGGTAACTCTGGTCCTCAACTGGGCCTCACCTGGACCTAGTGAATATGCTCCATCTGGGCCTCATTTGGACCTGGTGACTCTGGTCACCTCCTGGGCATCATCGGGACATGGTTCCACTGCATGACCTGCAGTTTGAACTCACCTGGACCTGGTAACTGTGGTCCCTACCTGGGCATCATCAGGACATGGTTCCACTGCATGGCCTGTAGGTTGGCCTATCCTGGACCTGGTAACTCTCGTCCCTACATGGGCATCATTTGGACCTGGTTCCTCTGCATGGCCTGCAGGTTGGCCTCACCTGGACCTGGTGAGTGGGTTTGTCACCTGGGCCTCACCCTTGCCTAGTGACACAGGTCCCCATGTGGGCCTCACTTGGACCTGGTGAATCTGGTCCTTACCTGGTGGTCACCCGGAACTGGTAACTCTGGTCACCACATTGGAATCACCTGGGCCTGGTGAATCTGGTCCCCATCTGGGCCTCACCCAGTCCTGTTGACTTTCTTCCCCACCTGGACCTGATTGCTGTGGACTCCTTCTTGGCTAACCTGGAACTGCTGACTCTGATGCTAACTGGGCCTCACCCAGATCTGGTGACGCTGGTCCTCACATGTGGACCATTATGATCTGGACACTCTGTTCAACACCTGAGCCTCACCTGGATATGTTGACTCTGGATCCCCTCTGGGCCTCAGGATGACATGGGTACTCTGGTCCCCATCTGGATGTCACCAGACCAGGTGAATCTGGTACCCCTCTAGGCCTCACCTAGACCTGGTGACTCTGGTCCTCAACTGGGCCTCAACGGGACCTAGTGAACATGCTCCCCACCTGCGCCACATCTGGTCCTGTTAACTCTGGTTCTACCTGGGCATCATCGGGACATGGTTACTCTATTCCCACTTGGAGTTACCTGATCCTGGTAACTCTGGTCCTGACTTTGGCCTCTTCTGTACCAGGTGACTCTGGCTCCACCTGGGCTTCACCTGGAACTGGTGACTCTGATCCTAAGCATGGCCTCACCTGACTTGGTGACTGTGGTTCCCATCGGGACCTCACCTGGACCTCATGTCTCTGGTCCCACTTGGGCCTCACCAGGACCTGGTGTCTCTGCTACCCACCTGGGTAGCATCAGGATATGGTTATACTGTTCAGGAAGAGTGACCCAGCCGGACCTATTAACTCTCGTCTTCACCTGGGCCACACCTGGACATGGTGACACTGTTTCCCACCTGGGTCTCACCTGGACATGGTGAGTCGGATCCCCACCTGGTCCTCACCTGTAACTGGTGATTCTCGTTCCCACATGGAGATCATGTGGACCTGTTGGCCGCAGTTTTTCTAGCACCTTTTTTTTAATTTTTATTTATTTATGATAGTCACAGAGAGAGAGAGAGGCAGAGACACAGGCAGAGGGAGAAGCAGGCTCCATGCACCGGGAGCCCGAAGTGGGATTCGATTCCGGGTCTCCAGGATCGCGCCCTGGGCCAAAGGCAGGCGCCAAACCGCTGCGCCACCCAGGGATCCCATGTGTTTCTAGCTTCTCATGTACCTCGTGACTCTGGTCCCCACCAGTGCCTTACCGGGACCGGGTGAGTTTGGTTGCCACCTGCACCACACCTGGACCTGGTGATTCTGTACTGCACCTGAGACTACCCTGGATCTGGTGACTGTGGTCCCCACCTGGGCTTCACCTGGATTTCAGGACTCCGGTCCCCATCTGGGCCTCACCTGGCCCTGTTGACCATGGTCATCAACTGGGCAAAATTGGGACCTGGTGACTGTGTTCCACAACTGGACCTCACCTGGACCAGGTGACTATGCTCCCCCTCTGGGTCTCACCGTGCCCTAGTGACTGTGAAGTCCACTTTGGCTTGACTTAAACCTGCTGACTCTGGTTGCCACCTGCGACTGAACTCGAACTGTTGACTCTGGTTCTTTCAAGGGCCTCCCCTGTACCTGGTGATCCTGGTCCCCACCTGGGCCTCACCTGGACGTGGTGACTCTTGTCACCACGGGGGACTCACCTGGACCTGCTTACTGTGTTCCACACCTGGGTCTCAAGTGGACCTGTTGATCATGGTCCCCAAGCCGGCCTCACATGGACCTGTTGCCTCTGATCCCCACCGGATCCTCACGTGTACCTGGTAACTCTGGTCCTCACCTGGGCCTCATCTGCACCTAGTGACTCTGGTCCCCACCTGAGCTTCACCTGGATCTGGTGATTCTGGTCCCCGTCTGGGCTTCACCTGGATCTGGTGACTCTGGTCCCAACCTGGATTTCACCTGGATCTGGTGACTCTGGTCCCCACCTGGACCTCTCCTGGACCTGATGACTCTCTTTCCAACATGGACCTCACCTGGATCTGGTGACTCTGTTCCTCAGTTTGGCCTCACCTTGACCTGGTTTCTCTCGTCCCCACTTTGAACTAATCAGAACTGCTGAATCTTGCTCCACCTAGGCCGCACCCAGACCTGGTGACTCTTGTCCCCAGCTATGCCTCAATTCGACCTGATGAATTTGGTCCTCACGTGGGTCTCACATGGACCTGGGACTCACCTGGATGGAGTGGCTCTGGTTCCCACAAGGGGCTCACCTGATACTGCTGACTGAGGTCTTATTCTATGCCTCACCAGGACCTAGTGATTCTGTTCCCCATCTGGGCCTGCATGGCCCTAGTGACTCTGGTGCTCACCCAGGCTTCATTGGGATCTGGATACTCTATTCCACACCTGGGCTTCACTTTGACAAGGGACCTCTGGTCCCATTCTGGGCCTCAAACTAAACTGGTTACTCTGGTTCCCCCTCGGGGTCTCACCCTTACCTGGTGACTCTGGTCACCCTTTGGGCTTCACTTGGGCCTGGTGAATCTGGTCCTTAGCTGGTCCGAACCGGGATGTGGTGACTGGTCGCCACCTGGGCCTCACCTGGACTTCGTGAATCTTGTTGCCACCTGCGCCTCACCTGGACTTTGTGACTGTGTCCCACCTGGACCTCACCTGGATCTTGTGGCCCTGGTTCCCATATGGTGCTCTCCTGGACCTGGTTCCTGTGGTCTCCATCTGGCCTTACCTGGAACACAATGACTCTGATCCATATTTGGGCCTCTCCTGGACCTGTTGATTCTGGTCCTTACCTGGGCATCATTGGGACCTGGATACTCTCTTATATACGTGGGCCTCACCTGGACCTGGTGACTGTGGTCCCACCTGGGCCTCACCTGGACGAGGTGACTGGTTCCCACAGGGACCTCACCTGGACCTGGTGACTCAGGTCCTCATATGGGCATCATGGGACCTGGTTTCTCAGTTCCACATCGGGGCCTCACCTGGACCTAGTGATTCTCGTCCCGCTCTGGGCCTCACCCTGACGTGCGGACTCTAGTCCCCACCTGGATATCACCCTATCCGGGTGCCTCTGGTCCCCCTCTGGGACTCACCCGGAGCTGGGGCACTGACCCTACACTGGGGCTCAACAGGACCTGGTGAATCTACTCCTCACTTAGGCCTCGTGTGGACCTTGTGACTGTTTTCCAACCTGGCATCAATGGGACATGGTGACTCTGTTCCCCACCTGGGCCTCACATGGACATGAAAACTTTGCTCCGCACTTTGGCCTCAACTGGTCCTGATGACTCTGGTCCCCCCACCTAGGCCTCAATCTGGACCTGCTGACTGTGATCCCCACCTGGGTCTCACCTGGATCTGGTGACTCTCGTTCCCACATGAACCACACCTGAACCTGGTGACTGTGGGGTTCTTGTAGAATCACATTTACCTGGTGACTCCGGTCCCCACTTGGGCCTCACCTGGATCTGGTGATTCTGGCCTGAAAGTTGGTCTCACCTGGACCTGGTGAGTGTGGTTGCCACCTGGGCCTCACCCATACCTGGTGACTCAGGTCCCCACGTGGGCCTCGTGGACCTGGTGAATCTGGTCCTTACCTGGTCCTCTCCCAGACCCGGGGACTCTGGACACAACCTGGGCCTCACCTGGACCTGGTGAATCTGGTCCCATTCTGGGTCTCACACAGTCCTGGTGACTTTGTTCCCCACCTGGGCCTGATTGCTGTGGACTCTTTCTTGGACTCACCTGGAACTGGTGACTTTGACCTATCCGCGCGTCACCCAGACCTGGTGACTCTGGTTCTCTCCGGGGCATCCTTGGTACCTGGTTACTCTGTTCCACACCTGAGCCTCCCCTGGATGATGACTCTGGATCCTCTCTGGGCCTCACCCTGACCTGGTGACTCTGGTCCCCATTAGGATGTAACCTGGACCAGGTGATTCTGGTACCCCTCTAGGCCTCAACCAGATCTGGTGACTCTGGTTTTCAACTGGGCCTCACCTGGACCTAGTGAATATGCTCCATCTGGGCATCATTTGGTCCTGGTGACTGTCGTCCCTACCTGGGCATCATCGGAATATGGTTCCACTGCATGGCCTGCGGGTTGACCTCACCTGCACCTGGTAACTCTAGTCCCTACCTGGGCATCATCGGGACATGGTTCCTCTGCATGGCGTTCAGGTTTCCCTCACCTGGACCTGGTGACTCTCGTTCCCACATGAACCACACCAGGACCTGGTGACTGTGTTGTTCTTGTAGAATCACTTTTAACTGGTGTCTCCAGTCCCCACTAGGGCCTCA
Organism: Canis aureus; assembly: GCF_053574225.1. NCBI lineage: Eukaryota > Metazoa > Chordata > Mammalia > Carnivora > Canidae > Canis > Canis aureus. The sequence goes on along the minus strand of NC_135632.1, from coordinate 55,337,339 downwards.
CGTGAATCGGGTGACTTGGCCTGCAGGTTGGCCTCACATGGACTGGTTAGTGGGGATGCCACTTGGGCCTCACCCATACCTGGTGACTCAGGTCTCCACGTGGGCCTCTTGGACATGGTCAATCTGGTCCTTACCTTGTCCTCTCCCAGACCCGGGGACTCTGGTCACCACCTGGGCCTCCCCTGGACCTGGTGAATCTGGTCCCCATCTGGGCCTCACTCAGTCCTGGTGACTTTGTTCCCCACCTTGACCTCATTGATGTGGACTCTTTCATTGCCTCACCTGGACCTGGTGACTCTGATCCTATCTGCGTGTCACCCAGACCTGGTCACTCTGGTCCTCACCTGGGCATCATTGGTACCTGGTGACTCTGTTCAACACATGAGCCTCATCTGGACATGAGGCTCTGGACTCTCGAACCACTCTGGGCCTCACCCTTAACTGGTGACTCTGGTCCCCAACTGGATGTCACCTGGACCAGGGGATTCTGGTACCCGTCTGGAACTCAACCAGTTCTGGTGACTCTGGTCCTCAACTGGGCCTCACCTGGACCTAGTGATTATGATCCATCTGGGCGTCTTTTGGACCTGGTGACTCTGGTCCCTACGTGGGCATCATCGGGATATTGATCCACTACATGGCCTGCAGGTTGGCCTCAGCTGGACCTAGTAACTCTGGTCCCTACCTGGGCATCATCGGGACTCGCTTCCTCTGCATGGCCTGCAGGTTGGGCTCACCTGGACCTGGTGAGTGGGGTTGCCACCTGGGGCTCACCCATACCTGGTGACACAGGTCCCCATGTGGGCCTCACTTGGACCTGGTGAATCTGGTCCTTACCTTGTCCTTACGTGGAACTCGTAACTCTGGTCACCACCTGGCTTCACCTGGACCTGGTGAATCTGGTCCTCATCTGGGCCTCACCCAGTCCTGGTGACTTTGTTCCCCACCTGGACCTGATTGCTGTGGACTCCTTCTTGGCCTCACCTGGAACTGGTGACTCTGATCCTAACTGGGCCTCACCCAGATCTGGTGAATCTGGTCCTCACCTGTGGACAATTATGACCTGGATACTCTGTTCCAACCTGAGACTCACCTGGACATGATGACTCTGGATCCCCTCTGGGCCTCACCCTGACATGGTGACGCTGGTCCCCACCTGGATGTCACCTAGACCAGGTGAATCTGGTACCCCTCTAGGACTCAACTACACCTGGTGACACTGGTCCTCAACTGGGCCTCACCGGGACCTAGTGAACATGCTCCCCACCTGCGCCTCATCTGGACCTGGTGACTCTGATTCTACCTGGGCATCATCGGGACATGGTTACTCTATTCCCCACTGGGACTGACCTGATCCTGGTAACTCTGGTACTGACTTTGGCCTCTTCTGTACCAGGTGACTCTGCCTCCACCTGGGCCTCACCTGTAACCTGTGACCTGATCCTATGCACGGCCTCACCTGACCTGGTCTCTGTGGTTCCCATCGGGACCTCACCTGGACCTCATGTCTCTGGTCACACCTGGGCCTCACCAGGATCTTCTGTCTCTGTACCCACCTGGGTAGCATCAGGATATGGTTACACTGTTCAATAGCATTGACCCAGCGGGACCTATTAACTCTGGTCTTCACCTGGGCCACACCTGGTCATGGTGATACTGGTTCCCACCTGGGTCTCACCTGGACATGGTGAGTCAGATCCCCACCTGGTCCTCACCTGTAACTGGTGATATTCATTTCCACATGGACATCATGTGGATCTGGTGGCTGCAGTGTTTCTAGCTTCTCATGTACCTCGAGACTCTGGTCCCCACCAGGGCCTCACCGGGACCTGGTGAGTGTGGTTGCCACCTGCAACTCACCAGGACCTGGTGATTCTGGTCTGCACCTGAGACTACCCTGGATCCGGTGACTGTGGTCCCTACATGGGCTTCACCTGGATTTGGGGACTCCGGTCCCCATCTGGGCCTCACCTGGCCTTGTTGAACATGGTCCTGATCTGGACAAAATTGGGACCCGGTGACTGTGTTCCACAACTGGACCTCACCTGGACCAGGTGACTCTGGTCCCCCTCTGGGACTCACCGTGCTCTAGGGAATGTGAACCCCACTTGGCCTGACTTGGACCTGCTATCCCTGGTTGCCACCTGCGCCGACCTCGAACTGTTGACTCTGGTTCTTTCAAGGGCCTCCCCTGGACCTGGTGATCCTGGTCCCCACCTCGGCCTCACCGGACGAGGTGACTCTTGTCACCACCACGGACGCTCCTTGACCTGCTTACTGTGTTCCACACCTGGGCCTCAAGTAGACCTGTTAACCATGGTCCCCAAGCCGGCCTCACATGGACCTGTTGCCTCTGATCCCCACCGGGGCGTCACGTGTACCTGGTAACTCTGGTCCCCACCTGGGCTTCACCTGGAACTGCTGGCTCTGGTCCCCACCTGGATTTCACCTGGAAGTGGTGACTCTGGTCCACACCTGGACCTCTCCTGGACCTGGTGACTCTCTTTCCAACATGGAACTCACTTGGATCTGGTGACTCTAATCCTCATTTTGGCCTCACTTGGACCTCGTGTGACTCGTATCCACTTTGATCTAACTCAGAACTGCTGAATCTTGCCCCACCTAGGCCGCACCCAGACCTGGTGACTCTTGTACCCATCTATGCCTCAGTTCGACCTGATGAATCTGGTCCTCACGTGGGCCTCACATGGACCTGGGACTCAGCTGGATAGAGTGGCTCTAGTTCCCACAAGGGGCTCACCTGATACTGCTGATTGTGGTCTTATTCTATGCCTCACCAGGACCTAGTGATTCTGTTCCCCATCTGGGCCTGCATGGACCTAGTGACTCTGGTCCTAACCCAGGCATCATTGGGACCTGGATACTCTATTCCACACCTGGGCCTCAGTTTGAACACGGACCTCTGGTCCCATTCTGGGCCGCAAACTAAACTGGTTACTCTGGTTCCCCGTCTGGCCTCACCCTTACCTGGTGACTCTGGTCACCCCTTGGGCTTCACTTGGGCCTGGTGAATCTGGTCCTTAGCTGGTCCGCACCTGTATCTGGTGACTGGTAGCCACCTGGGCCTCACCTGGACTAGGTGATCCCTGTTGCCACCAGCGCCTCACCTGGACCTTGTAACTGTGATCACAAGTGGACCTCACCTGGATCTGGTGGCTCTGGTTCCCATATGGGGCTCTCCTGGACCTGGTTCCTGTGGTCTCCATCTGGCCTCACCTGGAACACAATGACTCTGATCCATATTTGGGCCTCTCCTGGACCTGTTGTCTCTGGTCCTTACCTGGGCATCATTGGGACCTGGATACTCTCTTATATACCTGGGCCTCACCTGGACCTGGTGACTGTGGTCCCACCTGGGCCTCACTTGGATGAGGTCACTGGTTCCCACAGCGACCTCACATGGACCTGGTGACTCAGGTCCTCAAATGGGCATCATGGGACCTGGTTTCTCAGTTCCACATCGGGGCCTCACCTGGACCTAGTGATTCTCGTCCCATTCTGGGCCTCACCCTGACGTGGTGACTCTGGTCCCCAGCTGGATATCATCAGAACCGGGTGACTCTGGTCCCCCTCTAGGACTCACCCGGAGCTGGGGACACTGGGCCTCAACTGGGCCTCAACAGGACCTGGTGAATCTATTCCTCACTTGGGCCTCATCTGGACCTTGTGACTCTTTTCCCACCTGGCATCAATGGGACATGGTGACTCTGTTTCCCACCTGGGCCTCACTTGGACATGATAACTTTGCTACACACTTTGGCCTCAAATGGTCCTGATGACTCTGGTCCCCCCGCCTAAGCCACAAACTGCACCTGGTTACTGTGGTCACCACCTGGGTCTCACCTGGACCTGGTGCCTCTCGTTCCCACATGAACCACACCAGGTCCTGGTAACTGTGTTGTTCTTGTAGAATCACTTTTAACTCTTGACTCCAGTCCCCACTAGGGCCTCACGTGTATCGGGTGACTTGGCCTGCAGGTCGGCCTCACATGGACCTTGTTAGTGGGTATGCCACTTGGGCCTCACCCATACCTGGTGACTCAGGTCTCCACGTGGGCCTCTTGGACCTGGTGAATCTGGTCCTTACCTGGTCCTCTTCCAGACCCGGGGACTCTGGTCACCACCTGGGCCTCTCCTGGACCTGGTGAATCCGGTCCCCATCTGGTCCTCACTCAGTCCTGGTGACTTTGTTCCCCACCTTGACCTGATTGCTGTGGAATCTTTCATGGCATCACCTGGACCTGGTGACTCTGATCCTATCTGCGTGGTACCCAGACCTGTTGACTCTGGTCCTCACCTTGGCATCATTGGTACCTGGTGACTCTGTTCCACACCTAGCCTCACCTGGACATGAGACTCTGGACTCTCGAACCACTCTGGGCCTAATCCTGACCTGGTGACTCTGGTCTCCACTGGAAGTCACCTGGACCAGGTGATTCTGGTACCCCTCTCGGCCTCAACCAGATCGGGTGACTCTGGTCCTCAACTGGGCCTCACCTGGACCTAGTGAATATGCTCCATCTGGGCCTCATTTGGACCTGGTGACTCTGGTCCCTACCTGGGCATCATCAGGACATGGTTCCACTGCATGGCCTGCAGATTGGACTCACCTGGACCTGGTAACTCTGGTCTCTACCTGGGCATCATCGGGACATGGTTCCACACATGGCCCGCAGGTTGGCCTCACATGGACCTGGTAATTCTAGTCCCAACCTGGGCATCATCGGGACATGTTTCCTCTGCATGGCCTGCAGGTTGGACTCACCTGGACCTGGTGAGTGGCGTTGTCACCTTGGCCTCACACATGCCTAGTGACAAAGGACCCCACGTGGGCCTCACTTGGGCCTGGTGAATCTGGTCCTTACCTGGTCCTCACCCGGAACTCCTAACTCGGGTCACGACCTGGGAATCACATGAACCTGGTTAATCTGGTCCCCATCTGTTCCTCATCCAGTCCTAGTGACTTTGTCACCACACCTGGATCTGATTGCTGTGGACTCCTTCTTGGCCTCACCTGGATCTGGTGACTCTGATCCTAACTGGGCCTCACCCAGATCTGGTGACTCTGGTCCTCACCTGTGGACCATTATGACCTGGATACTCTGTTCCACACCTGAGCCTCACCTGGACATGATGACTCTGGATCCCCTGTGGGCCTCAGCCTGACATGGTGACTCTGGTCCCCATCTGGATGTCACCTAGACCAGGTGAATCTGGTGCCACTCTAGGCCTCAACTTGACCTGGTTACTCTGGTCCTCAACTGGGCCTCACCGGGACCTAGTGAACATGCTCCCCACCTGCGCCTCATCTTCACCTTGTGACTCTGGTTCTACCTGGGCATCATCGGGACATGCTTAATCTATTCCCCACCTGGACTGACCTGATGCTGGTAACTCTGGTCCTGACTGTGGCCACTTTTCTACCAGGTAACTATGGCTCCACCTGGGCCTCACCTGTAACTGGTGACTCTGATCCTAAGCATGGCCTCACCTGACCTGGTGACTGTGGTTCCCATCGGGACCTCACCTGGACCTCATGTCTCTGGTCCCACATGGGCCTCACCAGGACCTGGTGTCTCTGGTACCCACCTGGGTAGCATCAGGATATGGTTACACTGTTCACTAACAGTGACCCAGCCGGACCTATTAACTCTGGTCTTCACCTGGGCCACACCTGGACATTGTGACACTGGTTCCCACCTGGGTCTCACCTGGACATGGTGAGTCGGATCCCCCCGTGGTCCTCACCTGTAACTGGTGATTTTCGTTCCCACATGGACATCATGAAGACTGGTGGCTGCAGTGTTTCTAGTTTCTCATGTACCTCGTTACTCTGGTCCCCACCAGGTCCTCACAGGGACATGGTGAGTGTGGTTGCCACCTGCACCTCACCTGGACCTGGTGATTCTGGTCTGCACCTGAGACTACCCTGGATCTGGTGACTGTGGTCCCCACCTGGGCTTCACCTGCTTTGGCGACTGCGGTCTCCATCTGGGCCTCACCTGGCCCTGAAGACCATGGTCATCAACTGGGCAAAATTGGGACCCGCTGACTGTGTTCCACAACTGGACTTCACATGGACCTGGTGATTCTTGTCTCCCTCTGGGTCTTACCGTGCCCTAGTGACTGTGAACCCAACTTTGGCCTGACTTGGACCTGCTGACCCTGGTTGCCACCTGCGCCTGACCTCGAACTGTTGACTCTGGTACTTTCAATGGCCTACCCTGTACCTGGTGATCCTGGTCCCCACCTGGGACTCACCTGGACGTGGTGACTCTTGTCACAACAGAGTACTCACCTGGACCTACTTACTGTGTTACACATCTGGGCCTCAAGTAGACTTGTTGACCATGGTCCATAGCCGGCCTCACATGGACCTGTTGCCTCTGATCCCCGCCGGCGCCTCACGTGTACCTGGTAACTCTGGCCCTCACCTGGGCCTCATCTGGACCTAGTGACACTGTTCCCCACCTGGGCTTCACCTGGATCTGGTGACTCTGTTCCCCACCTGTACTTCACCAGGATCTGGTGACTCTGGTCCCCACCAGGACCTCACCGGGACCTGGTGAGTGTGGTTGCCACCTGCACCTCACCTGGACCTGGTGATTCTGGTCTGCACCTGAGACTACCCTGGATCTGGTGACTGTGGTCCCCACCTGGGCTTCACCTGGATCTGGTGACTCTGGTCCCCACCTGGGATTCACCTGGATTTGGGGACTCTGGTCCCCATCTGGGTCTCACCAGGCCCTGTTGACCATGGTCCTCACTGGGCAAAATTGGGACCCGGTGACTGTGTTCCACAACTGGACCTCACCTGGACCACATGACTCTGGCCCCCTCTGGGTCTCACTGTGCCCTAGTGACTGTGAACCCCACTTTGGCCTGACTTGGAACTGCTGACCCTGGTGGCCACCTGCGCCTGACCAAGAACTGTTGACTCTGGTTCTCTCAAGGGCCTCCCCTGTACCTGGTAATCCTGGTCCCCAATTGGGCCTCAACTGGACGTGGTGACTCTTGTCACCACTGGGGACTCACCTGGACATGATTACTGTATTCCACACCTGGGCCTCAAGTACACCTCTTGACCATGGTCCTAAGCCGTCCTCACGTGGACCTTTTGGCTCTGATCCCCGCCGGGGCCTCACGTGTATCTGGTAACTCTGATCCTCACCTGGGCCTCAACTGGACCTAGTGACTCTGGTCCCCACCTGGGCGTCACCTGGATCTGGTGACTCTGGTCCCCACCTGGACCTCTCGTGGACCTGGTGACTCTCTTTCCAACATGGACCTCACCTGGATCTGGTGACTGTGTTGTTCTTGTAGAATCACTTTTAACTGGTGACTCCAGTCCCCACTAGGGCCTCACGTGAATCGGGTGACTTGGCCTGCAGGTTGGCCTCACATGGACCTGGTTAGTGGGGATGCCACTTGGGCCTCCCCCATACTTGGTGACTCAGGTCTCTACGTGGGCCTCTTGGACCTGGTGAATCTGGTCCTTACCTGGACCTCTCCCAGACCCGGGGACTCTGGTCACCACCTGGGCCTCACCTGGACCTGCTGAATCCGTTCCCCATCTGGGCCTCACTCAGTCCTGGTTACTTTGTTCCCCACCTTGACCTGATTGCTGTGACTCTTTCATGGCCTCACCTGGACCTGGTGACTCTGATCCTATCTGCGTGTCACCCAGACCTGGTGACTCTGGTCGTCACCTCGGCATCATTGGTACCTGGTGACTCAGTTCCACACCTGAGCCTCACCTGGACATGAGGCTCTGGACTCTCGAACCACTCTGGGCCTAACCCTGACCTGGTGACTCTGGTCTCCATCTGGATGTCACCTGGACCAGGTGATTCTGGTACCCCTCTCGGCCTCAACCAGTTCTGGTGACTCTGGTCCTCAACTGGGCCTCACCTGGACCTATTGAATATGCTCCATCTGGACCTCATTTGGACCTGGTGACTCTGGTCCCTACCTGGGCATCATCGGGACATGGATCCACTGCATGGCCTGTAGGTTGGCCTCAGCTGGACCTGGTAACTCTCGTCCCTACCTGGGCATCATCGGGACACGGTTCCTCTGCATGGCCTCCAGGTTGGCCTCACCTGGACCTAGTGAGTGGCGTTGCCACCTGGGGCTCACCAATAGCTGGTGACACAGGTACCCACGTGGGCCTCACTTGGACGTGGTGAATCTGGTCCTTCCCTTGTCCTCACCCGGAACTGGTAACTCTGGTCATCACCTGGGAATCACCTGGACATTGTGATTCTGGTCCCCATTGGGCCTCATCCAGTCCAGGTGACTTTGTTCCCACCTGGACCTGATTTCTGTGTACTCCTTCTTGGACCTCACCAGGAACTAGTGACTCTGATCCTAACTGGGCCTCACCCAGATCTGGTGACTCTGGTCCTCACCTATGGACCATTATGACCTGGATACTCTGTTCCACACGTGAGCCTCACCTGGACATGATGAATCTGGATCCCCTTTGGGCCTCAGCCTGACATGGTGACTCTGGTCCCCATCTGGATGTCACCTAGACCAGGTGAATCTGGTACCCCTCTAGGCCTCAACTAGACCTGGTGACTCTGGTCCTCATCTTGACCTAACCGGGACCTAGTGAATATGCTCCCCACCTGCACCTCATCTGGACCTGGTGACTCTGGTTCTACCTGGGCATCATCGGGACATGGTTACTCTATTCCACATTGGGACTGACCTGATGCTGGTAACTCTGGTCCTGACTTTGGCCTCTTCTGTACCAGGTGACTCTGGCTCCACCTGGGCCTCACCTGTAACTGGTGAATCCTGTTGCCACCTGCGCCTCACCTGGACCTTGAGACTGTGGTCCCACCTGGACCTCACCTGGATCTGGTGGCTCTGGTTCCCATATGGGGCTCTCCGGGACCTGGGTCCTGTGGTCTCCATCTGGCCTCACCTGGAACACAATGACTTTGATCCATATTTGGGCCTCTCCAGGACCTGTTGTCTCTGGTAAGTAATTGGGCATCATTGGGACCTGGATACTCTCTTATATCCCTGGGCCTCACCTGGACCTGTTGACTGTGGTCACACCTGGGCCTCACCTGGACCTGGTGACTGTGGTCCCACCTGGGCCTCACCTGGACGGGGTGACTGGTTCCCACAGGGACATCACCTGGACCTGGTGACTCAGGTCCTCATATGGGCATCTTGGGACCTGGTTTCTCAGTTCCACATCGGGGCCTCACCTGGACCTAGTGATTCTCGTCCCCCTCTGGGCCTCACCCTGACGTGCTGACTCTGGTCCCCACCTGGATATCACCAGAACCGGGTGACGCACCTGAAGCTGGGGACACTGGTCCTCACCTGGGCCTCAACAGGACCTGGTGAATCTGCTCCAAACTTAGGCTTCGTCTGGACCTTGTGACTCTTTTCCCACCTGGCATCAATGGGACATGGTTACTCTGTTCCCACTTGGGCCTCACATGGACATGATAACTTTGCTGCACACTTTGGCCTTAACTGGTCCTGATGACTCTCGTCCTCCAACCTAGGCCTCAATCTGGACCTGGTGACTGTCGTCCCCAACTGGGTCTCAGCTGGACCTGGTGACTCCCGTTCCCACATCAACCACACCTGGACCTGGTGACTGTGGTGTTCTTGTAGACTCACATTTACCTTGTGACTCCCGTCCCCACTAGGGCCTCACCTGGATCTGGTGACTCTGGCCTGCAGGCTGGTCTCACCTGGACCTGGTGAGTGGGGTTTCCACCTCAGACTCACCCATACCTGGTGACTCAGGTCCCCACGTGGGCCTCTTGGACCTGGTGAATCTGGTCCTTACCTGGTCGTCTCACAGACCCGGGGACTCTGGTCACCACCTGGGCCTCACCTGGACCTGGTGACTCTGATCCCCATCTGGGCCTCACCCAGTCCTGGTGACTTTGTTCCCCACCTGGACCCGATTGCTGTGGACTCTTACTTGGCCTCACCTGGAACTGGTGACTCTGATCCTATCTGCGCGTCACACAGACCTGGTGACTCTATTCCTCACCTGGGCATCATTGGTACCTGGTGACTCTGTTCAAAACCTGAGCCTCACCTGGACATGATGACTCTGGAACCTCTCTGGGCCTCACGCTGTCTTGGTGACTCTGGTCTCCATCTTGCTGACACCTAGACCAGGTGATTCTGGTACCCATCTAGGCCTCAACCAGATCTGGTGACACTGGTCCTCAACTGGGCCTCAGCTGGACCTAGTGAATATGCTCCATCTGGGCCTCATTTGGACCTGGTGACTCTGGTCCCTACCTGGGCATCATCGGGACATAGTTCGACTGCATGGCCAGCAGGTTGGACTCACCGGGACCTGGAAACTCTAGGCTCTACGTGGGCATTATCAGGACATGGTCCCTCTGCATGGCCTGCAGGTTGGCCTTACCTGTACTTGGGGAGTGGGGTTGCCACCTGGGCCTCACCCAGGCATGGTGACACAGGTCCCCACGTGGGCCTCATTTGGACCTGGTGAATCTGGTCCTTACATGGTCCTCACCCGGAATTGGTAAGTCTGGTCACCACCTGGGAATCACGTGGACCTGGTGAATCTGGTCCCCATCTGGGCCTCACCCATTCCTGGTGACTTTGTTCCCCACCTGGACCTGATTGCTGTGGACCCTTTTTTGGCCTCACCTGGAACTGGTGACTCTGATCCTATCTGCGCGTCACCAAGATGTGGTCACTTTGGTCCTCACCTGTGGATCATTATGACCTGGATACAATGTTCCACACCAGAGGCTCCCCTCGACATTATGATTCAGGAACCTCTCTGGGGCTCACCCTGACCTGGTGACTCTGGTCCCCATCTGGATGTCACCTGAACCAGGTGATAATGGTACCCCTCTAGGCCTCAACTTGACCTGGTGACTCTGGTCCTCAACTGGGCCTCACTGGGACCTAGTGAACATGCTCCACACCTGCGCGTCATTTGCACCTGGTGACTCTGGTTCTACCTGGGCATCATCGGTACATGTTTACTCTACTCCCCAATGGGACTGACCTGATCCTGGTAACTCTGGTCCTGACTTTGGCCTATTCTGAACCAGGTGATTCTGGCTCCACCTGGGCCTCACCTGTAACTGGTGACTCTGATCTTATGCATGGCCTCACCTGACCTGGTGACTGTGGTTCCCATCGGGACCTCACCTGGACCTCATGTCTCCGGTCCCACCTGGGCCTCACCAGCACCTGGTGTCTCTGGTATCCACCTGGGTAGCATCAGGATATGGTTACACTGTTCAGTAACAGTGACCCATCCGAACCTATTTACTCTGGCCTTCACCTGGGCCACACCTGGACATGGTGACACTGGTTCCCACCTGGGTCTCACCTGGACATGGTGAGTCAGATCCCCACCTGGTCCTCACCTGTAACTGGTGATTCTCATTCCCACATGGACATCATGTGGACCTGGTGGCTGCAGTGTTTCTAGATTCTCATGTACCTCGTGACTCTGGTCCCTACTAGGGCCTCACCGGGACCTGGTGAGTGTGGTTGCCACCTGCACCTCACCTGGACCTGGTGATTCTGGTCTGCACCTGAGACTACCCTGGATCTGGTGACTGTGGTCCCCACCAAGGCTTCACCTCGATTTGGGGACTCCGGTCCCCATCTTGGCCTCACCTGGCCCTGTTGACCATGGTCCGCAACTGGGCAAATTTGGGAACCGGTGACTGTGTTCCACAACTGGACCTCACCTGGACCAGGTGACTCTGGTCCCCCTCTGTGTCTCACCGTACCCTAGTGACTGTGAACCCCACTTTGGACTGACTTGGACCTGCTGACCCTGGTTGCCACCTTCGCCTTTCCTCAAACTATTGACTCCTGTTCTTTTTAGGGCCTCCCCTGTACCTGGTGATCCTGGTCCCCACCTGGCCTCATCTGTACGTGGTGACCTTTGTCACCACCGGGGACTCACCTGGACCTGGTTCCTGTGTTCCACACCTGGGCCTCAAGTAAACCTGTTGACCATGGTCCCCAAGCCGGCCTCACATGGACCTGTTGCCTCTGATCCCTACCGGGGCTTCACGTGTACCTGGTAACTCTGGTCCTCACCTGGGCCTCATCTGGAGCTAGTGACTCTGGTCCCCACCTGGGCTTCACCTCGATCTGGTGACTCTGGTCCCCACTTGGACCTCTCCTGGACCTGGTGACTCTCTTTCCAAGATGGACCTCACCTGGATCTGGTGACTCTGGTCCTCAGTTTGGCCTCACCTGGACCTTGTGTCTCTCGTCCCCACTTTGACCTACCTCAGAACTGCTGAATTTTGCCCCACATATGCCGCACCCAGACCTGGTGACTCTTCTCCTCAGCTATACCTCAATTCGACCTGATGAATCTGGTCCTCACGTGGGCCTCACATGGACCTGGGACTCAGTTGGATCGAGTGGCTCTGGTTCCCCCAAGGGGCTCATCTGACACTGCTGACTGTGGTCTTATTCTGTGCTTCACCAGGAACTAGTGATTCTGTTCCCCATCTGGGCCTGCATGGCCCTATTGACTCTGGTCCTCACCCAGGCATCACTGGGACCTGGATACTCTATTCCACACCTGGGACTCACTTTGACCAGGGACCTCTGGTCCCATTCTGGGCCTCAAACTAAACTGGTTACTCTGGTTCCCCCTCTGGGCCTCACCCTTTCCTGGTGATTCTGGTCACCCCTTGGGCTTCATTGGGCCTGGTGAATCTGGTCTCTAGCAGGTCCACACTTGGATCTGGTGACTGGTCGCCACTTGACCCTCACCTGGACTTGGTGAATCCTGTTGCCACCTGCGCCTCACCTGGACCTTGTGACTGTGGTCCCACCTGGACCTCACCAGGACCTGGTGTCTCTGGTACCCACCTGGGTAGCATCAGAATATGGTTACACTGTTCACTAACAGTGACCCAGCCGGCCGTATTAACTCTGGTCTTCACCTGGGCCACACCTGGACATGGTGACTCTCCTTCCCACCTGGGTCTCACCTGGAAATTGTGAGTCAGATCCCCACCTGGTCCTCACCTGTAACTGGTGATTCTCGTTCCCACATGGACATCATGTCGACCTGGTGGCTGTAGTGTTTCTAGTTTGTCATGTACCTCGTGACTCTGGACCTCACCAGGGCCTCACCGGGACCTGGTGAGTGTGGTTGCCACCTGCACCTCACCTGGACCTGGTCATTCTGGTCTGTACCTGAGACTATCCTGGATCTGGTAACTGTGGTCCCCACCTGGGCTTCACCTGGATTTGGGGACTCCGGTCCCCATCTTGGCCTCACCTGGCCCTGTTGACCATGGTCCTCAACTGGGCAAAATTGGTACACGGTGACTGTGTTCCACAACTGGACCTCACCTGGACCACGTGACTCTGGTCTCCCTCTGGGTGTCACCATGCCCTAGTGACTGTGAACCCCACTTTGGCCTGACTTGGACCTGCTGACCCTGGTTGCCACCTGCGCCTGACCTCGAACTGTTGACTCTGGTTCTTTCAAGGGCCTCCCCTGTACATGGTGATCCTGGTTCGCAACTGGGCCTCAACTGGACGTGGTGACTCTTGTCACCACTGGGGACTCACCTGGACCTGCTTACTGTGTTCCACACCTGGGCTTCTAGTGGACCTGTTGACCATGGTTCCCAAGCCGGCCTCACATGGACCTGTTGCCTCTGATCCCCACCGGGGCCTCACGTGTACCTGGTAACTCTTGTCCTCACCTGGGCCTCATCTGGACCTAGGACTCTGGTCCCCACCTGGGCTTCACCTGGATCTGGTGACTCTGGTCCCCACCTAGACCTCTCCTGGACCTGGTGTCTCTCGGGCCCACTTTGACCTAACGCAGAACTGCTGAATCTAACCCCACATAATACGCACCCAGACCTGGTGACTCTTCTCCCCAGCTATGCCTCAATTCGACCTGATGAATCTGGTCCTCACGTGGGCCTCACATGGACCTGGGACTCAGCTGGATAGAGTGGCTCTGGTTCCCACAAGGGGCTCACCTGATACTGGTGACTGTGGTCTTATTCTATGCCTCAACAGGACATAGTGATCTGTTCCCCATCTGGGCCTGCATGGTCCTAGTGACTCTGGTCCTCACTCAGGCATCATTGGGACCTGGATACTCTATATCACAGCTGGGCCTCACTTTGACCACGGACCTCTGGTCCCATTCTGGGCCACAAACTAAACTGGTTACTCTGGTTCGCCTCTGAACCTCACCCTTACCTGGAGACTCTGCTCGACCCTTGGGCTTCACCTGGGCCTGGTGAGTCTGGTCCTTAGCTGGTCCGCACATGGATGGTGACTGGTCGCAACCTGGGCCTCACCTGGACTTGGTGAATCCTGTTGCCACCTGCGCCTCACCTGGATCTATGACTGTGACCCACCTGGAACTCACCTGGATCTGGCGGCTCTGGTTCCCATAAGGGGCTCTCCTGGACCTCGTTCCTCTGGTCTCCATCTTGCCTCACCTGGAACACAATGACTCTGATCCATATTTGGGCCTCTCCTGGACCTGTTGACTCTGGTCCTTACCTGGGCATCATTGGGACCTGGATACTCTCTTATATACCTGGGCCTCACCAGGAACTGGTGACTGTGGTCCCACCTGGGCCTCCCCGGGACGAGGTGACTGGTTCCCACAGGGACCTCACCTGGACCTGGTGACTCAGGTCCTCATATGGGCATCATGGGACCTGGTTTCTCAGTTCCACATCGGGGCCTCACCTGGATCTAGTGATTCTCGTCCCCCCTCTGGGCCTCACCCTGACGTGGTGACTCTGGTCCCCACCTGAATATCACCAGAACTGGGTGACACACCCGGAGCTGGGGACACTGGTCCTCAACTGGGCCTCAACAGGACCTGGTGAATCTACTCCTCACTTAGACCTCGTCTGGATCTTGTGACTCTTTTCCCACCTGGCATCAATGGGACATGGTTACACTGTTCCGCACCTGGGCCTCACATGGACTTGATAACTTTGCTCCGCATTTTGGCCTCAACTGGTCCTGATGACTCTGGTCCCCCCACCTAGGCCTGAATCTGGACCTGGAGACTCTCGTCCCAACCTGGGTCTCAGTTGGACCTGGTGACTCTCGTTCCCACATGAACCACACCAGGTCCTGGTGACTGAGTTTTTCTTGTAGAATCACTTTTAACTGTTGACTCCAGTCCCCACTAGGACCTCATGTGAATCGGGTGACTTGGCCTGCAGGTTGGCCTCACATGGACCTGGTTAGTGGGGATGCCACTTGGGCCTCACCCATACCTGGTGACTAAGGTCTCCACGTGGGCCTCTTGGACCTGGTGAATCTGGTCCTTACTTGGTCCTCTCCCAGACCCGGGGACTCTGGTCACCACCTGGGCCTCACCTGGACCTGGTGAATCCGGTCCCCATCTGGTCCTCACTCAGTCCTGGTTACTTTGTTCCCCACCTTGACCTGAATGCTGTGGACTCTTTCATGGCCTCACCTGGACCTGGTGACTCTGATCCTATCTGCGTGTCACCCAGACCTGGTGACTCTGGTCCTCACCTGGGCGTCATTGGTACCTGGTGACTCTGTTCCACACCTAGCCTCACCTGGACATGAGAATCTGGACTTTCGAACCACTCTGGGCCTAACCCTGACCTGGTGACTCTGGTGTCCATCTGGATGTCACCTGGACCAGGTGATTCTGGTACCCCTCTCGGCCTCAACCAGTTCGGGTGACTCTGGTCCTCAACTGGGCCTCACCTGAACCTAGTGAATATGCTCCATCTGGGCCTCATTTGGACCTGGTGACTCTGGTCCCTACCTGGGCATCATCGGGACATGGTTCCACTGCATGGCCTGCAGGTTGGCCTCACTTGGACTTGGTAACTCTGGTCTCTACCTGGGCATCATCGGGACATGGTTCCACACATGGCCTGCAGGTTGGCCTCACATGGACCTGGTAATTCTAGTCCCTACATGGGCATCATCTGGACATGGTTCCTCTGCATGGCCTGCAGGTGGGCCTCACCTGGACCTGGTGAGTGGCGTTGTCACCTTGGCCTCACACATTCCTGGTGACACAGGTCCCCACGTGGGCCTCACTTGGACCTGGTGAATCTGGTCCTTACCTGGTCCTCACCCGGAACTCCTAACTCGGGTCACCACCTGGGAATCACATGAACCTGGTTAATCTGGACCCATCTGGATGTCACCGGGACCAGCTGATTCAGGCACCCCTCTAGGCCTCAACAGATCTGGTGACTCTGGTCCTCAACTGGGCCTCACCTGGACCTAGTGAATATGCTCCATCTGGGCATCATTTGGACCTGGTGACTCTGGTCTCTTCCTGGGCATCATCGGGACATGGTTCCACTGCATGGCCTGCAGGTTGGCTTCATGTGGACCTGGTAACTCTGGTCCCTAACTGGGAATCATCGGGACACGGTTCCTCTGCATGGCCCGCAGGTTGGACTCACCTGGACCTGGTGAGTCGTGGTGCCAACTGGGCCTCACCCATACCTGGTGACACAGGTCCCCACGTGGGCCTCACTTGGACCTGGTGAATCTGGTCCATACCTGGTCCTCACCCGGAACGGGTAACTCTGGTCACCACCCGGGGAATCACCTGGACCGGGTGAATCTGGTCCCCATCTGGGCCTCACCCAGTCCTGGTGACTTTGTTCCCCACCTGGACCTGATTGCTGTGGACTCCTTCTTGGACTAACCTGGAACTGGTGACTCTGATCCTAACTGGGCCTCACCCAGATCTGGTGACTCTGCTCCTCACCTGTGGAAGATTTTGACATGGATACTCTCTTCCACACCTGAGACTCACCAGGATATGGTGACTGTGGATCCCCTCTGGGCCACACCCTGACATGGTGACTCTGGTCCCAATCTGAATGTCACCTAGAGCAGGTGAATCTGGTTCCTCTCTAGGCCTCAACTAGACCTGGTGACTCTGGTCCTCAACTGGGCCTCACCGGGACCTAGTGAATATGCTCCCCACCTGCACCTCATCTGGACCTGGTGACTCTGGTTCTACCTGGGCATCATTGGGACATGGTTGCTCTGTTCCCGAATGGGACTGACCTGATCCTGGTAACTCTGGTCCTGACTTTGGCCTCTTCTGTACCAGGTGACTCTGGCTCCACCTGGGCCTCACCTGTAACTGGTGACTCTGATCCTAAGCATGGCCTCACCTGACCTGGTGACTGTGGTTCCCATCAGGACCTCACCTGGACCTCATGTCTCTGGTCCCACCTGGGCCTCGCCAGGACCTGGTGTCTCTGGTACCCACCTGGGTACCATCAAGATATGGTTACACTGTTCACTCACAGTGACCCAGCCAGACTTATTAACTCTAGTCTTCACCTGGGCCACACCTGGACATGGTGACACTGGTTCCCACCAGGGTCTCACCTGGACATGGTGATTCAGATCCCACCTGTTCCTCACGTGTAACTGCTGATTCTCCGGCCCACATGGACATCATGTGGACCTGGTGGCTGCACTGTTTCTAGCTTCTCATGTACCTCGTGACTCTGGTCCCCGCCAGGGCCTGACCGCGACCTGGTGAGTGTGGTTGCCCTCTGCACCTCACCTGTACCTGGTGATTCTGGTCTGCCCCTGAGACTAACCTGGGTCTGGTGACTGTGGTAGCCACCTGGGCTTCCCCTGGATTTGGGGACTCCGGTCCCCATCTGGGCCTCACCTGCCCCTGTTGACCGTGGTCCTCAACAGGGCAATATGGGACCCGGTGACTGTGTTCCAAAACTGGACCTCACCTGGACCAGGTGACTCTGGTCCCCCTCTGGGTCTCACCGTACCCTAGTGACCTTGTACCCCACTTTGGCCTGACTTGGAGCTGCAGACCCAGGTTGCCAACTGCGCCTGACCTCGAACTGTTGACTCTGGTTCGTTCAAGGGCCTCCACTGGAACTGTTGATCCTGGTCCCCACCTGGGCCTCACCTGGATGTGGTGACTCTTGCCACCACCGGGCACTCACCTGGACCTCCTTACTGTGCTCTACACCTGGGCCTAAATTAGACCTGTTGACCATGGTCCCCAAGCTGGCCTCACATGGACCTGTTGCCTCTGATCTCCACCGGGGCCTCCTGTGTACCTGGTAACTCAGGACCTCACCTGGTCTCATCTGGACCTAGTGACTCTGGCCCCCACCTGGGCTTCACCTCGATCTGGTGACTCTGGTCCCCACCAGGATTTCACCTGGATCTGGTGACTCTGGTCCAGACCTGGACCTCTCCTGGACCTAGTGACTCTCTTTCCAACATGGAACTCACCTGGATCTGGTGACTCTGGTCCTGAGGTGGACCTCTCCTGGACCTGGTGACTCTCTTTCCAACATGGACCTCACCTGTATCTAGTGACTCTGGTCCTCAGTTTGGCCTCACCTGGACCTGGTGTCTCTCGTCCCCACTTTGACCTAACTCAGAACTGCTGAATCTTGCCCCACCTAGGCCGCACCCAGACCTGGTGACTCTTGTCCCCAGCTATGCCTCAATTCCACCTGATGAATCTGGTACTCACGTGGGCTTCACATGGACCTGGGACTCAGCTGAATAGAGTGGCTCTGCTTCCCACAAGGGGCTCACCTGATACTGGTGACTGTGGTCTTTTCTATGCCTCACCAGGACCTAGTGATTCTGTTCCCCATCTGGGCCTGCATGGCCCTAGTGCCTCTGGTCCTGACCCAGGCATCATTGGGACCTGGATACTCTATTCCACACCTGGGCCTCTCTTTGACCAGGGAACGCTGGTCCCATTCTGGACCTCAAACTAAACTGGTTACTCTGGTTCCCCCTCTGGGCCTCACCATTACCTGGTAAATCTGGTCACCCCTTGGGCTTCACTGGGCCTGGTGTATCTGGTCCTTAGCTGGTCCGCACATCGATCTGGTGGCTCTTCGCCACCTGGGCCTCACTTGGACTTGGTGAATCCTGTTGCCACCTGCGCCTCACTGGGACCTTGTGACTCTTTTCCCACCTGGCATCAATGGGATATGGTTACTGTGTTCCACACCTGGGCCTCACCTGAAAATGATAACTTTGCTCCACACTTTGGCCTCAACAGGTCCTGATGACTCTGGTTCCCCCACCTGGTTCTCACCTAGACCTGGTGTCTCTCGTTCCCACGTGAACCACACCTGCACTTGGTGACTGTGGTGTTCTTGTAGACGCACATTTACCTGGTGACTCCGGTCCCCACTAGAGCCTCACATGGATCAGGTGACTCTGGCATGAAGGTTGGCCTCACCTGGATTTGGTGAGTGGGGTTGTCACCCCATACCTGGTGACTCAGTTCCCCACGTGGGCCTCTTGGACCTGGTGAATCTGGTCCTTACCTGGTCCACTCCCAGACCCGGGGACTCTGGTCACTACCTGGGCCTCACCTGGACCTGTTGAATCTTGTCCCCATCTGGGCCTCACCCAGTCCTGGTGACTGTGTTCCCCACCTGGACCTGATTGCTGTGGACACTTTCTTGGCCTCACCTGGAACTGGTGACTCTGATCCTATCTGCGCGTCACCCAGATCTGGTCACTGTCGTCCTCACCTGTGGACCGCTATGACCTGGACACTGTGTTCCACACCTGAGCCTCACCTAGATATGATGACTCTGGAGCCTCTCTGGGCCTCACCCTGACCTGGGGACTCTGGTCCCCATCTGGATGTCACCTGCACCAGGTGATTCTGGTACCCCTCTAGGCCTCAACCAGATCTGGTGACTCTGGTCCTCAACTGGGCCTCACCTGGACCTAGTGAATATGTCCATCTGGGCCTCATTTGGACCTGGTGAATCTTGTCCCTTCCTGGGCATCATCGGGACATGGCTCCACTGAATAACCTGCAGGTTGGCCACACCTGGACCTGGTAACTCTGTTCCCTACCTGGGCATCATCGGGACATGGTTCCACTGCATGGCCTGCAGGTTGGCCTCACCTGGACCTGGTAACTCTAGTCCCTACCTGGGCATCATCGGGACATGGTTCCTCTGCATGGCCTGCAGGTTGCCCTCACCTGGACCTGGTGAGTGGGGTTGACACCTGACCTCACCCATGCCTGGTGACACAGGTCCCCACGTGGGCCTCACTTGGACCTGGTGAATCTGGTCCTTACCTGGTCCTCACCCGGAACTGGTTACCCTGGACACCACCTTGGAATCACCTGGACCTGGTGAATCTGGTCCCCATCTGGGCCTCCTCACCCAGTCCTGGTGACTTTGTTCCCCACCTGGACCTGATTGCTCTGGACTCCTTCTTGGCCTCACCTGGAACTGGTGAGTCTGATCCTAACTGGGCCTCACCCAGATCTGGTGACTCTGGTCCTCACCTGTGGACCATTATGACCTGGATACTCTGTTCAACACCTGAGCCTCACCTGGACATGATGACTCTGGATCACGTCTGGGCCTCAGCCTGACATGGTGACTCTGGTCCCCATTTGGATGTCACCTAGACCAGGTGAATCTGGTACCCCTCTAGGCCTCAACTAGACCTGGTGACTCTGGTCCTCACCTGGGCCTCACCGGGACCTAGTGAATATGCTCCCCACCTGCGCCTCATCTGGACCTGGTGTCTCTGGTTCTACCTGGGCATCATCGGGACATGGTTACTCTATTCCCCACTGGGACTGACCTGATCCTGGTAACTCTGGTCCTGACGTTGGCCTTTTCTGTAACAGGTGACTCGGGCTCCAACTGGGCCTCACGTGTAACTGGTGACTCTGATCCTATGCATGGCCTCACCTGACCTGGTGATTGTGTTACCCATCGGGAACTCACCTGGACCTCATGTCTCTGGTCCCACCTGCGCCTCACCAGGACCTGGTGTCTCTGGTACCCACCTGGGTAGCATCGGGATATGGTTACACTGTTCATTAACAGTGACCCATCCGGACCTATTAACTCTGGTCTTCAGCTGGGTCTCACCTGAAAGTGGTGACTCTCGTTCCCACATGACCCACACCTGGACCTGGTGACTGTGGTGTTCTTGTAGACTCACATTTACCTGGTGACTCCGGTCCCCACCAGGGCCTCACCTGGATTGGTGAATCTGGCCTGCTGGTTTGCCTTACCTGGAAGTGGTGAGTGGGGTGCCACCTTGGCCTCACCCGTATCAAGTGACAGAGGTCCCCACGGGGGCCTCTTGGACCTGGTGAATCTGGTCCTTATTTGCTCCTCTCCCAGAACCGGGGACGCTGGTCATCACCTGGGCCACACCTGGACATGGTGAATCAGGTCCCCATCTGGGCCTCACCCAGTCCTGGTGATTTTGTTCCCCACCTGGACCTGATTTCTATGGACTCTTTCTTGGCCTCACCTGGAAATGGTGACTCTAATCCTATCTGCGCATCACCCAGATCTGGTGATTCTGGTCCTTACCTGGTCCTCTCCCATCCTGGGGACTCTGGTCATCACCTGGACCTCACCTGGACAAGATGAATCTGGTCCGCATCTGGGCCTCACCCAGTCCTGGTTACTTTGTTCCCCACCTGGACCCGATTGCTGTGGACTCTTTCTTTGCCTCACCTGGAACTGGTGACTCTGATCCTGTCTGCGCGTCACCCAGATCTGGTGACTCTGGTCCTCATCTGGGCATCATTGGTACCTGGTGACTCTGTTCCACACCTGAGCTTCACCTGGACATGATGACTCTGGAACCTCTCTGGGCCTCACCCTGACCTGGTGACTCTGGTGCCCATCTTAAGGTCACCTTGACCAGGTGATTAGGTACCCCTCTGGCCTCCACCAGATCTGGTGACTCTGGTCCTCAACTGGGCCTCACCTGGACCTAGTGAATATGCTCCATCTGGGACTCATTTGGACCCGGTGACTCAGGTCCCTCCCTGGGCACCATCGGGACATGGTTCCACTGCATGGACTGCAGGTTGGCATCACCTGGACCTGGTAAATCTGGTTCCTACATGGGCATCATCGGGACACGGTTCCTCTGCATGGCGCGAAGGATGGCCTCTCCTGGATCGGGTGAGTGTGGTTGCCACCTGTGCCTCACCCATACCTGGTGACACAGGTCCCCACGTGGGCCTCACTTGGACCGTGTGAATCTGGTCCTTACCTGGACCTAACCCGGAACTGGTAACTCTGGTCACAACCTGGGAATCACCTGGATCTGGTGAATCTGATCCCAATTTGGGCCTCACCGAGACTTGGTGACTTTGTTCCCCACCTGGACCTGATTGCTGTGGACTCCTTCTTGGCCTCACCTGGAACTGGTGACTCTGATCCCCACCTGGACCACTCTTGGACCTCGAGACTCTCTTTCCAACATGGACCTCCCCTGGATCTGGTGACTCTGGTCCTCAGTTTGGCCTCACCTGGACCTGGTGTCTCTCGTACCCACTTTGACCTAACTCAGAACTGCTGAATCTTGCCCCACCTAGGCCGCTCCCAGACCTGGTGACACTTGTCCCCAGCGATGCCTCAATTCGACATGATGAATCTGGTCCTCAGGTGGGCCTCACATGGACCTGGGACTCAGCTGGATAGAGTGGCTTGGTTCCCACAAGGGGCTCACCTGATACTGCTGACTGTGGTCTTATCTATGGCTCACCAGGACCTAGTGAATATGTTCCACATCTGGGCCTGCATGGCTTAGTGACTCTGGTCCTCACCCAGGCATCATTGGGACCTGGATACTCTATTCCACACCTGGGCCTCACTTTGACCAGGGATCTCTGGTCCCATTCTGGGCCTCAAACTAAACTGGTTACTCTGGTTCCCCCTCTGGGCCTCACACTTACCTGGTGACTCTGGTCACCCCTTGGGTTTCACTTGGGACTGGTGAATCTGGTCCTTAGCTGTTCCTCACCTGGATCTGGTGACTGGTCGCCACCTGGGCCTCACCTGGTCTTGGTGAATCCTGTTGCCACCTGCGCCTCACCCAGACCTTTTGACTGTGGTCCCACCTGGACCTCACCTGGATCTGGTGGCTCTGGTTCCCATATGGGGCTCTCCTGGACCTGGTTCCTGTGGTCTCCATCTGGCCTCACCTGGAACACAATGACTCTGACCCATATTTGGGCCTCTCCTGGACCTGCTGACTCTGGTCCTTACCTGGGCATCATTGGGACCTGGATACTCTCTTATATAACTGGGCCTCACCTGGACCTGGTGACTGTGGTCCCACCTGGGCCTCACCTGGACGAGGTGACTGGTTCCCACAGGGACCTCACCTGGACGTGGTGACACAGGTCCTCATATGGTCATCATGGGACCTGGTTTCTCAGTTCCACATCGGGGCCTCACCTGGACCTAGTGATTCTCGTCCGACTCTGGATCTCTCCCTGACGTGGTGACTCTGGACTCCAGCTGGATATCACCAGAACCGGTTGACTCTGTTCCCCCTCTGGGACTCACCCGGAGCTGGGGACACTGCTCCTCAACTGGGCCTCAACAGGACCTGGTGAATCTACTCCTCACTTAGACCTCGTCTGGACCTTGTGACTCTTTTTCCACCTGGCATCAATGGGACATGGTTACTCTGTTCCCCACCTGCGCCTCACCTGGACATGATAACTTTGTTCCACACTTTGGCCTCAACTGGTCCTGATGACTCTGGCTCCCCATCTAGGCCATAATCTGGACCTGGTGACTGTGGTCCCCACCTGGGTCTCACCTGTACCTGGTGACTCTCGTTCCCACATGAATCACACCTGGACATGGTGACTGTGGTGTTCTTGTAGACTCCCTTTTACCTTGTGACTCGGGTCCCCACTAAGGTCTCACCTGTATCTGGTGACTCTGGCCTGCAGGTTGGCCTCACCTGGACATGCTGACTCTTGTCACCACCGGGGACTCACCTGGACCTGCATGCTGTGTTCCATACCTGGGCCTCAATTAGCCCTGTTGAACATGGTCCCAAGCCGGCCTCACATGGAACTGTTGCCTCTGATCCCCACCGAGGCCTCACGTGTACCTGGTAACTCTGGTCCTCACCTGGGCCTCATCTGGATCTGGTGACTCTGGTCCCAACCTGGACTTCACCCGGATCTGGTGACTCTGGTCCCCCCTGGACCTCTCCTGGACCTGGTGACTCACTTTCCAACATGGACCTCACTTGGATCTGGTGACTTTGGTCCTCAGTTAGGACTCACCTGTTCCTGGTGTGTTTCTTCCCCACTTTGACCTAACTCAGAACTGCTGAATCTTGCCCCACTTAGGCCGCGCCCAGACCAGGTGACTCTTGTCCACAGCTATGCTTCAATTCGACCTGATGAATCTGGTCCTCACGTGGGCCTCACATCACCTGGGACTCATCTGGATATACTGGCTCTGGTTCCCACAAAGGGCTCACCTGATACTGGTGACTGTGGTCTTATACTATGCCTCACTAGGACCTAGATGTTCTGTTCCTGATCTGGGCCTGCATGGCCCTAGTGACTCTGGTCCTCACCCAGGCATCATGGGAGCTGGATACTCTATTCCACGCCTGGGCCTCACTCTGACCAGGGACCTCTGGTCCCATTCTGGACCTGAAACTGAACTGTTTACTCTGGTTCCCCTCTGGGCCTCACCCTTACCTGGTGACTCTGGTCACCTCTTGGGCTTCACTTGGGCCTGGTGATTCCGGTCCTTAGCAGGTCCGCACCTGGATTGGTCGCCACCTGGGCCTCACCTGGACTTGGTGAATCCTGTTGCCACCTGCGCCTCACCTGAACTTTGTGACTGTGGTCCCACCTGGACCTCACCTGGATCTGGTGGCTCTGGTTCCCATATGGGACTCTCCTGGACCTGATTCCTGTGGTCTCCATCTGGCATCACCTGGAACACAATGACTCTGATCCATATTTGGGCCTCTCCTGGACCTGTTGACTCTGGTCCTTACGTGGGCATCACTGGGACCTGGATACTCTCTTATATACCTGGGCCTTACCTGGACCTGGTGACTGTGGTCCCACCTGGGCCTCACCTGGATGAGGTGACTTTGCTCCGCACTTTGGCCTCAACTGGTCCTGATGACTCTGGTACCGCCACCTAGGCCTCAATCTGGACTTGATGACTGTGGTCCCCACCTGGGTCTCACCTGGACCTGGTGACTCTCGTTCCCACATGAACCACACCTGGACCTGGTGACTGTGGTGTTCTTGTAGACTCACATTTACCTCGTGACTCCGGTACCCACTAGGGACTCACCTGGATCTAGTGACCTGGCCTGCAGGTTGGCCTCACCTGGACCTGGTGAGTAGGGTTTGCCACAAGGGCCTCACCCATACCTGGTGACTCAGGTCCCCACGTTGGCCTCTTGGACCTGGTGAATCTGGACCTTACCTGGTCCTCTCCCAGACCCGGGGACACTGGTCCCCACCTGGGCCTCACCCGGACCTGGTGAATCTCTTTCCCACATGAACCACACCTGGACCTGGTGACTGTGGTGTTCTTGTAGACTCATATTTACCTGGTGACTCCGGTCCCCACTAGGGCCTCACCTGAATCTAGTGACTCTGGCCTGCAGGTTGGCCTCACCTGGACCTGGTGAGTAGGGTTTGCCACCAGGGCCTCACCCATACCTGGTGACTCAGGTCCCCACGTGGACCTCTTGGACCTGGTGAATCTGGACCTTACCTGGTCCTCTCCCAGACCCGGGGACTCTGGTCACCACCTGGGCCTCACCTGGACCTGGTGAATCTGGTCCCTATCTGGGACTCACCCAGTCCTGGTGACTTTGTTCCCAACCTGGACCTGATTGCTGTGGACTCCTTCTTGGCCTCACCTGGAACTGGTGACTCTGATTCTATCTGCGCGTCACCCAGACCTGGTGACTCTGGTCCTCACCTGGACATCATTGGTACCTGGTGACTCTGTTCCACACCTGAGCCTCACCTGGACATGATGACTCTGGAACCTCTCTGGGTCTCACCCTGACCTGGATACTCTGGTCCCCATCTGGATGTCACCTTGACCAGGTGATTCTGGTACCCCTCTACTGCTCAACCAGATCTGGTGACTCTGGTCCTCAACTGGGCCTCATCTGGACCTAGTGAATATGATCCATCTGGGCCTCATTCGGACATGATGACTCTAGTTCTACCTGGGCATCATCGGGGCATGCTTACTCTATTCCCCACTGGGACTGACCTGATCCTGGTAACTCTGGTCCTGACTTTGGCCTCTTCTGTACCAGGTGACTGGCACAACATGGGCCTCACCTGACTGGTGACTCTGATCCTAAGCATGGCCTCACCTGACCTGGTGACTGTGGTTCCCATCGGGACCTCTTCTGGACCTCATGTCTCTGCGCCCACCTGGGCCTCACCAGGACCTGGTTTCTGTGGTTCAGGTGACTCTGGTCACCCTCTGGGTCTCACCGTACCTTAGTGACTGTGAAACCCTCTTTGGCCTGACTTGAACCTGCTGATACTCGTTGCCACCTGCGACTGACCTCAAACTGTAGACTCTGGTTTTTCAAAGGCCTCCCCTCGACCTGGTGTTCCTGGCCCCCACCTGGGTCTCACTTGGACGTGGTGACACTTGTCACCACCGGGGACTTTCCTGGACCTGCTTACTGTGTTCCACACCTGGGCCTCAAGTAGACCTGTTGACCATGGTCCCCAGGACGGCCTCACATGGACCTGTTGCCACTGCTCCCCACCGGGGCCTCACTTGAAGCTGGTATCTCTGGCCCCCACCTTTACCTCATCTGGACTTATTTACTCTGGTCCCCACCTGGGCTTCACCTGGATCTGGTGTCTCTGGTCCCCACCTGGACTTCACCTGGATCTGGTGACTCTGGTCCCCACCTGGACCTCTCCTTTACCAGGTGACTCTCTTTCCAACATGGACCTCATCTGGATCTGGTGACTCTGGTCCTCAATTTGGACTCATCTGTTCCTGGTGTCTCTCTTCCCCACATTGACCAAACTCAGAACTGCTGAATCTTGCCCCACCTAGGCCGCACCCAGACCAGGTGACTCTTGTCCACAGCTATGCCTCATTTCGACTTGATGAATCTGGTCCTCACGTGGGCCTCACATCACCTGGGACTCATCTGGATAGACTGGCTCTGGTTCACACAAGGGGCTCACCTGATACTGGTGACTGTCGTCTTATTCTATGCCTCACTAGGACCTAGAGGTTCAGTTCCTGATATGGGCCTGCATGGCCCTAGTGACTCTGGTCCTCACTCAGCCATCTTTGGGACCTGGATACTCTATTCCACACCTGGGCCTCACGTTGACCAGGGACCTCTGGTCCAATTCGGGGCCTCAAACTAAACTGGTTACTCTGGTTCCCCTCTGGGCCTCACCCTTACCTGGTGACTCTGGTCACTCCTTGGGCTTCACTTGGGCCTGGTGAATCTGGTCCTTAGCTGGTCCGCACCTGGATCTGGTCGCCAGCTGGGCCTCACCTGGACTTGGTGAATCCTGTTGCCACCTGCGCCTCACCTGAACCTTGTGACTGTGGTCCCACCTGGACCTCACCTGGATCTGGTGGCTCTGGTTCCCATATAGGACTCTCGTGGACCTGGTTCCTGTGGTCTCCATCTGGCCTCACCTGGAACACAATGACTCTGATCCATATTTGGGACTCTCCTGGACTGTTTACTCTGGTCCTTACCTGGGCATCATTGGGACCTGCCTACTCTCTTATATACCTGGGCCTCACCTGGATCTGGTGACTGTGTTCCCTCCTGGGCCTCACCTGGACGAGGTGACTGGTTCCTTCAGGGACCTCACAAGGACCTGGTGACTCAGGTCCTCATATGGGCATCATGGGACCTGGTTTCTCAGTTCCACATAGGGGCCTCACCTGGACCTAGAGATTCTCGTCCCCCTCTGGGCCTCACCCTGACGTGCTGACCCTGGTCTCCACCTGGATATCACCAGAACCGGGTGACTCTGGTCCCCCTCTGGGAATCCCCTAGAGCTGGGGACACTGGTCCTAAACTGGGCCTCAATAGGACCTGGTGAATCTACTCCTCATTTAGGCCTCATCTGGACCTTGTGACTCTTCCAACCTGGCATCAATATGACATGGTTACTCTGTTCCCCACCTGGGCCTCACCTGGACATGATAACAATGCTCCACACTTTGGCCTCAACTGCTCCTGATGACACTCTTCTCCCCACCTAGGCCTCAATCTGGACCTGGTGACTGTGATCCCCACCTGGGTCTCACCTGGACCTGGTGACTCTCGTTCCCACATGAACCACACCTGGACCTGGTGACTGTGGTGTTCTTGTAGACTCACATTTACCTGGTGACTCCGGTCCCCACTAGAGCCTCACCTGGATGTGGTGACTCTGGCCTGCAGGTTCGCCTCACCTGGACCTGGTGAGTAGGGTTGCCACCTGGGCCTCACCAAAACCTGGCGACTCGCGTCCCCATGTGGGCCTCTTGGACCTGGAGAATGTGGTCCTTACCTGGTCCTCTCCCAGACCCGGGGACCCTCCTCAACATCTGGGCCGCATCTGGACCTGTTGAATCTTGTCCCCATCTGGGCCTCAAACAGTCCTGGTGATTTTGTTCCTCACCTGGACCTGATTGCTGTGGACACTTCTTGGCCTCACCTGAAACTGGTGACTCTGATCCTATCTGCGCGTCACCCAGACCTGGTGACTCTGGTGCTCACCTGGGCATCATTGGTACCTGGTAACTCTGTTCCACACCTGAGCCTCACCTGGACATGATGACTCTGGAACTTCTCTGGGCCTCACCCTGACCTGGTGACTCTGGTCCCCATCTGGATGTCACCTGGCCCATGGGATTCTGATACCCCTCTAGGCCTCCACCAGTTCTGGTGACTCTGGCCCTCAACTGGACCTCACCTGTACCTAGTGAATATGCTCCATCTGGGCCTCATTTGGACCTGGTGACTGTGGTCCCTTCCTGGGCATCATCCGGACATGGTTCCACTGCATGGCCTACAGGTTGGCCTCACCTGGTCCTGGTAACTCTGGTCCCTACCTGGGCATCATCGGGACATGGTTCCTCTCCATGGCCTGCATTTTGGCCTCACCTGGACCTGGTGAGTGGGGTTGCCACCTGGGCCTCACCCATATCTGGTGACACAGGTCCCCACATGGAACTCACTTGGACCTGGTGAATCTGGTCCTTACCTGGTCCTCACCCAGCACTGGTAACTCTGGTCACCTCCTGGGAATGACCTGGACCTGGTGAATCTAGTCCCCATCTGGGCCTCACCCAGTCTTGGTGACTTTGTCCCCACCTGGACCTGATTGCTGTGGACTCCTTCTTGGCCTCACCTGGAACTGGTGACTCTGATCCTAACTGGGCCTCACCCAGATCTGGTGACTCTGGTCGTCAGCTGTGGACCATTATGACCTGGATACTCTGTTCCACACCTGAGCCTCACCTGAACTTGATGACTCTCGATCCCCTCTGGGCCTCACCCTGACATGGTGACTCTGGTCCCCATCTGGATGTCACCTAGACCAGGTGAATCTGGCACCCCTCTAGGAGTCAACTTGACCTGGTGACTCTAGTCGTCATCTGGGCCTCACTGGCACATAGTGAACATACTCCCCACTGCGCATCATCTGGACCTGGTGACTCTGGTTTACCAGGTCATCATCAGGACATGGTTACTCTATTCCCTACTGGGACTGAACTGATCCTGGTAATTCTGGTCCTGACTTTGGCCTCTTCTGTACCAGGAGACTCTGGCTCCTCCTGGGCCTCACTTGTAACTGGTGACTCTGATCCTAAGCATGGCCTCACCAGACCTGGTGACTGTGGTTCCCATGGGACCTCACCTGGACCTCATGTCTCTGGTCCCACCTGGGCCTCACCAGGACCTGGTGTATCTGGTACCCACCTGGGTAGCATCAGGATATGGTTACCCTGTTCACTATCAGTGACCCAGCCGTACCTATTAACTCTGGTCTTCACCTGGGCCACACCTGGACATGGTGACACTGGTTCCCACCTGGGTCTCACCTGGACATGGTGAGTCGGATCCCCACCTGGTCCTCACCTGTAACTGGTGATTCTCGTTCCCACATGGACATCATGTGGACCTGGTGGCTGCAGTGTTTCTAGCTTCTCATGTACTTCGTGACTCTGATCCCCACCAGGGCCTCACCGTGTACTGGTGAGTGTGGTTTCACCTTCACCTCACCTTGACCTGGTGATTCTGGTCTACACCTGAGACTACCCTGGATCTGGTGACTGTTGTCCACACCTGGGCTTCATCTGGATTTGGGGACTCCGGTCCCCATCTGGGCCTCATCTGGCCCTGTTGACCATGGTCCTCAACTGGGCAAAATTGGGACCCGGTGACTGTGTTCCACAACTGGACCTCACCTGGACCAGGTAACTATGGACCCCCTCTGGGACTCACGTGCCCTAGTGACTGTGAACCCCACTTTAGCCTGACTTGGACTTGCTGAACCTGGTTGCCACCTGCGCCTGACCTCGAACTGTTGACTCTGGTTCTTTCAAGGGCCTCCACTGTACTTGGTGATAATGGTACCCACCTGGGCCAAACCAAGACGTGGTGACACTTGTCACCACCGGGGACTCACCTGGACCTGCATACTGTGTTCCACACCTGGGCCTCAAGTAGCCTTGTTGACCATGGTCCCCAAGCCGGCCTCACATGGACCTGTTTTCCTCTGATCCCCACCGGTGCTTCACGTGTACCTGGCAACTCTGGTCCTCACCTTCTTCTCATCTGGACCTAGTGACTCTGGTCCCCACCTTGGCTTCACCTGGATCTGATGACTCTGGACCCCACCTGGACCTCACCTGGATCTGGTGAATCTGGTCCCCACCTGGACCTAACCTGCATCTGGTGACTCTGGTCTTCAGTTTGGCCTCACCTGGACCTGGTGAGTGGGGTTGTCCTCAACTGGGCAAAATTGGGACCCGGAGACTGTGTTCCACAAGTGGCCTCACCTGGACCAAGTGACTCTGGTCCCCCTCTGGGTGTCACCGTGTCCTAGTGCCTGTGAACCCCACTTTGGCCTGCCTTGGACCTGCTGACCCTGGTTGCCAACTGCGCCTGACCTCGAACTGTTGACTCTGGTTCTTTCAAGGGCCTTCCCTGGACCTGGTGATCTTGGTCCCCACCTAGGCCGCACCCAGACCTGGTGACTCTTGTCCCCAGCTATGCCTCAATTGGACCTTATGAATCTGGTCCTGAAGTGAGTCTCACATGGACCTGGGACTCAGCTGGATAGAGTGGCTCTGGTTCCGGTAAGGGGCTCAAATGATACTGCTGACTGTGGTCTTATTCTATGCCTCAACAGGACCTAGTGATTCTGTTCCCCATCTGGGCCTATATGGCCCTAGTGACTCTGGTCCTCACCCAGGCATCATTGGGTGATGGACACAATGATCCTCACCCTGGATACTCTATTCCACACCTGGGCCTCACTTTGACCAGGGACCTCTGGTCCCATTCTGGGCCTCAAACTAAACTGGTTACTCTGGTTCCCCCTCTGGGTCTCACCCTTACCTGGTGACTCGGGTCACTGCTTGGGCTTCACTTAGGCTTGGTAATCTGGTCCTTAGCTGGTCCGCACCTGGATGTTGTGACTAGTCGCCACCTGGGCCTCACCTTGACTTGCTGAATCCTGTTGCCACCTGCGCCTCACCTGGACCTTGTGACTGTATTCCCACCTGGAACTCACCTGTATCTGGTGTCTCTGGTTCCCATATGGGGCTCTCCTGGACCTGGTTCCTGTGGTCTCCATTTGGACTCACCTGGAACACAATGACTCTGATCCGTATTTGGGCCTCTCCTGGACCTGTTG
Organism: Canis aureus; assembly: GCF_053574225.1. NCBI lineage: Eukaryota > Metazoa > Chordata > Mammalia > Carnivora > Canidae > Canis > Canis aureus. The sequence goes on along the minus strand of NC_135632.1, from coordinate 55,305,574 downwards.
ACTCTGGACCTTACCTGGACATCATTGGGACCTCGATACTCTCTTATATACCTGGGCCTCACCTGGAACTGGTGACTGTGGTCTCACCTCGGCCTCACCTGGACGAGGTGACTGGTTCCTTCAGGGACCTCACCTGGACCTGGTGACTCAGATCCTCATATGGGCATCATGGGACCTGGTTTCTCAGTTCCACATCGGGCCTCACCTGGAGCTAGTGATTCTCGTCCCCCTCTGGGTCTCACCCTGACATGATGACTCTGGTCCCCACGTGGATATCACCAGAACCGGGTGACTCTGGTACCCCTCTGAGACTCACCGGAGCTGTGGACACTGGTCCTCAACTGGGCCTCAACAGGACCTGATGTATCTACTCTTCACATAGGCCTCGTCTGGACCTTGTGACTCTTTTCCCACCTGGCATCAATGGGACATGGTTACTCTGTTCCCCACCTGGGCCTCACCTGGATATGATAACTTTGCTCCACACTTTGGCCTCACCTGGTCGTGATGACTCTGGTCCCCCCACCTAGGCCTCAATCTGGACCTGGTGACTGTGGTACCCACCTGGGTCTCACCTGGACCTGGTGACTCTTGTTCCCACATGAACCACACCTGGACCTGGTGAATGTGGTGTTCTTGTAGACTCACATTTACCTGGTGACTCCGGTCCCCTCTAGGGCCTCACCTGGATCTGGTGACTCTGGCCTGCAGGTTGGGCTCACCTCGACCTGGTGAGTGGGGTTGCCACCTGGGCGTCACCCATACCTGGTGACTCAGGTCCTGACTTGGGTCTCTTGGACCTGGTGAATCTGGTCCTTACATGCTCCTCTCCCAGACCTGGGACTCTGGTTTCCACCTGGGCCTAACCTGGACCTGGTGAATCTGGTCCCCATCTGGGCCTCTCCGAGTCCTGGTGACTTTGTTCCCCACCTGGACCTGATTGCTTTGGACTCCTTTTGGGCCTCACCTGGAACTTGTGACTCTGATCCTAACTAGGCCTCACCCAGATCTGGTGACTCTGGTCCTCACCTGGGCATCATGGTACCTGGTGACTCTGTTCCTCACCTGAGCCTAACCTGGACATCATGACTCTGGAACCCCTCTGGGCCTCTCCATGACCTGGTGACTCTGGTCCCCATCTGGATGTCACCTGGACCAGGAGATTCTGGTTCCCCTCTAGGCATCAACCAAATCTGGTGACTCTGTCCTCAACAGGGCCTCACCTGGACCTAGGGAATTTGGTCCATCTGGGCCTCATTGGGACCTGGTGTCTCTGGTCCCTACTGGGGCATCATCGGGACATGGTTCCACTGCATGGCCTGCAGGTTGTCCTCACCTGGACCTGGTAACTCTGTTCCCTACTTGGGCATCATCGGGACATGGTTCCTCTTCATGGCTTCCAGGTTGGTCTCACCTGGACCTGGTGCGTGGGGTGGTAATCTGGGCCTCACACATTCATTGTGACACAGGTACCCACGTGGGTCTCACTTGGACCTGGTGAATCTCGTCCTTAACTTGTCCTCACCCGGAACTGGTAACTCTGGTCAAAACCTGGGAATAACCTGGACCATGTGAATCTGGTCCCCATCTGGGCCTCACCCAGTCCTGGTGACTTTGTTCCCCACCTGGACCTGATTGCTGTGGACTCCTTCTTGGCCTCACCTGGAACTGGTGACTCTGAACCTAACTGGGCCTCACCCAGATCTGGTGACTCTGGTCCTCACCTGTGGACCATTATGACCTGGATACTTTGTTCCAAACCTCAGCCTCACCTGGACATGATGACCATGGATCCCCTCTGGGGTCAGCCTGACATGGTGACTCTGGTCCCCATCTGGATATCGCCTCGATCGGGTGATTCTGCTACCGTTCTAAGCCGAACCAGATATTGTGAAACTGGTCCTCAACTGGGCCTCAACAGGACCTGGTGTATCTACTCCTCACTTAGGCCTCGTCTGGACCTTGTGACTCTTTTCCCACCTGGCATCAATGGGACATGGTTACTCTGTTCCCCACCTGCGCCTCAGCTGGACATGATAACTTTGCTCCACACTTTGGCCTCAAATGGTCCTGATGACTCTGATCCTGAGCTCCCCACCAAGGCCTCAATCTGGACCTGGTGACTGTGGTCCCCACCTGGGTCTCACCTGGACCTGGTGACTCTCGTTCGCACATGAATCACACCTGGACCTGGTGACTGTGGTGTTCTTGTAGACTCACTTTTACCTTGTGACTCCGGTCCCCACTAAGGTCTCACCTGTGTCTGGTGACTCTGGCCTGCAGGTTGTCCTCACTGAACCTGGTGTGTGGGGTTGCCACCAGGACCTCACCCATACCTGTTGACTTAGGTCCCCACGTGGGCCTCTTGGACCTGGTGAATCTGGTCCTTACCTGGTCCTCTCCCAGAACCGGGGACTCTGGTCACCACCTGGGCCTCACCTGGACCTGGTGAATCTGGTCCCCATCTGGGCCTCACCCAGTCCTGGTGACTTTGTTCCCCACCTGGACTGGAGTGCTCTGGACACTTTCTTGGCCTCCCCTGGAGCTGGTGACTCTGATCCTATCTGCGCGTCACCCAGACCTGGTGACTCTGGTCCTCACCTGGGCATCATTGGTACCTGGTGACTCTGTTCCACACCTGAGCCTCACTTGGACATGATGACTCTGGAACCTCTCTGGGCCTCACTCTGACCTGGTGACTCTGGTCCCCATCTGGATGTCACCTGGACCAGGTGATTCTTGTACCCCTTTAGGCCTCAACCAGATCTGGTGACACTGATCCTCAACTGGGCCTTACCTGAACCTAGTGAATATGCTCCATTTAGGCCTCATTTGGACCTGGTTTCTCTTGTAACTACCTGGGCATCATGGGGACATGGTTCCACTGCATGGCCTGCAGGTTGGCCTCACCTGGACCTCGTAACTCTGGTCCCTACCTGGGTATCTTCGGGACATGATTCCTCTGCATGGCCTGCAGGTTGGACTCACCTGGACCTGGTGAGTGGGGTTGCCACCAGGGCCTCACCCATGCATGGTGACACCGGTCCCCACGTGGGCCCCAGTATGCCCTGGTGCATCTCGTCCTTACCTGGTCCGCACCCGGAGCTGGTAACCCTGGTCACCACCTGGGAATCACCTGGACCTGGTGTATCTGGCCCCATCTGGGCCTCACCCAGTCCTTGTGACTTTGTTCCCCACCTGGACCTGATTGCTGTGGACTCCTTCTTGTCCTCAACTGGAACACGTGACTCTGATCCTAACTGGGCCTCACTCAGATCTGGTGACTCTGGTCCTCACCTGTGGACCATTATGACCTGGATACTCTGTTCCACATCTGAGCCTCACCTGGACATGATGACTCTGGATCCCCTCGGGGCCTCACCCTGACATGGTGACTCTGGTCCCCATCTGGATGTCACCTAGACCAGGTGAATCTGTTACCCCTCAAGGGCTCAAATATACCTGGTGACACTGGTCCTCAACTGGGTCTCACCGAGACATAGTGAATATGCTCCCCTCCTGCGCCTCATCTGGACCTGGTGACGCTGGGTCTACCTGGGCATCATCGGAACATGGTTACTCTGTTCCCCACTGGGACTGACCTGATCCTGGTAACTCTGGTCCTGACTTTGGCCTCTTCTGTACCAGGTGTCTCTGGCTCCACCTGGGCCTCACCTGTAACTGGTGACTCTGATCCTAAGGATGGCCTCACCTGACCTGGTGACTGTGGTTCCTTTCGGGACCTCACTGGACCTCATGTCTCTGGTCCAACCTGGGACTCACCAGGACCTGGTGTCTCTGGTACCCACCTGGGTAGCATCAGGATATGGTTACACTGTTCACTAACAGTGACCCAGCCGGACCTATTAAATCTGGTCTTCACTTGGGCCACACCTGGACATGGTGACACTCGTTGCCACCTGGGTCTCACCTGGAAATTGTGAGTCAGATCCCCACCTGGTCCTAACCTGTAACTGGTGATTCTCGTTCCCACATGGACATCATGTGGACCTGGTGGCTGCAGTGTTTCTAGCTTCTCATGTACCTCGTGTCTCTGGTCCCCACCAGGGCCTCACCGGGACCTGGTGAGTGTGGTTGCCACCTGCACCTCACCTGGACCTGCTGTTTCTTGTCTGCACCTGAGACTACCCTGGATCTGGTGACTGTGGTCCCCACCTGGGCTTCCCTGGATTTGGGGACTCCGGTCCCCATCTTGGCCTCACCTGGCCCTTTTGACCATGGTCCTCAACTGGGCAAAATTGGGACGCGGTTACTGTGTTCCACAACTGGACCTCACCTGTACCACATGACTCTGGTGCCCCTCTGCGTCTCACCATGCCCTAGTGAATGTGAAACCCACTTTCGCCTGACTTGGACCTGCTGACCCTGGTTGCCACCTGCGCTTGACCTCGAACTGTTGACTCTGTTTCTTTCAAGGGCCTCCCCTGTACCTGGTGATCCTAGTCCGCAACTGGGCCTCACCTGGACGTGGTGACCCTTGTCAACACTGGGGACTCACCTGTATCTGCTTACTGTGTTCCACACCTGGGCCTCAAGTAGACCTGTTGACCATGGTCCCCAAGCCAGCCTCACATGCATCTGTTGCCTCTGATCCCCACCGGGGCCTCACGTGTACCTGGTAACTCTGGTCCTCACCTGTGCCTCATCTGGACCTAGTGACTCTGGTCCCCACCTGGGCTTCACCTGGATCTGGTGACTCTGGTCCCCATCTGGACCTCACCTGGATCTGGTGACTCTGGTCCTCAATTTGGCTTCACCTGGACCTGGTGTCTCTCGTCCCCACTTTCACCTAACTCAGAACTGCTGAATCTTGCCCCACCTAGGCCGCACCCAGACCTGGTGACTCTTGTCCCCAGCTATGCCTCAATTCGACCTGATGAATCTGGTCCTCACGTGGGCCTCACATGGACCTGGGACTCAGCTGGATAGAGTGTCTTTGGTTCCCACAATGGGCTATCATGATACTGTTGACTGTGGTCTTATTCTATGCCTCACCAGGACCTAGTGATTCTGTTCCCCATCTGGGCCTGCATGGCCCTAGTGACTCTGGTCCTCACCCAGGCATCATTGGGACCAGGATACTCTATTCTACAACTGGGCCTCACTTTGTCCAGGGACCTCTGGTCCCATTCTGGTCCTCAAACTAAACTGGTTACTCTGGTTCCCCCTCTGGTCCTCACCCTTACCTGGTGACTCCGGTCACCCCTTGGGCTTCAGTTGGGCCTGGTGAATCTGGTCCTTAGCTGGTCCGCACCTGGATCTGCTGACTGGTCGTCACCTGGGCCCCACGTGGACTTGGTGAATCCTCTTGCCACCTGCGCCTCACCTGGACCTTGTGACTGTGGTCCCACCTGGACCTCACCTGGATCTGGTGGCGCTGGTACCCATATGGGGCTCTCCTGGACCTGGTTCCTGTTGTCTCCATCTGGCCTCACCTGGAACACAATGACTCTGATCCATATTTGGGTCTCTCCTGGACCTGTTGACTCTGGTCCTTACCTGGGCATCATTGGGACCTGGATACTCTCTTATATACCTGGTCCAAACCTTGACCTGGTGACTGTAGTCCCACCTGGGGCTCACCTGGACGAGGTGACTGGTTCCTACAAGGACCTCACCTGGACCTGGTGACTCAGGTCCTCATATGGGTATCATGGGACGTGGTTTCTCAGTTCCTCATCGGGGCCTCACCTTGACCTAGTGATTCTCGTCCCATTATGGTTCTCACCCTGACGTGGTGACTCTGGTCCCCACTTGGATATCACCAGAACCGGGTGACTCTGGTCCCCCTCTGGGACTCACCCGGAGCTGGGGACACTGGTCCTCACCTGGGCCTCAACACGACCTGGTGAATCTACTCCTCACTTAGGCCTCGTCTGGACCTTGTGACTGTTTTCCCACCTGGCATCAATGGGACATGGTTAGTCTGTTCCCCACCTGGGCCTCACCTGGACATGATAACTTTGCTCCACACTTTGGACTCAACTGGTCCTGATGACTGTTCCCCCGACCTAGGCGTCAATCTGGACCTGATTGCTGTGGACTCCTTCTTAGCCTCAACTGGAACTGGTTACCATGATCCAGATTGAGGATCCCCAATCTGGGCTCACCTGGCCCTGTCAACCATGGTCCTAAACTGGCAAAATTGGGACCCGGTGACTGTGTTCCACAACTGGACCTCACCTGGACCAGGTGACTCTGGTCCCCCTCTGGGTCTCACCGTGCCCTAGTGACTGTGAACCCCACTTTGGCCTGACTTGGACCTGCTGACCCTGGTTGCCACCTGTGCCTGACCTCGAACTGTTGACTCTGGTTCATTCAAGGGCTTCCCCTGTACCTGGTGATCCTGGTCCCCCCCTGGGACTCACCTGGACGTGGGGACCCTTGTCACCACCGGGGACTCACCTGGACCTGGCTACTGTGTTCCACACCTGGGCCTCAAGGAGACCTGTTGACCATGGTACTGAAGCCGGCCTCATATGGACCTGTTGCCTCTGATTCCCACCGGGGCATCACGTGTACCTGGTAACACTGGTCCTCATTTGGGCCTCATCTGGACCTAGTGACTCTGGTCCCCATTTGGCTTCACCTGGATCTGGTGACTCTGGTCCCAAATTGGAACTCTCCTGGGCTTGGAGTCTCTCTTGCCCACTTTTTTTTTTAATTTTTTTTATTTATGATAGTCACAGAGAGAGAGAGAGGCAGAGACACAGGCAGAGGGAGAAGCAGGCTCCATGCACCGGGAGCCTGATGTGGGACTCGATCCCAGGTCTCCAGGATCGCGCCCTGGGCCAAAGGCAGGCGCCAAACCACTGCGCCACCTAGGGAACCCCTCTCTTGCCCACTTTGACCTAACTCAGAATTGCTGAATCTTGCCCCACCTATTACGCACCCAGACGTGGTGACTCTTGTCCCTAGCTATTCCTCAATTCAACCTGATGAATCTGGTCCTCACATGGACCTCACATGTACCTGGGACTCAGCTGGAAAGAGTGGCTCTGGTTCCCACAAGGGGCTCACCTGATACTGCTGACTCTGGTCTTATTCTATGCCTCACCAGGACCTAGTGATTCTGTTCCCCATCTGGGCCTGCATGGCCTTAGTGAATCTGGTCTTCACTCAGGCATCATTGGGACCTGGATACACTATTCCACACCTGGGCCTCACTTTGACCAGGGACCGCTGTCCCTTTCTGGGCCTCAAACTAAACTGGTTACTCTGGTTCCCCCTCTGAACCTCACCCTTACCTGGTGACTCTGGTCACCCCTTGGGCTTCACCTGGGCCTGGTGAATCTGATCCTTAGCAGGTCCGCACCTGAATGGTGACTGGTCGCCACCTGGGCCTCACCTGGAATTGGTGAATCCTGTTGCCACCTGCGCCTCACCTGGTCCTTGTAACTGTGGTCCCACCTGGACCTCACCTGGATCTGGTTGCTCTGGTTCCCATATGGGGCTCCCCTGGACCTGGTTCCTGTGGTCTCCATCTGGCCTCACCTGGATCACAATGACTCTGATCCATATTTGTGCCTCTCCTGGACCTGTTGACTCTGGTCCTTACCTGGGGATCATTGGGGCCTGGATACTCTCTTATATACTTGGGCCTCACCTGGACCTTGTGACTGTGGCCCCACCTGGGCCTCACCTGGACGAGGTGACTGGTTCCCACAGGGACCTCACCTGGACCTTGTGACTCAGGTCCTCATATGGGCATATTGGGACCTGGTTTCTCAGTTCCACATCGGGGTCTCACCTGGAACTAGTGACTCCATACCACTCTGGGCCTCACCCTGACGTGGTGACTCTTGTCCCCACCTGGATATCACCAGAACCGGATGTCTCTGGTCCCCCTCTGGGACTCACCCGGCGCTGGGTACACTGGTCCTCAACTGGACCTCAACAGGACATGGTGAATCTACTCTTCACTTAGGCCTCGTCTGGACCTTGTGAATCTTTTCCCACCTGGCATCAATGGGACATGGTTACTCTGTTCCCACCTGGGCCTCACCTGGACATGATAACTTTGCTCCAAACTTTGGCCTCAACTGGTCCTGCTGACTCTGGTCCCCCCAACTAGGCCTCAATCTTGACCTGGTGACTGTGGTCCCCACATGGTTCTCACCTGGACCTGGTGACTCTCGTTCCCACATAAACCATACCTGGACCTGGTGACTGTGGTATCCTTGTGGACTCACATTTACCTGGTGACTCCGGTCCCCACTAGGGCCTCACATGGATCTGGTGACTCTGGCCTGCAGGTTGGTCTCACATGGACATGGTGATTAGGGTTGCCACGTGGCCTCACCCATACCTGGTGCCTCAGGTCCCCACGTGGGCCTCTTGGACCTAGTGAATCTGGTCCTTACCTGGTCCTCTCCCAGACCCGGGGACTCTGGTCACCACCTGGGCCTCACCTGGACCTGGTGAATCTGGTCCCCTTCTGGGCCTCCCCCAGGCCTGGTGACTTTGTTCCCCACCTGGACCTGATTGCTGTGGACTCTTTCTTGGCCTCACCTGGAACTGGTGACTCTTATCCTATCTGCGCTTCACCCAGACCTGGTGACTCTGGTCCTCATCTGGGCATCATTGGTACCTGGTGACTCTGTTCCACACCTGAGCCTCACCTGGACCTGATGTCTCTGGAAGCTCTTTGGGCCTACACTGACCTGGTGACACTGGTCCCCATCTGGATATCACCTGGAACAGGTGATTCTGGTACCCCTCTAGGACTCAACCAGATCTGGTGACTCTGGTCCTCAACTGGGCCTCACGTGGACCTAGTGAATATGCTCCATCTGGGCCTCATTTGGACCTGGTGATTCTGGTCCCCCCCTGGGCATCATCGGGACATGGTTCCACTGCATGGCCTGCAGGTTGGCCTCACCTGGACCTGGTAACTCAGGTCCCTACATGGGCATCATCGGGACACTCTTCCTCTGCATTGCCTGCAGGGTGGCCTCACCTGGACCTGGTGAGTGGGGTTGCCACTTGGGACTCATCCATACCTGGTGACACAGGTGCCCACTTGGGCCTCACTTGGACCTGGGGAATCTGGTCCTTACCTGGTCCTCACCCGGAACTGCTAACTCTGGTCACCACCTGGGAATCACCTAGGCCTGGTGAATCTGGTCCCCATTTGGGCCTCACCCAGTCCTGGTGACTTTGTTCCCCACATGGACCTGATTGCTGTGGACTCCTTCTTGGTCTCACCTGGAAGTGGTGACTCTGATCGTAGCTGGGTCTCACCCAGATCTGGTAACTCTGGTCCTCACCTGTGGACCATTATGACCTGGATAATCTGTTCCACACCTGAGCCTCACCTGGACATGATGACTCTGGATCCCCTCTGGGCCTCACCCTGACATGGTGACTCTGGTCCCCATCTGGATATCACCAGAACCGGGTGACTCTGGTCCCCCTCTGAGACTAACCCAGAGCTGGGGACACTGGTCCTCAACTGGATCTCAACAGTACCCCTTTAATCTACTCCTCACTTTGGTCTCGTCTGAACCTTGTGACTCTTTTCCCACCTGGCATCAACGGGACATGGTTACTCTGTTCCCCACCTGGGCCTCACCTAGACATGATAACTTTGCTCCACACTTTGGCCTCAACTGGTCCTGATGACTCTGGTCCCCCCACCTAGGCCTCAATCTGGACCCGGTGACTGTGGTCCCCACCTGGATCTCACCTGGACCTGGTGACTCTCGTTCCCACATGAACCACACCTGGACCTGGTGACTGTGGTGTTCTTGTAGACTCACATTTACCTGGTGACTCCGGTGCCCACTAGGGCCTCACGTGAATCTGGTGACTCTGGCCTGCAGGTTGGCCTCACCTGGACCTGGTGAGTGGGGTAGCCACCTGGGCCTCACCCGTACCTGTTGACTTAGGTCCCCACGTGGGCCTCTTGGACCTGGTGAATCTGGTCCTTACTTGGTCCTCTCCCAGACCCGGGGACTCTGGTCACCACCTCGGCCTCACCTGGACCTGGTGAATCTGGTCCCCATCTGGGCCTCACCCAGTCCTGGTGCCTTTGTTCCCCACCTGCACCTGATTGCTGTGGACTCTTTCTTGGCCTCACCTGGAACTGGTGACTATGATCCTATCTGCGCGTCACCCAGATCTGGTGACTCTGGTCCTCACCTGGGCATCTTTGGTACTTGGTGACTCTGTTCCACACCTGAGCCTCACCTGGACATGATGACTCTGGAACCACTCTGGGACTAACCCTGACCTGGTGACTCTGGTCTCCATCTGGATGTCACCTGGACCAGGTGACTCTGGGACCCCTCTAGGCCTCAACAAGTTCTGGGGTTCTGGTCCTCAACTGGGCCTCACCTGGACCTAGTGAATATGCTCCATCTGGGCCTCAGTTGGACCTGGTGACTCTGGTCCCTACCTGGGCATCATCGGGACATGGATCCACTGCATGGCCTGCAGGTTGGCCTCAGCTGGACCTGGTAACTCTGGTCCCTACCTGGGCATCACCGGGACACGTTTCCTCTGCATGGCCTCCAGGTTGGCCTCACCTGGACCTAGTGAGTGGGATTGCCACCTGGGGCTCACCCATACCTGGTGACACAGATCCCCACGTGGGCTTCACTTGGACCTGGTGAATCTGGTCCTTTCCTGGTACTCACCCGGACCTGGTAACCCTGGTCACCACCTGGGAATCACCTGGACCTGGTGAATCTGGTCCCCATCTGTGCCTCAACAGTCCTGTTGACTTTGTTCCCTCCTGGACCTGATTGCTCTGGAATCCTTCTTGGCCTCAACTGGAACTGGTGACTCTGATCCTAACTGGGCCTCACCCAGATCTGGTGACTCTGGTCCTCACCTGTGGACCATTATGACTTGGATACTCTGACCTACCTGAGCCTCACCTGGACATGATGACTCTGGATCCACTCTGGGCCTCAGCCTGACATGGTGACTCTGGTCCTCATCTGGATGTCACCTAGATCAGGTGAATCTGGTACCCCTCTAGGCCTCAACTACACCTGGTGACTCCTGTCCTCAACAGGGCCTCAACGGGACCTAGTGAAAATGCTCCCCACCTGCGCCTCATCAGGACATGGTGACGCTGGTTCTATCTGGACATCATCGGGACATGGTTACACTGTTCCCCACTGGGACTGACCTGATTCTGGTAACTCTGGTCCTGACTTTGGCCTCTATGTACCAGGTGATTCTGGCTCTAACTGGGCCTCACCTGTAACTGGTGACTCTGATTCTAAGCATGGCCTCACCTGACCTGGTGACTGTGGTTCCCATCGGGACCTCAGCTGGACCTCATGTCTCTGGTCCCACCTGGGCCTCACCAGGGCCTGGTGTCTCTGGTACCCACGTGGGTAGCATCAGGATATGGTTACACTGTTCACAGTGACCCAGCCGGACCTATTAACTCTGGTCTTCACCTGGGCCACACCTGGACATGGTGACACTGGTTCCCACCTGGGTTTCACCTGGACATGGTGACTCGGATCCCTACCTGGTCCTCACCTGTAACTGATGATTGTCGTTTCCACATGGACATCATGTGGACCTGGTGGTTGCAGTGTTTCTAGCTTCTCATGTACCTCGTGACTCTGGTCCCCACCAGGGCCTCACCGGGATCTGGTGAGTGTGGTTGCCACCTGCACCTCACCTGGACCTGGTGATTCTGGTCTGCACCTGAGACTACCCTGGATCTAGTGACTGTGGTCCCCACCTGGGCTTCACCTGGATTTGGGGACTCCGGTCCCCATCTGGGCCTCACCTGGCCCTGTTGACCATGGTCCTCAACTGGGCAAAATTGCGACGCGGTGACTGTGTTCCACTACTGGAACTCACCTGGACCACGTGACTCTGGTTCCCAACTGGGTCTCACCGTGTCCTAGTGACTGTGAAACCCACTTTGGACAGAATTGGACCTGCTGACCCTGGTTGGAACCTGCGCCTGACGTCGAACAGTTGACTCTGGTTCTTTCAAGGGCTTCCCCTGTACCTGGTGATCCTGGTCCCCTCCGGGCCTCACCTGGACGTCGTGACTCTTGTCACCACTGGGGACTCACCTGGACATGCTTACTGTGTTCCACACCTGGGCCTCAATAGACTTGTTGACCATGGTCCCCAGGCCGGCCTCACATGGACCTGTTGCCTCTGATCCCCACCGGGGCCTCACGTGTACCTGGTTACTCTGGTCACCTGGGCATCATTGGTCCTGGTGACACTGTTCCACACCTGAGGCTCCCCTGGACATGATGACTCTGGAACCTCTCTGGCTATCAACCTGACCTGGTGACTCTGGTCCCAATATGGATCTCAACTGGACCAGGGGATTATGGTACCCCTCTGGGCCTCAACCAGATCTGGTGACTCTGGACCTCAACTGGGCCTCACCTGGACCTAGTGAATATGCTCCATGTGGACTTCATTTTGACCTGGTGACTCTGGTCCCTACGTGGGCAACATCGGGACATGGTTCCACATAATGGTGTGCAGGTTGCTCTCTTATTGACCTGGTAACTCTGGTCCCTACGTGGGCATCATCGGGACACGGTTCCTCTGCATGGCCTGCAGGTTGGCCTCACCTGGACCTGGTGAGTGGGCTTTGCACCTGGGCCTCACCCATACCTGGTGTCACAGGTCTCACGTGGGCCTCACTTGGACCTGGTGAATCTGGTCCTTACCTGGTCCTCAACCGGAACTGGTAACCCTTGTCACCACCTGGGAATCACCTGGACCTGGTGAATCTGGACCCCATCTAGGCCTCACCCAGTCCTGGTGACTTTGTTCCCCACCTGGACCTGATTGCTGTGGACTCCTTTTGGCCTCACCTGGAAATTGTGTCTCTGCTCCTAACTGGGCCTCACCCAGATCTGGTGACTCTGGTCCTCACCTGTGGACCATTATGACCTGGATATTCTGTTCCACACCTGAACCTCACCTGGACATGATGACTCTCGATCCCCTTGGGCCTCACCCTGACATGGTGACTCTGGTTCCCATCTGGATGTCCCCTAGACCAGGTGAATCTGGTACCCCTCTAGGCGTCAACTAGACCTGGTGACTCTGGTCCTCACCTGGGCCTCACCTGGACCTAGTGAATTTTCTCCCCACCTGCGCCTCGCTTGACCTGGTGACTCTGGTTCTACCTGGGAATCATTGGGACATAGTTACTGTATTACACACTGGGACTGACCTGATCCTGATAACTCTGGTCCTGACTTTGGCCTCTTCTGTACCAGGTGTCTCTGGCTCCACCTGGGCCTCACCTGTATCTGGTGACTCTGATCCTAAGCATGGTCTCACCTGACCTAGTGACTGTGGTTCCCATCGGGACCTCACCTGGACCTCATGTCTCCGGTTACACCTGGGCCTCACCAGGACCTGGTGTCTCTGGTACCCACCTGGGTAGCATCAGGATATGGTTACACTGTTCACTAACACTCATCTAGCCGGACCTAATAACTCTGGCCTTCACCTGGAGCACACCAGGACATGGTGACACTGGTTCCCACCTGGGTCTCACCTGGACATGGTGAGTCGGATCCCCACCAGGTCCTCACTTGTAACTGATGATTTTCGTTCCCACATGGACATCATGTGGACCTGGTGGCTGCAGTGTTTCTAGCTTCTCATGTACCTCGTGTCTCTGGTCCCCACCGGGGCCTCACCGGGACAGGGTGAGTGTGGTTGGCACCTGCACCTCACATGGACCTGGTGATTCTGGTCTGCACCTGAGACCACCCTGGAACTGGTGACTGTGGTCCCCACCGGGGCTTCACCTGTATTTGGGGACTCCGGTCCCCATCTGGGCCTCACCTGGCCCTGTTGACCATGGTCCTCAACTGGGCAAAATTGGGACCCGGTGACTGTGTTCCACAACTGGACCTCACCTGGACCAGGTGACTCTGGTCCCACTCTGGGTCTCACCTTGCCCTAGTGACTGTGAACCCCACTTTGGCCTGACTTGGACCTGCTGACCCTGGTTGCCACCTGCGCCTGACCTCGAACTGTTAACTCTGGTTCTTTCAAGGGCCTTCCCTGGACCTGGTGATCCTGGTCGGACCTGGGCCACACCTGGACGTGGTGACTCTTCTCACCACGGGGGACTCACCTGGACCTGCTTACTGTGTTCCACACCTGGGCCTCAAGTAGACCTGTTGACCATGGTCCCCAAGCCGGCCTCACATGGACCTGTTGCCTCTGATCCCCACCGGGTCCTCACGTATACCTGGTAACTCTGGTCCTCACCTGGGCCTCATCTGGACCTAGTGACTCTGGTCCCCACCTGGGCTTCACATGTATCTGGTGACTCTGGTCCTCAGTTTGGCCTCACCTGTACCTGGTGTCTCTCGTCCCCACTTTGACCTAACTCAGAACTGCTGAATCTATCCCAACCTAGGCCGCACCCAGACCTGGTGACGCTTGTCCCCAGCTATGCCTCAATTCAACCTGAAGAATCTGGTCCTCAAGTGGGCCTCACCTGGTCCTGGGACTCAGCTGGATAGAGTGGCTCTGGTTCTCACAAGGAGCTCACCTGACACTGCTGAATGTGGTCTTATTCTATGCCTCACCAGGACCTAGTGATTCTGTTCCCCATCTGCGCCTGCATGGACCTAGTGACTCTGGGCCTCACCCAGGCGTCATTGGGACCTGGATACTCTATTCCACACCTGGGCCTCACTTTGACCAGGGACCTCTGGTCCCATTCTGGGCCTCAAACTAAACTGGTTACTCTGGTTCCCCCTCTGGGCCTCACCCTGACCTGGTGACTCTGGTCACCCGTTGGGCTACTTGGGCCTGGAGAATCTGGTCCTTAGCTGGTCCGCACCTGGATCTGGTGACTGGTCGCCACCTGGGCCTCACCTGGACTTGGTGAATCCTGTTGCCAACTGCGCCTCACCTGAACCTTGTGACTCTGGTCCCACCTGGACCTCACCTGGACGAGGTGACTGGTTCCCACAGGGACCTCACCTGGACCTGGTGACTCAGGTCCTCATATTGGCAACATGGGACCTGGTTTCTCAGTTCCACATCGGGGCATCACCTGGACCTAGTGATTCTTGTCCCCCTCTGGGCCTCACCCTGACGTGGTGACTCTGGTCCCCACCTGGATATCACCAGAACCGGGTGACTCTGGTCCCCCTCTGGGACTCACCCGGAGCTGGGGACACTGGTCCTCGGCTGATCATCAACAGGACCTGGTGAATCTACTACTCACTTAGGCCTCGTCTGGACCTTGTGACTCTTTTCCCACCTGGCATTAATGGGACATGGTTACTCTGTTCCCCACCTGGGCCTCACCTGAAAATGATAACTTTGATCCACACATTGGCCTCAAATGCTCCTGATGACTCTCGTCCCCCCAACTCGGCCTCAATCTGGACCTGGTGACTGTGGTCCCCACCTGGGTCTCACCTGGACCTGGTGACTCTCGTTCCCACATGAACCACACCTGGACCTGGTGACTGTGGTGTTCTTGTAGACTCACATTTACCTGGTGACACCGGTCCCCACTAGGGCCTCACCTGGATCTGCTGGCTGTGCCTGCAGGTTGGCCTCACCTGTTCCACTTCTGGGCCTCACCCAGTCCTATTGACTTTGTTCCCCACCTGGACCTGATTGCTTTGGACTCTTTCTTGGCCTCACCTGGATCTGGTGACTCTTATCCTCTCTGTGCGTGACTCAGACCTGGTGACTCTGGTCCTCAACTGGGCATCATTGGTACCTGGTGACTCTGTTCCACACCTGAGTCTCACCTGGACATGATGACTCTGGAACCTCTCTGGGCCTCACCCTGACCTGGTGACTCTGGTTCCCATCTGGATGTAACCTGCACCAGGTGATTCTGGTACCCCTCTAGGCCTCAACCAGATCTGGTGTCTCTGGTCCTCAAATGGGCCTCGGCTGTACCTAGTGAATATGCTCCATCTTGGCCTCATTTGGAACTGGTTACTCTGGTCCCTACCTGGGCATCATGGGGACCTGGTTCCACTGCATGGCCTGCAGGTTGGCCTCATCTGGACCTAGTGACTCTGGTCCCCACCTGGGCTTCACTTGGATCTGGTGACTCTGGTCCCCACCGGGACTTCACCTGGATCTGGTGATTCTGGTACCCACCTGGACATCTCCTGGACCTGGTGACTCTCTTTCCAACATGGACCTCACCTGGATCTGTTTACTCTGGTCCTCTGTTTGGCCTCACATGGAACTGGTGTCTCTCGTCCCTACTTGGACCTAACTCAGAACTGCTGAATCTTCCCCCACCTAGGCCGCACCCAGACCTGGTGACTCTTGTCCCAAGCTATGCCTCAATTCGATCTGATGAATCTGGTCCTCACGTGGGCCTTACATGGACCTGGGACTTAGCTGGATAGAGGGGCTCTGGTTCCCAGAAGGGGCTCACCTGATACTGGTGACTGTGGTCTTATTCTATGCCTCACCAGGACCAAGTGATTCTGTTCCCCATCTGGGCCTGCATGGCCCTAGTGACTCTGGTCCTCGCCCAGGCATCATTGGGACCTTGATACTCTATTCCACACCTGGGCCTCACTTTGACCAGGGACCTCTGGTCCCATTCTGGGCCTCAAACTAAACTGGTTTCTGGTTCCCCCTCTGGGCCTCACCCTTACCTGGTGACGCTGGTCACCCCTTGGGCTTCACCTGGGCCTGGTGAATCTGGTCCTTAGCTGGTCCTCACCTGGATCTGGTGACTGGTCGCCACCTGCGCCTCACCTGGACTTGGTGAATCCTGTTGCCACCTGCGCCTCACCTGGACCTTGTTACTGTGGTCCCACCTGGACCTCACCTGGATCTGGTGGCTCTGGTTCCCGTATGGGGCTCTCCTGGACCTGGTTCCTGTGGTCTCCATCTGGCCTCACCTGGAACACAATGACTCTGATCCATATTTGGGCCTCTCCTAGACCTGTTGACTCTGGTCCTTACCTGGGCATCATTGGGACCTGGATACTCTCTTATATACCTGGGCCTCACCTGGACCTGGTGACTGTGGTCCCACCTGGGCCTCACCTGGACGAGGTGACTGGTTCCCACAGGGACCTCAACTGGACCTGGTGACTCAGGTCCTCCTATGGGCATCATGGGACCTGGTTTCTTTGTTATACATCGGGGCCTCACCTGGACCTAGTGATTCTCGACCCCCTGTGGGCCTCACTCTGACATGGTGACTCTGGTCGCACCTGGATATCACCAGTATCGGATGACTCGCCCCCTCTGGGATCTCCCGGACCTGGGGACACTGGTCTTCAACTGGGTCTCAACAGGACCTGGTGAATCTACTCCTCACTTAGGCCTCGTCTGGACCTTGTGACTCTTTTCTCACCTGGCATCAATGGGACGTTGTTACTCTGTTCCACACCTGGGCCTCACCTGGACATTATAACGTTGCTCCACAGTTTGGCCTCAACTGGTTCTGATGACACTGGTCGCCCCACCTTGTACTCAATTTGGACCTGGTGACTGTGGTCCCCACTGGGTCTCACCTGGACCTGGTGACTAAGTTCCCACATGAACCACACCTGGAACTGGTGACTGTGGTGTTCTTGTAGACTCACATTTACCTGGTGACTCCTGTCCCCACTAGGGCCTCACCTGGATCTGGTGACTCTGGCCTGCAGGTAGGCCTCACCTGAACCTGGTGAGTGGGGTTGCCACTTGGGCCTCACCCATACCTGGTGACACAGGCCCCTACGTGGGCCTCACTTGGACCTGGTGAATCTGTTCCGTACCTGGTCCTCTCCCAGACCCGGGGAATCTGGTCACAACCTGGGCCTCACCTGGTCCTGGTGAATGAATCTGTTCCCCATCTGGGCCTCACCCAGTCCTGGTGACTTTGTTCCCCACCTGGACCTGATTGCTGTGGACTCTTTCTTGGCCTCACCTGGAACTGGTGACTCTGATCCTATCTGCTCGTCACCCAGACCTGGTGACTCTGGTGGTCACCTGGGCATCATTGGTACCTGGTGACTCTGTTCCACACCTGAGCCTCACCTGGACATGATGACTCTGGAACCACTCTGGGACTAACCCTGACCTGGTGACTCTGGTCTCCATCTGGATGTCACCTGGACCAGGTGAATCTGGTACCCATCTAGGCCTCAACTAGACCGGGTGATCTGGTCCTCAACTGGGCCTCACCGGGACCTAGTGTATATACTCCCCACCTGCGACTCATCTGGACGTGGTGACTCGGGTTCTACCTGGGCATCATCGGGACATGGTTACTCTATGCCCCACTGGGACTGAACTGATCCTTGCAACTGTGGTCCTGACTTTGGCGTCTTCTCTACCAGGTGACTCTGGCTCCACCTGGGCCTCACCTGTAACTGGTGACTATGATCCTAAGCATGGCCACACCTGACCTGGTGACTGTGGTTCCCATCGAGACCTAACCTGGACCTCAAGTCTCTGGTCCCACCTGGGCCTCACCAGGACCTGGTGTCTCTGGTACCCACCTGGGTAGCATCAGGATATGGTTACACTCTTCACTAACAGTGACCCAGCAGGACCTATTAACTCTGGTCTTCACCTGGGCCACACCTGGACATGGTGACACTGGTACCCATTTGGGTCTGACCTGAACATGGTGAGTCGGATCCCCGCCTGGTCCTCACCTTTAACTGGTGATTCTCATTCCCACATGGACATCATGTGGACCTGGTGGCTGCAGTGTTTTTAGCTTCTCATGTACCTCCTGACTCTGGACCCCACCAGGGACTCACCGGGACGTGGTGAGTGTGGTTGCCACCTGCACCTCACCTGGACCTGGTGATTCTGGCCTGCACCTGAGACTACCCTGGATATGGTGACTGTAGTCCCCACCTGGGCTTCACCTGGATTTGGGGACTCCGGTCCCCATCTGGGCCTCACCTGGCCCTGTTGACCATGGTCCTCAACTGGGTAAAATTGGGACCCGGTGACTGTGTTCCACAACTGGACCTCACCTGGACCAGGTGACTCTGGTCTCCCTCTAGGTCTCACCTTGCCCTAGTGACTGTGAACCCCACTTTGGCCTGACTTGGACCTGTTGACCCTGGTTGCCACCTGCGCCTGACCTCGAACTGTTGACTCTGGTTCTTTCAAGGGCGTCCCCTGGACATGGTGATCCTGGTGCCCACATGGGCCTCACCTGGACCTGGAGACTCTTGTCTCCACCGGGAACTCACCTGGATCTGCTTACTGTGTTCCACACCTGGGCCTCAAGTAGACCTGTTGAACATGGTCCCCAATCGGCCTCACATGGACCTGTTGCCTCTGATCCACACCGGGGCTTCACGTGTACCTGGCAACTCTGGTCTTCACCTTCTCCTCATCTGGACCTAGTGACTCTGGTCCCCACCTGGGCTTCACCTGGATCTGGTGACTCTGGTCCCCACCTGGACTTCACCTGGATCTGGTGACTCTGGTCCCCACCGGGACCTGACCTGGATCTGGTGACTCTGGTCCTCAGTTTGGCCACACCTGGACCTGGTGTCTCAGGTCCCCACTTTGCCCTAACTCAGAACTGCTGAATATTGCCCCACCTAGGCCGCACCCAGACCTGGTGACTCTTGTCCCCAGCTATGGCTCAATTCGACTTGATGAATCTGCTCCTCACGTGGGCCTCACATGGACCTCGGACTCAGCTGGATTGAGTGGCTCTGGTTCCCACAAGGGGCACACCTGATACTGCTGACTGTGGTCTTATTCTATGCCTCACCAGGACGTACTGATTCTGTTCCCCATCTGGGCCTGCATGGCCCTAGTGACTCTGGTCCTCACCCAGGCATAATTGGGACCTGGATCTTCTATTCCACACCTGGGCCTCACTTTGACCAGGGAACGCTGGTCCCATTCTGGGCCACAAACTAAACTGGTTACTTTGGTTCCCCCTCTGGTCCTCACCCTTACCTGGAGGCGCTGGTCACCCGTTGGGCTTCACTTGGGCCTGGTGAATCTGGTCCTTAGCTGGTCCGCACCTGGATCTCGTGACTGGTCGCCACCTGGGCCTCACCCGGACTTGGTGAATCCTGTTGCCACCTGCGCCTCACCTGGTCCTTGTGACTGTGGTCCCACCTGGACCTCACCTAGATCTGGTGTCTCTGGTTCCCATATGGGGCTCTCCTGGACCTGGTTGCTGTGGTGTCCATCTGGCCTCACCTGGAACAAGATGACTCTGATCCATATTTGGGCCTCTCCTGGAACTGTTGACTCTGGTCCATACCTGGGCATCATTGCGACCTGGATATTCTCTTATGTACCTGGGCCTTACGTGGACCTGGTGACTGTGATCCCACCTGGGCCTCACCTGGACGAGGTGACTGGTACCTCACCTGGACCTGGGGACTCAGGTCCTCATATGGGCATCATGGGACCTGGTTTCTCAGTTCCATATCGGGGCCTCACCTGGACCTGGTAACTCTGGTCCCTACATGGGCATCATCGGTACACGGATCCTCAGCAGGTCCCAAAGGTTGGCCTCACCTGGACCTGGTAACTCTGGTCTTTACATGGGCATCATTGGGACCTGGATACTCTCATATACCTGGGCCTCACCTGGACATGGTGACTGTGGTCCCACCTGATCCTCACCTGGACGAGATGACTGGTTCCCACAGGGACCTCACCTGGACCTGGTGACTCAGGTTATCATATGGGCAACATGGGACCTGGTTTCTCAGTTCCACATCGGGGCCTCACCTGGACCTAGTGATTCTCGTCCCGCTCTGGGCCTCACCCTGACGTGGTGACTCTGGTCACCACCTGGATATCACCAGAACCAGTGTCTCTGGTCCCCCTCTGGGACTCACCCGGAGCTGGGGACACTGGTCCTAAACTGGGCCTCAACAGGACCTGGTGAATCTACTCCTCACTTAGGCCTCGTCTGGATCTTGTGACTCTTTTCCCACCTGGCATCAATGGGACATGGTTACTCTGTTCCCCACCTGGGCCTCACCTGGACATGATAACTTTGCTCCACACTTTGGCCTCAACTGCTCCTGATGACTCTGGTCCCCCACCTAGGCCTCATTCTGGACCTGGTGACTCTGGTGCCCACCTGGGTCTCACCTGGACCTTGTGCCTCTTGTACCCACATGAACCACACCTGACCTGGTGACTGTGGTGTTCTTGTAGACTCACATTTACCTGGTGACTCCGGTACCCATTAGGGCCTCACCTGCAACTCGTAACTCTGGTCCCTACCTGGGCATTATCGGGACAAGGTTCCTCTGCATGGCCCGAAGGTTGGCATCACCTGGACCTGGTAAGTGGGGTTGCCACCTGGGCCTCACCCATATCGGTGACACAGGTCCCCACGTGGGCCTCACTTGGACCTGGTGAATCTGGTCCTTACCTGGTCCTCACCCGGAACTGGTAACTCTGGTCACCACCTGGGAATCACCTGGACCTGGTGAATCTGGTCTCCCTCTGGGCCTCACCCAGTCCTGGTGACTTTGTTCCCTACCGGGACCTGATTGCTGTGGACTCCTTCTTGGCCTCAACTTGTACTGGTGAGTCTGATGCTATGTGGGCCTCACCCAGATCTGGTGACTCTGGTCTTCACCTGTGGACCATTATGAACTGGATACTCTGTTCCACACCTAAGACTCACCTGGACATGATGACTCTGGATCCCCTCTGGGCCTCAGCCTAACATGGTGACTCTGGACCCATCTGGATGTCACCTAGACCAGGTGAATCTGGTATCCCTCTAGGCCTCAACTAGACCTGGGCATTCTGGTCGTCAACTGGGCCTCACCGGGACCTAGTGAATATGCTACCCTCCTGCGCCTCATCTGGTCCTGGGACTCTGATTCTACCTGGGCATCACCGGGACATGGTTACTCTATTCCCCACTGGGACTGACCTGATCCTTGTAACTGTGGTCCTGACTTTGGCCTCTTCTGTCCCAGGTGACTCTGGCTCCACCCGGGACTCACCTCTAACTGGTGACTCTGATCCTAAGCATGGCCACACCAGACCTGGTGACTGTGGTTCCCAATGGAAACCCACCTGGACCTCATGTCTCTGGTCCCTCCTGACCCTCACCAGGACCTGGTGTCTCTGGTACCCACCAGGGTAGCATCAGGATATGGTTACACTATTCACTAACAGTGACCCAGCCGGAACTATTAACTCTGGTCTTCACCTGGGCCACACATAGACATGGTGTCACTGGTTCCCACCAGGGACTCACCTGGACATGGTGATTCGGATCCCCACCTGGTCCTTACCTGACCCTGGTGATTCTCGTTCCCACATAGACATCATGTGGACCTGGTGGCTGCAGTGTTTCTAGCTTCTCATGTACCTCGTGACTCTGGTCCCCACCAGGGTCTCACCGGGACCTGGTGAGTGTGGTTGCCACCTGCACCTCACCTGGACCTGGTGTTTCTGGTCTGCACCTGAGACTACCCTGGATCTGGTAACTCTGGTCCCCACCTGGGCTTCACCTGGATTTGGGGACTCCGGTCCCCATCTAGGCCTCACATGGCCCTTTTGACCATGGTCCTCAAATGGGCAAAATTGGGACACGGTGACTGTGTTCCACAACTGGACCTCCCCTGTCCAGGTCACTCTGGTAACCCTCTGCGTGTCACCGTGCCCTAGTGACTTTGAACCCCACTTTGGCCTGACATGGACCTGCTGACCCTGGTTGCCACCTACGCCAGACCTCGAACTGTTGACTCTGGTTCTTTCAAGAGCCTCCCCTGTACCTGGTGATCCTGGTCCCCACCTGCTCCTCAACTGGACGTGGTGACACTTGTCCCAACCGGGGTCTCACCTGGACCTGCTTACTGTGTTCCACACCTGGGCCTCAAGTAGACCTGTTGACCATGGTCCCCAAGCCGGCCTCACATGGACCTGTTGCCTCTCATCCCAACCGGGGCCTCACGTATACCTTGTACCTCTGGTCCTCACCTGGGCCTATTCTGGACCTAGTGACTCTGGTCCCCACCTGGGCTTCACCTGGATCTGGTGACTCTGGTCTCCACCTGGACTTCACGTGGATCTGGTGACTCTGGTCCCCAACTGCACCTCTGCTGCACCTGGTGACTCTTGTCCCCCCTGGACCTCTCCTGGACCTGGTGACTCTCTTTCCAACATGGACCTCACCTGGATCTGGAGACTCTGGTCCTCAGTTTGGACTCACCTGTTCCTGGTGTCTTCCTTCCCCACTTTGACCTAACTCAGAACTGCTGAATCTTGCCCCACCTCGGCCGCACCCAGACCAGGTGACTCTTGTCCACAGCTATGCCTCAATTCGACCTGATGAATCTGTTCCTCCCGTGGGCCTCACATCACCTGGGACTCATCTGGATAGACTGGCTCTGGTTCCCACAAGGGGCTCACCTGATACTGGTGACTGTGGTCTTATTCTATGCCTCACTAGGACCTAGAGGTTCTGTTCCTGATCTGGGCCTGCATGGCCCTAGTGACTCTGGTCCTCACCCAGGCATCATTGGGACCTGGATACTCTATTCCACACCTGGGCCTCACTTTGACCAGGGACCTCTGGTCCCATTCTGGGCCTCAAACTAAACTGGTTACTCTGGTTCCCCTCTGGGCCTCACCCTTACCTGGTGACTCTGGTCACCCCTTGGGCTTCACTTGGGCCTGGTGAATCTGGTCCTTAGCTTGTCCGCACCTGGATCTGGTCACCAGCTGGGCCTCACCCAGTCCTGGTGACTTTGTTCCCCACCTGGACCTGATTGCTGTGGACACTTTCTTGGCCTCACCTGGAACTGGTGACTCTGATCCTATATGGGGGTCTCCCAGATCTGGTGACTCTGGTCCTCACCTGGGAGTTATTGGTACCTGGTGACTCTGTTCCACACCTGAGCCTCACCTGGATATGATGACTCTGGAACCTCTCTGGGTCTCACCCTGACCTGGTGACTCTGGTCCCCATCTGGATGTCACCTGGACCAGGTGATACTGGTAATCCTCTAGGACTAAACCAGATCTGGTGACTCTGGTCCTCAACTGGGCATCATTGGTACCTGGTGACTCTGTACCTCACCTGAGCTTCACCTGGACATGATGATTATGGAACCTCTCTGGGCCTCTTCCTGACCTGGTGACTCTAGTCCCTACCTGGGCATCATCGGGACATGGTTCCACTGCATGGCCTGCAGGTTGGCCTCACCTGGATGTGGTAACTCTCGTCCTTACCTGGGTATCATCGGGACATGGTTCCTCTGCATGGCCTGCAGGTTGGCCTCACCTGGACCTGGGGAGTGTCTTGCCACCTGGCCTCACCAATACCTGGTGACTCAGGTCCCTACGTGGGCCTCATTTGGACCTGTTGAATCTGGTCCTTACCTGGTGGTCACCTGGAACTGTAACTCTGGTCACCACCTGGGCCTCACCTGGACCTGGTGAATCTGGTCCCTATCTGTGCCTCACCCAGTCCTGGGGACTTTGTTCCCCACCTGGACCTGTTTGCTGTGGACTCCTTGGCCTCACCTGGAACTGGTGACTCTGATCCTAACTGGGCCTCACCCAGATCTGGTGACTATGGTCCTCACCTGTGGACCATTATGATCTGGATACTCTGTTCCACACCTGAGCCTCACCTGGGCATGATTACGCTGGATCCCCTCTGGACCTCACCCTGACACGGTGACTCTGGTCCCCATGTGGATGTCACCTAGACCAGGTGAATCTGGTACCCCTCTAGGCCTCAACTAGACCTGGTGACTGTGGTCCTCAACTGGGCCTCACCGGTACCTAGTGGATATGCTCCCCTCCTGCGCCTCATCTGGACCTGGTGACTCTGGTTCTACCTGGGCATCTTTGGGACCTGGATACTCTCTTATATACCTGGGCCTCACCTGGACCTGATGACTGTGGTCCCACCTGGGCCTCACCTGGACCTGGTGTCTGGTATCCACCTGGGTAGCATAAGGATATGTTGA
The DNA here is from genome assembly GCF_053574225.1 of Canis aureus. Taxonomy (NCBI): domain Eukaryota; kingdom Metazoa; phylum Chordata; class Mammalia; order Carnivora; family Canidae; genus Canis; species Canis aureus. The sequence continues at coordinate 55,280,645 of NC_135632.1, read as the reverse complement.
CCCTGCTCACTAACAGTGACCCAGCCCGACCTATTATCTCTGGTCTTCACATGGGCCAACCCTGGACATGGTGACACTGGTTCCCATCTGGGACTCACCTGAAAATGGTGAGTCGGATCCGCACCTGGTCTTCACCTGTAACTGGTGATTCTCATTCCCACATGGACATCATGTGGACCTGGTGGCTGCAGTGTTTCTAGATTATCATGTACCTCGTGACTCTGGTCCCCACCAGGGCCTCACAGGGACCTGGTGAGTGTGGTTGCCACCTGCACCTCACCTGGACCTTGTGATTTTGGTCTGCACCTGAGACTAACCTGGATCTGGTGACTCTGGTCCCCACCTGGTCTTCACCTTGATTTGGGGACTCCGGTCCCAATCTGGACCTCACCTGGTCCTGTTCACCATGGTCCTCAACTGGGCAAAATTGGGACCCGGTGACTGTGTTCCACAACTGGACCTCACCTGGACCAGGTGACTCTGGTCCCCCTCTGGGTCTCACCGTGCCCTAGTGACTGTGAACCTCACTTGGGCTGACTTTGACCTGCTTACCCTGGTTGCCACCTGCGCCTGACCTCGAGCTGTTGACTCTGGTTCTTTCAATGGCCTCCCCGGACCTGGTGATCCTGGTCCCCACCTGGGCCTACCTGGACGTGGTTCCTCTTGTCACCACCGGGGACTCACCTGGACCTGCTTACTGTGTTCCACACCTGGGCCTCAAGTAGATCTGTTGACCATGGTCCCCAAGTCGGCCTCACATGGACCTGTTGCCTCTGAACCCCACCGGGTCCTCACGTGTACCTGGTATCTCTGGTCCTCACCTGAGGCTCATCTGGACCTAGTGACTCTGGTCCCCACCTGGGCTTCACCTGGATCTGGTGAATCTGGTCCCCACCTGGACTTCACCTGGATCTGTTGCCTCTGATCCCCACCGGGTCCTCACGTGTACCTGGTAACTCTGGTCCCCACCTGGACCTCTCCCGGACCTGGTGACTCTCTTTCCAACATGGACCTCACCTGGATATGTTGACTCTGGTCCTCAGTTTGGCCTCACCTGGACCTGGCGTCTCTCGTCCCCACTTTGACCTAACTCAGAACTGCTGAATCTTGCTCCACCTAGCCCGCACCCAGACCTGGTGACTCTTGTCCCCAGCTATGCCTCAATTCGACCTAATGAATCCGGTCCTCACGTGAGCCTCACATGGACCTGGGACTCAGCTGGATAGAGTGGCTCTGGTTCACACAAGGGGATCAAATGATACTGCTGACTGTGGTCTTATTCTATGCCTCACCAGGACCTAGTGATTTGTCCGCATCTGGGCCTGCATGGCCCTAGTGACTCTGGTCCTCACCCAGGCATCATTGGGACCTGGATACACTATTCCACACCTGGGCCTCACTCTGACTAGGGACCTCTGGACCCATTCTGGGCCTCAAACTAAATTGGTTACTCTGGTTCCCCCTCTGGGACTCACCCTTACCTGGTTACTCTGGTCACCCCATGGGCTTCATTTGGGCCTGGTGAATCTGGTCCTTAGCTTGTCCTCACTTGGATCTGGTGACTCGTCCCCAGCTGGGCCTCACCTGGACTTGGTGAATCCTGTTGCCACCTGCGCCTCACCTGGACCTTGTGACTGTGGTCCCACCAGGACCTCACCTGGATCTGGTGACTCTGGTTCCCATATGGGGCTCTCCTGGACCTGATTCCTGTGGTCTCCATCAGGCATCACCTGGAACAAAATGACTCTGATCCATATTTTGGTCTCTCCCGGACTGTTGACTCTGGTCCTTACCTGGGCCTCATTGCGACCTGGATACACTCTTATATACCTGGGCCTCACCTGGACCTGGTGACTGTGGTCCCACCTGGGCCTCACCTGGACGAGGTGACTGGTTCCCACAGGGACCTCACCTGGACCTGCTGACTCAGGTCCTCTTATGGGCATCATGGGACCTGGTTTCAGTTCCACATCGGAGCCTCACTTGGAGCTAGTGATTCTCGTCCCCCTCTGGGCCTCACCCTGACGTGGTGACTCTGGTCCCTACCTGGATATCACCGGAACCGGGTGACTCTGGTTCCCCTCTGGACCCACGTGGAGCTGGGGACACTGGTCCGCTACTGGGCCTCACCTGGACCTGGTGAATCTGGTCCCCATCTAGGCCTCACCCAGTCCTGGTGACTTTGTTCCCCACCTGGACCTGATTGCTCTGGACTCTCTTGGCCTCACCTGGAACTGGTGACTCTGAACCTATCTGCGCGTCACCCAGATCTGGTGACTCTGGTCCTCACCTGGGCATCATTGGTACCTGGTGACTCTGTTCCTCACCTGAGCCTCACCTGGACATATGACTCTGGAACCTCTCTGGGCCTTTCCCTGACCTGGAGACTCTAGTCCCTACCTGGGCATCATCGGGACATGGTTCCACTGCATGTCCTGCAGGTTGGCCTCACCTGGATGTGGTAACTCTCGTCCTTACCTGGGTATCATCGGGACATGGTTCCTCTGCATGTCATGCAGGTTGGCCTCACCTGGACCTGGGGAGTGCCTTGCCACCTGGCCTCACCAATACCTGAAGACTCAGGTCCCCACGTGGGCCTCATTTGGACCTGTTGAATCTGGTCCTTACCTGGTCGTCACCCGGAACTGGTAAGTCTGTTCACCACCTGGGAATAACCTGGACCTCGTGAATCTGGTCCCCATCTGGGCCTCACCCAGTCCTGGTGACTTTGTTCCCCACCTGTACCTGATTGCTGTGGACGCCTTCTTGGCCTCACCTGGAACTGGTGACTCTGATCCTAACTGGGCCTCACCCAGATCTGGTGACTCTGGTCCTCACCTGTGGACCATTATGATCTGGATACTCTATTCCAAACCTGAGCCTCACCTGGACATGATTACACTGGATCCCCTCTGGACCTCACCCTGACATGGTGACTCTGGTCCCCATGTGGATGTCACCTAGACCAGGTGAATCTGGTACCCCTCTTGGCCTCAACTAGACCTGGTGACTGTGGTCCTCAACTGGGCCTCACCGGGACCTAGTGGATATGCTCCCCTCCTGCGCCTCATCTGGACCTGTTACTCTGGTTCCACCTGGGCATCATTGAGACCTGGATACTCTCTTATATACCTGGGCCTCATTTGGACCTGATGACTGTGTTCCCACCTGGGTCTCACCTGGACCTGGTGCATCTGGTCCCCATCTGGGCCTCACCCAGTCCTGGTGACTTTGTTCCCCACCTGGACCTGATTGCTGTGGACACTTTCTTGGCCTCACCTGTTACTGGTGACTCTGAACCTATCTGCGCGTCACCCAGACCTGGTGACTCTGGTCCTCACCTGGGCATCATTGATACCTGGTTACTCTGTTCCACACCTGAGCCTCACCTGGACATGATGACTCTGGGACCTCTCTGGGACACACTCTGACCTGGTGACTCTGGTCCCCATCTGGATGTCACCTGGACCAGGTGATTCTGGTACCCCTCTAGGGCTCAAGGTGATCTGGTGACTCTGGTCCTCAACTGGGCCTCACCTGGACCTAGTGAATATACCCCATCTGGGCCTCATTTGGACCTGGTGACTCTGGTCCTCATATGGGCATCATGGGACCTGGTTTCTCACTTCCACATCGGGGCCTCACTTGGACCTAGTGATTCTCGTCCCACTCTGGGCCTCAACCTGACATGGTGAGTCTGGTCCCTACCTGGATATCACCAGAACCGGGTGACTCTGGTCCCCGTCTGGGAGTCACCCGGAGCTGGGCACACTGGTCCTCAACTGGGCCTCAACAAGACCTGGTGAATCTACTCCTCACTCAGGCCGCGTCTGGACCTGTGACTCTTTTCCCACCTGGCATCAATGGAACTTGGTTACACTGTTTCCCACCTGGGCCTCACCTGGACATGATAACTTTGCTCCACACTTTGGCCTCAACTGGTCCTGATTACTCTGGTCCCCCCACCTAGGCCTCAATCTGGACCTGGTGACTGTGGTCCCCAACAGGGTCTCACCTGGCCCTGGTTACTCTTGTTCCCACATGAACCTCACCTGGACCTGGTGGCTGTGGTGTTCTTGTAGACTCATATTTACCTGGTGACTCCGGTCCCCACTAGGGGCTCACGTGGATCTGGTGACTCTGACCTGCAGGTTGGCCTCACCGTGAACTGCTGAGTGGGGTGGCCACCTGGGCCTCACCCATACCTGGTGACTCAGGTCCCCACATGGGCATCTTGGACCTGGTGAATCTGGTACTTACCAGGTCCTCTCCCAGACCCGGGGACTCTGGTCTCCACCTGGGCCTCACCTGGACCTGGTGAATCTGGTCCCCATCTGGTCCTCACCCAGTCCTGGTGACTTCGTTCCACACGTGGACCTGATTGCTGTGGACTCTTTCTTGGCCTCACCTGGAAGTGGTGACACTGATCCTATCTGCGCGTCACCCACCTGGTGACTCTGACCCTAACCTGGGCATCATTGGTACCTGGTGACTCTGTTCCACACCTGAGCCTCACCTGGACATGATGACTCTGGAACCTCTCTGGGCCTCACCCTGACCTGGTGAGGATGGTCCCCATCTGGATGTCACCTGGACCAGGTGATTCTGTTCCCCGATAGTCCTCAACTAGTTCTGGTGACGCTGGTCTTCACCTGGGCCTCACCTGGACCTAGTGAATATGCTCCATCTGGGCCTCATTTGCACCTGGTGACTCTGGTCCCTACCTGGGAATCATCGGGACATGGTTCCACAGCATGGCCTGCAGGTTGGCCTCACCTGGACATGGTAAGTCCTGTCCCTACCTGGTCATCACGGGACATGCTTCCTCTGCATGGCCTGCAGGTGGCCTCACCTGGACCTGTTGAGTGGGGTTGCCACCTGGGCCTCACCCATACCTGGTGACTCAGGTTCCCACGTGGGCCTCACTTGGACCTTGTGAATCTGGTCCTTACCTGGTGCTCACCCGGAACTGGTAACTCTGGCCAGCACCTGGGAATCACCTGGACCTGGTGAATCTGGTCCCCATCTGGGCCTCACCCAGTCCTGCTGACTTTGTTCCCACCTGGACATGATTGCTGTGGACTCCTTCTTGGCCTCACCTAGAACTGGTGACTCTGATCCTAACTGGGCCTCACCCAGGTCTGGTGACTCTGGTCCTCACCTGTGGACCATTATGTCCTGGATACTCTGTTCCACACCTTACCTCACCTGGATATGATGACTCTGGATCCCCTTTGGGCCACAGCCTGACATGGTGACTCTGGTCCCCATCTGGATGTCACCTAGACCAGGTGAATCTGGTACCCCTCTAGGCCTAAACTAGCCCAGGGGCATCTGGTCCTCAACTGGGCCTCACCGGGACCTAGTGAATATGCTCCCAACCTGCGCCTCATCTGGACGTGGTGACTCGGGTTCAACTTGGGCATCATCGGGACATGGTTACTCTATTCCCCACTGGGACTGACCTGATCCTGGTAACTCTGGTCTTGACTTTGGCCTCTTCTGTTCCAGGTGACTCTGGTTCCACCTGGTCCTCACCTGTACTGGTGACTCTGATCCTAAGCATGGCCTCACCTGACCTGGTGACTGTGGTTCCCATCGGGACCTCAACTGGACCTCATGACTCTGGTCCCACCTGGGCCTCACCAGGACCTCGTGTCTCTGGTACCCACCTGGGTATCATCTGGATATGGTTACCCTGTTCACTATTTGTGACCAAGCCGGACCTATTAACTCTAGTCTTCACATGTGCCACACCTGGACATGGTGACACTGGTTCCCACCTGGGACTCACCTGGACATGGTGAGTCGGATCCCCTCCTGGTCCTCACCTGTAACTGGTGATTCTCGTTCCCACATGGACATCATGTGGACCTGGTGGCTGCATTGTTTCTAGCTTCTCATGTACCTCGTGACTCTGATCCCCACCAGGGCCTCAACGGGTCCTGGTGAGTTTGGTTTCACTTGCACCTCACCTGGACCTGGTGATTCTGGTCTGCACCTGAGACTACCCTGGATCTGGTGACTGTGGTCCCCACCTGGGATTCACCTGGATTTCGGGACTCCGGTCCCCATCTGGGCCTCAACTGGCCCTGTTTACCATGGTCCTCAACTGGGCAAAATTGGGACCCGGTCATTGTGTTCCACAACTGGACCTCACCTGGACCACGTGACTCTGGTCCCCCTCTGGATCTCACCGTGCCCTAGTGACTGTGAACCCCACTTTGGCCTGACTGGGCCCTGCTGACCATGGTTGCCACCTGCGACTGACCTCGAACTGTTGACTCTAGTCCTTTCAAGGGCCTCCCCTGGACATGGTGATCCTGGTGCCCTCCTGGGCCTCACCGGGACCTGGTGACTCTTGTCACCACAGGGAACTCACGTGGACCTGGTTACTGTGTTCCACACCTGGGCCTCAATAGACCTGTTGACCATGGTACTCGCCGGCCTCACATGTACCTGTTGCCTCTGATTCCCACCGGGGCCTCACGTGTACCTGGTAACACTGGTCCTCACCTGGGTCTCAACTGGACCTCGTGACTCTGGTCCCCACCTGGGCTTCACATGTATCTGGTGATTCTGGTCCCCACCTGGGCCTCTCCTGGACCTGGTGACTCTCTTTCCAACATGGACCTTACCTGGATCTGGTGACTCTGGTCCCCACCTGGACCTCTCCTGGACCTGGTGACTCTGGTCCTCATTTTGGCCTCACCTGGTCCTGGTGTCTCTCGTCCCCACTTTGACCTAACTAAGAACTGCTGAATCTTGCCCCACCTACGCCGCACCCAGACCTGGTGACTCTTGTCCCAAGCTATGCCTCAATTCGATCTGATGAATATGGTCCTCACGTGGGCCTCACATGGACCTGGGACTCAGCTGGATAGAGTGGCTCTGGTTCCCACAAGGGGCTCACCGGATACTGCTGACTGTGGTCTTATTCTATGCCTCACCAGGACCTAGTGATTCTGTTCCCCATCTGGGCCTGCATGGCCCTAGTGACTCTGGTCCTCACCCAGGCATCATTGGGACCTGGATACTCTATTCCACACCTGGGACTCACTTTGACCACGGACCTCTGGTCCCATTCTGGGCTTCAAACTAAACTGGTTACTCTGGTTCCCCCTGTGGGGCTCACCCTTACCTGGTGACTCTGGTCAACCCCTTGGGCTTCACTTGGGCCTGGTGAATCTGGTGCTTAGCTGGTCCTCACATGGATCTGGTGACTGGTCGCCACCTGCGCCTCACCTGGACCTGGTGAATCCTGTTGCCACCTGGGCCTCACTTGGACCTTGTGACTGTTGTCTACCTGGACCTCACCTGGATTGGTGGCTCTGGTTCCCATATAGGGCTCTCCTGGACCTGGTTCCTGTGGTCTCCATCAGGCATCACCTGGAACAAAATGACTGTGATCCATAATTCGGCCTCTCCTGGACCTGTTGACTCTGGTCCTTACCTGGCCATCATTGGGACATGGATACTCTCTTACATACGTGTGCCTCACCTGGACCTGGTGACTGTGGTCCCACCTGGGCCTCACCTGAACGAGGTGACTGGTTCCCACAGGGACCTCACCTGGACCTGGTGACTCAGGTCTTCATATGGGCATCATGGGACCTGGTTTCTCAGTTCCACATCGGGGACTCACCTGGACCTAGTGATTCTCATCCCGCTCTGGGCCTCACCCTGACGTGGTGACTCTGGTCCCCACATGGATATCACCAGAACTGGGTGACTCTGGTCCCCCTCTGGGACTCACCCAGAGCTGGGGACACTGCTCCTCAACTGGGCCTCAACAGGACCTGGTGAATCTACTTCTCACTTTGGCCTCGTCTGGACCTGTGACTCTTTTCCCACCTGGCATCAATGGGACATGGTTACTCTGTTCCCCACATGGGCCTCACCTGGACATGATAACTTTGCTCCACACTTTGGCATCAACTTGTCCTGATGACTCTGGGCCCCCACCTAGGCCTCAATCTGGACCTGGTGACTGTGGTCCCCACCTGGGTCTCACCTGGACCTGGTGACTCTCGTTCCCACATGAACCAAACCAGGACCTGGTGACTGTGGAGTTCTTGTAGACTCACATTTAACTGGTGACTCTGGTCCCCACTAGGGCCTCACCTGGATCTGGAGACTCTGGCCTGCAGGTTAGCCTCACCTGGAACTGGTGAGTGGGGTGGCCACCTGGGCCTCACACATACCTGGTGACTCAGGTCCCCACGTGGGCCTCTTGGACCTGGTGAATCTGGTCCTTACCTGGTCTTCTCCCGGAGCTGGGGACTCTGGTCGCCACCTGGGACTCACCTGGACCTGGTGAATCTGGTCCCCATCTGGGTCTCACCCAGTCCTGGTGATTTATTCCCCACCTGGACCTGATTGCTGTGGAATCTTTCTTGGCCTCATCTGGAACTCTTGACTCTGATTCTATCTGCGCATCACCCAGACCTGGTGACTCTGGTCCTCATCTGGGCATCGTTGGTACCTGGTGACACTGTTCCACACCTGAGCCTCACCTGGACATGATGACTCTGGAAAATCTCAGGGTCTCACCCTAACCTGGTGACTCTGGTCCCCATCTGGATGTCACCTGGACCAGGTGATTCTGGTACCCCTCTAGGCCTCGACCAGATCTGGAGACTCTGGTCCTCAACTGGGCCTCAACTGGACCTAGTGAATATGCTCCATCTGGGCCTCATTTGGACCTTGTGACTCTGGTCCCTACCTGGGCATCATCAGGTCACGGTTCCTCGGCATGGCGTGCAGGTTGGCCTCACCTTGAACTGGTGAGAGGGTTTGACACCTGGGCCTCACCCATACATGGTGCCACAGGTCCCCATGTGGGCCTTACTAAGACCTGGTGAATCTGGTCCTTACCTGATCCTCACCTGGAACTGGTAACTCTGGTCACCACCTGGGCCTCACCTGGACCTGGTGAATCTGGTCCCCATCTGGGCCTCACCCAGTCCTCGTGACTATGTTCCCAACCTGGACCTAATTGCTGTGGACTCTTTCTTGGCCTCACCTGAAACTGGTGACTCTGATCCTATCTGTGCCTTTACACAGACCTGGTGACTCTCGTCCTCACCTGGGCATGATTGGTACCTGGTGACTCTGTTCCACACCTGAGCCTCACCTGGACATGATGACCCCGGATCCCCTCTGGGCCTCACCCTGACATGGTAACTCTGGTCCCCATCTGGATGTCATGTAGACCAGGTGAATCTGGTACCCCTCTAGGCCTCAACTAGACCTGGTGACACTGGTCCTCAAGTGGGACTCACCGGAACCTAGTGAATATGCTCCCCACCTGAGCCTCATATGGACATGGTGTCTCTGGTTCTACCTGGGCATCATCGGGACATGGTTACTCTATTCCCCACTGGGACTGACCTGATCCTGGTAACTCTGGTCCTGACTTTGGCCACTTCTGTACCAGGTGACTCTGGCTCCACCTGGGCCTCACCTGTAACTGGTGACTCTGATCCAAAGCATGGCCTCACCTGACCTGGTGACTGTGGTTCCCATCGGGACCTCACCTGGACCTCATGTCTCTGGTCCCACCTGGGCCTCACCAGGACCTGGTGTTTCTGGTACCCACCAGGGTAGCATCAGGATATGGTTACACTGTTCAGTAACAGTGACCCTGCCGGATCTATTAACTCTGGTCTTTACATGGGCCACACCTGGACAAGGTGACCCTGGTTCCCACCTGGGTCTCACCTGGAAATGGTGAGTCGGATCCCCAGCTGGTCCTCACCTGTAACTGGTGATTCTCGTTCCCACATGGACATAATATGGACCTGGTGGCTGCAGGGTTTCTAGCTTCTCATGTAGCTAGTGACTCTGGTCCCCACCAGGGCCTCACCGGGACCTGGTGATTGTGGTTGCCACCGGCAACTCACCTGGACCTGGTGATTCTAGTCTGCACCTGAGACTACCCTGGATCTGGTGAATGTGGTCCCCACCTGGGCTTCACCTGGATTTGGGGACTCCACTCCCAATCTTGACCTCACCTGGCCCTGTTGACCATGGTCCTAAACTGGGCAAAATTGGGAGCTGGTGACTCTGATCCCCCTCTGGGTCTCCCCGTGCCCTACTGACTGTGAACCCCACTTTGGCCTGACTTGGACCTGCTGACCCTGGATGTCACCTGCGCCTGACCTCGAACTGTTGACTCTGATTCTTTCAAGGGCCTCCCCTGGACCTGGTGATCCTGGTCCCCACCTGGGCCTCAACTGGTCGTGGTGACTCTTGTCACCACCTGGGACTCACCTGGACCTGGTTACTGTGTTCCACACTTGGGCCTCAATTAGACCTGTTGACCATGGTCCCCAAGCCGGCCTCACATGGACCTGTTGCCTCTGATCCCCACCGGGGCCTCACGTGTACCTGGGAACTCTGGTCCTCACCTGGGCCTCATCTGGACCTAGTGACTCTAGTCCCCACCTGGGCTTCACGTGGATCTGGTGACTCTGGTCCCCACCTGGACTTCACCTGGTTCTGGTGACTCTGGTCCCCACCTGGACCTCTCCCGGACCTGGTGACTCTCTTTCCAACATGGACCTCACCTGGATCTGGTAACTCTGGTCCTCAGTTTGGCCTCCCCTGGACCTGGTGTCTCTCGTCCCCACTTTGACCTAACTCAGAACTGCTGAATCTTGCCCCACCTAGGCCGCACCCAGACCTGGTGACTCTTGTCCCCAGCTATGCCTCAATTCGACCTGATGAATCTGGTCCTCACGTGGGCCTCACATGGACCTGGGACTCAGCTGGATTGAGTGGCTCTGGTTCCCACAAAGGGCTCACCTGATACTGGTGACTGTGGTCTTATTCTATGCCTCACCAGGACCTAGTGATTCTGTTCCCCATCTGGGTCTGCATGGTCCTAGTGACTCTGGTCCTCACCCAGGCATCATTAGGACCTGGATACTCTATTCCACACCTGGGCCTCACTCTCACCAGGGACCTCTGGTCGCATTCTGGGCCTCAAATTATACTGGTACTCTGGCCCCCTCTGGGCCTCACCCTTACCTGGTGACTCTGGTCACCCCTTGGGCTTCATTTGGGCCTGGTGAATCGGGTCCTTAACTTGTCCTCACTTGGATATCGTGACTGGTCGCCACCTGGGCCTCATCTGGACATGGTGAATCCTTTTGCCACCTGCCCCCACCTGGACCTTGTGACTGTGGACCCACCTGGTTCTCACCTGGATCTGGGGGCTCTGGTTCCCATATGGGGCTCTCCTGGACCTGCTTCCCGTGGTATCCATCTGGACCTTCCTGGAAAAAAATTACTCTGTTCCATATTTGGGCCTCTCCTGGACCTTTTGACTCTGGTCCTAACCTGGGGATCATTGGCAACTGGATACTCTCTTATATACGTGTGCCTCACCTGGACCTGGTGACTGTGGTCCCACCTGGGCCTCACCTGGACGAGTTGACTGGTTCCAACAGGTACCTCACCAGGACCTGGTGATTCAGGTCCTCATATGGGCATCATGTGACCTGGTTTCACTTCCACATCGGGACCTCACCTGGACCTAGTGATTCTCATCCCCTTCTGGGCCTCACCCTGACGTGGTGACTCTGGTCCCCAGCAGGATATGCCCAGAACTGGGTGAATCTGGTCCCCCTCTGGGACTCACCCGGAGCTGGGGACACTGGTACTCAACCGGGCCTCAACAGGACCTGGTGAATCTACTCCTCACTTAGGCCTCGTCTGGACCTTGTGACTCTTTTCCCACCTGGCATCAATGGGACATGGTTACTCTGTTCCCCACCTGGGCCTCACCTGGACATGATACCTTTGCTCCACACTTTGGCCTCAAATGTTCCTCATGACTCTGGTCCCCCCACCTAGGCCTCAGTCTGGACCTGGTGACTGTGGTCCCCACCTGGGTCTCACCTGGACCTGGTGACTCTCGTTCACACATGAACCACACCAGGACCTGGTGACTGTGGAGTTCTTGTAGACTCACATTTACCTGGTGACTCCGGTCATCACCAGGGCCTCACCTGGATCTGGTGACTCTGGCATGCAGGTTGGCCTCATCTGGACCTTGTGAGTGGGGTGGTCACCTGGGCCTCACCCATACCTGGTGACTCAGTTCCCCCCGTGGGCATCTTGGACATGGTGAATCTGGTCCTTACCTCGTCCTCTTCCAGACCCGGGAACTCTGGTCACCACCTGGGCCTCACCTGGACCTGGTGAATCTGCTCCCCATCTGGGCCTCACCCAGTCCTGGGGACTTTGTTACCCACCTGGACCTGCTGGCTGTGGACACTTTCTTCGCCTCACCTAGATCTGGTGACTCTGATCCTATCTGCGCATCACCCATATCTGGTGACTCTGGTCCTCACCTGGGCATCATAGGTACCTGGTGACTCAGTTCCACACCTGAGCCTCACCTGGACATGATGACTCTGGAACCCCTCTGGGCCTCACCCTGACCTGTTGACTCTGGTCCCCATCTGGATGTCACCTGGACCAGGTGATTCTGGTACCCCTCTAGGCCTCAACCAGATCTGGGGACTCTGGTCCTCAACTGGGCTTCACCTGGACCTAGTGAATATCCTCCATCTGGGCCTCATTTGGACCTGGTGACTCTGGTCACTACCTGGGCATCATCGGGACATATTTCCACTGCATGGCCTGAAGGTTGGCCTCACCTGGATCTGGTAACTCTGGTCCCAACCAGGGTACATCGTGACATGGTTCCTCTGCATGGCCTGCAGGTTGGCCTCACCTGGACCTGGGGAGTGGGGTTGCCACCTGCGCCTCACCCATACCTGGTACACAGGTCCCCACGTTGGCCTCACGTGTACCTGTTGAATCTTGTCCTTACCTGGTCCTCACCCGGTACTGGTAAAGCTGGTCACCACCTGGAAGTCACCTGGACCTGGTGAATGTGGTCCCCATCTGGGCCTCACCCATTCCTGGTGAATTTGTTGCCCACCTGGACCTGATTGCTGTGGACTCCTTCTTGGCCTCACATGGACTTGAGACTCTGATCCCAAGTGGGCCTCAGCCAGATCTGGTGACTCTGGTCCTCACCAGAGGACCATTATGATCTGAATACTCGGTTCCACACCTGAGCCTCACCTGGACATGATGACTCTTAATCCCCTCTGGGCCTCACCCTGACATGGTGACTCTGGTCCCCATCTGGATGTCACCTAGACCAGGTGAATCTGGTACCCCGCTAGGCCTCAACTATACCTGGCGACTCTGGTCCTCAACTGGCCCTCAGCGGGACCTAGTAATAATGCTCCCCACCTGCGCCTCATCTGGACCTGGTGACTCTGGTTCTACCTGGGCATCATCGGGACATGGTTACTCTATTCCCCAGTGGGACTGACCTGATCCTGGCAATTCTGGTCCTGACTTTGGCCTATTCTGTACCAGGTGACTCTGGCTCGAACTGGTCTCACCTTTAACTGGTGACTCTGATCCTAAGCATGGCCTAACCTGACCTGGTGACTGTGGTTCCCATCGGGAACTCACCTGGACCTCATGTCTCTGGTCCGACCTGGGCCTCACCAGGACCTGGTGTCTCTGGTACCAACCTGGGTAGCATCAGGATATGGTTACACTGTTCACAAACAGTGACCCAGCCGGACCTATTAACTCTGCTCTTCACCTGGGCCACACCTGGACATGGTGATTGTGGTCTGGACCTGAGACTTCCCTGGATCTGGTGACTGTGGTCCCCACCTCGGCTTCACCTTGACTTGGGGACTCCGGTCCCCATCTGGGCCTCACCTGGCCCTGTTGACCATGATCCTCAACTGGGCAAAATTGGGACCCGGTGACTGTGTTCCACAACTGGACCTCAAAAATACCAGGTGACTCTGGTCCCCCTCTGGGTCTCACCGTGACCTAGTGCCTGTGAACCCCACTTTGGCCTGCCTTGGACCTGCTGACCCTGGTTGCCACCTGCGCCTGGCCTCGAACTGTTGACTCTGGTTCTTGCAAGGTCCTCCCCTGGACCTGGTGATCCTGGTCCCCACCTGGGCCTCACCTGGACGTGGTGACTCTTGTCACCACCAGGGACTCACCTGGACCTGCTTACTGTGTTCCACACCTGGGCCTCAAGTAGCCCTGTTGACCATGGTCCCCAAGCCGGCCTCACATGGACCTGTTGCCTCTGATCATCACCGGTGCTTCACGTGTACCTGGTAACTCTGGTTCTCACCTGGGCCTCATCTGGACTAGTGACTCTGGTCCCCACCTGGGCTTCACCTGTATCTGGTGACTCTGGTCCGCACCTGGACTTCCCCTGGATCTGGTGACTCTGGTCCCCACCTGGACCTCTCCCGGACCTGGTGACTCTCTTTCCAACATGGACCTCACCTGGATCTGGTAACTCTGGTCCTCAGTTTGGCCTCAACTGGACCTGGTGTCTCTCGTCCTCACTTTCACCTAACTCAGAACTGCTGAATCTTGCCCCACCTAGGCTGCACAAAGACCTGGTGACTCTTGTCCCCAGCTATGCCTCAATTCGACCTGATGAATCTGGCCCTCACGTGGGCCTCACATGGACCTGGGACTCAGCTGGATAGAGTGGCTCTGGTTCCCACAAGGGGTTCACCTGAGACTGGTGACTGTGGTCTTATCCTATGCCTCACCAGGACCTAGTGATTCTGTTCGCCATCTGGGCCTGCATGGCCCTAGTGACTCTGGTCCTCACCCAGGAATCATTGGGAACTGGATACTCTATTCCACACCTGGGCCTCACTTTGACCAGGGACCTCTGGTCCCATTCTGGGCCTCAAACTAAACTGGTTACTCTGGTTCCCCTCGGGGCCTCACCCTTACGTGGAGACTCTGGTCACCCATTGGTCTTCACATGGACCTGGTGAATCTGGTCCTTATCTGGTCCGCACCTGGATCTGGTACCTGGTCGCCAGCTGGGCCTCACCTGGACTTGGTGAATCCTGTTGCCACCTGCGCCTCTACTGGACCTTGTGACTGTGGTCCCACCTGGACCTCACCTGGATCTGGTGGCTCTGGTTCCCATATGGGGCTCTCTTGGACCTGGATCATGTGGTCTCCATGTGGCCTCACCTGGAACACAATGACTCTGATCCATATTTGTGCCTCTCCTGGACCTGTTGACCCTGGTCTTTACCTGGGCATCATTGGGACCTGGATACTCTCTTATATACCTGGGACTCATCTGGACCTGTTGACTGTGGTCCCACCTGGGCCTCACCAGGACGAGGTGACTGGTTCCCACAGGGACCTCACCTGGACCTGGTGACTCAGGTCCTCATTTGGGCATTATGGGACCTTTTTTCTCAGTTCCACATCGGGGCCTCACCTGAAACTAGTGATTCTCGTCCCCCTCTGGGCCTCACGCTGACGTGGTGACTCTTGTCCCCACCTGGATATCACCAGAACCGCGTGACTCTGGTCCCCCTCTGGGACTCACCCAGAGCTGGGGACACTGGTGCTCAACTAGGCCTCAACAGGACCTGGTGAATCTAGTCCTCACTTAGGCCTCATCTGTACCTTGTGACTCTTTTCCCACCTGGCATCAATGGGACATGGTTACTCTGTTCCCCACCTAGACATCACCTGGATATGATAACTTTGTTCCACACTTTGGCCTCAACTTGTCCTGATGAATCTGTTCCCCCCACCCAAGCCTCAATCTGGACCTGGTGACTATGGTCCTCACCTGGGCATCATTGTTACCTGGTGACTCTGTTCCACACCTGAGCCTCACCTTGACATGATGACTCTGGATCCCCTCTGGGCCTCAGCCTGACATGGTGACTCTGGTCCCCATCTGGATGTCACCTAGACCAGGTGAATCTGTTACCCCTCTAGGGCTCAAATAGACCTGGTGACACTGGTCATCAACTGGGTGTCACCGAGACCTAGTGAATATGCTCCCCACCTGTGCCTCATCTGGACCTGGTGACGCTGGGTCTACCTGGGCATCATCGGGACATGGTTACTCTGTTCCCCTCTGGAACTGACCTGATCCTGGTAACTCTGGTCCTGACTTTGGCCTCTTCTGTACAAGGTGACTCTGGCTCCACCTGGGCCTCACCTGTAACTGGTGACTATGATCCTAAGAATGGCCTCTCCTGACCTTATGACTGTGGTTCCCATCAGGACCTCTCCTGGACCTCATGTCTCTGGTCCCACCTGGGCCTCTCCAGGACCTGGTGTCTCTGGTACCCACCTGGGTAGCATCAGGATATGGTTACACTGTTCACTAACAGTGACCCAGCCGGGACCTATTAACTCTGGTCTTCACCTGGGCCACACATGGACATGGTGACACTCGTTCCCACTTGGAACTCACCTGGACATGGTGAGTCAGATACCCACCTGGTCCTAACCTATAACTGTTGATTCTCGTTCCCACATGGACATCATGTGGACCTGGTGGCTGCGGTGTTTCTAGTTTGTCATGTACCTTGTGACACTGGTCCCCACCAGGGCCTCACCAGTACCTGGTGAGTGTGGTTGCCACCTGCACCTCACCTGGACCTGGTGATTCTGGTCTGCACCTGAGACTACCCCGGATATGGTGACTGTGGTCCCAACCTGGGCTTCACCTGGATTTGGGGACTCTGGTCCCCATCTGAGACTCACCTGGCCCTGTTGACCATGGTCCTCAACTGGGCAAAATTGGGACGCGGTTACTGTATTCCACAATTGGACCTCACCTGGACCACGTGACTCTGGTGCCCCTATGATCTCACCATGCCCTAGTGACTGTGAACACCACTTTCCCCTGACTTACACCTGCTGACCCTGGTTGAAACCTGCGCCTCACCTCGAACTGTTGACTCTGGTTCTTTCAAGGGCCTCCCCTGTACCTGGTGATCCTGGTCCGAACCTGGGCCTCACCTGGACGTGGTGACTCTTGTCACCATGGGGACTCACCTGGACCTGCTTACTGTGTTCCACACCTGGGCCTCAAGTAGACCTGTTGACCATGGTCCCCAAGCCGGCCTCACATGGACCTGTTGCCTCTGATCCCCACCGGGGCCTCACGTGTACCTTGTAACTCTGGTCCTCACCTGGGCCTCATCTGGACCTAGAGACTCTTGTCCCCACCTGGGCTTCACCTGGATCTGGAGACTCTGGTCACCATCTGGACTTCACCTGGATCTGGTGACTCTGGTCCCAATCTGGACCTCTCCTGGACTTGGTGTCTCTCTTGCCCACTTTGACCTAACTCAGAACTGCTGAATCTTGCCCCACCTATTACGCACCCAGACCTGGTGACTCTTGTCCCTAGCTATTCCTCAATTCGACCTGATGAATCTGGTCCTCACGTGGACCTCACATGTACCTGGGACTCAGCTGGAAAAAGTGGCTCTGGTTCCCACAAGGGGCTCACCTGATACTGCTGACTGTGGTCTTACTCTATGCCTCACCAAGACCTAGTGCTTCTGTTCCCCATCTGGGCCTGCATGGCCATAGTGACTCTGGTCCTCACTCAGGCATCATTGGTTCCTGGATACTCTATTCCACACCTGGGCCTCACTTTGACCAGGGACCGCTGGTCCCATTCTGGGCCTCAAACTAAACTGGTTATTCTGGTTCCCCCTCTGAACCTCACCCTTACCTGGTGACTCTGGTCACCCCTTGGGCTTCACCGGGGCCTGGTGAATCTGATCCTTAGCAGGTCCGCACCTGGATGGTGACTGGTCGCCACCTGGGCCTCACCTGGACTTGGTGAATCCTGTTGCCACCTGCGCCTCACCTGGTCCTTGTAACTGTGGTCCTACCTGGACCTCACCTGGATCTGGTTGCTTGGTTCCCATATGGGGCTCCCCTGGACCTTGTTCCTGTGGTCTCCATCTGGCCTCACCTGGATCACAATGACTCTGATCCATATTTGGGCCTCTCCTGGACCTGTGACTCTGGTCCTTACCTGGGCATCATTGGGACCTGTATACTCTCTTATATATTTGGGCCTCACCTGGACCTGTTGACTATGGTCCCACCTGGGCTTCACCTGGACGAGGTGACGGGTTCCCACAGGGACCTCACCTGGACCTGGTGACTCAGGTCCTCATATGGGCATATTGGGACCTGGTTTCTCAGTTCCACATCGGGACCTCACCTGGACCTAGTGACTCTCGTCCCCCTCTCGGCCTCACCCTGACGTGGTGACTCTTGTCCCCACGTGGATATCACCAGAACCGGATGACTCTGGTCCCCCTCTGGGACTCAACCAGCGCTGGGGATACTGGTCTTCAACTGGACCTCAACAGGACATGGTGAATCTACTCTTCACTTAGGCCTAGTCTGGACCTTGTGACTCTTTTTCCACCTGGCATCAATGGGACATGGTTACTCTGTTCCCCACCCGGACTCACCTGGATACGATAACTTTGCTCCACACTTTGGCCTCAACTGGTCCTGATGACTCTGGTCCCCCAACCTAGGCCTCAATCTTGACCTGGTGACTGTGGTCCCCACATGCTTCTCTCCTGGACCTGGTGACTCTCGTTCCCACATAAACCACACCTGTACCTGGTGACTGTGGTATCCTTGTGGTCTCACATTTACCTGGTGAGTCCGGTCCCCACTAGGGCCTCACCTGGATCTGGTGACTCTGGCCTGCAAGTTGGTCTCACATGGACCTGGTGAGTGAGGTTGCCACCTGGCCTCACCCATACCTGGTGCCTCAGGTCCCCACGTGGGCCTCTTGGACCTAGTGAATCTGGTCCTTACTTGGTCCTCTCCCAGACCCGGGGACTCTGGTCACCAACTGGGCCTCACCTGGAACTGGTGAATCTGGTCCCCTTCTGGGCCTCCCCCAGGCCTGGTGACTTAGTTCCCCACCTGGACCTGATTGCTGTGGACTCTTTCTTGGCCTCACCTGGAACTGGTGACTCTTATCCTATCTGCGCGTCACCCAGACCTGGTGACTCTGGTCCTCACCTGGGCATCATTGGTACCTGGTGACTCTGTTCCACACCTGAGCCTCACCTGGACCTGATGACTCTGGAAGCTCTCTGGGCCTACCCTGACTTGGTGACCCTGGTCGCCATCTGGATATCACCTGGAACAGGTGATTCTGGTACCCCTCTAGGACTCAACCAGATCTGGTGACACTGGTCCTCAAATGGGCCTCACCTGGACCTAGTGAATATGCTCCATCTGGTCCTCATTTGGACCTGGTGATTCTGGTCCCTCCCTGGGCATCATCGTGACATGGTTCCACTGCATGGCCTGCAAGTTGGCCTCACCTGGACCTGGTAACTCAGGTACCCGCCTGGGTATAATCAGGACACTCTTCCTCTGCATTGCCTGCAGTGTGGCCTCACCTGGACCTGGTGAGTGTGGTTGCCACTTGGGCCTCACCCATACCTGGTGACACAGTTGCCCACGTGGGCCTCACTTGGATCTGGTGAATCTGGTCCTTACCTGGTCCTCACCCGGAACTGCTAACTCTGGTCACCACCTGGGAATCACCTGGGCCTGGTGAATCTGGTCCCCACTGGGCCTCACCCATTCCTGGTGACTTTGTTCCCCACCTGGACCTTATTGCTGTGGACTCCTTCTTGGCCTCACCTGGAAGTGGTGACTCTGATCGTAGCTGGGCCTCAACCAGATCTGGTGACTCTGGTCCTCACCTGGGCATCATTGATACCTGGATACTCTGTTCCACACCTGAGCCTCACCTGGACATGATGACTCTGGATCCACTCTGGGCCTCACCATGACATGGTGACTCTGGTCCCCATCTGGATATCACCAGAACCGGGTGACTCTGGTCCCCCTCTGGGAATAACCCAGAGCTGAGGACACTGGTCCTCAACTGGATCTCAACACTACCTGTTGAATCTACTCCTCACTTAGGTCTCGTCTGAACCTTGTGACTCTTGCCCACCTGGCATCAACGGGACTTGGTTACTCTGTGCCCCACCTGGGCCTCACCTAGACATGATAACTTTGCTCCACACTTTGGCCTCAACTGGTCCTGATGACTCTGGTCTCCCCACCTATGCCTCAATCTGGACCCGGTGATGTGGTCCCCACTTGGATCTCACCTGGACCTGGTGATTCTGGTCCCTCCCTGGGCATCATCGAGACATGGTTCCACTGCATGGCCTGCAAGTTGGCCTCACCTGGACCTGGTGGCTCTCGTTTCCACATGAACCACACCTGGCCCTGTTGACTGTGGTGTTCTTGTAGACTCACATTTACCTGGTGACTCCGGTCCCCACTAGGGCCTCACCTGGATCTGGTGACTCTGGCCTGCAGGTTGGCCTCACCTGGACCTGGTGAGTGGGGTTGCCACCTGGGTCTCACACATACCTGGTGACTCAGGTCCTCACGTGGGCCTCAGTTGGACCTGGTGAATCTGGTCCTTACCTGGTCCTCTGCCGGACCCGGGGACTCTGGTCACCACCTGGACCTCACCTGGACCTGGTGAATCTGGTCCCCATCTGGGCCTCACCGAGTCCTGGTGTCTTTGTTCCCCACCTGGACCTGATTGCTGTGGACTCCTTCTTGGCCTCACCTGGAACTGGTGACTCTGATCCTATCTGCGCATCACCCAGAACTGGTGACTCTGATCCTCACCTGGGCATCATTGGTACCTGGTGACTCTGTTCCACACCTGAGACTCACCTGGACATAATGTTGTTGAATCCTTCTGGGCATCACCCTGACCTGGTGACTCTCGTCCCCATCTGCATGTCACCTGGACCAGGGGATTCTGGTACCCCTCTAGGCCTCAACTAGATCTGGTGACTCTGGTCCTGAACTCGGCCTCACCTGGACGTAGTGAATATGCTCCATCTGGGCCTCATTTGGACCTGGTGTCTCTGGTCTCTACCTGGGCATCATCGGGACATGGTTCCACTGCATTGCATGCAGGTTGGCCTCACCTGGACCTCGTAACTCTGGTCCCTACATGGCCATCAACCGGACACGGTTCCTCTGCATGGCCTCAGGTGGGCCTCCCCTGGACCTGGTGAGTGAGGTTGCCTCCTGGGTCTCCCCATAACTCGTGACACAGGTCCCACGTGGTCTTCACTTGGACCTGGTGAATCTGGTCCCTACCAGAACTGGTAAACCTTGTCACCACCTGGGAATCACCTGAACCTGTTGAATCTGGTCCCCTTCTGGGCCTCACCCAGTCCTGGTGACTTTGTTCCCCACCTGGACCTGATTTCTGTGGACTAATACTTGGCCTCACCTGGAACTGGTGACTCTGATCCTATCTGAGTGTCACCCAGACCTGGTGACTCTGGTCCTCACCTGGGCATCATTGGTAACTGGAGACTCTGATCCACGCCTGAGCCTCACCTGGACATAATGACACTGGAACCTCTCTGGGCCTCACCCTGACCTGGTGACCCTGGCCCCCATCTGGATGTCACCTGGACCTGGTGATTCTTGTACCCTTCTAGGTCTCAACCAGATCTGGTGACTCTGGTCCCAACTGGGCCTCCCCTGGACCTGGTGATTCTGGTCTGCACCTGAGGTTACCCTGGATCTGGTGACTGTGGTCCCCACCTGGGCTTCACCTGGATTTGGGGACTCCGGTCCCCGTCCGGGCCTCCCCTGGCCCTGTTGTCCATGGTCTTCAACTGGAGAAATTTGGGACCCGGTGACTGTGTTCCACAACTGGACGTCACCTGGACCAGGTGACTCTGGTCCCCCTGTGGGTCTCACCGTGCTCTAGTGACTGTGAACCCCACTTTGGCCTGACTTGGACCTGCTGACCCTGGTTGCCACCTGCGCCTGACCTCGAACTGTTGACTCTGGTTCTTTCAAGGGCGTCCCCTGTACCTGGTGATCCTGGTTCACACCTGGGCCTCACCTGGACCTGGTGACTCTTGTCACCACTGGGGACTCACTTGGACCTGGTTACAGTGTTCCACACTGGGCCTCAAGTAAAACTTTTGACCATGGTCCCCAAGCTGCCTCACATGGACCTGTTGCCTCTGATACCTACCAGCGCCTCACCTGTACTTGGTAACTCTGGTCCTCACCTGGGCCTATTCTGGACCTAGTGACTCTGGTCCCCACCTGGGCTTCACCTGGATCTGGTGACTGTGGTCCCCACCTGGACTGCACCTGGATCTGGTGACTCTGGTTCCCACCTGGACCTCTCCTGGACCTGGTGACTCTGTTTCCAACATGGACCTCACCTGGATCTGGTGACTCTGATCCTCAGTTTGGTCTCACCTGGAACTGGTGTCTCTCGTCCTCACTTTGACCTAAATCAGAACTGGTGAATCTTGCCCCACCTAGGCCGCACCGAGACATGGTGACTCTTGTCCCCAGCTATGCCTCAATTCGACCTGATGAATCTGGTCCTCACGTGGGCCTCACATGGACCTGGGACTCAGCTGGATAGAGTGGCTCTTGTTCCCACAAGGGGCTCACCTGATACTGCTGACTGTGGTCTTATTCTATGCCTCACCAGGACCTAGTGATTCTGTTCCCCATCTGGGCCTTCATGGCCCTAGTGACTCTGGTCCTCACCCAGGCATCATTGGGACCTGGATACTCTTTCCACACCTGGGCCTCACTTTGACCACGGACCTCTGGTCCCATTCTGGGCCTCAAACTAAACTGGTTACTCTGGTTCCCCCTCTGGGCATCACCCTTACCCAGGGACTATGGTCACCCCTTGGGCTTCACTTCGGCCTGGTGAATGTGGTCCTTAACTGGTCCGCACCTGGATCTGGTGACTAGTCGCCACCTGGGCCTCACCTGGACTTGGTGAATCCTGTTGCCACCTGCACCTCACCTGGATCTTGTGACTGTGGTCCCACCTGGACCTGACCTGGCTCTGGTGGCTCTGATTCCCATATGGGGCTCTCCTGGACCCGGTTCTTGTGGTCTCCATCTGGCCTCACCTGGAACACAATGACTCTGATCCATATTTGGGCCTCTCCTGGACCCGTTGACTCTGGTCCTTACCTGGGCATCATTGGGACCTGGATACTCTCTTATATACCTGGGCCTCAGCTGGACCTGGTGACCGTGGTCCCACCTGTGCCTCACCTGGACGAGGTGACTGGTTCCCACAGGGACCTGACCTGGACCTGGTGACTCAGGTCCTCATATGGGGATCATGTGACCTGGTTTCTCAGTTCCACATCGGGGCCTCATCTGGACCTAGTGATTCTCGTCCCCCTCTGGGCCTCACTCTGACTTGGTGACTCTGGTCCCCACCTGGATATCACCAGAACTGGGTGACTCTGGTCCCCCTCTGGGACTCACCCGGAGCTGGGGACACTGGTCCTCTGCTGGGCCTCCACAGGACCTGGTGATTCTACTCCTCACTTAGGCCTGGTCTGGACCTTGTGACTCTTTTCCCACCTGGCATCAATGGGACATGGTTATTCTGTTCCCCACCTGGGCCTCACCTGGACATGATAACTTTGCTCCACAATTTGGCCTCTACTGGTCCTGATGACTCTGGTCCCGCCACCTAGTCCTCAATCTGGAACTGGTGACTGTGGTCCCCACCTAGTTCTCACCTGGACCTGGTGACTCTCGTTCCCACATGACCCAAACCTGGACCTGGTGACTGTGGTGTTCTTGTAGACTCATATTTACCTGGTGAATCCGGTCCCCACTAGGGCCTCACCTGGATCTGGTGACTTTGGCCTGCAAGTTGGCCTCACCTGGACCTGGTCAGTGGTGTTGCCACCTGGGCCTCATCCATACCTGGTGACTCAGATCCCCACGTGGGCCTCTTGGACCTGTTGAATCTGGTCCTTACCTAGTCCTCTCCCAGACCCTGGGACTCTGGTCACCACCTGGGCCTCACCTGGACCTGGTGAATCTGGTCCTCATCTGGGCCTCACCCAGTCTTGGTGACTTTGTTCCTACCTCTACCGGATTGCTGTGGACTCTTTCTTGCCTCACCTGGAACTGGTGACTCTGATCCTATCTGCGCGTCACCCAGACCTGGTGACTCTGGTCCTCACCTGGGCATCATTGGTACCTGATGACTCTGTTCCACACCTGAGCCTCACCTGGACATGATGACTCTGGAACCCCTCTGGGCCTCACCCTGACCTGTTGACTCTGGTCCCCAACTGGATGTCATCTGGACCAGGTGATTCTGGTACCCCTCTAGGCCTCAACCAGATCTGGTGACTCTGGTCCTCAACTGGGCCTCACCTGGACCTAGTGAATATACTCCATCTGGGCCTCATTTGGACCTGGTGACTCTGGTCCCTACCTGGGCATCATCGGGACCTGGTTCCACTGCATTGCCTGCAGGTTGGCCTCACCTGGACCTGGTAACTCTGGTCCCTACCTGGGCATCATCGGGACATGGTTCCACTGCATGGCCTGCAGGTTGGCCTCACCTGGACCTGGTAACTCAAGTCCCTACCTGGGCATAATCGGGACATGGTTACTGTGCATTGCCTGCAGTTTGGCCTCACCTGGACCTGGTGAGTGGGGTTGTCCCCTGGGACTCACCCATGCCTGGTGACCCAGGTCCCCACGGGGGCCGCACTTGGACCTGGTGAATCTGGTCCTTACCTTGTCCTCACCCGGAACTGGTAACTCTGTCACCATCTGGGAATCACATGGGCCTGGTGAATCTGGTCCCCATCTGGGCCTCACCCAGTCTTGGTGACTTTGTTCCTACCTCGACCGGATTGCTGTGGACTCTTTCTTGCCTCACCTGGAACTGGTGACTCTGATCCTATCTGCGCTTCACCCAGACCTGGTGACTCTGGTCCTCACCTGGGCATCATTGGTACCTGGTGACTCTGTTCCACACCTGAGCCACACCTGGACATGATGACTCTGGAACCCCTCTGGGCCTCACCCTGACCTGGTGACTCTGGTCCCCAACTGGATGTCATCTGTACCAGGTGATTCTGGTACCCCTCTAGGCCTCAACCAGATCTGGTGACTGGGTCCTCAACTGGGCCTCACCTGGACCTAGTGAATATACTCCATCTGGGCCTCATTTGGACCTGGTGACTCTGGTCCCTACCTGGGCATCATCGGGACCTGGTTCCACTGCATTGCCTTCAGGTTGGCCTCACCTGGACCTGGTAACTCTGGTCCCTACCTGGGCATCATCGGGACATGGTTCCACTGCATGGCCTACAGGTTGGCCTCACCTGGACCTGGTAACTCAAGTCCCTACCTGGGCATAATCGGGACATGGTTACTCTGCATGGCCTGCAGTTTGGCCTCACCTGGACCTGGTGAGTGGGGTTGTCCCCTGGGACTCACCCATGCCTGGTGACCCAGGTCCCCACGGGGGCCGCACTTGGACCTGGTGAATCTGGTCCTTACCTGGTCCTCACCCGGAACTGGTAACTCTGTCACCATCTGGGAATCACATGGGCCTGGTGAATCTGGTCCCCATCTGGGACTCACCCAGTCCTGGTGACTTTGTTCCCCACCAGGACCTGATTGCTGTGGACTGCGTCTTCGCCTCACCTGGAACTTGTGAGTCTGATCCTAACTGGGCCTCACCCAGATGTGGTGACTCTGGTCCTCACCTGTGGACCATTATGACCTGGATACTCTGTTCCACACCTGAGCCTCACCTGGACATGATGACTCTGGATCCACTCTGGGCCTCACCCTGACATGGTGACTCTGGTCCCCATCTGGATGTCACCTAGACCAGGTGAATCTGGTACTCCTCTAGGCCTCCACTAGACCTGGTGACTCTGGTCCTCAACTGGGCCTCACCGGGACCTAGTGAACATGCTCCCCACGTGCGCCTCATCTGGACCTGGTGACTCTGGTTCTACCTGGGCATCATCTGGACATGGTTACTGTATTCGCCACTGGGACTGACCTGATCCTGGCAACTCTGGTCCTGACTTTGGCCTCTTCTGTACCAGGTGACTCTGGTTCTACCTGGGCCTCACCTGTAACTGGTGATTCTGATCCTAAGCATGGCCTCACCTGACCTGGTAACTGTGGTTCCCATCGGGACCGCACCTGGACCTGATGTCTCTGTTCCCCACTTGGGTAGCATCAGGATATGGTTACACTGTTCACTAATAGTGACCCACCCGGACCTATTAACTCTCGTCTTCACCTGAGCCACACCTGGACATGGTGACACTGGTTCCCACCTGGAACTCACCTGGACATGGTGATTCGGATCCCCACCTGGTCCTCACCTGTAACTGGTGATTGTCGTTCCCACATGGACATCATTTGGACCTGGTGGCTGCAGTTTTCTAGCTTCTCATATACCTCGTGACTCTGGTCCCCACCAGGGCCTCACCGGGAACTGGTGAGTGTGTTTGCCTTCTGCACCTCACCTGGAAATTATGATTCTGGTCTGCACCTGAGACTACCCTGGATCTGGTGACTGGGGTCTCCACCTGGGGTTCACCTGGATTTGGGGACTCCGGTCCCCATCTGGGCCTCACCTGGCCCTGTTGACCATGGTCCTCAACTGGGCAAATTGGGACGCGGTGACTGTGTTCCACAACTGGACCTCACCTGGACCAGGTGACTCTGCTCCCCCTCTGGGCCTCACCGTGCCCTTCTGACTGTGAACCCCACTTTGTACTGACTTGGACCTGCTGATCCTGGTTGCCACCTGCGACTGACCTTGAACTGTCGACTCTGGTTCCTTCCAGGGCCTCCCCTGAACCTGGTGATCCTGGTCCCCACCTGGGCCTCACCTGGACGTGGTGAATCTTGTCACCACCGGTTACTCACCTGGACCTGGTTACTGTGTTCCAAGCCTGGAACTCAAGTAGCCCTGTTGACCATGGTCCCCAAGCCGGCCTCACATGAACCTGTTGCCTGTGATCCCCACCGGGGCCTCACGTGTACCTGGTAAGTCTGGTCCTCACCTGGCCTCATCTGGACCTAGTGACTCTGGTCCCCACCTGGGCTTCACCTGGATCTGGTGACTCTTGTCCGTGTCTGGGCTTCACCTGGATCTGGTGACTCTGGTCCCACCTGGAATTTACGTGGATCTGGTGACTCTGGTCCCCACCTGGACCTCTCCTGGACCTGATGACTCTCTTACCAACATGGACCTCACCTGGATCTGGTGACTCTGGTTCTCAGTTTGGCCTCACATGGACCTGGTGTCCCTCGTCCCCACTTTGAACTACTCAGAACTGCTGAATCTTGCCCCACCTAGGCCGCACCCAGACCTGGTGACTCTTGTCCCCAGCTATGCCTCAATTCGACCTGATGAATCTGGTCCTCACGTGGGCCTCACATGGACCTGGGACTCACCTGGATAGAGTGGCTCTGGTTGCCACAAGGGTCTCACCTGATACTGCTGACTGTGTCTTATTCTATGCCTCACCAGGACCTAGTGATTCTGTTCGCCATCTGGGTCTGCATGGCCCTAGTGACTCTGGTGCTCACCCAGGCATCATTGGGACCTGGACACTTTATTCCACACCTGGGCTTCACTTTGACAAGGACCTCTGGTCCCATTCTGGACCTCAAACTAAACTGGTTACTCTGGTTCCCCCTCTGGGCCTCACCCTTACCTGGTGACTCTGGTCACCCCTTGGGCTTCACTTGGGCCTGGTGAATCTGGTCCTTAGCTGGTCCGCACCTGGATGTGGTGACTTGTCGCCACCTGGGACTCACCTGGACTTGGAGAATCTTGTTGCCACCTGCGCCTCACCTGGACCTTTTGACTGTGGTCCCACCTGGACCTCACCTGGATCTGGTCGCCCTGGTTCCCTTATGGTGCTCTCCTCTAACTGGTTCCTGTGGTCTCCATCTGGCCTCACCTGGAACACAATGACTCTGATCCATATTTGGGCCTCTCCTGGACCTGTTGACTCTGGTCCTTCCCTGGGCATCATTGGGACCTGGATACTCTCTTATATAGCTGGGCCTCACTTGGACCTGGTGACTGTGGTCCCACCTGGGCCTCACTTGGACGGGGTGACTGGTTCCCACAGGGACCTCACCTGGACCTGGTGACTCAGGTCCTCATATGGGCATCATGGGACCTGGTTTCTCAGTTCCACATCGGGGCCTCACCTGGATCTAGAGATTCTCGTCCTGCTCTGGGCCTCATCCTGACGTGCGGACTCTGGTCCCCACCTGGATATCACCAGAGCCGGGTGCCTCTGGTCCCCCTCTGGGACTCACCCGAAGCTGGGGCATTCACCCTCAATTGGGGCTCAACAGGACCTGGTGAATCTACTCCTCACTTAGGCCTCGACTGGACCTTGTGACTCTTTTCGCACCTGGCATCAATGGGACATGGTTACTCTGTTCCCTACTTGGGCATCACCTGGAAATGATAAATTTGCTCCACAGTTGGGCCTCAACTGGTCCTGATGAATCTGGTCCCCCCACCTAGGCCTCAATCCGGACCTGGTGACTATCGTCCCCACCTGGGTCTCACCTGGAACGGGTGACTCTCGTACCCACATGAACCACACCTGGACCTGGTGACTGTGGTGTTCTTGTAGACTCAAGTTTACCTGCTCTCTCCGGTGCCGACTATGACCTCACGTGGATCTGGTGACTTTGGCATGCAGGTTGGCCTCACCTGGACCTGGTGAGTGGGGTTGCCACCTGGGCCTCACCCTTACATGGTGAGTCAGGTCCCCTCGTGGGCCTCTTGGACCTGGTGAATCTGTTCCTTACCTGGTCGTCTCCCAGCCCCGGGGTCTCTGGTCACCACCTGTGCCTACCTGGACCTAGTGAATCTGATCCCTATCTGGGCCTCACCCAGGCCTGTTGACTTTGTTCCCCACCTGTATCTGATTGCTGTGGACACTTTCTTCGCCTCACCTGGAACTGGTGACTCTGATCCTATCTGCCTGTCACCCACACCTGGTGACTCTGGTCCTCACCTGGTCATCTTTGGTACCTGGTGACTCTGTTCCACACCTGAGACTCACCTGGACATGATGACTCTGGAACCTCTCTGGGACTCATCCTGACCTTGTGACTCTGGTCCCCATCTGGATGTCACCTGTACCAGGTGATTCTGGTACCCCTCTAGGCCTCAACCAGGTCTGTTGACTATTGTCCTCCCCTGGACCTCACCTGGACCTAGTGAATATGCTCCATCTGGGCCTCATTGGACCTGGTGATTCTGGTACCTACCTGGGCATCATCGGGACATGATTCCACTGCATGGCCTGCAGTTTGGCCTCCCCTGGACCTGGTGAGTGAGGTTGCCACCTGGGTCTCACCCATGCCTGGTGACACAGGTCCCCACGTGGGCCTCACTTGGACTTAGTTGATCTGGTCCTTACCTGGTCCTCACCCGGAACTGGTAACTCTGGTCACCACCTGGGAATCACCTGGACCTGTTAAATCTGGTCCCCATCCGGGCCTCTTCCAGTCCTGGTGACCTTGTTCCCCACCTGGACCTGATTGCTGTGGACTCCTTCTTGGCCTCACCTGGAAATGGTGACTCTGATACTAACTTGGCCTCACCCAGATCTGGTGACTCTGGTCCTTCCTGTGGACCATTATGACCTGGATACTCTGTTCCACACCTGAGCCTCACCTGGACATGATGACTCTGGATCCCCTCTGGGGCTCACCCTGACATGGTGACTCTTGTCCCCATCTGGATGTCACCTAGACCAGGTGAATCTGGTATCCCTCTAGGCCTCAACTAGACCTGGTGACTCTAGTCCTCAACTGGGCCTCACCGGGCCTAGTGAATATGCTCCCCACCTGTGCCTCACCTGGACCTGGTGACGCTGGTTCTATCTGGGCATCATCGAGACATGGTTACTCTGTTCCACACTGGGTCTGACCTGATCCTGGTAACTCTGGCCATGACTTTGGCCTCTCTGTACCAGGTGATTCTGGCTCCAACTGGGCCTCACCTGTAACTGGTGACTCTGATTCTAAGCATGGCCTCACCTGACTTGGTGACTGTGGTTCCCATCGGGACCTCACCTGGACCTCATGTCTCTGGTCCCACCTGGGCCTCACCTGGGCCTGGTGTCTCTGGTACCCACCTGGGTAGCATCAGGATATGGTTACACTGTTCGCTAACAGTGACCCAGCCGGACCTATTAACTCTGGTCTTCACCTGGGCCACACCTGGACATGGTGACACTGGTTCCCACCTGGGTCTCACCTGGACATGGTGAGTCGGAACCCCACCTGGTCCTCACCTGTAACTGGTGATTCTACTTCTCACATGGACATAATGTGGACCTGGTGGCTGCAGTGTTTCTAGCTTCTCATGTACCTCGTGACTCTGGTCCCCACCAGGGCCTCACCGGCATCTGGTGAGTGTGGTTGCCACCTGCACCTCACCTGGACCTGGTGATTCTGGTCTGCACCTGAGACTACCCTGGATCTGGTGACTGTGGTCCCCACCTGGGCTTCACCTGGATCTGGTGACTCTGGTCCCCACCTGGGCTTCACCTGGATTTGGGGACTCTGGTCCCCACCTGGGTCTCACCTGGCCCTGTTGACCATAGTCCTCAACTGGGCAAAATTGGGACCCGGTGACTGTGTTCCACAACTGGACCTCACCTGGACCAGATGACTCTGGTCCCCCTCTCGGTCTCAACGTGTCCTAGTGACTGTGAACCCCACTTTCCCCTGTCTTGGCCCTTCTGACCATGGCTGCCACCTGCGCCTGACCTCGAACTGTTGACTCTGGTTCTTTCCAGGGCCTACTTGGACCTGGTGATCCTGGTCCCCACCTGGGCCTCTCCTGGACTTGATGACCCTTGTCACCACCGGGGACTCACCTCGACTTGGTTACTGTGTTCGAAACCTGGGCCTCAAATAGACCTTTTGAGCAAGGTCCCCAAGCCGGCCTCACAAGGCCCTGCTGCCTCTGATCCCCAACGGGGCCTCACGTGTACCTCGTAACTCTGCTCCTCACCTGGGCCTCATCTGGACCTACTGACTCTGGTCCCCACCTTGGCCACACATTGATCTAGTAACTCTGGTCCCCACCTGGAAGTCACATGGATCTGGTGACTCTGGTCCCCACAGGGACCTCTCCTGGACCTGGTGACTCTCTTTCCAACATGGACCTCACCTGGATCTGGTGACTCTGGTCCTCAGTTTGGCCTCACCTGGACCTGGTGTCTCTCGTCCCCACTTTGACCTAACTCAGACCTGCTGAATCTTGCCCCACCTAGGCCACACCCAAACCTGGTGACTCTTGTCCCCAGTATGCCTCAATTCGACCTGATGAATCTGGTCCTCACGTGGGCCTCACATGGACCTTGGACTCAGCTGGATAGAGTGGCTCTGGTTCGCACAAGAGGTTCACCTGATACTGGTGACTGTTTTCTTATCCTATGCCTCACCAGGACCTAGTGATTCTGTTCCCCATCTAGGCCTGCATGGCCCTAGTGACTCTGGTCCTCACCCAGGCATCATTGCGACCTGGATACTCTATTCCACACCTGAGCCTCACTTTGACCAGGGACCTCTGGTCCCATTCTGGGCCTCAAACTAAACTGGTTACTCTGGTTCCCCCTCTGGGCCTCACCCTTACGTGGTGACTCTGGTCACCCCTTGGTTTTCACTTGGGCCTGGTGAATCTGGTCCTTAGCTGGTCCGTATCTGGATCTGGTGACTGGTCGCCACCTGGGCCACACCTGGACTTGGTGAATCCTGTTTCCACCTGCGCCTCACCTGGACCTTGTGACTGTGGTCCCACCTGGACCTCACCTGGATCTGGTGGCTCTGGTTCCCATATGGGGCTCTCCTCGACCTGGTGCCTTGGTCTCCATCTGGCCTCACTTGGAAAACAATGACTCTGATCCATATTTGGGCCTCTCCTGGATCTGTTGACTCTGGTCCTTCCCTGGGCATCATTGGGACCTGGATACTCTCTTATATACCTGGGCCTTACCTGGACCTGGTGACTGTGGTCCCACATGGGCCTCACCTGGACGAGGTGACTTGTTCCCACAGGGACCTCACCTGGACCTGGTGACTCAGGTCCTCATATGGGCATCATGGGACCTGGTTTCTCAGTTCCACATCGGGGCCTCACGTGGACCTCGTGATTCTCGTCCCCCTCTAGGCCTCACCCTGACGTGGTGACTCTGGACTCCAGCTGGATATCACCAGAACCGGGTGACTCTGGTCCCCCTCTGGGACTCACCCGGATCTGGGGACACTGGTCCTCACCTGGGCCTCAACAGGACCTGGTGAATCTACACCTCACTTAGACCTCGTCTGGACCTTGTGACTCTTTTTCCACCTGGCATCAATGGGACATGGTTACTCTGTTCCCCACCTGGGCCTCAACTGGACATGATAACTTTGCTCCACACTTTGGCCTCAACTGGTCCTGATGACTCTGGCTCCCCAACTAGGCCGTAATCTGGACCTGGTGACTGTGGTCCCCACCTGGGTCTCACCTGTACCTGGTGACTCTCGTTCCCACATGAATCACACCTGGATATGGTGACTGTGGTGTTCTTGTAGACTCTCTTTTACCTTGTGACTCGGGTCCCCACTAAGGTCTCACCTGTATCTGGTGACTCTGGCCTGCAGTTTGGCCTCACCTGGACGTGCTGACTCTTGTCACCACCGGGGACTCACCTGGACCTGCATGGTGTGTTCCATACCGGGGCCTCAATTAGCCCTGTTGAACATTGTCCCAAGCCGGCCTCACATGGAACTGTTCCCTCTGATCCCCACCGAGGCCTCACGTGTACCTCGTAACTCTGGTCCTCACCTGGGCCTCATCTGGATCTGGTGACTCTGGTCCCAACCTGGACTTCACCCGGATCTGGTGACTCTGGTCCCCCCTGGGCCTCTCCTGGACCTGGTGACCCTCTTTCCAACATGGACCTCACTTCGATCTGGTGACTTTGGTCCTCAGTTAGGACTCACCTGTTCCTGGTGTGTTTCTTCCCCACTTTGACCTAACTGAGAACTGCTGAATCTTGCCCCACTTAGGCCGCGCCCAGACCAGGTGACTCTTGTCCACAGCTATGCCTCAATTCGACCTGATGAATCTGGTCCTCACGTGGGCCTCACATCACCTGGGACTCATCTGGATATACTGGCTCTGGTTCCCACAAGGGGGTCACCTGATACTGGTGACCGTGGTCTTATTCTATGCCTCACCAGGACCTAGAGGTTCTGTTCCTGATCTGGGCCTGCATGGCCCTAGTGACTCTGGTCCTCACCCAGGCATCATGGGAGCTGGATACTCTATTCCACGCCTGGGCCTCACTCTGACCAGGGACCTCTGGTCCCATTCTGGACCTGCAACTGAACTGGTTACTCTGGTTCCCCTCTGGGCCTCACCCTTACCTGGTGACTCTGGTCACCCCTTGGGCTTCACTTGGGCCTGGTGATTCTGGTCCTTAGCAGGTCCGCACCTGGATTGGTCGCCACCTGGGCCTCACCTGGACTTGATGACTCTGGATCCCCTCTGGGCCTCACCCTGACATGGTGACTCTGGTCCCCATCTGGATGTCACCTAGACCAGGTGAATCTGGTACCCCTCTAGGCCTCAACTTGACCTGGTGACTCTAGTCGTCATCTGGGCCTCAATGGGACATAGTGAACATACTCCCCACTGCGCATCATCTGGACCTGGTGACTCTGGTTTACCAGGTCATCATCAGGACATGGTTACTCTATTCCCTACTGGGACTGAACTGATCCTGGTAACTCAGGTCCTGACTTTAGCCTCTTCTGTACAAGGTGACTCTGGCTCCTCCTGGGCCTCACTTGTAACTGGTGACTCTGATCCTAAGCATGGCCTCACCAGACCTGGTGACTGTGGTTCCCATGGGACCTCACCTGGACCTCATGTCTCTGGTCCCACCTGGGCCTCACCAGTACCTGGTGTATCTGGTACCCACCTGGGTAGCATCAGGATATGGTTACACTGTTCACTAACAGTGACCCAGCCGGACCTATTAACTCTGGTCTTCACCTGGGCCACACCTGGACATGGTGACACTGGTTCTCACCTGGGTCTCACCTGGACATGGTGAGTCGGATCCCCACCTGGTCCTCACCTGTAAGTGGTGATTCTCGTTCCCACATGGACATCATGTGGACCTGGTGGATGCAGTGTTTCTAGCTTCTCATGTACTTCGTGACTCTGATCCCCACCAGGGCCTCACCGTGTACTGGTGAGTGTGGTTTCACCTTCACCTCACCTGGACCTGGTGATTCTGGTCTGCACCTGAGACTACCCTGGATCTGGTTACTGGTCGCCACCTGGGCCTCAGCTGGACATGGTGAATCCTATTGCCACCTGTGCCTCTCCTGGACCTTGTGACTGTGGTCCCACCTGGAACTCACCTGGATCTGGTGGCTCTGGGTCCCATATGGGGCTCTCCTGGACCTGGTTCCCGTGGTATCCGTCTGTACTCACCTGGAACAAAATGACTCTGATCCATATTTGGGCCTCTCCTGGGCCTGTTGACTCTGGTCCTAACCTGGGGATCATTGGCAACTGGACACTCTCTTATATACGTGGGCCTCACCTGGACCTGGTGACTGTGGTCCCACCTGGGCCTCACCTGGACGAGTTGACTGGTTCCAACAGGGAACTCACCAGGACCTGGTGATTCAGGTCCTCATATGGGCATCATGGGACCTGGTTTCAGTTCCACATCGGGGCTTCACCTGGACCTAGTGATTCTCATCCCCTTCTGGGCCTCTCCCTGACGTAGTGACTCTGGTCCCCTGCTGGATATGCCCTGAACCGGGTGACTCGAGTCCCCTTCTGGGACTCACCCGGAGCTGGGGACACTGGTACTCAACCGGGCCTCAACAGGACCTGGT
The DNA here is from genome assembly GCF_053574225.1 of Canis aureus. Classification (NCBI taxonomy): domain Eukaryota; kingdom Metazoa; phylum Chordata; class Mammalia; order Carnivora; family Canidae; genus Canis; species Canis aureus. The sequence continues at coordinate 55,245,947 of NC_135632.1, read as the reverse complement.
GAATCTACTCCTCACTGATGTTTCGTCTGGACCTTGTGACTCTTTTCCCACCTGGCATCAATGGGACATGGTTACTCTGTTCCCCACCTGGGCCTCACCTGGACATGATAACTTTGCTCCACACTTTAGCCTCAATTGTTCCTCATGTCTCTGGTCCCCCCACCTAGGCCTCAATCTGGACCTGGTGACTGTGGTTTCCACCTGGGTCTCACCTGGACCTGGTGACTCTCGTTCACACATGAACCACACCAGGACCTGGTGACTGTGGGGTTCTTGTAGACTCACATTTACCTGGTGACTCCGGTCCCCACCAGGGTCTCACCTGGATCTGGTGACTCTGGCATGCAGGTTCGCCTAACCTGGACCTTGTGAGTGGGGTGGCCACCTGGGCCTCACCCATACCTGGTGACTCAGGTCCCCCCGTGGGTCTCTTGGACCTGGTAAATCTGGTCCTTACCTCGTCCTCTCCCACACCCGGGAATTCTGGTCACCACCTGGGCCTCACCTGGACCTGGTGAATCTGGTCCCCATCTGGGCCTCACCCAGTCCTGGGGACTTTGTTACCCACCTGGACCTGCTTGCTGTGGACACTTTCTTTGTCTTACCTAGATCTGGTGACTCTGATCCTATCTGCGCATCACCTATATCTGGTGACTCTGTTCCTCACCTGGGCATCATAGGTACCTGGTGACTCTGTTCCACACCTGAGCCTCACCTGGACATGATGACTGTGGGTCCTTTCTGGGCCTCACCCTGACCTGGTGACTCTGGTCCCCATCTGGATGTCACCTGGACCAGGTGATTCTGGTACCCCTCTAGGCCTCAACCAGATCTGGTGACTCTGGTCCCACTTGGCCCTCACCAGGCCCTGGTGTCCCTGGTACTCACCTGGTTAGCATCAGGATATGGTACTCTGTTAACTAACAGTGACCCATTGGGAACTATTAACTTTGGTCTTCACCTGGGCCACACCTGTACATGGTGACACTTGTTTCCACCTGGGTCTCAACTGGACATGGGGAGTCGGATCCCCACCTGGTCATCACCTGTAACTGGTGATTCAAGTTCCCACGTGGACATCATGTGGACCTGGTGGCTGCAGTGTTTCTGGCTTCTCATGTATCTCGTGTCTCTGGTCCCCATCAGGGCCTCACCGGGACCTGGTGAGTGTGGTTTCCACCTGCACCTCACCTGGACCTGGTGATTCTGATCTGCACCTGAGACTACCCCGGATCTGGTGACTGTGTTCCCCCCTTGGGCTTCACCTGGATTTGGGGACTCCGGTCCCCATCTGGGCCTCACCTGGCCCTGTTGACCATGGTCCTCAACTGGGCAAAATTGGGACCCGTTGACTGTGTTCCACAACTGAACCTCACCTGAACCAGGTGACTCTGGTCCCCCTCTGGGTCTCACCGGGCCCTAGTGACTGTGAACCCCATTTTGCCCTGACTTGGACCTGCTGACCCTGGTTGCCACCTACGACTGACCTCGAAGTGTTGACTCTGGTTCTTTCAATGGCCTCCCGTGTACCTGGTGATCCTGGTCCCCACGTGGGCCTCACCTGGACGTGGTGACTCTTGTCACCTCCGGGGACTTCCTGGACCTGCTTACTGTGTTCCACAACTGGGCCTCAAGTAGACCTGTTGACCATGGTCCCCAAGCCGGACTCACATGGACCTGTTGCTTCTGTTCCCCACCGGGGCCTCACGTGTACCTAGTAACTCTAGTCCTCACCTGGGCCTCATCTTGACCTATTGACTTTGGTCCCCACCTGTGCTTCACCTGGATCTGGTGACTCTGGTCCCCACCTGGACTTCACCTGGATCTGATGACTCTGGTCCCCACCGGGACCTCTCCTGGACCTGGTGACTCACTTTGAACATGGACCTCACCTGGATCTGGTGACTCTGGTCCCCACCTGGACCTCACCTGCATCTGGTGACTCTGGCCTGCAGGTTGGCCTCACCTGGACCTGGGGAGTGGGGTTGCCACCTGGGCCTCACACATAGCTGGTGACTCAGGTCCCCACGTGGGCCTCATTTGGACCTGTTGAATCTGGTCCTTAGCTGGTCTTCTCCCAGACCCGAGGACTCTGGTCACCACCTGGGAATAACCTGGACCTGGTGAATCTGGTCCAAATCTGGGCCTCACCAAGTCCTGGTGACTTACCTAGTCCTCACCCGGAACTGGTAAATCTGGTCACCACCTGGGAATCACCTAGACCTGGTGACTTTGTTCCCCACCTGGACCTGAATGCTGTGGACACCTTCTTGGCCTCACCTGGAAGTGGTGACTCTGATCCTAACTGGGCCTTTTCCAGATCTGGTGACTCTGGTCCTCACCTGTGGACAATTATGACCTGGATACTCTGTTCCACACCTGAGCCTCACCTGGACATGATGACTCTGGATCCCCTCTGGGCCTCACCCTGACATGGTTACTCTGGTCCCCGTCTGGATGTAACCTAGACCAGGTGAATCAGGTACCCCTCTGGGCCTCAACCAGATCTGGGGCCTCTGGTCCTCAACTGGGCCTCACCTGGACCTAGTGAATATGCTCCATCTGGGCCTCATTTGGACCTGGTGACTCTGGTCCCTACGTGGGCAACATCGGGACATGGTTCCACATAATGGTCTGCAGGTTGGCCTCTTCTTGACCTGGTAACTCTGGTCCCTACCTGGGCATCATCGGGACACGGTTCCTCTGCATGGATTGCAGGTTGGCGTCACCTGGACCTCGAACCTCTGGTCCCTACCTGGGCATCATCGGGACACGGTTCCTCTGCATGGCCTGCAGATAGGCCTCACCTGGACCTGGAGAGTGGGCTTGCCATCTGAGCCTCACCCATACCAGGTGACACAGGTCTCACGTGGGCCTCACTTGGACCTGGTGAATCTGGTCCTTACCTGGTCCTCACCCGGAACAGGTAACCCTTGTCACCACCTGGGAATCACCTGGACCTGGTGAATCTGGTCCCCATCTGGGCCTCACCCAGTCCTGGTGACTTTGTTCCCCACCTGGAGCTGATTGCTTTGGACTCTTTCTTGGCCTCACCTGGAACTGGTGACTCTTATCCTCTCTGCGCGTGACTCAGGCCTGGTGAATCTGGTCCTCACCTGGGAATCATTGGTACCTGGTGACTCTGTTCCACACCTGAGCCTCACCTGGACATGATGACTCTGAAACCTCTCTGGGCCTCACCCTGACCTGGTGACTCTGGTCCCCATCTGGATGTCACCTGGACCAGGTAATTCTGGTACCCCTCTAGGCCTCAACCAGATCTGGTGTCTCTGGTCCTCAACTGGGACTCGGCTGGACTTAGTGAATATGCTCCATCTTGGCCTCATTTGGACCTGGTTACTCTGGTCCCTACCTGGGCATCATGTGGACCTGGTTCCACTGCATGGCCTGCAGGTTGGCCTCACCTGGACCTGGTAACTCTGGTCCCTACCTTGGCATTATCGGGACCCGGTTACTTTGCATGGACTGCAAGTAGGCCTCACCTGTACCTGGTGAGTGGGGTTGCCACTTGGGCCTCACGCATACCTGGAAACACAGGCCCCTACGTGGGCCTGACTTGGACCTGGTGTATCTGGTAATTCTGGTCACCACCTGGGAATCACCTGGACCTGGTGAATCTGGTAACTCTGGTCACCACCTGGGAATCACTTGGACCTGGAGAATCTGTGTCCCCACCTGGACTTCACCTGGATCTAGTGACTCTGGTTCCCACCTGGACCTCTCCTGGACCTGGTGACTCTCTTTCCAACATGGACCTCACCTGGATCTGCTGACTCTGGTACTCAGTTTGGCCTCACCTGGACATCGTGTCTCTCGTCCCCTCTTTGACCTAACTCAGAAGTGCTGAATCTTGCCCCACCTAGGCCGCACCCAGACCTGGTGACTCTTGTCCCCAGCTATGCCCCAATTCGACCTGGTGAATCTGGTCCTCACGTGGGCTCCACATGGACGTGGGACTCAACTGGATAGAGTGGCTCTGCTTCCCAAAAGGGGCTCACCTCATACTGGTGACTGTGGTCTTTTTCTATGCCTCACCAGGACCTAGTGATTCTGTTCCCCATCTGGGCCTGTATGGCCCTAGTGACTCTGGTCCTGACCCAGGCATCATTGGGACCTGGATACTCTATTCGACAACGGGGCCTCACTTTGACCACGGACCTCTGTTCCCATTCTGGGCCTCAAACTAAACTGGTTACTCTGGTTCCCCTTCTGGGCCTCACCCTTACCTGGTAAATCTGGTCACCCCTTGGGCTTCAAATGGGCCTGGTGAATCTGGTCCTTAACTGGTCCGCACATGGATCTGGTGACTGTTCGCCACCAAGGCCTCACATGGACTTGGTGAATCCTGTTGCCACCTGCGCCTCACCGGGACCTTGTGACTCTTTTCCCACCTGGCATCAATGCGACATGGTTACTCTGTTCCCCACCTGGGCCTCACCTGGACATGATAACTTTGCTCCACACTTTGGCCTCAACTGGTCCTGATGACGCTGGTCCCCCCACCTAGGCCTCAATCTGGACCTGGTGACTGTGGTCCCCACCTGGTTCTCACCTGGACCTGGTGTCTCTCGTTCCCACATGAACCACACCTGGACCTGGTGACTGTGGTGTTCTTGTAGACGCACATTTACCTGGTGACTCTGGTCCCCACTAGGGCCTCACCTGGATCTGGTGACTCTGGCCTGAAGGTTGTCCTCACCTGGACCTGGTGAGTGGGGTTGCCACCCCATACCTGGTGACTCAGTTCCACACGTGGGCCTCGTGGACCTGTTTATCTGGTCGTTACCTGGTCCTCTCCCAGACCCGGGGACTCTGGTCCCCAACTGGGCCTCATCTGAACCTGTGATTCTGGTCCCCAACTGGGCCTCACCCAGTCCTGGTGACTTTGTTCCCCACCTGGATCTGATTGCTGTGGACTCTTTCTTGGCCTCACCGGGAACTGGTGACTCTGATCCTATCTGCGCGTCACCCAGACCTGGTGACTCTGGTCCTGACCTGGACATCATTGGTACCTGGTGACTCTGTTCCACACCAGAGCCTCACCTGGATATGATGACTCTGCAACCCCTCTGGGCCTCACCCTAACCTGGTGATTCTGGTCCACATCTGGATGTCACCTGGACCAGGTGATTCTGGTACCCCTCTAGGCCTCAACCAGATCTGGGGACTCTGGTTCTCAACTGGGCCTCACCTGGACCTAGTGAATATGCTCCATCTGGATCTCATTGGACCTGATGATTCTGATCCCTACCTGGGCATCATCGGGACATGGTTCCACTGCATGGACTTCAGGTTGGCCTCACCTGGACCTGTTAACTCTGGTCCCTACCTGGGCATCTTCTGAACATTGTTCCACTGCATGGCCTGCAGGTTGGCCTCACCTGGACCTGGTAACTCTAGTCCCTACCTGGGCATCATCGGGACATATTTCCTCTGCATGGCCTGCAGGTTGGCCTCCCTTGGACCTGGTGAGTGGGGTTCCCACCTGGGCCTCACTCATACCTGGTGACAAAGGCCCCACGTGGGCCTCACTTGGACCTGGTGAATCTGGTCCTCTCCTGGTCCTCACCCGGAACTGGTAACTCTTTTTACAACCTGGGAATCACCTGGACCTCGTGAATCTGGTCCCCATCTGGGCCTCACCCAGTCCTGGTTACTTTGCTCCCCGCCTGGACCTGTTTGCTGTGGACTCCTACTTGGCCTCACCTGGAACTGCTGACTCTGATCCTTACTGGGCCTCACCCAGATCTGGTAACTCTGGTCCTCACCTGTGGACCATTATGACCTGGATACTCTGTTCCACACCTGAACCTCACCTGGACATGATGACTCTGGATCCCCTCTGGTACTCAGCCTAACATGGTGACATGGGCCCCATCTGGATGTCACCAAGACCAGATGAATCTGGTACCCGTCTAGGCCTCAACTTGACCTGGTGACTCTGGTCCTCAACTGGGCCTCACCGGGACCTATTGAATATGCTCCCCACCTCCGCCTCATCTGGAACTGGCGATTCTGGTTCTACCTGGGAATCATTGGGACATGGTTACTCTATTCCCCACTGGGACTGCCCTGATCCTGGTAACTCTGGTCCTGACTTTGGCCTCTTCTGTACCAGGTGACTCTGGCTCCACCTGGTCCTCAACTGTAATTGGTGATTGTCGTTCCTACATGGACATCATGTGGACATGGTGGCTGCAGTTTTTCTAGCTTCTCATGTACCTCGTGACTCTGGTCCCCACCAGGGCCTCACTGGGCACTGGTGAGTGTGGTTGCCACCTGCACCTCACCTGGACCTGGTGATTCTGGTCTGCACCTGAAACTACCCTTGATCTGGTGACTGGGGTCTCCACCTGGGCTTCACCTGGATTTGGGGACTCCGGTCTCCATCTGGGCCTCACATGGCCCTGTTGATCATGGTCCTCAACTGTTCAGAATTGGGACCCAGTGACTGTGTTCCACAACTGGACCTCACCTGGACCAGGTGACTCTGGTCACCCTCAGGGTCTCACCGTGCCCTAGTGACTGTGAACCCCACTTTGTACTGACTTGAACTTGCTGACCCTGGTTGCCACCTGCAACTGAAATAGAACTGTTGACTCTGGTTCTTTCAAGGGCATCCCCAGAACCTGGTGAACCTGGTCCCCACCTGGGCCTCACCTTGACGTGGTGACTCTTGTCACCACCGGTTACTCACGTGGACCGGGTTACTGTGTTCCACACCTGGGCCTCAAGTAGACCTGTTGACCATGGTCCCCAAGCCGGCCTCACATGACCCTGTTGCCTGTTATCCCCACCGATGGCTCACGTGTACCTGGTAACTCTGGTCCTCACTTGGGCCTCTTCTGGACCTAGTGACTCTGGTCCCAACCTGGGCTACACCTGGATCTGGTGACTCTGGTCCCCGACTGGGTCTCACAAAGTCCTGGTGACTTTGTTCCCCACTTGGACGTGATTGCTGTGGACTCTTTCTTGGCCTCACCTGGAACTGGTGACTCTGGTCCCTATCTGGATGTCACCTGGACCAGGGGATTCTGGTACCCCTCTGGGCCTCAACCAGATCTGGTGACTCTGGTTCTCAACTGGGCCTCACCTGGACCTAGTGAATATGCTCCATCTGGCCCTCATTTGGACCTGATGATTCTGATCCCTACCTGGACATCATCGGGACATGGTTCCACTGCATGGACTTCAGGTTGGCCTCACCTGGACCTGTTAACTCTGGTCCCTACCTGGGCATCATCTGGACATTGTTCCACTGCATGGCCTGCAGGTTGGCCTCACCTGGACCTGGTAACTCTAGTCCCTACCTGGGCATCATCGGGACATATTTCCTCTGCTTGGCCTGCAGGTTGGCCTCCCCTGGACGTGGTGAGTGGGGTTGCCACCTGGGAATCACTCATACCTGGTGACAAAGGCCCCACGTGGGCCTCACGTGGACCTGGTGAATCTGGTCCTTACCTGGTCCTCACTCGAAACTCCTAACTCGGGTCACCACCTGGGAATCACCTGAACCTGGTTAATCTGGTCCCCATCTGGTCCTCATCTAATCCTGGTGACTTTGTCAGCCCACCTGGACCTGATTGATCTGGACTCCTTCTTGGCCTCACCTGGAACTGGTGACTCTGATCCTAAGCATGGCCTCACCTAACCTGGTGACTGTGGTTCCCATCGGGACCTCACCCGGACCTCATGTCTCTGGTCCCACCTGGGCCTCACCAGGACCTGGTGTCTCTCGTACCCACCTTGGTAGCATTAGGATATGGTTACACTGTTCACTAACAGTGACCCAGCCGGACCTATTAACTCTGGTCTTCACCTGGGCCACACCTGGACATGGTGACACTTGTTCCCACCTGGGTCTCACCTGGACGTGGTAAGTCGGATCCCCACCTGGTCCTTATTTGTAACTGGTGATTCTCGTTTCCACAAGGACATCATGTGGACCTGGTGGCTGCAGTGTTTCTAGCTTCTCATGTACCTCGTGACTCTGGTCCCCACCAGGGACTCACCGGGACCTGGTGAGTGTGGTTCCCACCTGCGCCTCACCTGGACCTGGTGATTCTGGTCTCCCCCTGAGACTACCCTGGATCTGGGGACTGTGGTCCCCACCTGGGCTTCACCTGCATTTGGGGAATCCAGTCCCCATCTGGGGCTCACCTGGCCCTGTTGTCCATGGTCCTCACCTGGGCAAAATTGGGACACGGTGACTGTGTTCCACAACTGGACCTCACCTGGACCACATGACTCTGGTCCCCCTCTGGGTCTCACCGTTCCCTAGTGACTGTGAACCCCACTTTGGCCTGACTTGGACCTCCTGACACTTGTTGCCACCAGCGCCTGACCTCGAACTGTTGACTCTGGTTCTTTCATGGTCCTCCCCTGTACCTGGTGATCCTGGTCCCCACCAGGGCCTCACCTGGACGTGGTGAAACTTTTCACCACGGAGGACTCACCTGGACCTGCTTACTATGTTCCACACCTGGGCCTCAAGTAGAGCTGTTGACCATGTTCCCCAAGCCGGCCTCACATGGACCTGTTGCCTCTGATCCCCACCGAGGCCTCACGTGTACCTGATAACTCTGGTCCTCACATGGGCCTCAACTGAACCTAGTGACTCTGGTCCCCAACTGGGCTTCACCTGGATCTGGTGACTCTGGTCCACACCTGGACCTCTCCTGGACTTGGTGACTCTCTTTCCAACATGGACCTCACCTGGATCTGGTGACTCTGGTCCTCAGATTGGACTCACCTGTTCCTGGTGTCTCTCTTCCCCACTTTGACCTAACTCAGAACTGCTGAATCTTGCCCCACCTTGGCCGCACCCAGACCAGGTGACTCTTGTCCACAGCTATGCCTCAATTCGACTTGATGAATCTGGCCTCAAGTGGGCCTCACATCACCTGGGACTCATCTGGATAGACTGGCTCTGGTTCCCAAAAGGGGCTCACCCGATACTGGTGACTGTGGTCTTATTCTATGCCTCACCAGGACATAGAGGTTCTGTTCCTGATCTGGGCCTGCATGGCCCTAGTGACTCTGGTCCTCACCCAGGCATCATTGGGACCTGGATACTCTATTCCACACCTGGGCCTTTCTTTGACCAGGGACCTCTGGTCCAATTCGGGGCCTCAAACTAAACTGGTTACTCTGGTTCCCCTCTGGGCCTCACCCTTACCTGGTGAATCTGGTCACCCCTTCGGCTTCACTTGGGCCTGGTGAATCTGGTCCTTAGCTTGTCCGCACCTGGATGTGGTTGCCACCTGGCCTCACCTGGACTTGGTGAATCCTGTTGCCACCTGCGCCTCACCTGAACCTTGTGACTGTGGTCCCACCTGGACCTCACCTGGATCTGGTGGCTCTGGTTCCCATATGGGACTCTCCTGGACCTGGTTCCTGTGGTCTCCTTCTGGCCTCACCTGGAACACAATGACTCTGATCCATTTTTGGGACTTTCCTGGACCTGTTGACTCTGGTCCTTACCTGGGCATCATTGGGACTTGGATACTCTCATATACCTGGGCCTCACCTGGACCTGGTGACTGCGGTCCTACCTGGGCCTCACCTGGATGAGGTGACTGGTTCCCACAGGGACATCACCGGGACCTGGTGACTCAGGTCCTCATATGGGCATCATGGGACCTGGTTTCTCAGTTCCTCATCCGGGCCTCAAGTGGACCTAGTGATTCTGGTCCCCCTCTGGGCCTGACCCTGACGTGGTGACTCTGGTCCCAACCTGAATATCACCAGAACCTGGTGACTGTGGTCCCCCTCTGGGACTCATCCAGAGCTGGGGCACTGGTCCTCAACTGGGCCTCAACAGGACCTGGTGAATCTACTCCTCACTTAGGCCTCGTCTGGACCTTGTGACTCTTTTTCGACCTGGCATCAATGGGATATGGTTACTCTGTTCCCCACCTGGGCCTCACCTGGACATGATAACTTTGCTCCGCACTTTGGCCTCAAATGGTCCTGATGATTCTGGTCCCCACACCTAGGCCTCAATCAGGACCTGGTGACTGTGGTCCCCACCTGGGTCTCACCTGGACCTGGTGACTCTCGCTCCCACCTGAACCACACCTGGACCTGGTGACTGTGGTGTTCTTCTAGACTCACATTTACCTGGTGAGTCCGGTACCCACAAGGGCCTCACCTGCATCTGGTGACTCTGGCCTGCAGGTTGGCCTCACCTGGACCTGGTGAGTGTTATTGCCACCTGGGCCTCACCCATACCTGGTGACTCAGGTCCCCACGTGGGCCTCTTGGACCTGGTGAATCTGGTCCTTACCTGGTCCTCTCCCAGACCCGGGGACTCTGGTCACCACCTGGGCCTCACCAGGAACTGGTGAATCTAGTCCCATCTGGGCCTCCCCAGTCCTGGTGACTTTGTTCCCCACCTGGACCTGATTGCTATGGACGCTTTCTTGGCCTCACCTGGAATTGGTGACTCTGATCCTATTGTGCGTCTCCCAGATCTGGTGACTCTGGTCCTCACCTGGGCATCATTGATACCTGGTTACTCTGTTCCACACCTGAGCCTCACCGGGACATGATGACTCTGGAACCTCTCTGGGACTCACTCTGACCTGGTGACTCTGGTCCCCATCTGGATGTCACCTGGACCAGGTGATTCTGGTACCCCTCTAGGGCTCAAGGTGATCTGGTGACTCTGGTCCTCAACTGGGCCTCACCTGGACCTAGTGAATATACCCCATCTGGGCCTCATTTGGACCTGGTGACTCTAGTCCGTACCTGGGCATCATCGGGATATGGTATCACGACATGGCATGCAGGTTGGCCTCATCTGGACCTGGTGAGTGGGGTTTTCCTCAACTGGGCAAAATTGGGACCCGGTGTTGTGTTCCACAAGTGGCCTCACCTGGACCAAGTGACTCTGGTCCCCCTCTGGGTGTCACCATGTCCTAGTGACTGTGAACCCCACTTTGGCCTGACTTGGACCTGCTGACCCTGGTTGCCACCTGCGCCTGACCTCGAACTGTTGACTCTGGTTCTTTCAAGGGCCTCCCCTGGACCTGGTGATCCTGGTCCCCACCTGGGCCTCACCTGGACGTGGTGAGTCTTTTCACCACCGAGGCCTCACCGGGACCTGCTTACTGTGTTCCACACCTGGGCCTCAAGTAGACCTGTTGACCATGGTCCCCAAGGCAGCCTCACATGGACATGTTGCCTATGATCCCCACCGGGGCCTCACGTGTACCTGGTAACTCTGGTCCTCACCTGGGCCTCATCTGGACCTAGTGACTCTGGTTCCCACCTGGACTTCACCTGGATCTGGTGACTCTGGTCCACCCCAGGACCTCTCCTGGACCTGGTGACTCCTTTCCAACATGGACCTCATGTGGATCTGGTGACTCTGGTCCTCAGTTTGGCCTCACCTGGACTTGGTATCTCTCGTCCCCACTTTGACCTAACTTAGAACTGCTGAATCTTGCCCCACCTAGGCCGCACCCAGACCTGGTGACTATTGTCCCCAGCTATGCCTCAATTCGACCTGATGAATCTGGTCCTCACGTGTGCCTCACATGTACCTGGGACTCAGCTGGATAGAGTGGCTCTGGTTCCCACAAGGGTCACACCTGATACTGGTGACTGTGGTCTTATTCTATGCCTCACCAGGACGTAGTGATTCTGTTCCCCATCTGGGCTGGCATGGTCCTAGTGTCTCTGGTCCTCACCCAGGCATCATTGGGTGATGGACCCAATGATCCTCACCCTGGATACTCTATTCCACACCTGTGCCTCACTTTGACCAGGGACTTCTGGTCCCATTCTGGGCCTCAAACTAAACTGGTTACTCTGGTTCCACTCTGGGCCTCACCCTTACCTGGTGACTCTGGTCACCCCTTGGGCTTCACTAGGGTCTGGTGAATATGGTCCTTAGCTGGTCCTCACCTGGATCTGGTGACTGGTCGCCACCTGGGCCTCACCTGGACTTGGTGAATCCTGTTGCCACCTGTGCCTCACCTGGACCTTGTGACTGTGGTCCCACCTGGACCTCACCTGGATCTGGTGGCTCTGGTTCCCATATGGGGCTCTGCTGGACCTGGCTCCTGAGGTCTCCATCTGGCCTCACTTGGAACACAATGACTCTGAACAATATTTGGGCCTCTCTTGTACATGTTGACTCTGGTCCTTACTTGGGCATCACTGGGAGCCGGATACTCTGTTATATACCTGGGCCTCACCTGGACCGGTGACTGTGGTCCCACCTGAGCCTCACCTGGACGAGGTGACTGGTTCCCACAGGGAGCTCACCTGGAACTGTTGACTCAGGTCCTCCTATGGGCATCATGGGACCTGGTTTCTCACTTCCACATCGGGGCCTCACATGGACCTAGTGATTCTCGTCCCCCTCTGGGCCTCACCCTGATGTGGTGAATCTGGTCCCCATCTATGCCTCACCCAGTTGGTGACTTTGTTCCCCACCTGGACCTGATTGCTGTGGACTCTTTCTTGGCCTCACCTGGAACTGGTGACTCTGAACCTATCTGCGCGTCACCGAGATCTGGTGACTCTGGCACTCACCTGGGCATCATTGGTACCTGGTGACTCTCTTCCTCACCTGAGCCTCACCTGGACATGATGACTCTGGAACCTCTCTGGGCCTCTCCCTGACCTGGTGACTCTAGTCCCTACCTGGGCATCATCGGGACATGGTTCCACTGCATTGCCTGCAGGTTGGCCTCACCTGGATGTGGTAACTCTCGTCCTTACCTGGGTATCATCGGGACATGGTTCCTCTGCATGGCCTGCAGGTTGGCCTCACCTGTACCTGGGGTGCCTTGCCACCTGGCCTCAACAATACCTGGTGACTCAGGTCCCCACGTGGGCCTCATTTGGACCTGGTGAATCTGGTCCTTACCTGGTCGTCACCCGGAACTGGTATGTCTGGTCACCACCTGGGAATAACCTGGGCCTGGTGAATCTGGTCCCAATCTGGGCCTCACCCTGTCCTGGTGACTTTGTTCCCCACTTGGACCTGATTGCTGTGGACTCCTTCTTGGCCTCACCTGGAACTGGTGACTCTGATCCTAACTGGGCCTCCCTCAGATCTGGTGACTTTGGTCCTCACCTGTGGACCATTATGATCTGGATACTCTGTTCCACACCTGAGCCTCACCTGGACATGATTACTCTGGATCCCCTCTGGACCTCACCCTGACATGGTGACTCTGGTCCCCATGTGGATGTCACCTAGACCAGGTGAAATCGTACCCCTCTAGGCCTCAACTAGACCTGCTGACTGTGGTCGTCAACTGGGCCTCACCGGGACCTAGTGGATATGCTCCCCTCTTGCGCCTCATCTGGACCTGGTGACTCTGGTTCCACCTGGGCATCATTGGGACCTGGATACTCTCCTATATACCTGGGCCTCACCTGGACCTGATGACTGTGGTCCCACCTGGGCCTCACCTGGACCTGGTGAATCAGGTCCCCATCTGGGCCTCACCCAGTCCTTGTGACTTTGTTCCCCACTTGGGCTTGATTGCTGTGGTCCCATTCTTGGCCTCACCTGTAACTGGTGACTCTGATCCTATATGCGCGTCTACCAGATCTGGTGACTCTGGTCCTCACCTGGGAGTTATTGGTACCTGGAGACGCTGTTCCACACCTGAGCCTCATCTGGAACTGATGACTCTGGAACCTTTCTGGGTCTCACCCTGACCTGGTGACTCTGGTCCCCATCTGGATGTCACCTGGACCAGGTGATACTGGTACTCCTCTAGGCCTCAACCCGATCTGGTGACTCTGGTCCTCAACTGGGCCTCAAGTGGACCTAGTGAATATGCTCCATCTGGGCCACATTTGGACCTGGTAACTCTGGTCACTACCTCGGCATCATCGGGTCATGGTTCCACTGCATGGCCTACAGGTTGCACTCACCTGGACCTGCTTACTGTGTTCCACACCTGGGACTCAAGTAGATCTGTTGACCATGGTCCCCAAGCCGGCCTCACATGGACCTGTTGCCTCTGATCCCCACCGGGGCCTCACGTGTACCTGGTAACTCTGGTCCTCACCTGGGCCTCATCTGGACCTAGTGACTCTGGTCCCCACCTGGACTTCACCTGGATCTCGTGACTCTGGTCCCCACATGGACTTCAACTGGATCTGATGACACTGGTCCCCACCTGGACCTCACCTGGACCTGGTGACTCTGGTCCTCGGTTTGGCCTCACCTGGACCTGTTGACTCTTTTCCCCACTTTGACCTAACTCAGAACTGCTGAATCTTGCCCCACCTAGGCCGCACCCAGACCTGGTGACTCTTGTCCCCAGCTATGCCTCAATTCGACCTGATGAATCTGGTCCTCACGTGGGTCTCACATGGACCTGGGACTCAGCTGGATAGAGTGGTTCTGGTTCCCACAGGGGCTCACCTGATACTGCTGAATGTGGTCTTATTCTATGCCTCAACAAGAACTGGTGATTCTGTTCCCCATCTAGGCCTGCATGGCCCTATTAACTCTGTTCCTCACCAAGGCATCATTGGGACCTTTGTACTCTATTCCACACCTGGGCCTCACTCTGACCAGGGACCTCTAGTCCAATTCGGAACCTCAAACTAAACTGGTTACTCTGGTTACCCATCTGGGCCTCACCCTTACCTGGTGACTCTGGTCACCCCTTTGACTTCCCTTGGGCCTGGTGAATCTGAACCTTAGCTGGTCCGCACCTGGATGTGGTGACTGGTCGTCACCTGGGCCTCCCCTGGACTTGATGAATCCTGTTGACAGTTGCGCCTCACCGGGACCTTGTGACTGTGTTCCCACCTGGACCTCACATGGATCTGGTGGCTCTGGTTCCCATATTGGTCTCTCCTGGACCTGGTTCCTGTGGTCTCCATCTGGCCTCACCTGGAAAACAATGATTCTGATCCATATTTGGGCCTATCCTGGATCTGTTGTCTCTGGTCCTTACCTGGCCTCATTGGGACCTGGATACTCACTTATATACCTGGGCCTCACCTGGACCTGGTGAATGTGGTCCCACCTGGGCCTCACTTGGACGAGGTGCCTCGTTCCCACAGTGACCTCACCTGGACCTGGTGACTCAGGTCCTCATATGGGCATCATGGGACCTGGTTTCTCAGTTCCACATCGGGGCCTCACCTGGACCTAGTGATACTCGTCCCCCTCTAGGCCTCACCCCGACGTGGGGACTCTGGTCTCCAGCTGGATATCACCAGAACCGGGTGACTCTGGTCCCCCTCTGGGACTCACCCGGAGCTGGGGACACTGCTCCTCAACTGGGCCTCAACAGAACCTGTTGAATCTACTCCTCACTTAGGCCTCGTCTGGACCTTGTGACTCTTTTCCGACCTGGCATCAATGGGACATGGTTACTCTGTTCCCCACCTGGGCCTCTCCTGGACATGATAACTTTGCTCCGCACTTTGGACTCAACTAGTCCTGATGACTCTGGTCCCCCACCGAGTCCTCAATCTGGACCTGTTGACTGTGGTCCCCACCTGGGTCTCACCTGGACCTGGTGACTCTTGTTCCCACATGAACCACATGTGGACCTGGTGACTGTGGTGTTCTTGTAGACTCACATTTACCTGGTGACTCCGGTCCCCATTAGGGCCTCACCTGCAACTCGTAACTCTGGTCCATACCTGGGCATTATTGGGACACGGTTCCTCTGCATGGCCGGAAGGTTGGCCTCCCCTGGACCTGGTGAGTGGGGTTGCCATCTGGGCCTCACCCATACCGGTGACACAGGTCCCCACGTGGGCCTCACTTGGACCTGGTGAATCTGGACCTTACCTGGTCCTCACCCGGAAATGGTAACTCTGGTCACCACCTGGGAATCACCTGGACCTGGTGAATCTGGTCCCCATCTGGGCCTTACCCAGTCCTGGTGACTTTGTTCCCCATCGGGATCTGATTGCTGTGGACTCCTTCTTGGCCTCACCTGGTACTGGTGAGTCTGATGCTATGTGGGCCTCACCCAGTTCTGGTGACTCTGGTCTTCACCTGTGGACCATTATGACCTGGATACTCTGTTCCACACCTGACCCTCACCTGGACATGATGACTCTGGATCCCCTCTGGGCCTCACCCTGACATGGTGACTCTGGTCCCCATCTGGATGTCACCTAGACCAGGTGAATCTGGTACCCCTGTAGGCCTCAACTAGACCTGGGCATTTTGGTCCTCAACTGGGCCTCACCGGGACCTAGTGAATATGCTCCCCACCTGCGCCTCATCTGGACCTGGTGATTCTGGTTCTACCTGGGCATGATCGGGACATGGTTACTATATTCCCCACTGGGACTGACCTGATCCTGGTAACTCTGGTCCTGACTTTGGCCTCTTCTGTCCCAAGTGACTCTGGCTCCACCTGGTCCTCGCCTCTAGCTGGTGACTCTGATCCTAAGCATGGCCTCACCAGACCTGGTGACTGTGGTTCCCAATGGAACCTCACCTGGACCTCATGTCTCTGGTCCCTCCTGACCCGCACCAGGACCTGGTGTCTCTGGTACCCACCAGGGTAGCATCAGGATATGGTTACACTGTTCACTAACAGTGACCCAGGCGGAACTATTAACTCTGGTCTTCACCTGGGCCACACTTGGACAGGGTGTCACTGGTTCCCACCAGGGACTCACCTGGATATGGTGTGTTGGATCCCCACCTGGTCCTCACCTGTAACTGGTGATTCTCGTTCCCACATGGACATCATGTGGACCTGGTGGCTGCAGTGTTTCTAGCTTCTCATGTACCTCGTGACTCTGGTCCCCACCAGGGCCTCACCTGGACCTGGTGAGTGTGGTTGCCACCTGCACCTCACCTGGACCTGGTGATTCTGGTCTGCACCTGAGACTACCCTGGATCTGGTGACTCTGGTCCCCAGCTGGGCTTCACCTGTTTTTGGGGACTCTGGTCCCCATCTGTGTCTCACATGGCCCTTTTGACCATAGTCCTCAACTGGGCCAAATTGGGACACGGTGACTGTGTTACACAACTGGACCTCATCTCGACCAGGTCACTCTGGTCCCACTCTGGGTGTCACCGTGCCCTAGAGACTGTGAACTCCACTTTGGCCTGACTTGGACCTGCTGACCCTGGTTGCCACCTACGCCAGACCTCGAACTGTTGACTCTGGTTCTTTCAAGGGCCTCCCCTGTACCTGGTGATCCTTGTCCCCACCTGCTCCTCAACTGGACGTGGTGACACTTGTCGCAACCGGGGACTCACCTGGACCTGCTTACTGTGTTCCACACCTGGGCCTCAAGTAGACATGTTGACCATGGTCCCCAAACCGGCCTCACATGGACCTGTTGCCTCTGATCCCCACTGGGGCCTCACGTGTACCTTGTAACTCTGGTCCTCACCTGGGCGTCATCTCGACCTGGTGACTCTGGTCCCCACCTGGGCTTCACCTGGATCTGGTGACTCTGGTCCCCACCTGGACTTCACCTGGATCTGGTGACTCTGGTCCCCAACTGCACCTCTGCTGGACCTGGTGACTCTCTTTCAAACATGGACCTCACCTGGATCTGGTGACTCTGGTCCTCAGTTTGGCCTCACCTGTACCTGGCTTCTCTCGTCCCCACTTTGACCTAACTCAGAACTGCTGAATCTTGCCCCAATTAGGCCGCACCCAGACCTGGTGACTCTTGTCCCCAGCTATGCCTCAATTCGACCTGATGAATCTGGTCCTCACGCGGGCCTCACATGGACCTGCTACTCAGCTGGATAGAGTGGCTCTGGTTCCCACATGGGGTTCACCGGATACTGCTGAATGTGATTTTAGTCTATGCCTCACCAGGATCTAGTGATTCTGTACCCCATCTGGGCCTGCATGGTCCTAGTGACTCTGGTCCTCACCCAGGCATCACTGGGACCTGGATACTCTATTCCACATCTGGGACTCACTCTGACCAGGGACCTCTGGTCCCATTCTGGGCCTCAAACTAAACAGGTTACTCTGGTTCCCCCTCTGGGACTCACCCTTACCTGGTGACTCTGGTCACCCCTTGGGCTTCACTTGGGCCTGGTGAATCTGGTCCTTAGCTGGTCCGCACCTGGATGTGGTGACTGTTCGCCACCTGGTCCTCACCTGGGCTTGGTGAATCCTGTTGCCACCTGCGCCTCACCAGGACCTTGTGACTGTGGTCCCACCTGGTTCTCACCTGGATCTGGTGGGTCTGGTTCCCATATGGGGTTCTCCTGGACCTGGTTCCTGTGGTCTCCATCTGCCTCAGCTGAAACACAATTACTCTGATCCATATTTGAACCTCTACTGGACCTGTTGACTCTGGTCCTTACCTGGGCATCTTTGGGAGCTGGATACTCTCTTATATAACTGGGCCTCACCGGGACCTGGTGACTGTGGTCCCACCTGGCCCTCACCGGGACGAGGTGACTCGTTCCCACAGGGACCTCACCTGGACCTGGTGACTCAAGTCCTCATATGGGCATCATGGGACCTGGTTTCTCAGTTCCACATCGGGGCCTCACCTGGACCTAGTGATTCTCGTCCCCCTCTGGTCCTCACCCAGACATGGTAACTCTGGTCCCCACCTGGATATCACCAGAACCGTGTGAGTCTGTTCCCCCTCTGGGACTCACACAGAGCTTGGGATATTGGTCTTCAACTGGGCCTCAACAGGACCTGGTGAATCTACTCCTCACTTAGGCCTCGTCTAGACCTTGTGACTGTTTTCCCACCTGGCATCAATGGGACATGGTTACTCTGTTCCCCACCTGGGCCTCACCTCCACATGACAACTTTGCTCCACACTTTGGCCTCAACTGGTCCTGATGACTTTGTTCCCCACACCTATGCCTCAGTCTGGACCTGGTGACTGTGGTGCCCACCCGGGTCTCACCTGTACCTGGTGATTCTCGTTCCCACATGAACCACACCTGGACCTGATGACTGTGGTGTTCTTGTAGACTCACATTTACCTTGTGAATCCCGTCCCCACTAGGGCCTCACCTGGATCTGGTGACTCTGGCCTGCCGGTTGGCCTCACCTTGACCTGGTGAGTGGGGTTGCCACCTGGGCCTCACACATAGCTGGTGACTCAATTCCGCTCGTGGGTCTCTTGGACCTGGTGAATCTGGTCCTTACCTGGTCCTGTCCCAGACCCGGGGACTCTGGTCACCACCTGGGCCTCTCCTGGACCTGGTGAATCTGGTCCCCATCTGGGCCTCATTCAGTCCTGGTGACTTTGTTCCCCACGTGGACCTGATTGCTGTGGACTCTTTCTTGGCCTCACCTGGAACTGGTGACTCTGATCCTATCTGCGCGTCACCCAGATCTGGTGACTCTGGGCCTCACCTGAGCATCATTGGTACCTGGTGACTCTGTTCCACGCCTGAGCCTAACCTGGACATGATGACTCTGGAACCACTCTGGGCTTCTCTCTGAACTGATGCCTCTGGTCCCCATCTGGATGTCACCTGGACGAGGTGATTCTGGTACCACTCTAAGCCTCAACCAGATCTGGTGACAGTGGTCCTCAACTGGGCCTCACTGGACCTAGTGAATATGCTCCATCTGGGCCTCATTTGGACCTGGTGACTCTGGTCCCTACCTGGGCATTATCGGGACATGGTTCCATTGCATGGCCTGCATATTGGCCTCACCTGGACCTGGTAACTCTCTTCCCTACCTGGGCATTATCGGGATAGGTTCCTCTGCATGGACTGCAGGTTGGCCTCACCTGGACCTGGGGAGTGGGGTTGCCACCTGGTCCTCACCCATGCTTGGTGACACAGGTACCCAGGTGGGCCTCACTTGGACCTGGTGAATCTGGTCCTTACCTGGTCCTCACCCGGAACTGGTAACTCTGGTCACCACCTGGGTATCACCTGGACCTGGTGAATCTGGTCCTCATCTGGGCCTCACCCAGTCCTCGTGACTTTGTTCCCCACCGGGACCTGATTGCTGTGGACTCCTTCTTGGCCTCACCTGGAACTGGTGACTCTGATCCTAACTGGGGCTCACCCAGATCTGGTGACTCTGGTCCTCACCTGTGGACCATTATGATCTGGATCTCTCTTCAACACCTGAGCCTCACCTGCACATGATGACTCTGGATCCCCACTGGGCCTCACCCTGACATGGTGACTCTGCTCCCCATCTGGATGTCACCTAGACCAGGTGAATCTGGTACCCCTCTAGGACTCAACTAGACCTGGGGATTCTGGTCCTCAACTGGGCCTCACCGAGACCTAGAGAATATGCTTCCCACCTGCTCCTCATCTGGTCTTGGTGACTCTGGTTCTACCTGCGCATCATCGGGACCTGGTTACTCTATTCCCCACTGGGACTGACCTGATCCTGGTAACTCTGGTCCTGACTTTGGCCTCTTCTGTACCAGGTGACTCTGGCTCCTCCTGGGCCTCACCAGTAACTGGTGACTCTGATCCTAAGCATGGCCTCACCTGACCTGGTGACTGTGTTTCCCATCGGGACCTCACCTGGACCTCATATCTCTGGTCTCACCTGGGCCTCACCAGGACCTGGTGTCTCTGGTACCCACCTGGGTAGCATCAGGATATGGTTACACTGTTCACTAACAGTGACCCAGCCGGACCTATTAACTCTGGTCTTCACCTGGGCCATACCTGGACATGGTGACACTGGTTCCCACCTGGGTCTCACCTGGACATGGTGAGTCGGATCCCCACCTGGTCCTCACCTGTAACTGGTGATTCTCGTTCCCACATGGACATCCTGTGGACCTAGTAGCTGCAGTGTTTCTAGATTCTCATGTACCTCGTGACTCTGGTCCCCACCAGGGCCTCAGCGGGACCTGGTGAGAGTGGTTGCCACCTGCACCTCACCTGGACTTGGTGATTCTGGCCTGCACCTGAGACTACCCTGGATCTGGTGACTGTGGTCCCCACCTGGTCTTCACCTGGATTTGGGGACTCCGGTCCCCATCTTGGGCTCACCTGGCCGTGTTAACCATGGTCCTCAACTGGGCACAATTGGGGCCCGGTGACTGTGTTCCACAAATGGACCTCACCTGCACCATGTGACTCTGGTCCCCCTCTTGGTCTCACCGTGCCCTAATGACTGTGAACCCCACTTTGGCCTGACTTGGACCTGCTGACGCTGGTTGCCACCTGCGCTTGACTTCGACCTGTTGACTCTGGTTCTTTCTTTTTTCTTTTTTTTTTTAAATTTATTTTTTATTATTGGTGTTCTATTTACTAACATACAGAATAACCCCCAGTGCCCGTCAGCCATTCACTCCCACCCCCCGCCCTCCTCCCCTTCTACCACCCCTAGTTCGTTTCCCAGAGTTAGCAGTCTTTACGTTCTGTCTCCCTTTCTGATATTTCCCACACATTTCTTCCCCCTTCCCTTATATTCCCTTTCACTATTATTTATATTCCTCAAATGAATGAGAACATATAATGTTTGTCTTTCTCCGACTGGCTTACTTCACTCAGCATAATACCCTCCAGTTCCATCCACGTTGAAGCAAATGGTGGGTATTTGTCATTTCTAATAGCTGAGTAATATTCCATTGTATACATAAACCACATCTTTTTATCCATTCATCTTTCGTTGGACACCGAGGCTCCTTCTACAGTTTGGCTATCGTGGCCATTGCTGCTATAAACATCGTGGTACAGGTGTCTCGGCGTTTCATTGCATTTGTCTCTTTGGGGAAAATCCCCAGCAGTGCAATTGCTGGGTCGTAGGGCAGGTATTTTTTTAACTGTTTGAGGAACCTCCACAAAGTTTTCCAGAGTGGCTGCACCAGTTCACATTCCCACCAACAGTGTATGAGGATTCCCTTTTCTCCGCATCCTCTCCAACATTGGTTGTTTCCTGTCTTGTTAATTTT